>NC_090930.1:705330437-706665363 GCF_040938575.1 Ambystoma mexicanum | reverse complement strand
CTGGGAAACGAGTAAGGAAAAGTTAAGGGTGCAACCTACACAAAGGTTAAGGTGCACTTTATGTTGTATATTACAGCCCAGTCCAAATATGTTCATTAATAGTCTGCTTCTCTTTCTACAGATCTCACTATCCCACAGTACCTGGAAGCCACAGGAAAACATGACCCAAGACCAATCTGGGACCACTGTATGAATCCTAAGGATGGAAAATGCTCTTCCTCGTCACAGTAGGTGCCTTGGAAGGTGATGTGGCAGAGTTTCTCTGTTTCACTCAATGATATTCCTCAATGATGAACCCTCCTTGGAAGACCAGGTCACTTGGACATTGGTGTTGAGCAAGAGAAGGGACCCAAGCAGTTTCAGAAAGGCAGCAATGTCACAGTGGTCTCTGTAGTTGAGTTGCTATGCCGGCTGTGGATGTCCCACGAAGATTAAACTTGCCGTGGACCTCGAAAAGGCTTAGCTGAAGAAGATACATCTTTTGGTGGTCATTGGTGGTTTTCTGTGGCAATGGGTGCAGTGGCAGAAGCAGGTGTCAGTTTTTGGTAATTTACTGTTGGCCACCTGTCGGTTCTTCAGGGCTTCTGGTGACTTGGACTCGAGCACTACGGACCATCACCAAGTACAGACCCATGGAACACTTTCTTGGTGGTTTTGGGGCAGGAAACCCACCGTCTGGCACTCCTCTGCAGGTGGATCTTCTCTGGTGCTGAAAAGTTGACAGATGTCATAGCTGCAGTGCCACTTAAAGATTTCTTGGAACTTTGGCAGCTCTGGGTGTTGGGCAGCACTATGACAGGGTACCTGCTCTTCCGGGTGTTACACAGCAACTTGGCTACCAGCGGTCACAAACACTCCACCAGACTTTGGGAGACACAGATAGACTTCTTGGTTTCAAGATGTCCAGGCACTACTCTTCTGCACCCGCAAAGATCCGTTCTCTGGACGGCAGACACACAGGACTGGCTACCAGGACACTTCGGGTGAAGAGCAGCAGTTGCACAATGTCCCCTCATAGCAACGGGACAAGGTCTCCTATCCAGGTCCTCTCTGGTACAGTCCCTAAAAGTAGCAAAGCAGCCTTTGGAGTTGCAGCAGCAGAACGTCTTCATCCATCTAGATTCCAGGATACAAGCTTCTTGAGACTTCAGCTTCTTGCTTCTGTTTCGACTTTCAGCTTCTGAATTAAGTTTCTGGTTTCAGCTTCTGACAAAGAGGTAAGTGAGAGTTCCCTTGTTATACAAACATCTCCCCATTCACTCAGCTGAGCTACACTCATTCAGCCAATCACACACAAGTGGATTCATGTAGGCAGTACCCAACCAGGCTCACATTCATCCAGGCCATTCCACCAAAAGCAGACACATGCAAAACAAAATGTGAATTGACTCCCCTTTCCATTCATGCAGGGGGCAGCCCATGGTGTACCTACAACAAGCAGTGCTAGGGAAGGCTCCAGCCAGTCTGGCAGGAGGCAGCCCCAGAGTCATATATGGTCCTTCCACCCAACAGGCATTCAGGGGAATGGAACAGAGGCAGGGCTTCTCAGAACTTTGAGAAACAAGGGGTAAAGCCAAAATAAACCAAGAGGCTACAATGGTCATTTTGCCTTTGTGTATGCCTTTGTGTAGGAATCCATTGATTCTTATTGCATGACCTGGGTATCCCAAAAATGGAAGTACCCAGGGCCACTGTCAAGTCAGCCTGTAGCACCCACCAGCCCACACTGTGCTACATGGGCAATACACATGTGCCCCTAAATATACACTAGAGGTACAAGGGCTTCACCCTACCAATGGGTGCCGAAGGGTATCCATTGGGTACTGTTCACCAAAAGGTAAAGATGAAGAACTGCACTGTCAGAGGTCCAAACTGGACTATTGTGCAGATATCAAACAGAAAACACACACAGAGAAGTGACAGAAAAGTTGTATGCTGACAAACAGCGCCTGGACCATGAACGATAAGGTTTGAAAAAACTTTCTGGATAGTAAAACCTATTAGAGTCTTCAAAAAATGTATGTACAAATGCTTTCTTTTTTAATGATACAGGTCTTGCACAGCCGAAACGTGTTTTGAGCTATGGTCGTCCTCAAGGCTGTTAATTATTGGTTACAGTAATCACATCATGATTATTAGATCATTGCAAATGCGTTTGTATATTGTGAGACCAAAAATAAAGATTTTTTTTTTTTTAAAGTTGTTACAGACAAACACAGTTCATATTGGATAACATAGATTTTTGTTACATACCCATAATGTCATGTTTTGTCAGGTGAGGAAGGCAAACAGAAGATAAAAAACAGAACAGGAAACCTCAATCAGTTATGTACAATAGTCACACACTTTACCATATTGCAGTAGACTGTTGAACCTTGGGGTTCATGTCTAAACCTTAATACATCATCACTCCTTTGTGATTCATGCTTGAGGTCTGTCAAACACTAGTGGTCCATGTCACAATCTATAGTACAATAGTGTTATAGCTTGTTTTGTCCCCTACTGTATCATCAGTGATCTGCCAGTTGATGTCCTCAGACTATATAAAGTGGGCAAATCCAGGACTGTTATTCCCATGCATGCAAATCATGTAAGTTTGAACCATTGCTTGCGTGCTCTTGTAATATTGCTATTGCTATTTCAGCCATACTTCTCAATAGTGAAAAGACACCCTAAACGTGATTGTGTTAGTATCTACTGTAAGTGAGATTGAGATAATCAACTCACCAACTTGTCTCCTTAGTTGGTTTCTGTAAATGTAAGCTGGGTAGGACATTAGTGACCTCCCTAAATCTTGTAGACATAGTGACAGAAAGTCCATGGTCTGGGGTTCACTTACCCCTGACTATTGTAGCTGTCGGGTCTTCCTCCATTGATTTAAGTAGTATTCGATAGGTTCTATGCGTTCACCACATCAAATGTGGTTCTACATGTTTTGAAGAATCAGATGTTTACTCACTATCACTCTTAAATGTATTATCCCACTAAATAGACTACAAAAAAAAATATGTTGTTTGGTGAATACCTAACCCAGTGCCGTTGTACTAAATCAAATTGTTTTCCATATGGCTAGTACGGATTCTCAATCTTACAGTATTTGTCCTTTTCTAACCAAATGTGATCTAAGGCACAGAAATAAATAAAGAGAGAAGTAAAACAAATGTTCTCTCATTGTTCCTTGATATGGTCTTTAAGTATTAGTCTATGGTTGAATGGAGTTCCTAATTAGCATTATTGAATGTGGTATCTTACCAGATAATCTGGTTTCAGATCCTCCTTTCAGAATGGATAATGTGATGGATATCATTGGTCCTCTTTTCTTTTTATCTGGTCCCAATACCTGTAAGCAAGTACATATATATGAGTACTATGTGTGCATGGGTCCTATCCCCATAGATCCCCAAACAGGCTAAGTATGTCCAATGTCCACGTGCTGATTCAGAGAATAGAAATTCCAACTCTCTGAAAAAGAAAACAACACAATTAGGCTTACCATAGAGTATTTGTGATAAGTCTCTGGGATGTGTCCTGTGTGGCTTCTGCTTCGGGCGTGCACCAGCACCATTTTGAATATATTAATGAAGTAAATAATCCATGGGACATCATGCACTGCATGTAACGTCATGAACTTCATATGATGTCACACGTCATGCGCGCAACGTTACAGAATGCCTCTCACAGCTGATTATGGTATCTTACATTACAGAAATCTTCACAAACAGTCAGAATCTTCACATATTCTTAGCATTTGGTTTAAAAAAATTAAATTACTGTACTATCTGCTTCCATAATGCAGTTAAATATGTCATTGGGTCCTTCTCAATTGTACTGGATTCAAGTGCCAAAATTTAAATGAAAAATACTATTCAATACTTCTTAACATATTGTCCTAGTTGCGCAATAAGTAAGTGCATATTCTTGCATCAGCAATCTAGCCTGATATTTCATATTTAAAATAACTGATGATCAAAATAACCTAGTATTTTGACTTATTTTATCAATTATGGGCTTAGACCCAATGGTAGTAATATTTTATACAGACCACTGCGCACATGCTATGGAACTTGTGAGATTCATGAACTATACATATTTTTTAACAGTAAATTATTATTGTGCATTGTGCTCTCACAAAGGTCAGCTGGAACATCTCATGTATAAAATAGCTCCATCCTAAAAAGTGGATGATAGTTGAGCCTCATTTATCACATAATAGACTAGTGATGCCTTGTCCCATTCCCTCACTTTACCTTATGGGAAGGTTCATGACATGTCAAACTGGCATATCCCTCATGATACCACTTCAGCTCTAACATATATGTGTATCATATTTCAGTTTTTCATAAAAACACATTCATTTGAAGGAGCCACCAGGGGTGCTGAGATGTCATGAAGCATCTCCGTCGGTCTCCTCTACCGGGTTTGACTGAAAGGGTCTGAGCCCCCCATCTGGGGACCTAGCCCGCCCTGAGGCCATCTGAATCGCTAGTGCACCGAATGAAACAATCCCGACTCTCCTACGTTCTGTGGATCCAGAGATGCAAGCTTTCGAAGGAAGGAGGTGGAGTCCCCATACTTTCTGCTCCGCGCAGCGGCCCTTTGACAGCCTGCCCACGCACTCCGAATACTGAGAGGCCTCCCTGCCTCGAATCACCTCTACACTACGTCTCCTCCCCTCTCTGCCCAGTCCTTGGGTGCAGTGAAGAGGGGACTGAGATTATGGGGATACAGGGAATGGGGACCCTGTGAGAGCCCTAGTTTCACCCCGGGGAGGGCCATGATGAAATTGACCTTTAAGTGACACTCTGACAGGCATAGCCTCAGGAAGAACCCGGAGCTGCAAGCTGAGATTGAAGTGACAAAGATCAATTTGCACTATTAATCACACAAATGAATTGCAGCTAGCTGCATTCTTCATTGACGCGTGAGTGTTCCAGCAACAAGAGTCACACATAACTTTCATCCATCCAGATGTCAGCCTGAACCTGCCAGTACAGGAGAGTCGGGGAAAGGCAGCCTTCTGTCCTGCCCACATGGCGAGATGGACCTATGGCCTTTTAAGCAACTACACTTGGGAGTCCAACAAAACCAATATGAAACAAAACAAACTGTTTCCTGGTGCACAGCCCTCCAAGTCTGCCTGCTGTCCCCTGTGGCAGCAGGACAGGCCTTCACATGGTGATGTTGGCTGGGGCTGGAACAGGCATTTGCGTGCCTCTTGCTACATCACCAGCTCATGACAATATCCAACTATGAGCTATTTCAAGTGCAGCAACTATAATATATGCATGTGGAGCAGAAATCACCATGGCTATTGCCACCAGACTTGCCCTCCAATGATTCTGCTTCAAAGGATGTGAACTGTACACATTCCAATCACAGGGCCTCGAAAGAGTCCTGTGACATGTATTCAAATCAGTACATCTACAAATTGGTAGTGGGCAATTTGCATGCCTGCTGCCTTCCTTGGATGTGGTAGATGATTGTCAGATGCACTCATTGGATTCGAAACA
Organism: Ambystoma mexicanum; assembly: GCF_040938575.1. NCBI lineage: Eukaryota > Metazoa > Chordata > Amphibia > Caudata > Ambystomatidae > Ambystoma > Ambystoma mexicanum. The sequence continues at coordinate 706,659,853 of NC_090930.1, read as the reverse complement.
TGATTCACCCTTAACTGTGTTCAACATGGTCGGCACAGGAAGTACACAGGGCAGACATCACAATGTATGTTTGCCCACATGGGGTGGTGCAAACTGTCCAAGTGTAGCTACAGTCACTGAAGCGGCCATGATATGCCTTATTTGTCTAGGTCTGATTAATGCATATATCCTAGAAGACAAGAATTTGCTGGCATATATTAGCTGTGCATTCCTCACGAAAACCATATAACAGATGCAGCCATCACAGGGTACATCCATATCTCAATGAGCCATTTGCAATGTCACTGTACTGGCCATGTGCACAAATGTGTGTATGGCTCAATCTTACAAACAAGCATATGCCACTTGCAGGATCCACACAGTAGCTGCACCTGCTGTAGGGTTGCGACAGGGGAGCCGCTGCTCTGCTTGGAGGGGGGAGCCACCCATGTAAGGGGGCCCACCCCATTGGACTACCCTTCAGACAGTCCCAATGCCATTTGATCAAAACTGCAGCCTGTGGATGTGGGAGAAAATGACAAAATGGGGAAGGCCATGTGGGTGACCCCAGGCAGAGCCATAGTTTAGGACCAGGGATTAGCCGACCCGATGAGGGTGCATTGTATGCACAGATGAACTGGGTCCCCCCACTGGCAACAACAGGCAGGTTACATCAAAGAGTGAAATCACCAATGAATACACCAAATTCAGAACTCTGGAACAGAGGCATTACTGGCAGTGAAGTATACTAATTGCTGCCATGGGACGCCGGTCCCGCTGCGTAAACAACCTCGGAAAACATGGGACGCTCGGCCCCATTCACGACTAAAGAACTACATTCCCCACAATTCTATGCGGTTGCACACGTGTGCCCAGCACTTCATCACCCTGCCAACACTGAAGTCTACCCAGACACAGTGATCTCACACCACACACCGCGCACCGCTCAAACAAGCAATTGCCCTTAGATGATTCCAATCACCCATCATCACCTCCAAATCACTTCTGAAATGCCCCCATGGCATAGCCCTACACATGCCTGTATCAAGGATAATGCATTCTATTCACAGTCTTCAGATATACAAGCAGTAATTAAGGCTATCATCCACTGCCTGCCGGCAGCACTCCCATGCTCTTCCTCTGACCTGATGTTTACACACCAGAGCACAGCAGGTAGCACATCCCCTCAAGTACATCTTAGCCTCCCATGGAGCCCCCACAACCTATCCTCTAAAACTACCTCACCGGAGAGTTACACCAGAAACTCGTGCCTAAGATCGCAGGCCACCATCAACTCTGATAAGTCTCATGAGGCTGCACTTTGCTTTGACACACGTCGCACAATAAGCCTACCATCGACCAGGTTACCCCCAAGCATAACATCCAAGCGAGGACTTAAACGCAGTATAGCACACATCACTCATGACCAGGTTACCTCTACCAGCCCTACTCACAACAGAATCTCAGGTCCCTCACTCCTTTTAATTGGTCACAACCGTATCTCCACCAAAAAAAACGATTCTTAGCCCCAAATCCTCACATCAAGTTGCGGCTCTCCCCTACAACCACATTGGTTATTTACACCCTGACCCAAGCGATTTTTCTCCACATCACATCATCAGAAAGGACCCCAACAAAAGCCATAGCACACAGCATTCTCAAACCACACCGCTACTACAAACACCCCCCTCGCTCCCACCTAGCCTCCCAAAACCAAACCCATTTACTTGATCAAGCCCCTGCTACCCTGCGCAATGTCCCTCAGCCCCTCCTAACGTGTGCCCTAATCAATGCCCGATCTCTTCCTGCCCATGCACTCGATATCCACGACCACATCACCAGCAACAACCTCGACACACTAGCCATCACAGAGAGCTGGCTTCACAAAGCATCAGGGCCTGCCTTAGCCTTAGCCATTCCCACTGTATATATCTTTTTACGGAACGACATACCCACCTCCAGGGGGGCGGAATCGCTATGATTGCAAGAGAATTCTTTCCCCTTAGACAAATTCATACATCCATTGATGGGAACACAGATCTTCTGTCTCTTAAATTTTCACCATCCCCCGCCAGTACAATCATCATTCTCCTCATCTATCGCCCTACTGACCATTCTCCTAACTTTGAGCAAAACATACCCCATATTCTTCAGGATAATCTTAAAGCTTCCTCAAAAATAATACTACTTGGTGATCTCAACCTGGGCCTCCACGACCCTAATCACACACCCTTAAAATCACTCTTTGACACCCTCAACACCCTCAGCCTCATTATAGCTTTGCCGGTCCGGTAACAACGGTACTGGTAAGCTTGACGGTACCATTGTTACTGGACCGGCAAACTACGAGTTCTGCTCGCAGTGGCTTCCTGCCTGCCAGGTCTGACCTGGTGGGCAGCCCGGCAGACCATTTCGGATGCACCAGCACTATTCACGAATGCATCCGACCACCCCATTCCCATTGAGTCTTAAGAGGCTCGAATGAGAATGGGGAGCATTTTTTTCTGGTGTCCATGAATGGGCAATTCCCGGGTCCAGTGGGGCCATAATGACTTGGTAATTGCCCATTCGAGGGCGCCAGAACAAAAAATTATACCGGCAGCAGACGTGCCTGTTACACCGGCATGGCTACTGCCGGTATTGTAATGAGCCTCTCTGGGTTTCACTCAATACATCACCAATCCCACACACAATAAAGGCTGAACTTTGGACTGGATCGCAGAGAACAAGTGCTACATCTCTACTACTGCCAACACACCATGTCCCTGGTTCAATCACCACATTATACACTTCTCTATCACACTTCCAAACAAGCCCACTGCACCACCTAACCCACTTCCTCCTGCTGTCACAAGGAGCTCACTAAAACTCACCAGAGACAATCTCCTACCCCTGATCAACACTCCCTGTCTCCAGGCTTCCTTCACTGCTGACACCATCTCACTAGTGGATACCTACACTTCAATACTCTCTAAGGCAGTTAACACCTTAGTGCCGGTAGTACCTCACAAAGCACAGTTGTTCAGACACTCAATCCTTGGTTCAACCCTGGCCTGTTAGGATTCTGCACCCTGAAATGGCAAGCAAAGCTAAGCGGAATAAAAGAACACACAGACACGGCAAAACAGAATTTTGCCAAAGCCTCCAAACAGCACAAACTAGCCATTATCGCAGCAAAGTCCAACTTGTTCAACAATAGAATTAGAAATGCCAAGTCAGATGCAAAAGACATTTTCTCAATCTACAGAGAACTTGAATCCCCTGCAGTTCCCCCTCAACCATTATGAAAGACAAGACCCGGTGCTCTAATATCCAAGAGGCACTCCTAGGCAAAATTGACACAGTGAATAAGCAGATCCTATCTCAACAAGCGACATTCAACATAGTACCCATGACCACCAGCAACATCTGCCTTCCTGCCACCCCCACGATCCCAACCCCTCAGTTCGTCTTTAGAAACCTTTCTGAAACTGATGTCACCAAACTCATCAACATCCTAAAACCATCTAAATGCAAAGGTGACATATGCCCTGCACCCCTTGTCAAAGACTGTTCTGACATACTCACCCCTATCATCACCACCATCATAAACACTTCCTTCACTCAAAGTTCTGTTCCAGTCAGCCTCAAAGAAGCTTGGGTACTCCCTCTCCTAAAACAAACCTCCATGAACCCAGCCATTGCCTCAAACTACAGGCCAATCACCACTGTCCCCTTCCTCCTAAAACTCCTTGACCAAGCTGCCTACCTACAAGTTCCGCAGTTCTTGGATGATAATCACATCCTAGGGATGCGTCAATCTGGTTCCCTCTTCAGGCATGGCACAGAATCTGCCTTGCTTGATTTAAAAAAAACAATTAGATGCAAAGAGGAATTAAGGGAAGTCGGAATTGCTCCTCCTCCTAGATTCATCTGCAGCGTTTGACCTGGTCAACCACCAGATCCTTTGCCACCACCTCACCAATCACGCCCATTTCTCACCCTCAGCGACTGCCTGGATTGCATCTTTCCTGAAGGGAAGAGTCACAAGGGTTTTCTCTGAGATTGCCAATGCTGATCCCTCACCCATCACCTGTGGGGTGCCACAAGGATCCTGTTTCACCCGTACACTCTACAATATCTTCACCCACCCCTCTTTCCACATTTTAGACTCTCTCGCATAGCATACACTAAATATGCTGATGACACTCAATACTGATCCCACTCTCAGGCAACTATACAGAAGACTCCAACACCCTGAACTCAATCGATTCCACAATTCAGACTTGGATGGCCGCCAATCATCTCTGTCTCAACACCGATTAAACCGAAATCCTGATTGTTGGCCCACCGAATACCCTAGAAAAGCTCAACAAGCAATATTTGGCCTTCATGATCGACAACTACTCAATTCCTGTATCAACCACCGTAAAGACATTAGGGGTCTACCTAGATGCTTCACTGACTATGACCAGACAAGTGAATGCTATTGCCTCCCCTGCAGTTTACGCTACCAAGGTCCTTAATGCAGCCAGACGCTTCCTTTAAAAAAGCTGCCTAACCACTGCCTATGCAATCATTGGCTCAAAGTTAGACTATTGGAATGTCCTATTCAATGGCATCTCCTCCATAAACATCCTCAAACCTCAAGTGATCCAGGATAACGCCCTTAGAGCATCCATGAACATCCCATAAATAGATCACATCTCAAGAGCTACAAGAGATGCACATTGGCTCCCCATTCAAAAGTGGATCATATTCCAAACACTCTACATTACACATAAGTGCCTGTCCAACATAGCACCACCATACCTCTCTAAAAGAACTGCCGAAGCTCACTCCTGAAAAGATGCAAAGCCAGAGCCTCCAGCTTCCCCTACTTGGCTGCCAAGCTCTGGAACGACCTCCCACCCTCCTTGAGGGCAGAGAAATCCTACTGGATCTTCTGCAAAGCTCTCTAAGCCAAGCTCTTCACCTAAATCTGAACTCCCCACTCCTGGCACTCCCCTCATGATGACCTTTCTGCATTCCCCCACCACCACAGGTTTTGCTTTGAATGACATTTACCAGTTGGTCGTGTTTCTGTATCTGTGTATAACTGCCATCAGGTTACAACTAATTTACCTGTTTATGCCTGTTCCACACTGACCTAAGAATGTACGTTAAGATTATTTCCAGCTGGTCACTTTTCATTCTCCTGGATGTTGGTATGATAACTGCATCAGGATTTACCCACATTACCTGTATCTTCATGTAGCCATGCGCGATTTTCCTACCTGCAGCAGCTCTCAATGCCCACGGGTTGTATGTGTGCTTTACAAATGAAATAAATAAATACATAGATATGTTAGACTCTCTAGACAAAGGGGTTTCTCTGCCCTGGGCACATTGATGGAAGGCATATAATTCCGGAACACCCACTGTGAGGTTGCCCAGGGGACTGTAGGGTACCCTTGGATGCAGAGGAGGGAAAGGGACATGAAGGGAGGAGGTGAAGGGTTGAGGAGGGAATGTATGAGTGAGTATGCAGCTGAGTATGCAGCTGAGAAAGAAGAAAAGAGGGAGAGAGAGACTGGGGAGAGAAGAGAGAGAGGAAAGAATGGGCAGCTGGGGAGGGGAGAGAGAGGGAGTCGGGAGCAAGGAGGAGATTAGATGGTGGGGAGACAAGGGGAGAGAAAGGGGCTGGTAGAGAGGTTGAGAGCTGGAAGAAAGATTGGAGACAGAAAGAGAGAAAGAGAGAAGGAAGCAGGGGCAGAGAGACCAGGAGCCCCACTTCTAGAGACGCAGAGGAGGTTGGGGGTGAAGGATGACAAAAGGGGAAGGGTGAAGGGCAGACAGGTAAAACAAGCGTATCTGCTAAAGGGGCCTCCTCTGTCTCTCTCTGACCCCAAACCACACAGTCAGCACACCATGGCAGGCAACACAGGAAGAGACACAGGTCATAGCTCCCCTCATATGTAAGGCTCTGGCAACCCCACTCCAGAGTCTTCCCTCAAAACCTCCCCCTGATGGACACAATTGTTCAGAAACAGCTTGACAGGTCCTCCCTCCCTGCCTGTCACTTCCCCCTCATTCAGAGCTCACCCCCCCGGATGCACGGACCTTATGAATCATAAGGTTTACTGCAAAATCCTGCAGGGACAATAGAAGCTGTGGGGAGGGGAGTACATTTTTCAGGCATGCACCCACAATATACAGTCACATACAGTACAGTCACATACAGTGCAAGTAGAGAATTAAAGACATGTGGGAAATTAAAAGTCATGCAATACATTGAAGATCACAAACAAAAAAAACTAAAGTTAACGACAATTGACATATATGTGAGACACAGGTAAAGACTGTCAGGGGTTCGCATGTGCCAAGCTGTCAAAACCTACATGGTCCAAATGCATTACATTGGTCCTGTGGAGTTCATGAATGCATACAGGCAGGCTGCCCTGGTGTCTGTGTGCAAGTTCATAGTGATACTCCTTTTGACCAGGCACCATGCTTGCCCAAAAAAGCAGGACTCACTGAAAAGCACCACAGGCAGTACACTTACTGCAACAGTTCCATGAGCTGGCATGGTGCCCCCAGCAGGGCAGGCCGTGCTGCAACATTGCGTGGGGCATGAACCTTTTGTGGTTTGGGGAATGGAAGAGCCAGGTTTCGAGTGCCTTCATGTAGGAATGGTGGTCCTCTACGTGGTAGAGGCTGTTTGGGAGAGAGTTCCAGAGTGTATGAGCTTGGATGGAGAATGAGGATACTCATGTTCTAGTGGAATTGAAGGAAGGGGTCACATAGAGGAGCACAGATCCTAATATAAGGTTCCTGTTGGGTTAGTAGCCTGAGAGCCAGTGTTACAGGAAGTCAGGGCCTGTCTTGTGGAGGGCACAGTGGGTTATGCACATGGCCTTGAAGGTGGCATTTCAGCTGATGGATCGCCACTGGAGCACCCGGAAGCCAGGATTGATGTGTACCCAGTGGGCAAGTGCAAGTAGGAGCCTAGCTTTGGAGTTTTCAATATGTTGGAGATCACTGAGGTGATAGGAAGGTGCACTCAGAAAAAGGGAATTGGCGTAGTCTAGGTGGGAGAGGATGATTGCCAACAGTGAGTGCATGAGAGGCAGTGGAAGAACCACCTAAGGTTGTGGATGTATAGATGACAGGACAGGATGTACACACAGCATTGATGTGGTGAGAGAGTGTTCAGAATCCTTGGTGTATCCCATGTTCTTTTCTGAGCTGGATGCCATGGATGAGTTGTGAAGGAAGGACGGCCAGGGGATGGGTCGGGGGGTAGAGTTCCAATTCACTGCAGTTCAGGATCACAGTTTACAAGGATCGAGGTGGAGGTGGTCAGCCGTCATGCAGTTGCCTATTTCTGTGATGCACGGGGCAAGGTCAGGATGTGGAGAAGCCAGGGTGTTGGGGATCATGAGGATGAAATGGGTGTCATTAGCATAGTTTCAGCAGGTCAGGACATGTGACCAGGTGTAGACACACAGGGGGCTCAAGTAGAGGCTGAAGAGTAGGGAATGGGGTGGGGAGAGAGGCGAAGGGTGCCAGAAGGGTGAGTTGTGAACAATCAGCCAGGTGATAGGTGAACCATCTTAATGCAGAGTCCCTGATGCGTAGAGATTAGAGTCTGTCCGTGAGGATGCTGTGGTGAATGTGGTGAATGGTGTCAAAGACTGCCGATATTTCAGGGAGGATTAGTGCAGCACAGCCTTTTGCATCTGCAGTACTTTTTGGATGTAGAACCAGTAACCCAAAGTTACACTACTGTATCTGCTGTTAGTGTTGTTCTGCAGTGATTCTCTCACCACCTCCACCTAACACTGTGCCTCCTCATTGGGGCATGGAGGGCCAGTGTCCAGAGGAGCTGGGGACTAGGGTGGAAAAGAGTGCTGGGTAGACCTCTCAGGGAGTGCGGATACAGGATGAGGCAACCTGCAACAACATAGGACATTAGATTGGAACAGGTAAAGGAGTCGGTCATGCAGACTGCACAGATGAGAATTAAAAGATTGTAATCTGCACCTGTATGTGGGAGGCAGTAACAGTCCACAAAACCATGGCAGTTGACTCCACTGTGCATGGCCGCAGGTCTAGTGCTCAAACTCAAAAAGGCCTTGAAAGGGCAATGACCCATTACTTGAGGGACAATTTAGGAGAAAAGTCCATCTTAGTCGGGTGTAAAAATTAAATAAAGTCCACTCTGGATGAGGACAAAAAAAATTAAGAAAGTCCATCTTGGACGGGAGGAGGTGCACGTAAGTGAACAAGATATTAACAGAAATAAAACAGGGCACAGGTGGGTGAGGTGGGGTGGATGGTCTGGAACTGTCAGCCTCATCCTGTGGTGCATCCTCAGGTGGTGGTGGTACACTCTGTCCATGCAGTGCCAAAGCCTTGTCTTCATTGGCTAGGGACACTCATGAAACAGATGCATGCATAAGTATCCCAATGGTGGTGAGGTCACACTGAACTTCCTCACGAATGGCAACAGAGTCCTCATGTGCGCTCACTCATGATGCATCAAACTGCAGGGAGAGCGTCTGCCTCCAGGTGTCCATCTCTAGGCGCCAACATCTACAGCTGCAGTACTTTTCTCTTCACAACTGCATCTCTATGCAGGGAATCGTGCAGAGATGTCAGATCAGCCTGCTGGATTTTGATGTTGACCTTCATGCCCAGTCTGTGGGAGAGCCTAGTGGACTGCATCTCTGCATGCAGTGTTCTCGTCAAGGTGTCTATCAACCGCTGCTGATGGTAATGCGAGGCCAGATGCTTTGCATCCCGTGCAGCTTCAGGACCTTGCCATGTCAGATGGTTGCACGCAGCTGCTCCCACTCCTAATGTCTGTCATGCAAACGTCCACCAAGTGTGCAGGGCTGACAAAGGTGGGATGCCGGGGTCCAGACCAGACACAGTGGTACCCCTGTCGTTGGCTGCAGGTCTGTAATCCTATGCTGCAGACGAGCTCCTGCTGCTGATTTCGACACTGACGATGATTATCTTACAGCTGTAACCACTATTGATGCAGGACATCCCACTAACCAGACCAATGTCTCCTGGCTCACCTCCTCTGACTCAATGGCCCCATCCAGACTGTCCATTGGGGAACCCTCAAAGTCCCTCAGTGATTCCTCCACATCTGATTCATCAGCTTCATGTGAAGAATCTGAAGAGTCAGTAGAAGAGTCTGCAATCATACAGTGGCGTGCCTGCAGCACGTGGGGATTCTCATGGGGCACAACACCCCAGCCTCCACAAGTGGACTATTGTGAGTCCACCTCCTCTTCCTCCCTCATGTCCCCATCTGCTGCATCACCGCCTGCACAACGAAAGACAAAAAAACATTTGGAGGTATAAGTACCTAGCAGGACATGCATATTTGCATTTCAATGCATATTATAAATGAGCAAACTGTGCCCTGTAAGGCACAGGTGAGTGGCATTTGTTGACCTGTGCTATCATGCCAGGGCATATAAGGCTGTGTCACACAGTATGGTAGTTATGATCCAGAGTACATACACTCACAAGGTTATAATTGGAATTGATTCACATCAGTGGGAGGATGGAGGTCTGTGCATCATCAGTCAGCCCCTACTCTACTCTGACCTTGTCTGATTGCAACATGGGGAAGTCTGACCTGTACATCTGCTGACCCGAAATTGCATGCAGTCATATGTCTTGCCATAATCTCCCTAAATCCGATTGCACATTGCTCTCAGCTGGATATGTGGTTAGTCATGATCACATGAACCTCAACCATGTGTGAGGACAGTTCAACATAGAAATGACAAGTGCCAGCTTGCACGGCCACTGCTACATTGACCTTCAAAATGTGCCAAGTACTACACTGACATATCTATTGGCTATTCACAAATACTCCTGTTTGGAAAACAGCCTAATGTGTCCAGGGCCAGGGAATTGATGACTGTGACGTCATCCCCTCGTTGCTGTTATACCCTGTGAGGATTGGTGTGCACTAACAATCAACTATACGCATGCATGGCACTGCATGCACTGCATGCCATTCCCACACATGGATGTATTGTCACAGCAGGGAACTCCTCTATATAGCTATGTGTAATGTGACATCAAAGTGAACCACACACAGGCACCACAAAACCACCTCCCTGAATGCAGATGCATGGCTGTCAAACTCAGGCCAACTCTACCCTAACATATGTGAGCAGATCATGCAATAATGTGAGTACTTATGGAATGCAATTATGTCACTCACCTAATATGGAGACATGTGTGTCTACACCTCCCACACCAGCCACCTGCTCACTGCTGATAAGTCCACCTGCAACATCTTCAAACGGAATCAGGTCCTACTCCTGTGGCAAACCTCCTCCAGTGTGCAGGCAAGAGTCCAAGTCCTCACTTAGCTTGTCCTTGGTCCGCCGTGAGAGGTCCCCCATCCTGTTATTGAACTGTCTCGCAGTGCAACCCTCCACGCCACAGGGATTGATGAAGTCAGTGACCTCCTGACAATTCTTCTGGTGCTGAGCCGGAGTAAGGGTACTGCCAGCCAAAGGGTAGAGATCCACATAGTTCTACTCCACATAATCCATGAGGATTTTCAGCTCCGCATCAGTGAAGCAATTCTTCCTCAGCGGCTCCTCATCCCTCACCCGTGCCTCTTCATGGGATGGTGACTCTTTCTGCCCCTAACGGATCATGGTGGTTCAGGGGCACCTGTAGGCTCACCACTCTCCTCCCCCTGTCCTGGTCCACACCCTCATTCTCTCCCACTCAGTGAAACCTTCCCACTCATGGTGCAGTCAATCAGAAATTCACGCCTCAAAAAATAGGCTACTTGATGCAGAACATAGATGAGTGGTTTTGCAAGGCTCTATGAGACGGCCCCAACAGAAAAAAAGGGGCAGAAATGCCTAACTTGAGAGGAAAGGCTCACAAGGCAATCCCCAACAGAAGAATATGCAGTGCGCGATGCATAGCGGGCTCTGCAAGGTACCCCACAAAAGAAAAAACCGACTGCGCAGAGGGCTCTGCAAGGCACCCCGCAAAAGGAAATGTGCTGTGCGATGCGTAGTGGGCACTGAAAGGCGCCCCACAAAAGGAAATGTACGCAATACATAGAGGGCTTCACATTTTTTTTATTTTGTTTTATTTTATATGGCTGAATTCAATCAACCTTTCAAAAATACATACAAAACTTATCATAATACATAAAACATTTCTTAAAAATAGATTACATTAATTCATCATAGCAGAAAGTTCATTTATCAATAACAATCAACTCACACCAATACTCTCGACATCATCGCTACAGTGCAACAAAATTAATAAAAAGAAACAACGTCAAATACATGTGGTGTGATCCAAAATAAGTACAATAAAATAATCGATTAGGTTATTGCCAGACTTTAGCATTATGGTTCTTACATCCTGCCATTGACAGTTACAATGTTAATTTCAAATTTCTTTCAAATCTTAAGCTGAGTAAACAATTAACAGCTGCAATTTGAATTGACATGGTGTTGCACCCCAACAAGACCGCCCAACATTTAGTTTGAGATATATTCCCCAAGTATTCGCAATTTCTCTTTGGGATCTTAACATTGGACACTCTGTGATCAAATGAGTGAGAGTTTCAGGAATAGTATCATCATTGCAAAAACGACATAAATTTTGATCTGTACTCACAATCCTGCGCCTTGCTTTTATATCAGTTGGGACCCACAAATTAAAGCGGAGGCGAAGTATGCCATTGCGGAATTTAGGTGAAGGACACCGTATCAAGTATGGTGGAAAAATGCCCACCTTGTTTGGTGGAAATCGGACTGTGTCACCATCACGAAAAGTCAGACAATGGTCACAGGTGTTGATCCAATCATTTTGTTGTATCTTTAGTTTTGCTTTGTCTGGATTGGACAACAACAGATCAATAGTTACATCAGCCTTGACTAGGATGTGATAGACTTTGTCCAACCAATTATTTACAAACACATGTTTGGCTGTAAACAAGTACTGTGCAAGACTTTTTAACAGAACATCTTGCTTTGTAGACAACAGACTTTTCTAAATAAGGAACACAGACGCCAGCTGTAATGCGCCTGGAGTGATAGCAACCCCAGCTCATATCTCATCCATGCCATCGGTATGCATTGGGGCAAGTGTAACACTGAGCGCCATAATTTAGCTTCCCACGGATTGAATTTGAGAGGTGACTCAATCGTTATAGATTCCAAACCATATAGTCGTATTGGAACAATTTTTTTGGTCCAGAAATGCCACGCAGGCAGGATTGAAAATTTACCATATTTATATGATGATGCGGGCTTCAGATATGGCTGAGATTAGCTTCATCTCCACTCGCTCCAACTGACCCTGCACTCTCAACTTCCCTTCAAAGACCATTCCCAAATAGCAGTAATTTGTTACTATCCCAATCGGTGTAGAGTCAACGGTCCAAACAAACGCTAGAGGCCCCTTGCGTCTAGGTGAATATTGTACAATTTGAGTTTTGGTTGGATTAATTGATAATTCATTTAAATGTACATATTCTTGGAACGCATTAAGTAAACGTTGTAGCCCAACCTGTGTCCTGGAAATTCGTCAGCATACATGAGTGATTGAATCTGGTGGTTGTTCAACATGGGTGAGTCAGAGATGACCTTTGACAAAGAAACTTTGACATCATGTATGTAATAATTCAAGACCGCTGAGGCTACCGAACATCCTTGCTTTAATCCCCGAAATGTGGAGAGAGAAGTCCGTCCAAGGTGATTCGAATGTTGCGAAATGTAACGAATTAATGATGTCATATAGGGTAGTAGGACAATTATCTCTTTTTAATTTGTTCATTAGTAAAAGGCGGCTGACTGAGTCAAACGCTGGGCTTAAACCAATAAACACAAAAAGACCTGCTGCTTGATCTCCTGACATTGCGCCTTAATGGCATTGAGGGTCAATAGGTTTATTTTTGTTCCCATTCCAGCCACAAACCCAGTCTGAGTTGCAATGGTTGCAGGTCCCTGTCCAGGTGTTAAATTCATGAAGCACCAGCCTGGTAAAGATCTTCCCTGGAGCATCCAAAAGTGCTATGGGACGGTAGTTTGCAGGGACAGTACGATAGCCTTTTTTAAATATAGGGACGATTATGGAGGTCTTCCATGACAGCGGTATGTTACGTGTAAGTAATATGTCCTTGTGTCAGCAGTTGTTTCGTGTTGTTCGTGGGAGAGGACCTTGTTTTCTGCCTTCCGTGTTGTTGCTGAATTGACTCAACCCTGGACCACCATAACACGTAGTCCTTTTTCTATCTTCACCAATCCGGACCGGCGCTCCATAAACACACCGCGCAGGCGCGGAGCGTGACGCGGTGTGTCAGCCGTGTGTTTCGTGTTTGGTAGTGGAGTGGTGCTGTGGAGCCCCCCGGGTACATTGGTAAGACTTTAAAAGAATTTAATACAAAAAAAAAAAACAAGAACTTGGAAATTGATTTTGGTACCCTAGTAGCTTTACATTGGTTCATCGCTTTGAACATAGTATCTCTCTACCTCCTGTGTTCCTGTGACCAGTGGCATTTCAAAGACTTTTTGCAATTGGCCTTTTTTCGTGCCTTGTGCTCTCACAGTTTGGAACACGTCTCGAGGGAAGCCTGCATTGTGTTTTGTCGCTGTTGTGTGTTGGGAGAAGCCGAGTAGTGGCTGTCACGCTCGTGCTTGTCCTCCATATACTGACATTAAGCTATGCCTATGAGGTCCTTTTGAAGTTGGAGTTTCGATATTATGTGTTTGTAATTCTGCTCTAAAAGTGCTTGTCTTCAATCCACATAGAAGGTGACTGTGGGCGTTGTTCTTTTGAACCCTTGTGGATGAACTAATTGTCATTTTGGGGGCTTTTTGTAAAGGGTGACTGTGGGCTACAGGCCTTTGAACCCTTTTCCCTTTTGTATTCTGATTTATATGTTTGCACTGAGCATATGTAAGGGTAATGTGTGCTTGAGATCCTTTCTTACAGAGGGCAATTGTGGGTACTGACGTTTTTGTGGTGTCCCGCACAAGTTGGAAGCCCTCTGTTAATGGTGTCTGTGGGCACTAGGCCCTTGAACCCTTCTCGCACCTTGCCCTAAGGTCTTCATTTATATACACGCAATTGAAAGGCGTGGTTAGAACTGTAACTTCCAGTGTGCACCCAGAGGGTGACTGCGGGCCTTGTGCCTTTGGACCCTAGGCACTTAGAATAAGAGATCTATGTGTGTGTGATAAAGTGTCCTTAAGTGCTGGATTATTGATTCTGATCAAGGTGTGAAAATTGGAGTCTACTCAGCTTACGTTTCACTTTGTCTCCTGAGTTTGCTGCTCCCAAATTACACTGTGTTGAACTCTAAAACCAGTCAGTACTCTCATACTTGGAGTGAAATTACCAGGGCGGTGGCTGTGGAATTTTTTCAAAAGAGTCTGTGATAGCTTAGTAGGGAAGATGATGGTTAGTGTATAATCTGTCTCAACCTACACAGTTGTGCCGATTTTGGCGGGAGAAACACACTACTTAGTGATCGAAAAATCTATCCTATACTATTTGTAGATTAGGAATAGAGCATGAGCCGTGCTTTGAGAAGCAGCAATAAGTTAGCCAACCTTCCCAAGGTCCCTGGTAAGAACTCAGGGAATAAACTAGCTAACACTACCCTACCCCTGCTGCCTTCAAACAAAAAATCGCTACTATCAATGTCAACTTCAGCAGCTGTGGTATCTGTACCTCCAGATCAGGAAGGAGTAACAGATTCTAAACCAACGGCGGGATTGGTAGTTGACCCAGATGCTCAGATAGAGGGAGGGTCTTTGGGCCAGCTCCAACCCACTTTTTCAGTCCAAGATGCTAATGAGAATGATGGACAGGTGAATTGCCAACTGTCCCATGTACATGATAACAACTGTATTTTATTACATGCACAGGAGGGTTTTGCCCATGTATCTGACACATCTATGCTTGCTCCAACAATTATGAGTGAAATGGGCAAACGTGTGAGGCTTTCTCTTGGCCCTTCCTCACCTGCCTCTAGGTCCTTTCCTTTCCGTGAACAAGTTAATTTCCATCTTCCTAATGAATCTAGCTTTAAAGATCATAGTGAACCTGGAAGGGATCTTCCAGGGCCTCCTTCAATGGGAATGGGAGGGGGTATCCCTTTGGGTCACGCAAATCCCCATGAAGGATGTGTACACACAAATGGGGCTTTTTGCCCCAGGAATTGGGGACTTTTTCATTGGGGAATGATGATGTTGGCCTAGGTGCACTGAAAGGGAACATAAGGGTTTCTTCGACGCCTGAGGATTCTCCTTCTGACATCTTTCCGAATGAGCCTTTAATTTCCCAGTGATTTCGCGTATACTTAACCTTCTTGATAAAGGCCACGAATTAACTCATTGTTCCATACGGGAAATGCAGGGCTCTTTAGCCTTTATGAAAGAAAACATTTCCAAATTGGAAGGTTTCATACTTGCGTATGAGCAATCAAAAGCATTTTACTTCTCTCAATTTGAAAAATGATGATGAAGTTTGCTGGTGATCGTCTATCATTTCCTTTTGCTTCTGCCTCTCGGTCTCAAGGCACTCAAATGGGAAATTGGCCTTCACTCATACATCTACCACAAAGATTGAACTTGCATGTGTTACAAGGAGTAAATAGAGAGGTTACTGAACATGGCATTACTAAGGATTTAGACCTCCTGGAAGTAACCAAACTTCATCATGACCGGCTGCTTCAGGTGGAACACCTACTTTTTAATATGGTCACTAAATCCGAGCCTTCAGTAACCACAGGGCTCTGTGGAGGAACGGAGTCCACTAGCAGTGATGGTCAAGCGCCGGATAGTCCCTCTGTATTGACAGACATTATTGATGCTCAATCAACTTTAAAGCCTCCGGTGTATTCATCGACAAGTGACCTGGTCGTGGGCAGTACAGAGCAAGAGGGAAGTCACTTTACCTCTCGAAAGGCAAAGAAGCCTTCCTAAGAGCCCAAAAACGCCTACATTTAGCCAAAATTAGTCATGGGTTTGGATGATCTATAATTAGATCTCCTAGACTTGAATGAGGAAAGCAAAAAACATCTTCAGATCAAGGCACTGAAAAGTGGAAACGTACAGATCTCATCTGTAAAGTCCCCTAGGACTCCCATTACTAAATCACAATCCCAGCTCCACAGCTTTTTTGCAACAATTGAAAGCAAAAAAATAGCTGTCCAGCCGCAGGAAGAAGTGGATTGTGCAAGTGCTCTAAAAAAGGGCACAGACCCTCTCCCTATTGGGGTCAACCGTGAGGGTTGCCACAATGATCTTTTGATACAAGAAGTTAGTTCTGTGGATAAGGCAGCTCATGAGGGGAAAGTAGCAACGGCTTTGAAACTGCTTGCTCCTTTGGCTCAGGTGGTTCATGTTACACCTGAGGATGAAATAACAGGGGGGGCTCCTTTCGTAGAAAGCCCCCAAGACATGTTGTCCTTTTCTGAGACCCCAAAGGACATGAAACAGATACTTGGATGGGTAAGTAATCCAGAGATAAATGGTCTAGCCAGGATTAACAAGTCCTTTTTGATAAATTCATTTTTCCAGATTCCTTCTTTAAGAAAGCTGGCGCCTAAGGACCTGGATTAGGTAAAACTACCACCACATAATAACCATAGAGTGCTATGTAGAGTCCAATCAGAGATAATAACCAAACTGATTCTGGATTTCTTGGATGACTTTGAGTTATTGGGTCTCTCCCCTTTCTTATTTCCAGATATGGAGAGCACATGGGTATTTCTAGACTTTATCATGCCGACACCTAAAGAACTGGCCGTAGGTTTGCCACCAGCCAGATATGAGTCTCACGCCAATGAACTAACACAACAATTGGCTCCGCTGACGCAGGTGCTAAGCGGTCTATCATGGCTGGAGCCCCTGATTAAAGTGGCAGTCGCTATGAAACTTGAATCCTCCAACTTATAACTGTCAGGGATCGCCGTCGCATCTTGGAATCGCTGCGGCGTGAGAAATCTTAAGGCTTGGCATGAACAGGTCGTGGTTCATCTTTGACCTGATATCTTACGGTTGCTGGAAACAATGGCGATGCATAACATTGTGTTGGATGGTTACATCACATTTAACGTTCATGCGCGTCGGCACTTGTCTGGGCACCCATGTGGTGGCATCGCCATTCTTATTAAAAAAAGCTTGAAGGTGTCCTCAAGACTAGTGGACAAGTCGGACACATGTATACTGGTGGAAATGTATACCATCGGTAGTAAGTTACATGCCTTGCTTTTGTTGTCTATTTACTGGAATCCCAGTGCCGTTCCAATGGATTTAGTCCTATTGGAACTAACTCAAATGCTGGAGAAGGTTTCATTGCACTTCCCCAAGCATGAACTCTTAATTGGTGGAGACTTGAATTCCTGTCTGGGAATAGAGGGAACCAATCCTTTGGTCTACCATTCCTATCTATATGCCGAACAGGCTGCAAGTAGAGGCAAATTGTGGGTCGAGTTTTTTGAATCATGGGGTATTTACCCGATTTCATTTGCACCTCACAGCATTAAGGCCTCTTGGCAGCGTATGAAATTCTCGTCCTTAATCGACTACATGCTTGCATCAGGGACATGCTCAGGATTGCTTGACCCCATTGTGATTTTGGATCTGGGTTTGAGCGTCCATCAAATGCTCCACACAAATCTTTAAATTGGGGTTGACCTGTATGAAACTTCGGTGTCTGCGACATTGTTGGAAAGTGATAGGCATACTTTGTCTGTCAGAAGGCATCCTTGCATCTGTCGCAAAATGGTGTTCCTTGTACATAGGAACCTGTTGGTCTCAAATGCTGACTGTCCATCTGTTATGATATGATATGATATGATATGACATGGCATTTGTAACGCGCCTATACACAAGCCTAATGCCATCGTATTACATGATTTGGGTCTATATCCCCTGGCGGATAAACATGAATGGCGTATGATTAACACATACTGCAAAATGCTTTTGCCACCGCCAAATTCTCTTTATGAGGACTTTAGGGCAATGCTTCAAGCAGACCAGCCAAAATCAATCTTAAAATTTAAAATACGTATGTCTGAAATCCTGAGTACTTTGAATATGTCACAGCAGGATTTGATTGTCTCTCCGGGAAAAGCTAAAACTAGGTTCTATAGGAATGCCTGGGCCCGCAATTCGGACTTAATTGCAGACTACACATCATTTGGCACATATGCTAAATTTAGACATGCTCTTTCCCCACGTCTGCCATATATTCTGTGTTTTCCGGACAAGAATGCCAGAAGGACATACATGAGATTCCGGTTGGATCTTATCCATACGGGATCACGTATCAAGAATTGGTCAGGGTTCAAAGAGATGGGAAGTTGGGACTATTGCAGGTTTTGTTCCAATCGTGAGGAGTCTGAAACTCTTGAACATTTTTTCATGTATTGCGATCACTTTGAGCAACAAAGGCTCCTCTGTTTAGGCTCCTTTTTGGTGTCCAAGTCTCACTTTGAGCGTAACATGATTTGGCTGCGTTGTATGTAGGGCCAGTGTACCCCAATAATGTTGGCAACTGTGAGACTTGTTAACATGATTGAGGATGATCTCTCAATTTTAAACGATATCTTGTATGTTGCAAAAGGACCTATATATGAAGTTTGTGTCTATTAACAACTGTAACTGCCCCTATTGTGGTTGGTCCCAGGGTGAATGTAATCATGAAGTTGAAGTAATCGCAGTTTATTATTTTTGAGCTTTGGTAGGATCTTTAAGGTATTGAGTATCCTGTCTTGTTTATGGCACACACTAAGATGTAGCTAGCTATGATTACCACATTTGAATTGGGTATCTCCCTAGTGGTGATGTGACACCCTCACGGACAAACTTAGTGAAGTCGTGTTAGGAATTGAAACGTCACTGGAATTGCAATGAAACTGAACCTGCAACCTTGTTTGAATTCTTGTTTTAAATTGTATAATGATGAATTGCGTGATGAATTGATTGCAATGTAATGTTTGTTTATGTTATGTTGCGATGTTTTAATTTGTAGTGAATGTATACATTTTTTTGTTTGTATTTTGTTTTATGTAAACATTACAACTAAAATTTTAATATTGGTTATGGAAAGTGTTTAGAGATGCTATTTGATAAAAAAAAAGGAATTTCCTTTGTAAAGGTGTAAATTAATTTTTACTACCAAAAACAAAATACAAACTTAAACAAATATTTCCTTGAAGATTTGTGATAGTATATGGGCCCATATCTGTGGTTTTGTTTTGAACATCTGATTAGATAGCCCATCTGGATCTTCTGCTCTCGAGGAGCTAATCTTCTGTATGATTGTGTGGATGGTGTCATAGGAAGCTTGCAACAGCCAGGTCGATGTTGAGACCGGTTCGTAGGAGCAATCAGCATACTGTGGGTCAGCATATAAAGTTGTGAAATGACTAGCCCACGCTTGTTCAGGCACTCCATTTGATTGGGCATCTGCTTGCTGATGACAGGTATGATTATTTAAAAGGAACCACATTCCTGAAGAGTTTTTATTACGCATTGCGAGAGCCATGGCTTTGCTGTCTTGCTGGTATAGAATTGACTTCTGACTATGCAGCCGGTTTTTATATTTACGTTTAGCAGATTGTAATTCTTTAAATTTGGTTACTGACAGTGAGGCTAAGATTTGCCTTTTGATCATCCTGAATTCAGCTGTTTTTAGTCGGATGTTAGAATCAAAAGCATGAGGATGTTTTACGATGTTACGCTGAGAAATCGTGACTGTTTAAGCAAAAGAGTGTAGAAAATCACTATACTGATTTTTGTGTACTATTTCCGAGTTATAAACAACCAAGTGCTCAAACCGGTTCAATGTCCTCGGGTTCCATCTCAGTCGTGAGCGTGAACTATTGACTCCTAATTTGCCATGATAGTAGCCCTTTGGCATCAGGTGCAATTCAAGCTGGAGGATCAGCAGACTATGGCCGCTCTTTGAATGGTCTTTAATGGTTAGAGAATCAATCCTTCGAAACAATTTATAATCAACATAAATGTAGTTGATTATGCTAGTCGATAAGCCGCAATGCCATGGGCCTCATTACACGGTAGGCGGTAAGGGTTAACGGTCACCGGTAATGGTACCGGTGACCGTTAACCCTTACCGCCTTACTACGAGGTCCCTTAGCGGGTTGGTACTTTAACGCCTGCTTTTAGCAGGCGTTAAAAACCAACTCGCTAAGGGAACTTGGTGCTAATTACGGCACAGCAAATTTGCGGTACCGTAAGTAGCTCCTTCCCCATTCCCAGTATGCCCTATGGGGTAAAAATGGGAATGGGGAAGGGCAATGGTGGAAGGGGGAATTACCGCCCCGCCAACCTTGGAATAGGGCGGTAATTCCCCTTTCCACCAAGGCGGTGCCGGTATTTTACCAGCATGGACCAAGGTGCTATTAGCACCTTGGTCCACCGCCTACCGTGTAATGAGACCCCATGTATAGTGTGCTGGGACGTCACCCAGGACTGAACCATTCACCATGTGGTAGTTACAATCATGCATGAGTGACATCCATTTACGCACTTCTTGGCTTTGAGGCTTATCTTTTTAACAGTCCAAATTTAGGTCTCCCAATATGATGGTGTGTGTTATCATATTGCCTAATGAGATAATATAAAGCATGTCGAGAAGACCAGCAAAAAAAAGTTTCATCAGACATACCAGCAACATTTCGGTAAATGTTGATCACAGCAAAGACTTTCTAGCCATTAGTAATGTTAACTAACTGTATATGCGCTCCCACGGAACTTAGAAAGGCTAAACCTCAAGCCTATCTCAACTCATGGTTCACACCACAGCTAAGATCGCTCCGCAAAGCCAAACGCTGTGCCGAAAATCGATGGAAAAGCCACCCCTCAGACGAGCATAAAGACAGTTTCCTCCTAGCCTCACTCTCCTACAAAGATGCCATCATCACGGCTAAAAAGGAATCTTTCAACAACCGCATTATACAAGCCGACTCGAACTCCAAGGAACTCTTTAAAATCCTAAGAGAGCTTGAAACTCCAGTCGCCCCCCCTGACACATGCGTGAAAGATAGTAAATGGTGCGCCAACATCCAAGCAGCCTTACTAAATAAAATCTCCACACTACAAGACAAAATCAAAGATAAACAGGACAGCCTGAAGCGCGACAACCACGCTCATTCCCTCACTAAGGCCCCCTTACCAGACCCTACCAATTTCACACCATTCGCATTCTCTCCACTTACCGTGGCAGAGGTAGAAAATATAATTCTTAGAATTAAGCCAACTAACTGCCAAGGTGACCCGTGCCCAGCCCATACTATCAAGGACTCAGCGCATGAGTTGGCACCATTCATCACGGCCTTCATCAACTCTTCCTTTCAAACAGGCATTGTCCCGGACAATCTGAAGGACGCTTGGGTTATCCCACTGCTTAAAAAACCTTCCCTAGACCCGAACATTCCCACTAACTTCCGACCTATCACCACCGTACCATTCCTGCTCAAGATCCTAGACCGTGCCGCATACTTTCAGATCCAAAATTACCTGGAAACTAATAACTTGCTAGGTCTACGACAATCTGGCTTCCGCCCCAGACACGGGACAGAGACCGCTTTATTAGACCTTAAAACTCAAATCGAGGTTCTAAAGGATCAAGGCAAATTAGCACTGCTACTACTTCTCGACCTCTCAGCCGCATTCAATCTGGTCAACCATCAGATCCTGTGCGAGCACCTCCATTCAGCAGCCAACTTCTCTTCCTCGGCTGCGGCTTGGATCAAATCCTTCCTGAGCAACAGATCCATGAGAGTCTTTGCCCCAGCCGCAGCCGCGGACCCCTCCCCGATTCACTGCGGCGTTCCTCAGGGATCTTGTGTGTCACCTACACTTTATAACATTTTCACGAAACCACTCTTTGATGTACTTGACTATCTGGGTGTCTCCTATACCAACTATGCGGACGACACCCAGATACTCATCCCCATCACTGGTGATTATCTAGGTGACACCAAAGCCCTTAACGACATCTACTTGGTCATCCAGGCCTGGATGGCCCAACATCAGTTGTGCTTGAATGATGACAAGACGGAGCTCCTAATCTTGGGCACTGCACAACGTCTGAGCAGACTAGAACCGTCCTATCAATCATTCAACATAGATGGTAATATCATTCGTGTCTCAAAAGATACCAAAACGTTAGGTTTCTACCTTGATGCCACACTTTCATTAACCCGACAAACAAATGCTGTCAGATCTGCGTCTGCATACACATGCAAACTCATCGCAGCTTGCAGACCTTTCCTCACTACGTCTAACAGCGTTACGCTAGCGAGAACCCTTATTATGGCTAAAATTGATTACTGCAGTGCTCTTTATCTTGGCACCAGCCAAGAGAACCTGAACATACTTCGAACGACACAAAACAACGCCATTCGTGCTGCGCTAAACATCCCCCGACACCACCACATCACAGAAACCAGAAGTAAGCTAAATTGGCTACCTGTCAAACAGAGAATTTCACTCAAAACACTTGCCCTTACGCACAAATGCCTAGCCAACAAAGCCCCGATCTACCTTGGTAGTCGACTATCGCGCCACTCTACCTCCCGACCTCTAAGAACAGCCCAATCCCACTGTTTAGCGATCCCGAGATTTAAATTGCAAAAAGCAGGGGGCTCAAGTTTCCCTGTCTTAGCTTCCAAGTTATGGAACTCCCTCCCTGTCTCAATTAGAGCGGAAGACTCTTTCAATACCTTCAAAGCCAACACTAGATCTTGGCTTTTCAACCAGCATTAAGGCCATCTTCGCGCCTCTTCCCGACATACCCTGACCTGCCGTCCACTACTATCATCTATCGGCACTGAAACTACTGTACATATGTATATAAGATCCTCTTGCAAATATATATAATGACTCTTTGCCTGACCTGCATTTTTGGATCCCATGTTTGTAATAATGCTCTGTTATACCTGCACTTCTGTAACCTTGTACTAATTGCGCCCTGATGCCTCCGGGCCTGCGGGTTTGCGCGTTATAAATAAAATACAATACAATACAATACACGGAGGCCCATGGTACAATTGAAAAACCCGCTTTGAGGCACCACTGGAATGAATGCCAATTCGTAATTGTTCCATAATGGTAGTTTAGTTAGCCATGTCTCTTGTAGCGCTATGATATGGTAGGGTTCAGGCATATCTTTAAATGAGGTGGTTGGATGGCCATAGCCCTGAGAATTCCAGCTGACAACACTCAATTTTGTTGGAATATTCCATTGCAATGGTTATTGATGTGAGCTCTCAGTTGCCCAATAATCTCTAGTCTCACGTCGAGTACCTTGATATATCTTGGGTGTTATAATAGGTGTTTTAGATTTTGATAGGGCATTCTCGGGATCCTCTGCTAACAAGAATCCCTTGTCAAACAAGAGCATTTTGCAACGCCATATTGAGTGCCATACCACACCTGAAGGAATCCAAAGTCTGACTATCGAAAGCGGAGAATCAGTTAAGAATTCAATATGATCTATGTCTAGCGTGGAGATGTTGCACAGATCGTCAATTTCACCAAATATATTCAAGACACTTTGTCGATTGAGATCATACACAGGATGGTTGCCCTCTGTACATTTTAGAATCAGTGTATGAAACTTTGCACGTTGTGGATGCAGATGTCGTGAGGGCAACCGGAGTTCAGATTTACGAGGTGTCCATTTCATTGTGGCGGGGATAACATGAGATTTAGATGGCCCTTCATTCCTTTGCCTCTGCGAGTTATCAGGTACAGCTAAAGAGGATGTTTGCTGAGGACCAGCCAAAGTGCTTGAGCCTCTAGACACGATGGACTGGCAAGGTGACTGACCAACAGCTTGAGAGAATACCTTTGCAAAGTTGGTGTTTAAGTAGTCATCCACTCTTTTTTTAAGTTCATCAGCCGTGATCTGGGGCACACCGGTGTCCTGTAACTGTAACAAAGCACCCTACAAAAGAAAATGCGTTATGCAATGCACAGAGGGCTGAACAAGGTATCACAAAAGAAAATGTGGTACGTGATGAGAAAAAGCTCTGTGAGATGAGTGTCTATAGTTTCAAATCCTCGGTATCCGTACCATCACGTGCACACCTGGAAATGCATGGAAATATTCATTGCACCTCCTAAATCTACTCATCCCTACTGTGGGCTGCATAGGCATGCTGCGTGCAGCGCATAGCACGTAACTTACAGGCCAAGGACCCTTACTCTGCTCTCCATGCTGCCTTGGAGTGCATGAGGCAGTTGCCTCCTCCTGTCCTATGTTGCCTCCAAGCTTCATCATCTGCTGCTGCCTGGTGGTGTGTGTGTGTCTGCTCCCAAACAGCAATTCCTTGGAGTGCCTACTGTTCCCCCATTACCTGTTATCCTGATACCACTGCATCTGCTGTCTTGGAACTTCCACCTCTCTATTCCACCACCACAGCTCCATAGCTCATTGTCAGGACCCAGCTAGCCCACACCTGCCTCTCCGTCCTCCTCTCCATCGACGGTCAATCCCATGGCAGTGAGGCAGAGGGCTGCCAACTTTACCTACAATAAAGTTAGCATCCTGTAGGATCGGGTCCTGGCAAATTATGATGCCCTCTTCAACCCATCAATGCAATTCAGAAAATACGGATGTCTGAGGATCTGGGACCACATCATGGCTGCCATCAATGCAGAGGGGACAGCAGCCCGTTCCCTGAAGACGATGAAGAAGCACTGGGAAGACCTAAAGCACTGGTGCCATGATAAGGCAATGGCAGCACCGGAGACAGGAGCCACCGTGGAGTTGCACCATGCGGGCTGCAATCGGATGTCATCCCTTCAGCTCCAGGTACTCGAGAGGTTCTACCCAGTCCTCCACACCCATATTCTTGACTTGAAATGACATCTCAAAGCTGCTGGTGAGTACCCATGTGTTGCACTGCTCTACAGTCTATGCGTGTTGTGCAAGGGTATGCCTGATTGAAGGTATCCCGTCTGTACACAGCATGTGTGTTGCATGGGTCTACAACAGCATGCAGCCTCCTGCTGATGCTGGGCTTATGTGATGGTAGACATCTGTGAAAAGGACAAACATAGGTATGTGCATTGTCAGTTCTGGGTGAGTTGGTGCAATTGTGCGCATGCAATGTGAGTTGATGACAACAAGAGCTCTGACAGGTACAGGTGCCAGATTAGGACTGGCCACCCCTCTATCCCTGTGTTCTACCTCCCAGGGACCACACTGCAGGGGTGTGTGGTCTTTGACAGGAGGCCAGGGCCAAGGGCACATGTAATCCTTTGAACTGCCTGGTTATCTGATGATGGCCCTCGGGAATGCATGGTAGGCCCAGAAGGCTGGCCTGAGGACAGACAAGGGCCATGCACCATGCAATGTGCTCAAAGAGCTTTGACTGCTGGGGCCACTCTTCTGAGTGGGTTAGTACTGTTGCAGCCCATCAGGGTGCCTGGCCATCAAATGACCCTCGCAGACGTGCACTGCATCACCAGGGTGGCCTGTCCATCTTGTTCACTGCATTCTACATGCGAATTTTGTTCACTTGGTTCATCTTGGGTTGGACTGCTTGTCTGGTCATGGCTGTTGAGACAGGCATTCACTGCCAAATGCTTTGGGGCAGTGTTCACTCAAGGGCATGCCCCATCAGGGAGTGCCCCCTTACATGGCTGTCTCTCCCCTCCAAGCATTGCAGAGACAGAGCCAGCCAGCAGTTCCTCAGTGCTCATGTGGGAGAACATGGATGGTGGCCTGACCACAGGGTCTGGACAACACACAGTGGGTTTGGGCCCATTTTAGCCATGCCCATGCACTTCTCAACCAAGCTTGTTTTCCAACTGCGGTCCAGGGGGACGAAAGTTACACTGGTGCCAGCCCACCCTTCCCCATACCAATGGTGCATGCGTGTGCAACAGCCACACCCTTTTCGCAAGATTATAGCCTGGGTTGAGGATGTTCCTGCCACCGATCCAGCTGGGTTGTTTGTGCATGCATGACGAACATGGCCCCCACCTTGCAGCATTGGGCCAACCACTGAAACTGAGGTCACATAGACAGGCCCAATGGTGTGATGCTCATCCTAGAGCAGCAACCTAGGCTCCAATCACCTGACTATGTACTCATATTAGAGGTGGTGGACTGCGACATTAGGGCTTGTTACTTGAGTGGATCATCAGTACATGTCCAGGAGTCCCGCAGTCACGTAGAGTGATGTGGGAAGTCAACTGTGCACAGTGCCATTTTCTCATCCGGATGCAGGACATGTGGCATTAAGTGGCCATCTTCCCAGAACCGCTCAGGGTTCACAAGGCATTTTGATGGGGCTCCACCCAACATACAGTGTTATGCCACTAGCAGACTACAGCACAGTGTTGGTGGCTGAAGGCTAAACCTTGGATTGTGGCCTTATGGCTAGCACTGCTTCCTTCTGCCAGTACCTTCTGCCAGGCCCGACTGTCCATGTTGCTGGCATAGGCCCTCCAGATGGCCTGAGTCGCAGCTTGCCCAGTTGTGCCCCACATATGTCTGCAGCTGTGCTCTATGGACCCCACTTTGTGCATGCATTGTAGTCTGTGATTGGTGTCTCCCTGTGTGAAGGGCATGTGACATGGGAGCTTGAGCAGCTTCTCTGTGCTGGTACCAGGGCACCAGAGCAGGTGTGTAACTACAGTCCTGGATGCTGTGTGAGTGGCTGAGGAAGGCCAGTAGTTGAAGATCCAGGCTGGATATGTACACAGTAGGTGTCCCAGGGAAGTGCTAGTGGGGCTCCATAAGGCAGTTGGGGTCCCCAGGCCTCTCGGAATGGTACTGCTCTAGTGTGTCAATAGCATGGCCCCAGTTATGCACATTGTGGCCACACACTTGGTGTGCCACTGTGTAGGCCAGGGCTGTCAAATTTCCTTGTAGCACACATTAGTCGTCGAGGCCATCCTGTTTGTAGCCTTTCCCATGCTGAATGTCTATGTGAGTGGAAAAGGTGATAATGTGACACATGCAATAGTGTCATTGAGACATGTGTCCAGGTGCACCTCCCATGGCCCTTGCTGCGGGTTACACTTGGGTTACTTTGGCATTAGCATTGTGCCATGTCATGATTTCTTGCAATGTGTTTTTGGCCACATGTCATTGTGTTGGGTTGGCATGTGCTTGTGTCATGACTGTAACTCATCATTGTCCCTACACTAGTGTGCCAATATTCATGCTGATTGCATGGGCATGGGTATGTGTGGCCGTTGCTGGTTGACCCATGCTGAGTTGATGGTACTGTTTATGTTATGTATGCCGCACATGCATTTTCATTGTTGACTGATGTTTTTTGTCCATGCTGCAGCCGGAAAAGAGAGCAGAAGCAGTGCTGTGGAGCAGAGAAGCAGGGGCAGGGCCTCCTGACCCAGTCACAGACCCCAACCAGTTACTGTTGACACCTATTTTGAGACTGAAGTGGGCGGTGGAGCACCAATACCATCAGGCAAGACTTCTGAGGGCAATTACCAGGGTTGTTGTAGGGGACACCTCAGCAGCTGTGGGACAGGGTGCTGCCACAGAGGGGCCTTCAAGGGCAGAGAAATCTCTGGAGTCATCTGGGTTGATGGATGTGGAGGCCTTTGCATCTCAGCCCATATGGGTATCAAGGAGGGTGTTCAGGCTGTATCCCTGGACCAGAGACATGAGCATGTGCAGTCCACCATGGAGGGTTCTGCACAACCTCCTCTCCCTAGACCATCTGCCTATGGCAGTGACTACCTTCCTGGATGCCTCCACCCAGACCAATGCTTTAAATGAGGCTGATGCGGACATCCGAGATGAAATGCAACCCTTGTTGGCTGGAAATGCGAGGCAGACCACATCTGTGTGTGACACTGTTAAACCTTCATGCAAAGAGCTTTTACAGCATCACGATCAGAGGAGCCGCTTCCTGGCCCAGATGGCAACTGCACTGCTCTTGGGTGGTCTCACCTGGCTGGCAGTTCATTTGACACCTCATCTACTTCCTCCTCTGTGCCCCAGTCATCCTCCAGTAAGCCTTCCATGCTGCATACCGACATGGCCACCGATGCACCAGTCCTGCCACCACCCCCCCAGTCTGGTTGTGCCTACATCCCTGCCAGAGGTGGAAATCCCAACAACGCCACATGATATGGTCACCAAAACAGGAACAGGCAATGGAGGGTAAGCTGGCACTTCAGGGCATTGCAGGTGCCATAGTCCCCTGACAAATGTCATCTAGTTGGAGGGTGCAAAAGCGGAGGTTGCACCCTGCACAGCAGCAGCAGTTGTTTACAGACAATACCACCTGGAGGAGGCAAACAGGAAGAGACTTGGATAATGTGAGGCAGGAGGCACACAGAGGACTCCTACAGGTCATGGGCTCTGTGTTTGGGCGGTACCCGAGGCAGCTGGTGGCAGAAAGACAGCGGGGAAGGGAGGCAGCAGTGATGGTGGCCAGGGCAGAGTTGGCACGTAGGTGGGCGATGATGTGGGCTGCCATCCTGGAGGATTCTTGCAGGTCTGCAAAGGAGGCAGAGAAGCAGCTGTTGGTAAGCCTGCAAGCCCTCCAGGCAAGAACAATGCCGCCATAGAGGCAGAGGATGTAGAATGCGACTCTGTCCTGGTCGAGTCATTGTCAAACAATGGTGATGTGTAGCCCACTGCTATCATATTGTTCCATGAAATTATGTTTCATTTTGGACTTTTTTTGTTTTTCTCCCAGGACTTATGTACCCTTCCCATTTTAATATAAGTTTTCCTTCAGTTCATTCCACGCTTCCTGCAGTCTCTTTCTCTGGCTACTCTCACGGCACTCGTCCAAGCATGACGCGGCACCTTTTTCTTCGCTGCACGCTTCAGCTCCATTAAGCTGTCCTGCAGCACGATCGCCGCCCTGAGCTAACACAGAATCATCTGTGCTGCCGGCTCTGGTCTGGCTTTCAGTCCACCCTAGACTGTCCAAGCTTCACCAAAGCCTCTTTCACTCCAGCCCCGTTTGGTACCATGCACACAATTGCTGGACCCCCTGCACAACACGCTGGAACTCCGGCCCAGGTCCACCGCTTCTGGCTAATCCCAGAAGTACTGTTAGAAATCGAACACCCCGGGATAGTAGCCTCACGGATCCCCCCTTCTCTTTCAGGGGAGAAACTACTATACCACATAATCCCTGCCCTGAGGAAGGCTCCAACTACTGATGCCTGTTTTGGCATGCTGAAACGTGTTATCCATGTGTTTTGTTCCCTTCTCGTTTGGAAGTACCCTGGGAACAACTTTTTTGATCACTCATAAACGTTGGCAGATAACCATATGGCTGATAACCATATAAACCAAGTTGACTGATTTTTTTCATTTCTACCTACCAGGGTCATTTTTTATACACCCTGGTAATACTTAGTCCACAGGAACAATTATTTTCCAGGGAGGATACCTTCATCAAATTAGGTTCATTGAAAACTATCCAAATTGCTCCTCGATGAGTATACCACCCTTGGTGTACTTATGTATATACGATGAATGCTATGTTCTGCGTCTTTTTCTTCTCTTGACATTTTTCTTTAACTCATGTTAGAAGTAATTTGAATAATAATATGTTTTTTTGAATAATGTTTTGAATAATAAATGTATTGTTTGTACTCTTAGGACCTCTTTTCTTTGGTTTTTGTTCATGTGACTTTCTTTGAAAGCATATACCTTGTACTAATATCAAGATTTAACCAAAACAACTGACAGAAATTAGGACTGTCACTAGCGTGGGTACCTTTTTTGGTTCTTTGTTTAAAACGTGTTATTGGCCCCTTCTCACGCTTGCACTCCGGGGCACACCTATTGTTTGTACATATGTCTCTTTTCTGTGTAGGCACATTTACTTTTTCATGTTCTTCGAGGGCATATGTTGTGTGTCAGTCTCGTGGATTGGGGCCTCACTCTGTGTGTCATGTTGTTACTGTGATGTTTGCTGGAACATATATGCACATGTGTTTGACATGTAGAGTGGGGCCATCAGGCAGATGGATGTAGAACTGGCTGATTATCAGATTCCATTCCATGTGCAGGTGCACTGCGTGTTTGGTGTCAGTGTGTTTGTGTTGCTTGAGTGAAGTATTTTGTTGTGCATTGGGATGGCTGTTGTGATGTGTGAGATGTATCAGTCTCGGGAGGATAGCTCAGGGGCAACGTGCTTGCCTTGGCAGCAAGACGACAGGTCTGATCCCCAGGTCCGCGCTTAGAAAGCTTTGGGTATTAAGCGCGTTATAAATAACCTATCATATCATAATGGTGTTTGGGGTCTCTCATTGGGGATGGATACTCACTTGTCCATGTGTTTTGCCACATGCTCTATATGGTTTCATTGTGTGTTGTATATGGTGTCAGCTCATTCGCCTCTGCACATTCGCTACTGCAAGTGGAGTTAATTGTACTTTGAGTTCCTTTCTGGTCCACTGATGTTTAGGTGTTCTTTTGGCACTTGCTTGTCTATGTGTATGTGCCCACACTTCATTCACTGTTGTGGGTATTTGGCATTGCCAGTGTTGTGGTAGGGTGTGGCCTCACTGTGTACACTCATTTGTAGATTGCTGTGGCCATCCCATGCTGCAGCCACCCACCTGCACACATCTGCAATAATCCACTACCTGCTCTCAAATCGTCCATCAACTCTGACACTGCAATGCAGCTGAGCCCCATGATTGATATTTCAGTCTAGTTGAACTTATTATCAGTCTCCTTGACTTGCACATTCTCTGAGAACCTTCACATCACCCAACCACAATCTTGTACTACTTGAGTCGCTAGCAGGTACTTTACAACCCCTACATACCTACCTTTGTACAGGCTAAAATGAACACACATAGTGTAACTCAGCTGGGATAATATATGGTTCCTCATACCTTTGTCCTCCAAGGGCATTTGACTTCAGCGCTTTGAAGCCATTGCAATGGCAAAAAGGTACTATACAAAGCCCACATTGCATTAAATTGCATTGGTATCTCACATGTACATAGAGTTGTCAAAGTGTATGTTGTGCAACAGTAGGATGTCCAGATGACATGCAGCTTCATGTGCTCTACCAAATCATGGCGCCAGCTACAGTCCTGGTTTCCACAGCAGTGCTCCCAGTTGTTCATATTGGAGGAGGATATGTGGCAGGTGTTCGTCTTGTGGAGCCAGGGCAGTGGAGTCAAGGTAGGTTGTTGCTCCAAATTGGACAAGTAGGTGAGCGAACAAGCAGGGTCTGCCTGGGGTAGTGGGTGTAGGTCAGTGGTGGTGGTGGGAGGAGTGAGGACTTGAGGGGGCTGCCTGGAATAGTGGGCAGAGGTCAGTGGGGTTGGAGGGAGGTGTGAGGACCTGAGGGGGCTACCTGGGGTAGTGAGGGGAGTTCAGTGGGGCTGGCTAGAGATGTGAGTACTTGATGGGCCTGGCCAGAGTAGTGTGCGAATGTCAGTGGCAGTGGTGAGAGGTGTGAGCACTTAAGGGACTGACTGGGGAGAGGGCAGAGGTCAGTGGTGGTGGTGGGAGGAGTGAGGACTTGAGGGGGCTGCTTGAGGTAGTGAGCAGAGGTCAGTCGGTGTGGTGGAAGGAGTGAGGACTTGAGGGGGCTACCTGGGGTAGTGGGCAGAGGACAGTGAGGGCGGTGGGAGGAGGGCAATCTAGTAGGGGCTGCATGAGGTAGTGTGAGGAGGTCAGTGGTGGGAGGAGAGCAAACTAGCAGGGGCTGCCTGAGGAAGTCACGGGGGAATTAGTGGTGATGGTCTGAAGTTTTGCTGGGATGCTGATTTGAGTTACGGGGGACAATTTACAGTTTTTACGGGGTGCTGGCTTTCATTGCGGGGGACTGTTCACAGTTCCACTGTGGTGCTGACTTGACTTATGGGGCATGGGTCGCAGTTTCTCCGGAGTGCTGGCTTGCGTTGGGGAGATAGTTTGATGTTTCACTATGGTGCTAACTTGAGTTGCAGGGGAAGGGATTAAGTTTTGCGGGGTGCTGGCTTGAATTTTTTGGGGCCGGAACATAGTTTGCCAGGATGCTCCCTTGAGTTACGGGGAGGGGTCACAGTTTCACTGGGATGCTGAATTAAGTTACAGGGTATGGGTTGTAGATTGGCCAGGGTGTTGACTAGAATTACAGGGGATGGGTCGCTGTTTCTCCGGGGTGCTGACTTGAGTTATGGGGGCGGGTTGCAGTTTTGATGGGGTACTTCTTTCAGTTGGTAGACGGGTCGTAGTTTTGCCGGTGTGCTGGATGATGGTGCAAAGGGAGGCGCAAAGCTTGTTTGCTGGTGCTAGTTTGCGCTTGCGTGGGGAGCGTGTTCTGGGCATCCCCGGGACAACTCATTGTTGTTTGCGCTGCGGATTACATTGTGCTTTGGTATCCATGAATCAACAAACAGCGCTAATGTTTCTGTACACCTAAGTATGCACAATGTTCTTGATATGATATGATATTTTATGCCATTTATAACACGCCTTTACACAAGTGTTTCTAGGCGTGAGTGACATGTTTCTTTATGGCGCAAAGTAATGTGTGCAGACTTAGAGCTTTTTCTCTGAATTTGGCTCCTAGCGTTTTATTCTCCTGACCAATGGCTTTAAATACAGGTTTATTTGAGAGAGCCTTGATAGCTCGTATCCCACTGTCTATGCCCTCTGAATACAACAGCACGACCCTCACCTCCAAGCCCTAAAGGGGAAATAACCCTAGTGAAATTAGCTTTCTGAAGGATTGATTGCCCATATGAAATGAATGTAAGCATGAAAGCAAGCAATCACTGAAGTGGAGTGCATGCAAAATCCAGTCAGAACAGGCCTTCACCGCAACGCGCTCCCAATTTGATTCATGTCCGTCAACCTCCGTGGGCAGCCATTTTCTGATCCCCAGGAAGACTATTCTCAAGAACGTTTCAATTGCTTGGTTGCTTTTCATTTTAGGGCAAGTCCTCTGAGCACGCCACAGTCCAAATTGATTCTGTTCATCAGAGTCAAGTGGAATTGCTCTCAAAGGCTTCACCTTGACCGTGCAGTGTCATGTAAGACCTACCTGACATATTCAGACACAAAGTACAATCAATGTAAACCACCACATTATTTCTCTCAGTTTTATCTCATGGTTTTCCTCTGTCTGCTTCTCCTTCTACATGACACCAGCTCAAAATCCATTTGAGAACATGTTTCGCCCATTGACTGAGTAATTAAAAGGAATACTGTCTCTGTTTATCTGCACCCCCCCAACTGTAATAGGAGTCAAAGCACCTCCATGTCATGAGATATACTTTTGCACAACCCACTTTCCTGATTAACACAGGTTTAGTTCTCCGTGTGTCATCCAACTGTGTGACCAAATTGTACTTATAACAATAACAAACAGCAACGATGCCATCTCCGCACTAGTGTGTTTCCCAAAGGAAAGCTGTGATTGTGAGCCGCATTGTTCAATGAGCCCTGAAGTTAACTGTGCTCATTCCTAGCCTTGATTTATTCTCTCTCATCGAATGGCAGTGAATATCATCAGTAGATTATTGAGAGAACAATGCCAGTATATAGTCCCGCGTGTACGATATGCAGAGTAATGCTCTTCCAGCTGTATATTAAAATGACATTAAAAGACAAGCATGAGTTATATGCCTTGTCCTGTGTACACACACAGACACAAACACACCTTTGCAAACGCTGCATGATTCTCGCGCAACCTTCAAACAGGGTACTCTCATAATGGTAACAAACCAACCTTAAACAACTGATTGTATGTATTGCTCTGTACATTTACCCTAGTTGAACCCTGGAGCAGAGCATTTATTCAACTGTCTTTGTCCTAATGCTATGGTACATTGAACATTTCTGTGTGTGTATGTTTCTACAGCACCAGTAACGTTTGCTATGATACTGTGAAGGATTGACATCTGCTGAGAGTGCAGTAGGCCAAGCTTATTTGATTTGTATTAAATAATAAAATGATTCGGGTAATGCATCTCAGAAAGGGTGGTCTGCTGATTATGTCCCTTTTCCTAAAACTCTATTCCCAGAGCATGTGCCCTGCTTCATCAGAAGGAAAGAGGGAGGGCCTTTAACTTGAGGCCATGCTAGGTAATTCTACGTGTGCTTAATTTAGAATTGCTTTAAAAACTATTTTTATTCTTGGAATGTGTGTTCCTTTTCCCCCAAATGTCTTGAGTGCATTCATTACGTGTGTGTTTATTTTTACTTTCTTTTCCGGGCCGTGCCCTCGCAGTCAGACTTTTTTCGTAGTCTTTCCTCAATGTTAATTATCGCTGTGACTAATCAACTTCCAGGGTACCAGTGGTCCAGTGATGAATATCGGTTTCTAAACCATCAATCATCCCCACACATCTAGTACACCAGAAGGGATCTGAACAGACTGGAATACAAGTGAATTAGAAGACCTCCTTGTCCAATTTTCGTAACGTGGGGTAAGGTGGTGGATCGTTGGTTAGTTGCAACACAGCGAAAATACAATTATTACCCAATGATAAAATGGACTGTCCAGTCAAGGTTGTATAAAAATATCTAATTTATTATTACTACAACAAACAATTCTAGCACACTACAATTTCAACCCACACTGTAAAGGAACACAGAGGACAGACAGTTTCATGAAGGAAAGGGATGCACTTTGGATACTGACATGAGGGTAGTTGGTAAAGTAACCTTATAGTTCAAAATTATTTGGTTCCAGCACCAAAGGTGTAAAGGGTTGTAACTGTCTCTCAGGATCTTTAGAGAAGGACCAGGGGGGCAGAACCACAATGTACCTGGTGCTGAAGACCCTCTTGGTGCTCAACACCATCAAGGTGGTTCCAGGGACCTTTGCAGCCCTTGAGATATAGTTAGTGGGGGGAGACAACTGCGGGTACCAAGGGGCAGGCAGTTCGGCAAGTGAGGCTGGACACACATCTGCAGGCTGTCCGGCGCGGCGGCTCTGGGCCAAGAATCATTGTAACAGTGCTGGTTGGTGGATCTGGAATGCTGATCGAGGTGTCTCGTACGGCTCTGGTGACTGCGGCGTGACAACAGTCAGCAGTGCAGCCAGATGCGGTTCAGGTGCTCGACTGTCTCGAAATAGTCCTTAAAAAGATGGATGCTGGATGATGCTTGTGTGGCACTCCTCCTAGCTTCTTCGCAGGGCTGGTGTCCTTTCGAGGCAGATAGCCCAAGCTCAGAAGGGTGTTAGCAGGCAACAGCCCTGACATTTGTCCAGAGACTCTCTGTCACTTCCCACCTAGGATGCTTGCTTTCAGAACCTAGCAGGGCATGCTTTGTGCTGGCTGGGTACCGGTTATGTAGCTGTTGGATATGTCCTCTGAGTCTGTTCCCTGGGAGAGGTTTAGGGGAGGGATCTTGCGTCCCTCGTGGAACTCCTGGCCTTCCTTCGATGGCGGAAGATGTAAGGTAGACTGTACCTTCAGCTCAGCTCCAAATGAGTCCTTCTTCTTACTCCTTGTAAAGTGTTCAGATGATCTGATTAGTGAGGGGCTCAGCCCTCTTTTAAAGCCAAACAGGGCCCAAGGATTTGTGGAGGCCAAGCCTAACTTAA
This sequence comes from Ambystoma mexicanum, assembly GCF_040938575.1. NCBI lineage: Eukaryota > Metazoa > Chordata > Amphibia > Caudata > Ambystomatidae > Ambystoma > Ambystoma mexicanum. The sequence goes on along the minus strand of NC_090930.1, from coordinate 706,624,341 downwards.
GTGAGCCAATCATGGGTCTCCACCAACTAACTTCAGTGATGCTTCAGGTCAGAACCAGGGTGCTTTGTAACAGGCAGGGGAAGGATGACAACATATACTTCTAAGTCGCGCCCATCTTCCTGTCTGCTGTACATCAAGAGTCTCCCTAATTAACTGAGCCCTATGCAGTACTTGATCAAAACATCAACCTCCTTTGAAGAATGGGGTTGCAGGCAGACTTTTGTCTCTTATAATTCACATACTTCTCTGCTCTGAAAGGAGTGGTTCCAGACAGAACATTCACTGCCCTTTCATACCAAGGAGGGGTGTTAGTACCAAGTTGACACATTGCATTACAAAGAGGTGTTGGCATCTGCTCTCCATTGTCACTTCCTGCACCCAGGCCTTCCCTGAGGCCTGCTAATTAACATTCTTCAGTATTTTCCACCACTAGCAATTTTTGACAATGGAGATGCAAATTCATGGGGCCTTGAAATTCTAATGAGACTGCCCATGGCCAAAGGCTTTTGATGTAGCCGCGGCTGTCAGATGTCAGCTACACATGACAGGGGAGGCCTGCGCTGGTAAACTGTGTCCTCCCAGAGTACATGACTTTTTTTTTCTGCTGTGCAGTGAGCGTGGAAAATGTGCACAGGACTGGCCCCATCATTCATTTTTTTAAACAAACAAAAAAAGCCCAGGCAAGCGCACTCTTCCCATACGGATGATGGAATTCCTCACAATCGCATCTCATCGCAGTGCACAGTGTGTCACCTGACTCCCTTTGGTGTGCACTTATGTGTTTTGTGAGCGGTGAACACACAGCATTTTGGAAGGAAACAGAGGTGCGTTTAATTTATGGCTATACTACATACTTATTCTTGCTTAATTTAGAATTGCTTTTAATACTAGCCCTATTCTTGGACTGCATACTCGTGTACTTGTGTGATCTTTTTCCCACAAATATCTTGTGTGGTTTGATTGTGTGTGTGTTTATTTTTACTTTCTTTTCTGGGGCTGTGACTTGACGGTCAGACTTTTTTTCATAGTCTTTCCTCAACGTTATTTATTTAGTCTCGCACAGCACTCATCGTGTCACCTGACTCCCATTGGTTGGCACTTATGTGCTCAGAATGGTTAGCACACAGCATTTTAGAAGGAAACAGAGGTGCTTTTAATTCTCTTGGAATGTGTACTTGAGTTCTCCTTTTCTCCCAAATGTCTTGAGTGCTTTGATTTTGTGTGTGTTTATGTTTACGTACGTTTTCGGGCCATGCCCCGACATCAGACTTTTTTTCGTAGTCTTTCCTCAACGTTAATGATCACTGTGACGAATCAATTTACGGGGCACCAGTGGTCCAGGGATGAATATCAGCGTACAGCGTGTGACCTGACTTCCATTGGTGTGCACTTATGTGCTGCGAGCGGCAGACACACTCAGGCACAGTAGAGGCGAGCCCGTCTGGGCCCATCCGGGCAACGGCTGGGTTATGGATGAGGGCTATACATCCAGCATCTCTGCACCCTCCCTGTAACGTTGGGAAGTTGGATTGCCCTTTGCATTCATACAACCGCTTTACGCTCCGTTCTCTGGCAACGTCTGCTACTGTCTTAGTCCCTTGTTCGCTTTCAGAGGCAATCTCCAAGCAGCCAGTTCTTTACGACTTGTTATGCAATGCTCGATCTCTTACAGCTCGTTTTTTAGGTATCTGGGACCTTTTATCCTCCAATGAACCAGACCTCTTATGCATCACGGAAACCTGGCTATCAGAAGCCACTTTCCAGACATTATTCAAGCACTTCCCAATACCTGTGCCACAGTTCATGCTGATCATAAGTGAATACATAAAGGTGGAGGTGCTGCTATCATTTTCAAACGCCATCTCTAATGTGCTGAAATAATCTGTAGCACCTGTGCACATTTTGAACATGTATTCATTATTCTGACTCTCTCTGCTAAGGAAATAGTTTATTTTCTCAAAGTTTATCGCCCTCCAAAACGGGACTCCTCCTTTGTAATTAGCTTTCTTGATTATCTCTCTTCACTTGCTCTGAACTGTTTGCAGTTTACGTTATGGGTGACTTTAACCTTAGGTTCAATGATCCTCTAAGCACCCACATATCACAATTGCAAACAGCCATGGCTGACTGTTAGGCGGAAACCTGTGCAGTTCCCTCTGGGACCACTGCAAAAAATTTAGGACTACAGGCGTTGGCGGTGAACCCACTTGGTAGCAGTCTGCACCACACAGATTGACGTGGTAGCTGTGGCTGAGCAGTCAGACTTCTCTCAAGAAAAGTTGAGCAGTATGTGGAGTATACAAAATAGGGCAATTCTTCACAGCAAGACAAGCAAACACGCAACTAGGCTTAGTGTAAAGATATTAAGGTATTTATTTATAACAAAATGTCTATGAAAAACACCAAGGCAAATCACGGCAAACAAATCAAACACAATTACTCTACGGAGTAGACGATCAATCCCCCTAGCAATATCGACAACTCTAGGTTCTACTGGTACCACTTATTTTCAGACAGAGGTGTATACCTCAACCCAGATGACACTCGAATATTAGTTAGGACGGGAGAGAAAAAGATAGGCAGGTTACGAAATCAACACAGTTCGATCCTATCGGATAAAATGCAAGGCAGGAAGGCAAGAATCACAATAGATCGTAAAGTTCAGAGGCCAGGCCCACTCGGAGAGAGGCAAGGCGCGATGTCCCAAAAAGTCTCTAGTGGAGATGCATTCAAGTCTGTATTGCAAATGGTTATCGGTGGATTGAACCAGTTCAGAATAAAGAATGAGAAAAGCTTGGAGGCGACCCAACGGAACGGAGAGGATTCAGACACCTCACTCGAACCGATCGAAAGGGAAGCCAGGCGGACACGGTACCTTGTTGTGGAGGGCAGCTCCGGCGGGGGCAGTTGTTCCTGGTGGTGGATGCACGTTGGTTCTTTGCCAAGAGTAGAGATGATCTCGTCATCGAAGAAAATGAAGTCCGGTGCACCACCAGGGAAGAGACCAGCCGCAGAGTGCTCCGTCACAAGGCACCACCTTTTGGTCGCGGTTCAGGGGTAGTGGCTATCCGGTTGCCGAGGTGCTTCTGCACGGGCAATTCGACCACCGCGTCCTGAGGCGAATAAAAAGCAAAGGGGACTGGTTGTTCCCACCAGTCAGGGAAAGAGACTCTCCGGCCGGGAGATCTCCTCTGTCGTCGGGAAGTGGTGAGTCGGTTCCGCAGGGCTCCACCGGAGGTGTCGTCGTGCAGGTCGGCTCAGCGTTACCCTCGTCGGATTCTTAGGTCCTGTGGCGACCTCTGAAGATCCAGTACCAAAAGCCCTGCTTTTATGCAGAAAACCCCCATTCATTCAGCCTAGCTGTCAATCAACACATGCTAAGTGGTGAGCGGGAAGGCTCACCACCTGGGCCAATCACTCCAGAGTGCGACCGGAGTTGGCAAGGCAACTCGGTCCAGGGTGCCTAAACCCCCTCCCACACCCCTGTGGTAACCCAGACAGAATGGCACCACTTTGGAGGGTCCCTGTACAGAGCCCGCCAAAAGTGGAACAAAGGGCTCGACCTTTGGTTTAGTAGTCACAGAGACGAACACAGACGCCATTTTACAAACCGAGTTCCGGCAGAAAATACCACTCGATAAACTTATTTAAGATAAGTAGATCGGTGGTACGTCAGAGATTAATGAGAAAAAGTATCAATCTCCAACAATGGGACGAGTCCCATAGGGTTATGTTCGGGGACGAGCATAACAAGTAGTTTCCACTGCCACCAGCCAAAACTCGACGAGGGGGGACGGGACAGTGCCCCCTCGAGTAACAGATCCAGGAGTAATCGAATTACCCCTACTACTACGTCCACAATAAGATGGTTTGTACTAGTCCTGTTAGTAAATTTAGGTCTAGTAAAGCCAATGGTGACTTTACATACCCGGGGAGACAGTAGTCAATCCCCGGGTATGGAGTCCACGGTGGGGGACCCGCTAGGGCGCCCCCGTGTTACGGCACGTAGGGTGCGGTGTAACACACATAGAAAAACATATGAGACTCTATGGAGTAAAAGACCCCATAGCCCATCGAACACATTGACATTTCAAAAGGAATTACACACATACATGTCCAAGAGTGGAAGAAAAGAGTCTCACTCTTGGCAGGATGGAAAAAACAAACTCCAGAAATCCAGCAAAGCTGCTGGGGGACTCACTAGGTTAGGAAATTCAGCCTAAACAGAGAATTCTCCCTAACACTGACCTCCAGTTTATTCAATTTATGGAAGGGCCTACACATTATAAAGGACAACTGTTGGATCTAATTTTTGGAAATCCTGCAAAAAGTATTACCTATTTTCTTATCCTGTACTCTGGTCTGACCATTCTATTGTTCTCTTCACTTGCTCAGTTGCCACCAATGTGCCCTCATTACACCCATGAGTTCAGAAATTACATGATTGAAAGCATGTAACGCCTTCGTAACTGTCTAGACATATTGAAGATCAGTTTGTGCACCCACTGACAGTGAAGGGAAGGGAAGGGGAAGGGAATGGGTGGCAATACATTCTGCTTCGTGGTACACACCTGAACTACGTTCTCTGAAGCTTCTATATAAACAAGCTGAACGCACTTGCCTTATCAACTATCAAGACACAAATAAGAACACAATGAAGCAATGAAACAACATCGTATCAATGATCAGATTGCCATTAAAAATGCCAAAATACTGTACTTTTTTAACAGAGTGTAATCTGCTTTAAACGTTCCTAAGAAGATATTTGTAGTAGCCAGGCATTTAGCTACACAAACACATTATTCAAATCCAATCTCTTCCTCCCAGACTCTGTGCGACTCCGTATACATTTTCTTTGTTCAGTAAGTCGCAAACATTTGCGATAACATTGCAAAGACTTTCTCTACCTGAATCATATGTCCTTAGCAGAGAACTGTATTCGAGTGTACCCTCAAAATATTTCTTGGTTTTTCAGCCTATGACAGTAACTCAAGTGTTGGATATTATCTCAAAGCTATCTACCTTACCCCTTGACCCTATTACTCTTAAAGTCTTGAAAGACATCCATTCTGAGTTAGCTCCAATGATAAGAACAGCAATTAATTCATCTTTTGACACTGGTTACATTCTGCCATCTTTGAATTATGCTCTTGGCAAGCCACTCCTAAAAAAGCCTTCCCTGGACCTATCTATCCCTGACAACAATTAATACCCTTGCTGAATTTTCTTATAAAGTTGCTTTAAGCGATTGTCACCTCAAAGATTGGAGACTTTATGAGAAAAGAGTACGTACTCGACCACCATAAATCAGGCAATTCGGTACTGGTGGCAGTTACTGATTACTTGACCAGACTAGCTGACAGGTCTCAAATAGCAATATTAATACGGATAGACCTGTCAGCAGCATTTGATACTATTGATCATGTCCTCCTTTGTCAACATTTAGAGGACTTTTGGATTTCCAGCTTGGCCTTGAACTGGTTAAAATCATTTATTTCCAGCCATTTCCACACACTCTCCCTGCCCCCTTATAAGGTGGAAGAGGTGCCCATAGGGTGGGAAGTCCCTCAAGGTTCAGCCTTATCAGCCTTTTTAATTAACATGTATAAAACCTCTGATTGCCATCATTCAGTATTTTGGGTACCTTTTTTACTCATACGCAGATGGTACAGAGTTGATATTTCGTATTGCTCAGGATCCTACTGAGTTGGCGTCATGCCGCAGAAACTGCTTATCCGCAATTAGCCAATGGATGAACCAGAATTGGCTTAAGTTAAACAGGGATAAAACTGAGGTTCTGGTTGCTGCTCCTTCCCCCAACTCGGCTAATCTTTGGACCCAGATTTTTGGCCAGCAGACCGTAGCCCCAGTCAAATCTGTAAAAAACATCAATACAAAAATCTCTGAGTCTTTGTCTCCTACACTCCAGATCAATTTCAGATGCAGTGCTAGCCATCTGAAATTGAAAACATTAATGAAAATTCTTCCTTTCCTAACTTTTGAATTATGTGCCCACTGATATCGGCTTCTATCGCTGGAGTAATGGCAATGCTACTTTACTAGTTCAGCCTAAGTGCCATATCAAACATTTACACATGCTGCAGAATTCTGCTGAGAGGCTTGTAGTTAATTTCCCCAAATCGACTTCTGCTACCCCCCTTCTTAGGAAGTTGCACTGGCTCCATGTTGTTCATAGAGTCCAATTTAAAACCGTTTGCCTTGTGCTTCTGGCTTTCTACGGCAAAGGGGCAGTGTATCTCCAGGAAAGCATCTGTAAATGTAAACCTTTTCACGCATTACATTTCACTGATATTCTCCTTTTGATTGTATCGATATTTCAGAAGAGCATGATGAGTCTCCATGCTTTTGCAGTGGCGGTGCCGAAGCTCTGGAACAGACTCCCACTGTCTCTTTTAGTAATTGAATGACATTTGGTTTTTAGGAAGTTACTTAAAACTGTTTTGTTCCATCCTGTGAATAACTACTCCGTTGTTTATCTTCTTTTTGTTTTTGTTTGGTTTATTTCCTCTTTTTCTTTCTACTTTCTTGGCACCTGGATACCCTTGGGCCACAGTTTACTCTATACAATTTCCCATGCCATACCATCAGTCTCCTAATCTGGTATGTGACCTGTGGCAGGTACTGTGACACCAAAGTCACTGCAGGCATTTAACTTTTGCAATTCTGATGAAAAACATAAACATTGTAAGCCTGACTGTTTGGTGGCAGGGAAATCTTTAAGAATACGCCATACCTGGGTTTTGGTATGATGTCTGATAGTGCACACAATTATTAAAGCCATATTACATGGCTATCATACTCATGTCAACCCTTTGAACTCAGGTTAGCGATGGAAAGACTATGTGCATGCATGCCCAGATTGCCTGGCTTGGTGTCAGCAAGGAAGGCAGGAAAGTTGTTTCTTTGTATCACCTGGGAAGTTGGGTAACACTTCAAGGAGGCACACCCATAACAAAATGCCACCCTATTGCATACCACAGGGCCTTTGAAGCTGCAAGCTTGGGAAGGCGACAGAGTTAAAATAGTCAAACCGTGCTGAAGGAACTGGACAACTGGTTCCTCTACAATCTTCCTTTTCTGTGGGCTTCTCTTTGTCACAGTGACAGACATTGGGCCATTAAAGATGAGTTGCTTTCATCCAATCCCCTGTGGCCTTCTACCTTTATGAGGAAAGTGTGTCCCACTCCTTCTTTGATTCAACCTAGATTTTTAAGAACATAAGAACTATTTGAGACCCAGTTGTGAAAGCAGTCCTTTCCAAAGCCCTCTTCCAGAGGTGAAGACAGGTGTTCCAAGACAGAGGCAAGCTCTGTCCCTTAACCATCCCCAGGGAATATTGGAGGTGCCTGGTATTGGATCAAGACCTTCAGTCTCTGCCAGCTGCATCAGTACCCATATTCCTTAATGGAGGTGAAGGACTCCTGTAAGTGACAGCTAGCTTAACCAGTCTGGGATTGAAAAGACAAAAGGACTCTGCCTGTTCCACAGCTTCTGGATTAGCACTTACAGCACCAAAACAGCAAAAGCGGCTGGATTCCTGTGTTCCAAACTTCCAACCAACCTTGAGCCTGAGCAAAACCAATGCAAATGCATTCATATCATTCAGGATATGTGGTGCTTCCTTTGTTATTCTCTTCAAACTTTGTAGCTTTGTGTTGCTGTATCTGACCTGTTTCTGGGTGCATCATGCCAGCAGACAGCTTCACCTGCTCATCTCGAACAAGAAGCTCACTGCATTGGGAGTCCTCAGACTGCTGCATCTTCGACCAGTACCTCAACTTGCCAGTATCTTCACAACAAACCAAGGAATGTTAATTTGGCCCAACAAATCGACCCCCCTTGTATGTATTGCATCAAACTGTCCCAGCTGTCAAATTTAACTGGTAGACTCCTCAATCCACACTATTATGATGCTGCATCGAACCACACAGACCTTCACATTAAAGCTGACTAGACGCCAATCTGCTGCCTAGGTCCTAGGGACTCACTGCAATCGGACCCAGTTCAACCCGCATACACAGTGCTAAGAAGTCAAGTTTGATGCTTTCAAACCACCAAGAAGAGACCAAGCTACTTTTGAGATTCTATGACCCCCTGGTCCACTCTTTGGACCCTAGTGACTGCCAAGATACTCTATTGCACCTTTTCCTCAAAGACATATCGTTTTAAAAGTTACATTGTTGCAATGTCCTGCTCTTCCCCCCTTCTACAATACATAGAGTGCTTTCATGTCAAAGTTCTGCATTTTCTGTGTTCTTTCAAAAAGGGTGGGTTTTTGCTAGTGCTTGGATAGTCATTTATTTGCATATTGGTGTGCTTAAAATATATTTTTTTAAGAACCTTGATTGAACATTCCTTTTATTTTGAAGTGTTCTACTATTGATGTTTGGGTTGCTACAGTTCTCACATTCACACCCCCTCTTAAGAGTATTGTCTGGCCTTCGCCCACCTTACCACAACAGGTGATGGAAGTTTATCTCTTGCCGGTGCCTGTTTCACCTTTGTGATTGGGCTCACTGTTGGTTTATAGTAGTATGAGAGCTGAGTAGGCGGTTTGGTAACTACTCATCCTTGTACTCCTGCAGGGCACAAGTAATTTCATAACAGCTAGTATGACCACTAAGTATGCTTTAGAAATAACCCCACCCATACCCAAATTCGACTTCCTCTGTTCAAAACTTCAATGCACTTTTTGAGCCCTGTCCAAGATTTAAAAAGCCAAAAAAGAAATAAAATAAAAATCATTATGCAGATTAGCCTTGACCCCTCCACACAGCAATTGATTGACACCTTTTGTTTTGTGAAGGAGTCCCCCCTCACTGTCTTTTGAAACCGAACGTCAACATAATCTTGCTTTAGTGCTTAACGGAATGCTGATACAGTCGTGTCACGGTCATAACAGTGCTGCACATTGAATGGATTACATGTTCTGCCCCAGAATTATATATGGAAAAGGATGAGGCTGACGATTTGTGACTGTTTTAGTTTGCACAAGTTTAAATGAGGGTCTTATCTCTCTAACCACAATGACCTGACTCTGCTTCCAACGCAGCAGATAGTCACGCTATTTTTGTCCAGACCTTAATATTTTAATCACTTTATAATACAAAATACAATTTACCAGTCAAATACCGGACACAGATTGGGATGCAGGTGGTGATCATTGCTATTTATTTTTATTTTTCTTTGTATATGTTTTTCAGAAAACGTTAACAATACATTTAATCCAAATTTAGAAAATGACAGCATAAAAGATAAATAAATACATTTAATGAAACATTAAAACTACTTTCTTAGTCTCTTCATTTAAAAGACATATCCATTTCATCCAAAACAAACAGAGAAAATTCATGTAAGCGATATTTTAAAACATCTACTAAAAAGAATCCATCAATTTTCCGAGCACACATAATAAGGGAATTTCAACAAATAGCATTTAAAATACAGACTACTAAAAAATGGATTACAAAGTGCTTTGGTGCATAGAGTTTATAAAAGCAGCCACGACTAATCCATCCGAGGTGTTAACACTGCTCAAACAACTTTTCCACTGATGGGGCCTCATTATAAGGCTGGCGCTCCTGGAATGAAGGGGGCCGGTACAGGACCGCCCCCTTCATTCCGGGAGCGCCAATTACAAGCTTCCCATCACGGGACCCGGATCGCACTTTCCGGGTCCCACGAGGGGAAGAGGGAGGCAATAACGGGCAAGTTGTACTCTGCCCGTTAATACCTCCCTCCCTATTCCCATTCAGCCCTATGGGGGATTAAATGGGAATGGGGATGGGCTCCTGCATGGAGGATTTACCGGGTCCTCCTATCTTGGAGTAACCCTGTAAGTCCCCATTGCAGGAACCCGGTAAAGGAGCCCGAACTGAGGCAGCCATGGAGCTAATAGCTCCATGGCTACCGCCATTCTCGTAATGAGGCCCATGATCTTTATCATTCCAATCATTATTAAAACCATGTTTCTTAAAATAACCAATGTGTGCGTCCAGGGGCACACCTATTGTTTGTACATATGTCTCTTTCTGTGTAGGCACATTTACTTTTTCATGTTCTTCGAGGGCATATGTTCTGGGTCAGTCTCGTGGATTAGGGCCTCACTCTGTGTGTCATGTTGTTACTGTGATGTTTGCTGGAACATATATGCACATGTGTTTGACATGTAGGAGTGGGGCCATCAGGCAGATGGAGGTAGAACTGGCTGATTATCAGATTCCATTCCAGGTGCAGGTGCACTGCGTGTTTGGTGTCAGTGTGTTTGTGTTGCTTGAGTGAAGTATTTTTTTGTGCATTGGGATGGCTGTTGTGATGTGTGAGATGGATCAGTCTCGGGAGGATAGCTCAGGGGCAACGTGCTTGCCTTGGCAGCAAGACGACATGGAGCACCACAGGTTTGATCCCCAGGTCCGCGCTTAGAAAGCTTTGGGTATTAAGCGCGTTATAAATAACCTATCATATCATAATGGTGTTTGGGGTCTCTCATTGGGGATGGATACTCACTTGTCCATGTGTTTTGCCACATGCTCTATATGGTTTCATTGTGTGTTGTCTATGGTGTCAGCTCATTCGCCTCTGCACATTCGCTACTGCAAGTGGAGTTAATTGTACTTTGAGTTCCTTTCTGGTCCACTGATGTTTAGGTGTTCTTTTGGCAGTTGCTTGTCTATGTGTATGTGCCCACACTTCATTCACTGTTGTGGGTATTTGGCATTGCCAGTGTTGTGGTAGGGTGTGGCCTCACTGTGTACACTCATTTGTAGATTGCTGTGGCCATCCCATGCTACAGCCACCCACCTGCACACATCTGCAATAATCCACTACCTGCTCTCAAATCGTCCATCAACTCTGACACTGCAATGCAGCTGAGCCCCATGATTGATTTTTCAGTCTAGTTGAACTTATTATCAGTCTCCTTGACTTGCACATTCGCTGAGAACCTTCACATCACCCAACCACAATCTTGTACTACTTGAGTCGCTAGCAGGTACTTTACAACCCCTACATACCTTACCTTTGTACAAGCTAAAATGAACACACATAGTGTAACTCAGTTGGGATAATATATGGTTCCTCATACCTTTGTCCTCCAAGGGCATTTGACTTCAGCGCTTTGAAGCCATTGCAATGGCAAAATGGCAAAGCCCACATTGCATTAAATTGCATTGGTATCTCACATGTACATAGAGTTGTCAAAGTGTATGTTGTGCAACAGTAGGATGTCCAGATGACATGCAGCTTCATGTGCTCTACCAAATCATGGTGCCAGCTACAGTCCTGGTTTCCACAGCAGTGCTCCCAGTTGTTCATATTGGAGGAGGATATGTGGCAGGTGTTCGTCTTGTGGAGCCAGGGCAGTGGAGTCAAGGTAGGTTGTTGCTCCAAATTGGACAAGTAGGTGAGCGAACAAGCAGGGTCTGCCTGGGGTAGTGGGTGTAGGTCAGTGGTGGTAGTGGGAGGAGTGAGGACTTGAGGGGGCTGCCTGGAGTAGTGGGCAGAGGTCAGTGGGGTTGGTGGGAGGTGTGAGGACCTGAGGGGGCTACCTGGGGTAGTGAGGGGAGTTCAGTGGGGCTGGCTAGAGATGTGAGTACTTGATGGGCCTGGCCAGAGTAGTGTGCGAATGTCAGTGGCAGTGGTGAGAGGTGTGAGCACTTAAGGGACTGACTGGGGAGAGGGCAGAGGTCAGTGGTGGTGGTGGGAGGAGTGAGGACTTGAGGGGGCTGATTGAGGTAGTGAGCAGAGGTCAGTCGGTGTGGTGGAAGGAGTGAGGACTTGAGGGGGCTACCTGGGGTAGTGGGCAGAGGACAGTGAGGGCGGTGGGAGGTGGGCAATCTAGTAGGGGCTGCATGAGGTAGTGTGAGGAGGTCAGTGGTGGGAGGAGAGCAAACTAGCAGGGGCTGCCTGAGGTAGTCACGGGGGAATTAGTGGTGATGGTCTGAAGTTTTGCTGGGATGCTGACTTGAGTTACGGGGGACAATTTACAGTTTTTACGGGGTGCTGGCTTTCATTGTGGGGGACTGTTCACAGTTCCGCTCTGGTGCTGACTTGACTTATGGGGCATGGGTCGCAGTTTCTCCGGAGTGCAGGCTTGCGTTGGGGGAGATAGTTTGCTGTTTCACTATGGTGCTGACTTGAGTTGCAGGGGAAGGGATTAAGATTTGCGGGGTGCTGGCTTGAATTTTTTGGGGCCGGTACATAGTTTGCCAGGATGCTCCCTTGAGTTACGGGGATGGGTCACAGTTTCGCTGGGATGCTGAATTAAGTTACAGGGTATGGGTTGTAGATTGGCCAGGGTGTTGACTAGAATTACAGGGGATGGGTCGCTGTTTCTCCGGGGTGCTGACTTGAGTTATGGGGGCGGGTTGCAGTTTCGATGGGGTACTTCTTTCAGTTGGGGGACGGGTCGCAGTTTTGCCGGTGTGCTGGATGATGGTGCAAAGGCAGGCGCAAAGCTTGTTTGCTGGTTCTAGTTTGCGCTTGCGTGGGGAGCGTGTTCTGGGCATCCCCGGGACAACTCATTGTTGTTTGCGCTGCGGGTTACTTTGTGCTTTGGTATCCATGAATCAACAAACAGCGCTAATGTTTTTGTACACCTAAGTATGCACAATGTTCTTGATATGATATGATATTTTATGCCATTTATAACACGCCTTTACACAAGTGTTTCTAGGCGTGAGTGACATGTTTCTTTATGGCGCAAAGTAATGTGTGCAGACTTAGAGCTTTTTCTCTGAATTTGGCTCCTAGCGTTTTATTCTCCTGACCAACGGCTTTAAATACACGTTTATTTGAGAGAGCCTTGATAGCTCGTATCCCACTGTCTATGCCCTCTGAATACAACAGCACGACCCTCACCTCCAAGCCCTAAAGGGGAAATAACCCTAGTGAAATTAGCTTTCTGAAGGATTGATTGCCCATATGAAATGAATGTAAGCATGAAAGCAAGCAATCACTGAAGTGGAGTGCATGCAAAATCCAGTCAGAACAGGCCTTCACCGCAACGCGCTCCCAATTTGATTCATGTCCGTCAACCTCCGTGGGCAGCCATTTTCTGATCCCCAGGAAGACTATTCTCAAGAACGTTTCAATTGCTTGGTTGCTTTTCATTTTAGGGCAAGTCCTCTGAGCACGCCACGGTCCAAATTGATTCTGTTCATCAGAGTCAAGTGGAATTGCTCTCAAAGGCTTCACCTTGACCGTGCAGTGTCATGTAAGACCTATCTGACATATTCAGACATAAAGTACAATCAATGTAAACCACCACATTATTTCTCTCAGTTTTATCTCATGGTTTTCCTCTGTCTGCTTCTCCTTCTACATGACACCAGCTCAAAATCCATTTGAGAACATGTTTCGCCCATTGACTGAGTAATTAAAAGGACTACTGTCTCTGTTTATCTGCACCCCCCCAACTGTAATAGGAGTCAAAGCACCTCCATGTCATGAGATATACTTTTGCACAACCCACTTTCCTGATTAACACAGGTTTAGTTCTCCGTGTGTCATCCAACTGTGTGACCAAATTGTACTTATAACAATAACAAACAGCAACGATGCCATCTCCGCACTAGTGTGTTTCCCAAAGGAAAGCTGTGATTGTGAGCCGCATTGTTCAATGAGCCCTGAAGTTAACTGTGCTCATTCCTAGCCTTGATTTATTCTCTCTCCTCGAATGGCAGTGAATATCATCAGTAGATTATTGAGAGAACAATGCCAGTATATAGTCCCGCGTGTACTATATGCAGAGTAATGCTCTTCCAGCTGTATATTAAAATGATATTAAAAGACAAGCATGAGTTATATGCCTTGTCCTGTGTACACACACAGACACAAACACACCTTTGGAAACGCTGCATGATTCTCGCGCAACCTTCAAACAGGGTACTCTCATAATGATTACAAACCAACCTTAAACAACTGATTGTATGTATTGCTCTGTACATTTACCCCAGTTGAACCCTGGAGCAGAGCATTTATTCAACTGCCTTTGTCCTAATGCTATGATACATTGAACATTTCTGTGTGTGTATGTTTCTACAGCACCAGTAACGTTTGCTATGATACTGGGAAGGATTGACATCTGCTGAGAGTGCAGTAGGCCAAGCTTATTTGATTTGTATTAAATAATAAAACGATTCGGGTAATGCATCTCAGAAAGGGTGGTCTGCTGATTATGTCCCTTTTCCTAAAACTCTATTCCCAGAACATAGAACCCACATGTGCCCTGCTTCATCAGAAGGAAAGAGGGGGGGCCTTTAACTTGTGGCCATGCTAGGTAATTCTACGTGTGCTTAATTTAGAATTGCTTTAAACACTATTTTTATTCTTGGAATGTGTGTTCCTTTTCCCCCAAACGTCTTGAGTGCTTTCATTACGTGTGTGTTTATTTTTACTTTCTTTTCCGGGCCGTGCCCTCGCGGTCAGACTTTTTTCGTAGTCTTTCCTCAATGTTAATTATCGCTGTGACTAATCAACTTCCAGGGTACCAGTGGTCCAGTGATGAATATCGGTTTCTAAACCATCAATCATCCCCACACATCTAGTACACCAGAAGGGATCTGAACAGACTGGAATACAAGTGAATTAGAAGACCTCCTTGTCCAATTTTCGTAACGTGGGGTAAAGTGGTGGATCGTTGGTTAGTTGCAACACAGCGAAAATACAATTATTACCCAATGATAAAATGGACTGTCCAGTCAAGGTTGTATAAAAATATCTAATTTATTATTACTACAACAAACAATTCTAGCACACTACAATTTCAACCCACACTGTAAAGGAACACAGAGGGCAGACAGTTTCATGAAGGAAAGGGATGCACTTTGGATACTGACATGAGGGTAGTTGGTAAAGTAATCTTATAGTTCAAAATTATTTGGTTCCAGCACCAAAGGTGTAAAGGGTTGTAACTGTCTCTCAGGATCTTTAGAGAAGGACCAGGGGGGCAGAACCACAATGTACCTGGTGCTGAAGAAACTCTTGGTGCTCAACACCATCAAGGTGGTTCCAGGGACCTTTGCAGCCCTTGAGATATAGTTAGTGGGGGGAGACAACTGCCGGTACCAAGGGGCAGGCAGTTCGGCAAGTGAGGCTGGACAGACATCTGCAGGCTGTCCGGCGCGGCGGCTCTGGGCCAAGAATCATTGTAACAGTGCTGGTTGGTGGATCTGGAATGCTGATCGAGGTGTCTCGTACGGCTCTGGTGACTGTGGCGTGACAACAGTCAGCAGTGCAGCCAGATGCGGTTCAGGGACTCGACTGTCTCGAAATAGTCCTTAAAAAGATGGATGCTGGATGATGCTTGTGTGGCACTCCTCCTAGCTTCTTCGCAGGGCTGGTGTCCTTTCGAGGCAGATAGCCCAAGCTCAGAAGGGTGTTAGCAGGCAACAGCCCTGACATTTGTCCAGAGACTCTCTAAGGTAGACTGTACCTTCAGCTCAGCTCCAAATGAGTCCTTCTTCTTACTCCTTGTAAAGTGTTCAGATGATCTGATTAGTGAGGGGCTCAGCCCTCTTTTAAAGCCAAACAGGGCCCAAGGATTTGTGGAGGCCAAGCCTAACTTAAGTGAGCCAATCATGGGTCTCCACCAACAATCTTCAGTGATGCTTCAGGTCAGAACCAGGGCGCTTGGTAACAGGCAGGAGAAGGATGACAACATATACTTCTAAGTCGCGCCCATCTTCCTGTCTGCTGTACATCAAAAGTCTCCCTAATTAACTGAGCCCTATGCAGTACTTGATCAAAACATCAACCTCCTTTGAAGAATGGGATTGCAGGCAGACTTTTGTCTCTTATAATTCACATAGTTCTCTGCTCTGAAAGGAGTGGTTCCAGACAGAACATTCACTGCCCTTTCATACCAAGGAGGGGTGTTAGTACCAAGTTGACACATTGCATTACAAAGAGTTACTGGCATCTGCTCTCCATTGTCACTTCCTGCACCCAGGCCTTCCCTGAGGCCTGCTAATTAACATTCTTCGGTATTTGCCACCACTAGCAATTTTTGACAATGAAGATGCAAATTCATGGGGCCTTGAAATTCTAATGAGACTGCCCATGGCCAAAGGCTTTTGATGTAGCCACGGCTGTCAGATGTCAGCTACACATGACAGGGGAGGCCTGCGCTGGTAAACTGTGTCCTCCCAGAGTACATGACTTTTTTTTCTGCTGTGCAGTGAGCGTGGAAAATGTGCACAGGACTGGCCCCATCATTCATTTTTTTAAACAAACAAAAAAGCCCAGGCAAGCGCACTCTTCCCATACGGATGGTGGAATTCCTCACAATCGCATCTCATCGCAGTGCACAGTGTGTCACCTGACTCCCTTTGGTGTGCACTTATGTGTTTTGTGAGCGGTGAACACACAGCATTTTGGAAGGAAACAGAGGTGCGTTTAACTTATGGCTATACTACATACTTATTCTTGCTTAATTTAGAATTTTAGAATTGCTTTTAATACTAGTCCTATTCTTGGACTGCATACTCGTGTACTCGTGTGATCTTTTTCCCACAAATATCTTGTGTGCTTTGATTGTGTGTGTGTTTATTTTTACTTTCTTTTCTGGGGCTGTGACTTGACGGTCAGACTTTTTTTCGTAGTCTTTCCTCAACGTTATTTATTGAGTCTCGCAGAGCACTCATCGTGTCACCTGACTCCCATTGGTTGGCACTTATGTGCTGCGAATGGTTAGCACACAGCATTTTAGAAGGAAACAGAGGTGCTTTTAATTTTCTTGGAATGTGTACTTGAGTTCTCCTTTACTCCCAAATGTCTTGAGTGCTTTGATTTTGTGTGTGTTTATGTTTACGTACGTTTTTGGGCCATGCCCCGACATCAGACTTTTTTTCGTAGTCTTTCCTCAACGTTAATTATCACTGTGACAAAGCAATTTACGGGGCACCAGTGGTCCAGGGATGAATATCAGCGCACAGCGTGTGACCTGACTTCCATTGGTGTGCACTTATGTGCTGCGAGCGGCAGACACACTCAGGCACACTAGAGGCGAGCCCGTTTGGGCCCATCCGGGCAACGGCTGGGTTATGGATGAGGGCTATACATCCAGCATCTCTGCACCCTCCCTGTAACGTTGGGAAGTTGGATTGCCCTTTGCATTCATACAACCGCTTTACGCTCCGTTCTCTGGCAACGTCTGCTACTGTCTTAGTCCCTTGTTCGCTTTCAGAGGCAATCTCCAAGCAGCCAGTTCTTTACTACTTGTTATGCAATGCTCGATCTCTTACAGCTCGCTTTTTAGATATCTGGGACCTTTTATCCTCCCATGAACCAGACCTCTTATGCATCACGGAAACCTGGCTATCAGAAGCCACTTTCCAGACATTATTCAAGCACTTCCCCATGCCTGTGCCACAGTTCATGCTGATCATAAATGAATACATAAAGGTGGAGGTGCTGCTATCATTTTCAAACGCCATCTCCAATGTGCTGAAATAATCTGTAGCACCTGTGCACATTTTGAACATGTATTCATTATTCTGACTCTCTCTGCTAAGGAAATAGTTTATTTTCTCAAAGTTTATCGCCCTTCAAAACGGGACTCCTCCTTTGTAATTAGCTTTCTTGATTATCTCTCTTCACTTGCTCTGAACTGTTTGCAGTTTACGTTATGGGTGACTTTAACCTTAGGTTCAATGATCCTCTAAGCACCCACATATCACAATTGCAAACAGCCATGGCTGACTGTTAGGCGGAAACCTGTGCAGTTCCCTCTGGGACCACTGCAAAAGATTTAGGACTACAGGCGTTGGCGGTGAACCCACTTGGTAGCAGTCTGCACCACACAGATTCACGTGGTAGCTGTGGCTGAGCAGTCAGACTTCTCTCAAGAAAAGTTGAGCAGTATGTGGAGTATACAAAATAGGGCAATTCTTCACAGCAAGACAAGCAAACACGCAACGAGGCTTAGTGTAAAGATATTAAGGTATTTATTTATAACAAAATGTCTATGAAAAACATTAAGGCAAATCACGGCAAACAAATCAAACACAATTACTCTACGGAGTAGACGATCAATCCCCCTAGCAATATCGACAACTCTAGGTTCTACTGGTACCACTTATTTTCAGACAGAGGTGTATACCTCAACCCAGATGACACTCGAATATTAGTTAGGACGGGAGAGAAAAAGATAGGCAGGTTACGAAATCAACACAGTTTGATCCTATCGGATAAAATGCAAGGCAGGAAGGCAAGAATCACAATAGATCGTAAAGTTCAGAGGCCAGGCCCACTCGGAGAGAGGCAAGGCGCGATGTCCCAAAAAGTCTCTAGTGGAGATGCATTCAAGTCTGTATTGCAAATGGTTATCGGTGGATTGAACCAGTTCAGAACAAAGAATGAGAAAAGCTTGGAGGCGACCCAACGGAACGGAGAGGATTCAGACACCTCACTCGAACCGATCGAAAGGGAAGCCAGGCGGACACGGTACCTTGTTGTGGAGGGCAGCTCCGGCGGGGGCAGTTGTTCCTGGTGGTGGATGCACGTTGGTTCTTTGCCAAGAGTAGAGATGATCTTGTCGTCGAAGAAAATGAAGTCCGGTGCACCACCAGGGAAGAGACCAGTCGCGGAGTGCTCCGTCACAAGGCACCACCTTTTGGTCGCGGTTCAGGGGTAGTTGCTATCCGGTTGCAGAGGTGCTTCTGCACGGGCAATTCGACCACCGCGTCCTGAGGCGAATAAAAAGCAAAGGGGACTGGTTGTTCCCACCAGTCAGGGGAAGAGACTCTCTGGCCGGGAGATCTCCTCTGTCGTCGGGAAGTGGTGAGTCGGTTCCGCAGGGCTCCACCGGAGGTGTCGTCGTGCAGGTCGGCTCAGCGTTACCCTCGTCGGATTCTTAGGTCCTGTCGCGACTTCTGAAGATCCAGTCCCAAAAGCCCTGCTTTTATGCAGAAAACCCCCATTCATTCAGCCTAGCTGTCAATCAACACATGCTAAGTGGTGAGCGGGAAGGCTCACCACCTGGGCCAATCACTCCAGAGTGCGACCGGAGTTGGCAAGGCAACTCGGTCCAGGGTGCCTAACCCCCTCCCACACCCCTGTGGTAACCCAGACAGAATGGCACCACTTTGGAGGGTCTCTGTACAGAGCCTGCCAAAAGTGGAACAAAGGGCTCCACCTTTGGTTTAGGAGTCACAGAGACGAACACAGACGCCATTTTACAAACCGAGTTCCGGCAGAAAATACCACTCGATAAACTTATTTAAGATAAGTAGATCGGTGGTACATCAGAGATTAATGAGAAAAAGTATCAATCTCCAACAATGGGACGAGTCCCATAGGGTTATGTTCGGGGACGAACATAACAAGTAGTTTCCACTGCCACCAGCCAAAACTCGACAAGGGGGGACGGGACAGTGCCCCCTCGAGTAACAGATCCAGGAGTAATCGAATTACCCCTACTAGTACGTCCACAATAAGATGGTTTGTACTAGTCCTGTTAGTAAATTTAGGTCTAGTAAAGCCAATGGTGACTTTACATGCCCGGGGAGACAGTAGTCAATTCCCGGGTATGGAGTCTATGGTGGGGGACCCGCTAGGGCGCCCCCGTGTTACGGCACGTAGGGTGCGGTGTAACACACATAGAAAAACATATGAGACTCTATGGAGTAAAAGACCCCATAGCCCATCGAACACATTGACATTTCAAAAGGAATTACACACATACATGTCCAAGAGTGGGAGAAAAGAGTCTCACTATTGGCAGGATGGAAAAAACAAACTCCAGAAATCCAGCAAAGCTGCTGGGGGACTCACTAGGTTAGGAAATTCAGCCTAAACAGAGAATTCTCCCTAACACTGACCTCCAGTTTATTCAATTTATGGAAGGGCCTACACATTATAAAGGACAACTGTTGGATCTAATTTTTGGAAATCCTGCAAAAAGTATTACCTATTTTCTTATCCTGTACTCTGGTCTGACCATTCTATTGTTCTCTTCACTTGCTCAGTTGCCACCAATGTGCCCTCATTGCACCCATGAGTTCAGAAATTACATGATTGAAAGCATGTAACGCCTTTCGGAACTGTCTAGACATATTGAAGATCAGTTTGTGCACCCACTGACAGTGAAGGGAAGGGGAAGGGAATGGGTGGCAATACATTCTGCTTCGTGGTACACACCTGAACTACGTTCTCTGAAGCTTCTATATAAACAAGCTGAACGCACTTGCCTTATCAACTATCAAGACACAAATAAGAACACAATGAAACAATGATCAGATTGCCATTAAAAATGCCAAAATACTGTACTTTTTGAACAGAGTATAATCTGCTTTAAACGTTCCTAAGAAGATATTTGTAGTAGCCAGGCATATAACTACACAAACACAATATTCAAATCCAATCTCTTCCTCCCAGACTCTGTGCGACTCCGTATACATTTTCTTTGTTCAGTAAATCGCAAACATTCGCGATAACATTGCAAAGACTTTCTCTACCTGAATCATATGTCCTTAGCAGAGAACTGTATTCGAGTGTACCCTCAAAATATTTCTTGGTTTTTCAGCCTATGACAGTAACTCAAGTGTTGGATATTATCTCAAAGCTATCTACCTTACCCCTTGACCCTATTACTCTTAAAGTCTTGAAAGACATCCATTCTGATTCTGAGTTAGCTCCAATGATAAGAACAGCAATGAATACATCTTTTGACACTGGTTACATTCTGCCATCTTTTAATTATGCTCTTGGCATGCCACTCCTAAAAAAGCCTTCCCTGGACCTATCTATCCCTGACAACAATTAATACCCTTGCTGAATTTTCTTATAAAGTTGCTTTAAGCGATTGTCACCTCAAAGATTGGAGACTTTATGAGAAAAGAGTACATACTCGACCACCATAAATCAGGCAAATCGGTACTGGTGGCAGTAACTGATTACTTGACCAGACTAGCTGACAGGTCTCAAATAGCAATATTAATACTGATAGACCTGTCAGCAGCATTTGATACTATTGATCATGTCCTCCTTTGTCAACATTTAGAGGACTGTTGGATTTCCAGCTTGGCCTTGAACTGGTTAAAATCATTTATTTCCAGCCATTTGCACACACTCTCCCTGCCCCCTTATAAGGTGGAAGAGGTCCCCATAGGGTGGGAAGTCCCTCAAGGCTCAGCCTTATCAGCCTTTTTAATTAACATGTATAAAACCTCTGATTGCCATCATTCAGTCTTTTGGGTACCTTTTTTACTCATACGCAGATGGTACAGAGTTGATATTTCGTATTGCTCAGGATCCTACTGAGTTGGCATCATGCCGCAGAAACTGCTTATCCGCAATTAGCCAATGGATGAACCAGAATTGGCTTAAGTTAAACAGGGATAAGACTGAGGTTCTGGTCGCTGCTCCTTCCCCCAACTCGGCAAATCTTTGGACCCAGATTTTTGGCCAGCAGACCGTAGCCCCAGTCAAATCTGTAAAAAACATCAATACAAAAATCTCTGAGTCCTTGTCTCCTACACTCCAGATCAATTCCAGATGCAGTGCTAGCCATCTGAAATTGAAAACATTAATGAAAATTCTTCCTTTCCTAACTTTTGAATTATGTGCCCACTGATATCGGCTTCTATCGCTGGAGTAATGGCAATGCTACTTTACTAGTTCAGCCTAAGTACCATATCAAACATTTACACATGCTGCAGAATTCTGCTAAGAGGCTTGTAGTTAATTTTCCCAAATCGACTTCTGCTAACCCCCTTCTTAGGAAGTTGCACTGGCTCCATGTTGTTCATAGAGTCCAATTTAAAACCATTTGCCTTGTGCTTCTGGCTTTCTACGGCAAAAGGGCAGTGTATCTCCAGGAAAGGATCTGTAGATGTAAACCTTTTCACGCATTACATTTCACTGATAGTCTCCTTTTGATTGTATCGATATTTCAGAAGAGCATGATGAGTCTCCATGCTTTTGCAGTGGCGGTGCCAAAGCTCTGGAACAGACTCCCACTGTCTCTTTTAGTAATTGAATGACATTTGGTTTTTAGGAAGTCACTTAAAACTGTTTTGTTCCATCCTGTGAATAACTACTCCGTTGTTTATCTTCTTTTTGTTTTTGTTTGGTTTATTTCCTCTTTTTCTTTCTACTTTCTCGGCACCTGGATACCCTTGGGCCACAGTTTGCTCTATACAATTTCCCATGCCATACCATCAGTCTCCTAATCTGGTATGTGACCTGTTGACAGGTACTGTGACACCAAAGTCACTGCAGGCATTTAACTTTTGCAATTCTGATGAAAAACATAAACATTGTAAGCCTGACTGTTTGGTGGCAGGGAAATCTTTAAGAATACGCCATACCTGGGTTTTGGTATGATGTCTGATAGTGCACACAATTATTAAAGCCATATTACATGGCTATCATACTCATGTCAACCCTTTGAACTCAGGTTAGCGATGGAAAGACTATGTTCATGCATGCCCAGAATGCCTGGCTTGGTGTCGGCAAGGAAGGCAGGAAGGTTGTTTCTTTGTATCACCTGGGAAGTTGGGTAACACTTCAAGGAAGCACACCCATAACAAAATGCCACCCTATTGCATACCACAGGGCCTTTGAAGCTGCAAGCTTGGGAACGCGACAGAGTTAAAATAGTCAAACAGTGCTGAAGGAACTGGACAACTGGTTCCTCTACAATCTTCCTTTTCTGTGGGCTTCTCTTTGTCACAGTGACAGACATTGGGCCATTAAAGATGAGTTGCTTTCATCCAATCCCCTGTGGCCTTCTACCTTTATGAGGAAAGTGTGTTCCACTCCTTCTTTGATTTAACCTAGATTTTTAAGAACGTAAGAACTATTTGAGACCCAGTTGTGAAAGCAGTCCTTTCCAAAGCCCTCTGCCAGAGGTGAAGACAGGTGTTCCAAGACAGAGGCAAGCTCTGTCCCTTAACCATCCCCAGGGAATATTGGAGGTGCCTGGTATTGGATCAAGACCTTCAGTCTCTGCCAGCTGCATCAGTACCCATATTCCTTAATGGAGGTGAAGGACTCCTGCAAGTGACAGCTAGTTTAACCAGTCTGGGATTGACAAGACAAAAGTACTCTGCCTGTTTGACAGCTTCTGGATTAGCACTCAGAGCACCAAAACAGCAAAAGCGGCTGGATTCCTGTGTTCCAAACTTCCAACCAACCTTGAGCCTGAGCCAAACCAATGCAAATGCATTCATATCATTCAGGATATGTGGTGCTTCCTTTGTTATTCTCTTCAAACTTTGTAGCTTTGTGTTGCTGTATCTGACCTGTTTCTGGGTGCATCATGCCAGCAGACAGCTTCACCTGCTCATCTCGAACAAGAAGCTCACTGCATTGGGAGTCCTCAGACTGCTGCATCTTCGACCAGCACCTCAACTTGCCAGTATCTTCACAACAAACCAAGGAATGTTAATTTGGCCCAACAAATCGGCCCCCCCTTGTATGTATTGCATCAAACTGTCCCAGCTGTCAAATTTAACTGGTAGACTCCTCAATCCACACTATTATGATGCTGCATCGAACCACACAGGCCTTCACATTAAAGCTGACTAGACGCCAATCTGCTGCCTAGGTCCTAGGGACTCACTGCAATCGGACCCAGTTCAACCCGCATACACAGTGCTAAGAAGTCAAGTTTGATGCTTTCAAACCACCAAGAAGAGACCAAGCTACTTTTGAGATTCTATGACCCCCTGGTCCACTCTTTGGACCCTAGTGACTGCCAAGATACTCTATTGCACCTTTTCCTCAAAGACATATCGTTTTAAAAGTTACATTGTTGCAATGTCCTGCTCTTCCCCCCTTCTACAATACATAGAGTGCTTTCATGTCAAAGTTCTGCATTTTCTGTGTTCTTTCAAAAAGGGTGGGTTTTTGCTAGTGCTTGGATAGTCATTTATTTGCATATTGGTGTGCTTAAAGTATATATTTTTTTAAGAACCTTGATTGAACGTTCCTTTTATTTTGAAGTGTTCTACTATTGATGTTTGGGTTGCTACAGTTCTCACATTCACACCCCCTCTTAAGAGTATTGTCTGGCCTTCGCCCACCTTACCACAACAGGTGATGGAAGTTTATCTCTTGCCGGTGCCTGTTTCACCTTTGTGATTGGGCTCACTGTTGGTTTATAGTAGTATGAGAGCTGAGTAGGCGGTTTGGTAACTACTCATCCTTGTACTCCTGCAGGGCACAAGTCATTTCATAACAGCTAGTATGACCACTAAGTATGCTTTAGAAATAACCCCACCCATACCCAAATTCGACTTCCTCTGTTCAAAACTTCAATGCACTTTTTGAGCCCTGTCCAAGATTTAAAAAGCCAAAAAAGAAATAAAATAAAAATCATTATGCAGATTAGCCTTGACCCCTCCACACAGCAATTGATTGACATCTTTTGTTTTGTGAAGGAGTCCCCCCTCACTGTCTTTTGAAACCGAACGTCAACATAATCTTGCTTTAGTGCTTAACGGCATGCTGATACAGTCGTGTCACGGTCATAACAGTGCTGCACATTGAATGGATTACATGTTCTGCCCCAGAATTATATATGGAAAAGGATGAGGCTGACGATTTGTGACTGTTTTAGTTTGCACAAGTTTAAATGAGGGTCTTATCTCTCTAACCACAATGACCTGACTCTGCTTCCAAAGCAGCAGATAGTCACGCTATTTTTGTCCAGACCTTAATATTTTAATCACTTTATAATACAAAATAAAATTTACCAGAAAATACCGGACACAGATTGGGATGCAGGTGGTGATCATTGCTATTTATTTTTATTTTTCTTTGTATATGTTTTTCAGAAAACGTTAACAATACAT
Source organism: Ambystoma mexicanum (assembly GCF_040938575.1). Classification (NCBI taxonomy): domain Eukaryota; kingdom Metazoa; phylum Chordata; class Amphibia; order Caudata; family Ambystomatidae; genus Ambystoma; species Ambystoma mexicanum. The sequence goes on along the minus strand of NC_090930.1, from coordinate 706,599,520 downwards.
TTAATCCAAATTTAGAAAATGACAGCATAAAAGTTAAATAAATACATGTAATGAAACATTAAAACTACTTTCTTAGTCTCTTCATTTAAAAGACATATCCATTTCATCCAAAACAAACAGAGCAAATTCATGTAAGCGATATTTTAAAACATCTACTAAAAAGAATCCACCAATTTTCCGAGCACACATAATAAGGGAATTTCAACAAATAGCATTTAAAATACAGACTACTAAAAAATGGATTACAACGTGCTTAGGTTCATAGAGTTTATAAAAGCAGCCACGACTAATCCATCCGAGGTGTTAACACTGCTCAAACAACTTTTCCACAGATGGGGCCTCATTATAAGGCTGGCGTTCCCGGAATGAAGGGGGCCGGTACAGGACCGCCCCCTTCATTCCGGGAGCGTCAATTACAAGCTTCCCATCGCGGGACCCGGATCGCACTTTCCGGGTCCCACGAGGGGAAGAGGGAGGCAATAACAGGCAAGTTGTACTCTGCCCGTTAATACCTCCATCCCTATTCCCATTCAGCCCTATGGGGGATCAAACGGGAATGGGGATGGGCTCCTGCATGGAGGATTTACCGGGTCCTCCTATCTTGGAGTAACCCTGTAAGTCCCCATTGCAGGAACCCGGTAAAGGAGCCCGAACTGAGGCAGCCATGGAGCTAACAGCTCCATGGCTACCGCCATTCTCGTAATGAGGCCCATGATCTTTATCATTCCAATCATTATTAAAACCATGTTTCTTAAAATAACCAATGTGTGCGTCCAGGGGCACACCTATTGTTTGTACATATGTCTCTTTCTGTGTAGGCACATGTACTTGTTCATGTTCTTCGAGGGCATATGTTCTGTGTCAGTCTCGTGGATTAGGGCCTCACTCTGTTTGTCATGTTGTTACTTTGATGTTTGCTGGAACATATATGCACATGTGTTTGACATGTAGGAGTGGGGCCATCAGGCAGATGGAGGTAGAATTGGCTGATTATCAGATTCCATTCCACGTGCAGGTGCACTGCGTGTTTGGTGTTAGTGTGTTTGTGTTGCTTGAGTGAAGTATTTTGTTGTGCATTGGGATGGCTGTTGTGATGTGTGAGATGTATCAGTCTCGGGAGGATAGCTCAGGGGCAACGTGCTTTCCTTGGCAGCAAAACGACATGGAGCACCACAGGTTTGATCCCCAGGTCCGCGCTTAGAAAGCTTTGGGTATTAAGCGCGTCATAAATAACCTATCATATCATAATGGTGTTTGGGGTCTCTAATTGGGGATGGATACTCACTTGTCCATGTGTATTGCCACATGCTCTATATGGTTTCATTGTGTGTTGTATATGGTGTCAGCTCATTCGCCTCTGCACATTCGCTACTGCAAGTGGAGTTAATTGTACTTTGAGTTCCTTTCTGGTCCACTGATGTTTAGGTGTTCTTTTGGCACTTGCTTGTCTATGTGTATGTGCCCACACTTCATTCACTGTTGTGGGTATTTGGCATTGCCAGTGTTGTGGTAGGGTGTGGCCTCACTGTGTACACTCATTTGTAGATTGCTGTGGCCATCCCATGCTACAGCCACCCACCTGCACACATCTGCAATAATCCACTACCTGCTCTCAAATCGTCCATCAACTCTGACACTGCAATGCAGCTGAGCCCCATGATTGATTTTTTAGTCTAGTTGAACTTATTATCAGTCTCCTTGACTAGCACATTCTCTGAGAATCTTCACATCACCCAACCACAATATTGTACTACTTGAGTCGCTAGCAGGTCCTTTACAACCCCTACATACCTACCTTTGTACAGGCTAAAATGAACACACATAGTGTAACTCAGTTGGGATAATATATGGTGCCTCATACCTTTGTCCTCCAAGGGCATTTGACTTCAGCGCTTTGAAGCCATTGCAATGGCAAAAAGGTGCTATACAAAGCCCACATTGCATTACATTGCATTGGTATCCCACATGTACATAGAGTTGTCAAAGTGTATGTTGTGCAACAGTAGGATGTCCAGATGACATGCAGCTTCATGTGCTCTACCAAATCATGGCGCCAGCTACAGTCCTGGTTTCCACAGCAGTGTTCCCAGTTGTTCATATGGGAGGAGGATATGTGGCAGGTGTTCGTCTTGTGGAGCCAGGGCAGTGGAGTCAAGGTAGGTTGTTGCTCCAAATTGGACAAGTAGGTGAGCGAACAAGCAGGGTCTGCCTGGGGTAGTGGGTGTAGGTCAGTGGTGGTGGTGGGAGGAGTGAGGACTTGAGGGGGCTGCCTGGAGTAGTGGGCAGAGGTCAGTGGGGTTGGTGGGAGGTGTGAGGACCTGAGGGGGCTACCTGGGGTAGTGAGGGGAGTTCAGTGGGGCTGGCTAGAGATGTGAGTACTTGATGGGCCTGGCCAGAGTAGTGTGCGAATGTCAGTGGCAGTGGTGAGAGGTGTGAGCACTTAAGGGACTGACTGGGGAGAGGGCAGAGGTCAGTGGTGGTGGTGGGAGGAGTGAGGACTTGAGGGGGCTGCTTGAGGTAGTGAGCAGAGGTCAGTCGGTGTGGTGGAAGGAGTGAGGACTTGAGGGGGCTACCTGGGGTAGTGGGCAGAGGACAGTGAGGGCGGTGGGAGGAGGGCAATCTAGTATGGGCTGCATGAGGTAGTGTGAGGAGGTCAGTGGTGGGAGGAGAGCAAACTAGCAGGGGCTGCCTGAGGTAGTCACGGGGGAATTAGTGGTGATGGTCTGAAGTTTTTCTGGGATGCTGACTTGAGTTACGGGGGACAATTTACAGTTTTTACGGGGTGCTGGCTTTCATTGCAGGGGACTGTTCACAGTTCCGCTGTGGTGCTGACTTGACTTATGGGGCATGGGTCGCAGTTTCTCCGGAGGGCTGGCTTGCGTTGGGGGAGATAGTTTGCTGTTTCACTATGGTGCTGACTTGAGTTGCAGGGGAAGGGATTAAGTTTTGCGGGGTGCTGGCTTGAATTTTTTGGGGCCGGTACATAGTTTGCCAGGATGCTCCCTTGAGTTACGGGGAGGGGTCACAGTTTCGCTGGGATGCTGAATTAAGTTACAGGGTATGGGTTGTAGATTGGCCAGGGTGTTGACTAGAATTACAGGGGATGGGTCGCTGTTTCTCCGGGGTGCTGACTTGAGTTATGTGGGCGGGTTGCAGTTTCGATGGGGTACTTCTTTCAGTTGGGGGACGAGTCGCAGTTTTGCCGGTGTGCTGGAAGATGGTGCAAAGGCAGGCGCAAAGCTTGTTTGCTGGTGCTAGTTGGCGCTTGCGTGGGGAGCGTGTTCTGGGCATCCCCGGGACAACTCATTGTTGTTTGCGCTGCGGATTACTTTGTGCTTTGGTATCCATGAATCAACAAACAGCGCTAATGTTTTTGTACACCTAAGTATGCACAATGTTCTTGATATGATATGATATTTTATGCCATTTATAACACGCCTTTACACAAGTGTTTCTAGGCGTGAGTGACATGTTTCTTTATGGCGCAAAGTAATGTGTGCAGACTTAGAGCTTTTTCTCTGAATTTGGCTCCTAGCGTTTTATTCTCCTGACCAACGGCTTTAAATACACGTTTATTTGAGAGAGCCTTGATAGCTCGTATCCCACTGTCTATGCCCTCTGAATACAACAGCACGACCCTCACCTCCAAGCCCTAAAGGGGAAATAACCCCAGTGAAATTAGCTTTCTGAAGGATTGATTGCCCATATGAAATGAATGTAAGCATGAAAGCAAGCAATCACTGAAGTGGAGTGCATGCAAAATCCAGTCAGAACAGGCCTTCACCGCAACGCGCTCCCAATTTGATTCATGTCCGTCAACCTCCGTAGGCAGCCATTTTCTGATCCCCAGGATGACTATTCTCAAGAACGTTTCAATTGCTTGGTTGCTTTTCATTTTAGGGCAAGTCCTCTGAGCACGCCACGGTCCAAATTGATTCTGTTCATCAGAGTCAAGTGGAATTGCTCTCAAAGGCTTCACCTTGACCGTGCAGTGTCATGTAAGACCTACCTGACATATTCAGACATAAAGTACAATCAATGTAAACCACCACATTATTTCTCTCAGTTTTATCTCATGGTTTTCCTCTGTCTGCTTCTCCTTCTACATGACACCAGCTCAAAATCCATTTCAGAACATGTTTCGCCCATTGACTGAGTAATTAAAAGGACTACTCTCTCTGTTTATCTGCACCCCCCCAACTGTAATAGGAGTCAAAGCACCTCCATGTCATGAGATATACTTTTGCACAACCCACTTTCCTGATTAACACAGGTTTAGTTCTCCGTGTGTCATCCAACTGTGTGACCAAATTGTACTTATAACAATAACAAACAGCAACGATGCCATCTCCGCACTAGTGTGTTTCCCAAAGGAAAGCTGTGATTGTGAGCCGCATTGTTCAATGAGCCATGAAGTTAACTGTGCTCATTCCTAGCCTTGATTTATTCTCTCTCCTCGAATGGCAGTGAATATCATCAGTAGATTATTGAGAGAACAATGCCAGTATATAGTCCCGCGTGTACTATATGCAGAGTAATGCTCTTCCAGCTGTATATTAAAATGATATTAAAAGACAAGCATGAGTTATATGCCTTGTCCTGTGTACACACACAGACACAAACACACCTTTGCAAACGCTGCATGATTCTCGCGCAACCTTCAAACAGGGTACTCTCATAATGGTTACAAACCAACCTTAAACAACTGATTGTATGTATTGCTCTGTACATTTACCCCAGTTGAACCCTGGAGCAGAGCATTTATTCAACTGCCTTTGTCCTAATGCTATGATACATTGAACATTTCTGTGTGTGTATGTTTCTACAGCACCAATAACGTTTGCTATGATACTGTGAAGGACTGACATCTGCTGAGAGTGCAGTAGGCCAAGCTTATTTGATTTGTATTAAATAATAAAATGATTCGGGTAATGCATCTCAGGAAGGGTGGTCTGCTGATTATGTCCCTTTTCCTAAAACTGTATTCCCAGAGCATAGAACACACATGTGCCCTGCTTCATCAGAATGAAAGAGGGGGGGCCTTGCTAGGTAATTCTACGTGTGCTTAATTTAGAATTGCTTTAAAAACTATTTTTATTCTTGGAATGTGTGTTCCTTTCCCCCCAAATGTCTTGAGTGCTTTCATTACATGTGTGTTTATTTTTATTTTCTTATCCGGGCCGTGCCCTCGTGGTCAGACTTTTTTTCGTAGTCTTTCCTCAATGTTAATTATCGCTGTGACGAATCAACTTCCAGGGTGCCAGTGCTCCAGTGATGAATATTGGTTTCTAAACCATCAATCATCCCCACACATCTAGTACACCAGAAGGGATCTGAACAGACTCGAATACAAGTGAATTAGAAGACCTCCTTGTCCAATTTTTGTAACGTGGGGTAAGGTGGTGGATCGTTGGTTAGTTGCAACACAGCGAAAATACAATTATTACCCAATGATAAATTGGACTGTCCAGTCAAGGTTGTATAAAAATATCTACTTTATTATTACTACAACAAACAATTCTAGCACACTACAATTTCAACGCACACTGTAAAGGAACACAGAGGGCAGACAGTTTCATGAAGGAAAGGGATGCACTTTGGATACTGACATGAGGGTAGTTGGTAAAGTAATCTTATAGTTCACAATTATTTGGTTCCAGCACCAAAGGTGTAAAGGGTTGTAACTGTCTCTCAGGATCTTTAGAGAAGGACCATGGGGGCAGAACCACAATGTACTTGGTGCTGAAGAACCTCTTGGTGCTCAACACCATCAAGGTGGTTCCAGGGACCTTTGCAGCCCTTGAGATATAGTTAGTGGGGGAGACAACTGCGGGTACCAAGGGGCAGGCAGTTCGGCAAGTGAGGCTGGACAGACATCTGCAGGCTGTCCGGCGCGGTGGCTCTGGGCCAAGAATCATTGTCACAGTGCTGGTTGGTGGATCTGGAATGCTGATCGAGGTGTCTCGTACGGCTCTGGTGACTGCGGCGTGACAACAGTCAGCAGTGCAGCCAGATGCGGTTCAGGGACTCGACTGTCTCAAAATAGTCCTTAAAAAGATGGATGCTGGATGATGCTTGTGTGGCACTCCTCCTAGCTTCTTCGCAGGGCTGGTGTCCTTTTGAGGCAGATAGCCCAAGCTCAGAAGGGTGTTAGCAGGCAACAGTCCTGACATTTGTCCAGAGACTCTCTGTCACTTTCCACCTAGGATGCTTGCTTTCAGAACCTAGCAGGGCATGCTTTTTGCTGGCTGGGTACCGGTTATGTAGCTGTTGGATATGTCCTCTGAGTCTGTTCCCTGGGAGATGTTTAGGGGAGGGATCTTGCGTCCCTCGTGGAACTCCTGGCCTTCCTTCGATGGCGGAAGATGTAAGGTAGACTGTACCTTCAGCTCAGCTCCAAATGAGTCCTTCTTCTTACTCCTTGTAAAGTGTTCAGATGATCTGATTAGTGAGGGGCTCAGCCCTCTTTTAAAGCCAAACAGGGCCCAAGGATTTGTGGAGGCCAAGCCTAACTTAAGTGAGCCAATCATGGGTCTCCACCAACAATCTTCAGTGATGCTTCAGGTCAGAACCAGGGCGCTTGGTAACAGGCAGGGGAAGGATGACAACATATACTTCTAAGTCGCGCCCATCTTCCTGTCTGCTGTACATCAAAAGTCTCCCTAATTAACTGAGCCCTATGCAGTGCTTGATCAAAACATCAACCTCCTTTGAAGAATGGGGTTGCAGGCAGACTTTTGTCTCTTATAATTCACATACTTCTCTGCTCTGAAAGGAGTGGTTCCAGACAGAACATTCACTGCCCTTTCATACCAAGGAGGGGTGTTAGTATCAAGTTGACACATTGCATTACAAAGAGGTATTAGCATCTGCTCTCCATTGGTACTTCCTGCACCCAGGCCTTCCCTGAGGCCTGCTAATTAACATTCTTCAGTATTTGCCACCACTAGCAATTTTTGACAATGGAGATGCAAATTCATGGGGCCTTGAAATTCTAATGAGACTGCCCATGGCCAAAGGCTTTTGATGTAGCCACGGCTGTCAGATGTCAGCTACACATGACAGGGGAGGCCTGCGCTGGTAAACTGTGTCCTCCCAGAGTACATGACTTTTTTTTCTGCTGTGCAGTGAGCGTGGAAAATGTGCACAGGACTGGCCCCATCATTCATTTTTTTAAACAAACAAAAAAGCCCAGGCAAGCGCACTCTTCCCATACGGATGGTGGAATTCCTCACAATCGCATCTCATCGCAGTGCACAGTGTGTCACCTGACTCCCTTTGGTGTGCACTTATGTGTTTTGTGAGCGGTGAACACACAGCATTTTGGAAGGAAACAGAGATGCGTTTAACTTATGGCTATACTACATACTTATTCTTGCTTAATTTAGAATTGCTTTTAATACTAGTCCTATTCTTGGACTGCATACTCGTGTACTCGTGTGATCTTTTTCCCACAAATATCTTGTGTGCTTTGATTGTGTGTGTGTTTATTTTTACTTTCTTTTCTGGGGCTGTGACTTGACGGTCAGACTTTTTTTCGTAGTCTTTCCTCAACGTTATTTATTGAGTCTTGCACAGCACTCATCGTGTCACCTGACTCCCATTGGTTGGCACTTATGTGCTGCGAATGGTTAGCACACAGCATTTTAGAAGGAAACAGAGGTGCTTTTAATTTTCTTGGAATGTGTACTTGAGTTCTCCTTTTCTCTCAAATGTCTTGAGTGCTTTGATTTTGTGTGCGTTTATGTTTACGTACGTTTTCGGGCCATGCCCCGACATCAGACTTTTTTTCGTAGTCTTTCCTCAATGTTAAATATCACTGTGACGAATCAATTTACGGGGCACCAGTGGTCCAGGGATGAATATCAGCTCACAGCGTGTGACCTGACTTCCATTGGTGTGCACTTATGTGCTGCGAGCGGCAGACACACTCAGGCACACTAGAGGCGAGCCCGTCTGGGCCCATCCGGGCAACGGCTGGGTTATGGATGAGGGCTATACATCCAGCATCTCTGCACCCTCCCTGTAACGTTGGGAAGTTGGATTGCCCTTTGCATTCATACAACCGCTTTACGCTCCGTTCTCTGGCAACGTCTGCTACTGTCTTAGTCCCTTGTTCGCTTTCAGAGGCAATCTCCAAGGAGCCAGTTCTTTACGACTTGTTATGCAATGCTCAATCTCTTACAGCTTGTTTTTTAGATATCTGGGACCTTTTATCCTCCCATGAACCAGACCTCTTATGCATCACGGAAACCTGGCTATCAGAAGCCACTTTCCAGACATTATTCAAGCACTTCCCCATGCCTGTGCCACAGTTCATGCTGATCATAAATGAATACATAAAGGTGGAGGTGCTGCTATCATTTTCAAACGCCATCTCCAATGTGCTGAAATAATCTGTAGCACCTGTGCACATTTTGAACATGTATTCATTATTCTGACTCTCTCTGCTAAGGAAATAGTTTATTTTCTCAAATTTTATCGCCCTCCAAAACGGGACTCCTCCTTTGTAATTAGCTTTCTTGATTATCTCTCTTCACTTGCTCTGAACTGTTTGCAGTTTACGTTATGGGTGACTTTAACCTTAGGTTCAATGATCCTCTAAGCACCCACATATCACAATTGCAAACAGCCATGGCTGACTGTTAGGCGGAAACTGTGAAGTTCCCTCTGGGACCACTGCAAAAGATTTAGGACTACAGGCGTTGGCGGTGAACCCACTTGGTAGCAGTCTGCACCACACAGATTCACGTGGTAGCTGTGGCTGAGCAGTCAGACTTCTCTCAAGAAAAGTTGAGCAGTATGTGGAGTATACAAAATAGGGCAATTCTTCACAGCAAGACAAGCAAACACGCAACGAGGATTAGTGTAAAGATATTAAGGTATTTATTTATAACAAAATGTCTATGAAAAACACTAAGGCAAATCACGGCAAACAAATCAAACACAATTACTCTACGGAGTAGACGATCAATCCCCCTAGCAATGTCGACAACTCTAGGTTCTACTGGTACCACTTATTTTCAGACAGAGGTGTATACCTCAACCCAGATGACACTCGAATATTAGTTAGGACGGGAGAGAAAAAGATAGGCAGGTTACGAAATCAACACAGTTCAATCCTATCGGATAAAATGCAAGGCAGGAAGGCAAGAATCACAATAGATCGTAAAATTCAGAGGCCAGGCCCACTCGGAGAGAGGCAAGGCGCGATGTCCCAAAAAGTGTCTAGTGGAGATGCATTCAAGTCTGTATTGCAAATGGTCATCGGTGGATTGAACCAGTTCAGAACAAAGAATGAGAAAAGCTTGGAGGCGACCCAACGGAACGGAGAGGATTCAGACACCTCACTCGAACCGATCGAAAGGGAAGCCAGGCGGACAAGGTACCTTGTTGTGGAGGGCAGCTCCGGCGGGGGCAGTTGTTCCTGGTGGTGGATGCACGTTGGTTCTTTGCCAAGAGTAGAGATGATCTCGTCGTCGAAGAAAATGAAGTCCGGTGCACCACCAGGGAAGAGACCAGCCGCGGAGTGCTCCGTCACAAGGCACCACCTTTTGGTCCCGGTTCAGGGGTAGTGGCTATCCGGTTGCCGAGGTGCTTCTGCACGGGCAATTCGACCACCGCGTCCTGAGGCAAATAAAAAGCAAAGGGGACTGGTTGTTCCCACCAGTCAGTGGAAGAGACTCTCCGGCCGGGAGATCTCCTCTGTTGTCGGGAAGTGGTGAGTCGGTTCCGCAAGGCTCCACCGGAGGTGTCGTCGTGCAGGTCGGCTCAGCGTTACCCTCGTCGGATTCTTAGGTCCTGTGGCGACTTCTGAAGATCTAGTCCCAAAAGCCCTGCTTTTATGCAGAAAACCCCCATTCATTCAGCCTAGCTGTCAATCAACACATGCTAAGTGGTGAGCGGGAAGGCTCACCACCTGGGCCAATCACTCCAGAGTGCGACCGGAGTTGGCAAGGCAACTCGGTCCAGGGTGCCTAAACCCCCTCCCACACCCCTGTGGTAACCCAGACAGAATGGCACCACTTTGGAGGGTCTCTGTACAGAGCCTGCCAAAAGTGGAACAAAGGGCTCGACCTTTGGTTTAGGAGTCAGAGAGACGAAGAAAATACCATTCGATACACTTATTTAAGATAAGTAGATCGGTGGTACGTCAGAGATTAATGAGAAAAAGTATCAATCTCCAACAATGGGACGGGTCCCATAGGGTTATGTTCGGGGACGAACATAACAAGTAGTTTCCACTGCCACCAGCTAAAACTCGACGAGGGGGGACGGGACAGTGCCCCCTCGAGTAACAGATCCAGGAGTAATCGAATTACCCCTACTAGTACGTCCACAATAAGATGGTTTGTACTAGTCCTGTTAGTAAATTTAGGTCTAGTAAAGCCAATGGTGACTTTACATGCCTGGGGAGACAGTAGTCAGTCCCCGGGTATGGAGTCTATGGTGGGGGACCCGCTAGGGCGCCCCCGTGTTACGGCACATAGGGTGTGGTGTACTACACATAGAAAAACATATGAGACCCTATGGAGTAAAAGACCCCATAGCCCATCGAACACATTGACATTTCAAAAGGAATTACACACATACATGTCCAAGAGTGGGAGAAAAGAGTCTCACTCTTGGCAGGATGGAAAAAACAAACTCCAGAAATCCAGCAAAGCTGCTGGGGGACTCACTAGGTTAGGAAATTCAGCCTAAACAGAGAATTCTCCCTAACACTGACCTCCAGTTTATTCAATTTATGGAAGGTCCTACACATTATAAAGGCCAACTGTTGGATCTAATTTTTGGAAATCCTGCAAAAAGTATTACCTATTTTCTTATCCTGTACTCTGGTCTGACCATTCTATTGTTCTCTTCACTTGCTCAGTTGCCACCAATGTGCCCTCATTGCACCCATGAGTTCAGAAATTACATGATTGAAAGCATGTAACGCCTTCGGAACTGTCTAGACATATTGAAGATCAGTTTGTGCACCCACTGACAGTGAAGGGAAGGGGAAGGGAATGGGTGGCAATACATTCTGCTTCGTGGTACACACCTGAACTACGTTCTCTGAAGCTTCTATATAAACAAGCTGAACGCACTTGCCTTATCAACTATCAAGACACAAATAAGAACACAATGAAACAATGAAACAACATCGTATCAATGATCAGATTGCCATTAAAAATGCCAAAATACTGTACTTTTTGAACAGAGTGTAATCTGCTTTAAACGTTCCTAAGAAGATATTTGTAATAGCCAGGCATTTAGCTACACAAACACAATATTCAAATCCAATCTCTTCCTCCCAGACTCTGTGCGACTCAGTTTACATTTTCTTTGTTCAGTAAATCGCAAACATTCGCGATAACATTGCAAAGACTTTCTCTACCTGAATCATATGTCCTTAGCAGAGAACTGTATTCGAGTGTACCCTCAAAATATTTCTTGGTTTTTCAGCCTATGACAGTAACTCAAGTGTTGGATATTATCTCAAAGCTATCTACCTTACCCCTTGACCCTATTACTCTTAAAGTCTTGAAAGACATCCATTCTGAGTTAGCTCCAATGATAAGAACAGCATTAATAAGCATTAATAAGATAAGGACCGCCCCCTTCATTCTGGGAGCGCCAATTACAATCTTCCCATCGCGGGACCCAGATCGCACTTTCCGGGTCCCACGAGGGGAAGAGGGAGGCAATAACGGGCAAGTTGTACTCTGCCCGTTAATACCTCCCTCCCTATTCCCATTCAGCCCTATGGGGGATCAAATGGGAATGGGGAAGGGCTCCTGCATGGAGGATTTACCGGGTCCTCCTATCTTGGAGTAACCCTGTAATTCCCCATTGCAGGAACCCGGTAAAGGAGCCCGAACTGCTACCGCCATTCTCGTAATGAGGCCCATGATCTTTATCATTCCAATCATTATTAAAACCATGTTTCTTAAAATAACCAATGTGTGCGTCCAGGGCTCGGCACTCCAATACCAAGTGCCTTGTGTTCCAGCAAAATGCATAAAAATAGTTCTATAGGAACGGTTGGGGAACAAATTCAAATAAGGAGCAACAACACCGCTCTCCATGTAATTTAGGGTGACCAACCCCAAGTTCCTTACAAAATGCAAAAAAGGTAGCATTTCTGAAAAGCACAGTGAGCAAAAAGCGATGGCTGCGGACTGTATTTTTGAAAGGAACTTGGGGTTGGTCACCCTAAGTTACCTGAGGGAACCCAGACGTGGACCCCTTGCTCACTGTACTCAGAGAGGCACAGCTCCACCTCACTGATGAGGCCCAACAAGGCTGAAACACGTGTATGTGGTGGCTGTTGGTACTCTTGTTCAAAGGGGTTTGCCTGGCATTTCGGTGCTGGACTGCCTTGTGGGCGTGACAAAGACTGATATGCAAATGGATATTCCTCCTTTTTGAAAAGTACAGTGAGCAAAAAGTGATGGCTAAGGACCCTCAAAGTGGGAAAGAACCACAGAACAGGTTATCATGCCGTGTTCTATCTAGATAGAGGTGCCTGCTAATTTTTTTGTATTTTTTAAAGGAACTCGGGATTGGTCACCCTAGGTTACTTGGGGGAACCCAGACGTGGACCCCTTGCTCACTATACTCAGAAAGGCACAGCTCCATCTCACTGGTGAGGCCCAACAATGCTGAAACACGTGTATGGGGTTTCTGTTGGTACTCTTGTTCAAAGGAGGTTTGCCTGGTGTTTTGGTGCTGGACTGCCCTTGTGTGCGGGACAAAGACTGACATGCAAATGGATAATCCTCCATTGTGAAAAGTACAGTGAGCTAAAAGCTATGGCTGAAGACTGTCAAAGTGGGTAAGAACCACAGAACAGGTTATCATCATGCCATGTTCTATCTAGAGAGGGGTGCCTGCTACCTTTTTTGTACCTCAGACAACGTGAGAATGCTAGTATTGGTAGGATTTATAAGGAGCCTGTTATCTTTAGCATAAAGTGCAAAAGAGCCTCTGCAGCCCCGTGCACGAGTTGTCTAAGAGCAGGAAGTAATTTGCATAGGCCATCCAAGGTACTTCAATAGTGCTGAATCTGGGCGAGACCAACACAGAAGGAGTGAAGTATTCCCCAATGTCCAAAAGGTAGAGATTAAAGAGGGAGGGGACCAAAGCGCACCCCTACCTCTAAACAGATGTGGTCAAAAATTCTTCTGGATGAATCTCCTTCTTTATTTAGTCTAACCCTAACACCAAAGTCCTTGTGCAGACCCACTACGAGGCTCAAAATGCCTCTCAGCGGCCTCTAGGAGTCTAATTTCGACCACAATCTGCAATGATCGACTCAATCGAAAGCTGCTGAGAGGTCTACAGAGGTGACATAAATGCTTTTGGATTCATCTCTCCATGCATACTCCTTGATTGGCCTGAGATCTAGGCCAATTAGGAAATAGTATGGCCCCTTCAGAAGCCGGTCTGGAGCTCTTTTAATCTCCAGCTCATTTAATCTCCCCACCGAAAGTGCCCAGGCCTCCAGGTGTTTCAACAGGAAGGACGCAAAGACCTTTAATTCTGCATCAAATAAAGGTGATAGGTTGATCATTCTTTGCCTCAGTCCTTACACCTCTCTTGTAAATAGGGACCACAAAAGAAGTCTGCCAAGATTTAGGAAAACTTTGGACAATACTTCTAAATAGCACAATCAAGGCGATTGCCCAAACAAAGGGGTCTGCTTTTAAAGTATTATTAGTTAAACTGTTTGGACCGGCAGCTCGAGAAGGTTTACAGGACTTTGTTTTTCCAATACATCTTCCACTTCTATCAACAGATTTCATTATTTTCCTTGTAGTTCTCCCCGTGGGGGCTTAGCAGTCACCTTTAAACAAGTTTTTGACGCATACACGTTCTCAAAATGTTTGAACAAGCTGGCCTCTGATACCACAGTTGGACTGTCGCAGTCGAGACCTGCTGGGCATTTACAAGCTCCTAAAATTCACTGGTGTCCCTCTGAATGAGGATTTGCAGGACAGTTTCAGCATCCCTCTGTTCTAACTTCACACTTTGTCATTTACAAAAAAGCCAGTAATTCCATTTCAATTGCTTACATTTATTTGTTTGTATTTCTTCCAGATTAGTTGAGGATTTGATTTCTCTAAAAGACCTCTGCATTACTCTCTTTCTTACTCTGAGTTCCTCATCAAAGGCGTCTAGATGTAATTTATTGCCTGGCTCACTTTTAATTAAATTTCTTTTCTGTACATTATTCACCAGATCCACCAAGAAGTTCTCAAAATTGTCTACATTAAAAACTGCTAGCTTCCATTCATGCGTAGTCTAAGCCATTGGATCAGTTAGGTTTTGGTTTAAGCACTTTATGTTCTTAGGAGTCGAACGAATACTATCCTGCCCACTATTTATTTTTATATTCGTAGGTCCACCGTCCATTCTTACACACAGCTCCTTCCCAAATTAAGCCGTTACCATCCAGTGATCACTCAACGTAGTTTTCACTATTTGCAAACTCAAACAGATTTTAAACGTATTGTGATCTACCAAGGCATAATCCAAAGTAGAGTGGCTAGTGCCACAATGCCAAGTCGGCTGCAGGTTCGCATCCCCTTTCACCCTCCCATTCAACAGATCAAGACCCCAGACGCTAAGGACACAGACCAGTTCCTACCAGTCTACACTTTAAAATATGAAGCCACCATATCTGAACTAATATCCAAGTGCTCTTCCTGAATTCCTAGCCCAAAACAAGCTACATTCAAGTTAACCACTTAAAGGATGAGGTCTTTTTTATCCTGACACTGCTAAGTTACTATACAGTTCAATACAATAAAAAAAGTAATCCACATCACACACTCCCTTATGCCAATATATATTAATTATCAAAAAATCGGTTTGTTCCCCTATTTTGGACAGATCAACTGCCATTACTCCATAGGGGACATTTGGAATCTCCTCAACTTGTATACCCTGCCCAGAACAGATAGCAATAAGTAAGCCCCAGTAGCACGTCCGCCTGGACTAGGTTTGGCCGGCTGGAAGAAGACTTGGTACCCATCCATCACTAAAGGAGTAGTTAACCAGGTCTCTTGTAAGAGCATGCAGTTGGATTGTTTCAATAAGGTCATAGCTGCCACATTAGAAAGTAAATGCATACTCCCTCTGGAGTTCCATGACAGTAGATTCCATATTTCTATTTTGCATGGTCTCTCATGCTCAATTGGTTGGTCATGGATAACATTTTCTCTACAATGTGGATGTAACTCCCGACCAGTCAACCTGCATAGCACCTCGATTATCTGAATGATCTAATACCTCACAAGGTCGTTTGCCATCTACGCTCATGGTAATTTTCAAGCACCCTGTACGAGCAGAACCGTTAGTTTCATGGTGTTGGACCTCCCATTCTTCGATAGTAAATCCTCAATAACTCAATTTAAGACATTCTGAAAAGGCCAACTGCTTAACTAAAAGGGATCAAAAATGTAGAATACACCTATTAGTTGTTGTCCTGTCTGGGAATTCAACTCTCTCGATGTCTAAGGAGGAAACATGTTTCACACTTAAAATCTCAGAGAAGATCATTAAAACGTTAATTCTATTCAAACACATTGGGGTATTCACATCATGTGTACTTGTTAGTACCAGTTTATTTCCTGCATTCATTTCCAATTTACCGGTCCCTTCCAGGTGTTTTACAAATATTGTATTAATTGGCTGGTAAGTCTTCTCAACAACCTCCACCCTTACATCCGTGCTCCTAGCAAACCTCAAAATACAAAAAGGTTTACTTTGCCCTGTGTTAGTTATCTCACTAATTGGCCCTTGTTGCAAGTCCATCCGGCTAATCGTATTACTCGGAATTGAAGCAGCGAGCCTCTTCCACTGTATACCACTAGTAGACGGAGTGGAATCAATCCCATGGATGCTTTCCTTAGATCCACTCCCACTACAGGGTTGATGCAGTTTCCTCAAAAGCCTTTTCTGTATCAGAACCTATGGAGAACTGCTCGGTAAATGCATTTGTCTTCTCATAGGGAGTACCAGTCAGTGTGCGGGTAATGTTTCGATCTGAACATCTTCAGGCAACATACAGATCTTACTAGATGTTAAGTCGTGGGGTTGCAGATTAATATTACCGCACATCATAGGCGGACCCAATATTTGATCTGTCTAGGCCCCAACTTCTGAGGTGACACAAGTATTTTCCTTAGGTACCCTCTGATTATATGCATAGTCGCTCTGCAACTTATTTGATTCATTACAGTTAATCTGGTCAGGACCCGCCCCCCTCCTTGGATACTTCAATCACTGTTATATCATTGTCACACTCTCTTTCTTCGAGCACAGGAGCCTTCAACCAGGCAGATACATTTTTTCAGGGTCGTACAGCTGCCTATTTAATGAGTCTACAATTGTTAAGTTCCTTGAGAACTTACGTGATGAGAGGTTGTTCTTTTTTTTAGCAATTTGGGATTTTTCCGATTTCTTTGTCATATTACCCTCTACACTGCAATGCAGTTTGTGCTATATTCGCTTCCTGCATATGTTTCATTTGTTGTACTTAAACTGGAGCAGAGGCTCCCTCATCGTCTATGATATTAATTTCAATTATGATGGTACCAAATTCTTCCCCTCTTATACCAGTATGTTGAACCTTTCTTTCACCATCCTCTGTTTCCTCTCCTATTACAATTGGGGTGGTGTTTACAAGTGTTTGTAAGGCGCCCATGCTCTGTCCACTGGTGGACAGTGGACAGAGCACAGGGCGTGAACTGGAGGAGGCTTCTTAAAGTAAGTCTAATTTTACATTTATGGCACTTAAAATCAAAGTATGTGCTTTTGCCTCCTTGTAAATGTTCTTATACACATCAAAAAAGAGCTGAGTACCATATTAAGTGCTGACACAGTCGGGGAAGTAATCCTTATTCTAGCATCCATTTTCCCAAGGGTGTGATGTAAGGCGCCATCCCCTGAGGTGTCTTCAGCCCCCATTAACTTTAACAAGGAGTCCATACTTGGCCCATTTTCCAACAATTCAGTAGGTGTTATTAACTATGAGGTAGCGTGGGTCTGCTGCACCACAATCTCTGCAGGACGAAAATCCACTTCTGGGAGGACCGAATCGACATATTCAAGCATGCTGAGGTCATTCATGTGTGAAAGATCAATGGTAGCTGTTCCTTTTACAGGGTTAATAGATCTTATTTTGGTACTAGAGACAGATCTTTTAAAGAAGTCGCTAATCTTCTCACCCGCAATAGGAGACAGTAGAGGGTTGACAGATTGTCTTTTTCCAAGTGTGCTGGTAATATACGGATTGGTATTTCTACAGCTATTAATCCTAGAGGCTCTCTGTGTATCTGTCATATCCAAATCCTCTGTACCAAATCTATTGTCTCCTAAATCGTGCATTAATACTGCCACTATTTCTTCTTCTTGGTAAACTGAGCCATTCATTTTTTACTCCTCTAAGAGGCCAACCAGATACTTCCATGGATTCTTGGAAGGGCAAATTCCCTGTATGGAAGCACCATGCTGACTTCTAAGCCCCATCTGAGACTTACCTACACTAATTCGATACCAACAAAAGTTGTTTGAAACAGTGCCTTAGCCCCTTAAGTGGCAAGAACGTGTATGCTCGTCCTTTTTGCATAGACTTGCATAATAGCCTGCCACTTTGACACAGAATGTAAATCACTCCAATAGATTAAATATAATATTTTTCTGCACTATACAAGGTAAATTCCAGCTCCCGTGGTCACCGGAACAGTTGCCAAAGGACTTTTGGAAACAATATAGTTGTTCAATGGGTCGAACTTCGGCTCGAAGGGTAAAACCCCCAAAGTTGCAGATGTGTGTCCCAACTGTGTCCAAAGAGATCCTGTTTTTCCAGATGGCAGTCTTTTAATACAATATTTTAAATATAGGCTCTGTGAAATGTAAAGTATGAAGCAGAAAAATATAGAGCTCCAGTCACGTGCTACTATTGTCCGCTGGTCTTCCCTTCCGGTACTAGAGCTACTTAATATGACAATTCAAAAAAGGGCAGGAACAAGTAATACATTACACAAGCTTGGCGACATAAGAGCAGGGATCCTGGTTATTTCTCCTGCGCAGCCGCACTGAACCTCTGTGCCCATATTATCGAAGCTTTGCAATGGTGCAAAAAAAGTGGAGCAAATGAAGTTGGCACCAGTTTTACTGCTTAGATAATTGGGCATGGAGCAAACAGATTTAGCCCTAATTTGAATTATCTAAAAAAAACATTCAAATGGCAAAAAGGAAACAGACTGTTTTATTTACTATGTTTGATGAATAACATGAAAAGTAATGTAGCAAACAGATTTATTTTTATGTTATGCAGCAAACATAGTACAAAAAAAAACAGTATGATGTATGTGTGCCCAAGTGCTAACGTTTTTAGATAATACCGATTGTAACAAAACCTGTTTGCTCCATTCCATATTATCAAACCATTTGCACACTTTTTAGAACTCGTGCAGATATTAGATCATCTGGCCACTGAACGCCTTTTTTCTTGAACATTGCTGCGCTGTGCAAAATAAACGAACACTCAGCGCACTCCGCTGTGCTCCACTAAGCCAGTTGATAATATAGTTGTGATATAGTTGTGGCACCTCCCACTGTGTGGCCATGGAGAAAATACTGCAGCACCAGTTTTCCAAAACAAGAGCAATGGACCAAGAGGAACACACGGAACACTCAGTGCACTAGTGCTATTGCAAATTCCAGCATTTTCCATTTTTTGTGACAATGTACACGTGCCCTAAGAACCAAAACATGTATATGAGGATGAAGGGTTTTCCCTCTGATAGGGGCTAAGACATTACACATTTAAGATGTACTGCAGGTTCTTTATTCAAAATCTCTGTTAGATTTCTGATTGCGTCAGTGGAAGTTCGCTTTTCACAGACCAGGCTATGCGCAATAGCACTCCTGTGCTTCCCCGGCACCTGCAGCATGGTTGTTGCCTACTGTGTTTTCCCTATTAATAAAGACTGCTTTATTGCCTTTGCCGCGTGAAACAAAAACATCGATTTTGTGCACAAAGGGGCACTAACTGGCGTCTTATTAACAAAGACGTTCTTGAACTTTTCACTTGAGAAATGCATTTGTTCTTTAGGCATGGGAATATCATAGCATAGAGCTCTAAAATAAATCTAAAAGAGAAATAGTAATCTCAGTTTAGAAAGCATCTATTTATTTGTAACTCAAACGTTATTCTTAAATAGGATGCACTTGGTAAATAAAAATGACCCTTTAAATTTAGGTGGAATTAAATTGCAGAATATGTGCCTGTTAACAAACTAATCATATGTGATACTTCACTCTTAAAATCATTTGAGCTAAAACAAAAGACTGGGGGGAAAAAAAAGACCGCCAAAAGGAGTATATCCCCAGGAACAAATTAAGAGGGCCAAGGGAGCCAAAAACCAACCACTCCTGTAGTCAACTGATGCAAGATGCATATACAACAAATGATTTTAATATAAGCCACAAATTGACATGTATATATTGACAGACTAACAGAGGAAGCTCAATTGTTACAAACGGAAATCAATAAATTATACATAAGGTGTTAAACCAAGGTGACTGCATTGGATTGTGATTCAGAATGAAAAAACAAAACGTACAGACCCTGCTACTGTGATAGGGCTAACATGGGTTACAACATTACAAAACGTGATACAGTACATGGTGCTAGGTAGCACAGAGTTGGAAAACAATGTATATTAAAACACTGCAACTTGAAATCATGTAGTCAACACTGGGTGTTTCGGCCTTAAACTGCTGGATATGAAGCTGTTAGTGTGCAGGCCTTCATCAGGACATAGAACTGGAGGTAGGGAGGATCCTGTGTGTTCTGTCTGCGGAACAAGACAGATAGTAATGTCAGGAGAGTGGGTATGGTTTGAGGTATGTAGAAAGTACTAATTATTAGGACTCTAGTCATAGACCTTTAGATAGAGTATTCCGTTATCTCCCATGTCCCCAGGAGTTTCCTATGTTGAGGACAAGGCATAGGGAGGTGATCTATTCAACCTATGATAGAAACAGACTTGTAAACCTCAGTATAGAGTATCTGGCCTACTGTAGAATAATCAGGGGTTGTGGTCCAGCTGGGTTGCAGAGGAAGCAAGCAGTCCAGTGAATGCCGAAACGTAGTAGAGCAGGACCTGTAACTGCTAGCAGGTTATCGGTCTTCCGACCAGCCTCCCCAAGGTGAGGCTTGCGTCTTTGGATCTAGCGGCAATCGAAACATAGACCCTGATTCATGGAATTATTTGCGTGTAAAACAGGGATTTGTGTGCCATTCTGCCAGCAAATCCCTGTTTGACGAATGGGAATTTGCCGGCAGAATGTCACACAAATCCCTGTTTTACACGCAAATAATTCCTTGAATCAGGGCCATAGTGGTCAGGCACTTTTAACTCATGTTGAGTAATGGAGACAGGCTGGTGTAGTCTTTTCTCTTCTGTCAATCATCGGCAGACATCTTTACTAAGGGCAACATAATGTATTCCTCACAATAAGAACTGAAAAGGAGTCACCATCTACCTTAAGAGCTGTCAAGTTTAACCCATGGAGGCCTGCACATTAGCTCCAAAATACCAAAAGCCTATTGACATTCTTTGCAAAACATTTGATAACTAATACCTTTCCCACTGCTACAACAATAGCTACGGGGATATGTGGGGTATTTCCAATCACAGCATATAGTTGAATTGCATCAGGCTAAGTTATGCCCAAAAGTGCAGATATATGGAACGCTAACTGTTGGCTGGCAGACCAAAGCCCAGCGTCAGGGTCAGAAGGGACACATTTTTTTTAAACAGCTGACTGATGCACTGGTGTACACCATTTTCAAAAGAATAAGCTAAAAAGGATAACTCTGTGCATTTGGCAGAGTGATTGAACAATGAACATACTAAAGATGAAAACTCCATTGCCAGAGTAATTCAAAGATACATTGCAATGTAAAGTTGGACACTGATGGCATGGTACAGGAGCAAAACTCTTATTATCTAATGCAAGATATTGGCACAGATTTCATGTGGAAAGCAAATGCAGCAATTTAAAAAGCACCATCTTTGTTTATCAAGAGCTGAGCTGTGCATAGCCTAGTGAGAGATTCCCCCCTTAAAAAAAGCAAAGGTCAAACACTAATTCACCTCCTCATAACACTTGCCAGAACCATTTGGTCAAACCCCTTTGAAGCTTAGCAGAGAAGAGGAGCTGGCAGAGCTTAGGCCTTAGACAGAGGTTGATGGGGGTTGGAAGGTGTTCACTGAGTAAACAAAAGTGCAACCCATCGAGCTTTCTAAAATGCCCAAAACTGAATTCAGTTCTTTTGGAAGGTCTGGAGCCTGAACCATTTTGACAGGCAACAGAAGGCCAAATGATCCTAGGGGGCCAACTTGTAGTCTCTCTGTCCAAAGAGATAAGGAAACAGATGTTCAGGTCAGTAGCGCTGGAAGACTGTAAAGAGGGTTTATTGCAGAGAAAACCAGGCCCCGCTACAGGGCTTGGAAATAGAAATGTGCTATTTTATGGAGCTAATAGCATGCATACAATTAAGAGGATACCATAGGTCTCTATGGGAAATCATATTTTACTCACAAACTTGGGAAGCTTGAAAGATACAGAGATGATTCATATCTTTCCAAAAAAACATGAATAGCACTATTTGTTGATAGGACTCCCCTCATAATTCGGCCATAGGAACAACGTTATGAGGCAACATATGATTGCAGCGTCCCAGAATCAATTACAGATAAGAGATCCAGGTATCTGGTAGTTTATTCAATTAAATACATGTCTGTAAAATATCAGGATCCTAAGCATAATCCTTTCTGTGCAAATTTTAAAAAATCTGTCAATTGCACAGGCAACCACCGGACGACACCAGACATAGTTCATTGCGATCAGTAAGATCAGACCAATTTAGAAATATATGGATTGTGACCCTGATTTGCAAAATGAAGAAAAGTGCCAGGTTGAAGATTTTTTACTTCATATTTGAGCTGGTAAAAATGTAATTTCAGATGGGTGGAGTAAGAACTCCAGGAAATGTGGCCTGGAGACCTGATGACCTATTATTGTTTAAAGGTGAGGCGTTGTGGAGGGTGACAAACAATAGAAGTCCTATCAGAATAATTAGCCAATGAGATGATACACCATAATTTAGATATTTTTGGGGGTGGCTACAAGGTGTTTAAACAGGACACAAAGTTGGAAAAGGGGATAATCAGACAGGAAGAGACAGACCAGATTAGACAAGAGGAACCAAAAACAGAAGAGAAAGTTGGAGCTAAAATCTGGAGAGAGGCAGACAGAAGGGTTAATGCTGCAATGTCCTCCATGACAGAAACCCGGACAGCCAGACTGGAGGGTTGATGCTGGCGGCCATTCATAACAGAGACGGGAAGGCAGTCCAACCAGATTCCACTGCTTCTGATGCGATGACCCAGCATGCCTAATGACTGCTCCTTTGCAGAACCGAGAGAGATTAAAAGTAAGTGCACTACTCCAATGGAACAAAACATTGGTGGGGATCTATTGGAATTAATATCTTCCCCCTATATTGACATTAATGGGGTGGGAATCCAGAAGTAGATCACTAGCATGTTCTTATTAATTAATATGTTAATTAATTCCCACATAGCTAAAGGATGCTGGGGGGATCTTAGGGAAATTCGAAATCTCTGACACCTCTCCGAGGGTGAACAATTATATAGTAATATAAAGTAATTTTGGATCACCTGTATCCCTTTCACCAACCCCAAAAATCCCCTTAAGGGGAGGGGTGAAATCAAAAACGAAATTCCAAACTGTTTAACACGACCCTAAACCTGCATTAAAGCATAAGGGGTCCCAATGGTAAACTGAATTTCTGGGTCTGTGCTGTGCAGAAAAGTGCAATCAGTGTCAAGCAAAGGAAAAATAGCTTATTTAACAGCACATGCTCTATAAAGTCCGAGCAAGGGATTCCAAATTGAATGGGAACATTCTCACTGTATAGTAGCAAAGGAAAGGCTTTCAGTACCAGCTCGGAAGGTTATTTCTTTAAATGTGTGTTGTGCTAGGATATTATTGGAAATGGAAAATGTGCAGGCAGGTCAGAGATAACGAGCACTGTGCATGTCACTTTCATTTGTTTCAATTGAAGGGCGTTACATTTTATATAAGTTAGGCCGTATACCAAGCACTCTAGATAGCAAAATTGTCCCCTCATGTTTTAGGGTGCTGCATTAATGTGCTTTACATGAGGGATATTGTTGTTGATGATTGATTTAGTTAAGTATTCATTAGACCTTACATTTGCACCCTGAAATGGTATACTCAGACTGAGATACTGTGCTCTTTCTCTCCTCTATAGATTCTTTAAAGGCAATAAAGGGGAATAGAGACCAGAAATGGAAAGCTGTACATGTGCTTGTGTCTTATAAGTTACGTGAACTATTGATATCTAAACGGAATTGTGGTTTCAACCTAGTTGCAATAAGAAACATTGGGCCTCATTGCACGGACGGCGGTGGACCAAGGTGCTATTAGCACCTTGGTCCATGCCGGTAAAATACCGGCACCGCCTTGGTGGAAAGGGGAATTACCGCCCTATTCCAAGGTTGGTGGGCCAGTAATTCCCCCTTCCCCCGTTGCCCTTCCCCATTCCCATTTTTGCCCCATAGGGCATAACGGGAATGCGGAAGGTGCTAATTACGGCACCGTAAATTGCAGTACCGTAATTAGCTCCCTGGTCCCTTTGCGGGTTGGTTTTTAACACCTGCAAAAAGCAGCCGTTTAATTCTCCAACCCGCAAAGGGACCTCGTAGTAAGGCGGTAAGGGTTTACCGGTACCGGTAAAATACAGTACCGGTAAACCCTTACCACCTACCGTGTAATGAGGCCCATTGTCAGGATAAGAAACATTGTTAGGAAGGAAAGGTGTTGTGCCACAGAGTGAAGTGGCATGCTACTTGATGATAATTTTGGTGAATAATTACTTTGTCTATTAATTCAAGAAAAATAAATGTATATTCTTTCTGACCACCAACCTGGTTCTTGGCATATATATTGCAGAAGGGGTAAGGGGTTTAAGTGATGTTATATACATCCAAAGCTGAGTTAGTCAAGTACCTGATTACATTATCAATTGGTGTAGCACTTGATTGGATACTTTCCAAATTAATTGTCAAAACATACATGTATTCTGCAGAAAGGGGGGCGAATCCGGGTATCTAGCATTCTGATTTTGATTCATGACAATTGGCATTGTGAACAGGCTATTCATTTCAGTGCAATGTCAGGGAAGTGCATGGCAGGTTTTAAATGCTGTTGTTAAAAGTGCCATTGTTTTATTGACCCCTGAGATATCAGGGAGGTGTCCAGAAGAATAGGATTATGCAGAGTTAATGCAAAGATAAATTGAGTTGGCATTAATTGTTGTGAAATATAGCAGAAGGTTGTGTAAAGACCACGCTCAAAATGAGTGACATAGAAGCAGAAGATGCTAGGAAACACTCCTAGGCAAGCTCTGCAGATTGGTTTGAGCAGGATGCAGAGTGTTGGCAAGCTCGAATGGTACAAGTAGTCACATTAGTAGGAACTGACATTTGGCATTACGGTGGAATTGTACACACCGTCTGAGAGAAATTTTATATGACCCAAAATGCCACAGAGGAACAAATTAAAATGTCCCAGCTCTCGGGTCAGTTGTATTTCCATTTGCAATTGATAGAAGAGGGATCGCAAAATAAAGGGGCCAGTATGCTGAAACAGACTGAAGACCTGAAATAGGGAAATTAGTTGGCTGTACAGGCCCAGAAATCACTCAGGCACTTAGAGAGCATGTTATAGCAAAGCCACATTCTTGAGCTCAAATATTAAAACCTCATTGAACAACTTAGAGGTCAGGTACACACTCATAAGCAGGCCGGTGTAGAGTGAGAAATTCAGTTCTCTGCACTCCAGGACACACAAAGAGAGTATACTCAAGTCAAGACCTTTCTTTTGGCTTCTGATTTCTCTCTGCCTCTCCCCTGCTGATGCACCTGACAGCTCTGCGCTTTGGTCACTGGGTCATCCTCTGAACTCAGGCCCAGGCTCCTGCATGTCCAGTTGCCCTTGCACTACCTCTGGGCTCCCCAGCACTGAAGGGTGTGTATCTGCAACCCCACAGTCCCTTCTCTCTGCGCTTATAAGCCACCCGCTGGCTGAACTTGTGAGTTAACTGCACGTCCCCTTTTCCCTCCCCCATGACACTTCTCCCCTTTCCTCTTTCCCACACCTGCACAATCTGAATGACACAAGGCCTAGCAAGATTGTTATTTTGTCCTCCCTTTGTTTCACCCTCATTGTCTTGTCGCACTAGAAACACTTGTGTACAGGCGCATTATAAATGCCATATCATATCATATCATATCATATCATATCATATCGAAACCTTAATCCAACTTTAACATACTTTGAATGAGCAGACTATATACAATAATGCATTGCTTGATGAAATTGTGGCCTTCAAACAGTCCATTAATGAGGTCAAATGTGAAAACAGTTAATCTTAAAAGAGATTGACTCACAAAATTATTTTGATCTGATGCAGCAGAATTCAAATATTCTGGAGCAACAGAAAATGAAATGCAGCTGAACAAGGAAAAGGACATTTTAAATCAGGATAACTGTGTCCTGTTACAAAAAACAAAAAAGAAATCAGTTGAAAATGGATGTAGATAAGAGTCAGTCTGTTTCTCAGGAATTGGCCAAAATCATAGTGGAAAATATGGATGTCATGGAGCTCTTCAGGCAAGCAGAGACTGGCCTGTTGGAGGCAGCACATAGTAGAGACGCTCAGGAGAGAGATCTGAAAATGAAAAATGCACTGTAATTGCACACATATTGCAAGGCTCTCAGGGGGACTATGAAGTCCTCCAAGAAGAATTACAGAAAGTGATGGGCTGACCGGCTATTCAGAGCCGCGCGCTGGAAGTTAGCCAAACCTCAGCGTCAGATCAAAAACCCAACTCTCTGAATGTAGGCAGCAAATCCTGGCAGAGAGAAGCAAGTGTTTGAAAGTAAATCATGAACTGAAAGAATACAAACCGGTTCTTAGACAGTCTGACCGAGTGTATGGAATATGGTCCTATGATGGACCAGAGGGAAGAGAGAAAGTTACCCTATTGGATCGACATGTCCAATAATTGACTGAAGACATAGGGCCCCTGCTGAGAGCCCAGGCAAACCCTCAGACTACCATGTTACTGAGAATACCCAAACACCGCAGTCGGATACACAGGAAGTAAAATAACTGGAGGTAAGTCCAGACAACCAACAGGTTACAGGGGATGGGGCCCTGGTTGAAGGGAGATGCCAAAACTTTGAGGAAGTTTATTTTCTTATCTGGGAGAAATCCCTGGAAAACTCCCCACGTGATACTCAATCATTCACCTCCTGGAAGCTGGAACCCAAAGAGCAGAAAGAAAACCAAATAATTCCCTTTGAGAAAGAAGAATCACTGGAGGAGTCAGGTAAGGACATCTTATTTTTCAGGAATGGGGGAAACCCTCCCAAAGAAAAATAGGTCACAAGAGACCCTGAGTCTGACAGTGTAGATACTGGAACTGACACAGGTAGAGAAATCCCTAGACACCAACTATGCAAGCCGGATAATCCCAAGACCACAGAGGTATCCTCCCCACACACATGTTCTGAGGACTGTATTCAGATACAAAGGGATAGCAAAGAGTTTGGGGAGAAAGAGGATCTCCGGACTACAAAATATAATTTCCAAATGCAGGTGCATTCCTACATATTCCCACTCTCAGACACTGGAACTCGATCTTAAACAGGGCAAGATTTCCACGGGAACCGCCCAAGATCAAGTTCAACATTAAGAAGGTGACTGCGGAGCTGGCAACTAACTCACACTTCCTCTGTAGACTCGAGGGAAAGTAGGGCAGATATTATGCCCCTGTAATGGTACAGGTTCAGTATGAATTATCCACTCTGTTGGATAGTGTATCCTAAGCTACTCTCATGTCAAAAGAAACTTTTGAGCTTTTGAGCAACTGAATATAGGTTGGGGGGAAAGCCACCAGATTCCCCCTCACACTTGTTTCCGGAGAATTCCAAATCTTTGATGGGAACAACATTTCAGTCAAAGAGACAGCGGATCTTGAAATAAAAACTAGGTGATATCGTTTCGAGCACTTTGTGATAGTCATGACTCCAGAGGGCTTTAACTGTTTACTGGGGAACAATTTCCTTTGGAGGTTACCACCTCTGTTTGGTTGAACTCAGATTAACCGGCCCACCAAACTCAAATTATGTTAGGCTGAATGGAACCTGTAATTTAATTGAGAGTCATACGGATCTAGTGGAATTTTACCTTCAGAACAACCAAGTCCCAGAAATCACCCTCATCTATGTAGGAGAACAAACTGGCGATGGGAACTCGTCCCAGCTAGTGAAGATCAATATTCCTTCCAGCTACATGTGGTACTCCACACTGGGAGGGAACACTTTGAGAATTTATACGAATCAAACTTTTGAAGAAACAGCCAGTCTGTTGAAAAAGAATTATAAAAAAACAGCTTGAAGTCTGGCTGATATTGAGAAAAAGGACCAACAATGGTTCTTCCCCATTCAGATAAACGAGGGGAGAAGCCAGTGGTCATCAGAGAATGTCTGAATAATGGAAAAAGCTTAATCAGCGAAGGATTATTCAGGCCACTCCAAAAAGATCAGAGCATTCCCACATTTAGATTGATTAATTAAGGAGAAATTGGTTGGGAAACACCATATTATACGCATTTCCTACATAGCAGGTGTATGCCAAAGATTTCCATTTGCAGCAAAACTATAGAACATACTTTTTGGGTCATTAGAGATGAACCTTCTGACTTTTAGTTTGGTAGTGACATTCTCCATCGATTTGCAATTAGTCTAGATTTAACTAACAACAAAGTGTGGTTACGGCTGGGGGGTAACCCTTATGGCTTTGAAAATATTGAGAAGGCATTTTGGTCAGCTCAATTGTTGCTGTATGCAGTTGAAGTCCAAATACGAAAAGAGGTTACTATCCCAGGACAAGTGCGACATTTCACAATTCCCATCAAAATTAAGCAGGGGCAAAACCTTGAAAATAAAGACGTTTACACAAATCTGAACTCCATCCTGAAACAACAAGGTTTGTATTTATGTCCAGCAACTCTAGTGGGTTTAGAACATGACACCATCTGAATATGGGTGGATAACAGTGACCCTCAAAGTATTACTTTAGTGCAGACACCTCTAGTGGAATTGAGGTTGATGCCCTATACTATTTTATTGATTTAGGGAAGGAAATTATAGGACCAATGCCTAACCGCCATTATGACACCATTGACAGTATCCCTCCAGAAAAGATGTTTGTCTGTCATGGGGGGTATTTCCTGGTGTACT
The DNA here is from genome assembly GCF_040938575.1 of Ambystoma mexicanum. Classification (NCBI taxonomy): domain Eukaryota; kingdom Metazoa; phylum Chordata; class Amphibia; order Caudata; family Ambystomatidae; genus Ambystoma; species Ambystoma mexicanum. Next base: position 706,571,089 of record NC_090930.1, on the reverse strand, counting down.
CTTCATGCCATTATGGGGTGAATGATGTAACATGTGACTTCATGAAGGATGAGCTGGTATTAAGTGTCAACAACAAGTACCTTGAATCAATAGAACCTCATGTTCAGGTAAACACCATTAAAATAGATCTTCCACACAACTAGAGGATACTGCTGAGATTTCCAAACCCGAGGTCTTTCCAGGTTTCAGGCAGATGGTTGAGGAACGGATCAATCTAGCTGATGTCTTTGAGACTGAGGCACAAAGACAGCAGCTGAAACAGATATTCCTGTACTTCCAAATATCTTTTCAGTAGATTCTTATGATTGTTGACATACATCAATGAATTCAACTATGACAACCACAGACCCAGAGATAGCACCAGTATTCGTCAAACAATACTGATTACCTCTCGCATTTCTGTAGTCACTCATGGAGATTATCAAGAACTTGGAATCCCACGGGATAATTTGCCAAATCACAGTACCTTTAACAACTCGGTATTGGGAATCCTGAAATGCAATGACAATGGGGACTATGTGCAGACCTGAGGGAGTTGGACAAATGGGCCCACGTGTCAAGATGGGCACTTCCTTACATCGATCACAGACTGGTGCAGATCCGGGGGTCAAAAGTGTACTCCATCATTGATTTGACCAATCGTTACTGGATGTTACCCGTGAGTAGGGAAACCCAGTGCATCCTTCCATTTTCCTTTGGGGGACATAAATATACCTGGACCCGGACACACTTTGGATATATAAACTCCAGAATGAGTTCAATATATTTATTCATAAGGAAATGCATGAACTGGGCGTGAGAGGAAGCATGGCCTATGCAGATGATGTATTGATCAAAAGCGCAACCGTGGAAAAACATATTGCAGAAATTCACTATGTTCTGGCCCAGTTGCAGAAAGCTGGAGCAAAACTGTCCTTCCAGAAGGCACATTGGTGTAACGCCAAGGTGAACTTTCAAGGGCATGAGATCAACCGCGAGGGTCTCAACCCCCAGGCGAAGAAAGTGGGAGCTTTATTGAAATTAAAAGACCATACCACTCTTTGAGAATTGAGAAGCCTTCTTGGATTCTGTAATTACAGTTGAAAGTTAATTGAGGACTATGGCAAGGTCACTCAACCTGTGGTCCATTTAATTAAGGCTGAAGTCAAGTTGGAGTGGGGTTCCAGAACAATCTGAGGCAGTTAAACAACTGAGAAGAAGCATTTCTCAATCTCCTTGTTTGGCTTACCGTATTAAGAATACAAAGTTTTTCTTAAAGATGGGGTTCTCAGATACCTGCCTGAAAGCGGTATTGTATCAAAAGCATGATAAGGTCAACAACATTATCTCTTACGCAAGCAAAACGTTTTTGTCTGTGGAAGAGAAAAACAACAATTGTTCAAAGGCACTTCTGACAATGGTATGGGCATTAAAAACCCACCACCCGTTTATCCAGGGGGAGAACATCATTAAAGAGACTCCTCACCAACCCTTGCAATTTTTACAAATTGACTGAAAATGGGCTGGGATTGCATCTAATTTCAGAATTACTTCCTGGATTCTGTCCAAGCAAGGCATTCCTGTGGAGGTCAAGTATAGCCAAAACAAAAAGAGTCCTCTAGCACAAGGCTTGGCAGACTTGCATGATTGTGCTAAAGAAACCTGTCTCGAGGATGAAAGTTTAGTGGCAAAAGACAATTTGGCAGCATACCTAGTGTCCCCACACAAGGTCTACTAGGAAGACACTTGCTAGGAGATACCCACAGTCTATGTGGACAGGTGTTCTTACCATGTTTTCAACAAAGGGGAAAAAGAACTAGTGTTCTTTTTCCGGAACCCTCAGCTTTTTCCAAAATATGACCCAGAAGTAGTCAGGTGACAGAATTGATGGCCGTATATCAAGCCATCCTCACTGCAGTATACCACCAACTCAAAGAATTGGTAATAATCATTGGGCCTCATTACGAGGTTGGAGGTAGCATTGCCGGTAAGAGCTGCAAGGCTACCTCCATACCGGCATGAAAATCTGGCACCTGCCAATGGGCAATTACTGGGGTATTCCAACCCCGTCGGACCCGGTAATTGCCCTTTCGTGGGTGCCGGTAGATCCTCATTCCCATTTCAGCCCCATAAGGATCAATGGGAATGGGGATGCCTGGAGCACCGGCACTGTTCAGAACGGTGCCGGTGCTATAGGCATGTTCTGCTCGCGGGTGCCTTTCATTCCGCCAGGGGAAACCTGGTGGATTGAAAGGCACCTGTGGCACAACTCAGAGTTTGCCGGTCCGGTAACATCAATAAAGGCAAGCATACCAGTACCGTTGTTATCGGACCAGCAACCTCGTAATGAGGCCCAGTGACTCTGACTAAGTCAGGAATGGGTTTGTGGAATACCTGATCAACTGAAAGAATAGAGGCAGGCTATGTGCTAAAAATAAACCATTAAAACAGGGAAAATGTGTTCAGTCCATTGATGATCTTGTGACCTCTAATAGGATGACCATCTACTGGAAAAAGATTATAGGTTATTCTAAAATAGAGGAGCCGAATAAGACTGGGATTTATATATGGAATCCCTGCTGTGAGAAACTCAAATTACAACTGTGACCAGATTCCAAACTCATGTCAACAGGGAACTCTCAGCTGCTCAGCAGAGTATAGATACCCCTGATGCAGATTTGATCACTGAAGAAAAAGAGGGCCCTATGATTGGAAAATTATATCAGCATATCGAAGACCCAACAAGCTTTTCGCTGATGGAACAGGGTTAAACCAGAAAAGAAGATCTCTGGGTGTTGATGACATTATCAAAGATGTTTTGAATCCAAGAGGGTTTGTTGGTAAGGAGATCACTATCTGGATGCAACCAATGGGTTATACCTCCCTCATTCCAGAGCGTGATGGTGAATCACACCGATGATGCGGCTACTTCCTGTCATGGTGGGTTTCACAAGCCATTACAAATTTTGCGAGAAGTGGCATACTGGCCACATATGGGCCAGGACCTCAACATATATATACACGAGTGTCTCTTGTGTGCTCAATGCCAACCAAGTTCTCACGCATATAAAGCTCCTATAGAAAAGGGGAATGATGCTGCCTTGGTCAGATTTGAAGTTGATTTCATTGGGGCAGTGATTTGCTTATCTAGGGGAAACAAATACATGTTGACAGTAACATGCTCATTTACAAAGTGGGTAGAGTGTATTCGTTACCCAAACTGTAAGGTGGAGACAGCTGCCACACTAATGATCAACCACATTTTCTCTCATTTTGGTCTTCCGCAAAGTAATGCATTGGATAGAGGGAGTCATTTTACCAGTGAGGTGATGACCAAGATGTGGGAGATTCTGGGGGTAAAAGAACACTCTACATACCTTAACACCTGGCATCGAGCAGAGGTGTTGGCGATACAATAAGATCATTGTGTATATTTTAAAGTTGTTTTTGGCTGACTCTGAAACACATTGGGACATTCAATTACCTCTTCACTTATGGCTCTCAAGTCTACCTGTCTTCTGCAAGCAAGATGTCTCCATTCGGACTGATGACTGGATGAAAAATGGGGTTACCTCAACATCTGCTCTATAGAACTCAGGAGCAGACTTTGATAAATGTGTCCACCACTCATGAGTATACTGAGAACCTAAGGAAGCACCTCCACACGCTTTTTCTTGAGCCCAGTGCAATTTAGAGAAATCGGCTGAAGGGATGAAGTCATAATATGACTTGAAAATGGAGTATGGGGTAGGTGAAAAGGTTTATCAATACAATTTTTAGAGAAAACAAACCTGGGAACAGAAGTTCTTTCCCTCTTGGTGTAGGAGTTTTGAGATTGTGGGTTACATTTCACATGTTGCCTATACAATCTGCATCCCAAATGGAGAACAGAGGGGAGGGAAATGGGTCCATATAGTTCAGTTGAAAGGCTTTCATCCCAGACTGGATTTAAGAGTGATTGAGGAGCCCACAGAAGTTGGAGCCGAGGAACCCTCTGAGGAATGAAATGTGAAACCCCAAAATGGAAGTTAAATAATATAACCAATGAGTAATGAAAAATAAAATTGTAGTCCATGATTGCTGATGGAAAATTTAAACTGTATGTGATTGCACATTTTCTAATTCTGTGAAATGTTTATCCGGGAAAATGATGTTTAAACATAAATATTAAACAACCTTTTTACTTCTCTCTTTAGAAAAAGAATTCAAATTCCTTCCACTCTCTCCTGCCTTTTCACAGTTGTTCCAAGGTGAGAAGAAGAACAAGGAGGGTGAGGTTTGTGGGGTATTTTTCGGCCCCAGAATATAGTTGAAATGCATCAGGTTAAGTTAGGCCCAAAGGTGCAGACATATGGAACACTAACTGTTGTCTGGCAGAACAAAGCCCAGCGACAGAGCCAGTTTTGCCAAAAGAATTAACTAAAAAGGATAACTCTGTGCGTTCAGCAGATTGATTGAACAATGACCATATTAAAGATGAAAATTCAATTGCCAGTGTAATTCAAAGATACATTGCAGTGTAAAGTTGTACACTGATGAAAGGGTGCAAGAGCAACATATATATTATGTAATGCAAGATATTGGCGAATGTGGAAAGCAAATGCAGCTATTTAGAAAGCACAATTTTTGTGGTTTATGTGGCTGGAAGGGTTTTCACTGAGTAAACAAAAATGCAACCCATGGAGCTGAGCTTTCTAAAATACCCAGAAGTGAATTCAGTTTGGTAGAAGGTCTACAGCCTGAAACCATTTTGACAGGCAACAGAAGGCCGCATGATCCGAAGGGGTGGGGGGTAGTTGTAGTCCCTCTGCCCAAAGTGATAAGGACACACATGTTCAGGTCATTAACCCTGGAAGAATGTAAAGAGATTTTATTGCAGACTATTTCAACAGAAGTGAAATCCAGGCCCTGCTACAGGGCTTGGGAATAGAAATATTCTATTTTGTGGAGCTAAGAGTATGCATGTAATTAAGAGGATACCTTAGGTGTCTATGGGAATTCATGTTTTGCTCATAAACCTCGAAACCATAACAGATACAGAGATGTTTCATAGTGTTCCAAAAAGCACATTAAGAGCACTATCTATTGGTAGGACTCCCCAAAATTCGACCGTAGGAACCAAAGTTATAAGGTAAAATATGATTGCAGCTTCCCAGAATAAATTACAAATAAGAGAGCCAGGTGTCTGGTAGGTATGGAATCAAATACCTCTCTGCAAAATACCAGAATCCTAAAGTAATCCTTTCTGTGGAAATGTCAAAAATGGGTCATTCGTGCAAGCAACCACCTGCCGACACCAGACATTACAATCGGTATGATCAGATCAATTTAGAAATATATGGGATGTGACGCTTATTTCCAAATTGGAGAAAGGTGCTGTGTTGAAGATTGTTTACTTCATATTTGAGTTGGTCAGAAATGAAATTTCAGATGGGTGGCGTAGGAATAGCGGACTAACAATAGATGTCCACTCAAAATAATTTGCCAATGAGCCAATACACCCTCATTTAGACATTTTGGGTGGTGGATAGGAGGTTATTAAACTGGTCGCACAGTGGAAAATGGGGATCATCAGAAAGGAAGAGAAAGACCATATCAGACAAGAGGAACTTTATTAGTAGGAGAAAGGTGGTACTAAAATATGGAGAGACGCAGACAGGAGGGTTGATTCTGGAATGTCATCCATGACAGAGACCAGGAGAGGCAAACAGAATGTTTAATGCTGGAGGCTGTGCATAACAGAGACAGAAAATGACCCAGGATTCCTGATGACTCCACCTGTGCAGAACCCAGCGAGATTAAAAGTAAGTGCACTACTCCAACAGAACAAACCATTAGTGGGGATCTATTGGAATTAATATTTTCCCCCTATATAGACATTAATGGCGTGGGCAATCAGAAGTAAATGCCTAGCATTTCCATATTAATGCATACATGAATTAATACCCATATAGCTAAATGACACTGGGGGGGGATCTGGGGAAATTAGAAATCTCTGACAATTCTCCAAGTGTGACTAATGATATAGTCATTAAAAGTAATTTTGGATCACCTACATCCCTTTCACCAACCCCCAAAATCCCCTAAAGCGCAGGGGTGCACTCAAAAATGAAATTCCAAACTGTTCAACACTCCCCTAACCCTGCATTGAAGTAGAAGGGCTCCCACTGGTAAACTGAATCTCTGGGTCTATTCTTTGCAGAAAGGTGCAATCATTGTGAAACAAAGGAAAAATAGCTGATTTAAAAGCAGACTCTCTATAAAGAGTGAGCAAAGGATTCCAAATTGAATGGGAATATTCTCACATTATAGTGGCAAAGAAAAGGCTTTCAGTATCAGCTAGGAAGGTTCTTTTCTTAAATGTTTGTTGTGCTAGGATATTATTAGATATGGAAAGTGTGCAGGGAGGTCATAGATATAGAGCACTGTGCATGTCAATTTCTTTTGGTTCAACAAAAGGGCATTACATTTTATATAAGTTAGGCCATATACCAAGCACACTACATAGCAAAATTGTCCCCTCACGTTTTAGGGTGCTGCATCAATTTGCTTCACATGAGGGATATTGTTGTTCATGACCCATTTAGTTGAGTATTCTTTAGACTTGGGTTCTCTCTTACATATTACCTGGGGGACAGGGTATCAATTGTCATCCGACATTCACCTTAAATTGCGTCCTAAACTGGCACACTCAGATTGAAATACAGTGCTCTATCTCTCCTCTATAGATTCTATAAAGGCAATAGGGGGAATAGAGACCAGAAATAGAAAACTGTACATGTGGTTGTGTTGTATACGTTATGTGGACTATTGTTATCTAAACAAAATGGTGGTTTTATCCTGGTTGCAACATTGTCAGGAAGGAATGGTTTTGTGCCACAGAGTGAAGTGGCATGCTACTTGATGATAATGTTGGTGAATAATAACTTTGTCTATTAAGTAAAGAAAAATAAATATATCTTCTTTCTGAACAACGGCCTGGTTCCTGGCCTATATATTGCATGGGTTAAAGTGCTGTTATATGAATCAAAAGCAACGTTAGTCAAGTACATGATTACTTTATCAATTGGTGTGGCACTTTACTGGGGGGGGACACTCCAAATTAATTGTTGCAGCATAAATATATTCTAAAGATAATTGAGCATAATGTCAACAAGCAACAATGTGAGATATTTGGTGAGCATATGTACTCTTACTCTTATTATACAAGTGTTTGTATCAGAATTGTTGCAGGATTAAGATGCCAGCACCCATCAAACCTCAAGAATCTGTGTCTATCCCAACACTTATTGTCAAAATTGTAGACACTTAAAAGAGGGGGAGAATTCTAAAAGTAGCCTCCACCAAAGGAACCCTAGAGTTTTGACAACAAAAGAGTATCTTTTCCTAGACTTGGCACCTGCAATGGAGAAGAAAAGGAGAAAACTGAAAGCATGCAAGAAATCTTTTCTCAAGCGAAGGGTGAAGGAAGGACTACTGTGACCTGCCAAACAAAATAACCTTGATAGTAAAGGAATTTATATTCTGGGATGCAGGGAAAGCTGAAGAACTACTGAACATGCCCTGAATGAGAAAGTAGGAATCATCCAAATGGAATGTTCAATGTTTTCTTGGAAACAGGAGAATTCAGTTGCCTTGGATCTGGCACCCAGGCATAATTTTCTATTGAATAGACGTTCTTTGAGGACTATCGGTTAAATGGGAAATGACTCTGGGATCTGATAAATACTATAAACCTGTTGTTCTGATAACAAAAGCATAGTTCTGGGAAATATGATAGGACATCTGCTTTTATTGTTTAGTACAGCAAATCAGGAGTATTGGTCCCTGCTTCCCAAGGGGGATAAACCCTGTGTGAGGCGCGGGTGGTGGGCCCGATCCGCAAGACCATCCATAGGGATCTGGCCAAATGGAACCTCACTTGGAATGACTCCCGCTTAGGGGACAAGGACTCCCATTCCCAAAGGAAATTCCCTATGCTGGACACTTTATTTGCATGCATGGGACTGCCTTTCATCCAAAACACTGTGTCCTCCTTCTATTCGGCTGTAGGTAATTAAAACGTAACGAGAAGGCCTACACCAAGGAGAGAGAGCGGTATTCAGGGGAATCCCCTGATGTCAGAAACCAAGCAGAGGTGGAGATCCGTGCAGCCGTGGAGCACACGGTACTCCGAGGTGCAGGGAGGGCAATTCGGAGATGCCAGAGGACCGGCATAGCAGACAGTGGGAGAACCTTTGCCCAAACGGAATCAGAGGAACCGTTCAAATAGGTGGCGTGACCACAGAGGTGGCATGCTGGGCCGGGGCCGCCCCTAACTATCCAGTAACCTGGATGGTAGGAAGTGGGCAGTGAGCTATGGGGAAGCTGAGACCAGAGCAACTGAGAAGCGAAAGCGTAGAGAGGAAATTGACCTACTGGAGCGTGAACTGAATCCCGCAAAGTCACCCAAGGCTGATGCAGGTACAGGGGTTTGCTGTCGGAGCGGGCGGCCACCATGAGGAAGAATAATTAAGCAAAGAGGCTATGATTGTGATACATGTATTAACGGAATAATGAGTGAGCAGAAACAGATATCTGAGGACATATTCAAAAGCAAAAAGCAGAAAAAAGTTGTGAAGCGTTAAGAAAGAGGAAAACATTATCGTGGGGGAGAGAGAGAAAACCCCAAGAAGTGGTTTCAAGAGAGACAACTGTTAAAAAGTAGGGATAACACTGTAAGAAAAGTAGTGAAACGTATTGTGAGTTAGGAGTACAAAGTGAAGGACACCACTAAATAAGGAACCTGGTAAAGCCATCTCAGAGGTGGGGGAACTTTCAAAATGAATAAGTCAGAGGAACAACCCAGAGTGACAGGTAAGTATTTAAGAAACTATATTCAAGAGAACAATATTAAGGGTTGTTTGCTCAGGAAAATACAACCGACTAACACCCTGATTCATGGAATTATTTGCGCGTAAAACGCACATTTGCGCGCCATTCTTCCCGAAAATCCCCATACCTTAAACGGGGATTTTCGGGCAGAAAGGCGTGCAAACGAGCGTTTTACATGCACATAATTCCATGAATCAGGCTGTAACTGTTGGGAAAAGCTGCAGGAACTAGAGAAATTTCAGTACCAGAGGAGATCATCATAAGGCGCATTTGTGTGATACAAGAGACATTTAGATATTACAGACTTGCATGAAACCAGAAGACCCCCTGGGAGAAACTGCAAGACAAAAAAGCAAAGGGAAGGCCACCAGAAGACAGAGATTCTTTTGGGCCCAATTATGTTAGTATTATTAGTGGTAGAGTCAGATAGGGTTAGGTTTGGACTGAGAATTTTTTTTTATTTTTGACTTCCTGTTGACAGATAAGTAACTTAGTTGTATTTAGTTGGGTAGGGAATTCCCCTACAGAGATAGGACAAACTAGCCCTTTTCTATTACTTAGAATAAAGCAGTAAAACATTTCTGTGTTTTGTCAGGCTCCTTCTTCCAACCCGACACAATGGATACTTGAGGCCTCATGAAAAAGAGGTGTTCAACACAGAAAAGGTGATCATTAATTTGATTACATGGGGGAAGATTATCTTGATGAGGACAATATATACAGAGTCCCTTTGGGGTGAAGATACTCTCCCAGTTGTGAGGGCATAAACTGCTAGATTTCAGTAAGTTTTGTATCCTATCTCCCTTATGATAAAGAGAGCTATCAGAGTTTTCTCAAGGTATGTGTCTAGGGCTGCATAGTTTGATAAATGCAAATGTGCTGAGGACTTAAGAGTTAAACGCTTGTTACGTTTGGTTATAAAAGAAATAAGAATACAAATACATTTTGAAAAAGTCTTGACCAGGTGTCCCTTCAGCTACTTATTATATATAATTTTTTTGCACTCAAGACCTGTTACAAACAAACACTGGCAAAGCCAACAGTTTAGGTTTGTGTATAGGTATTATGCATTTACCAGGGACTACTATCATCTGCCTACAATGTTCCAGCTCTTGCCACTTTGTGGCCATATAATACCATTATGGCAGTGCTGCATGCACTATATGAACTGCATGGTTATCTACGTGGGTTCATGAAGGTGCTCTAAAGCTATGTGTGGTCTGCAGGCCACATGTTTGAATCTTTGCCGGTTTATAACATGATTGCTAATGACAGCTTAACTGACTTTTTGGAAATGTGTTTTCATTTGGCGCTTTGGAACGGGCAGCCAAAATACATGTATCCCAGACAACTATGAATAGATCAGGGGCTGTGATGGCTCTGCTGCCCGAAAGCTGACAATGCCCATGAAGTGATTCCATAAGAAATGGTTAAATGCCTGCCAGAGCTAAAGCAGCGTGTGTTGCAAGTCCTCTCTTTTTGGAACAAGCTCTCAAATGAGCTGTTTAACTGCAGGTTCTCCCTTTTGTCATGCTGTCACATATTATAATCAGCATAGACATCAGCCGCTGCCCCTCCCTCTGCCTGCCATTCATTCTGGATGCATCAAAACAGCTCGAAGGTAAAATAAAGATCTCATCTGAATCGAACTTAAATAGCAGTTTTTGGACATTTAAGACTGTATTTAAAATATTTTGGCTAGCCATGCTGGGCCATGATGTGCCTTTTATATTAAGAATATTAAGAATATGGCAGCTAGGTTAAGATTGTTTTATGCTGCACCAGCCACCATTGCAGTGATTGAAGAGCACGAGGCTTGTCCGGGGAGTGGCATACTGCGCACCCTCGATGAGTATCCAGGCTAGGAATAACTTGCATAGGATGGCAGTACCCTCATACAGGATGCTACGTTAGGTACAATATGGTAGGGCACGGACATCTGGGACTGTATCTGTAATGTGGGGACTATGCCAGGTGATTGAGGCTTTAACTGGGGCATAGTGGCAGCAACTGGCAAAATGCACCTGTACTGGCATACAAAGGGATTGCCACTAGCTTTTGTTGGTTCTTCTGAATGAATCCCTGCAACAGCATGACATGACATCATGACATGCAATACCATGACATGCAACATATGGTATGCAATATCATGTCATGCCATACCAGGGCCTAACAAGTCAGTGTCCCGGTTAAAATATGGTTGGTAACAAATAGTATCTATTGTCTGCTTTGCAAGCTGTTTCTTCTTTTATTCATATTTTACCGTATGCAATGTGTCTTCCTGTGATGCCCGCTGGGTCAAAATTCATGTTATGTAATTTCCTGTTATCACTTTGATCATTACTTTTTTTCAAATTTGAAAAATCCTAATATGTTTTCGTCAGAGAATATTGGCTCGTTTGCCTCTGCTTGTCCCAGTGTGGTGAATTGTTGTTGAGAAACATTGCACGTGTGTTGCGTGGAATTAGTTTCGTATTTTTGACAGTAGACATGTCCTGCCCTTGCTGTATACATGTCCTCCTCGGACACCTCTAGCTATAGACACACATTTCTTTACCCTGCAAGGTTCTGGTCAGATTGTGAGCAGAGCTGGGGCCTTTGATTGCGGAATGGGATGGCATGCAGTGTTTCATGGAGTGCCAGTTTCCTAGCTCTCATGTGAACCTTATTTTGCAGCATCAACCTAATTTGGTCCATATACCATGTCTCAGGCTGTGCGTATAGGCAGCTCAGGGGCAAAACAATGCATAGCAACACAGGTTCGAATACTGGTTTTTCGCTTAGAAACCTCACCGGTATTAAGCGCCTTATAAAAGAATAATTATGATAATATGCCACATTTTGATTCACTGGAAAGGATGTCAAGAAATGGTTAAGAAACACCAGCATCTCAATATCAGTGCACCATCACTGCATGTTTGAAATGTTATTGCAAGGGGTGAGGAGTTTGGGGTTGGGACAGCAAGGTCCCCTGCGCAATTTGTCGTTTGTGTTCAAAGTTTGGCCTACAGCCTAGCCCATAGCTTTGTCAGGGAACCAAACTCGAAGGTTCCCAGGAGGTTTGAGGAGAAGGTGATGGCTTGACAAAAACTTAGCTGGTTGGTGGCGCTGGCAAGAGGATTGGTACTCCAGTACTATCACTTGTTATGACACATTTCAGTCCTCAGTATTGGTTGTGCATTGATATTTATTGTTTAGAGTAGTAGTAGTCATGACTGGGACCACTCGGACGTACAAGGACCCTTGTTCAGATCTACTATTCAGCAACCACCCAGTACCCTGTACAGGGTGTTCTCCACTTGCTCTAACGTGAGCCCCTACCCCAACTACAATGCTTTGAGAAAGACTTCGGTTGAAACGCGCGTCGGCTGTCTTTCTGTTTCATGGTTCACCCACCGGGTACATTATGCCCCAATTGTTTGTTGCACTCTAAACAATAAGTATCAATGCACAACCAATACTGAGGACTGAAACGTGTCATAACAAGTGATAGTACTGGAGTACCAATCCTCTTGCCAGCGCCACCAACCAGCTAAGTTTTTGTCAACCCATCCATGTTTGAAATGTTGCAAGCAATGCAGAGTAATTACAACCCTTACAGCCAGAGAACCCTAACGGGGACTAGCAAGTAGCGATCTAATTGACATACACCTCCTCTGCACATTTAGCCATTCCTTTGACTATTAATGTTAGTGAGCAGCCATATATGAAAGAAGAAACATTGACAAGGATGATGGTGGTACTATGGCAGCTTCAGCTCCTATGCAGAGTGGTTCTCTTCATGTCTCAGCTTTATATCCTCTCTGCTTGTGGTGAGCGCATGGAAGCAAACTCACCAGACAGCATGAGAAATCTTGATGAGCAATTACATTGGTGGGCATTACCTGAGGCAGGGACCGCCCGCTGCTTCCCGTCACATTTGATTTCTATCTATTGTACATTCTTTTATGATTAAAAGAACACTGTTCCTTCCTGTAAATAAATAAATAATACACGAATAAACACGAATACATTTTGATGGTAATCACAGATGGTAAATATATGATTGGCCTAATACCATGCATCAACAAAAAAGTGGGGGACGTGGTCAAGGGAATGGATTATAACTCATAATTCCATCTTTCTATGATTCAGATAAGGAATGTGTCATGCATAGGAATTCATCACCAAAGTGAATGTAAACTGTATAGTTATTAAGAAGAATATAAGGAGTAGCCATATTTTCTACCAACATGTTTTTATATGTCAAGAAAGATATGGTTGGCTTCACTAATGTTATATCGTTTAGATCGTAAGGTTTGAAAACAGATAATCATTCTTGTCAACATCTGTCTTGGGATTCTTTCTCTATTTCCTCCTCTCTTGTTTGTATTTGTTTATTTATAGAACGTGCCGTGCCCTCGGGCATCTGGGCATATTGTTCATGGCAATTCTTTTTACGCTGGGACATTTGTTGGAACCTTGATCACTTTGTTGCACCCCTACATAGTGTTTTGCCACTAGGTTCTGAATCCGCAGTTGCATACAATAAACAGCTTGTCACAGGGGCATAGAAGAATATATAACACATGTCAAACTGCAGTAAATAAACCATTGAATAAACCACCTTATACATTTATACTATTTATTAAGAACCATGCTTCAGCTGAGAAGACTTGCGTTTATGAATACAAGTGTGCTCAATATGTATGGTCTTGCTGTAAAATCTAGCCATATTTTCACAATGTCTAAAACATGAAAATAATCTTGAGTAAATGGTATTGTAACACTCTGCTTTTATTGGCTGTGAATATATGTTGAAAAGGCCACTGTATTCAAAATAAAGGATTACCCAGTTGCATTGTGTGTCTTATTCTCCTAATGAGCACCAATTATACAAACACTGCAAAACAAAAAAACACAGAAAGAACAATGAATTTCATTGTTTGATTGGTCGGTTCCACCATGAGCCGTGGCCATGAAGCACATTCCAAGCATCAAGATAACATGAGAGGTGAAAAGAGGTTCTAGCGCTGCAATTACAGTGCAGCATGAGTGACCATGCAGTAAGTAGCAGAGACAAGTAATGGACACTATCAAAGCACGAGAGGGGCAACATTCATGGCAGATAAAGAGCAGATTTCCAAGGAAAATGGCATGAAATTTGAGGAGTGTGGTTCGTAGACAGAGCTTCCCACAAAGATCTGGGTAATAACAGTGACAATATATATTATATGGAACAAGTGGGAATTCAAGACTAAGCTAACTCAGTTTTCAATAGCCACATCAATAGTGATACTACAGATTTAAGTAAACCAATATGAATCAAAGGAAGTAATTTCCATTGAGCTGGTAATATGACAAGTACAACAGCAGGGTTTACTGTATGTTAACCAATGTACCCCTGCAACCATGTTCTATTTCAAGTTAACTCTAGATACGGTGTGGATAACCCGACTCTATCATTAATCGTGTTCCCCCATAACCCTAGACTGGTGTTTTTATGCATATTGTTTGAATGTAGCGTTGACTTTTCCCAGTGGGTGTTTCTAGCAACATGGATATTGTAGAGTTGTTGGAAGTGCACACTGGCTGCAAGTACTAGACTCAAATGTGGTATTGTATATTGAAACAAGGGGCCCAAAACCAGCACAGCCCTCTACTGGTATTTGCCAAAAAAGAGACAATACAGAGGGCATGCAGTATGCAAATGCAAGGTAACACAGCTTTATTGGAAATATGCAAAGCTGAGGGAAAAAACGAAATTAACAGCCAATCTCTCTCTCTCAAATTCTCCAACAAAAAAAGCAGTTTATATAAGACAAATGAGTCATTCTGATGTCAACATGATCACTGAGTTATGAAAACCTATCTCTGCTGCTCATTGGTCCTAATTGCTAAGGTACATATAGCATATATATGTTCCCCCCATACTGATTGGGTAACTCTCGATCTAAAGTCCCACCCATAAAACATCCCATAAAATGTAGGACCTCATCATGCGTGAATATTATTGGTAAGCGCTAAATTACTTCTGCAGTGAAAAGGTACATATTTCTTTATCGGTTAACATGTGGTCACACTCTCCGTGAACTGGCGAACGTGAAGAGATATGTATGTGGATTGGAGAAGAGGAAAAAGATTATCCCTTTTTGTTCTTAATTCACTAAAACAGCCCATGTTATCCCATCCATGTCATTGCAGAGTTTCTAAGAGTTTTGTTCTTGCTGAACCGCCAGGCTCCAGCCCTTTCTGTCTTGCAACAGTAAACACGCCATCCTGTTCTTGACAAATTATAAGTATTATGAGTCATTTCACCTTGACCATGTTTAATATTTTCATCAGTGCAATTATGTGTATTTTTAACTGCATTTGCGCTTCTCTGTCACTCCTAGCCGGTTGCTGAGACATTAATCTATCAGCTACTAGGAGATTTCCTGAGATGCTACATTCATCCCATGGACTTCAAATAGTCTGCTGTGTCGTCATAACTGATTTAACTTAATGGTTGAACGCTCCCTGCCTAGACACTGATAACTTGTTCTGTTATGTAAACCTTCCCTCTGCCGGTGTCCTCTGCTTTGGACATTCCTTTGAGGCAGCTATGTCCAGCCACTGCAGATTTTTCTGAATGAACTGAATTTATTTCAATAGCGAGCATTGCTGTGAGGCCCTCTTAAAGCTACACAACTTTATTCTTATGCCTAATCTGATCTCTACTTGTGTAGCACCAACTAACTACTCTTTATGACTGCTGCATTTCCAGGAGAGTTCAAAGTGCAGTTTCAAATGTTTTTTTTCTTACCTTGTAACCTCCTTTCTTCTGAGGAAGGCAGGGGGCAGAGCTTGAACATGTTCTCTAGTCAATAACTGCCTCACTACACTACCCCCTCTGGTCGAGTCATCGACCATTCCTTCATTTTGTCGCATCATATTATAGCCATCCTTGGGCAGCCACACTCTGGTGACTCCCCCCCACCCACAAGGTACCTCATTGTGCTACATATTCTGCTGGACTGCCTGTCATAAGCCAGCACCCGCCATTCTCGTCACATTTCATCCAGTCATCATTGTAGTTGAGTGCATCTTTTGGGCATGTAAATAATGCCCCAGGTTGCCTACATGGCTGACCCAATGGGTACATGCAACAGTAAACTTCATCATCAGTTTGAGTGTACTGATGTATGGTGTCACCCACATTAACCATTACTGTCAATTGCAGGGCCTTGTTGCCAGTGTTTTTACATTGGTGTATTGCTATTTTCAAGATGCAAAATGCCATGAGTACCAGTACCAAAACTGCCAACAGAAATTTGAATTCATCTGTAAGCCAGGTAGGCATCCAGGGGAATAGATAACTGAACCAGGTATCATCCCCAAAGTCATCCACTTCCTCCTCCATTTTATTGTGCAGCTCTTTCAAAGAGTATATGGCCTCTGTCAAGGTCCCATTCTCCTCATATGTGGGTGAATATATGTACAGCAACTCTGCCCTCTCTTTGCACACTCTCCTCCCTACATGGCTGTGAGGAAGTCCAGAACATTCTTATTCTGTAGGGTCATCAATCTGACCGCTCTTAACTCCTCCTTAATGGCATTGAAGTCTTTCACTGTGGCATTAATAGTGTTTAACAGTTCCCATCTAGTTATTTGGTTCTAGTGTGCATTTACTGCAACTTGCAGGCCAGGCATTAGAAAGGATGTGAAGAGTGTTGTTGTTTTACCAAATAACGTATGCTTCTCTGGTATTTCATTGAATGCAAGATTGGCCTCCTTGGAAAAATAGTTAGTTCTTTTTGTGCATTTTAGGCCTAGGGATATTTTCTTCCTGTCGTGTGCCATTGAAGGAAAAGCCCCAATGTCAACTTCACGTTGCAGTATTACCAATGTTGGTGCATTCAGTAGTACTATTGTACATATGCCACACTAGTTGGGGGGAAGCTGCATATAAGCTCTTGCACCACAGGCCCAGTAATGGTCAATGAGTACAGCAGTACAAACTTTCATACCTGGTAAATCCATAATGCGTTTTCAACCTTCTTTATAACCAAGCTTTACTGAACCATTATTTCTAAAGTATAATGTCAGTGCTTGTAGTTTGGTTATGGCCAGTGGTCCTGCTTCATCTTCCACCCATGTTAAAAATGTGGCAGTTTATTTCCATTCCTTACGGCACACTCTGTAGGTGCAGCCCACACTGCCTCTGCTTTGCATCCCATTATTCCATCAACCAATCCTCCAGAGGAATACACTTTCCCTTTCATTTGCAATTCTGGTCTTTTGGCACAATAAGGTATCAAATCAAACTGGGCATCTGTACACCTTAATATTTTGTGATCCACTACTTCAACATCAAAAATGTAGTCATAGGAGCACCTCTCCGAGAGCGGACACTGCCCTTTGACCTGTTCTTTGAAAAGGTACCCACTTGAGAGTCTGCAGCTACACTTTAGCTCACTGTACTTGTCACAGATGGGGACTTACCATTTGCATATCAGTCTTTGTCCCCCCCACATGGGGAGTCCAGCACCAAAATGCTATGGCAATTCCCCTCTGAACAAGAGTACCAATAGCAACCCGACACACGTGTTGCAGCCTTGTTGGGTCTCATCAGTGAGGTGGAGCTGTGCCTCTCTGAGCACAGTGAGCAATGGTTCCATGTCTTGATGACCCTGGGAAGCTTAGGGTGACTAGATCTAAGGCCCTTGAAACAATCAAAATTTCATCATAGGTGCCCCTCTGCGAGAATCAACATGGCCCATTGACATGTTCTTTGGGAACGTACCCTGTTTTTTTTGTTTGTTTGACTACTTCAACATCTCCTCTATTTGGGTCTGATAACGTGTACTTGAGCCCTTTACTTTTCATCAGCATATTCTCCATCATGTGTGCCTATTTTACATAGTCATCTACGTAAGGTAATTCTGATCCTGTGAGATACTTTATCATGGCCAATTGTCCCTGAAACTGTCCTCTGGTCTGGCGTACTGCGAGATGTGCCAAGCAGTGTGCTCTGGACTCAGGTACTTCTTGAGGTGCAAATACTCATTATGCTATAGGGACACATGTATCTTATCATAATCGGTCAAATGCACTTTGAGATAACATAAGAAATAAAAACAATAAAAGAGAAAGGGAAACAGAAGGACCGCAAAAGCCATAATGTCCATCGAATGTAGATGTGTCCTGCAGCGTATTGATCGTGGTGTTATGAAGAGATCAGGAACATACGGATATGAAAATATTCATACAGTTTACTTAGTACCGGGCACAATAGGGGTATTCTAGTTTTTGAAAAATGTAGGGGTACAATAAGTCCCAATATGGGGACCCGTGAACCTTGGGTGATGTCACTTTCACACATGGTTGCAGCACAGTACAAGGTCCCCAACAATTGGAGAGGTGGAATAACTGTGGAAGTGTCCAATTCTGCCTCATCTTCTTCTGTGCCTTTTGTGATACCTCCCTACATTTCCTTTACCTGTCGATAAATGAAAGAGAGAGATTTAGTCATAGACATCAAATCATCATGTAATTCATTCCCTAACACAGTTTCAGCGTGTTGGGCGTCTGATTGCACGTGCGTGGGTGGGATAATGGGCACTTGCATCCTGCAACCTGTCACCAGCTCATGAGGAGTCAGGTGATGGCCTGAGCCTGGCCGATTGCGCAGGACAAAAAGAGCCAGCGGAAGGCAATACATCCAGTCCTTATGCAGTGTGTCATGCAATCTTGCTGTGTGGTCTTTCGGGAGGCCATTGAGGTGCTCCACAACACCATTCGCTTGTGGGTGGTAGGCCAAACAGAGTTTATGCCTAATGCCTAATAGGGATGTTATTTTTGCAAAGAGCTCAATCACAAAATGAGGTCCATTGTCGGATCTCATCACCTCGCACACTCCCCTTTGGCGGAATACTTTGTACGCAAGGAATTTTGCTGCTGACATGGCATCTGGGTAGGTGCATGGGCCTGCTTCTATCAGTCTGGAGAAGGGACACACCACCACAATTACATATTTGTATCCCCTGCATGTTTGGGCCATATCAATGTAATCCACATACAGGTGTCTGAATGGACCAGTTGGGCGGAGTATTGCTCCTCTAGGGTCCTTAGTGTATGACCTGCTGTATATTTCTGACAAGTTGCACAATTAATGATGAAGCTTGTCACGTGTTCATGCAGGTTGGGCACAAACCACTCACTGGAAATCTGCACTGCAATGCACTCCCTGGAAATATGTGCTGGGTAGTCTAACTGCTCTAATGCTACTGTCAGTAACTTTAGTGGGATTACAGGCTTTCCTGTGTTTCCCTGTTGCCACAGAAGATCCATGGGACACAGTGAACAGCCTCTTTTTCCCCACAATTTCTGCTCTTCTGGTAACGCTTGCCCTTGTATCTCTGTTAACTGTGCTATTGGCAGTACATTGTAACTTTCAGTCACTGCCATCATTTTTGCATGTGATTGCTTGGATTCTAGTACCACCAATATGTCTGGCAAATACGCTGCTCGTTTGGCCTCAGTATCTGCTGCTGCGTTTCTGCAGGAAATTAAATCTGAGCCTCTGGTGTATGGTAAGCATTTTACCACAGCGACCGCTGATGTTTTGGATAATGCAGAAATACGTTTTTCTAACAGTGCGGCATGCTGCAAGTTCATTGATACTTTTTTAAAGCCCATGAGTGTCCGCACAAGTATGTACCTGAGGGATACCACAAATACAATTCTAGTTTTTGAAAATTCAATTTTTGACACTATTAAACAAACATTAGTCACAATGGATACAGCATCGCTATATACTAGCATTCCTCAATATCAATCTTTAGAATGCATACAAGAACATCTCACTGAATTCAATCTACAAGAACGATTCCCACACAACTTCATAATTGAACTGATGGAACATGCTCTTTGCAAAAATGATTTTTAATTTAACGGTGACTTCTACCTTCAAACAAAGGGTACTGCTAAGGGGACAGCCTTTGCCCCCAGTTTGGCAATTCTATTCATGTCTAAATTCGAGACAAACCCCATTTTGTGTGAAATCAATCACTTTGTCAAGAATATCTCAAATTGGAAATGCTTTATTGACGATATCATATTTGTAAGGGAAGGTTTGAAATCAGAGATACAGTCATTTTTCACATGGATAAATGGTTTTGACAACAATATCTAGTTCACAATGGAACATTCGAATAGAAGCATTTTCTTTCTAGATCTAGAAATCAGACATGAAGACTGCAAACTTAAATGCTGTCTTTTTAGAAATGAAAGTGCAAGGAACACCTTGCTACGTTATTCTAGTGACCATCTGAAACATTTACGAGACAACCTTCCTTAGGGACAGTATCTATGCATACGGAGGAACTGCACGGACCTATCAAATTTCTACCAACAAGCAGATGACCTTGATACAAGACTTTTAGAAAGAGGCTATCCCAAAAAACTAATTAGCTGATCAAGGAAATGGGCCCGTTTTACAGACCGTGATTCTCTTTTGATACCTAGAACCAAGACATCTGACAACACCAAAATGACCTGTGTTTTAGCACATGGACCACATATTTTTCAAATAAAGAAAATAATCTCCAAACATTGGGCAGTTGTAAAATTGACCTGTGTTTTAACACATGGACCACATATTTTTCAAATAAAGAAAATAATCTCCAAACATTGGGCAGTTGTAAAATTAAACTTACACAATGAACCACTACCTAGATTTTCTTACATGGAACAAAAGCATTCCGCAAATTATATTTTGTGGTGGATTCTGGATGTTGTCAGGGACTCCATGAACACATCTAGATGCCTACTTCAAAAAGAGGTGAGGTGGATTTACCAGATGCAATCTCACATTAAAGGACTAAATGAGGAATTCATTCCCCCTTTATAAAAGGCCCTGCTGTTTTTAATAAAATTGCAGGCCCACCTAATTTTAGGTAACAGTCACCCCTTGTGAGGTTCAATTAAATCTCCTTGACCATACATGTAAAAATCCAGGCCAAATGAGTAATTCATTCCTCTTTGAATCAGTCCCTGCTTTGCAAGAGATTACAGTCTTTTCTTTTCTTTTTCATCTACATGTGATGTGGATCTCCGGTTTTCACAGTGCGAAAGGAAAGCACACCACACCTATAAAATTGTGCGACAGCTATCGCCTAGGTCTGGTGCCTTGACATTTTCCAAGTGAGAGAGCAGATTCGGTCATGTGATGGAACAAAATAAGAAGAAAAATAAGATTGTGACTTTGGACACAGCTTATTTATGAATAACTACTCCTAGACATGACCGAGTATGTGGTATTAAACAATTCGCATTATTTGCATTCACCGGCCTCAACTGGCTACTTTACACCATAGCTAAGCAACGGCTTCTTTTCGAATTCCCTTCACACAGAGAGGGTTTGGTCCCCTCATCCAATCAGATGTAGGCATGTTACAGAACCAGGAAGTGGAACGCTATATCACTGTCAGTTACGCATTGCGAAGGCTTGGTTGTTTCAACCAATCAAATGTTGTTTCAACACCCAAGTAGGAAGTGGTTTTGGGTCCCTTCAACCAATCAAATGCAGGCATGCCACAGAAGTAGGAAGTGGAACGGTACCTAACAAACCAATGTAAATCCCTCCTCGTTCTCAGCTACGTACTGGGAAGGCTTGGTCAATTCAACCAATCAAATACTGACCTAGCATCTAAGCAGGCAGTTGAACACCTTTGAGCGAACCAATGAGGTTGCATTTTGTACTTCTTACTATGAGCTAAACTGAGCGTCTCTGCCACATTCAGTGCATCATCGTGTGGGAACTAAAAGGGAGCACACCGCTGGACTACAGAAACTAACAAATTCAGGTAATGAATGCTGATATATGATGCAAGGCATCTCAAGCACTTAGAGCACACTAAATTAGAAAAGTATTTACAAACAATTTATCAATAATGATTTGCTCATGCTGAGCAATGCTCTGTAATTGTGTTCTTGCTGTAGGCATGGCTAAGTATTCATGTACATTGACTCTTCATGTTAATCTTATTCTGACATCACAAATTCGGAGCAGAACTACGAATTCGGAACAGAACTGCGCCGACCAGGCCAGGCTAAAGAACTTGCAAAAGTAGACCGCAAAGATAAGGTACGCAACACAAAAACAGTTTAGTTAAACAAATTGCCTTTCTGCAAATTTAGAAAATGGAAAACACACAAAAGGATTCCATCTTTATATACACTACATTTTGTTTTTACTCTCTCAAGTATTAGGTTCAAGCCTGATTAATCCAGCCAAACCTAGGTTTGAAGTAGATGCATCAGCAACTATGAGGCATACTACATCAAAGGACATACTGAAGAGTCATTAAACATCGGGAATTAAATTTAATAACATATAATTCCTGATCTTTCTCAAATTAGAAATGTATGTATTGATCAGCCAATGGACAGGCTATTCTAAAAAGGAGTCCATCTTTTTATAAACAGATTAAGAAGTTGAATACTGGATGGTTCCCTATTACCCTCTGTATCATGCGTGTGTGTACCGGCAAGGGTCCCTGTCGATTGTTCCTTGTTTTTTACCCATCAACTGTTTGGGTACTTTTTTTAGGAAAATCAAAATAAGTGCAGTCAAATAGAACAAAGTCAGCAATTCAAAACAACACTGTAATTGAGTGTAAATATTCTTGTTAAGAATTTTTGGCTTATACGATTTTTCTTAAAACTTTATTTTTTGTCTGCTTCATCCTACAGGTTTTAAATTCATCCTGAGGAAGGCGTTTGATATGAAGCCCGACAGGTGGCTTGCCGAAATGTAACGGGTTGACACTATATGTGACTTTAAGCAACGCCTAGAACATTCGAACATGGAATGCCCATGTTACTGGCATTTACGTAGGCAGACCTGAAATTGAAAGATTCTTTTGCTAAATACTTTTTGCATTGATTGATTTCTTGCTGCTAGGCATTTGACAATTTGGCAAGCCAGAAATTGGGAGTTTCTTTGATAAAGGTTTTTTTGCCAATATATTTTTCGAATTATAACTGTGTGTCAATGCTCAATTATTGTTTTATGATTCATGTTTCTTGTGTTCATTAATCAAATTCACTATTATTCATATTTTTTGTTGGTAAGAATAATTGTGTGTCATGTTCAATTATTGTTTTATCTTTATCTTTTCTTATTAATTAAATTTCAGAATATTGAGGACATTTCTCTCTTATTTGTCATTAGTTCTTTTGTTTTCATTATTGTTTACGCTCTCAATTACAGGGTAAACTGTGTGAGGATGTCCAATTCACAGGATACCCCACTTAGAAAAATTATGATTCAATCCTTGCCCAAAGTATAAACTATTGAATTACAGCTTTTGGAACTGTGTGTAATATATGCGCATGTGTACTGTCAGCATGCGGGAAACCCCTCCTTGTCCACTGTGACAGTCCAGAATGAACTGTGGATGTCAAACAGGCGGATTCGGAGTACACCATAACTTCCTCATCTTAATGTCTCTCTAGTGCCATAATCATTGCCAATAATTCTTTTGTTTGTGCTTAAAAATGTGAAGGTAGTTGTATGCTTTCAACAGTCTCAAACACTCCATTATCTTTTGCTCTTACTACTGCAGCTCCCGTCATTCTTGTTTCTGAATTTATGTCTATTGCTGAACTGCTATCAACAAACACTTTTACTCCTGTTTCTAAGGCCACCTCCTTGGCGCGAGGTATCTAATCATAATAATCTGTGTATGTTGTTCAGTGATGGACATAATCATCTTCCTGCACTGGATTTGCTATGTATTTTGCTGGATTTAACAATCTTAATATATGGATTTGTTAGAATGACCACATATCCCGAGGCTCTCTGTGTAGTCAATGTGCTTTTAGGCTTCTCACGTATTGCAAAAAGCGCATGCTCCACATATAATGTCACTGAGCAGCCCATCATCACTGTGGACGATTTCTTTTTTGTGTGAGGACAGCTGTCATCACTACTCCATTGCAATGGGAGAACATAAAGAATTCTGCTTTGTAATCTGGGATTTCTAACACAGGTGCTGGACTTATGGACTTTTTTACTCCATCAAATTTGCTGCTCAGTTCTCTTGTCCATTTTATGGGATCTTTGTTTTTCTGTGCTTCCTTTAGCCCTTCTAACAGTGGTTGGATGTATGAGCTGGAGTCAAATACCCATACTCTGCAATAATTGCATGATGCCAAGAACCGTTGCAACTGTTTCATTGTGGATGAGGTGTATTATTGATTGCCTCTGCTCTTTCAGGTGTCCCTCTCCTCGCTTCTTTGGAGATTATTTGGCATAGATAAAGGACATCTTTCTGTTTGTCAACTTTGTATCACTTCTCAGCTAGCAATGTCAGTAGCTGCACCGAGTCAAGTGTGCACTATTCCTGACAGTCGCTGCATACAAGCAAGTCATCTACATATTATATGATGGCACTGGGAGTTTGTATGTGTCCCAAATCCAACTGCAGCTCTGTGTTAAAAACACTGAGGGATTCACAGTACCCCTGTGGGAGATGAAAATGTTCCACTCTTGCTCCTCTATAGGTGAATGCGGTTGAATACCACAAATCTTCATGAAGGGGTATACTGAAAAATGTATTTTTCAGATCAATTACTGTGAAAGGTATGGCCGTGGGAAGAATATTACACAATACCATAGCAGGATTAGGCACCACCGGAAATTCAGGCTCAACAATGTTTTCAAGTGGCATAAATCTTGTATGAATCTCCAGGACCCTCCCTGGGATATTTTCACTGTGTATACAGCAGTGTTGCAGGGAGACTGATAGCACTTTCACTCCCTGCTTCATGAGCGCCATTACTGTTTCATAAATAGCCTCATCTGCTTCTTTAGACATTGGATACTGTTTGACTCAAGGTAAAATTGCCCCTTTCTTTAATTTTATTTTTACTGCTCCAATCCCTTTTAACAAACCACATCATATGGACTGATCATCCATAGTGTGCCGGGTACCCTTGCCAAATCTTCTTCCATATTGATGGTACTTTTTTAGCTAGCATTATTTGTTGTGGCACCTCTGTATACTCTATTCTCAATTGACACGGTATACTTTTCTCAAACAATACCTCATCATCCGAGTTACTGAGTCAAACAACTCATCATCTGTCAGCTGGGTCAGTCTGTGTGAGTTGTCAAGTGCTATTACTGTGCGGCAACTCACCCCTTCCTCATCAGTGCTGTGTAATGTCTATCCTCCCTCACTACAGCCATCTCTGCCTAATTGGTAACAGTTCCCCGTGAGTTACATCTGTAGGTATATGTGTTCTGAATAAAATGTCTGTGGGTAGTCTCAATAGCTGTTCCAGAATGCAGGGAAGCCATGCTAACATCACTTGTACACCATAGAAAAATACTTCAGGATCCACTGGCACTGCCCTCTGTACTTTCTGCCCATGAAAGGCTCATATCTATTCCTTTGCTGTCTGGAAATGTATGCCTGGTGTGGAGCATATTATGCCATCCTCTGTGAATTATATTGATATTTTTGGAGATTGGCCATAGGATCTCTTCCCAATATGTTAACAGATTTCTTCCAGAAATACAGGAATGGGATAGATACCGTCTGCTTTCCTACTGTCACAGGCAAGCTGTCAGTGAAAGGAACCATATTTGTAGGTCCAGAAAAGCCTGGAGTGTCCATGAATATTCCTGACATCATAAATCTGCTCTCTCTGACACAGGATTTTGTTGCCCCAGTGTCAACTAAGAAGGAAATAGATTCCTCCACCCTCGGTTTCTGTTCAGGGTTCTGGTTACTGATAGGATAGGGCACATCAAGCTATTCTGTGGGCTGTCCTATTGGGGATATATGTTCAGTACTGTCCCTGTAAAAGGGTTCACCCACAACCACTGTCACGCCTCTTATCCGTGGTGTCTGTGGCTAAATTTGCGTATTCCACTGTGTCACTGCTTGTTGTGATTGTGCTGCATTCTGTGTTTGTTGTTATGTCAACATCTGTTTTGGTTGATGTGGTGCTATCTGTGGCCCTTGTGGTTGCTGCACCTGCTGTGCTTGTGTCTGAACTGGTGAATATTGTGTGTAGTCATAATAGCCATTTTCTTGCTGTGGTGCACCGTATGGTGCTGGATATGACACCCCCCCCCCCCTCTTGGTTCATACAGCATTTCACCTTGCTGCATTGCTCCCCTACTTCTACACACTGGTGAAATATCTCCTACTTTCCCACATGTCCAAGATACTGCTGCAATGCCCGCAGGTTGTCTCCTGCAGGGCTGTCCTCCACCAAACCCTCCTTGTGGTGCTCCAAACCCAAATCCTCTCGCTCTGTGGACAAATCATCTTCCTCCTCTGGGGTAAAACTACTCTCCCCTCTTCCTGCAAAATAACCACTCATGTTCTGCTGTGGCATAACAGCTCCCTGTCCTGTCCCGTCTCCTGTATATGTCAATACTTCTTCTTCTACCACCATTTTGGATCATTTCTTCTGCACCAAATTTGGCTCTTCCTTTTGCCTTTCCTCTATTTTCTTTTGATCCTTCTCCTGCTTTAACCTACAGTGATGGACAATAAGAAATTGTACCTCTGGACATGGTCTAATTTGAATCCCCAGAATCTTTTTGAACTGTCTCTGTACTTCTTCAGGTTGGTCCTGACATAGAATATGATAAAACACTGATGTATTTTTATCTCAATGATCTTTAGTTTCCAAATGCCAATGTTATTTAATGTCTTGAATATAGGCAGCGGGGTCCTCACTAGGCCCCATGTTTCTAGTCACTATGGCGCTCATGTCAGATTGGTCTGGAAATAGCACCCTCAGTGCCTTCCATACATTAGCTCTACAATTATTAAATGGTGACCCATCATATTTAGTGGTGTTATGTTTTCTCACTGCAAAATTGCACGCTCCCTTCCACACATCCTCTGCCTGGTCACCCAATATGGATGAAAATAGGCTTTTCAAGCCACCTATTGCTAATGATATCCCATCTGTCTCTTGGTCTAGCTTGTAGCTCCACCTGCCGGCCCATGCTGTGAGTGATGGTAGCTTATCCATCAAGTTATTTTTGTCTGATTCCACAGAGTATAGTGGGGCTGCCCTAAACCTTTGTGGAGCAGTGGGAACTGTGTTATTCCTTTCTTGTGCAAAGGTAACAGTGCACAATCTCTCCTTTTCACTGTCTCAGCTCCATGGTGTTGCTGGCGTTCTTGCAAGTTTCTTAAGAAATGTGGTGATCTATGGTCTTCATTTATGGGGAGTACTGATATGAGGGGTGTATATAGACTTAAGTTTGGCCCCAGCAAATCTGCTATCTCGCCTATGGCTGGTACAGTGGTATTCATTTGTGGGGCTTGCACCACCTCCTCTCCCCCTCTTTATAATCAAAGTCTACCCAATCTGTCTGTCACTTTCTCCACTCTCGTCATCCTCAAGAATGAGATCAAAACTCACTCCCTTATCAGGTTCCCTTACATATGTTCCACTCATTATCTCTGGCAACACATCTCTGACCCTGGTCTCTGGGGTAATTGCCCCACTCCCTTCTCCCCACATCTCTGGCAACATATTTCTACTCACCTTTTGGGTCATGTCCTTCTTCACTTTTTCAGTTTCTTGCTTTTCTCTTGCCATTCTACTGTTCTTCTCATTTAGCCTCTTTACATATTCATCACTTTTTCCTACCTTCCTTTTTCTTCTTTGCCTTTCCTGTTCTTCTCTCTGCATCTTCCCAACTGCTTCTCTCCATTCCCTATCTTTCTCCCGCTGTCCATTTTACTCTTTCTCCTCCTGTGTCTTCCTCCTGAATTCCTCCCTGGCTGATTCCTTCATTTCTTCATACGCAGATACCTCCACTTTATTATTTTGTGTGCCTTTCCAAATTGAGTTTTAACAATATTTGTCCTCCTACCCATTTCCCTGGACCCATCATTGTCTCTCCACTATCTCTATTACCTATGGGTATGCTTCTCACCCTTTGACCATCTATCTGCATGTCTCTCACTCTCCAGAGCTCTTCCTTAGTTGCTCTTAGCTCCTTTTCTATGCTATGTAGCCCTCTATACTCTTCCTCATCCCGTAACTGTATCTCTGAGCTGCGCCATGTTTCGTTCTCCATTGGCACTGATGGCGCCTTTCCTTTTACCAATTTCGGCCTCCTACTACCATCACTTTCCTCATCAGGAAATTCATATCTAGGATTACTATACCCCACAGCTTCTGCTTGTAGCGGGTATATTCCTGGGATGGTCAGGGCTGGTGGGCTCTCCTCATACGGGGGCGGTACTGTGGACTGTGTGTAGATGCCTGCCTCAGCTTGTGATGGCGGGGCTGATGGCTTTGTGAGAGCGCTATCCTCAGAGGGCGGAAGAAACAGAGCTGTGGGCTGCTCACACCCCCTCAGACACATTAGGCATCCATTTTATCTTAACCCCATCTGTCTCTTCCTTAAAGGCCTATCAGAGCTCTAATATACCTAGCCCTGTTCTTAAGCTACTTGCCCTTGTGTATGACATGTAAGTATGTGCACATATGTTGGAGTACATCTTTTGTGTGAGTGCCTTCTTGTGGCCATGACATGTACATCTTTCTAGCAGTCCCTATCACCCACTCAGCATGATACTGAATGATTTTAGTACTATATCTACGGAACGCTTTGCATAGGTGGATTAGTGGGGTATCTACATGGTGACAACTTTTTGGCAACACAGAGCTTGGCACTTACACAGAATAAACAATACAAATACTATTGAGCTTAACAATAATCAGAACAAAAATATTATTCACAATTCTCTCACACCTTTCCTTTACACCTGCTCCCCAGTTCAAATATATACCGCTATCAAATCAATTGTCATTGTCTGGGGCCACACACCAATGTCCAAATCCTACCTCTGGGTCACAACAATAAACTCTGCTCACAATCTAAATGTTCATACTTACCCCATCAGCCTCGAACAAACAATACTATCTGCTAAACTCACATCACACAAGGAAAGGCAGCTCCAGAGGACTCATCTCACAACACAACACAAATCAACAATATAATACATTTAAACACAGTACAACACAATAAAATCCAGCTGTATTCCGGTTTTGGCCCCGGGGCATCCTTATCTCTCTATCTCTTTTACTCCACCCTCAAAATAAGGTTGGGCCCTGTTGGATATTTTGCTAAATTTGGGGCCTGGCAGTATTTTCTTACCACAAAAAATAATGGTAATTTGGCGATGGCTACTCCTTGCATTTAGATTGGGTTTGGCCTTATTTCCTTTTAGGGACCATTCTTTATTACATTATATAGGATCAGTTAGCGGTATACATTGATGTTGGTGGTATTTTGGTGAGCATCATTTTTCTGTTTTATTTGTGGCCCCAATATACACAAACTCTTCTTTTTCTTAGACTGTTCTTGTGATCTATAGAGGCCTCGGACTTACATTCAGAAACACCACAGCTTCATATATATAGCATTCTCAATAACCTATGGTATTATCACTAATTTATATACATTAGTGAACTATGTTTCCATAGGCCTCTTTGCTGATTCATGTACGCCCAGCAATATCTATTGTATTAGATTCCACTCATACACCACACTGAGTGAAAACACGCACACAGCTATTTTTCATAGCTAATGATATTACTCCATCTGTATGGGAAACATGACAAATGTATTACCTAAAAATCTTCCCCTTCTCCTGAAATATTATTCTAGATGCACCAAAGAAAAAGACAAAAGCAAAAACACTCTACACGGTTTGTGTACAATATACTTGTATTATAAACAGTTGCATCTCCAAACAACATCTTACCCTTTTGTGTTACAGTATTCTCTGAAACAAACAGAAGAAAAAATATACGGCAACAGAACGAAATTCACGTTGCATCATCTGTAACAAGAAGAAGAGAAAAATACAGCGACAGCATGGCATTCACTTAGCAACATTATAACGTGGAAATTTAACACAGGGATTCCCTATTGTTATTCTCCCTGCCTGATGTTTATAGAAGGTCATCCGTACCGCACACAATAACCTCAGTTCACTTGGATATTTACCAGCTATCTTTAGTTCTCCCACACGTGACCTCTTCCCGCTCACCTCCGAAGAATGGGCCCAGGGTTGTCTTTGTAATCTTGAAAGCTTGGAGTGCACAGCGAGAACATGCAGTAATCTGCAGTTCTCAAGCAAGTGCCAAGTGAGACTGGACGTGCCTCACAGGCCAGTTTCAGATCCTCCATCTCAGCAGCTCAGCCAAAGCGATCTGAGTTTAGTTCTGTCAGACTTTGTCCAGCAGAACTCTGTTGCATCCCCCTATGCTTACGTGGAATCACTGCAGACACTCTGCACCAATCAAATTCAAAAGACTGTATCCTCCTTCCTTCCACAATACCTTAATTTTTACAGTAAGAAACTGTATCTAAACTCATTTCCTGGCATGTAGAATTTGCTTCCAGCTAACACAGTGAACAGAGAGAGAAAAAAAATGCACGTTTAAAATTAATCTCAGATCATGTCTTTCTGCTTCTTTTCCACATAGAGATTACATTATAATGTTATTGAGTTAGTATTAGTATTAGTATTTGTTAATTAAGTCAGTCAATTAGTCAGGTAATGTAGTCTCCTGTGAATGAGGCATTTCAAGTAAGATAAAAAGAGAAAGAGAAAAAAATATATGCTGGTGTACTTTTAAATCTGCAGCCTGTCTCCATTTGCATACCCATATGTTATGCTAGCATTGTTGTGCTTTAGTACTCAGCGCCCCTACTGAAATGGCATTGGCTGTTGACATCGTGGTGCCTATTATGGCTCCAACTATAGACATCACCTATGAGACCGCAAGCATTACTGTTCCTCTTTTTCCTCTCCTTTTCTTTATGTCTGCTGAATTCACAAATGTTTTCTCTAATTGCATCAACATATCTCTTATCGACTGCTTGGCGTCCTCTTTCCTTAGTTCTCACCACTCTTTAGTCTGCTCAGCCTTAATTCCAGTATTATTAAAATGTTTTTCCATCAGAGTGTCAGGATTCAAGGGTATATAAATGTTCTGGAAAGTCATCTTTCTATCACTCATGATGAATCCTGGTGCTTCTTCTACCTCAATACCAGATGCTGGTCTGGGCTCAATGACAACCTGTGCTTCCAAAGTTTTGAAATTCCCTCTGATTGTCATAATAATCAGCCATATCGTTGGCGTCATCATCAATGCTACTTGCTTTGTAGACTTGGTCTTCGCCCCCCCCCCCGGGGCTTCTCCAGAACCCGTCCACGTGGACTCCAGGACTTCATCCTCCCGTGTCCTCTGGTCCCGTGACCTCTGACTAAAGGTTTGTTAGTATTCTAAATCAAATAGAAAAGAAACAAATTAAGCATATAGCGCAATACTAACTTCACCCTTTTACCAAAAAAAAATATATCCATGCGCTTTTGCAAGACCCTCTGCCCTTTTCTTTTCACCTTCTGAAATTAAGCACATGTTAGAGAGAAAACAAATATACATAAAGCATCATTTAACATTTAACACATTTCAACTTTGTAAAATAAATCCATTAGCTTCAGCCCCCATTTTTTTTAAATATATATGTCATAGTATTTCTATTTAAATCTATTCCATTACAACAATCAATCACATCTATTTTTATTTCTCTGGTATTGGTCACTATAAATAGACCCATGTGTTTTCTTTCATGCATTTAGGGCACTTGATCTGTTCTTACGCGCTCAAGCCTTTTTACCTCATGTTTGGGGTGCCAGGGTTTAATTTGATTTACGTGAACGAACTGTTCTGTTACTGTTTCACCTTCAGTTTTCAAAATGTTGTACACCACGGGAGAAATCTTATCTATAATTCGAAAGGGCCCCTGCCAGGCAGCCAGAAATGTAGAATTTTTCTGTTTACTTTTTCCAAAATTAAATTTATATACCTGATCCCCTACACTATACTCTTTCACAGATGTCTTTTTATCATAATATGATTTTGCACTGTCAGCGGCTCTTTCTAAATTCCTCTGCAAAAAAGCAAATGCATGTTGTAAATGCTTCCTCAGTTCTTCCATATATTCATGAACTGTAGATGAAAAGTGTCTGTTCATGTGTCCTGTACAGCAGGTGCTGTGGCAATACCATTTTCCTACCTGTCAATACTTCATGAGGGCTGATACCTGTTGCTTTGGCAGGAGTTGATCTGATTGCCATCAAAACCAGAGGTAAATGTAAATCCCAGCTGGAACCTGCCTCTGCTACAAACTTCTTTAATATATCCACAACAGACCTATTACAGCGTTCAACACCCCCAGAAGAGGCGGCTCTATATGCAATATGTAGCTTTCTTTTCACTCCCAGTATTTGCCACACCTTACTCATTAGAGCGCTTGTGAAATTACTTCCTCTGTCTGATTCTATTCTTTGTGGTAACCGAAATCTTGAAAATCTACGATTCACCAGTAATGTAGCTGCTGTTTGCGCACTACAATCTGGTGCAGGAATACACTCTATCCATGTTGACATCAAACAGACCACACTCAAAATATACCGGTTCCCCCTGCTCGACCTCTTTACAGGCCCTACATAGTCTATTTGCAAATCTGACCATGGAAGAGTTAAGCCTCTTTGCATTAATGGGGCTCTATGCATTGGTGAAGCAGGTTTTTTTTGGGCACATACTAGACATCCTCTAGTATATAATTCCACATCTTGGGACATATGTGGCCAGTAAGCATAATCTTTCAGTATCTCCAATGTTTTTTGTGAACCTCTGTGGCCTGCAGTTATTGCATCATG
The DNA here is from genome assembly GCF_040938575.1 of Ambystoma mexicanum. Taxonomy (NCBI): domain Eukaryota; kingdom Metazoa; phylum Chordata; class Amphibia; order Caudata; family Ambystomatidae; genus Ambystoma; species Ambystoma mexicanum. Next base: position 706,538,483 of record NC_090930.1, on the reverse strand, counting down.
TGCATGGTGTAGCATTAGCCCTCTGAATGAAAGGGGCACCACCCACTGTATTTGTCCTGTTATGGACTCTCTAATCATGAGCCCATCCTGTAGTCTAATTCGTTTCCTTTTCTTTAATAGCACCCTCAACTCTTCTTTTCCCACACAATCATTTTCTGTTAAAGGGTTTTGTTCAGGGTTTATCAAATAATTATAATAGGTTCCCAAAATTGGAATATCCTTCTGTGCCTTAATCAGATCTTGATCCGGTGTATCGTAACTCCATTGTACTACTGGTTGATCCACCTCTTTTGGCGCTTTAGAGCGTGTTACTGCATCAATTTGTATTTCACCAAGTAAATGTTCAATAGATAGCAACTCTCCCATCACAGCCCCAACTTTAGCCAGGTGATCTGCCTTATCATTCCCCTCCTTATCCTCTCCTGGAGTTTTTAAATGTCCACACATTTTTCTTCAGTATATTGTCAAATCATTCTCTGACACCAATTTGTCTATGGCTTGTATCATGTTTCCATGTTTAGGTGGCTTTTTATTGTATGTAACCATGCCTCTTGCTTTCCAGCCAGACAAATATTCCACAAAACTATTTTGTGCATAATCAGAATCAGTCACCAGGACAATTTCACTAAATTTATTATCAGCTGCAGTGGTAATTGCTTTATAAATGGCTGCCAATTCCACTACTTGACTGCTCCTAGCTCCATTTCTCATCCCTATACTGGGGATGTCTTCACATTTCAACCAGACATTTCCTATTCCTGACACTAATTGTTTATTACTGTCATTTTCAATGTGAAAAGCACAACCGTCAACATATACAGTCGGCAAATCCTTCCATGTCTTTTCATCAAAAGCTTTGGGTGGCGATTGCCCAAATTCCTGTAAACTAGATTCCACTTCTACTTAGTTTGATACATGTTCAGCTGCACAGTAATGTAGATCTGCCAAACCTTGAGCAACTGGGCTCTTTTTATTCTGGCCATATCTCACTTCTACAGGAAAACCCTGTAACGCCAGCGTCCGTGAAGTGATTCTGGACTGTGCTAGGTTACCTGACCTAATTCTTTTACTCTCTAAAAACTGCAAAGTTTGATGATTTGTCTCAATAATCACCTTTTCTCCCTGAACAATGGGGCGGAAATGTTGTAGCCCCCACACATTGGTCAAAAGGGCCTTTTCACATTCATTTAATTTAATTTCAACTTGGGAAAACGCCTTACTTTCATAGGAAATGGTTTTGTGATTTAAATCATGTTTTTGTGATAACACTGCTGACATACAATGTTCAGAGAAACCTATTTATATAAAGAAATCCCTATCCTTTATGGGGTATGCTAAACATGGTGCCTTTACAAGACATACCTTTAATTTAGCCACTGCCTCAGACTGCTCTTTATCCCATTTCCAGGGTGTATTCAGCTTTAACAGTTTAGTCAATGGTTGAGTAATTGCAGCATAATTTTCAATGAACTTCCTGTTATAGCCCGTCATTCTTAATACACTTTTTACCCCTTTCACAATTTTAGGGTCTTTTAGTTTTTGTATGGCCTCTACTTTCTTCTTTTGAGGTTTTAGTCCATGTTCAGTCACTTCATGGCCTAGAAAATTCACTTTTCTCGCACCATTGTGCTTTTTGTAAAGATACTTTGGCGCCTGCTTTCTGCAATTGGCCAAGAACATGTCTTATTTCATCAAAATGGTTTTTCAAGCTTTCATTTTTTATCAATACATCATCCACATAAACTATGGTACCTCTTTCCGCTGCATCAGGCATGGTCTTTCTCAAAAATATTCCAAATTCACTCCCACTATTGACATACCCGAATGGAACTCTAACCCATGCTTATTGGTTCTTATCAAATGAAAATGAAAATAAATTCTGAATCTCCTCTGCCAATGGCACGCACCACTATCCAGAAGTGAGATCTAACATGGTGCTCTCTATCTCACCTATCTTTTCTAACTGCTTCTCCATTGACTACCCTGCTCTTCTCACTAAATCTGGTAGGAAAAAGTTTAAAAAGGACATCCTGGTCTCCAACCCAGGCCTCCCTATCGCTGACACCTACACCAGTGCCTCCTCTAAGGAAACTCTCACTGACATCCTCTTTTTCGTGCCTTCACCTGACCTATGGACCCTTCATATGGTCTCTGTGCTCTCTCCTATCTCCTCTTCTCCCATTAATGGTGGCACCCGTTGGAATGTCCTCTTGGCCACCTTCCACTCCTCTAAGGACATCATTAATGTCTATGCTAATGGGACCGTCCTGGTCCAAGGCCCTCAGGCCAACCTTCACCTCTTTGATAGACGCTTCCCGCGCCTCATCAACTTCCTTTCCTCTCCTGCTGTCCCCCCCCTCTGTCCTCGGCTGCCTTGCTTCTACCCTCCCTCCCTGCCCCCTCCCTTGCTCCTTCTTCTCCTCTGCAGGGCGTACCTCTGATCTGTACCCCTCCCCGGAAGTCCTTCAAAGATGGCAACCTTCTCCACATTGCCACTCTTAACTCTCGCTCTGCCGTCAACATTCCTCTGATATCTGCCATCTTCTAGAGGAACTGGACCTTGACGTACTCGGTCTCACTGAGACATGGTTCACGGCCAGCTCTGACACACTCCTACCTGACGGCTACAAGATCCTCTCCATGCCCAGGCCCATCCATGCTGGGGGGGTGTGTGGCTCTTATCTTCCCTGAGTGGATTCCTGCCACTGCTATTCCCACGCAGACCTACTCCTCTTTTGAATGTCTTGTCTGCCGACTCTCTCTCTCCTAGCCATTCCCTTACCGTGGCTACTATCTATCGGCCACCTGGTCAAATTTCCTCCTTCCTCTCCAAGTGGGCGGACCTCTCCTCCTCACTCCTGTCCTCAACCACTCAACTCCTCTTCCTTGGAGACTTCAACATCCACCTGGATCCCTCCTGTCCCCTCCATGGACTCTTTCGCGACCTCTGCGACTCTCTCTCACTCTCTATTCTCCCGTCTGGGCCGACCCATTCTGCTGGGCACATTCTTGATGCCCTGATCTCTTCTGACCTTCCCCTCTCTGTCCCTCTCTCCACTCCTCTCTCCTGGAGTGATCACTTTCTCCTCTCCTCCCACCTCACCCTCCCTACCCCACAGGCAAAGCCACCCTCATCACTGCCATCCTCCTTCTCGGTCATCCGACCCATGAAGCGTGTGTCAGTTGAGGCTTTCGCTGCCACCTTCTCACCCCCTCTTCCCCCTTCGGCTGACACCCACCCTGACACAGCCCTCTCCACGCTTTACTCTGCTACATCTGATACTCTTGATATCCTTGCCCCTGTCATGAGAATCTGCCTGAAGCCCAAAGCCATATGTAACTCCTGGTTTGACTCGGATCTCGTCACCCTCAAACGCAAGTGCAGGGTGGCAGAGAGGAAATGGCGTGCTTCATGTTCATCCTCTGACAAACTGGCCTGTCGCCTGCTCCAAAGGCATTACCGGCTCTCCGTTCTAACCAAAAAGAGAGCCCTTATCCAAGCCCGCATCACTGCGGCATCTAACAATTCAGCTGAACTCTTTAAAATCTGCAAGGAGCTGGCCAACCCTGCTGCAGTCTCTACCTCTCCTGTCCCCTCCCAGGCCCTCTGTACGGCACTGGCCTCTCACTTCATTTCAAAAACTCAGGACATCCTGCCCTCATTCTCCTCCCATCACCTCCCCCCCTCTATTCCCTGCCCATCCTCTGGCCCTCCTGCAGCCACCCCTCCTCTCTCCTTCTCTGCCTTTCCCCTTTTTTCTGTTGATGAGGTTTCAAGACAGGTCCGATCTATGAAAGTCTCGTCAACACAGGTCCACCCCTGCTCCTCCAAAACTATTAAGGACCACATCGACTCCTTGGCTCCTGCCCTTGCTGACTTCTGCAATCACTCCTTCGCCTCCGGAGTCTTCCCATACCCTCTCAAGCACTCCCTTGTGCACCCCCTTCTTAAGAAACCCTCCTCCGACCCGTCCTGCCCAGCTAACTATCGCCCTATCTCTATCACTCCTTTCCTGGGCAAGCTCCTGGAGAAACTTGCCATCTCCCAGCTTAATCTCCATGCTGAATCTGTTGGTAGCCTTCATGACCACCAGTCTGGCTTCAGAGCTGCCAGAAGCACAGAAACTGCTCTCCTGAACATCCGCGAGGACCTGCTCTCGAACCTTGACTCTAACATTCCTTGTGTTCTCATCTTGCTTGATCTCTCTTCTGCCTTTGATAATGTCAACCATACCATCCTGCTCAACCGTCTCCGTGATAACCTGGGTATCACTGGTCAGGCTCTGGTTTGGCTGACCTCTTTCCTCTCAAATCGACCCTCCCAGGTCCAACTGGGGTCTTTCCTGTCTGACATCTTTTTCTCTACCTGTGGTGCCCCCCAGGGTTCTAACCTCTCTCCCTGGCTGTTCAACCAGTACCTGGCACTTCTCGCCCACCGCATCGCTGCTCTCTGCCCCTACTTTCAGTGCTATGCTGATGATACCCAGCTCATTTTCAGGCTACCCTCGGCTTCCTCTTCTCCTTCCCTCATCTCTGACTGTCTTTCTGCTATCCAGGAATGGTGTGCCGCCAACGACCTCTGCCTCAATGCCAGTAAGATCGAGATTCTACTCATCGGCACACCCACTCCCTCCTTCCCTGCAGCTCTCTGGCCGGCCTCTCTTGGCCCTCTTCCTGCTACTACCTGCAAGGCTAAAAACCTCGGGGTCATCTTCGACTCTACTCTCTCCTTCTCGCCTCACATTTCTGACGTTTCTAAGAAGTCACACTACCTGCTGCACCTCATCAGAGGTATCCTTCCTTTCCTCTCCTTCCCCCAGAAGCTCACTATCTCCAGAGCCCTGGTTCTCTCGAAGCTGGACTACTGTAACAGCCTCTACCTAAATCTGCCTGCCTCTACTCTCCGCCCTCTGCAACTCATCCAGAACAGGACTGCGAGACTTGTCCTGGCCTCAAGTCCCAGGACCGTATCTCTCCAGGACTGAAATCGCTACACTGGCTCCCTGTGGCTGCAAGGATTAAGTTCAAAACCCTCTGTATTGTCCACAAGGCCTTCTGGGGCCTGGGGCCAAAATACCTTCAACTCTCCCTTCCTAAATATCTTCCTTCTCGTGCACTTCGCTCATCCGCCTTCTACTCCCTCAGGGTCAGCTGCTTCTCTAAGCAACAAGTTGGTGGGAGATCTCTCTCTGCTGCAGGGGCCTCCCTCTGGAACAGCCTTCCTGCCTCCCTAAAACTTGAGGAGAACCATCTCCAGTTCCAGAAGTGCCTCAAAACCCTCCTCTTTGCTTCTGCTTTCTCTCCCTCTCTCCCCTGCTAAATCACTGAAATTGTACTAAATCAGCAACTGGGCCACTCACCAATCTCGGTCCTTGGCCCAGCCACTCTCCCCTGCACTGCCTTCCCGGCAACCCCTGCACTGCGGGACTGTCTCTGTATCGCTACAGCCCCTCTGCCCAGCACTTGTCTGCACTTATCTTGCACTTGCCACCAGCTGGCCCTTATTATTTATCTTGTTTGTTACTAACCGTGTACTGCACTTTCCCCCCTCCCTTTCCCCCTTGCACTTTTCCCGTCCCCTTACCTTGCACTTGCGCGATCTGAATGACACCTGGCCTAGGAGGATCGTTGTAGGTCTCCCTTTGTCCCCCCCTCCCTGCCTCGTCGCGCCTTGAAACACTTGTGTATAGGCGCGTTACAAATGCCATATGATATCATATCATATAAACACTTTTGAGCCATGTACCTGAGCCAGGCCTTTATCAATGAATGGCAGTGGCCATCTGGATACTGGTACCCTTTTATTTAATCCCCTCAAATCTGCACATAGCCACCATTGACCATTTGGCTTTAACACACCTAAAATAGGTGTGTTGGATGTGCTATGAACAGGCCTGATAATTCCCGAGACTCAACATTTTTAATTATCTCTGCCAGTGCTCCAGGTAAGATTTTGAGGTGGGAGTATTTTACGCATGCTTTTTAAAATGAGAGAGTAAATGCAATTTCAAGAGAGTAAAAATGAGTTGTCTCCTCTGCAAGAGAGTAAAACATATCCAACACATACACAGCTGTGGTGTGTCCACCCCCAAGTAGCGTGACCAGACGTCCCGGAATTGGGCCATCTGCCCCACAAGCTTGTTTTCATTTAAAGCCCTATACTGGTTTTGGTGGGGGTGACCACTGGCAGCCTCCCAGCTGTCACTGCTGGAAGAGTAAATCTTCACATCTAGATGCACAATGCTCATTTACCAACAAGTCCACATAACAGTTCAAAATTAAATAAACATTAGAATAGCTTGGTAGTTTTACATTAAAATGAACACTTAAACTAGGTCTCTTACGTCCAATGGTGAGCTCGAACACCTGTCACATGAGTTAACTGATTGTGGCACAGAGGCTGCTTGAGAATTTGTTTTATAGCAATCAAAGCAAAAGTTCCTTTGCTTTTAACATGCTTACAGTCACTACAAATCAGCGCAGTTTACAGCCAGTGGAATGTGTTGTATTCCTCACCCAACTGCTAAAGTTCTGTCATGACAGCCACTGTCAAATTACAGTGCTACTTTTATGTTGGTGGCCTGCCCTGTGTTTTATATCTTGAACATGTTGTCACACTACCACCAAATCATAAAATCCATTTGAGGAACCGTAGCCATCTAACACAAACATAAAGGATAGTAAACGTATTCTAAGAAGTCTACGAAGTTTGATTTTCAAGTGAAGCCGCAAATTTAGGAAATGTCAACTATTTCAAAATCTATTTAAGGACAGCATGGCTTGGACGCTGTGGAATGCACCAATGACGTGGGCAGGTGAGATTTAGTTGTGGGGAGGTACAGCCAACGAGAATCGATGGGTACCTTGAATTATTTGTCGTCAGCAAACAATAGAACTACTGCATCACATCAGTGGTCAAACAAAACATTCACTCTTTACATTCCGAATTACACAAAATTGGCACATGCGTGTCTGCTCATTTTCTAGCACTGGTGGAGAACTGGAGGGGGGGTCACATGCCACACTCCCCAGGAATTCTCCCTCCCCGTCGAACAGTGGGCATTGATTTTATTACGGGGTTTTAGGATTCAACCACAACCACAAGCTGCATGTACTGTGTGTGTGCCTTAGTATGTGCAGGGTGTGATTGCGTGGTGGAGGGTAAATCCATTGTATGTTCTGATGGCATGAGTGTCTCAGAAGGGTTCACACATATTCATAAGAGCAAAGAAAACACTGAACTCAAGCACTAGTATTAAAAGACTTCTATAGCCCAGCAGTCAACTGAATCGCATCTAGGCACTTTGGAAAGGTCTCCGACAGTGGACATTGCCAATACAGGTTACTGGTTCACATTTGGGTTAGTTTAGATGCTTCAAGCCAATTAAACTAAATTTTTTATAAAATATACTTTGCTGCATTGAAAGCAATTGACGCGGAGCCTGAAGGAAAGCGCCATTAGATGCTTCTAAAGAGCAAAGGGACAATTTACACTATAATGTGCACTGTATAAATGGTTCCACTCGCTCCTTCAATCACTTCTTATTTAAAAAATAAAAATAAAAAATCGTCCTGCTCCACGCTTGCTATGCTGCTGATGACAAAAGAAACACTACAGTGCCATACTTGCCAACCCTACCGATTTAGGCGGTAGGCTTCTGCTTTTTAAGCAGTCCTACAGATTTCAGCCACAGATCCTACAGCTATTTATAGAGACTGTCAGGCTCAACAGCATATTTATGGGGCTCGGACCAGGCCTGGCTATTTGTTGGCCTGGGCCCAAGACAGACAGCTGAGCTGCAACCAAGACAGCCAGCTGAACTGCAATCATAATCACTCTGTTTTTTACAGGGGGTGGTGGGCGGCCTAATCTACTTGCCTGAACCCTTCTCTCTATGCGTTACAAATGTGATTCCTGTCTGCTGACACAGAGCAGTGTCAAAAGCTTGTTTATTCTGCCATGTCTCTGTGATTCGTCTGCAAAGTTAGTCAGATAATTTTGGAGTGAAACTCAGAGTAACTTACTTTTTATGTTACTTCAGAGGGCTAGTGCTTCCCTGCTTGCATTCTTTTGCAGGATAGTCTGGGAAAATGTAATCATTGCTTGTGACAGTAACTGTACATGATTTCAAAGCTTGAGTCAGAGTGTACTAAAAAAAACTGAACCTTCCATGGCAGTTTGTTCTTTGTGCTATAACTCTTCTGATTGGGATGCCAAGTAGGTAATTTGGTGTTAACTCTGAATTGCAGAATGTATTTCAAATTTGACATGCAAAGTAATCTGCGCAGTATCAGCATTGTAAAGCTCACCCAAGCTAGAAATACAGATAAGCATCCACTGCCCACTTATTTCACCTTAGATCACTACTTCATTCACACATTGGACATTAGAAATCTATAGAAACAGCTCTAATACCACTTTCTGTAAACCCTGGCATGTCATTGTGCATACCTGTTCCGATTAAACCTGTTTTACTATAAGTACCACAATGCAACATGATAGTAGCATAAAAGCTATGAATTAATTATCATTTTACACGGGACATTGGACAATTTGATATTGCCTTAAATAGTTTTAAAGGTCGTACTAAGTTGGAGCATAGTTACAAACATGAGCCATTCCAGTCTATGGTTGTTTATCCAGTTCTGTTTTTTCTTTGCATTCTGGGACTTTTATTCTGAGTTTTATAATGAGAAAAGCAGGACTACAAATCCCAGAATGCAAAGACAAAAACAGGACTGGATAAGCACCATTTGACAAAGCATGCATTTTATTGTTATATATAACATACAGATCATTTTTGCCCAACACATTATCCCTTACACAGGGCAGAAACCTTTGATAGTGCTTAAACTGCTGCTCAATAATGGAAAGTTATTGAAAAAAATATAATTGCTACTGGTTTTTTGATTAAAATGTTGTTAGTATGGTAAGAGCTGGGCACAGTTCTCAGAGGTCACCCGCACATGGCTAGACTGACCTACATAGGTGCAGCCGGTCTGGGAATGTTTTCTAATTGTATCACAGCATTTTCACATACAAAACCAACATGACAACCATTCCTACTTGGGGATAGCGGCATATAGTGGTCCAGTCAGAATGGACATGTAAGAGCGGAAATATATTGTGGGAAAAGCATCATGAAATTGCTCCTATGCACTCTAGGTGACCGAATGCATACTGTGTGGCTCCATTATTCAGAATGCGTGCTCTATAATGCACCTTTTCAACCCATTAGTTTAAAAATGTTTGAGGGGGATCAACATGGCATCCCACAACCCCAACCCCGACCCCCAAACAACCCTTTCCTTGATTTGGCTCCCTCTCTAGGCCTCTGTATAATTTTGTGAAACATTTACACTCCTCTAATTTAAGAATTCACAAGCCGTCACTGCTCATTTCAGTAATCTTATTGCTTATTTTATGATGCTCAGAGGATCTAGGATAGACCATGCCAGACAGTCATTTACTGTAATCTGTTCTGGACGATATGTCACGTGATGTTATTTCTTGTGATGGCATCTTGGTAGAGGTTATGTGATGTAATTTCCTATGATCTTATTAAGCTACTTACTATTTTTGAAACTACAAGAATCCTACAGCTTTTTGATCAGATAATGTTGGCAAGTATGCAGTGCCATCTAGTGGTGGAAAATATGTTTTTTTATGAATAAATAAAGCGTACACAGTACGCAGTAGGAAATGAAATAATTTGTATTGGCCATAAATGCATGCGTAAAAAGGTAGAATACGCATCTTATCTAGAGGGCTGATCTCTGCCAATGACTCTAAACATGCCAGTGGTAATCTATACTGGCGCACAAATACTGGGCTTCTACTACACCCTTCCGGTAGTGTGGCAACATGTAAATTAGTTAGACCGCAATCATAAGCATCTTTAGCAAAGACATCTTTAAACTCCATAAATATTCTCCTCAATTCATTTCTATCCTCATCGCTGTCACATGCATCCGCTGATAAAATCTGCTCCTCTACCATTTTTGAAAATTCTGGGAAATCTTCCAGTGGAGGAATCTCTGTGCTTTCTTCTAACTGTGTGGCTGTGTCTCTCTGTAATGCTGCCACTTTTAAATATTTTGGTATATCAGCTTCCACTTCAATGGGCTGATTTTCTGTTTCATTTTCATTTAAGTTAAATGTTATACAATCCTCTTGATGACAGCACACTGTCTCATTTGAATCATCAGGGTACACAGAATGAATTTTAAATATTCCATTGGGCTGAGAATCCAGGTATTCTGGCAACTCACCCCTGGCATCCACATACTTTTTAGGGATATTTCCAATCACCATGTTATTTAGATCTGCAGTATAATGTGATTTTTGTATGGCCATACCTAATGAGTAGTTTTCCTCTAAATGAATATCTTGACACCCTTCATTATTCACCATAATTTTTACAGACCCTTCACCAACATCTATCAATGGAATGTATTCATAATCCAGGCCTTGCTTTTTTATGGATTCATTCAAACACACAAATGCATCTGGATCCTTCATCTGTTGTCCATTTTTGCACTTCAGCGTTATTGCAAACTGCTTGGTGAATGCAGGGATAATAGTATCCTTCCTCAGCTGTAATTCAATTGCATATGGGACCAGCTGTGCGCAATGATAAGCCCTTCTTTAACTTCAAATTCAGGTGCCGGCCCACCTAGGCGTGACCATATTTTTGGATTAAGGAGATCTAACACCATACACATTCTGTGCATGATATCATTGCCCATGTAAAAGTCATTTTGTGTTCCACTCACTATCCAAACATTATGGTGAATTGTTTATTGTCCAATACTAATCTTCAGCATGCATCTGCCTGCAATTCGGTTTTCAAAGTCTGGACTGTCTAAAGCAGAGACATATTGGTTTTTAATTCTAAATTTTGGGATCTCCTCCCTCTCCATTATTTTTTGCATTATTTTTTGCAACAATTTCTCATTAATGAAGCTCCTTTCCTGTTCAAGCGCTAAAGTTGCTTCTATTGTTTTAGAATAGTCATTTATACAATGTGAACCCATGGTTGCTCATCTTCCATGTGTATTTCAGCAGGAGTAGTGATATGTTTTTCTGTATCTGTTTTAGGAGCAGTATTCTGTTTGCATGTCTTCTCTTTTAAATAAAAACGTAATGTGCGCTCATCTATGGCAGTTTGACATTTTTTCCTTGGGTCTAAATATATTTGTACAGATTGTTTCTCATCTTCACTCTGCATTTTATCTTGACACGTAGATAACAGTGATGCTAGGTATACAGCTATTCTGGAGATATACCTCCACTGCATCATTTGTTTTGGCAACGGTGTGGCATTCATTTATATTGCTGTTTTGTAAATTTAGCTTCTTAGATCTCAATGATTTTTTGGTTAAGGACCACAGTACTCCATTCACCCCATCTATGAGTGGGGACAATCTTTTCAGGCAATCTGGTCCCATCAGAAATGGAATTTCACAAATAGATGTGATCAATACATCTTGTTTCATCCTGTGTTTTCCTATCTTTATGTCAACCTCAGTGACACCTACAATAGGCACCTCCTCCCTGTTAAAATTATGCACTGGACCTTGATTTTCCTTCACTGTGATCTGATTCTGTGGGGATCTCCCTTCATTGATACTCTTTACCAATTCTTTAGACATAATTGTGGCCTGTGCGCCAGTGTCAATCATTGCAAATGTATTGCATTTTTCTTCTACAGTGATGGGAGCATAATACTAGTGTGAATTCTTACTGATTTCAGGGCTCACCATTCTCAGGCCTTTTTCACTTCTGGCTAAGCACATTGGTAAATGGAAAGACATTTTCCCTCCTTTTTTCCCATTTCTGTGTGAGAGACTTTATTCATTTCTCCATGTTCAGAGGTTTTTTGGAGTGTGGCCACTGTTCGCCCATCTATCCAGGTATCATCAGAGGTCACATTACAATCCTCCAACTGAACATGTGTAATAACACCACTTGGCAATTTATCATTGTCTAACTCTGTGCATTTGTGATTATTTAGTATGGTACCAGTCCTTTTAACTTCTTCAAAAATATGTGGCTCAAAGAATTCTTCAGGTGATTGTCCTGTACCCTCCTTTTGAGTATTTCTTTTTTCCACCTGTGTTTGGTTATTATTCTGATTGCCCAGGGAAGGAATTATAGCATCCCCACTCACTCCCTGTTCACTGGTACTCCCCATGCATGAGTCATTTTTCAAATTTCAGGTTTTCCTTTTTTATTTGTACAAATCTCCAATGTTTGATTTAGCTCTAGGTTAAACCGAACTTCTTTCATAAGGGTGTTTGCACTTTCCGTCACATGTTCATTTACCGGTATCTTTATTTTTGAATCCTTATACATCTCAGAGTCATTATGGAAAATCACATCAGAGCAATCTGTTTTCTTAGCACTGCAGGTATCATAAGTACTTAGGCCCTCATTACGACCCTGGCGGAGGACCATGGTGCAATTTGCACCATGGTCCATGGCGCAAAGCTGCCAACTCCGCCATGGGGGTTGGCGGACTTACCGCCCCATTCCGACCTTGGCGGGGCGGTAAGTCCCCAATCCCCATTTACCCTTCCCCATTCCCATTTTTGCCCCATAGGGTATAATGGGAGTGGGGAAGGCGTTAATTACGCCACCGTAAATTACGGTGGCGTAATTAACAACAGGTCCCGTAGCGCCATGGATTTTTCCGCCCGGAAAAACCAGGCGAAAAAAGCACCATGGCGCTACGGGAACTCGTAGTAAGGCGGAAAGGTACGCCATGCATTACGCTGGCGTAAACCCCTTTCCGCCAGGGTCGTAATGAGGGCCTTAGTCACTTTTCAGAAACCACCTGGTCATTGCTATGGCCTTCTGCCCCCTCCTTTGATGACTGTTTTTGTGCTGTACAGAGCTTTCCTATTTGCTCAGCCAACATTTTCACTTCGGCCTCGAGACACTGGAATCTTTCCATCTCTCTAGAATCCTCTCTCTGTGGCCTAGATCGATATTGGTTGTTTTCCCCCTGATTGGATCTATTCTGATACCTCTCAGGGGAAAGATTTATATTGGGATTGTTCCTGAACTCTTGATTCATATGTGGAGGGGAGCGGGGTGCACCCATCTTTTGGTTGTAGTCCCCTGGTGGGGAATCATTGTACTGATGTGGAACATAATTCATATTCTGCCTCATCCCTGTCTCTCATGTTGTGGGTACTGACTCCTATGTTGATTCCCATTATCAGTAAATCGATCCACATATCGGGGTCTACCCTGATTACCATATATCATGGTGTTGGGATCAAATCTGCTCTGTGTCCCCAATGTCTGGTAGGGACCATTATTTCTTTCATCCTGATTTTGTCTCTGGTTATTGTTCATACCTGACATATCAGGCTGATAGCCTGCACGGGGCCTATCTCCTAAGTACCTGGGGCTGATGTAGCTCTCCCTATTACTAGGATCATGTGATTGGAACATTGGTACAGATAGTGACGACCTTTGTTGATTACCCCTTTGTTCATGCGTCAAATTATTTTTACCTGGACTTTGAACAGACTCAAGGGGTATTTTGGCTGACCTGATTTCCATCACTGTTGCTGAGGGTTCTTTAACTATTGGTCTAGAGTCTTTCATTGTATCACTTTCTCTACCCTGACAATACAGTACTTCACATAGTTTTGTGCTTTGGTGTACAATCCACTCAAGGGACTTGTCACGATCAAATTCATGGACCAACGATGATATGATGTCTTTCTGTAGCCCATAGAAGTAGGGAGTTTTAAATTCATTAGAATTGGGGTCAAAAGATACATCAACGCCTGAAAATGCTCTTTTTAAGTCTTGTAAAAACTGGCGAGGGGATGTATTAGGCCCAGCAGTGATTGTGTAAGCAACTTTCTTTGCCTCCTGCAATGACTGGGAAGGAGAAAAATGACGCTTAATCTCTTTTTCAAACTCTGCCCATGTCATATTCTGCTGTTCATTCAATCCCCTTATGATACTGGCTGTGGAAGCATATAGAGTTAAATGAAAATACTGTCTGTATTGTTCCTTAGGTATCTGGAGGGCTTTAAATAAGTCATGGACCGCTTCTAAGTGATCCTCTATGCAGCACTCCCCTCCCTTTTTGAATGGTTTGATCAGGGCCTTGATGGATTTCATTATTTTTATGGGTCTACTTGTTGTAATGCATGGAATTGCATTATTTGGTGATTCAACCCTGGTTCCAGGTGTATGGGATTGGTGGCGGCCCCCAATGGGTGTATCAAATCCCCCAAGGGCGCTGCAACCAAGTTCAGTCACCGACCCAATGACTGGGGCACTAGTTCTTTGGGTTGAAATAGAATTCACCTCAACTCCATTGAATGTGGTGTCCTGCTGTCTATCCTGGGACCTGGAAATGCATATTTTCTGTTCCAAATCCTTATACTTCTTAAGGAGCCTGTCTGCCTCATTTTGCAAATAGTTGTTTTCATCACTCATTTTATTAATTACCTCCTGCATGTCACACATCTGCATTTGGCACTCATTGAATTCTTTGTTTCTCTTGTCTCCTTCTTGAAACATTTTAACCATTTCCTGTTCTGCATTTTGGAGATCACTTTCTTTTTCATAATGTTCTTTTTGTAAAATCTGCATTTCTGAAACAATCTCATCTTTATCTTGTCTAATGTGTTCCACCAATGCCTTTAAATGTACCAATTCTTGTACACTGTCCTCAAACTGTTTCTTGCTTTTGGACAATTGAATATCAACATTTCTGCATTTTAACTGCATGTCTTTTTTACACCCTTCTAATTCTGCTCTTAACATTTCTTCCTTTTTACTTGCCCCATCTAGGTCGGCTTTTAACCTGTTAACCAGTTAAGTATCACTTTCTTGCATTCGCAGGGACCTATTCAAAATAAACCATGTCTTGGCGCATAGCCGTATCAGACAATCTTTCTCTGCATGTTTATCAGCTGCATTTAATAATCTCAGAAGGCAGACCTGAATTATGCTGCCTTCTGCAAAAATGTTGTCTAGTGGTTCTTTCTGCACTTCACCATAAATACAGTCATGCCATTCTGTGGCACTGTTCAATGACCATGTCCCATGTGCATATAACTTTGCCTCCAAATATTGCACTAGTTCTGAGAATGTGGCTTCCATTTGAGACATTCTGAAATTCGTTTTTAGTGACACACTGCTATTATGAAATGGGTTCCCTTTAATGTACAAATGGTAGTGTGAAACACATGCCACGCCCAGCAGGTGCTCTATGATCACTTTCCCGGCCTGCAATGGACCATAAATATGTTGGGTATTTTGTGTTAATTTGGGGCCTGGCAGTATTTTCTTACCACCAAAAATAATGGTAATTTGGCAATGGCTACTCCTTGCATTTAGATTGGGTTTGGCCTTATTTCCTTTCAGGGACAATTCTTTATTACATTATATAGGATCAGTTAGTGGTATACATTGTTGTTGGTGGTATTTTGGTGAGCGTAATATTTCTGTTTTATTTGTGGCTCCAATATACACAAACTCTTCTTTTTCTTAGACTGTTCTTGTGATCTATAGAGGCCTCGGACTTACATTCAGAAACACCACAGCTTCATATATATAGCATTCTCAATAACCTGTGGTATTATCACTAATTTATATACGTTAGTGAACTATGTTTCCATAGGCCTCTTTGCTGATTCACTCAGACACCAGACTGAGTGAAAACACGCACACAGCTATTTTTCATTGCTAATGATATTACTCCATCTGTATGGGAAACATGACACATGTATTACCTAAAAATCTTCCCCTTCTCCTGAAATATTATTCTAGACGCACCAAAGAAAAAGACAAAAGCAAAAACACTCTACACAGTTTGAGTACATTATACTTGTATTATAAACAGTTGCATCTCCAAACAACATCTCACCCTCTTGTGTTACAGTATTCTCTGAAACAAACAGAAGAACAAATATACGGCAACAGAACAAAATTCACTTTGCATCATCTGTAACAAGAAGAAGAGAACAATACAGCTGTAATTAAGAAACCAGCAATCACAGTGTCCTCTTTTCTTAGGGGCTTGTTGGGGGAGGACTAGAGACCATAGATAAGCAAACAAGGTCCACAACAAGCTACCTGCTAATATCGTATAGGGCTGGGAAAATTAGCATATACCTGATATGAAGAAAAATGGGAGAAACGTCTTATCTAACATATATAAAGATGATATGGTCGGGGATTTATCCAAACATATATTTGTATTTATTTATACATAATGTATAGACATAATAAAACAACTGGGCATCAGAAAAGTGCCCAGACCCATAAAACAACTATTCACACATGGATACATGACAGACAAGTACTGATACTATATATCATCCAAAGATAGTTCCTATATCTACAGGGTGATGTTAGTAGCTAATGGGTGACTTTTTGCACATTTCTTTTACAAAGCAAAAGAGAGGAAACCCATTGGGAAAGTGTCGACAGTAAACAAAATCTGTTTCCAGCCTTTATGCAGTGACTACTGGTGCTCCACACTTTAGGGTCAGTGGTAGATTGATGTATTTTCCGCTTAGTCTTTCATCGGGACACTTGTGATCCAAGTAGAAAGGAATTCTAAAACAACACACATAAAAAGAATATTTTTATACCGACCAAATTTATAAAAGCCCAAGAGTGTAATACTTTTGCACACGTAATAGTCTATATTTTGAACAGCCTTGGATAATCAATATACGTATCAACAATTACTTTATTTATAAACTAGTTTAGAAGAAACCAAAGTTGAATTTGATATAGATGGTGAGTATCATTTTGTCACCATTTTGCATTTCAAAAAACAAACCAAAAATGGTTAATTTTGAATTTGTGTTCAAAATCGGAGGGAAGGGAAAGAAAGGGGAAGGGAAAAGAAGGGGAAGGCAGGAAAAACAAGGGAAGGGTTAGTGACTTCTTGTATATATCCCATTTCTATGAGCCTATTGAAATTGGGGTTATACCTTTTGGCGCTAGAGACAAATGGCAGTCTTGCTGTATTTGAATGACCGGATATTGTGGCCAGATATCAGAGGGTGAGTCTTCTGTTTATTCAGCTAAAGAGATAGAGAGACAATAGAATGTTTGAGGCTCTGTACATGTGTAATGCTAGTAACTTCGGGCAAGTCCAGCACAACTCTTATGCAGATCCATAGGTACTCCTTGTGTGATGAAACGATGTTACCCAGTAATTCAACGCTGCTGCTAAGTAAGTACAGAGAGGAAAGGGTTTGAGACTCTATAACACGGGCAAACATGGTTTATCTGTTTCTTTAATTTGTCAGAATAAATGGCAGCATCATCCATATATGACCACAGAAAAATAGAGTGAATTGACTCTATTAGGACTGGTGCTCTCAGTTTGCCCTAAAAATGGGGAATGTCCACTTTTGCAATGTACATTCGTATTTTCGTGAAGATTCAAATTAGAAACTGTGCATCATTTTCTTAAAAATATTTTTATTTCACATCTAATTGCTGTGACGTCTTTCTTGAATATTCTACTTCATATTCAATGAGGCCTTGCATAAAGATATTGGCTCGAATTCTATGTACGTTTGCCAATGCATTTCGGTTATTAAAACCTTCGTCAGGGTCATATAATTATTTCGTTATGCCTAATCGTTCTCTATTTCAAAACAATGAATCAGCATAATCATAAAATAATCATTTGACAATAATTCCAAAAACAAACGCATGGAATCACGCATACCCGTTCCAAGATGTGTTTTTAAATGTTCCAACATTGAGGTGGTGAATAGGAAAAACAGAAAAGAGAAATCTTTATTAGAGATCCGTAATGTTACTCGCCTTGCGATATTCACTTAAACCGTGTGGCAATTAGGTGATTAGTTAAAAGCACCTTATGGTTCAAAGGGTTCTCGGTCCCGTAGAACAATTGTCCAATCTGAGTACACCTGTTAATGTTATGTGAAAAGTTATCAGACTGAGGTATATCACTCAGCATATTCAAATGTGGAGCGCGAGACACACTCTTACCGTTCCTCAGCAAAATCGCTCCGTGCTGGTCAAACGCGTCTGCAGAGGCGCAAGCGCGAATGACGCGAGAAGAATTTATGGGTTGTCATGGGGATCCAAAGGCGTCGCGTGGGAACACGTACGCTTTAGGTCCCACCCCTGTGCAAGCATAGTAGGCGGGACTGTCGCCATGACTATGCTGTACTAATTAAAGTGAAACTGGATGTGGTGACGGGAGCAGAATTTAAGCGTTGCCATGGGAATCCAAAGGCGTTGCGTGGCAACACATACGCCTTGGGTCCCACCCCTATGCATGCACAGAAGGCGGGACTGTTGCCATGACTACACTGTCCTAATTGTACTGGATGATGTTCATCGGCGGTCTAACGCCTGTGTATGTTGAAAAACTTGTTGTGCATTGCATGAATGCAGTGAAAACCAGTACTACATAGTTAAAGAGGTACACATCTTGATAGCGCAATACGAGAATGCAGTGAAAAACAGGTTCTTAGTAGTTAAAGTGATACACATCTCAGACGGGGTGTTTACTACACCCAGGTGTCAAAAAAGGTCCTAAAAGAGGACCCGATGTTAGGACAAGTTGTCAAAGGTATTACTGCGGGCAGAGGTCGAAACCAAATAGGGGGACAGTTCAATGTCTAGGAGGGCAGTTGAGAGTCAATAATCTACAAACCAATGGGAAAGTTATGGCATGTATCCCTTATCTGGAAGGGTGGGAGGGAGTCAATGATCAGTAAGCAAGGTAGGAAAATTGCAAAGGCACGTATAAAAGGGTCAACTCAAAAACAGTTGGGCCAAAGTCAAATTATGACGGGATAGTGGTACTGGATTAGAAGAAGACAACTATGCTGATCCACAAAGTGGATATTCATAGGTAGAACATATAGTTTATTTCTTCATTTAGTCCCTTGGGTGTCAGAGAGCTCACTCAATCAATCCAAAATGTTTCTCGTTGGTCGAGTCTTTTTTAAAGATTCTCATATTTGTTGTATTTGCGGACCACTTCTAAGATTACAAATCTGATCTGTGCCAAATTATGGTGTTTTTTTTGCCAATGCCTGGCCACCGCCGAAGTTACTGTGTGATTCCTTATGCATGAACGATGTTCATTCTATCGAATTTTAGCAGTCCGTTGTGTCTGGCCAACGTAGAATTGCCCACAGGGGCAATTGATTCCATACACAATATTCTGTGTGTCACACGTGGCATAGTCTTTCAACTTGATTTTAGTTCCAGAGTGCGGGTGGTTAATGCTCGATCCTTTGATGATGTAATTACAGTTACTGCAGTTAAGGCACGGAAATGTGCCTATCCACTCTGTTGTCCTTTTCTTTCGCATTGGTTTCGTGTAAACCAACTTATCTTTCAGGTTCTGGCTCCGTTGATACGCAAACATAGGGAATTCTTTGAAGAGATGTTCTATTCTCTGATCACAGGTTATGGTATTCCAATTTTCTTTTATTATGGATTTTATCCGACTGCTTTGCCTTGAATATTTTGATACAAAAACCAGTGAGGGCAATTGTTCTGTTTTTGTTTTGGGTTTCAAAAGTTCTGCTCTGTTTTGTGTGGCTGTGCAAGCAGTAGCTATGTCTATTTCTTCTTGAGAATACCCTCTTTCCAAAAATGTGTTCCCCATCTCCTTCAATGATTCTTGGCAGTCCATAGGGTCACTGACTATTCTTTTCACCCTTAGCATTTGGCTGTAAGGGAGATTCTTAATCAGGCTGGGTTGGTGAAAACTTAACCTTTGTAAGAGATTATTGCGATCAGTATTCTTGCGATAGATCGTGGTGCGATATTCACAGTTAGTAACTTTTATCTCCACATCCAAAAAATGTATGATTTTATTCGAGTGTTCATGTGTAAACTGGATTTGGGGGTCTATGTTATTCAGATAGTCAAACAAAGTTTCAAGTTCGGATTCTGTGTTTGTCCAAATGCCAAAAATATTGTCTATGTATCTGATCCATATCGACAGATTGTTATGCCATTGAGGATTTGTGAGTACACATTCCAGTTCAAATTTGGACATAAACGCGTTGGCATAAGAAGGTGCCATGGTGGCCCCCATTGATGTGCCTGCCATTTGCAAATAATACGAGTTTTTGTATTGGAAGTAGGAGTTATTGCTGATAAATTCTAAGAGTGCCATTATGAATTTTTTCTGTGCCTGTATCTCACCTTCTTGTAGTAATAACCATTCCACTGCCTCCCTACCCAAGTCATGCGGGATGGAAGTATACAGACTCTTGACGTCTACGGTGAAACCGATATGGTTGGGATTAAATGGAATTGTTCTCAGTTGTTGCAGAAAATGAGTAGAATCCCTGATGTATGTGCTTGTTTTATGGATTAAAGGTTGTAAAAAATAGTCAATATATTTTCCCAACGGTTCCAGAATACTGTTCATACCTGCAACTATGGGCCTCCCTCTTGGTTTGTGTAGATCCTTGTGGACTTTCGGTAGAGTATAAAAATGCGGTATACGAGGATGTGGGTTAGTGTGAAACTTGTTTGTGTTGTGTGAGATCCATTCTAATTCCTCAGCTTTTGTCAATAAAGTCTCCAGGTTCTTTCTTATTTCTTCTGTAGGATCTGTGTCCAAAGGAGCATATGTGTTTGTATCATTCAGTTGCTGTGCACATTCTTGATAATAATCTTGACTGTTCAAGAGAACTATACTACCTCCTTTATCTTCAGCTCTTATTGTTAATGATTCATCTCCGTATAGGTCTCTGATCAATTTAAATTCATGAGGTTTCATGTTGCTGTTCTTCAAATAGCCAAACTTGATTTTCTCCAAATCTCTTCTGACTTGTTTTTGGAATATGTCGATCGATGGTACACTGATAGGTGGTATGAAGTTACTTTTCCCTTTGAATTCTTTGTGATCCAAAGGGTCCTCATCAGGTGAATTCACCGGTTCTAGTTCACTGAAGAATGCCTTCAGCTTCATTTTCCGAATCAGCTTATACAGTTCGATTTTTGAATCAAAGAGAGTACTGTTGTGCGTGGTAACAAAGCTAAGTCCTTTCTCAAGTGTTTGTGTCTCTGTGGGAGTGAGTACCCTGGAAGATTGATTGATTACTAATTTTTCTTGTGCTGTAGTCTTGTGTTCGGTTTTGCTTTTTGTTTTCCTTTTTCCCCTTCTGGTTCTCTTCTTCCTCTGTCTAAAAAAGGGATTCTATCTGCTCTTGATGGTTCTGTTGTGCCTGTGGCTCCTGAAATGCTTGCACCTGTTTCTTCTTCTTGATTTGTACTATCTCTCTCTGTATCTGTTTCTGAGCTGGATGTTTCACTTCTGTTGTGTGGCTTGGATTCCCTCAGTGGTGGTCCATACTTATCTATCCAACTGTACACCTCATCTTTTAGATAATCATAGGTATCGTGTTTGAATTTTCTAATTTTCTTGTTCTCAAGCTCTGTTTTGTATTCTGACAATTTGGTGTTGATATCTTCAAGGATGGCATCCACCTCTTCCCTGTTGTTCAATTTCCTTACTCAGATCCTGAAGGTTACTTGCCAGTTCTTGTATTGTTAGTAAAATAAGGTCTAAAGAACACTTGTTAAGTATAGCTTCCCATTTTTTTACAAACTCTTTGCTCTCTTTACACAAAGTAGGTCTCAATTGGATACGCAAGCCTCTAGGGATTATTTGGTTTCTATAGTATCTGCCCAGCGTGATTGCATGCAATTTGCGGTTGATTTCCTTGCGGATTAGGTATTCCAATTGTTTGATTTGTCGTGTTGAGTCTTCCTTATTGGTACTGATTGTGTTGACTCCAGTGTCTTCAATCAAACCCAGTATCTTGGTGGCCTCTTCGACTGAAAAGCCTAAAGTTTCAGCTTTCTTTGTAGTTAAAGCTTCAATGTCGGCAAATGACATATTTAGTTCAAATATTCAATGTGTGCCTCTACCTTGAGTTATGCCCAGAAAAAATGCAAACACAAAGGAGTTGAAGGAGGGCACTATGCGTCATTGCTGTGCGTTAATTATACAATCGTATTGCACTTGTTGAAGTTTTAGCCTGGGGTTACCAATCTGTATAGGTCCTATGGCATAAGGACCCAAGATTTAGTTTGAATCTTCACGAAAATATGAATATACATTGCAAAAGTGGACATTCCCTATTTTTAGGGCAACCTGAGAGCACCAGTCCTAATAGAGTCAATTCACTCTATTTTTCTGTGGTCATATTTCTTGGGTCCATATGCCATAGGACCTATACAGACTGGTAGCCCCAGGCTAAAACTTCAACAAGTGCAATATGATTGTATAATTAACGCACAGCAACGACGCGTAGTGCCCTCCTTCAACTCCTTTGTGTTAACATCATCCATATATGCCATGACAAATGTACGTAGGAACATGGAAAATTGATTTTTCAAAAATGCCGGAATGCTGAATGCCAAACCCAAATCCTCAATAACCTATATTCTTTCCAAAATGTGGTCTACTATTCGTCACTTGAGCACATTCCAAAGAGGTTATAGGCTCTTCTCAGGCCTATTTGTGAGCATATGGTGGCTTTCATAGCTACATTTACTAGTTCCCCATTATGTTATTAAAGCTGAGAAGTTAATAGAGAGATGCAGAATGTCTCATTCTTCGGGGTGAAATAAAGGAGAGAGGCATATGGAGACAGAGTCTACCAAATCTGCCCATTTTTGGCATTTGTCTTGATAATCTCTTTTGTATGAATATGAGCAAGCTGAATAACTTAAGTAGATTGGTAATGGCAGTGGAAAAAGGGCAAGCACACATTTGTTTTTGACATGTAGTTTGGTCATAGTAGAGCTTTAGCAAGACAAGATAATTCATGTATGCCTTGTTATGGTCTATTTGGTGTAACCAAATTGCAATGTGGCAACATCAGCTGCTGTACTCATTTCAATCTGTTACTGAACTGTGGAGCAACCCGCTCTAAACAAGGAATCCGCTTTTTTGCACTCAGCACGAGCGGACCAAATGTATCTTGCCTTGATAAAGCACATTTAGGCATGAAGCACGTGCTATTAGATCTCATTTAAACGTGTTTATACAAATGCCAATAAACCAACAGTATACCCTCTACTCTTGGAATACAAAAGTATCCGTCCGCGACGACTGTATATTTTGTGGTGCAAGGTATCTTACACTGCCTTTTAAGACACTGTTTATCTTTTCACCATTCAGTGACGTTGAAAGAACCTGCATCGTTCTGTGGTGTCCCCAGCAACAGAGCTCCTGCGAGTTGGAGGACAATGTGATGTTAAGGTCCAGCAAAGCACATGCGCGATCAGACATCAGTCAGTCTCTGTTCCAGTGGGAAAAGCGGGGCTAAAAGGACAGGGTTTTGAACTTGATGTGAGCCGCATCAACTGTGTAAACCATTTATTTACATGGTGGCCAGTAAATCAACTGGGTGCCAGGTTTTGACCTGCTTCAAGATTTTTACATTTAATGAATCAAAAAATGTATTTAGTATTTATTTATTGTTTTGGATTTGATTTAAGCCCCGCATGTTTCTATTCTCTGGGAAACATTGGCATCTTTACGAGTTGGGCTGTGAGGTAAAAATGTGGTAGTAGTACCGTTACTGCCACATTACTGCACCCCACCAAACTATGAGTTTGGCGGAAAGTTGAATGATTCACCTCCAGCTATGAGCTGGAAGTAAATCTGTTCACATAATTTAAACATCTCATATGACTGGAGAGTCCTCATCCAAGAGCCATCAAAATCGCATATTCAAAGGTTATTTAAGAAGTGTAACAAATAAAATAAGTGGTCCAACCTGTTGTGAACGTTTTAATAGAGGCACCAATAGAATTTTCAACATTGTAATTTGCTAAGCAGGTTGTAAGGAAGTCTCCGTGATCCAAAACATAACCCAACATATGATTATTATCCCCCCCAAAAAAATCAGTGTTTATGGAAGAGGTCAGAAGCTGTGCAATGCAAGCTATGGCGTACTTTCTGAGCTCATGATGGCTCTTTTGATACATAATACACAAAATACTATGATTGTAAAGTGCTCCATTGCTTCCCAAAGCTAGGTGTGCTCAATAAATATAATAATAATAATAATAATAATAATAATAATAATAATAATAATAATAATAATAATAATAATAAAAACATTAACCAAGGAGCAAAGAGGTAACTTAACCCAACAAACTTCGATAGCCAAGGTTAGTATCCCTGGAACTAACGAAAGGGATCACTTGAGAATCCGCTCAACCACTACGAGAAACATCACGCAAACTGTGCCTGACAAGCAGGCCACTGCTGGGACACCCCGACAAAGCTTTCTCCACACAAAGATAGCAATTCTCAGCACCTGAGCACAACCGACAAGACAAATCACCCGTTAAAGAACAAGGAAACTCCATAAGGTTGTGCTCATGGAACACCAGGGGTCACTCCCATTTGACGGCTTTAGAGGACATATAAATGGGAGTCTATGATCTATATTGTCTACAAGAGATTTGGCTAACGCAAGTTCCAACGTTAGAGGGGTACAAAATCTTCTTGTCGCCGGCAAAAAAGGGGGCCTTGGGTCGCCTTTCATCCGGCATACTGATGGCTTGTCGACACGGAAGTGGGATCTCCATGGAAAAAACACTCATTAGCAACCAATCTCTGCTTATGGTTAAGGCAAAGTGGGCAAATACAGACAAAAACGGTGTAACGGACATCACACCGATGATTATGATCCCTAACACATATTGAAAACTGGCAGTGATCGATGCCCCTCAATACTTAGAAATGATAGAAGGAGCTATAGACGAGGCAATAGCAGTCCATCTGATGCCATACTTCATGATATGCAGAGAGATCAACTCGATATGTCAAGCCCAAACAAACTTAATCAGACCTCAGCTGAAGGCTTCGGCAGCGGTACAGAGAGGGGTAGCATGGACGAACTTGATGAAGTTACGTGAGCTCCACAACTTGGAAACAGCGTTTCCTAACATTAACTGCTTGCCCGCGTGGGAACGAGAAGCCTCAAGAGTCACAATTGATTACATATTTGTCACGGGCCCGCTGCTCCAAGTTATGACGTCCTTTGAGGTTATACGCAACAATGCAAGTGACCACAACCTCCTATCAACTTCCTGGCCCGCGAGATCTGCATCAGTCGCAAAGACCCCATTTCAGCTGGAACCTAACAACCAAGGTACGAGATTAAAAATGTCGGCCATCTCAGTAAGAGACCTGACATTAAATAAACAGTGCAGGCCTACACAGAATCTTTAAAGCAGAATGATTATTTACCCCTGCTTATGACTTACAAACAGGTGGCATCGCACCAACATCGTCCGCCTGCACCAAAAAAACTCATGTATGATGAATTCTTGGTCGCCAAAAGAAAATAATTGAGAAAACTCAAGCTGAAAGCAAAATCCTCAACTATGCCATCTGCAGTATCATCAGCCACAGAAGCTACTAGAGGATATAAAGCGTGGCTCGAAAATTACCGCTTAACTCTGTACCAACAAGACGCAGAAAACATACTAATGGCCATAAATGGCCATAATAATTGAGAATTTTGGTCCTTGCTGAAGTGGACATCATCAGCTACAGAGTTATCCATTGTAACCAGCATCGGAGAGTCAACCTTGGTAAAGTTCTTCAAGACCCTGTTCCAACATCCGCCCAACACTCTCACACAAATTCCTAGTGCAGAGCCATTAAACTGGGTGAGCCTAGATGGCAAAGAAGAAATAACAACCTTGATTAAGAAATTAAAGAACTCTAGAGCGCCGGGCCCGGATGGTATCACAAACGTGGATCTAAAGGCTTTTCCAATGGAATGGGCTGAGCTCCTTGGCAAAATATTCCGCAGATGTGGAGAACTGAATTCGATCCCACCATCGTGGAAATCAGCCACAGTTGTCCCGATTTTTGAAAAAGAAAATAAGAGCGACCCTGCAAACTACCGACCTATCGCTTTGTTGGACTCAATCGATAAAGTCTTCAGCTCACTGCTTCTAAGAGACTTCAAAGAATGGGCTAAAAATGCCCCGTACAATGATTATCTACAAACAGGTTTCAAGAAGAACCTGTGACTCTCAGCGAACATCCTTATGATAAGCGCTCTAAAGAGCAAGGTCCTGGAAGGAGGTCTGCGGATATTGTGCAACTTTATAGACCTAACCCAGGCCTTTGACCGTGTGGACAGATCTCGTCTTTGGGCTAAACTCCCAGCCTGGAACTGTCCTCCAGCCCTCCTAGAACCGATTAAAGCCCTCTATACCGATACCAACATGAGAGTACGGCTAAACCATCAAGGGCTACTCTCATCTGAGATAGCAACGTCAAGAGGCGTGAAGCAGGTATCTCCGCTGGCTCCGGCTCTATTCTTGGCCTTCATAGGGGATATCAAAGACTCAGGAACAACAGCCCGTACTATTCCTTCTAAAATGGGCAAAAAACTGATCAATCGGCTGCTGTACGTGGATGATTTAATCCTCCTCGACCACACACCAATCGGTTTGCAGCGCCAACTCAACAAACTACAGGAATACATTTCGAGTAACAACTTGGAGATTAATGAGAAAAAAACGAAATTCATGATATTGGCAGCAACAAACAAGAAAAAAGAATAGACTTTTCTGGGCCTCGAATGTCTGCCCATAGAAAAGGTGCAAGACTTCAGGTATCTTGGGGTGACACTAGATAGCTCAAAGCACGAGACAGCCATGCAAGATTCCTTAAGAGATAAAACAAAAAAAACTGGTAGCATAAGGGAAAGCGATTGACAAGAAATGTGGCCGCTTTTCCATGATCCCGGTGCTGAACTTCTATAAAATGAAGGTGGTTCCAGCTTTGACATACGGAACGGATGCAATGCCAAACATACCAACGACATTATGGCCGAAACCTGAGGCCTTGTTCTGGAGATCAGTACTCGGTTTACTGAACTCTACTTCTGTAGTTTCTATTCGACAGGAACTCAGTTTTCTGTCGCTATCAGGCACGGTTAAATGTAACGCATTGATGCTCTTCCGGAAGTGCAGGATGTCAAAAACGCTTTCAATCTACAACGTGATACATCAAGAAAGCCTACACACTAGCAGTAAGATGGTCAACCTTTGGAACCGGACGAACCTTGACACACTGCTTTCAATCACAAGCGACAAAGAGGAACTGCGTAAGAATCCCGTGAAAGTCCTGAAGAGACTAAAGGAACTGGACTGGATAAGGACAGTGAAAGTGGCTGCCAACAATAAAGTGACGACTCATCTTCCCAGTAACACAAAGAAACTAAACAAACTCCAACCGTTCATTAAGAAATTTCCGTGTAAAAAGGCTTGTGACCTTTTGCTGAGAGCTAGACTTAACCTACTTTAAACAAATGAAATCTTAGCGATTAGGGGTCTGTCCGCTATCAACTTGTGTCAATTCTGTGATCCTTCTGGGGAGAAAGTGTCTATCCGGCACCTGCTTCTTTCTTGCCCTGGCACACGTCGGATTAGACTTCACTATTTACAGCATACCCTCTCCAACTTTTCATTAAGGGACAAAGACTCTTGTTGGTCTAGAATGATTGAGGGCGACAGAACCTCTTGGTTACTTACTTGTAAGGTACAAGGACAAACGTGACAGTGACACTCAGCTACAATCTGATTAAATATGATTGATATTCTATTTTGTAAAAATCTTGTTGATTAACACAAATAAATAAAAAAATAAAACTAAAAATAATAATAATAATAATGAGAGATATCTCCAGCAATCAACTGAATGCACAGGACCACTTGTCTAAGCTGCAACCCCATACTGTATTAGTTTCTGTACCCTAATCCTTAATATTTTTCTGTTTAGTATTTTTATAGTTTTTTGTATTTTAATTGCTTGAAGATGTCAAGCAATTAAAATACAATACAAAAATACAAAATGAAGATGTCAAAACAAAAGCACTTACATACATTTTAAAAAGGGCAATTGCAAAAGGTGCTGGAGGAGATGAGAGTCCAACCCAGCTCCTCTTTCCCAGGAGGCATGTTCTCACACCACTTTACAACCAACATAGTGGAGATGAAGTGTAGAAAACCATAGAGGAGCACCAATGCATCACAATACGTCACACTACAATCAGCTACAAAGTGACAATCACAACGCACTATACTATAGTATGTGAAGGATCTTTGCTGCTCTTTACATGTCTGCTTTGATGACAAAATTCTTGCACATTTGCAGCATGGTTTCCACCTACAAGTGTTGTCCTCTGGCCACAAACCAGAGGTCAGTGTTTATATGTGATCATACCGACCACAAAAACAGAGTGGTATATAACAGAGCGGACACAACATCGAAAAATACAAAATTTGTTGGGGTTTTTTGGGGTGGTCCCCCCACATGTCCCCTTTTTTCCCACCCCAACTCCATCCAGACCCATTTTAATCCCTTACCCAACTACCCTTTATTTATTTTTTATTTTTTTTGTGTGTTTTTCTGTGTTATTGTCCACTCTGTTATGTACCACTCTATTGTGTTAGCAATAAAATTACTGGCTACCAGGTCAGTTGTCAAGACAAATCATCTTGTATCGGGACAAGGAATGCATTCTATGTTAACCAATATTTCCTGTAATATGAATATTAGGGAACACATATGATTCCAGTGCACTGCATAACCCCAAAGGGAACACTTTCAACACCATCCTTGGGGGTTATTATTTCATTACAAGAGGGCTGAGGAGGCAGTATACATTGTTTTCTCTCTTGTTTCTTGTTGTCCTTCCCCACTCTACACTATCTAGCTGGCCATGCACCCTTTATTTGAAATCTCTCACATGTTCACCTCTGACTGTTCTTAGAGCAAAGGGGCAAATTCAAAGCTGACTTTAATCAACCCTTTCTTTAATAATGCTCTTTACTAGGCCTTTAATAGTATATGATTGTGGTACAGGCATCATAGACTTTGCCCTTCCCCTCTTGTGTCAGGTAATATCCAACCAGCACCTTCT
Source organism: Ambystoma mexicanum (assembly GCF_040938575.1). Lineage (NCBI taxonomy): Eukaryota > Metazoa > Chordata > Amphibia > Caudata > Ambystomatidae > Ambystoma > Ambystoma mexicanum. Next base: position 706,509,503 of record NC_090930.1, on the reverse strand, counting down.
GTGTAGTGTCGCATGAAAGTGATTATAACCATGTTAACATCACTCTGCCTCTGCCCCAAAGATATTTCAGCTGCTGCAGTTAACATTGGTTGCTAACAGTTTCCAATTAGCTCCCAAATAAACGTTTGTCAGCTGCTCTCATCCAGCATCTGTGGTGATGATGGTGGCTGCTAGATTTTGGAAGGGCAGTCACCATAGCACTAGGTCAGAAAAGCAGTGATTAAACATAGTTTATCAATTATAAACTAGAACATTTTTTCTGACCTGATGCCACTACCAATACATTTTCCATGTTGGTACAATGCAACAATGAAAGTTGAGCTATACACTAGTGTTTTTATCTGAGTATTCTTTGGGCATTTTATTTCCATGAACATAGAATACACAAGTAAATGTTTGTAACCAATGAATGGGTGATTATCACAATCTGTGCTCTAGGGCACATAGCAGTTTTTGCATTGGAAGACAAAATGAGAATGGTGGCTCTGATTGGAAGATGTATGGCTGCTGTATAGTGGAACATGCTCTACTCAGTGCTCTCAACCTGCAGCCTTCACAGACTGGGACAGTGTACCCGAAACCAACAAAAAAGCCAGATACAAATTCCTAAACATACATGTTTGAAGGATCATGGGAGTTGTTGTCCAAAACATCAGGGGAGGTACAGGTTGCGCTAGTTCTTAAGACTATAGTTTGTGCTTACTGTACGCACCTTAGGTGCAGGGCTTTCATTCTGGGGCATTTATTTTGGGATTCCTGAGTTGAAATGTTCAAAATAAAAGGTCATGTACATGGAATGTCTACACTGATCCTGGGAAAGGGCCAAAGCAGCAAATCCCGTATCACAAATGTCTAAATAGACTGTAAACTTAAAAATGAATATTATGTTCGTAGAATTTCTACATCCTTTATCATGAATGGCAAAACACAACTTGCTTGAGGGAAGAGCAAACAGCGAAGGAAGGACTCCAAGCAGAGTGATTGCTTTTGATCTGTGCAAGTCAAACATAGTTTGCTGTGGCATGTTAAAACACTACATTCTTGTGTCCATATAAAAATTGCTAAGGGTTCAAGGCCAGTACCACCAGTTAGACCATTCCATCTGCAAGTCCATATCACAAAATATATAGCAGGCATAATCTCAAAGCTCTCATAACCCTCAAGTGTCACTAGAGCGAACTTAGAGGACCGACCCTACTACACAAAATAAAAACAGCCTTAGCAAGACTGAACAGGGCATACCTGTCTGAAATCAAAGAAGTCCTAAAAAGAAAACTATGGAAACAGAATCTCCAACTCAAATAATCCATGCAGGAAACTCCATGGAGAATTCAAGTTCCCTAGCTGTCTAACTCCTCTGCCTTAGCACACAATAATTCTGCAATGAACTATCCAGCCACTTTCATAACATTGCACTCGAAAGACATTGCACCATCACCGCAAAACTTATTCTGATGCCCCCCCTATCTCCTGCCCTCTCAAACCAAACACATTCCTCAACCTCTGTACCAGCCCTCTCGCCATTCACCCTTATTTCCCAGGCTGATCGCTACATCCTACTAGCACTTATCTGATCCTTGGGCTCCACTGGAGTCCCCTACCTACCGTCTCTTCTGAAAAAGATCCTTACACCACCTGTGCAGTCAGTATCGCATGCTTCATAATCAATAACTCACTCTCATTATGCATCTTCTCAGAGGCCTTCAAAACCTCTCATGTCAAACCATTACTAATAAAACCCAGCCTCATCCCACTCACCCATCGAGCTACTGCCCAATCTGCAACACCTGCTTCATTGCTAACCAAAGGACTGCGCTGCATACAAGCAACTTGACCTCTTCACAGAAGCCAATAGGCTCCTTGACCCATCCCAATCAGGGTTCTGACCCCTCTGTGGAATGGTATCCATCCTGGTCTCTGTCTGGGATGACCTAAAAGAGCTGCTGATTCAGAAGGATGCGCTGTACTCATCCTCCTCGACCTATCAGCAGCCTACCATCAATCACACAATACTCAGGAACAGGCTCCTCACCCTAGGCATAAAAATGTCTGCCCTCAATTGGATGTCCTTATTCATTTCCAATTGCTCGCAAATCATTCTCCTTCAACCTTTCGCCTCTGCCTTTTCCCCCCATCACAAAAGGGGTCCCACAAGAAGCCTCCCTTTCACCCCTCCTCTTCAACATCTAACTAAGCCCACCGACTCTCATCCGCTCTCACAACCTTACCTGAAAAAATTATGCAGATGACACCCAGATGATTTTCAAAATTCCCCAGACTCCAACCTCCCCCTTCCCGACCTCGCGTCTAGCCTCTCGGCTATTGATCTATGGATGGCGACCAACCACCTTATCCTCAACCTGGGGAAATCAGAATTCCTAATATGCAGAAAAACTCGGAGCACCACCTGACGCCTCCACCTCTGTTAAAAATCTTGGATGCACCATGGACACAGACCTATCTCTTTCCAAACACTTCAACTCTGTATCCAGAACATGAAACTTCCACTTAAGCAAATCTCTGCCTATCTCTCCTATCCTGAAAGAGCTTGTGCAATACTGGCCATCATCATCTCCCGCCTAGAGTACTCCAATTCCCTCTACATAGAAGTCCCAGCATGCCACCTCAGGAAACTCCAACAAATACAAAACTCAGAATCCAGACTGTTCCTTGCCTTTCGTTCAGAGAACATATCACTCCTATTTTCAGAGTATTACACTGGCTCCCTGTCAACCTAAGAGCAACCGTCAAAGCCATGTGCAGCTCATAAGAAGCCCTCCATAATAAGGGACCAGAGTTCCTACAGGAAAAGATCATCAACTACCAACACCTGAGAAACCTCTGATCGGACTCAGCTGTCATCCTCACTATTCCCCTTTACCACTCCACTAGAGTTGGCAACTCAGCCTTCTCTATCCTAGCTCCCACCATCTGGAACACTCTCTGCATATCTGCCGCACCGAGCACTACCGTTCCTTCAAAAAAGACCTACAAACCTGACTATTTCCCACATTATTCTGAAACCCATCCCTAACCTTCCAATTCCCAATCCAAGCATATGAACATACACCACCAGGCTGCACTGGATGCTATCACGACAGCCGACCTCACAGTACCAGGTGGCACCAGCCGTTATTTTAGCGGCCTGGACCTCACACATTATCAAAGACCAATAATAATCTTGGCTGTCACAAGGACCACTAGCTGACGCAGGCCATCCTCTTGTTCTCACACCAAGAAATGACAAAGGATTGATACGTCAGCACACCTGTCATGTATGGGGAAAACAGGTAAATCACAGTCAAAGTTGTTGAGATAGAACCACAGCACCACCACACTCGGAGAGATTATGATGTCTGGCAGGACATAGTTCTGGGAGGAATTGTGTGCCATGGCAATGTCCTGCACCAGAAGGTCAGGTGGGTCTCTCTCGTGGATTGCTCCAGAATGCAATCGAGAACTTGCCCTGAATTGCATTTGAAGGATGTGAGTGTTGGCAAGGGTATCACATCTGGATGAACTATAGAGTTGTCCTCTCATGATAAGGGTAACAATTGTGAAGGTTTAGTGCGCGCAAAATGTCTGGGAAGATTTACCATGCTCTCCACCTGGAATAGCTTTAAAGCATAGCCCGTGCTCCACTAGTGGCAATTTTTGAAGCATAGCCTGTCTCTGTCACCTACCATTTTGTTACAGCTGCAAGAATCCACAGAGGATGACACTTCCTGATTGGGTGCAGATACAACAAATCTCCATCTGAGCTTCTAGACACGTATAACCACTCCAGTGGATACTGACCACCTGCACACATCAGAATACAGCAACAACTATGACAAATTTTGTCTCATTGCTCACCTAATTGTTCCGAATACTTACATCAGACTACGCCTCAACATATCTGACATCAGTATGCAGCAAAGACCTATGACACATTTGGACCAGCTGGACACATAGTGAGTTTTTAGCACTCACGCCATCCCCTGACTCCTCTCGGCACCCATCTAAATGCCAGACCTCATGGGATGCTTTCTACCAGATTCTGGCCAGCCCTGCTAAGCCTTATCATGGCCAAATGTGCTCATGCATTCTAATCATACCCTGTGATCTCCAACACTCTGGACTTCGATCCCAGAGGGTGTTCCCACCTCTAGCTCATTGAGACTATAATAATGGCATAAGGCACTATATAAATTACAACTACAATACAATCCAAAGGTTACATGCCAGAACCACCAGACCATGCTATCTGCAAGTCCATATCACAAAAGATATAGCAGGGATAAGGGATGATATGATTTTCCTTCAATGAGTGAGAAGGCCACAATGCAACACTTCACCTCCTTCACAGTAGGCAACGACAAACAGCAACTCTCTTACCAGGGCCGATTCCAATTTGATCCCTTCAAACTGAGGAAAATTAATAGATCTCAGAACTTCTGTTTAACCACCCTTTGTCCCAGTCACAACACATACTGTCAGACACAGACTAGAACTAGATGGTTTGAGTTACGGTATCAGGAAAGTACATCTGGAACTACTGTATCATCAGCACAATAGCAAATCCGAGTTTCTGTAGCAGGGCACGGGCCTTGCAGACATTCCATGCTTCCATGGTCATTAAATAGTCCAATATCAATGGCATGGGTGGCAGAGTGGTATATTGATTGGGAGTTAAAGCAAGACACAGGATGTTGTTCTTGCTACATACTCATTTGTATGCTGATTTAGCCATCTCGTGTTGCCCCACTGTTGGGTAATGCCAGATCAGATTTCAGTGTGAGTAGATGGGGTGGGGGATGGGCTGAAGGGAGAAATGCCTGTGCAGTATTTATTTTGCACATTTAAACTCAGAATAAATTTATTATTTTTTTTTACATTTATTAAGTGCACAAAACCCGGGGGAATCTTGGTGTTGTTACAACCAGATACTTTTATATAAAAGAATAGCGTAGGACAAGAAGGTTTAGCAGAGGGAGGAGTGTCAGGGGCACTAGGTTATGAGCCAAGGCCTTTCTGAAGGCCAAGTAGGATTGTTCCACCCTTAGGTGCGATGGGAGTGAGTTCCAATGAAAAGCGGCAATGGAACTCACTCCATCGCACCTGAGGGCACAAACAATCATGCAAGGCCTTCAGAAAGGTTTTGAAAACTTGGCTATTCACCTTGTTCCCCTTTATGTAAAAGTACCTGGTTGTAACAGTGCCTCAATACCCCCGGGATTTGTGCGCTTAATAAATGTCAAAATAAATGAATAAATAAATGGAGTCAGGGCTAAAATGTGAAAAATAAATACTACACAGGCATTCCCCTCTTCAGTCCATCCCCCACCCCATCAGCTCACACTGAAATTTGGCATTGTCCAACAGTGGGGCAACAAGAGGGGCCAGAATCAGCATACAAATGTGTCTGCAGCAACATTCTATGTCTTGCTTTAAATCCCAATCAATATACCATTCCACCACCCATGCTATTGATATTGGACTATTTATTGACCATGGAACCATGCAATGTCTACAAGACCCGTGCACATCCTTCTACAGCAAACTTTGGAGGCCACTCCCATTCCCTGAAGTGAATATGGGACCTTATACCAAGTGTCCTTTAATACAGCCCACCAATACTACACTGAGATGCTAACATGGAAGAAGAAGGTCCTCGGCATTGAACATAGTAAGAACTTTGCCACCACTAAACACTCTCCATATCCTCTTTAATATACTTCTACGTGTTGTGTTCTACATATATTTTGTATCATTATGTTATTTTATTGGATTTGTAGTATGCACCGCTGCCATTCACATTCAGTCTCTCAAATGTGGCAATCCGCTCCACAACGCTAATCTCAACTCTCCCTCTGCTGTCAAATACTCCTCTGACATCTGCTGATTCCTCGAAGAACTTGATCTGGATCTCCTCAGTCTCACTGCGACATGGTTCTCGGCCAGCTCTGTCGCAAGTTTTGACACTCTCCTGCCCGTTGGTTAGGAGATCCTCTCCGAACACAGAACCAACCGTCAAGGATGTGAAGTGGCTCTGATCGTTCCTGAGTGGATCCCTGCTTCTGTCACTTCTATGTAGGTCTACTACTCCTTATAATGCCGGGTCTGCAGGCTCTCTATCTCTCCTGGCCTTTCTCTTACTGTGGACACTATCTATAGGCCACCTGGCCAGGTTGTCCTCTTCCTATCTGAGTGGACCGGCCTCTCCTCCTCTCTCCTTGCCTCTACCGCTCAACCTCTTCTCCCTGGAGACCTGAACATCCATCTGGATTCTTCTAAGCCCTTCTGGGGCTCTTTTGCAATCTCTGCAACTTTTTCGCTCTTTCTATTCTACCCTCCGGCCTGACACACTCCATGGGACACACCCTGGATGTTCTGATTTCCTCTACACCCCCCCCTCTCAAACCCTCTCACCACTCCTTTTTCTTCGACCGACCACTTTCCTCTGCTCCCACCTGATGCTCTCTGTCCCCCATGTGAAACCAACCCCAGCACTGCCACCCACATTCTCGGCCATCCGGCCCATTGAGCGTGTGTCAGTGGATGCTTTTGCCGCTACTTTATCACCTCCTCCGATGCCTATGGCTGACTTACACTCTGACACAGCACTCTCTAACCTGCATCTCTCTATCACTAATACTCTTGATGTCATTGCCCCTGTCATGAGAATCTGTTTGAAGCGCACCTCCAAGTGCAACTCTTGCTATGACTTTGACCTTGCCACCCTTAAACGCATGTACAGGATAGCTGAGAGGAAGTGGGGGCATCAGGTGCATCCTCTGACAAATTGGCATGTCACCTGCTCTAAATGCAATACAGACTATCTGTCCTGTCCAAGAAGAGAGCCTACATCCAAGCCTGTGTCTCTAAGGCATCTAAAAATATGGCCAAACTCTTCAGAATCTGCAAAGAGCCAGCCAATCCTACTGAAGTCTCCACTTCTCCTGTTCCCTCAAAGGCCCTCTGCACAGCACTGGCTTCTCAATTCACCACTAAAACTCAGAGCATCCTGTCCTCTCTCTCCTCTTCCTCTCCCTATACCTTTCACAGCCCCTCCCTTCAGCTGCCTCTCCCTCTACTCCTCTGTTCTCCTCTTTGCCCATGTTCACTCCTAACAATGTTTCTATACAGGTCTGATATATGACAGTATCATACAAACAGGTGCTGCACTGCTCATTCAGAACCATCAGGGACCACATTGACACCCTCGCTCCAGCTTTGGCCAATTTCTGCAATCACTCTTTTGCCATAGGAACTTTCCCCTCCCTCTAAAGCACTCCCTTGTGTAGCCCCTCCTGAAGAAGCCATCTGCCGATCCTTCCTCTCTGGCAAACTATCGTCCTATATCTATCACTCCTTTCCTGGGCAATCTCCTGGAAAAGCTGCCCATCTCCCAGCTTACTCTCCATACCGAATATGTGGGTTGTCTACATGACCATCTGTCTAGCTTTAAAGCAGCCAGAAGCAAAGAAACTGCTTTCATGAACACCCGGAAAGACCTGCTCTTAAATCTCTGATGTCTCTAAGAAGTCCCACTACGAGCTGCACCACCTCCGAGGTATTCTTCCTTTTCTCACTTTCCCCCAGAAGTTCACTGTCTCCAGTGCCCTGGTTGTTTCCAGGCTGGACTACTGCAACAGCCTCTTTCTAAATCTGCCTGCCTAGACTCTTCACTCTCTGCAACCAATCCAGAATAGGACTGCAAGACTTGTCCTTGGCCTCTAGGGATTGTATGTATCCAGCCATGAAATCTCTCTACTGGCTCCCGGTGGCTGCAAGGATCAAGTTCAAGACCATATGAATTGTCCATCAGGCTTTCTAGGGACAGGGACCACACTACATCTAACTCTCTCTTCCTAAGCACATTCCTTCTCGAGCCCTCCACTCATCCACCTCCAACTCTCTGAGGGTCAGCCACTTCTCCAGGCTGAGAGAGGGGGGAGATCTTTCTCCTCAGCTGGTGTCTCCTTCTGGAACAGACTCCCTGCCTCTCTCAAACTTGAGCTGGAGCACATCAGGTTCCCTTCTGCTTCTGCTTTCTCTCTCTCTCTCCCCTGCTGATGTTCTTGTCTGCTGCACTAACTAGTTACCTGGCCCCCTCTAAACCTAATGGGGACCAGATTCCTTCACGACCAGTAGCCACTTCCACTGCCTCCAGGTCTACTGCACACCAGGGACAGTATCTGCAACCCTACAGTCCCTTGCCTCCTTGTACTTACTTAAAACCGGTGGCACTTACTTGAGCTTTGCTTATTGCACTCTCCCTTTCCCTCCCCCTGGCACTTCTCCTCTCCCTTCCCCCCTGCACTTGCACAATCTGAATGACACAATGCCTAGTAAGATCGTTTGTTTGTCCTCCCTTTGTCTCCCCGTCCTTGATATGTCGCGCCTAAAAGCACTTGTGTACAGGCGCATTGTAAATTACTTATCATATATGAGGATCTTCAGGGTGTGTATGCGCTTTCCAATCTCTGTGTTGTACATCATTTTCATCTCTCTCCGTTTGATCTCGTAATTACTGCAATGTGTTCTTCTATGCTGTTATGTCTTAATATATTATAATCTAACATAATATCATTTTTCTTAACAGAAGCACTCCAAAAGTTGATTGTTGTCTAGCTGCATAAGCAACATATTCCCAGCACCAAAGAGTGTGGAGGTACTGCACATGGTACATTCTTCAATCCTTATGTTATATTTTTGTATGTTATTGGGATGTGTACTGCACTTCTCTCTCTCTCCATCTCTCTCGCCATCTCTCTTTCTCTCTTTTGTTTTCCTCTCTCTCTCATTCTCTCTCGCTCCCTGTCTCTCTCTATCTCTCCCTCTTAACAGAACTTCTCTCAGTCTTCTCTTTCCTTTCCCTTTCTCTCCCTTTCTCTTTTCTCTCTCGTGCTCTTCTGTAACCTACAGAAATGTGTTGTGCTATGGGGCTAGGTGCTGATATACTATTCTACAATATAATATAATTGCTCTACTGGCATCTTTCAACTTTTGTTCTGTACACACACGTTTCACTTTAATTCCCTCTGACCATTGGTTGATTCACTGGCAACCGTCAGTCGTGTCCCTCTGCTGACACTGAGTGTTCCTTCCCCTTGCCTTCTTTTAGTTTCATGGTACTGTTTGGGACTCTAGGCTCAGCACATCCACTTTTATATAATGTGCTGCATTTGTTCCTGTTCCCACAATAATATATTGGTCAACCATTTGCATTATGCATTTACTAAATATATTTATTGGGTGAGTGTCATGGTGTAAACACTGAGAAACATAATTTCACATGATGGTATTAGCATTTAGAACGGGTTTATACAGTCCATTTACATATTGGCCATCTGCCTCATTACACTCTATGACCATGGGAAGCATTTTCTAATTATGATTTCTCATCATTGTGCAGATTTTGGGAGTATGCCCCTTCCAGCAAAGCTTTGAAATGTTCTGCAAGAGTTCTGCCTTGTTGGTGGGCTTGTGCACAGGCTAGAGGTATCTCTTAAGCTTAGCCCAAATAAACTTAATAGGATTTAGGTCAGGGAACTCTGGGGAGTTTGGAACAAAGTGAGCTCCTGTTCCCCCATTCAATGTCTCTACAGACTTTGTTGGGAAGCAAGAGCGAACGTCCCAAGCCTCTCAGCGATTCAGGGCAAGGTGATTGTAGAACGAGATGCCGTGAGGAAACTCAGAGAATGGTGGGGGTAGAGAAATCTCTTATAGAAGCTGGATTGTAGTGGAATTATAGTGGATTTTGACATTAGTATTGTGTGTAATGAAACTCCATTTTAGAAGTTAGATGCCATCTTGAAATTGAGGCCTAGTGTCATGGGTATGCAGGTACGCTTAAGTTCAGTCCCAAGGGTTAGAAGGATGTGTGTACTTTCTTTGCTCACAGCCCTGACATCTCTGCAGAATGTAAACTTCTTGAACAAACACACACAGTTTTGTCTTGTGGCTTATCAGTAGTGCATGCAACCCAGAAGGATTGTACCCTGCAAGGCCAAGTGAGGGTCGGAAGATTTTTGAAGAAGTTATCCCATGAGAAGGGAGGCGAGGGCTTCGAGGCGATTGCCAGTGGACATTTTTAAGTTATAGCTACCCGAGACCCCCAAGCCCAAGACACCACCTTAACGGTACACTGACCAGCCCAAGACCCCAGGTCATAAAACCGTAAAGTCACCCATCGGTTAGGAAGATCAGACACCAGGAGCGGGCTGCCCTCACCATCAGTTCATGTGATTTGTGCTTGTGAGGTGCCCAGGGAGAAGGTAACTCATTTATGTCACGGGTGGGAAAGTTATGGAGGCGCTGGTGTGTTTGAAAATGGAGCAGGGGTTCACGTAGTTCTGAGATGATTATCACAACCTTGAAAGTAGTCGCCTCGCTCATGTCCTTGGTACCAGTTGCCCTGCAGGGCTATGAACTAATAATTGTGTAACCAAATTGCCAATTATCTTCTTTGTACCGGATGACAAAAGAAGAAGATCCCCCACGTGGACGAAGATGGACAGACGATGCTGGGACCAATCGCCTGGGATCACATATGGAGCATGCTATATGTGTATAGGGTCGCACCAACCTGCTACCTGGAATTGTAACCTATGTAATGTACGTCACTTATGACGCTGTTTACCTTCAAAACCTATTGCTTATGCTGTATTAGTCAAAGCGCTTCATGGCAGCAGAGTTCTTTGCTGGCACACAATTGCATTTTTGTTTAGATTAAACCTTGTTCTTCTTGCAAGAGGCGTGCTGGGCATTTTCCCCTCATCGGTTGTATTCTTTCTGGTGTGAGCATTGAGGGGTTACTCTACAACTACCATAGAAGTGCTTCTAGGCAGAGATCCTCTCAATTACAGTGTTTTGGTGCCACTGAATCTTTTGCCAGATTTCTCTTGCTAGTTGTGCAGGCCAGCTATATGCTAACCTTTCCCAGCACCTGCTGAATCTCTTGTAAAAGAGCCAGAGCTCTTTCTCCAGCCCTTCACCAGATAGCCGGCGGCTGTCAGCCCTTGTCTTTTTAAATTCACTGCAATTGAATATGTATTTCATTTACTTAATGTTTAAAGTACACCATAAACACAAATGTAGTGTAGCGCTATACACAAATATACACTATAAACATTATAACGATATTCACTGCCCAAATAAAGAGAAAATTAGGAAGTATAGAAAAATAAGTAAATTAATAAAAAAGTGCGACGCATAAAATAGATCAAGATAAAATGCAGAAAATAACAACAACCTACTGGTCAATTTCTAAACCTGGCCAGAAATAGTTAGTCTAAATATATATGATTTTAAATTCTTTCTGAAGGGTTACAGAGAGGGGAGCAATAAGTTCTCAAGAGGGATAAAATAGCATCTTCTTGTAGCTGGTGCTGCAAAGGTCTGCTTTGGAATTTAGAGATGTGCAGGTTAAATTGAAAGATGGGAAATAATCAAAAATATATATAATACATATTTCTAAACAAAGTTCCTATGTAAAATTTTGAGCAAATGAGGCTCAAAGTTTTTACATGGGGGCATCCATTTGTGATTTGAGGCTGCCTCCTCTGTTTATGTTAAGCTCTGCTCTGGCGGCAATAATCAAGCAGCAAAAGCATCCTACTGGGAGCCTTTACTTACTGCAGCCACAGCAGAGCTTAACATGGAAAGGAGGCTGTCTTCACCTTCATTTTATGTTTTCTGTGCTCCAGGAAAGCACAGAAAAAGTAAAAATGAAAGGCAGAGCAATTATAAATACTTTGCTGGCTGCTGGCTTAGTTTTCATAATTGCTGCGACTTTCTTTTCTAGTTTCCCGAGTACGGGAAACTAGAAAAGAAAGTTGCATGCCGAATGTCGGTGAAGTATTCATAATAGCCTGGACTTTCCTAAAAGAAAAGGCGCGGCAATTATAAATACAACATTGTTGCATTTATGATTGCAATGGCTTTCACTTTGAGTCCCCCACCGGGGGGAGCCCGGGAGACTCAAAGCGAAAGCCACTGCAATCATAAATACAACGCGGTTGTATTAATAATTGCCTTGGTCTTCTTTTTAAGTTTCCCAGGCTCCCCTGTTTAATAAATGCGGACTCCTCCGGAGCCCAGGAGACTCAAAGCGAAAGCCACTTCAATCATAAATACAACAATGTTGTATTTATAATTGCTGGTACTTTCACTTTGAGTCTCCCGGGCTCACCCGGGCCGGGGGAGCCCGGGTGACTCAAAGCAAATGCCACTGCAATCATAAATACAACACGGTTGTATTTTTTCTTTTTAAGTTTCCGGAGCTCACCCGTGCCGGGGGAGGCTGGGAAAGTTAAAAAGAAAACCACAGACATCATAGATACAACAGAGATAACAGAGATGTTGTTGCGCTCCAAATATTTGTATTTCAATGATAATTTATTCACTTTGATTTGGTCTGTATACACTCTGTATTATTTTCATACAGGGAAGTTTTGACACATCCTTTTTCATAGCAATGTTGAGTCAATTAAAAATACAATTTTTTCGCAATGTAAACTCAATATTTTTGACAATGTACACTCAAAAATCCCCTCTACACGTGTTTCTCCATACCTTTCGGATAGTTCATCAGGAGGGTTGTGGTGAACAAATATAGTTATGTTGTGGTTTCAAAACATGATTGTACTTTAGAAGGACGAAAATGTCAATTCTTAATTCCCATCTATTTGGTTGAATCCTTATTATGCCATTAGGCTAAAAAGCAACACGGTTGTATTTATAATTGCTTTGGTTTTCTTTTTAAGTTTCCAGAGCTCACCCGAGCCAGGGGAGGCTGGGAAAGTTAAAAAGAAAACCACAGACATCATAGATACAACAACAGTGTATGTATAAATGCAGGTACATTCACTTTGAGTCTCCTGGGCTCCCCCGACTCAGAGGAGCTCGGGAGCCTCAAAGCTAAAGACCCTGCAATCATAAATAAAACAACATTGTGTTTATAATTGCTGTGGTTTGGTTTCTAAAGTTAAAAAAAAAAAAACACTTACCAGCAGCTGACAGCAGGAAGGATCCTGACTGCATTCTCTGCTCTCCGGCAATAATGAGGCAAAAGTCGGCTGTAATAAGCTACCAGTAGGTGGCTTTTGTGTCATTATTGGTGCAAGGGCAGAGCTTAACACAAGCACAGGAGGCTCATCCATTTCACAAAACAGATGCCTCCTAATGCTTGAAATGTTTGAGTTTGAGCCTCATTTGCTCAAAATTTTACATAGGAACTTTCTTTAAAAAAATGTTTTATATATATTTTTGATTATGGCCCGTCTTTTGAGCAAATAACATTTTCGAGTGCACTTCCCCTTTAAGAGGAAGAAAGCAACATACATTCATGTTTGGAAAGCTTTAGATTAATGGATTGAGCTGACAGCAAATACTCTATCATACTCAGTAAGTCGCCCAGGCAGTGGACATTTGCCACAGGTGACACTTATATCTATGTATGTATGCAGAGCAATGGCTGGTCCTTAACCAAGCCTTCAAAGGGCTCCAGGAGGATATTAATTTAGATGGGGCTCTATATCTAACCTTGGGACACACCATAAGTGAGGGAAACCGGACCCGACCAGGAGGTATTTACGTTTGCAAAATAACGGATTATAAGATAGGAGTAGAGTGATGAATATTGGGATGTGGCAGAGAGCATAGTATAGAAGGCAGGATTTGGGTCATCTCCATGTCTTGTTGCCTCCATGTAATTTATCAAATTCAAACAATCAGAGTATAATAACAGAGGAAGAACATCCCATATGTTAAGTGATTGAGAAAACAAACAATGATATTTTCACATTTACAGTACCTTAATGTTGACCAGAGCTCAAAGGTTTCTTCATTCAGATGTTGTTTGGCTTAAGAGCATGAAGTATCAAAAATCCTCCAACCTCTCAAGATGATATATACTTAGTAGTAATGATAAGCACAACGTCCTTCTGGCCTTGACTGCTGTTAGTGGCAGATGGTCTGTTCTAGTCGACCCAATGGTAGAGGCTAAAGAGTCGCTGATATAAAGTCATTCTATTATTGATAAATGTACAGATCCTCCTTCCTCAAATCTTTTTCTTCATCCTAAAGATTACAGCAACTTTTGTGAATAGCCCATTTGACATATGATCCAAGTACCTTTATTTTATTTATTTTTTACATTTGTAAAGCGCCTAAACCCGTGGCCATGAGGACGCAGATTCATTACAGTTACATGTAGTTTCACCTTGGGTAGGGAGAGACGGTGAGCGTGGATGGATCGTACCTGTCAGGAGGAATTACGTCTTGTGAATATCTGGGCTATGTATGGGGGGATGTATTGGAAAGGCACTTGTGGGTGATGGACAGTGTTTTGAAGATGATTGTCTCACAAATTAGTAGCCAGGGTACTTTCTTTCGGGTGGCAGAGATGTGGTCTCTTTTAGGAATGTTCAGGGCTGCTCAGAGAGCATTGCTATGGATTACTTGTAGTTTGTTGATATTCTGTATTGAGGTTCACGCAAAGAGGGCATTACAGTAATCTAGTCTTGCCCCAAAAATTGCTCAGGCGAGGGCCAAGAAGATGTTCGGAGACAAGAAGTGTCTGGCAGCATTGATGAGCTTAGCTGTGTCAGTGAATGAAGAGACAATTGCGTTAACTTGTTTGGTAAGAGAGAGGGTGGCATCCAGTTGGACACCCAGTGTTTTTACAGCAGCAGAGATGGGAATCTGGATTCCGTCAATGGTGAAGGAGGAGAATTGGTTGCTACATTTCTTAAGCGTGGTGGGGGATCCCACTAGCAGAATCTCAGTCTTGTTGTTGATAAGACACAAATAGTTGGTGGCCATCCAAGTCTGTATTGTAGAGTATCTTTTGTTGATGGTGATGGTATCTTCGTCCTAGGAGCCTGACATGGGGAGGAGAATTTGGGTGTTGTCAGCATAGTTGGTGTAGGAAATGCTGAGCGTGTCCAGGAGGTCATACAAGGGTTTGATGAAGATGTTATATAATGATGGGGAGACACATGAACCTTGAGGGACACGGCAGGGAATTGGGGTGTGTGGCCTCTCATAGATCTGCCTTCTAGGAAGGAGGCTACCAATAGGTTGCTTCGGGTGAGAAGTTGGCTGAGGTTGTGAGGTGGTGGCGTAAGGTTTTGTGATCTACCAGGTCGAAGCCTTCTGA
The DNA here is from genome assembly GCF_040938575.1 of Ambystoma mexicanum. NCBI lineage: Eukaryota > Metazoa > Chordata > Amphibia > Caudata > Ambystomatidae > Ambystoma > Ambystoma mexicanum. The sequence goes on along the minus strand of NC_090930.1, from coordinate 706,494,355 downwards.
TAGGTCGAGGAGGAGGAGTGCAGAATTTCCCTAATCTCAAAAGGTGTAAAGTTGGATCTTTAGGTCTCGGAGCGCAGATTCACTTTGGTAATTATTCTGGAAACCTGTTAGGCTGGTTCTCAAGATGTAATTCATTTCTAAGTATAACTCTATTTGATTGTAGGCAGCTCTGTCTACAATCTTAAGTAAGAAGGTGTACTGTGATGATAGGCCAGTAGTTGTTAGGGGGAAGAGGGTCAAGGGAGGGTGTCTTTAGCAGAGGATGTACCCAGGTCTCTATTAGGCTAGCTGGGAAAAGACTTGGTGAGATCCAGACGTTAAGGGATCGTGTGATGAACGGAATTAAGATTTCAGAGCAGTCTTTGATAACAGGGGCTGGGCATATGTCCCCTTTGCATCTCGAGGGTTTGAGATGTTTGAAAATGTTGGTGGTTTCTAGTTCAGAAACTTCCCTGAAGTGGAAGGGTGGAGTGTTATGTATTTTGGTATTGGATGGTAGCTTAAGTGGTTGAGTAGTGGCTAGATTATTCTCAATTTTCACTTGTTAGTAGCATATTTGTAATTGCATATCTTTCTGAATGTTGCAGCACCATGTCTCATCGTTATCTATGGTGGAGGGGGGTGAGGAGGGAGTTTCTAACTTTCTGAGGATTTAAAACAATTCTTGTGAATTGGAGTCGGCTATTCTAGAGTTGTAGGTCACTGCTTTGGCTGCTCTGATGGCCTGTTTGTATTCTTTGGCAATAGTGGTGAATGCAGTTTTAGGGCAGTGAGTAGGGTCTTTCTTCCATATGGCCTTTGCCTTTCTTTTTTGAAAACGCAGTGCTTTGAAGCCTGGAGTGAACCAGGAATTGATATGGCTAGTGGGTTTGGCTTTTCTATGAAGAAGGGGGGGGGCTACAGGTTTACTGCTTTGGTATGAGTATTGGTGTACAGATCTGCTAGGATGCTTGGGTCTGTTGTCTTTAGGCTAGCCGGGTGAAGGGCTGAAAGAAGGGGGAGAGAGATTCTTTGGAGATGTTCCTGGTGTGCGGACCCTGGTGGGTGACATGCCAGGGGTAGGTGGCAGTTGTTGATTCTCAGGTAGGAATGCAAAGCACAGGTTATGAAGATCTGACCAGGAACAAGGGATGTTGGAGGTGAATGTGATCTGGTTGTTTATGTCCGCTACCCAGTTTAGGCATCTCCCTTTGTTATGGGTAGGACCAATTACATGGTGGATGAATCCTAATTCTGTGAGGGCGTTCGCCACCCCTGTTGCGATAGAGTCATTAGGTTCATGGAGGCCTAAACTGAGGTCACCCACGAGTATGACTCTTGATGAAGGTTTAACGTTCTCACCAATCATGTGAATGAGCTCTTCTTCAAAGAGAGTGGAGTGACTGGACTGTCTATAGATGATGTGTTGGGTGATGGAATCAGAGGGCTTAGAGGTGAATTTGGCAGAGAGGAGTTCACAGTTTCCCACTATGGTGCAGCTGATTGGTTGTATTAGCACGGAGTAGTGATAGATAAGTGCTACACCACCACCTCTGGCATCAGCTCTGTCACATCTGAGTATGGAAAATCCCTCAGGGAGGGGAAGAGACAGGGCTGGGCCAGATGCATGGTGGAGTCAGGTTTCTGTGATTGCAAGTAGGTCTAGTATTTGGCCGGTGATCAAATCATTAATGTCTAGTGCATGGGCAGGTAGGGACCTAGTGTTGATAACAGTTGCGTGTAGGAGAGGGGGGTAGAGGCTGCTGTAGTAGCATCTGGGATCGTAAGAGAGGTGGTTAGCTTCTGTTTCTTGGGTTCAGTGCTTTGGAGGGCATAGCTTTGTGCTTAGTGCTGTAATGAGCATAATGTGTCTCTTGTGTTTTTTTCTCGGGTATACGTTATTGTAGGGAGTGGCTGCAATCTGGCCATTACTGTCACTGGTGCCCTTTGTGTTAGTGTGTTCATGGTGTGCGTGGTGTGGGCTCTGGTGCTAAGGTGGTGTTTCCTGGTTTCGTTCTGTGAGTCAGTGGTGGCAGGGGCAGTGGGAGATGCTTGTGTGTACTTAGTGGCAGCAAGTTGTAATGATTGGGTGGGGCATTTGTTTGCTGAATGAGCAGTGTTTGTGGTCTCTGGGTGGTTATGGGATGTTCTTTTTCCTGTGCTATGGGGGTTGTGGGCATGTGGTTCATGTGGCAGAGGGAGGTTATCCTTGTGGGGTGTGGTGGTGTATGGCTTATTGTATGAGTTTGTGTTCTGCTGGTGAGGACTGGCCTTGGTCTCTTTTGGTCCCCGTACTAGGATGGGGTGTGTTTTGTGGGGAATCGTATTCAGTGGGGAGGTGGTGGTTTGGTATATCTGGAGAGCTGTTCCTGATGGGTGGTGCATGAAGTATTTGCTGGGCCACTGCTCCACGTATCGCTGGACGGGTGTAATGCATCTGGGTTCAAGGGGACCCGGGGTGGTTGGTACAGAGTGTTCAATTTAAATGGAATTGGGTTGGAAGGGGGGTGTGAGCAGGAATCCTAAGGGGAGGAAAGGGGTAGGACAAGGGGTGTGGAAGTGGCATGGACAATATAAATGGGTTACATAGTTACCAGTAACAACATACGAGAAGGTGGTACAGTAGTACGGTCAGCTTTGTCCTGCGGCAGCCACGCCGAGCAGCGGAGAGCTGCTGAGAGTTCTTGAGGCCTTATAGTACAGCCTTCGAGGACAGCTGGCTTTGCCATCCGGCTTGGCGGAGCTAATCCATTTGCAGCAAGCATGAGCCAGTCAGCAGGCTCATCTGGTTTCAGTGAGGCAGATGCAAAATTCAGTATGACGGCAGGGGTCATCTTATCAGGGGCTGCAGGTTCAATTATAGGCAGGGCATCTTTGGTCTTCTGGGGATCCAGGAGGCCGGGAGGCAACTAAGAACGCAGCAGAGCTGCTCAGAGTTCTTGAGGCATTATAGAACACCTTCGAGGATAGTCAGCTTCGCTATCCGGTCGGTGGAGCCAATCCATATGCAGCGAGCATGAGCATATGAAGTAAATATGCGTGAATATGCCGGCAATATCTGTCATATGGTTCCTGTAAATAATCTGAAAATTCCTGTCAATCGGCACTGGCACCACAGTGAACTATAGGGGTAACTGGTATACTGTTGTACTATCTGGGTATAAAATTGGATTACCTTTGTATATAGTGTAAATATTATGGCATATGATGGCTAATAATGGCAAAAGAGTAGAATACCAGATGATGTTTGATAATGAGAACGTCTTATCACTAGGTGTCATATGTTCTGAGTACCTTGTTATTTATTGGTACTATTCACAAATGTAATACAAGTATAATGGTATATTTTGACATTATCTGGTCATATTATGTTAATAAAGTAATCATATTTCAGTACTTCTTTATATGATGCCCACTTTATTTTGAATGGTCATGGTACCGGCCCATAAAATGGCAATAATCCATTCATCAATGTTTTATGGTGGCAGCTTAATTGCATCCCTGCAGAAAATCAACATGACAGCTGCTTCCTTTGCACTGTCACTCAAACCTACCATCACTTGACGCATGGCATTGCTAGTGGTTTTTTCACCCTCACATAAGGCACATAAGGTGTGGGGGTAAATTGTTCATCACCTGTACCAGCCATTAATGGGGTCAGCTGCGGGTCTCTTTAGAATTGATAGGATCTTGAGGTAAGCTGGAAAGTCTCAGAAGGGAAAGAGAAAAGTTGAAAAGGTAGGCAAGAGAGGTGAGTGTAGGTGTGGTGTGCACTGGTCTTGACAGGTTGGGAGGTGAAGGGTCAGCAGGGAAATAGAAGGGGCTGGCAGTCCTAAGGATGGGTACCAAGTCGCAGGTACATGTAGGGGAAGCAGAAATTGAGGTGGGGAGAATGGATCAGGGAACTAGGAATCAGAGGCTGGTAAGGGTGTCATATCTCTTTTTAGATTTAGATTTATATTTTAGATGAAAAGTAATAGGCAAAGTAATTAGCAAATAATGAAAAGTGATCGTTTGGGGTGAGGAGGAGCCAGCATTTCTTGCATTGTGGAAGAGAGTTTATAGTGGTGACATGGCAGAATAATATTAAATTGATGAATTATGATGACTAGGTTCAACAGCTTTGGTGAAAGAGAGGAGGGCACAATTATAGGTGAGGAGAAAGGGGTTTTGGCTCCTGCATCAGGTATGAAGATCGGCGTTGCATTTAAAATTTGAAGAGATGGATCAGAGGGGTGATTCATGGCTAAGGAAGAGGAGTAGAATGTGTAAAGGTGTTGTTCAAAGACGGCAAAGAGATCCTGGTTAAAGTCAGTGAATGCTTGTTCAGCAAAATAACTCTGACTTTGGCTAGGTAGTGGGTTTAGCGAGTCACTTATAAATCTATGCTTAGTGATAGTGGACATGGAAGGCAGAGAGAGAAGGGGAGCTACAGTCACTATTTAGTTCAAGGATCGAGTTGTCAGAAACATAGGGGGAAATTGTGAGATTAGGTATAGGGAAGAGGGGAAGACAAGGTCAAGAATGTTACCTAGGGAGTGGGTGTTACGATTGTGAATGTGAAGTAAGGCAAGGGGTGGAAAAACAGCTGAGCATCGAGTTCAGATTGCTGGGTGGGAAAGGTTTGAGCTAGGCTGAAGGAAATGGTGAGGGTATGGGTCGGAATAGTTGAGTGTCAGTGAATTTAAAAGTGACTGGTAGAAAGGCAGAAGTGGGAGGGGTCCTAGAATACTCCTTGTTGACCATTAATTAGTATAAACCCGCCACCTCCTATGGAAGAGGGGGAGTAGTGAAAAAGATTAGCAGAGTCAATGTTTAAAGCAGGACTTGTTGTGAGTCAAGAGGAGAGATCCAAGTCTATGTGATGCCCATAGCTGCCGGGAGGGCGTGTTGAGAGTTGAAGTGCTCACGATGAACAAGGTTTTGTTACAATTATATTGGGCATTCTAGAGACCGGCTGTGTTAGTAGGGTGAATGTGCAGGGGAAGTAAGAATGACAGGAGGGGAAGCAAGTACAATAAATGAGATCAGAGAATGTATTTTGGCCAGGAGTCATTTTGTGGGTTATGCGAATGATGTGGATCCCATAGAAGGAGGTGGAGATTGAGGTGAAAGAGAAGAGGAGGAGTAGGCACAGGGGAAAGAGTGCAAGAAGTGTAAGGATAGAGAGCATCAGTGGTAGGTGGATATGGAAAATCCTCTTAAATGAGGAGTAAGATGCATTGGTTAAGGGAAAGCGGGGACCAGGAAGGAGACTGGTTGTGAAAGGGAGCAGGGTGGGCAGGCCACAGAGCGGTGGGCAGGCGCTGGAGGAGTGAGGGTCTGTGGAGTGAACCTCGGGGAGCAGAGCAGGGTGTGTATCAGGTGGCTTGGGGGACCACAAGGCCTGTGGTTTGAATGTACAGTTTGAAGCATAGGGTCATGGGTGACTAAAATGGAGTAATTTAAAAAAGTTGGTTTGTGTGTTCAGGGTTGGCGCAAGCCAATAACAGTTGGTTGGCTGGCCCTTTAACACACTGTCAGTATACCAGTCTGGCGTGTAATGGTGATAGTGACATTTTACCAACTCCACCCATTTGACCTGCACAGGTGTGCTATCAGTATGGGCGATTTCGGGAGATATCTGATTTTGCGATTGTTGGCTCCAGCCCCACAACAGTTGATGGGCTGATGTTTTGGCCAAGGTCGGCATACCAGTCTCGGGTGTACTGGCGATAGTGAAGTCTGACCAACCCCAACCATTGGCAATGAACAGGGCGTGGTCCGGCCCTGTGCTATCAATGCAGGCGATTTCAGGAGATTGCCGACTTTGAGATTTTTCAAAAATAGGAAGTTAGGACACAATATAGCAACAACAATAATGGGCAACCTAAAATATATGAGTAATGAGTACAGCAAGTATGTTTTTGGGTGGTAGGCAAGGGTCCAAGTGGGTTGATTCCAATAGGCAGGTTCTATGCATTGAAGAAAGAGACTCACCTTAATGCATGGCACAGGTGAGCTGTGATCGACAGGATAGAAGGAGAAATGGAGCTGAAGGCGACGCTCACTATCCTTTCAAGCCCAAAAAGCGCCAACGCAGCTTTTAGACATTGTGCCCTGTCCCAGTACCAGGTGTTTGCTCTTCAACTACTTAAGCTTGTTAGCAGAAGACATTCCCACTCATATAAGCTCTTTCAAATAGGTGTGTGCTTACTTGACAGTGATGATGATTGATTGAAAACTGTTACATGATATGTGTGCCCACTGCTTGATTAGGATAAAAGCTGCAAAACAGTGTGCATTGAGGTGCCTGGTGTTTGGTCGGGATAATTATTGTACAGAAGTGCATCACAATACTTCACAGGTTAATTACTGGACGTTGCTTCAAAGAATGTAGACAAAATGACAGGTGGGCTTTGGATCAGAAAGAGGATAGATTAGGATATGGTTAAGGTAAAGGTGGAAAGAAAGTAGTGGAAACGTGGAAGGAGAAAACATGTAGAGCAGGAAGAACAGGTGTGTGTTGAGGTTTCTTTTGCAGGTACGATTGGTGAGGTTAACTATTGAATAATAGCTGGTTATTGATAATGTACAATACTAGCAAATCATAATGACTTGTGCAATGATGGCAGTTGTTGCACAATGCTGAAAAGTGGTAATCTATGGCAAGCTCCTGTGAGATGTGGGTGCCTATTGCATGATTCTGGATGTTTGATGTGCCGACATCAGCATACTTGTTAAGGTACAATATGTATGATATTGGTGACACTAGAGGCCTCAGCATTATATGAAACCAATTCTTGAGTACGCCTCCCTGATGATCCAAGTTGTCAAGGAGTTCAAGCTGCTATGCAGACATTTCTTTATTTGTGGGTCTACCTTATTCTACTTAATGCCCCCTGAAATAAATCTGTGATATACAGTAAGGGAGTGTCATAGGAGAACATTGGCAATAGTTGATGATGTAGAATCCCCTGTGAGATTGGGTACAATTAATGTCAACTGAAAACCATGAGCTCAGATGCCACCAGAGGTCATTAAAAGTTTAATCTACTTTGGGGGAAAATATATTGAACTAATCTGGATCTCCAATGTGTATTTCAAGTTTGAATAGTGGTATTGCCAGAACAGTGATTTACTTTTGTAGGTTAGGTTAGGAAGCCCAGTGATGAGGAATGGTGGTCTACTTGGTTGAGGTAGTATAGGGGGAAGTCAAGGATGTATGGATTTTATTGAAACCCAGATGCTTCCTGCCTCATAGAATTACTCTTGGATATAGAGTAAAGAGTACTTTCTCGGTGTACAACATGGCCCTGTTTATGTTTGGAAGGCTGTACTTCCTCACTGGTTTGCAAAAGTATTCACCGGCTCGCTTGGGCTGGACGGTTCATACAAAACCTGAACATGTAACATTTCCAGGGATTCAATCTTGTTGAACTTTACAGGGTTTCCCCAAGATATGAGCTTTTTAGTTTTATTGGATTCACCACTGCCTCTATCTAAACAGTTAGTAGAAACTTGGGACAGCCAACGGTTGGAATTTAAAGAGGCAGGAGCAGCAGTTATTTGGAAGGGAGATTTTAGCACTGTGTGAGTTGCTGTTGGAGAGGCAGTGCAACCCAGGCGTTTGGGAAGGCCAAAACACGTAGAAACCCATGTGCATTTTGTGGGCAGAGGCGAAGACCAAGTCACTGTGGACCCAATGTTCTTTTGTAGGTGTAGAAGAAAGCCAAAGCAATAAGAACCCCACGTGCCTTTTCTAATCATAGGAATGGGCTGAATCACTGAGAACTCCATATGCATTTATGTGGCATAGGGGAAGGCCAATGCACAGAGATCCCTGAATGCATTTCTAGGCATAGGATAAGGCCAAAGCACTGACTAGTCGACATGGATTTAGTAGGAGAAGGCCAAAGCACTGACTAGTCGACATGGATTTAGTAGGAGAAGGCCAAAGCAGTGTTAGGCATACTTGCATTTTGTAGGCAGGGCGAAGGCAAACCCACTCATTATTCTACATGCATTTGCTAGGTATCGGAGGAGGACAAAGTACTGAGATCCTTCATGTGTATTTACCAGGCGGAGAAGGCCACAGCACTGAACTCTACAGGTACTTGATAGGAATAGGAAAAGGCCAGCACACTGATAACTTTACTTGTATTTAGTAGGCATAGCAGAAAGGTAAAGGACAAAGAACATCACATGCATTTTGTGGTTGGAGGAGATGCCCAAAGCACTGATAATCACAAGTGTTTTTTAATGAAAGTTGTATGTTACATTAACATGACTGAATCCACTGCAGGGCCTAACACTGGTAGGGGAAGTGGCAGATGTTGGGGGTGATTGTATCTGCTGGGCGTTTTTCATCTGCTAACAGAAGCAGATATTTTTGTTGGAGAAGCCCAGATAGTAAGTGGGTGTCTGTGATATCAATCGGTAGAAACTGATATCTTCTTCTGTACTTAACACGGGTATCTGTTTCAAATGTATTTAGCACATTGATGAGAAATGTAAATGTGCATCCAGCACATTTGAACATGAATCAGGAGCCAGTCTATGGAGTTCAGGAGGAGGGGGAGGAAATTGAGCTCCCACCAAACAAGATGCAAAAGGGAGAAGAAGAAGAAGAAGTGAGATCAGCTCAGCAGCAAAGAGAGCAATTCACAGAAAACGAAGAAGAGGAGATTCCTGAAACTTCACCACCATTGATTTCCTTGGCATTGGAGAGCACTAGGAGGAACATGCTTCATCTCTTGATTCAAGATTAAGACTCAAACACCTCTACTTGGACAATATTGCAGATAGTGAGGGAGATCAAGAAGAAGAGTTAGAGCATTTTTGCATTGACAAATGCATAGACATTTCAAGATTGAAAAGTGTACACAGGAGGCTACTTTCTGACATGTCTCTTTAGCCAGTGTTCAGTAATTTGCAAAAAAACAGTCCAAAAAAAGACACGCTTATGAAAGTACAACTTTGCAGTCGGTCATATCAACAGACCCAGCTGTTCAGTAAACAGCACCCACACAGCATTCACTGTAAAGTAGACTGAACATACCCCAAGAAGAAGAAAAGTTAAGGTCCTGTGTCAGCCCACCCACAACATCATGATTATGGATATATTTTACTGCAAGCTCATCTTGCGACATGCCATATATGCAAGAAAAGTGTTGCGTTTTATAAGTGAAGTCAGATAACAATGTGGGTACCACCTCCTTGTGGGTACTGTGGTAGGTCCGACAGAGGAAGCAGACACAGAGGCATAGTTCAACACTATTTATTAAAGAAAATAAAGAAAACCTATTCTAGTCCCTATTTCTAAGAAGAGTTCCCTATACTATAAAGTAACAAAGAGGTGCTTGTTAGGATGTCTCAAAACAAAAATCCGTTTTATACATAAGAAGCTTGAAAGAAAAGTCCTAAGCTATGGCTTAGTTACGGGTTACTTAACCCCAGAAAGTAGTAGTGGCTGTCAGGTTTTATCCCTCCTCCAGGGATATTCAGAGCTAAATTGGGAGTCTCAATGCCCCCTAGTCCAAGAGTTCATTTCTGGGCACTCCTGGCCTCTAACACCTGATGATCCAGGATCGATACCTAGCTTCCTCGATCCGGTTCTCTGTTTCTTTACTTTTGCATATTTTTGTACTGTTCTTAGACCTGGTTCGGCTTTGGGCATTTCTTGTCCAGTTGGCTCTTTAGTTTTGGTCACGTCATCCTGGGTTAAGTGTTTTGTTTTACTCCTCATGGGCTATAGGCTTCTCCGACCCTTCTGCTGCTGCGGTACACCATATCCTCAGGTATTAAGGTTTATCCCTTGCCGTATGCAGCTTTCTCTAGCCCCTTTGTTTCTGCTGTTTCGGGTGACCCAACCTGGAGTATGCTCTCGGCAGCCCCTGTCGGCTTATGGGCTTATGGGCTTATATGGTCCCTTTATTTATTCACTCTTGTTCACCCCATTATGGGGAACATTCTTGTTTGGCTCCTCCTGGGCTATGGGTTTCTCTGGTCCCTTAATTTGTTCATCTTATTTCACCCCTTCCTGTGGTAGGCTCTCGGTAGGCCCTTCTCAGGTTCTGGGCTCTTTTAGCCCCTTGACGTGTTCGGTTTCATTCACCCCTCCCTCGGGTATGCTTTTGGTTGTCACTTTTTGGACTAAGGGCTCCACTGGCGTCTTCGTTCGTTCATGTTCTTTCGGCCCTTCCTGGGGTATGCTTGTGGTGACTCTTCTGAGGCTCTGGGCTCCGTTGGCCCATTTGGTGTGGTTGTTTCAAGCAGTCTTGTCCTGCTAAAAGTGCTGGAGTCCTCATGCCAGGATTCTGTAACCTTGCGCCTTTAGTGGTGATGGTGCTTCCTGTCTCAGTGGCCCTTCAGCTTTCTTCATGCTGTCTCCTTGTTCCACCCACCACAGTGTCTGCTGCATACTCTTCTCCTCCTCTGTACAGCTCCTCAAAGCCAATTTACTCCCTCTCCAACTGCTGCTCTCCCTTTCACGGTTTGTATGGCGGTCTTTACGTTCCTCCCTGGAACAGAATAAGAATCTTGATTGGTGCTGGTTCCCAAAAGAAGGTGGCAGAATATACAGGCGAGAAACCAATCCTTCCACATTGAAGGGCCGCAGTACATAATTGCCCTGATCACTTTCCATATAACCAATGAACATGTCAGACTTATGGGGAAGGGAAGGTGGCCTGCTATTATTATTTGAGCATTATTTGTCCCCAGATGCGGAGTTCACCCCCAGTGGGAACCAGGTTGCCCTGTCCACTAGTGAGGGTGTTGCACAGCGGGATCACCTCCCTAGTCTCAAATTGGTTGGCTCCCCCTTGGGGATAAGGGGCACATTATTTTGATTTCTCAAAATACACTTGAGACAGCATAATCAACATGCTTAACAGCATTAAAGGGCACCAGGGCAGCCTTCCACCCCTCAACTTCAGGCAAAAGGCATTTTTGCATCACCATCCCTCATCACTACAACAGGATATTGCTTGAAATCCTGAAGAACAGATTCCTTAGATTATGATGTTTTAGCAAGCCAGCTACAGGCATAGAGAAAGGTGGTGAAGACTTTGCACCTTTCATAAGTGGTTGACTGCATTGCAAGCATAAATCTATAGTTCTTGCTTATAGCTAAATTAATTTGGATCTACAAATGAGCAAAGCAACTCTCTGAGTCCTAGTACCATGTTCATAATGTGGCATTAGGACTCAATTTAGTATGCTCTACCGACCAGCAGGTGCACACAACATTGTCTATATAGTGTTGTATTCTTGACTTCTTCAGTCTGGTTAACACCAGCATTGGCTTCAGCAGTGGTTCTGACTCAATGTATTCAGCCCTTCCAACAAGCAAAACCAATGTATAAGTCCTAGTACTGTGCTCACAATCTCTGAGCTCCCTCTGAATATTTTTAGCTCTAGTAACCAGCGTAGCCAGTAATGCTTTGTTATTCACTCTCTCCATGCACAATGTCCCCCTATGTTGGGGAGAATTCTCAGAAATGTGCTAATTCCCATCACCTTAGAGACTCCCAGCAACTTTGATGGATTTTGAGGACTTGATTTTTTTAACCTGGCGACAGTGAGACCCTTTGTCCCACTCTCTCATGTATTTTTATGTGAATTTTACCTCTGTGGTTCTTTTGGTTGTGGAGTCTGACAAATTCCATAGGCATCCTCTTTTACATTGTGTCACAAAGCACCTTCAGTGCAGTGACACAGGCAAGTCTTCCAGATTTCCCAAGGTTTAAATACCTTCTCTAGGATAAACTACTGTTTCCCAGAGCAGTAAAGTGAAACTGACTTTACTTACCATTGTAACTTTCTAGACCCAGCACACCCTATCTTACAATAGAGTGCTGGAGGGGTTACTTAGTCTAACTTCTCATATACATTTTTTTTATCGTACCCTTATCTCACTGAATGGCTGGTGGCAGTGGTTTTGTTTCAACTACCATGGTGTGCATTTACCGCGAGCTGTGTTCACTGCTGCTGTAAAGCAACCACGGGAGCCATCTTTGTCAAAATGGCTCCCAGTCTTCTTTTTTCACCATTTCTTTGTGGAAAGGTCCTTCTTGAGATTTGCTCTGCGTGCCAAACCAGGTTTGGTCTCTTTGTTCATTTTGCCTTTGGCGGGCTTCACGTGTGAAACCCACCTCTGGCTCCAGGGTGTGTGGCGTAGACAGGAAGTGAGGGAGGTGCCCAAAGCTACCTGTGCTTAGTCTCCTAGGAGACCCAAATGCACTCTGTAGTGATTGGCTGGCTGACTGTCCGGCAGGACATCCACCCTGCTGGGGTGATTGACAGCTAGGCTGGAATGAATGGGAGAGAACTGAAGAAAAGGCGAGTCCTTTGGCTTGGAAGGCAGAGTCGACCACTGGACGAAGGAACCAAAGAAGAGCTTGAAGAGGACGCCTGCTGCAACTCCTGAACCGTTGGTTTGCCCAGTGAAGCCCTGTTGCAGTGCCAAAACACCAAGTTTGTATTGACAGAGAAGCCCCTGCAAGGACGACTTCTCTCTTTGAGTAAGTGGGACCAATCAACTCCAAAGTAAGCCAGCTGGACATCCATCTCTGAGCTGGTTGAATTTCCACAGAGTTGCTGCTGGGAACCGTATAGCCAGGGAGAGGAACACCAGATTGTGTGCATTGCTTTTAAGCTGGCTTAGAGCTTTTGGAAGATCCTCCGGACTCTCAGGAAGCAGGACTGACTGAGCCTGAGCCCCCTCAACAGAGTGCGGGACCCCAGAAGCGAGGAAAGTCTATCTCGATAGCTAGGAACTGCAGTGTTGCTATTTGCAGTAGACGCAAGGAGCTGAAACACTGAACAGCCACTGAAAGTGAAGTTTGCCGTTTTCAGGTTTTGACAATCCCAGTGCATTGCAGGAGTTCCCCAACGTCCTCCCTCTTGTCCCCACGACTGTGGCCAGTGAGATCTGCAGAGCTGCACAGGAACAGAAGTCATCAGCTGCATCTTTTCTTCATTTCTAAGGTACTGTAAAACAAATCTAAGAGAACTTATCTCTTACTGTAGAGTTGCTTTGAAACTTCTACAACTCACAAGTCTAATCAGCTTGTGGCCCTACATTTGATTCTTCTTTTCATCAAAGACTCCTAAGAACCTGTGCAAACACGTTTCCATTTACTTACCAGAAGTGATTCATCCTATACAAGACTTTTGCCCATTGACTTTGGCTTAGCCTATTGAATTGTATGACTCTTCTTGAGGGATCCAAAAGTATTTGCCTGCGTAAGAATATTTGTGGTCTCTTGTTATTCTAATAACCTTTGCCTTTTACCAAGTTCCATAAGTATTCTGAATGCCAACAGTAAGATATTAATGTCCCCAGCACCCTAGTCATTGAAGTCACCTGGAGGTGTAGGTTGTGTCTGTGGGCCATCCCAAAAGGGTCTTCACTGATTTAGAAACTAAGACTGTACAGTATTGAAGTGTATTTGTGTGTTGCTATTATATTGCTGCCTTCTGAAGAAGACTTTATAACTGACTGATAAATACATTAATAATTGTTTATGCAAGAAACCTTGAGTGTAAGAGTTTATTTGAATACCTGTGACTGTGAATCTCTGTAACACCACTACAGCTCACATGTACCCCTTTTGAGATAAGCCTGGCTGCTCAACACGCTACCAAAACTGTGTAGTACAAGCTTAAACCAAAGGTTGGTTTGCCTATACCTGTGGTCAGGGTTGTTTGTAGTGTTCCCAGAGGGTACTGCATACAAACTTTGCCTAACACCCTTTTGCTATGCTCTTGACCAGCCATCTAGTAGAAGGTAATGTGGTGAAGTAGCACATACAACTCCATAGCAATCACTACTCGCTAGTCATCCAGCTCACACTGACTGACAGAGGTTAGCAATGCATGCAGTATGTGCCTGCATTCTTCCTTTCTCTATTTCGCCTGTTTTGGTGAAATGGCACCACAACAACAAGAGGCTGTGGTGCTAGTGGTACTCGCGCCTTGAAACACATGTGTATAGGCGCATTATAAATGCTATATCATATCATATCATATCATAATGGTGATGTTATAGTGTGTCTGGAATTGAGCTGGAGAGTCTTTTGACATTCCCTTACTGGCACCATCACTGATGCATGAGATGAAGAGTACTGCACCAATGGTATCAGTTGCATATGATGTGTGATACAAAACACATCATTGTTCCAGCCCTATGGGTCTTGTGCACCACAAGGTGCCCAAGACAAAATTAATTGTGTTACGCTGATGAGCTGTCTTATGGCAGAGCTTAAAGACTTCACTGCTTGCCTCCTCCTTGACAGTCACAGTCTCCTGCGAGCTGATTTAATCCCACACCCATGACCGGGTGGGTATTGATGTCATGGGTACGGATGTCCTCTAACCTGATTTCACCTGCTTGACCCCACCATGCTGCCTAAACATGGGCTAGCAATGGAGCATAGACCCCTGCACACCTTTCTCTTCCTCCTTAGACATCTGCTAGGAGACCATATCTGGCTCATCCACCTGGTGTTCTTCAGTATTCTGCAGTACCACCACCTCTCCCTCTTCTTCCCTCTTCCCTATGGGCACTGCACCTCTAGGCTACCTCTCCCTGCTGCTCACCCAGTAACTCCCCACCCTGAGAACTCCATGTTCAATGTACGAGACCGCCAGCTGCAGGCACACCTCTAGTAGAGCCTCTGGCACTACCATAACCTCCTCCATATTGGTAGACAGACCATTCTCCATGTTCCCCCCTCATCCTGTATCTAATCCTTCTGAAACACCTTCTCCCTCTCCCTAACAACCATCTCCCATCCCTTAACCGCCAGCTCACGTTATTTAACTACCACCACCCTACCACAACCACTGTCAATCCCACCTCACAATTTGCCTAAACCTCGTCTGACCCTCTTTCGACTCTGCCCACCCCCGCTGACTGATTTCATCAACCTCTGACACAGAGAAGGAGTAGCCAGGTTCCTTATTGGGTCTCCTCGCCACTCTTTCCAAATAAAAGTACATGTTGCTTAAGGCCCCAATATGCAAAATATAAATGTGCGTAATGAGCCTAAGGTGTGAAAGTGACTGAGAAACATAAAGGCATTCTCACAAGATTCACATGATAGGAAATGGTTCTCCAAACACAACAACTAACCACACAGAAAGAACGTTCAGGTTCGCACACAAAGGATTCTCTAGAAACAAAGTAAAGGAAGGGTTTTGAGAAATGTGTCACCATAAATGGAACCCCAAAACAATCAAATAAATCAAGAGGCACTGAAAAGCTGTACTGCGTCTACAAGTATGACAATTATGAGTTATTGTATGATGAAACATTGCACCAACAAAGCAAGTGAATAGATGCTACCTCATGTAAAGGACAGCACCTAATGTGGGATGTAAGGACTGCATCATTGTTAAGTTAGAGATGGCAAAATGATGATTTACTTTATACATTCAGATTTCCAGCCAGAAGTTACCTACTCCTTTGAGAGACAGCAACCGACACATGGTGGGGAATTTGCCAAAAATTTAAATAAATCAGGAATAATACCCAAAGACAGGAAATGTTGACAGACCCAGTTTAAAAAGGAACATTCTGTTTTCAGAAAAAAAACATGTTGTCCTGTTCACTAAACCAAGTGTATTACTGGAATCCACAAATAAGAAATGTTTGTGAAGTGCAGAGCCACATTGCATTTCATAAATAATAACATCACTCCTTATTAATCTTGGAACTCCATCTCTAAAAGTGCAAACAGACCCAAGTGTGTCATAAATATTCAGATGTAAACAGTGTTTTTCAGTTTTCAACAGCAAATGAAACAATGGTTTATTCTTTCAATAATATATAATACTAATATATACTTAAAAGATATCAATTATATTGTTATGAATAGATGTAAAACGCTATAATGATTACACAAGGATTTGTATTTGCAATATTTTAAAATAGGGATCATTACTCATCTATGTATGAAAGATCATTTCTTTTCAAACATGGCTTTGGCAAGGCTTGTTTTGCTGTTTCTCTTGTAGACTTGACATCAAGTTAAAACTTCACTTTACCCTTCTTTGCATGTCCAAAGAGTGGGTTGGGTTTATGTTTCCCAAGAGATTTAGGTGGGCCATATCAAGGGAATAGGTGTGTTTATCTTTCATAAAAACCATTTAAGGTGGCCTGTCTAATGAAAGGAGAACAAAGGAACATCTGTTCCATGCTCCTGAAGAATAAACAGCCCCCACATCAGGAAGCCCCATGGGAAAGGAGATTGTTAAAAAAATACTCCAAATGTTTTTCAAAACATCTGAACATGGCCAGATGGTTGAAGACTGTTATTCCTTCGTTACCAAGCCCCATATTACATTTATGGCACTTCGACCCTACCCGCAATGAAGTAATCAAGGTGGCCCGCCTAATGGTTGTTCAAACATCGAGGATTCGCTTTGACATGTAAGTTTCTTATTTAAACTACGTAATATTTTGCAGTTTGACATGTTATAAGATAGAACACTATTTCCCTAACAAAATTACAATTGTATCAGTTACAAACAAGCTAAAAAGTGTCTTTTAAAGCTGAGAACCTCCGCTTTAATATAACAATCCGAATCATCTATGATTTGTAATCATTAAGACCATTATTAATATTAAGACCATTATTAATATTCATAACATGATGAATTAATATCTGAAATAGTAATGATGCATATCCAGACATGTGTGTGGACAGGGTGATTACAGAAATCCATGTTTCATCAATTTTACCATGCAATTATATATACATGAACAACTGTTTGGTTTCTAATAAAATCATCCTTCACCTTTTTTCTTTTTATATGTACAGAAATGATAACCAACAAATGATTTTGTGTGTGTATTCTATAGGAATTTCTGAATGTTAGGCAAGCCTATATACATATAAGATCAAATGGATTGACATAATCATGGGATTATTGCACACTTTAAAAAGCACAAACACACACCGGAGGGCATTCTGACTTAGGAATCAAAAGCCACACTAAAGGGAATAAGAACACTTGTGTCCACTAAATGAGTGCTGAATCTGTATACAATATGGAAGGTTGGGCCTTGTCTATGGTAGTCTGAATAAATTGAACCTAAGGTAGACCTATTTTCCTGGAAAAGGGAAGAAGGGACCAGGAGAGACTTGCTGGCTGTTAACTCCCTGGGAAAATAATCCCATGAATGTAACAAGTTAAGTCCCCTAGAATCAGTCCACATAGTGGGAGGAAATTGGGTGTCCTTTCCACTAGAGGGCATTCATTCCAAATAGCAAGTCTTGGTATTTTTGTGTGAAATGTAACAGTAATTCCCATTATATTTAAAGTAAGGTGAGAATTGATTGCATGTACCAAACATAGCCTTTCTGCGCACAAAGAGCAGTGTTAATACATTATTATTCACAGAAAGAGAACAAGATATTGTGGTTTGCTGGTGTGAGTTGCATTCTGTTTTCATGGTACTTAAAGCTGAGTGAAATCCCATTTAAATAAATACAAACATGTTCTCTGTGTGTGCTGTCTAAAACTGGAATCACTTTCCAATGCCGAGAGTGTAGCATTTTGAAAGTTACGTTGTACGCACATTTTTTTTCACAGATATAGTTAACATTGAACTATGATTTGACTACATCTGCACCATTACCTAATGGAGATTTACGTGACAATGTGTGATCTGGTAAACCCATAGATAATTAAAAAGAATATGGGAATGTGAGAGCGCTTAGATGAATCATTGCACTCTCCTAGAAACGGATGCTAGTGTAACTTTCATTCACCTCCTAACTCTTGACATTACACAGTGTGACCCGCTTTGGTAAGTGAAGTAAGAGGGGTACATATCCTTGCATCAGAAAATTGCAAATCCATTCCACTAGGTGAGGTGAATCAATGTTTTGTGCATTCTAAATTGGTAACCAAGTTGTCCTATCCCCACCTTCAGAATTCTGATGCATTTCATGGTAAGCCTACTTTTAAATGGCACAGGCACATTCTATCAAACCACAGCAGCATATTTACATAGCACTTGTAGGCATATGTAGGCAATATTGCTGAAAGCAAAGTTCTTTGAATCATTTATCGTGTAAGATCATGTGTAATTCAAAATGTTGATTTAAAGGAAAAGCTTTAATATCCTGGCCAGCAAGCGGCAGGATTGCATGGAAAATGCATATTGTTATTGAGAACGTAATATATAAATGTATATATATATATACATATATATATATATAGAGAGAGAGAGAGAGAGAGAGAGAGGGAGAGATGATTGTTGTGTTTGCATTTGAGAGAGTGTGTGTAAGGTGAGGTAAGTGAGAAGGGAGGCAGGGTTCCTAGCATGGTGTGTGAGTACAGTGTAATATATGGGATGGATGTGAGTGTGACTTGGGTAAAAAGTGTGGATAAATGTGCCAATGTATGGAGGTGTGAAAGCACATCTGCATGCACAAATGATGTACAGAGCCACTGTTAGGGAGAATTCTCTGTTTAGGCTGACCTAACCTAGTGAGTCCTAGTCCTAGTGAGTCCCCCAACTTTGCTGGATTTCTGGAGTTTGTTTTTTTCCATCCTGCCAAGAGTGAGACTCTTTTTCTCCCACTCTTGGACATGAATGTGGTTAATTCCTTTGGATGTCAATGTGTTCTATGGGCTATGGGGTCTTTTACTCCATAGGGTCTCATATGTTTTACTATGTGTGTTACACCGCACCCTCCGTGCCGTAACACTGGGGCGTCCTAGAGGATCCCCACCATAGACTCCATACCCTGGGACTGACTACTGTCTCCCAGGGCATGTAAAGTCACCATTGGCTTTACTAGACCTAAATTTACTAACAGAACTAGTACAATCCATCCTATTGTGGACGTACTAGTAGGGGTAATTCGATTGCCCCAGGGTCTGTTATTCGAGGGGGCACTGTCCCGTCCCCCCTCGTCGAGATTTGGCTGGTGGCAGTGGAGACTACTTGTTATATTCGACCCCGAATATAACCCTATGGGATTCTTCCCATTGTTGGAGGTTAATACTTTTTCTCGTTAGTCTCTAACATACCGCCGGTTTATTTGTCTTAAATAAATCTATCGGTTGGTATTTTCTGCCAGAACTCGGTTTTTAAAATGGCGTCTGTGTTCGTCTCTGTAACTCCGAACCAAAGGTTGAGCCCTTTGTTCCACTTTTGGCAGGCTTCTGCACAGAAGCCCTCCAAAGTGGTGCCATTCTGTCTGGGTACCACCGGGGGTGTGGGAGGGGGTTTAGGCACCCTGGACTGAGTTGCCTTGCCAACTCAAGTCGCACTCTGGTGTGATTGGCCCAAGTGGTGAGCCACCCCGCTCACCACTTAGCATTTTTTGATTGACAGCTAATCTGAATGAATGGGGGCTTTCTGCATAAAAGCAGGGCTTTTGGGACTGGATCTTGAGAAGTCGCCACAGGACCTAAGAATCCGACGAGGGTAAAAGCTGAGCCGACCTGCAACGATGACACCTCCGGTGGAGCCCTGCTGAACCGACTCACCACTTCCCAACGACAGAGGAGATCTCCCCGCCGGAGAGTCTTCTTCCCCTGACTGGTGGGCACAACCAGTCCCCTTTGCTTTTTCTTCGCTTCCGGGGCGTAGTGGTCGAATTGCCCGTGCTGAGCACCCCGGCAACCGGATAGCCACTAGCCCATACCACGACCAAAAGGTGGTGCCTTGTGACGGAGCACTCTGCGGCGGGTCTCTTCCCTGGTGGTGCAACGATCTTCAACTTTCCTTCGACAACGAGATCATCTCTTCTCTTGGCAAAGCCCCAACTTGCATCCACCACCAGGAACAACTGCCCCCGCCGGAGCTGTCTCTCCACATACAAGGTACCGTGTCCGCCTGGCTTCCCTTGTGACGGTTAGCGTGAGGTGTCTTAATCCTTGCCTCTCCATTGGGTCGCCCCCAAGCTTTCTTCACTTTCTGTTCTGAACTGGTCCAATCTTTCTGTGACAATTTGCGACAAAGACTCGAAGTGCATTTCCACTGTGATACTTTTTGGGACATATCGCCTTGCCTCTCTGCGAGTGGGCCTGGCCTCTGAACTTTGCGATCTACAGTAGACCCTGCCTTACTTGCCTTGCATTTGTTTCGTAAAAGTGTTGGTACCGAGTTGATCTCATACCCTGCCTTTTCTCTCCCGTTCTAACGAATATTAGAGTGCCATCTAGGTTAAATCATTCACCTATGTCTGCAAATAAGTGGTACCGTTGAACCTAGACTTGTCGAACTATTGTTAGAGGAGTGAGATACTTATAGTAATTGTGATTGGAGTTGTTTGCCGTATTAGTGCCAGTGTGTTTTTCATAGATGTGTTTTTATAAATAAATAACTATATATCTTTACACCGAAGCTCTGTTCCGTGTTTGCTTGTTCTACTGTGTAAATTGCCCGATTTTGTATACGCCACATACTGCCTAACCTTTCTTGAGAGAAGTCTGACTGCTCAGCCACAGCTACCAAGTGAATCTGTGTGGTACAGACTGCTACCAAGTGGGTTTACTGCCAAACACCTGTAGTCCTAAATCTTTTGCAGTGGTCCCAGAGGGAACTGCACAGGTTTCCGCCTAACATGCCACCAATCCTGCAAGGAGCATTAGTGCTTGAGAACTCAGGGTCTCACGCTCACACCTGGAAGGGCTCCATGAGGCCTGAGCCTTCATGGTGCCCAAACCTCTTGATCATGTGTCTAGAATCCCTAGAGGGCCCATAGAAGCACAGGTGATTTGGTCAGAGAGGAGGTGGAGGCCTTGTGGGCTGTATGGCGATGGTTTCTGTGCAGAACAATGCTGTGTACATTTTATAAAGACATACACGGTCTACAAATGACTCACCTGTGAGTGTGGTTCTTTCTAAAGTGGGATGGCGTGATCATGACCTGTAGTATTGTTGACGTGTTCAGAGTCACCAGCCAATGATGAACCTGCATGGAAGAAAAAAAAGAAAGGAGCAAAGGGAAGGATGTAAAAACAAGTAAACCAACATTAGCCAACATGTTGCTGCCATTTATTGCTGAAAGTGAGCACAACAACTACTTTAATATAGCAAACTAAAAGCAGCAGTCACTATTGAGCATGGCTAATATACTAGGTCTCAAATTATGTCTTAGCTCTCCTGGGATCCCAATAATTAATTGGAAAGTCTGGAAACATTATTTTTTCAAGTATGTTTTAACAGTGTATGGCCCAAGCTACACAAATGACAACAAGGAAGCACTGCTTTTCCACTGCTTAGGGTATGAGAGTCAAACTGTGTTTAAAATTCTTTCGGAGATACCACAGAAGTCTAATCAAATTGGACAAGCACTATACAAAGAAAGAAAATAAGATGTTAGCCAGATATCATCTTTACAAGAGAGCAAAGAAAAGGCAAATCTATTGAACAGTTTAACAGTTTGTGGAGGCGTTGAGGGAACTAGCCATTAAGTGTGAATGTGGCCACTGCTATGAAGAACATATCAAACATCATATAACAATCAGATGTGAGAATCACAATATTAGAGGAGGGTTGTGGAAAAAGAAAGACCCCTCAGAGCCATACAGATTGCAAAGAATGTGGAACACACCTGAGGTCGCACAAACAAAGGATGGAAAGGGTCACTGGTGAGCTATTACCAATATCAAAAAGTAGCAATAAACTGAGCAAGATGGAAGTAAAAGATGATAAAATTGGCAAAGGTGATAAAGCACAAAACATGAAGGCAAAGCTCAAGGTTTCAACAATCTAGTAATGCTACCGATTTTGGAGTAGCTCTCATCTGGCATATGACAAAGTGTGTTTCACCTGCACCCTAATTTTCAGAGAGTGCAGAAGAAAGGGACAGTTGACCCTTTGTTGCTGAACAGTTAAGAGCAGTGGTGGAACAGTGCAAGACATTTCTGAATACATAGGTGGCCGTAATTCAAAGGAATGTGAAGAACTAAACACAAGTGTTACGGTTATTGGAATGGATACAGAGTTTCTCATAGACAAAGGCGTAGCCTACAGGCTTTTTCAGTACAACATTGACACAATAGTTCAATCGTTGCACACTTTTGGAATCGGGGGTGAAAGCTCATACATATGGGGATTTACCCATTCATCTGAATGGAGAATTTCATGTTCAGATAGAATCCAGGAATTGCAAAGCAAATACCATGATTGTTTTGTCAGAGGAAGGGAAAAACCTATTATCATGGGATGATCAAGCAGACCGGAAAGTAGGTTTGGTCCTGTGAGGTTCAATACAGTTGCTCATGGCAGAAGAAACGGTAGATTCAGGTACACCTATCACAGGGGAATGGTTCCAGCAGATATTGAGAAAGGAGTTAGGATGTCTAAAGGGGTTTGTGCATCTTATAAGACTAAAAGAAGGAGCCATGCTAGTGGTATCCAAATTGAGAAGCGTGCCCAAAGCATTATGTGAAGACGTGTGGCCAGAGCTGGAGAGAGTAGAACAGGAGTGAATCATAGAAAGAATAGAAGCATGTGAATGGGTCAGTGGAGTAGCAGTGGTGATACAAGGAAATGGGGACACCAACTGTGCATTGATGTGTATGGACTAAACAAGAATCTGGTGGCTGGAGATTTCCCTTACTGAAATATCAGAGTTATTCACAGACATTTACAGGTCGATGATCTTTTCCTTGAATGAGCTACGTTCAGCGTACCGCCAGGTTTGTCTCCATCTGGACTCCACGAATTTAACAGCATTCATAACAACAATAGGACTCTTTAGATGCAAGAGATGATATTTCGTCTGATATTTGCAACAAGTGTATTTCAAGGAATTATGCTCAGGCTATTAGGTAGGCTACAATGAGTGAAGGCATACCAAGATGACATATTGGTATTGGGACATGACAAGCAGGACTATGACCATCAGTTAATGGCTGTAATAAGGCCACTGGGAGAATCTGTTTATGTTAGTCAATTTGGATGAGTGTCACCAGAAAAGAAACATGTATTTGCGACATGGGTTAACAGAGGAATAGGTCTTACCAATGATGGATTTTGTACTTGCCATTTTGGAGCCTGGCATCTCAAGGAATAAGTAGGAGGTGTCATAATTCCTGTGATTGGTGGAGTTCTATCCTATATTTGTGATGGATATGGCTGACAAAACCCAGAACAATCTTGTACAGGTTTTTAATGAGGATGATATTCAAGACAAGGATGAATGTGGGAAGACATGGGAGAAGAGTTCCAGGTGGAGAGTTTTGGGAAAAGGAGTAATGGTTAAGGTGTTGTGGGGAGAATGTGACGGTATGACAATTCGAGGTGGGAGGCTGGCCAAATTGGGAGGAAGAATTGTTAGAGAAGGTCAGACCGTATGAGTGGATTTGGGATGAGTTAAATGTTAGGAAGATAGATTGCAGAGGGCACAGATTGGTAGTTCCCGCAGGTGTGAAAAAGGATGTCATTGAGATAAGTCATGAGGTTCATGGGAATTGCCCAGACCAACGCCTTGGTGAGAGAAGATTTGTAGTGGCCAGGAATGAATGGAGACATTGAGACTGAAGAGAAGGATTGTATGACAGTCTACACTAGCGGAAAGGTATTAATCACAAGCACACCACCGATGCATATTACCTTGGGCGAAGGATGCCATGGGAGGAACTTGCTGTAGATTTGTTTTGGCCATTCAATTGCAAATGGGTGCAAGAGTCATCTCTAGTTGTGCTAGTGGATAGCTTCCTCTAAGTGGCATGAAAAGTCGGGTTGGTGCGGTCGATATTGACTGACATTTTTCAATTATTCTAGTCTATTTTATTTTTAGGGAAGTCGTACCTAAATGCTTAGTGACAGACAATGGACGACAATTTGTGTCTAGAGAAATGGAAGAGTAGTTATCCAGATTTGGTATTCAGCATGCTGTCACCTCACTGTATCAGCTGCAGGAAAATGATTCTATGGAAAGATTCAATAGAATGCTGATGGATGTGATACTCTTGGAGGCAAGAGCGGAGATGATTGTTATAAAGGAGTGTATAGGGCTTAAGTATGCTGTTTAATATAGGTAGGATGAGACTAATTGTTTACTCCTTATTTCTTATCACATAGGTTTCAGCATGTATCTATATTAGTTGCATGACATTAGTCTGTGCAGTAGCTTTCTCCACTCAATCAGTTACTCCTTTAAGAGTGTTGCTTCAATGCTCTGAACAGCACCACCTCTGTAAGTCTGCTGACTACTTTCATGTTATTTGGTAAAAGAAGTATGAAGCACAGTGATTAAAACTTGTATGCCTTTTGCATTACAGTGATGGTACATGTACTTCATGATAAAGCTGCTTGGCAATTCTTAACACATCACACAGTGAACATCAAGTAGCGCAGTCCTACGCTTTCTTTGTCACACTGACCTATGTTTGCTTGCTGAACTGTTGTCACATCTGGAGTTCAAAGTTAAGTTGGAATTGCAGCAACTATCAGGTCTCCATCAAATACCACAGGCACAAGTTTCAGTGGGTTTTATTTAATTGCACTTGTCTAAGATGTCACCATGCTTTCGCTCATGTGGTAGTGCGCTGCTTGTGGTAGACTAAGAGGTTCAACAGTAGTGTGTGGCAAGCAAAAGCCATGACGGCGTGCTCGGTTTTGAGAGGCAGTGCAGTAGCAGGATGTTACTAAAGCTGTCAAAGGCCTTAAGGTGAAGCAGGTGCATAGTATATAGGGAGGAGACTATAAAGCGACCTTGTGATGATGGGGTGACGAGGTGTGAACATAGGGGGTTGATGAGAATCGACTCAACGCCAAACTATGTCCAGCAGCTGTGCATTTTGGGGGTCCACTGTCTCCCCTATCCTGTGTTAACTGGGCACATGCCTTACACTTTGTTTGTTTGTTTTATTATTTGTATAGCGTACCAGACCTAAGGGTATTAGGGCGCATTACCCAAGATCACTCAAAGCTTAGTTACACATAAAAAGAAAATATACATTTGGTGTAGTTGCACTGTGGAGTAATACGGTTACAAATATACATTATATTTAAAGGGATGAACTTCAGATTGAGGTAATAGAAGGCAGGTGTAGTCTATGGAAAAAAAAAGCAAAAGTTTGTATAGTAATAAGAATGTAAGCGTTGGGCGGTGGCAGGGTGGGCCAGTTAGTCAGGGTGTAGCGGGACCACTAACAGTCAGTGTCTTTAAACCACTTTATTATGCCATGGCAGAATTTTTGGGAAGGGTGGAAAACTTTTTTGGGTGAAGCCTTGTTCTTTTAGTATATTTGCCACACTGGATGCGTGTACATCCTTTGGGTCGTTATAGACTAGGTTGAGGTCCCCTAATAGTAGAACTTGGGAGGAATTTTTTAAGTTATTGGAGGCAATATTGGATAGGTCATCCTCGAAGGTTCCAATGGGACCCGGAGGTCTGTATATTTGGTACATCAAGGTAAACAGCTTACCTCATATTGTCCCATGATTTGTTGAAACTTTATCATATTATCTGGCTATCCTTCCTTTATTAAACACATGTAGTTCATTATTCTGAAGCCCCAGCAAATATGTTAATCAAAATGATCTTAGGGAGTCTGTGAATTGGGAACTGAATATGTATGTACACAGCCATCCGTACCTTGATACTTGCTCAAATGATTTCTGGGATAGGAAATATAATCTGCAGACAGTTCATGGAACCCAATATAGGGACTGATTTACTGTTTTGGGGTCGGTTCAGCGTCCATATGGTAGTCTGTCACTTTTCGAATTACACACTTTATTCATCAGTCTCAAGAATCCTCAAGACGACATGTGTACACTCATTTCATTTGCCATTTGCCTCTGAAAGAAAAAGGTATGGTCATTCAGAAAATATACATTTACTTACTCCTCGTCTCTGTCACCCTCTGGACCATCAGTGGCTTGTAGTCTCTCAAGTGGCTGTGCCTCTTTCTTCAACGGGATTTGATTGGTGAGTTCTTCTTCCCCACCAGAGGCATAGCTGTGATTGTGTAACAAGGGGTAAAGCTAACCAAATGGGGCTTCGGGGGTCCCAGCCCAGAGAACATTTTTTAAAATATTGGATTGGCATGGTGCGTTTTACAGCACACTTTCTGTAACAAATAAGATTAAAAGCCACATAGTTTGGAATCGGTATTGCAGGGTAAAACACACACAAAACTCCATTATATGCCAAATCAACAAGAATGCACAGGAACATTTTCCAATGTATGTCCATGATGCCTTCTCTCACTATTTACCAGTGTAAATACAAACATTGTGATGCTGATTGGGATCATACATGTCCATGCTGCTTGACACATTCATTTTATTTTTATTTATTCGTATACAGTTCCAAGAACCTTTACAAACACAAAACAATAACATGTTAAAATACTTTCGCACAAAACTACAAACCAAATAAGTAATTTATACAGTGTAAAATGTACGATTGCAAATACAGATACAAATACAATGACCAATCACCATTACAGATTACCAATTGCGGATTACAGTCTGAAACTGATATATACACAAACAGATGTACAATTAATGAATCAATCAATAATACCCATGTGCTTACTTACATCCGTGTAAATGCACAGAATCACATCCATACCACCATGGAGCTCTGGGGCAATACATACCCGAGGGTTAGCCCCAATAAGAGCACCGAGCATGGGTGCCCCGTAATTTAAAACTAACATTTTAAATTTAATAGAGTCAGTTCTCAACTCTACCGTTATAGGTTACAATAAAACCGTCAGGGTCCATTTACACGGTCTCTCAATAAATGAATAAATACATGGCAGTCAAGCAGGCACTCACAGGGCATTAAGAAGGGTTGTGCAAAAACTAAGCACAGGGACATGACATGCCCACCCTACAACTACGCTTAAGAGCTCGGCATGACACATTGGCCATAATCAACTAAGGATCATCACCCGTCTGTTCTCCATTTACCAGCAAGGTTTTTCTTGACAACACATCACATTCGAAACAAACCAATCTTGACTCTTTCAGACTCTGAATTTACACAGTAATTCCAGAAATAATCATGTTTTATTGCTTCATAGTCGTGCACCAGCCTGCTGAAAGTTGTCATATAAGCTGTACCCAACATTTTACACTGCGTAAGGACATGCCAAGGGGTTTCTAAGGCCCCAGGTATATTATATATGTGGCGTATCCTATCCGCTTCCAGTACCTTGAGTCTGGCACCCAGGAATATAGACAAAGGTAATTGATTTGTTCTTAATTTCAATAAAAACGCCTGCAGGGCAATGGCATTGTCTCAAGTAGTGTTGGGTTTGTAAGTATTTGTGGGTAACATTTGCAATGTACTTGTAGTTAGTCCAATCCCATTTCCTTATTCTGTTTTTAAACAGTTCATTCAGGGAATGTACCCTAGTCTCTTGTTTAAAATCATGGTACCAACCTATCCACCTATAAATTCTGGACATTACGTTACCATATTCCATTGCGCTCTGCCTATTCAGTGAACCTCCCGTCTCACTTGTAGTGGCAAGTAGTTGACAACGTGAATGGGAGTTCACTTTTATAAGCATGAGACCTTGTCTCATCATCAATTGTCACTTCAAAGAGACCAACCCAATTCCAAACGGAGGTACTCCATCGGGATAGAAGGGCACAATTTTAACAAACATTTCCAAAATTAGCCCTCTAGACAGTCTAACCACTTATACTTGCCCATACAGAGAGCCTCCAACACATACAGTACCATCGGCAGAAACACTGTTTATAGAGGGCAATAATTCCATCCAAGGTGTAACCAGCAGTTTTAATTGAAAATGTTCCCACTAGGGCAGTCATTCTCCGGCCCTTTATGCCCTTGGCCACTTTAATTTCCTTATAGGCCCTATTGGCACTCACCTCAAGGCCCAGGTAAGGATTGGTGTCTACGTAGTCAATGGTCTCCAGGCTGGTGGTGAAACTAACGTGCTTAATAGTTTTCGGCGAGATGGTCATTACCATTGTCTTCCCCATATTAATTGTGTGGTCATAATCCTTTGCATAACCAACTAGGATTTCGAACATGGCACGTGCACCAGTAAGCGTATGATTAATTAGAACCCTGGCGAGGGTCAACCAGAATGTAACAAGCATTCTGATTGGCCCTCATCAGGCTTTACCCGGCCAGGATTCCCTTCGCTGGGATTTCACTCCTTTGCTCCTGGCGAGGGGCGTGGCAGCCTCTCAGCCAATGAGGAGACTCGAATTGGGGCCATCCCTGCGCCAAGCCTTCACACTGCTAGAGGCCACCATCGTCCCCCTTCCCCTGCACACAATCCCCTCCCCGCCTTCCCAACCCCACTTACCTTTGTATTTTCCCTTTTCAGGAGCAAACCCGCTGGGAACACTTCTATCCCCAGCGTGTCCACTCCCGATGGCCGCCATGGAAAGGGAAAACTGACTCTGTTTTCCCCTACTGGCAGCCATTTCCTTTGACATTTCTTTTGTTTTTCTGTTCCGAAACGCTGCAGCATTTCGGAACAAAACAATGCTAATAGTACCCCGGTCTGGCAGGCCGGGGTACTAATAGCTATAAACCGCACGCCGCCGGGGCATTACCTGACTCGGTAATGCCTCCGCAGCTCAGGGTTTATTGCTTAAACATAACCAAATCATCCGCATACAGCATGCACGGAATGGGGCAGTTACCAATCCTCGGGAAGCATCCAACTCCCGACTCGAAGCACATAGGAAGGTCAGCCATATAAAGGTTGTACAAAAATGGGGCCAAAGGACACCCCTGTTTTACTCCCCTATATTTCTGCACCATTTGGGACATGGTGCCCTGGTCGTCTACTCGTACTCGGGCTTCAGTGTTTAAGTGCAACCCCTGAGGATATTCAGCAGCCACTCCGACCACCCCCATTTTTTTATTTTGGCGCACTGCTTCCCTCGATTTACATCGTCGAAGGCTGCACGGAAGTCTACAAAAGTGACATACAGAGCACCCCCCCATTGGCAGAAGCTTCCTGGAGCCACACATCCATCAATTGTCAGGTTATGCACCGTATTGCACCTGGCCCATACCCGGTTTGAGTAAAGTGAAATTCCTTGGTACTTGCAGACCAGCTTTGCATGATCCCAAGTGTAAATATAGAGAAAATGTTCCCAGTAACATCCAGATGAAGGTAAAGAAGTCTATAATTATCTGGTGTATGCAATCTCCTTTCTTATACACAGGGACCAGTACCAACTGCTGCCACGAGGTAGGGATGGTTTGCTCACTGTATACTTTATCAAACAACAACCTGAGTACTCTAGCCCACCTGCCTAGGTTTTTCTTTAAAACCACATTAGCCAGGCCATTGGGCCAGAGAGCTCTAGAATCCTTAAGACTCTGTATAACCTTTTCAATATCATTTACCCCCATTTCCAAATGCCATCCCTTCAGAGAATAGCTGGGCAAAGGGACATCTTCTGAAGAGCCTCTTTCTTGATGTGCTTTGTCCACCTTAGAAACCTCTGGGTATTAAGCGTATTATAAATAACCTATCATATCATATCATATCACCTATACTCTTGTATGGAATTTAACATCCTGGTTCTAGAATCCACTCTGGCCTTGGTTAACTCTGCCCATATATTCTTAAAATTGCCCCCGTAGGAGCGTATTCATATGTTGCCAATGCGCATTTTACAATGACTGTTTCCAACCCCTAAACCAGAATTTGTAATCCCCTTTAATCTGCACCACCCTATGCAACCTCTCAGTTTCTGAGGTCTCGGTACGTTGTCCTAAGTTTGCGCCATTTCACATGTTTTGCATCTCTTATGGCCCTATAAAATGTATTAGTCGGTTTGTCACACTTAGGGAGTATGGCTCTGGCACAGGTACCTGTTTTCTCTGCTTTAGCCTTAATCCATGCCTCAATGTTATTAGGGCCAAACTGAGCCTAACACTCAAAAGTCTCACTAGGCAGGTCTGCAATATACTTGCCAACTCTATTTATTCATCTGGGGGCCTAATAAATATGGTTACCCCCATAATTAGACAACATCCCTGCCCCTCCCTGAAACTTGGTAGGGGAGGTATGCAGACTAAGGTCTAGGGCCATTATATTATGGTTGGTGTTGTCATTAGGGATTACCCCAAGATTCACAGTGGCCACGAGACACTGGTTGCTCCCAAAATAATAATCTATCGTCGACCGGCAGTTGTTCCCAGCCCACATATGCATGCCTGGAATATTGCCCATAGTCCAGACATTTAACATTTCGAGGTCCCAGGATCTTAGAAACTTAATCCACCTCCTGCCCTTTTCATTACATTTATCTTGCCGCATAGTACACTGTTGGACCACATTTTTACAAGGAGCACAACACAGTACATCAATACATTTGGCATTAAAATCTCCTCCCAGGAGAACAGGATAGTCAGCAAGGGACCCACTGCTCATAGCAAATACCTCTTCTAACTGTTCAAACATCGTTTCAATAATGCCCAGACCTGGCATGGAATATATATTTATAAGTCACATCTTCCACTTACTGCCAGGGAGGTCCATCCCCAGCTCAATTGCCAGCACATTGTCCCCCACTGTCACTGGAGACACACTACAGGATCGTATTTTATGGCTGACCCCAATAACAAGTCCCCCAAAAGGGAGGCCCCTAGGCCCTTTGTTAGCTAAAACTTGATACACCTGAAAACCATCAGCACGGAGTCCAACCAGGTTTACTGCAACATGAATATATCGTAAATCAGCCAAAACATTGGCAATAAATGATTAAACCCCCTACTGTTCCAGCTTGCTATCTTCAAAGGTCAATTCAACCTTATCTGGCTTCCTTCCTGAAAAGCCTTTTCCTGTGGTATCATCGCCCACTGTACAGTTTCAAAAACAGGGTGGGGAAACTCAAGGAATACATAGGGCAGGAAACTGCCTCCAATTTTATTCAACACCCTACAATTGTACTGTCTAACTTTTCCTGAGGTATATTCAACCTCCCTATAGGGGTCAGGGAATCTCGGCAGGACCTGCAGCTCATTGCATATTGTTAATTTCAACCCACGCAAAAACAAGACATCAGCATTAGCACACACAAGTGAAACTGTGGATGAAGAAGCAAAGCGTATAAAAACCTAATTGGTCGGGCTCCCCCATTTAAGACCAGCGTATATAGGGAGGGCAGGAGCCCTCTCCTTCCCCGGACTCCTACCCAGCTTGGACCCCACTAGCCAACACCAGCGGATGGATGCCGTAAACCCACAAACACACAAGTAAGCTCTGTGCCTCTACCGCAGCTGGAGCTGTGTTAATGTGTGTCCCGAGATTAACGATGCCCTAACGTTCCACTGACGACCCGACGCCTGCTTCACACATTGCAAAATGGCTGACGTATTTCGGCTGCAGCATCGGATGGATGCCGTTGTACCTGCAAGCCTCTGTTAGGCTAATTGTAGCATTTACTCTTGTGCCCTAAACCAGAGGCGGAAGCCGGCCACTACTCCAAAGGGCTGCAATATCAAGGGCCTGTCTGCGTCTGTCCGCGGTAGGATTCAAGGAGCTGCCAACCCAGTCGTGTAGATCCTATGTAAGTAGTAGCAAATAATACTTGCAACCCATACCTACTGCTAGCCTGGTAATTTCTATCGAGACACGTAATAATCATTGAACTACGATTGAAGAGCTACAAGCTCTAGCCTCCACATATGTGGTTTTGTCCAGTGCGACCTGCGTACTCGAAAGCACTGCGACTTTCACCCTCCCGTTCCTCCCACGGACCGCTGTGCCTGTAGTGCCAATATACTACTGCCTGGACATAACCGCGTAAGCAAATACGCATTAAACAATGTGCTCGTACAACTGAAATTGCATCAAATCAGCAATCCGCAGAAAAACCCAGATCTCCAGACTTCGCAATCTTATACTTGCTAATGCTAACGGATGAAAGAGAAATAGTGAGTTAGAAATATTAATTTATCACATAGTTACATTATCCGGCAGTTTGCCTGAATCACGTTGAGGCCATCTAGCTTCATGCATATATACAACTGTCCCTCATAACATGAGCCAACATTGTTAATACCGTACTGTACTGCTATTACTTATTCGTATGCATATATACAACTGACGTGTATAACATGAACAACTATTGTCAATACTATATCACTGTACATTTCTAGGTGTGTACACACCAAATATTCTCCCATAGCTTGTTTGTATCACTACTGCATACCTTGTACCTGCGGCACCACCCTATCCCTTGCCCCACCCCTTTCTTACCAAAAACCTCTCTGTTTCCTCACCTTCAGGTACAAGAGACCAATAACATTCACAATGCCACCATCAACTTAGAGCCATTTGCCACTTGCACCCAAATACCCATAAAGTATACTCCAGCTGTAGTAACTACTAACACTGAAACCCCTATCCAGGGTAATGTCAGACGCCTTAGACTCAGATCACGAACCACATTTCTCAACCTTAGCACCAAACCATCACCAACCATTGCCAACCTCCCTAAAACTAAAACTAACGACCCACCAAATCAAGTCATCACCCAAAGCTCCAACTAAACCTACCAGAGTTACCAAAGTCCCACCCACCTCCACTCAAAATGACTTACCACCTACTGACCCTACTGCCAATCTAAAAGGTGCGCTCATCAACGCACGTTCACTCGGAGCCCATGCCATTGAAATCCACAATCTCATCTCTGACCAACAATGAGATATTCTAGTTGTAACTGAAACCTGGTTACACCCAGCCTCACATCCACTACTATCCCTAGCCATTCCTCCTGGATTCAACATCCTTAGGTCTGACAGATCCAGTACCCAAGGTGGCGGAGTTGCCATAATAGCCAAATCTACCCTACAAATCAGGGCCTGCCCCCTGGAAGAAATACAGGGGTATGAACTCCTCCTAGCAAAACTCACCTCCAACCCTAAAACTACTTCCAATCTATTAGTAGTATACAGATCACCCACTAAGAATACACACCCTGACCTATATAGCCCACTCTTACTCACTCCCCACATAAAGCCCAATACCAAATGCATCATACACGGTGACATAAAAATAGGCTACAATGACCCTCAAGATCATCAAGCTGCAGCATTCTACGCGGCCCTGAAAGACATGAACTTCCTACAACTTGCTAATGCCCCCACCCATAACACAGGTAGAACACTCGATTGGATCCTCACATTCAACTCACAAGTATCCATCGACTCTATCCTACCTCTTGACTGGACTGATCACCATATCATTAACTTTTCCATAAACTACAATGCCACAGACCCTCGCCATAAATAAAAAATATGACACCTATGAAACTTGAAATATCGGAAACTCACAGCCGATAGTCGCTCCCCTGCTCTAAAAGAAGCATTGGTTTCCACCACGCTAACAAGCAACAATCCCAACTACCTGGCAGACTGCTATCAAAAATGTCTCTCAGCCACTATCGACTCACTAGCTCCTATCACAACCAAAACCTGTCGCGCGGACAATCGCACACGTTTTTGGTTTAATAATGAACTAGTAATGCTGAGACGCAAAAAAAGATCATTATGGCATATCTGTAAAAAAACAACACGCCAGCCAATGCATTTAATGAAGCCAACAAAGGCTATAAAGCAGCCATAATAACCCATAAGGCAGATGCTCTCAACCTACGCATCAGCGATGCCTCTTCTAATTCCAAGGAGTTGTTCACCATACTCAGAGAACTAGA
The DNA here is from genome assembly GCF_040938575.1 of Ambystoma mexicanum. Lineage (NCBI taxonomy): Eukaryota > Metazoa > Chordata > Amphibia > Caudata > Ambystomatidae > Ambystoma > Ambystoma mexicanum. Next base: position 706,460,730 of record NC_090930.1, on the reverse strand, counting down.
AAATCCAGTGCATGACACATCAACCATCAATGCCATTAAAACTTGGTGCACAACAATCCAGAATGCATGACCATCCAAAATACTACTCCGACAAAAAGAAAATTATCACTGAAAGACAACTCTTGGCAAATAGAACTCCGCCCACCATTGCAGAGGATCCACCAAACAACAGCGACTGTACGCCATTCCACTTTACCCCGTCACACAAGAAGTTGTGTTGAACTCTATAGCTAAATTAAAAGCCTCGACATGCAAAGGAGACCAATTTCCTGCCCATCTAGTAAAACTGTGCGCTCCCACACTGACACCTATAATCACCAACTTGGTCAATGCCTAATTCAAGACCAACACAGTTCCAGCCAACATCAAAACAGCATGGGTGACACCCCCCCGCCTCCTGAAAAAGCCAACTCAAGACCCTTCAATCCCCACTAATTACCAAACGATAACAGCAGTCCCATTTTTATTGAAGATAATATACAAAATAGCCTATACCCAAATCCAAAGCCACCTAGAACAACACCAACTCCTGGGCGCCCGACATTTGGGTTTTCGCCCCAACCACAGTACAGAAACTGCACTCCTTGACTTAAAAATCCAAATGGATTCCTCAAGGGATGCAGGTAAAGTTTGTCTCCTAATGCCATTAGATCTTTCTGCAGCATTTAATTTAGTAGACCACCACAAACTCTGTGCCACACTAAACAACGATTTTAACTTCTCACAGGATTCAACCCAATGGGTAAAATCCTTTTTAGCAGAGCAGACTTCTCGAGTGTCTATTGGTAAACAATCAGCCAACCCCATACCAGTTCCCATAGGTGTTCCCCAAGGGTCTTGCCTATCGCCCACCCTCTATAATGCTTATACTAAACTTATATTTGCAGCCTTGGATGCCATGGGTGTTATCTACACCAACTTTGCAGATGACATCCAGATCCTTGTCCCCCTATCAGGTAACTATGAACAGGATACCCTGCTCATCAACCAAATCTATGCACTAATTCAAAATTGGATGGCACACAACAGTCTCTGTCTTAATGATGAAAAAACAGAGCTGCTCATAGTAGGGTCCACAACTAAAATCAAAGCACTACTACCTGACTATGCAACATTCAATATCGACAGCACCACAATACCTATTCTCAAAGAGGTGAAAACCCTTGGTGTCTACCTAGACGCTAATCTAACAATGACAAAGCAAGTAAATGCCCTCTCCTCAGCCACTTCCTACACTGCCAAACTTATCGCCCTCAGCCGCCAATTCCTCACGCCCAAAAACTGCATCATGCTAGCAAGAGCCTTAATACTTTCCAAGCTGGATTGCTGCAATGTACTCCTTCTAGGCACGTCCAACACCAACCTTGCTAAACTACAAATCATGCAGAACAAAGCACTACGTGTAGCGCTAGGAATGAAAAAGACCTACCACATCTCACACATTAGGAGAGAAACTCATTGGTTACCTATCAAGGAAAGAATTATATTAAAAACCCTATGTATCACTCATAAATGCATAGCTAACAAAGCCCCAAAACACATCAACAACACAGTCATGAAAAAATGCTCTACTAGATCCCTCAGATCTAGTAAAGACTTCCTCCTGGAAATCCAATGCCACAAAAGCATGAGAGCTGGGGGCAGCAGCTTCAAAGTCCTAGCTCCTAGCTCCTAAACACTGGAACACTCTCCCAATAAACATTAAGAATGAAGAATCCTTCCAGCATTTCAAAAAATCCCTAAAAACCTGGCTATTTACCAGTTTTAACAGACCTTGCCTCACCGGACTAGACTGCTTGCTGTACTAAAGTTTCAACATATTTACCTCCTTACTCTGTTTTGCCTGTGTATTCCTGTATATTCCTATGTATGCCCTCCCAGAGAAAACTATGACTTCACCACTGTCTTGACTACATGACTGTTTAAATGCAACAAAAAAAAAAGAAATGTTGTATAATCCAAATTGTCTGTAACGACACTGTGCTAACTCAGGGTCTGGCCGTATAATAAATGTAATACTTAAATAAATAAGTAGTTCAAATTGAGCCATGTCAGTAGAGGAAATCGTAGATAGCCACTCAGTAGGTTCCCAAAGTCAAAGTAAGGTAGATATATTCAAGAATGGGCTTCCATCTGTAGGCTGCATCTCCTCCAGCTTTACTGATTTTCCAGGCCTAATAGAGCACGTCACCCTATTACCGGTGGTTAAACTATACAGGCCGCATATCTTAGGTACTCTCACCCCCAGGCACTCATTGTCATTTGTGTGCTTGAGACCCCTGTGCCTTCCATTATCGTGGTATACGAGTCCGCTTCTGATATATGCAAATGTGGCCCAGTGGTATCCTTAGCTTGATTTTGGATACCCAGTCCAGGCTATTAGGGGGTCCAGATAAGGGTTACTACCCTTAACAGCCACAGGTATCCCTTACACTTTCTTTCCAAAGTCCATGCTTAGGTCTCTGTCCAGCATCTTCTGGGGTTTGGTACAAGTGGCATGAGAGGGTGGAATAGAAGTTTTGACCCCCACCCAGCCCTATTCCCAGCCATAATAGACGGCTTAATTAGAGGCGGCAGAGAATTCTCCATCATTGATATTTCTGCACACAGAGCATCAAATGCATCCTCCTCATCCCCCCACAATATTAACCGAGTCTTAGGAATTCCAGGACACATCCATCCCTTCGGGCAAATCAGTAATCATAGTCACAGGCCCACCTTCTTCCAAGTGGATACCTTGAGGGTGTGGACCTGGTGTCCTACCCCTCTGCATCTCTGAGGGAAGGTCAGGAGTGGGCCGGATAAATGAGCAAGTCTGGGAAAGAACTGAGCTAAAGGTCTTATGCTCCACATTTAGATCCATGCAAGTGGCTATTTGTTGTTTCAAAGCGCATTGATAAGTAGCAATTACTGAGCAGAGAGCCAGCAAGGCATCGAATTTGGAAGTTAGCTCATTAAGGTACGGTATAGGTTTGTCATCTTTCCGGGTGGGTGCCCTGTCGTTCATTTGTCCGGTGGTCCCACCGCCTCCATTTTAAATGCAAGGGCAACACATTATGGCTTGTGGATAGATTCGTCAAATTGTCAGCCCTGACCAAGTGTGCGTTATCGTAGGTATTCCATTGTAAAGTCTTACAGAGATTGAGTAGCAACCCATTATTATCCAGGGAGCATGACATCAGCGCACAGGATTCACCTTCCACACTCAATGTTCCCAATGGGTTCTTCATGAAATCATTAGGTTCACGGGGCAGGTTTCCTGTGCTGCGGGTCAGGGACATGGGGGGAACCAAGAGGACTCTGGATGTTTGAGTGGAGGTATTGCCTACACCAGATAAAAAACAGATTCTAGATTGATAGGTTGCAAGGCTCCTCCATTTGTCCCCCTGTCCTCCTTCCTCTTTTTTGTTCTTGACGCATCTCTGAGCGCTTTCCTTGTGAGCGTCGGGCTGCAAACTCGTTTTCCTCTCGCTACCATATCACTGCGCAGGCCTTGCCTCTGGTCCAATTTAGGCTTCATGTTTCCAACTTAATCTGCCACACGTGAACTACTTAGCAGCAGAGCTAGGGCACCCACCGTAGGCCCAGCACATGCTACTTAGAGTGTTTTAATATGTAGTGCTGCAAACTACGTTGTAAAGGCACATCACCCCCAAGGGAACAGTCCAGGTCATAGAAGTAGCAGACTTACGCAGGTTTATAACAAATCCAGTATCCAGTGCTTTAATCAATGGGTCGCACTCTGTCTAAGTGTCCAGAGGTCTGACTAATTTGCAATCGTACAGTAAAATGAAGTCAGATTAAGTCAAGGGGGAGGTTCAAGGATCCATCGGTCTGCAGTCACCCCCGCCCCTTGATTAAATTACAGATTTAAGGGGAGATATAGCAGCAAGCTATGGGAGGTTGTCTCACCTGGTGTGACAGAAAAGGCCCCCAGCCCGAGTGAAAAGGACTTCCCAGGTGTTTCAATTCCGCTTTTTTAATCCACTGCAGCGTTGCACGTGTTACTCCCCCAGGCAGACCAATCATTCTGTTAAGACAGATTACTTCACGTCACGAGGGGAACTACGATCTGCAGCGTTGTCACTGGGGTCAGTATACAAGGACAGCAGGGGGTTGGCCATGAATTGGCACCCACACCTAGACACCGAGACACTCAGCCGCACTCCACCAGTGGATCCGCCTTGTTAGAGAGGCTTTTTTGGACAGCCTCCAATCTCGCTGCCACTGATGACAGACTCCAGTCTTTAGTACACATGTCTACTTCTCCACTGAGACACTCAGCTGCACTCTACCAGCGGCTCCGCCTTGTCAGAGAGGCTTTTGTGGACAGCCTCCAATCTCGCTGCCACTGAAGACAGACTGTGGTCTGTAGTACACATGCCTCCTTCTCCACCAAGGCACTCAGCCGCACTCCGCCAATGATACTATACCAAAACATGTCCATGCTGGCTCTGCCAATATATGCCAGTATCCCAATGTGAGAACATAATCCTGATGTCCCCTTGTGTTCAGCTGCCGACAGTGACATCTTTAAATATGGGTTTGCCTGAACAGATGTCGAGTGGGCTGTACTCACTCACACCCAACCACGTTTTCAGCCCTGTTCCCCACCATGACGCCAATATAGGGACTAATGTCATAGCCATTTAAACCACACATCCAAACTCCTAAGCTGTCCAAATCAGTATGTATGGTGCAATGTTACAAACATTTTAATATTAGGGTGAGCATTGTATAAAATTAAATGAACACGTAGCCTTGTAATTTAAGCACACACTGTCTAGGCATTATCCTTGATAGCTCATTATGTGGCCTCCTTGTGGACCCCTTACCGCACTCATCTCTCTCGCTAAGATCACTATCCAGACAGGGCTCTTCCAGGACTGCAGAAAGAGTTGGTTGCCATGTCTTCTCAGGATCAGTCCACAGGTCTTCCAAAGTCTTCACGGCTATGCAGGATACTTGGCTCCTCGCAGGATCGTTGACTGAAGGACTTCTCTTCTTAGGAAAAAATTCAGGTGAGTTCAGAAACTCAGCCCAACCAATGAAGATCTTCCTCTCACTCACACCCCAGCAGTCTTCCAATCAAGATCACTGTTGGCATACACTCCAGACATGCTGAATTTTGCGTATTGGGAAAAGCCAGTCCCAACCGATATCCTGGCTTCCAAACACACAAGGCATGCACTAGCCCACATAATGCATGGCATTCCCAGGCAAATGCATGAACATAAAAGGATTTTCCTGACCAGAGAAGGCCAAAAGACAAAATGGCTGAAGAACAAGCGAAAAGCCATGTTAGGACACAAGCCACAGTTAGTAGCCAACCACGATAAATGCAGTAAATCTAGAATAAAATACAATAACAATATTGAAAAAGTAACTGCTCGCATCAGCTTGTCTTTAGGCACATTTAAAAGTAACCAAATATCCCTTTGAGTGTGGTCTAGGGTGATACAAAATTGCACTGCATTGGAAGATGCATTGTGCAATCTTAAAAAGTTACCCAAACAGTTAACAAAAATAAAAGACTAAGGGAAACAAAGTTTCCCAGTACTGACAGTCTGAAGGACTAGTCAGTTTCCCTATAACATATGAACAAAAGGCCAGTAGAATGAAGCTGAAGGCTTCACTTCGCTGCAAAAGGTCAGGACAAAGTTCAATTACAAAAGTAACAAACGTGGGGGTGCATCAAATATGGAGTGAAACTTGCTCGAAGAGAAAACTTTCCTAACATAGCCCCTGCATCAACTGTTCAGTTTTGTATGCTCCTGGATGCCTTAGTCAAAAAAGGTTAAAAGAATCAATATGTTCTCACTCATCAGAAGGAGGCAGCCGTGTTCGGCAAGCTCGCTCCAGTCCAGCCAGGACTCAGTTAAGTAAGTAGCTCTGGGTTGAAAAGGTATATTTCTCTCCTCATCTGGTTTGAGTTTTTAGGACCCTTGAGTTGTCAATGATACTCTAAAATAGAGTGATCTGTCTATCCAATTTTCTATACTTAAAATGAGGGTCCATTCTATGAAACTAGCCATATGGGTTCCCCCTAAGCTACATCACAGCTTGCATTTTCTGTATGAGTGGGTCATTTGTTGCCAGGAAAGATTGCTTATTTTATTTGTTTATGATGAATTAAATCCAACCTCAACTATATTGATCGGTTAAGCTCATATTCCACATTTTTACTTTTTGGATATGCTTTCTCTTCATGAATGTGTAAAGGTTTCAAAATACCCTCCCCCGATGTAGACTTAGAATTTAATATTAATATTGAACTGTTACTGAATGCATGTTTAACAGAGTGCTATTAATGTTCTGCTTGTTCATATCATTCTGATGAACATCATTGATGATGAACAAATAACCACATTCTGTACACTCTCTTCTTTATATATCTTTATAACCTCATTGGTTCTTTGCTGAATGACCTCTTGTGGGTAATTTGTGCAAAGTGTCTATTTGCCATATTGGTTATCTTGTGTCAAAGAATGTAGCGTGGCAAGAAGTGGAAGGAGAGAGCACATCTACAGGAGGAACCAGATGACAAAGTCCAGGAGAAGGAGGAGTAGAACATAGACGTATATTCAAAACAAGATCACATGTAACTGGCCTCAAAGGGGGTTTATCATGACCATCAACTTTATACATATTTTTGTCTTTATTAATTCACTTTGATGTTCTTTTAACATATACTAAGGGTGTATCAATAACATGGTCTCCAATTGGTATAAACAGATGAGCAACTCTTTCTCTACATACTGATCTACTTTGTCTATTCTTTATACAACTGCCCTACAGTTGGGGTAAACCTCCAGCACATGATATTTTGTATAATTATATTCTTCATTCGGGATGTGGTTGCATCAGAAGACTTTGCTGTAAAGAATTAAGGCTTAAAGTACTATCTATTGTAGCAATCAAGGATACATTGAAGTATTCTTAATTAGAACAAAAGCTAAGTACTCTCTGATAACTTAAATTATATAGTGATCCTACCAATATGGCCCTAGAGAGACTATGACCTTCACTACAGTTTTGCCAGTATCCCACTGGTAATTCTGGCAGGATACCAGCAAAACTGAATTACCATTTCTGCAATATCGACTCCTTAGGATGGGATTGCCCGAATTACTGTCACCGGTAACACCGGTGCCGGTGATTCCAGCGTTTATTTGCCGCTAGGGGCCAGATCTAGACGCAGGTATCCCACTGGTAATTCTGGCGGGATACCGGCAAAACTGCCTTACCATTACTGCCACCCGATATCCTGCTATTTCCGCGACATTACAGACAGCGTGGACGCCGACAAGTTCCCATTCCCTGGAGTCCCATTTGACTCCATAGGATGGGATTGCCTGAATTACCGTCACCGGTAACACTGGTGATTCCAGCATTATTTGCCGCTAGGGTCCAGATCTCGCCGCAGGTCAGGTCTGCTGGTAGATGTGTGGCCCCAACGGCAAACTTGTGTCACCCCGGTCCAGAAAAAAGGCTGGTGCCGGATTTATCAGCATTTTTACCTGCATTTTTTCCATATTCAGAAACTTCTAATGAGCCCCTATAAGTTAGTAGGTGCCTACTAGACCAGTACTATGTGCTGCCTGCAACTACATGGTCATCCTTCCATCATGGCTCCCAAAAAGACGAAACGACAGTAGCCGCTTACCAGTCTATTCAATTCTAACAGGGTTGAGGAATGATAATAAAGCTCTGCAGGCTCTATTGTCTTGCCACCTCTATAAACATGAGACCTCGGAAGAGTGGTCATAGGTTGAATATGCTTAATCAATCTCCAAAATTGCCAAAACACTGCCATATCCGAACATTCCCAAGAGCATGTCAAATTAATATGATCAATAACGGAAGAGTAAATGCTAGGGATAATATATTTTTCCACTAATCAAGCTCATTTAATAGAATAATGAGCAATGCCAGTCAGTGACTAATATATCTGTGGTATTAGTGATGCCCTGGAGTTCGGGCAAGGCATTGCCCTTGAATTGGAGCAATATGGGCTTATGGCCGCTTTCAAAACAGTCAATAATTTTAAAGCCAAGGACTTTATCCCATTCCCGTGCAATAACTAGAGCATAAACTATTTGAGAATTGCCATTTGGACCCTGGTAAGTATCCTTTGCAGGTTGGCCAGTAGAAAGTTGCTCATTACAGGTCTGCATTTCAAGATAATAAAGCATCAGGGTAGTTTCCATGCAGTACCATGAGTTCTTATGGGTTTGCTTCTAAACGTGGTATGCACCAGGCCTCATCCTGGTCCTCCCACAGGCCTTCCAGGTGTCTTAGCAGTTCAAATTGGATTCGAAATTGCCCATGACAACTAATCCATAGTTCTTTCTATTTTTCACATCCCACTTATGTACACATTCCTGGAGTACATGAATAATACTAGGGGCTTTCATATCAGTAGGCCTATTATAGATGTCAAATAATACTAGAAAATAGTCATCAGACATTTGTGTCACCAACTGCTGTAGGTCAGGTGAGCCAGTGTTACGTTGTCCTACAGACCAGTTTAGAACTGCATCGATCCAAGTCAAAAGCCTCCAAAAAGGTCTCCCTCTCTGGCCTGTCCTTGCTCTAATATTAAATTATGAATACCCTTGCACATCCAACTCTGCTAAGGCCCATGTTTCCTGCAGACAAATAAGATTACATTCCTCTGGGAAATTCCCACACTCTTTATCAGAAAAGTGTTTTGTAATCCCACCTATGTTCCAGGATAAGAATGTATAGAGTGTAGTTGGGGTAACTTTTTATTTTTATTTTTTTTATTTATTCTTTATTGTATTTGGTTTACAGGACAAATGCTATAGAAACAAACCTTTACAATTTAGTACAAATTATCAATCTTCACAATTCATTTTTACAATAAAACGCCAGGGAATCGACCCATTCACCCCCAATTCTGGGGGAGATCCGGGATGGCAGGAAGGTCAGGTACCTCCCTTACAAGAATGGCCCCCTTCCCCTTTTCCATACTTGAATTTCTCACCCAAGCTATACCCACCCTGCTTTATCTCTGGCTCTTTAAAAGTTCAACTTTGTCCCCAAACTTTCGTTTTTCTGAAGCTGGGGTGACTTCTAGCATTGCTGTCTAATGTCCCCCTGCTCACCCTACCTTAGTAGTGATTTGCCTTATTCTAAGAGGTGTAAAGGCCTTAGTAGGCCTGCCACCGCTCCTGGCAATTGAACTTCATGCCCTGATATCATTCTGTGCCACATATTCTCTGATGTTAACCACTTGATCCTTTCCGCAAATCTTCCTAGCTTTTTTGCTCTTAGGTCCCATGTTCCTCCACATTCCATTAGTAGGTGCCTCAGGGACTGATTTGCTGGAACCGCACATCCAGCACAGTATTTCACAGCTTTGCCCCCCTGTTTTTGAATTTCTAGTATTTCCCCAGTGGGCAGAATGTTAAGCCTAGCCCTAAAAAAGTTGTTCCTAATCTTCTCGTCTGGGAACTTTTCTAGATATCGTGGGAGAAATCCTAGTTTTTTGTCAATAACCAAAAATGTATTCTGAGGGAGTGACAATCTTACTTTCACAGTAGTTTCTATCCAATCCATCAATTCCAACTCCCGTTTTATCTTCAGGGGATTACTGACCAAAATTTTAAGGCCTTAGTCTATTTTGGCTAGCACAGTTTCTACTCTTAGTCCTAGACCCCACAGGTTGCCAAATTTTAAACAACCATGGTGTACCTTACTATCCTCGTACAGAGAGCCTACTTTAGGGTTTATAATCTCTCTAAAGAGGGATAGCAGTTTCCATTCTGCCAAACAGCCCTGGGATTTTAGTCCCAATTCATAGCGCAGGTGCCACCCTGGGGTGCTCCAAGGTAAATTTAGAGCCCCCTTCCAGATTCTACCCTCCAACTTGGACCAATTTAGGTCCTACAGTTGTGTTTTGGCTTCTAGGCCATACAGTATTATTGGGACTATTTTGATCGAATAATATTTTATCATTGGAACGATAGAAGATTTGCAATATTTGGCACAGATTTTTATCAAATGAGGGATTAGTGAGAGCGATTTGGTAAGGATGTCATGTTCTACTTTGTATACTGCTGGGCTTGTGTAGATCTTGTAACCCAGATATACGAGTTATTGTGGGATTATTTGTCCTTCTAATACCCAATGTTTGAAGTTGATCTTCTTCTTGCGATGCTTAAATACTAAGATCTTGGATTTGTTGGATTTATTGTTAGCCCATTTTTGGCAGCGTAGTTGCCCAACCCATTCAACAATCGCTGTAGACCAATAGTAGTTCTATCTAGTCGATCGATGTCATTGGCACAAGCCAGCCAAAAGATCTTTCTCGCATTTAGTTCTGGGCTGGCCAAAGCCAACGAGATCAGATGTTACCCTGCGTCTGCTAGAAATAGGTTGAAGAATGTGGGCGCTCCCAGGCATCCCTGCCATACCCCTGTTTCCACTGGCACTGACTCTGACAGATGACCCTTATTGTCAAGGCGCACCCTTACTGTTGTCCCCCTGTGAAGTTCCATTATCATTGAAAGTAATGATTCCGGAATTCCTTTTCTCCTGCACCATAATTTTGATCTGTCAATCTGGTCAAAGGACTTAAAGGTCGATCCAAGTCTCATATAATGGTGTGCCTCCTTTGGCTATAGTAGTTTCACTGAGCAGATTTAACATAATCCCATTCAATGCCATTGATAGCCCTTTCTAAATCCTGTCTGACAGCAGGATAAAACCTTCTTCCATTCCACCCAAACCGAGAGCTCATTTGGCAGCAGCCTCATGAATATTTTACTCTCAATATCAAGGAGGGCGATATTGGACGATAGTTTGAAGGATTTGACCTATCGCCCTCCTTGAAGAATCGTTTTACAAATGCCGTTTTCCAAGACGGGGGAAAATACCTTTTCCGTAGAATCTTATTAAAAAGTTGTTTTAGTAACTTTGCCCAGAGTGCTGCATCTTTTCTAAGCACCTGATATGTAAGGCCCTTGGGGCCTGCTGCTCTTGATGTTGAGGCCTTGTTTATTACCTTCACAATCTCTTCGTCCTCTAGGCGCAGCTCCCACCCGTTGTCTAGCGGCGCGCATTCTAGCTCTAGAGCTATTGGACTGAGAGTCCAGTTCACATATTACCGACCAGAAGCTTCTTGTGCTTGATTCTGAGACCCGTTTCAACATTTGATCCCCCTCTCTTTGATGGAGGAGAGTTTTTTGATTTTTTACCCAGGCTTTATAGTTGCTCCTGATAGTTTTTACTTCCAGGTTACACATCCTTTGATCTAATTTGAATGCCTTTAGATCGCGGATGCTTTTTCTCAAGTTTCTCTTTCTTACCCCGGTTTACTCATCAAAGCTATGAGCGTGTTTACACTGTGTGTTGTTTAAGGGGGATTTCGGGGGAACTAGTGACCATATGATATTCACAAACTTCTCTGGTTGGGAAAGCTCTTTAGCTGTTTGCTCTGAGATATTATGCAATTTTGTATTTCATTCCCTCCCACTTTGACCGTATTTTACCTGTTTTAGCTTCCCTTTTATCCCCATTATATGTTGTTTGTGTATTAGCTTTGTGAACACAGATAGGTCTGTGAATGAAAGCTCCAATCTTGAATGGTCACGGCCCCCTTCATGTTTCACCTTTAACACCGAGTTACAGAGTATAGTCCCTCGCTGACAAAGATGTAGTCTAGCACAGAGGCTGAATTGCCTCTGTGTCATGTCATGCATGGGTCCCTGTCTCCCTGAGAGGCCTCGTTTAGCATTTTCAGATCCCATGTATTTGTGAATTCTAGCCAGGCCTTCCCTTTACTAGATAACTACTGGATCCCTCCTCCCCCAGTCCCTTTTTTCGATATACGCACTCTGCTTTAAGATCCCCCACCAGCAGTATATCTGCTCCTTGCTATTCAGCCTTGATTTTCCCCAATAGATCTGTTAGCTTTCCCAGGAAAACCTGAATTTTAGAAGATGCGGGATTCCAGTATACGTTTATCAAAATTAAGGCAGAGTGGCTTGGGCTGGAAGCCAATTGTACTTTGCATGCTGATATGCCTATTTCATCTTTCCAAACTGGAATAACATGTTTAACAAAGCTACTTTTAAAAGCAATAAACAGATCTCCCGCAGGACAACCCTTTGCCTTTTGGCTGGCTGGCAAACAATATGTTAAAACCCTTCGATCTCTTTTGGGTTCACCAGCCACGTTTCTTGAAATACAAGTATGTCCATCTTGCCAAAAAGGTAGTCTCTTGTGTCCTTCACCCTAAATGTGCTGGAAACCTGCGTGTTACAGCTCACCATATGAAGCCCTTTTTGACTAAAGGCTCTGAGTGCCTAAGCCCATGCGTCTCAGGACATGTGACAGGATGTGCAGGGCTGCCAGTGTTTTTTCCTGAGTTGAAGCCCCTTGGGCAATCCCCATACCCCTATTTCCCCCGGGACCCTGCAGACCTCTTACGTCTCGTTGCAGAAACTCCCCTTGTCTGTCCTTCGGTTGATTTGGGAAGACGGGGAGAATATTGGGCAGATTGCTGTACACTACTAGTCCTTCATATTCAAGGTCTCTGGCAGAATTTTAATTGTGGATTGTGCTTTTTTTAGCTCAGCCCTTTCTCCACCATAAACGAGTTGTTGCGATCTGGGAATTTAACATATTCAATGTCATCTGTGGAAAACAAAAAGAAGCATCTGACGTTTTAAAATATAGACAGAATCACAGATCTGCTTAGAGATTTAAGTTTCACTGATTTTGCTGTGATCTTCAAGCAGAGTTTTGGAATTTCAAAGCCAGTGGAGATCTCATCTGTGTTATCTTTTTTTTAATTATTGTTATGGTTTATACAAACCTTTACATCATTTCAATTACAAAATTCATAACATAAACAACAGTGAAATTTCAATAAAACAGTTTAGCATTTTAAAACACCTATTCTAGCTATTACATTCTAGAACATACTATTTACATTTGATTGATCTGTGCCGAAACCTCTATCACATTAGGATTAATTTACATTGTAGATCCGATTACTGAACATATACATATACATAGTTATTCAACAAGTACCCTATGCCTCTGTGTAACTTAGTATAACGTGAGTTTGACCGTAAGCAGCATAGTTGACCAGGGTCATTAGTGATCTTCCATTGAATGTGATTATCCCAGTTTATGGCAACTTTACTCTTCTTAGTCATTTGATTGAAAAAAAAAAAAACTCCTTACGGTGTTCATACGAGGAAACATATATTTTGTAAAAATGCATTCACTTTAAATTTTAATGTAATAGAAGATCTGTGTAGCATTTCATGCCAGAGTTTCTCTCTATCAACATTTGATGTATCATGTACAAACTTCAAGAAACTATCCAATCTATTGTGCAATAAGTTAGGGCAGACTAATAATAGGTGTTTCAGGGATTCCGTCAATCCTATTTGATTACAGAACCTGTATTCATTGTTCCCCCTGATACTCTTCCCACGGATTGCCAAAATCTCATTTGTGTTCAATACATTAAATCTAAAACGCATAGTTAGATTTCTAAATTCCCTTGAAGGGTATTTCATTAGATTTTCCTAGGGTTTTGGGGAGAATTTCCAATATCAAATACTTTCACAATAGAGTTTGCTGTGATCTTCAACCAGAGTTTTGGAATTTCAAAGCCAGTGGAGATCTCATCTGGGTTATCTATTTCATTTCATTTGACCCCCTACATCCCATGATTTTTTGGTTCCACGGGTCCCACTCTCCTTGACTTCCGCTCATCCATTCCTATTTCTGGAATAGTTTGGACCTTTCCTTCCCCTAAGCTCATGGACACTGATGGTGGAATCTCCCTCGGGCCACTCAATTGCAGCTTCGGATCTTCATTCTTCGCCTTCATAAATATCGGGGCCATTTTTATGTTTGAACCCTCAGTAACAGTGTTTCCGCTCCTAGTTGGCGCGGCTGCTCCCGACAAGTGTCGATTCTTCTGAGTAAATATTGGGTCAAGTTTGAAGTATTTGTTTCCTTCGACATTGAAGATGTCATCTGTTTTTGTTTGTGCATCAGTTTGAAGACCGATACTCACACTCACCATTTCAGGATGGCTGTTTAGGTTCAACTGTTCTGCACTTATCACCCCTGTCTGTTTTTGAGCAGGGCTCTCTGAACAGCTGGCTTCTATTTCTAAACAGTTCTTTGTCTCCTTCACCAGTGATTCTTTAGTTTTTGATTTTCTTTCCTTTCCGTAGCGCCATTCTCATTTGCTCCATTGGCTCTTTGGTTTTTCTTTTTTTTTCTTTTTAGATTTTTTTTCTTGTGTTTTTGTCAAGTGAGGGTAGGTCTCCATTTCGGTTTTCTTACCCTTCTGTCTTTTCTTTGTTTTTCTTCTCGTCCTATAGTTTTGGTTGATTGCTTCAGTCCAATATGAGGCTGATCGTTTGGAGTTTCCGCAGCCCCTTCCCCCGATATTTGTTGGTTCTCTTTTGCAATTTCATCTTTATCTTCTATTAATTAGGCCATCCTCAAAAGTTATTCTATTGTCGATTCCGACAAAGGTGTGTCTTCAAATGTTTTAGGGTTGGCCTCACCGGTTTGACTCTTTTTGCCTCAATTTGGGTGTGTCCCGACAAAGTCACAGGACCTCCTAAAGCTGATTCCTCCCAGTCTATTCAGCCTTTCCATTTTCAACCAGTAATGCACGAAGGAGGTTAACCTCATTGATTTGTTTTGTAATCTCTTTTTTTACCTCTATTACCGATGGAACTATTGTGGCATTTATCACATTACTAAGGCCAACCATAGACGCATCACATTTCACCATTTCATTTGTTAATTCCAACAATATCCCTGTTTGGGATTGAACCTCCCCTCTTAACAATTCAAAGACCGAGACAAAGAGGTTAAGACATCATTTAAAGCACTCAGTGTTGTACCGCTTGATGTTGAGGTTTCTTCTGTTTCACCCTCTCTTCCACCTGAGGGGTCTTTATTTTGGGTGGCTTCTTTGATGACTGTTTTTCTTCCTTCTTCTTCATTTCCAATTTTACTGTTCCCCCGCTCCTCAGCTGCATCCTCTAATCCGGCCTGTAACTGCAGCTCTTCTTCTAGAGTGTTTTCACTCCCTCTACTACCTGCTGCAGGGCGGATCCAGTTTAGGTCTGGTTGTTCTACCAGCTCATCCAGGCTTCTACTGCTTCTCTTCCCAAGATATTCCTTAATTTTCCTTTGGATGTTCTTAGTAGTAACCGTATATTCCAAATCTCTGTTCCAGTGATTTATCTGCTCAACTTGTCTCTCCTTCCCATTAAACTCTTTTTCAGGTAGCTGTTTTACTCCATGTACTTGAACCTTAGTTTGTTAGCAGTTTATTAGAAGGGCTCTCTGATGTACCACCTGTCAGAGGTGTCCCTGTTGTAGTGGAGTGTGCTACAGGCTCCAAGAAGGAGCCATCCCACTCTGGCACCTTTGTCAGGTCAAGATGAGCTGTACTTCTTAGTTTCATTTTTAGTTCAGTGGGGGTGTTCTTGTTTGGATTATTTCTTTTCCTCTGTTTTCCAAATAAATGATGTTTGCCACTGACTCTTAAATCCAAAGAGTTCAAGCCGTCTTATCCTTTGCCGTTCTCTGCCGGGGCTACTTTTGTTCTGCAGCTTTTCACCCTATTTTAGATGCAAAATAGCTGCAAATTCAGTAATTTATTTATTGTTCCTGGAGGGGACCAAGGCACTGTGCTTTCTTGTCCTTATTGGTCGTGTGCGCAGCACCCCTCTTTTTTCCTCAGATCTGGGAGTTCTGGATGTAAAACTCGGTGCTCATATAACAGCTTGCAATGATCCCCAGCTTTGCTCTACCTATGAGTCACGCTGAGGTTGCTGGGGTTTAGAAGTCTCCCCCTCTCTGTTCGCCAAAGAGTATTAAACTGGGAGGTCACCTGAGGGGAATATCGCAGTTATCACACAATTTTTCGGTCCCTGAGCTCTTCACGAGCTGGCAGGGGCTGACAGTGAGCACCCGCATTGTGAACTGAGTTGTTAAGCTCCCGCTAGCATTTGTTTCTCGTTCTTTACTTTTCCCATTTCCGTAATGATCTCTGAAACGACACAGGTAAAAGTAGGTCAAGAGCACAGTCTCAGACTACTCGCCCACAGGCTTACCGTGTCAAACTGCTGCTGACTGGATTTCCGGAATCCGACTGGCACTTGTTTCTCCAACGCTGTTTATCCTGGGTCCGCTTTCCTGTGCAACCCCGCCAAACACGCAAAACACTCTCGCCTCACTCTGCTCTTGCTCCGCTGGACTGGAGTAGGGGTTTTGAAGGCGCTCCCCCCTTTCCAAACGCCCACAGTAAACAGACTCTGCAGGTGGCAATAACGTTGGTTTGAAGTGTTTCCAACATGCAAAACACTCTTGTCTCACTACGCTGTAGTTGGGGCAACAATAGAACCACCTACGGCCAGGGGGAGTCAATCCAGTCCTTCTAAAACTTTCCTGTACTGGTGGGAGGGTATTAGCTCCATTCCTTTCTTGCAAATCTCGTTGAGACCTAATCAGTGAAAAGCCTACAACTCTCTCGATCATCTCCATTGGCCTGACATCTGGCAAATTTTCTCTGAGTGTAATGTTGGAACCGTGGGGTGGACATCTTTTAAATTCTAATGACAGCAATCCCTGGACTAGCCATTCATCCTTCAGAGAAATCTGGATATAATCATCTTGGCTATTGGGCAGATTATATTTTTTGCAATATCATCTCGGATCAGTGAGACACAGCCCCTCCTATGCCTGATCCTATGGATTGGTTTATTAATAAGTGCCTCTTAGTTCTCATTGACCCCTTTGGCTACATTTGGAACATTGTGCATAACTACGAAGTGCTCTTTCAACCCTGTACCCATTCAACCCCTTTTTGGAACAGAGGCAAAGCAGCCCTTGACACCACCGGGGATAGACCCATGATTCTGGCCTCCATTGTGGAATACAGGCCCTGAAGAGGATACTCTGCATATTAAATGGGGTGGGGTATTTGGGCCCCTGTTTACTTTTGCTGCTTGTTTTTTTATGACATCTGTAATTGGTCTAGCCCATTTAACATGGTCGCTAATTTGCCTAGACCCTGGGATTTGATCGTTGACAAAGTTGCATCTAGAGGTCTCCTTGACTAGATTCCCCACGGGTGCCCCCTGAGCCCTAGCACTGTAGATATGTGGCTCCTAGGGCCCTCGACCAACCCCAGCTGACCAGAGCCCCCAAGTTGTTTAGAGTGTAATTCATCTACCTTTACTGAAAGGGGGCCCCAGCACAGCCTATATTGTACCATCTGCTTCCTTAAGCCACCATAATGCCACTATCAGGACAATAATATTACTTTCATCTGCTTGGTTACTAGAGCTCTGGGTCTTTAAACATTTGACATTGACCTCCCTCTTTGTGACTTCAGGTCATTTCCTTACTATTTTTACACAGTTTTGTCCAGGACTTTTTAAGCCCTACCCCTACACCTATTAGTTGTTTTACTTCATCTGTTCCCTGCTCCTTTTGGCTTTTTACTAGATCCCCACTCTACCCTATCCAGTGTGTTCAATGCTGAGAACCTGTTTGAGATAGTAATTGTGGGCAAGATTACTACTATGTCATCCTCTGTCATTGCCAGGTTAGTAGACTTTGGATTTTCTTTAGAAGGTGACACTTCAGATGACTCTGCCTCTATGTCCTTCTTTGAAATGTTCTGATTAATGGGCACAGGAACTTCTTCAGTGGGTGATACTGTAGGGGCCTTATAGGTGCTGCTAGTAGGATATTCAATGACACATGGCAGTGCTACACTTGTCTTGCCAGCGGCTAGTAAGTAGTGTTAACAACCCTCTTGACCCACTTTCATATCTGTGGCAGATACATCCAGAGACTTTTTCTGTAGACCGTCTGTCTTGCCACCAGATAATCAAGTGGTCGACCGGGGACCACTGGAGCCTAACTCATCTCTCGCTATCTCCAAAAAATCTCCATCTGCTTCATTAACCACAGAATTTAATTTGAGGTTTTTCTTTCTTGACCCTTGCTGCCCCCCTCTATATCTTTTATTTGAGCCTTTCCCTGGAGAGGCATCAGAGTTAGCCTTTCTCTTAGACGTGGCTTAGGGGACAGCCTGCGTAGCCCAACGGCACCCATTTATAATTACCACAGCAACTGCTCATTAACCCCTCAACAGCTGGATAATGTGCTACAATAGCCAAACGGCTTTATAATGGGTAATTGGTAGTTGCGATAAGTAGCTATATCCAATTAGTTCCTTCTAGGAGTGCAATAAACCTTAAAAGGAATATATCAAGCTGTGTGTAAAAACTACATTGCTGCAAATGTTGTTCATGATTACTATGAATTAGAAAGCTAAAGTACATACAAGGTTTTACTTTGTGTTATACACCTACAACTAAAGTTGGGGACTGAGCTGAATAAGTGAGGTGGCCGGCGGTTGTCCCTTGTCCTAAATATACATGAAGGACTTGGACTAAGAACTTGAAATAAGGACTGAACCTGCAACCTACAGAATTAAGTCTTCCTATATGTATCCTGCCACTTCATGATTGGTCTTCAGGTAACTGGGTCACTTATGAAGCATTACACTCTGCTCATGTGGGTGTTGACAATGGCATTTCTTTGTGTGGGTGCCATTATATTCGTCCATTTCTTCTTCCACATCATGACATCATGAACAGACTCTTTTCATGGATAACATTACCTTGTTCACATATATATAGAGATGGCCAATTCTGTTTGATGGGTAATATGTGGGTTTTTAACCCCAATGCAATCCTGATGATTAGACTCTATTTTAATAATATGAGATAATTCAGTAACACACATTTTGACCATTACCACCACCCAAAAAAAGTGTCCCTTAGACCTGTAGCCTTGGATATTGCCTCGCTTTGTTCTTTAGTGAGGGCAGATAGCACCTTTTCAGAGAGACAGCCACCCCACTTGAAGCTGTCCTGGGAACAAGAATCAAACGCACACCCATTCACAACAGGAGTAGCCTCACGCCAGGGTGCTGCATAGTTAAAGTCCTTTCTATTGAGTACTGAAGGAGGTGAGTTTACTGTAGTCCAACAGAACTCTTTACAGCTGGAGGAAGGTTCCACCATCTTGTTTCTCTCTGGATCTATAGTTCCTTCATATCCCCTCCCCTTCCTTTAGCACAAAGCACTTTGGGTGTGATGTCAGAAGGCAAAGTCCACTTATTTCAAGAACGATGATCAGACCTCTAAAGTAGGAGAGCTTTAGTCGAATCACCTGTGGGCATTTGAATTGAAAAGAAGGGATCTCACACTCATTCTTTGATGCAATCCTGGAAATAAACTTCAGGGTGACTTAATTGTACCTTTGTTTGGAGCACTGATCTTCCCAAAGTGCTCTGCCAGTGAGGTGAAGGAGGCGTGTCCAAGGCAGAGGTGAGTTCTTCCCCCTAACCTTCCCCAGGTACCAAGTGGGGTGTACTGCTGCTGGGACACTACCTGCCTCTCTGCCAGCCACAAAAATGTCCAGAATCTCACTGTGTTCAGGAACACCTGCAGTTATGGTCATGCCTCTCCTCTGTGTTGGAGCATGAGAACAAGAAGTGATACTTATCCTTAAACCCCTGTATTGGAACTCACAGCAACCAAGAGTCAAGGTAGCAAGGATCTCTCTGTTTTTGCAATCAAACCAATTTGAATTAGGATTCAAGTCCATGTGACTGTATCACAACATTAAGACCCTCCAGATCTGCCTTTGGCAACCACCTGCTCTGCGAATCGCTGAACAGCCAGTTCGAATCTGTTTGCTGCCCCACCAAACTACCCGAGGGGTTGTTTTCCCACCTCGAACTTTAAGCTTTTCAGCGCACCCGCTGCCTTCGGACTGTCAGCTTTTACGTTGCTGATCTTCATCAACAGTCGACCATACCCTGAGGTATTCTTTGAACTGCAACCTTTGATCGCCACACTAGAGCTACTAGTCACAAATTACGCATCCATTTACCAGTCTCTATTCCATAAAAGATATGTCAAACCAAATTGGGTGAGCTTTGCAATTCACAATTCTCAAGGCCTCGCCTTGAACCATGCAAGATCCTGTTTGAACTCTGCTCAACATCCTCTCCTCATCTAGAACATTAAGACTGCTATCCCAAACCGATGAACTGCATGTTCAAACCTGTGCACTGCCGCACCATGCTACCTGAGTGCGTCATTGCCTCAGCTCAAACAAAAATCTCTTTATTGCATCTGCTGCCTTTGAATCACTGAATGAGACACCAGCATCTTTGCTGCTGATCTTCATTATCAGTCAAAGCCAAGCCTAGAGGATTATTGAGCACCGACCATTGAACACTTCATAAAACCGCTTCAAAGGGTCTGCACATCCAGGTTCCAGCCTCTTCATCATCAAATTAGCCAACAAACCGAATCCAGGGGCCCTTGCAAACTGCACCCCTTCAAATGCTTCATTGAACCAATTCAGTAAGAACTGTGCATCCAGTCACCAGCATCTTCACAGCTGAACCAACTGTCAAACATTTCTTTGTGTGGGTGCCATTCTATTCGTCTATTTCTTCTTCCACATCATGACATCATGAACAGACTCTTTCCATGGATAACATTACCTTGTTCACATTTATATATATAAGGTAACAAATATTCACATTTATTCTGGGAATTATGTTCTAACTCATCAAATAGCTCCCTTCTGATCTGAATTGGCTATACCACCACCCAAAAAAGGCTTTTTGAAGGCTATGCTTGAAGAAGGGCAGATTGTGAGGGCCACCAGGATCACCTGGTGGCCCTCACAATCTGCCCTTCTTCAAGCATCGCCTTCAAAAAGCAGCAAGATCATGCTCGGCCCTTGCTCGACAATATTCCCCATCTAGAACAATGTGACCACTGCTCTTGAACCTCATCAAACTGAATGAATAGAACCAATAAGCCTAGTTTTGAAGTTGTTGAACAGCAGAGAACTACCGTATGTATTACTGAATGCTAACTGCCCCCTTGTTACTCATTTGGGCCCTAGATACTGGCTGGGTCACTCGTAATCTCCTTTTTTGCTTTTTGCTCCCAGGCATATCTTTTTACAAACATTGTGGCTTTTTCTTGCCTTGTGCCCCTGATTCATGACCCAGTACGCTACAGAGTCCTCGCGATAATACGCACAATCCTTTCACAGCTGAGGTGGGCTCACAGGACTGACACATTTGTGATATCAAATTGCTATGGTGTTAGTAAGTATCGGAAATACCATCCAGCATACCATTACTTAGGTTTGACTTACATTTAAAGATTTTTCATGCACCAGTAAAATAAACCCATAATTATGAGGTTTTAGTACTGGATGCATGACTTAAATGCAGTGCCTGCACTGGTGAGACTTGGCTGCCACTGCACTTGCGTCCTCTGAACCTGCTCTGTTTCACTAGCAGAGAAGGCATTGCTGATCAGGATACTGACACAGCAGGCCATAGGTACACAGTATGCTTTTGGCATGAAGCTTATGAAAGGGGGCTCTGATCAGCAGGCTACCCTTCCAGAGAAGGAATTACCTGTATAATTGTATTAATTTATAATAAATCAAAAGACCCAGGGCTCCGCACCCTTGCCAAATGGAAATCCTTCACACTAAATGACTCCTAAGTACGTATGCTTATATTATTGATATAGTGTATACTCAAATCTTAATGTTTACTTGGTGCAAGCCTCTCAATGAAAAGCTACAGTGGTTTACAAATGCTGTGTTATCTTGGTGCCAGTTGCATTGGGGCTGAATCCAATGCAAAAGGGAATGATTATTACGGGACTGGCACAGTGAAAAAGAATTACTCCAGAACTCCAGAAACCTGTCTGTCAAAAGAGGCTGATGCAGCCACAGGGAAGCAAGGTTGCAAACGTCTGTTAGTTGGAAGCACATGGAGGGGCTATTAAAAGAGGAGAGCCTTCAGAACTATCCTAAATTGCATGAGTAACTGGGTTGAATGGAGGTTGACAGGGAAGTAATTCCTTAGTCGCTGGGCCGAAGATGATAAAGCATCTATTACCTTCATTCTTATGATTGAAACATGGTTTGCAATGTGGGAAGGCTTCAGATGATCTCAGAGGTTGAGGGGGTTGTGCAAATGGCCTTATTTTGTCAATCGAGAGGCCAGGGTTCCTTTTGTAGATG
The DNA here is from genome assembly GCF_040938575.1 of Ambystoma mexicanum. Classification (NCBI taxonomy): domain Eukaryota; kingdom Metazoa; phylum Chordata; class Amphibia; order Caudata; family Ambystomatidae; genus Ambystoma; species Ambystoma mexicanum. The sequence continues at coordinate 706,438,557 of NC_090930.1, read as the reverse complement.
AGACAGTGTATTTTGAAGAATATTCTGGCATCAATCAATAGATATTAGGGAACTTGCGTCTGCAAGTAAGGCAAATAGCTAGATTGTAGACCTCTTATAACCTATCGAGGTGGCAGATGGGAGGCTGACATAGAGGATCTTACTGTAGTCAAGGAAAGGTATTATACACGTTGTTATTATTACAGTGTGTATTTCCATTGGTATTTATGAAGGAGCTCCTAGGGAAAGGAATTGTTTGCTACTACATACATATGAGTGATGAGGCTCATGTTTGCATTTTAGATAATGGCCAGGTGTCAGACTTTCTTTTAAATTGAGACAACTTTACCAAAGAAAGAGGAGAATAGCATAGCCTGTCTATCTTTTTAAGATAATATCTGGCTATGACTAAACATGTTTAAACATGGAGTTTGAGGCTGTTGGATCTCACACCGATTTCAATTGCTATGTGTTGTTTTAGGGAATTGTGGTGAATTTCTGGGCATCGAGAGGTACAGTTTTGCACCATTGGTGTATTGGTGAAAGTTAATTTGGCAGTCTCAGTAGATCCATGAGTAGTTGCTTAATGTAGATGTAAAAGAGGAGGGTAGAGTGGTGAAACAAGAGGGGTGCCACAAAGGGTTAGGTCTGAGTGAGGTAGTCAGGACTTAAAGTTATATACTCTATCAGCCAGGAAAAAATAGAACAATCAGAGTTTGTCTTGGCAACCCCTGCTACAGATTGCATTCATTGAAGTTAAATAAAGAGGTCCACTTTCACAAAATTGGCATACAAGTTGATTCTGAAGAGCTTAATTAGGTTACCATTATCACATTACACCTAATTCAATGCAGTGTCAGTTTCTGGCGGAAGTGTTCAAGAAGTGAGTGATCTTCAAAGTGGGATTGAAGAAGGCAGTAATGTGTTTCTCCAAGGTGTTTGCCTTCCAAGAGGTGCCTGCAGAAGTACAATATGTCTTTCTGTTCTTGGCTTCAAGGGTAGGCATTTTAAGGAAATTGCTCTTCAGAAATAGAAGTGGATAAACTGGGTTGGTAAAAATCTGAACCAGCCCAGTTTTGAGTGGTTTGCCTTTGAACTTACGAGATGCTCTTCCATTGATTTCAAAGTCACCAAAAGGTCACATATCAGAGAAAAGAAAGGGCAGGCTCCTCACATCCCCATTGGACCCTATAGCCTGACCCAAACCCCTACTGGAGCCTAACTGGGCCAACGAATGGCACTGGGTCTGTAAAACTTGTTCTCTATGTCCAGCTCACTTGTGGTGGAAATAGGAAAAATTTATAACACATTATTTGGATGCTGGGGTGCCCTAGATGGTACTGTGGAGGAGGAAGGGCATGACAGTAGTGTGGATGCCAGAGGATGGTTTGTACCCCTAAAAGTGACACTTGGAATTGTGTGGGTCACTATATGTTTGCATCAGTGACCTGTTCAATTCCACAGGAAGCATTTGGGGGAGTTGTGTTATGCGTCATTAAAGAGTACTTGATGCTTTTGATAACAAGTCTTGATATGAGGGTGCATTTGAAGAATCGCCTGTTTGTTCGATACACACAAACTGTTACTTTATGCTTGCAGCAATAAATGCAGTAAAGGACAAGGGCAATTTAGGTACAATTAAACAATTAACAATGAAGTCACCCACACTGATTAAAACCGCATTTCTCATGTTAAAATATACAATTGAAAATATTCATTTTATCCAACTCAAGGAAACAATAGTTCTGTTTTTTGTGTTCTTTGACTTAAATTAATGGACTTTTTTAGACATTCAGACGTGCTCTGGCTTTGATTCCAAATGTTGCCCTTTATAGCAAGTCAAAGAAAAAAAAACGCAGCTGAAAATAAATGTGGCCTTTGCAGTTCACTCTACTAAAATTATTTTCTACCAATATGTTTCACTAATTGCTCAAGATGTCAATGCATTTTTGAATAATTCATCTACCCTTAATTAATTCAGGAGAGAGCTTATAATATTAAAAGCTATTATACAAGGTATTTTATTTCATGTGAAAGTACCAGCCAATGCATCTGTTGCTGACTATGACAAATATACAGTCCTTCGGTAACCTTATCAAACGAAAATGTGTACCTTTGGATTTTGAGAACCGTTTAGGCTAAGCATCTATTCCCCAGTTCGTGGCTAATTTAACGATGAGAGGGAGCAGGAGAAAATACAACACATTACAATCCTAATTTCAGAATCTATTAAGCAAGCAATGCTTTTGGCAACCTCCCCCCTCTTTTAAATGCATACCAAACATTATTGTATTACCTGATATAGGAACCAGAGGGATAATGTAGGTTTCTAAAGGAAACCATTAAAGTGGCCACTTTTTCCCTGAATGAAAGGGGCTTTGACAATAAGGGCCAGCACACAGGAAAGTGCATAGACGTGGAGGCAAGCTCTATGACTTTACGCCACATATCAGGGAATTCGGATATATAAATCTTCTATTCCACAACAAAACACAGGGTCTGATTCATCAATGTATGAATTGTGACAAACACCCAACACCATCCTAATAATTCTGATCGTTGCAACGTTTTGAGGTGAATCAAGGAAATGGACACATTCGATGGTGTGGTTTCCTTGGGAATCCTGGTTCTGGCAGTAGGAATTTCAGTAACCATTTCAGTGGTTCTTTAAATAACTGAGCCAACCAATGCAAAATGTATTTATTCCCTGTTGAAAGCATACCATAATTTAAAATATTGCAGTGCAAACAAGTAAGCCCATAAGAAATCTGTTTGGAATGAACAATATAGTAATGTTGTGGACCCATTACCAACCATTAGCAATGATTCTATATAAGTTCTTTAAAATCACAAAAGGTGAAGATTTTGATGCCTTTCATTGCACTAACCGAAACATATATGCAGGGACGGAACAAAACATTAGTCTCACAGACCCATTCATCAGGTGTTGCAGAGTAAAATGATTTACAAAGGAAAGCCACAGAACAGATCATTTTCAAAATGAAAACAGGAACATTTAATTGGCTGCAGGAACAGAATGAATGGAATGTGGGCTTGGAATTGCTTTCTTATCTAAAAGGCCATAAACACTCCTGGAAGTAGGCGTGGGGTTAAAAACAGTACACATTCTGAGAGTTGCATTTAACAGAAAAAGGAGAAAAAAGCAAGGATCGGGGATGCTAAAATAGCACAGAAATGTTACACAAAGCATCTATTACTTAGCCTGAAACAAGTAACTTAACAGAGAAACCAACCGAGGATAATTTGCAAAGCTCTTACTTCGGTAAATTAAAAATAAAACACAGAAAGCGAATCTGCAACTTCATAAGTGAGAATGCAAATGCTTTATGATCACACAACTGCATGCCTAATGCAGATGAGACTTCCTTGCAGATCTGCTACACTGGAATTCCCAAGAAAGGGAAATGCAAATCACTCGTAACTTGCACCTTGAGGGTCTGTGCAGAAAACAAACACTCTGGGCCTCCTTTGCTAAACCCCACAGTCGCTGAGATTGGTGACTAGGGCCCTTATGTGTCCACCTGGGACCTAGCCTCCCACCACCAATCGCCTTCAGCCTCCTCCCGCTCCCAGCACTTGCCTTGAGCACCCGTTGGCCTGTGCATCAGAGGCCTGCACTTATTTATTGACAGTGGACTGACTACTCTTCCCAGTCACTTAACAGCTACTTGCAACTTATTCACTAGCACTTCCCTCCATAGTACTCCTAGCACTTACCTCTTATCCATTCTTTCTCTCTGCACTTGCACATTCTCAATGCTCACAAGGCCTAGTGAGGCCGCCTCTTTCTTTCATTGTTATTACCTTTCGTTCACATGTTCCCTCTCCGCTGCCCTTTGGGCACTTTCAAACACAATTTACTTGATGTATATCGACTTGCAAATGCACAATAAATAGATAAATATAAAATGTTGAGCCAGGCATACCGAAAACGCAATGTGTAAGGTTATACGCACTGCGTTACTGGAATACCTTATTTTCATTCATTTGTGTGGCAGAGAGGAGGGGCAAATCATAATTTACGATCCCACTGCTTCCTTCATCTCTTCTACATACAAATATTCCAGCATTTTGCACCATCATGAATTTTCATGCTGGTGCAAATGCTGGGGATGCCTATGGAGTCCGGCAGCTTTTTGCAACAGCATAAAGCAGGCAGACTCCATGGCGATCCATTGCAAATGTTGCCTGCCATGTATGAGTTTAATCAAGTGCAATAGGGGAGGCCAAAAGGCAGTGTACATGCTTGAATGCCACCCTTTGCCCTCCACTGTGAACATGATGAAAGTTTGGCAGCAGTGACCTGGGTGTGGTAAAGTACAGGTCACCGCAGCCAAATACAGCAGAACTCCAATATGAACCACTATGTGTTAGAAAGTGCACCAACTGTAGTTCTATGGGCATCATGGGCCAGATTACAGAAACTGTGTACAGGTACATGTACAATTGTGTATGTTATTAGCACTAGGGTGCTTTCCCAAATCCCCATTCTTTCAAATTGTTTTTGCAGCAGGGCAAAGTGTGCCTTAGTGCTAATACCAACCCATTTTTGGAATGTGGTCTGAGGTGGACAGAAAGAGACATCAGTCATTGAAAAATATTGTTAGGCATGAAAAAAAGTGAAATAAAATAATATTACTTCAAAATTCCTTTTTTTGGAGGCCGCCGTATCCTGCGATATCCTGCTAGAAAAACGACTGCCCATGTGAAGTAAAAGGTGTTTTCGGGTATCGGAACATAACGTTTCTCATGCCCAGTGGTCCAAGTGTGAAATTGGCTGCCAGTTTCAGAGATATAAGCTGGTAAAAATTGGAGTGACGACGCTTGGGAAGTTTCCAAAATGGCCGCCGGGCACTGCTGAGCGCGAACCCGGCGACGCTGCAAATCCTGGTACCTGTGGAAGAGAAGCTGTGCGGAGACGGTCGCTGCTTCAGAGGGAGGGGACTGCCTTCCCCCCGCCTAAGCGGACCAACGGATTGCCGAAAAGAGGGGACCGGCTACGTGTGGGGACACGCGCCGGAATTCCTGCCCCCCCCATCCCCCCGAGTGGACGCAGGCGCTCCATACATCGCTGAGCGACCGCCAGCCTGCTGCTTACTTGCTACTCTGCTGACCTGTGGTGCGCACCGGGAGGAGGAACCCACGAGACCCGGTAAGGAGAGGCGGGAGTGGGCCCTGAAATCTGTCTGCCTGCCTGGAATGCGTTGTGGGAGAGGAGTTCCCGTGATCCCATCCCGCTGCAAGCGGGCCCCCCGCCTGGGGTAGAGCAACACCCTGAGAGACTGCCGCGCGAGTGAACTGAGATCCGTTTGCTTTCCCAGCACAGGCCCTGAAATACTGGTGCATAGATGCAGACACGGGCCCCCGGCAACAGCTTCTCCCAACCCATAGCGATTTGAGAAGTGCCTCCCAACCACAGAACATACTTTTCTTCATAATACAAGGCCCTGCTTCGCAATATGGGGAAGGACAAACCTAGAAAAACCTCCACCCAAAGCAGGATAGAACAGTATGCAACCACTCCGCTGTCTAGATCACCAGAGAGATTAGCATCGACCGAACCCGACATCATGGAGGAGGACTTCTCCCTCAGGGATGTGATGGGCGCCATTGCCAGCTCCAGGACATCAATGGAGAAGAAAATGGATGCCATTGGAGCTGAGGTATCCCTGTTGAGACATGACTTGCAGAAGCTGACCGCACGCACCAGAGAGGCGGAAGCACGCATATCGGTGACCGAGGACAATCTACAAGGTGTCAACTGCAAGATAACCACCATGCTACTACTAATGAAATCCCTAGAGGGAAGATTAGACGAAAGTGAGGGCCGATCAAGGCGCAATAACGTCCGCATCCTAGGCCTGCCGAAAAAAGCTGAAGGAGAATGCATGGAGCTGTTTCTTGAAAGATGGCTATTAGACATATATGACACTGAATCCTTCTCCAAATTCTTTTTTATCGAAAGAGCCCACCGCATCCCAACAGGCAGGGTCACCCCTGCGGCGCCACTGCGTGCAATCATAGCAACACTTCTGAACTATAGAGACAGGGATGTCATACTACAAATGGCAAGACCGAAAGGGTCCATCACCTATAACGGCTCGAAGATCTCCTTTTTCCCTGACTTCACTAGAGAAGTCCAAAAAGTGTGCCAATCCTTTGACCCACTTAAAAAACGCCTTCAATCGCTTGGAATCAAATATGGTCTGATTTTCCCTGCTCAACTCAAGATATACTACAAGGGCACAACAGTATACTTTTCGGATCCCAGCGAGGCATGGAATTGGGCAGAAAGGCACATTGAAGGCGATTGGAACGGAAAGAAGAAGGCTGGAAATGACCATAATAGACCACATCCAGAAAGACCACCGGACAACAGTCCACCACAGCAGCAGGAAAATGCGCCACAACAGGAAAACGCATGATGGAAACGGCAACAGAAAAGGCAAGTGAAAACACGAAACACAAAAGATAAATGAAACCTGCTAAAAACAAGATTCACATGGCAGAAAGTAAGTAATGGTTGGCGATTGGAACCGTCCCGCCCCCCCCCCCTTTTGGCAAGAAACGAACGTACAACGATAGGCAGAGCCCTAGACTGCCTAGATATACTGTCTAAGTAAAGTTTGAACTGTTAAGGGGCGACAGATGCTTCGGTTGGGGATGTAGTATCGGGAGGGGGGAGTTTGGCAAAAGTTTACAAGTTGGAAATACTCGATGAAGCACTACATATTACATAAAACAGTGACTAATCGACTAGCAATCACTGCTCCCTGCTGCGAGTCACACACGTCCAACCCCCCACTATGGGAGGCTCCATTGCCAGCTGGAACCATACATATGAACGCAACTCTACAAGACAATAAGAATAAAACTTTAAAACTACTCACCTGGAACGTAAATGGCCTAGGAAACAGCCTGAAAAGGAGGCTGGTGAGACAGTTCCTGAACAGGCACAGTCCGGATATAGTCTTCCTAACAGAGACCCATCTGGTGGGTACATCCAACGCACTATTTAAACGTTCGAACTATCGCACAACCATACAAGCTGGTTTCACGATGGGAGCCAGAGGGGTATTGATATTAATCCACAAAAGATTACCGCTCACCCTCACCAAAACAATACAGGACACTGGGGGCAGATTCATATATGCCACGGGTATGCTCTGGAACAAAACGATATCCCTTATGGCGATCTATGCCCCACCGACTCTCCAATCCAGACTTATGGACGATGTAACACCCTTGCTAACCAGCGACACCTCGGACACTTTGGTCCTAGGAGGAGATTTCAATGACGTCATGAACAATGTACAAGACCGTACGCATCTACGTTACAGAGACCCTAACCATCGAACCAATCTGGCCACATTTGTGGAAGCGTTTGGTATTAAGGATGTGTGGCGCGACCTACACCCGGAAGAAAAGGGGTACTCCTTCCACTCTGGAGTACACGCATCGCTATCACACTTGGATTATTTCTTCATGCCCGCGACATTAACACACACAGTAATGCAAGCCGAATACCTTCCACGGGGCATCTCAGATCACTCCCCTCTACTCATATCACTCACGACATGAAAACCAGCTCCTCCACCGGTGTGGAGATTGAATAACTACTACCTAGGTTCCCCTAAGCTGATTGAATGCATACAAAAGGCCACTACAGAGTACTTTGAGACCAATGAAGGATCAGTAGAAAGTCCCTCTACACTCTGGGAGGCATACAAACCAGTGCTACGAGGAGAAATCATCTCCTGGACGACGGCCCAAAAGAAAATCCATTCAGAATCACTGAGAGAGGCAGAAACAAATGTAAAACAAGCAGAAGAAACACATCTTATCAACGACTGTCCAGATACCAACAGAGCACTGATGCTAGCCCAAAAGAAACTGCAAAACATTGCATTGGACAATGCCAGGCAGGCACACAGTGCCATGCGAGCCAGAATATATGATACTGGGGACAAAGCGGGGAAGGTCCTAGCCTGGCTTGAACGGAGAGACGAAGGGCACAGCCATGTGAGAGCAATAGTGTCCCAAAACTTGGAACTCTGCCTCACGGACCAGGACATAGCTGAGGAATTCGCAAGGTTTTACAAGACACTATATAAGGCACCTACAACTCCCCCTGATACCTCTATATTAGATGGTGTCACCCTCCCGACTCTCAATGAAACTCAGATTGCTGGCCTAGAACGAGACATCACAGAAGACGAAATTGCAATGGCCATGATTCAGCTCCAGTCTGGGAAGACCCCTGGACCGAATGGCTTTCCTATAGAAACCTGGAAGAAGATAGGCTGTAACAACCTAGCTCCCCATCTACCCAACATGTTCCAACAGGCCCGGACAACGGGACGCCTCCCGGCGGACCTGAGGAAAGCTGCAATAACTGTTATACCCAAAGTGAATAAGCCCCCGGATCAATGCAGTTCATATAGGCCCATCTCCCTCATTAATGGTGAAACCAAGATTCTGGCCAAACTCCTAGCGATACGCCTACAGCAAGTCATAAAATCCCTAGTCCACCCAGACCAATGTGGCTTTATGCCAGGCAGATCCACGAGAATGAACATAAGAAGAATACACTTGGCCATTGAGCGGGCCCAGGCCCTCAACATCCCCCTGGGTGTACTTGCAATAGATTTTGAAAAGGCGTTTGACTCCATTCGATGGGAGGCTCTATGGGCAATCATGCGAAAAATGGGGTTTCAGGAACAGTTTCTCTCTTGGGTCCAACTCCTTTATGAGGCACCAATGGCTGAAGTCCGAGTGAACGGCTGGACTTCACATTCCTTTGCAGTGGGAAAAGGGACCCGACAAGGCTGCCCACTATCAGCCCTACTCTTTGCGCTGGCCATGGAACCACTGGCCCAGTTGCTGAGAGAGGCACCCACATGGAGTGGCATCCCGGGGGGTTCAGAATGGGAAGACAGAGGCTCATTATATGCAGACGATCTACTACTATATTTGAGGGATCCCAAGACGACGTGCCCGGTGGTGACACAGTTGCTCCAGAAATATTTGCACTAAATGCTATAGGTAGTGGGGTTCCCGAGCCTTGCCCATACAGAATAGCCCCTGATCACTTCCAATATCTAGGAATCAAGATCACGAGGAACCTAGATGATTTCACACTGAACAATTTACAACCCATTAGGGAGCGATTTACAGGGGATGTGCAGCATTGGATGACCCTACCCTTGACCCTGTTAGGCCGACACACACTGTTCAAAATGCTGACACTCCCCCTCTACCTGTATGTGCTCCAAAACGCCCCCCTACACATACCTGTGAACGAATTCCGGAACATAGACAATATACTCAGAAAGCTCTTATGGGGAGGCGGACGCCCGAGAATTGCCCTACGAACACTACAAAGGTCAATATGGGAGGGTGGAATTGACCAAGGCTACAGACATACTACTGGGCCAGTCAGATGTCGGTAGTAAACGATGCAATGCACGCAGACCCAACACTGCCACATGTACGAGCTTCGCCCCCCCGGAACTGTACAAGGCAATGCCTAGAGCGACCCCCCGAAAAATAGCGGCACAGACACCCCGTATTTGGGCTGAATCACATACCTTCATGGGATGGGGAGACAGAGTCACGCCAATCCAACCACTATGGAATAATGGAAACCTCTACGAGGTAGCAAATTACCGAGATGGCCAGTATGGATGGGGTGTGGTATAGAGACGGTGGGCGACATTGTAACCAATGGCGCCATCAGATCCTATGAAGAACTGGCTATATCCTTTAACCTCCCAGAGACAGAAAGGTACCATTACACACAGCTCCGACACGCACTCCAGCAGCACCTCCCTACGCTAGCTGACATGCCAGATACCACGCCAATAGAACGCAATATAATAACAGACTGCATCCAGGCTAAAGTCACCACAGTAATGTACAACGTCATCACCTCCTTTGCTACAACAGAGCTGGTGCGGCTCAAGACAAAATGGGAAGCTGAAGTTGGGGAGATATTACCGGAAGACTGGGTTCAGATATTAATGTTCCCCCGGGAGGTGGCCATATCGACCAGGCTGCGATTGGTACAGCTAAAAATACTTCATAGAATCTACTACCCGAGGGTAGCCCTGTACCACTAGGGTAAGATAGCAGAACCCAACTGCCTACGCTGCCAAAGAGAAGAAGGAACTTTCTTTCACACACTGTGGGAATGCCCAAACATCTGCGATTATTGGCGGCAATGCTGTGACATCCTTACTAGAGTGCTACACAAGACGATCCCCAGTGACCCGAAATTGCTACTCCTTGGAGCGGACAGTGAAATAGACTTGTCAAGGTATGAAAAGCTCTGCTTCATGACAACAACAGCAATTGCTAAAAGAAATATAGCACAACTATGGGGTGCTGCAGAGACGCCGCAAATTGGCCAGTGGATCACTGATGTACAGATTTGCATTGCCATAGAAAGAAGCGTGTATAAAGCCAGAGGTTGTCCCGAAAAGGCGGACAAGATATGGCACCGATGGGAAGACGAGGTGTGAACTCAGACTTGATTTAACACTCCATGAATGTAGAATGTGCATGGAAGTAGAGGATCCTTCACAATAGCACAATACTTTAATACGACTTTGTATGATTTGCTTGTTTGAGTACTCCATTGTACGGTACTATTGTTTTTAGTTTGTTTTACGTCTTGACCCGGTGAGGACCAAAGTTTGTATGTTACAAAACCAATAAAATCTAATATTAAAAAAAATCCTTTTTCATACCCCTGCCAAAGTAATCAGTACAGTGCAAACAGTGAGGGCACATATTCAGGAATATGGACTCTTTCTTAATGAGTCTTGGCCTATTGCACCCGTAATGCATAATAAAGCATATGCTACCCCTGGCTCTTTCTAAATACTGTGTGCAGAATAATTTATTTCACGTGTAGGCGTACCTCATTTACTTAGGGGTAACCTGTATTACCAATAAGTATGCATTTATGTACTTCTTTAGTGTTGATTTATAAGGAGCCGAAAGCAGTGCACTTTTGTGATTCTGCTCCTTAGACCAGAAAAGTGATTGCTTTCAAATCATGAGTGTGTCACAAAGAGGTGTCTGAGAAGACATTGCTGCAATCCCACAAAGGAGGAAGCACAAAGTAAAGACGTGTGCTCATTGGGTGATTCATTACATGCGGGTAAGACAGCAAGGTGGGTCGAGTGCTCAATGTTGCAATCTAAGTGTGATCTGCAGGTCCCAGGTTTGAATCCCGGCAAGGCCAATTCGGCCTTTCATCCTCCTGAGGTCCATAAAGGAGTACCAACTTTGGTTGGGCGATATTGTATGTAAAATATGTTCTTTGTAAAGCGCTATATGAATAACACATCATTACATCCCGCAACAGTGGTAAATCCTTTCCCATGGTTCTGGACTGGTGTGTGATGATGCCTGGGTGGGTCTACACAATGCTTGCAGTAGCATATCTTTCACAGTGTTGGATTCTTTGTGCATAGAGGGCACAGAGACAGATCCAAAAAAAGAAGATGTTAGTGCTGATATTTGGGCAGAATAAGTGCACACTATGTACACCTACCAACACTGTCAAAAGCAAGCCCATCTTTTAATCTATGTTGCTGACAAGAACATGTCCTATCCAGTTTTGAGATGTGACAATGTGAAAATAGTTTTGACAGCCATCACATTATTCTCACCTCTTGTACAATACAATACAATGATGAGAATCCAGAACAGTTTTCTCAACATATGCTGCTAATGAGGGGTTTGGAGTGGATGTCTAATAATTTAAAACTTTCTGTCTTGTCATCTCTCTCACAATTTTCATGCATCATGTACAGAATCCAGATTTCTGAGTGATCTTTAGAGTACTTAGGTTCAAAGCTATAAATCATATCGACCACTATTGCCCTCAAGTATGTCTTGCAATTTCCCTGTGTTCTCTGAAAGACACAAGGGACCCCACACTCTGGGTAGGAGTATTAATATAACAATTAATCACAGAAAGACATCCAGAGGATACAAGTCAAAGTTTTGGTATCAAGGATTTTTATTAGACCTGATACAATTTAAATATATGAATCAAATCATGATTTATTCTGCACTTCTAGCAGCAATTTACATAGCAGGAATTAACTTTTTAAGAACACATCTAAAGGGTAAAATTCATACTATTCAGTCGTCCAAGCATTCATCCACATGCATCCGTCAAACAATCCACTCATACCCAGCACCAATGAGTATACAATATAAAATCTATAAAAGAATTTCATGACATATCATTCATCAGAAAAGTTTATAGAAAGAATGTTCGATCAATATGTAGGGCCACAATAGATAGTGCCATTGGCCAAACAGTTGAGATGGGTCTCAGAAGTCTCCGACCACGACCTCATCCCAAGTTCCAGTTCCCTGTAGCGTCAAATGGTCCAATAAGGACTACTTTGCTTGTGCAAACTTTAGTGAACTACTTGGAAAGTGGGTGCCGTTTCTCCTTTCAGAATGAACGTATCCACCTCGCTAGTCATTCCGCCCTGCTGGCAAACAGTATGTGTCAGTGGCCACGCTTGTGCTCACTTCAGGTAATATATTATACAACTGTTGGTAATCTACAACATGCGTGTGTAACTTTTATAAAAAGTGCCTTTCATTATGTTTACATTGTATATGTATCACCAGAGGTCTATATACTGGTTCACTATAAGGGTTACTGAAATGGAGAATCTAACTTTTTCATAGAATCAAGCTGCACTGTGGACATTGTGCAGCCTCTGTGTGGAATTCAAGTGAGTGGCACTTGCAAGTTCAAAGATATTATAAGGATTCTGGGTGAATTATGTTAGTGATTCTGGTCACTAACATCTACTGCATATGCTCACGTGCTTGATTGTTGAAGACGAAAAATGTTTTAATGTGCATTTAAGTCAGTATCCATGCACAGGACTGTAACATATACCCATGGAGTCTGAACTACTCTCATTACACCCATCAGTAAATGCACTTAGATTATTCAGATGAAAATTTGAAATTTGGGGTAGTGGCCTCTCTATAGTTTGCTCATGAGGAAGTGCAACTAGAGCTAGAACATATGCTCCTAGTATCTCTGAGGGAGTGCATGTATCAGGGGATGCAGGCCTAACAGACTCCACGCTGTACACCATATGTGAAGGTTCCTTGATGTGCTCTGTAAATTACACAGGGCGGTGAAAGGAAAGCTGAATCAGGTCTCCATATTAAGTCATGATTTATGACAGATATATTCCAATAAGTAGTAGTAAAATTATACAATTATCTTTTTCCCTACTCCTAAACTGGATCTAATTAGGAAAATATAATTTACATATCTACCTCACAGAAAGGTATGTTTAGCTTTTGACCAGAGGGAAAGTTTTTCCAGTGTTCTATAATCTGTGTCATCTTATTGTCCAGTCTCTTGAATTACCTGAGTTAATATTGCACTGCAACAATATCATCAGTAACCTTGTTCACACTGTTGCCCCATTGAAAGCACAACCTAGTAAAAGGTGCACAGAAACACATCATGGTACTCCACAACTCTTAAAAGCACAAAGGCCGACATTTGATCGCTAGAACGTAAAAAGCATAAAATGCAACACTTTCTTTTAATCAAACACTGAAAGCCACTTGCAACCATATAGGGCCCGATTCATAGAATAAAATAGCGCTGAAGAAAAGCACCCGTTTGTTCATTCATGGAACACATAGCGCATGGCTTACCAGAGACTTGGGCTGAATCCGGGCGGGTTCAACACGTCACTGCGACACCACAAACACCTTGCATGAGACTCCCAGCAAAGGCGCATACCGTCTAGCGCAGTCACCTAAAAATTCAGCAGAGCACATATAATGGGGAACAAGCGTAAAAGTTCACCACAATAAAATACTTCCAATGCCCACATGCACGCTAACAGGTGTTGGCAATTATGAGTGCATGCCCTTCAGTCCGCAGGAACATATACATGCCCAGAACACGAGCATGAAGGCAGGCCGTGGTCCAAGACTTTTATGGGGTGGCGTGCTTCCCTAAAGTGCTTGGTGTCATCGATTGCACCCATGTGGCCCTATGTGCACCTAGGGCCACAGAGCATGTCTATCGCAATCGCGAACACTGGCATTCCATCAACGTGCAGGTTTTATATGATTCCAAGGGAATCATCACCTCTGTATGTGCCAACTATCCGGGGTCCATCCATGATAGTTACATGTTCAGAATGTCACCCCTACAGCAGGCCCTGGAAGCTGGGAGGCATGGCAACACATGGCTCATTGGTTAGTACAAATGGCCCTGTGTATGCCTGCATGTCTTACACAGACAGAACCACACCACTGATAACCCATCTCACATCTACAGGAGACAGTGACTACCCTCTGAGCACCTACATGATGACACCAATACAGAACCCAACCACACCACCCCAGGTAAGATACAACGCAGCCCATATTGCAACTAGGGGCATAGTGGAGAGCACATTCAGAGTGCTAAAGTCACGCTTACTCTCCCTTGACCACTCTGGTGGTGAGCTACTATATGCACCACCAGATTGTGGCAGCATGTGTCCTGAACAACGTTGCAACACGGTGTGGAGTACAGGTGGACATGATGGTGCCCCCACATCCCCAACCACATGCATGGTGGCTGCGCATGGGAGCGGAAAGGGCACGTGGCAAGGCTGCCCGTACCCAGCTTGTGACACAATTTTCCACTAAAATCCAACCCCTGTGGACTGCACACAGCCCTGGCACATTACAGAAGACAGTCAATGATGACAAAGGGACAATTATCTGTCCCAACCTTAACACTGTGAGAATGTGTCCTCGAAGTGCTACATTGTGTGCATCCCTTAGTACTAAAAGTATCTCAATCTGGTGTGCACAAAAGGAACACATGGAAGATGGAGTATGCCACAAACACCATGACAAAGTTCACATCTAAATGTTGTTATGTCACTTAATCCCTTCCACACTTCATGTCACCTGCTTGATACAACATGCCATGGCATGCAATGTCCAAACAGAGAAATAAATGGCCAACACATAACACTACTGTCACAAAGCGTGAAACGATCAAACTAAAAAGTCCAGAAATAACTCTCTCATGCATATAATCATGTACGCAGGAACATCAATTGGCCAGTACAACAAACCAGAAACACAGGACCCAAGAGTTAAGCTGTCTGACCGTAACCATACCCAAATGTACATGTGCCTCAATGTGTCGTGAATTGCACATGCCACCCTTCTAAATTGCACCCTCCTAAATGTGTGTGGCACTGCTTATCAAAGGGGGCCAGGGAAGCACATACAGCATGAAGCCTAACAACAATGGAGACAGTTAAGGCAATACAGGAAGATGCAAAATGAACAAAGGATGCATCTCAATGTACAAACAAAAAGTGATGCCAACCATGCACTGGACAAACAATCATGAATCCCACTAGGGGTGTTTACACAGGTCGGACTTGAGACTGCCCACAGATAGAATGAAAGCCCAATGCCACTGTGCGAGTTACTTTCACATGCTGCACTCCTAGCAAGCCCATGGAAAGGGGAAGCAGGAGTGGCATATGTGTCTGGCATTTGTGTCTGGACCCAAGGCACAAACACCAACACGAGACAAGCCTCTATGGGACCAGATGGAACCTACAGTGGATGCCCTTGGCTGCCACACAAAGCAACACACTGTCACATTAATGCACAATAGACAAAAAACAAATTAAAAAAAATCAAAAAATGCCCATAGGGGACCGGGGCGAGGGGGTCCACCTAGGAGGGAGGAGGTGCAGGGTTTCCATCAACACCCACATGTGTGGATGTTAAAAAAAGAACCATCCATGGGTTAATGGGCTGCATGGCAATGATGGAGTGGGAGACCTATTGCTAGCACCCTCTGGTGCTGCATCAGAATGTGGTAGTGGAAGGGGAGGATAACCACGTATTGCCCTGGTCTGGTCTTCCATGGCAGTGGCCATGTGGGACTGAAATGTTTGCAAATGCAACATGATGGCCCGGAAGTCTCCATGCATCACCTCACGGTATGCATGCAGTTCCTTTGTGATGGTACGAGTCATCATTTACATCTGCTGTTCAGACCATCTACTGCTGGATGCCTCGAGTGCAGTCAGTGTTACCCTGAGCGACCTATATTCTGACCTCAGGGCTTCCCTGTTGGCCTGACCCTCTGCAGCCAAGGATGCACGCAGAGCCCTCAGTTCTGCCCATCGGCTCCTGTTGCTGCCCACCATATTCAGCCTGTGTGAGCGGCATGTGGATCGCAATTCCTGCTGCTATTGATCCACCTGTTGTGCTGGGGTTATCATGAATTTGCCACCCTATCCATGCTCTAAGCCAACATCTCATGTGAGGCAGCCTGTTGTTGTGCAGCAGCATATATGGACTGCTTCCACACAGTATCACCAGCTAACACACAGACACCATATTGGCGGACCCCACACCTGCCTAGGCCAAGGGTACCTGGCCCTTGATGTGATGACGCTGTCTGTGGCTGCAGGACTGCATCCCTCCCTTGATCTGCTGCTCCAGGAGTCAATACTGTGGAGTGTGACCCTGCAACCGTAACCACCACAGACGGATATCCCAACACTGACTGGCCCTGTGATGGTTCTTCCCCCCCTCCAGACATTTGGGATGCAACAGCACCCACAGTCAATGCACTCACCTGTGACTCCACAGAGTATCCATATCTGATTCACCACCAGAGCCTAAGCTTCCTCGGAGGCAGACTCAGACTGAGTCTGGGCCAGGATGGCCTGTAGCACCAGTGGAACTTCATGGGCTACCACACCACGTCCTCCACTGTTGGTTGGTCGTGGCTCACTATCCTGTTCCTCCTCCACCTCCTCCTCTACAAGCAGTGCCTCATCACCTGCACATGGACAGAAAACAAAATGAAGGGCCATGTAAATACCATAGACCACACACATAGGCATCACAATGTCGTCATGTAACACATCAACCTGCCATGTCACAAACTCCAGCACCTACGCAGTGTCAATGCAAGTGAAGGGTAGCATGAAAGTAGCCATGGATCTGTGTGGAAGGGCTAACAATAACCTGCAGTGCATGGTGCATAGCACCTTCTACACATATGAGCACCTGACTGGCATAGTTCATCCAGCAACATCACAGATGCACAAACACATACGCCACATACCAATGCAAAAACACATATTCCAAGTACTAGCCATGCCTGATCTGTAATACTGCATGAGATGGGACTTGTTGACTACTGTCCCAGAGCCATGTACAATGGATGTGACATAGCATGTCATGTAAATCACAAACTCAATACACACAGGTGTCACACGGTTCAACGATGCAAGGGTGGTGGAATAGAGTGAAGCCAGACACACCCATCCCATGAGGCCAGCTCACATTGACATCACACGAGTGAATAGGCATGGTGAAGGTGAGACCTGGGGTTGGAAGTGGAAGTGGGCAGTGCAGTACATGGGAATGGCATACCAATTAAATACAACAACATTATCATAAATGAAAATGCAGTGTGCTGGTGGAAGTGTATGTGCAGACATCAGCTGTCAATAGCTGCTAGAGGATTGTATGGATACAGTAAACAGCCACCGAGTGTGGAGTATGGTAGGGAGGCTGTGCTTGAGTACAACTGGTGGCTCAGAGGCTCGTGTCGGAGATCATAGTGTGGGCAGGTGACTAGCGCATTCTCTCAGTCATCCGGGACTCTACCCGGGGAGAGGAGGTAGAGAAAGTGGAACACATGAGGAAGGATCATAAGAGCCCCCAGACCCAGAGAAGGTTCACCTCCAGTGACATTGAGGCAGGGAGGCTGTAATAGAGGGAAGCTTCAGCCGAAGATAGACATTAACCACCAACTAATTGCTCTGAGAAGTAACTGACCCTGAGGGAGTAGGAAAGGGATGATCAAATACCATGAGAAGGAAGCAAATTGGGAAGATGGATTTGAACGAAGTGTGGCACCAGGACTGATTGAAAATGAACAGTCATAGCCACTGGGAGCCAGTGCCATCACCACAGTGCTAGGAAGACACAATACCTGGCACCAAGTCAAAAGGACACTCCCCACTGTCCAGGTCAGGATGAGTTGCAGAGGGAAGAGAGTAAAGGCACAGAAATCTGGCTATAGGCCATTGCAGTAACCCACCATAAATATGAACAGTCCTCTGGAGACACTGAGGTACTAGGGGAATGAGAGGAAAGGAGGAATCCCCTGAGCTGGCAGGGTGACCTCTCAGAGACATCAGAGAGGTACGGAGAGAAGGCCAATGTGGAGTGCAAGATTGTCACAGGCTATCAGCCATCACATGTTGGGACAGGAAGAGGGCCAAGAGAGCCTGGACAGAGTGACATGGAAGGAGTGAGCGGGTCTGGTGATGGGGTTTGTCACGGTGTGCAGCACATTGTGCGTATGCAGTCTACAGGTCAACAAGCATGTGTCAGTCCACAATGAAATGGTTCACCCATTACAGTCATACAAATGCATCCAGAACTACCAGACAACCAACAGACTTCATCCAAGCAACATACACATGACTGGGACACACATGCACCACCACTTACCAGACATTCCCTCATAAATTGGCAGGTCCCCCACACCTTGTATCTGCCCCATATCAGTCATAGCACCTATGATCTCTTCTTGTAGAGTGAGTTCTTCGTCAGCTCGTGGTGACCCACCTCCAGTCAGCAGAGTAGGGGTGTAGTTGGCACCCATCTTACCTTTGGCTCAGCACCAGAGGTCATACCAACGCTTCATTGCATCAGTAGCTTAGCGCCTCTTATGGCCCAAGGTGTTAATAAGGTCAGCGGCACACTGCCAGTGGGCCATACGCTTGGCAGACATATGTGTGTTCCCTGCCCGCACAAGCATCTTATGTCGGTGTACCTGCACGTAGTCCACAAGGACCTGGAGCTCCTCATCACTAAAGCTCCTCTTCCTCAACGTGCAGGTCTCCTGTGCCGTGCCTTGGGACTTAGCCTGTTTGCCTACTCCACGCTTTGCCTTCTTACAAGGCTTTACAGACCCTGAGTGGCTGGGACCACTTGGGTCAGTAGGAGCTGGAGCACTGGTGGCCTGGGACTGATGGTGTTACTATAGGTGCCCTTGCAGGTGGCTGTACCTGGGTGCCGGTGCCATGACGCTGCACAGCATTTCCCTAACCCTTTGATGCCCAGATAGCATCTGCCCCTGTGTCTCTGTGGACCGGGGCGGGGAGCACCACAGGCATGGCTGGGTGACCCGGAGGCTGGTTGGTGGTTGCTACAGCTGCCCCTGCAGCTACCGGACCCTGGCGGGTGCATACAGCAGGTGACACTGCTGCATCTGTGTTAGGGAGAATTCTCAAACTGTGCTAATTTCCATTACCTTTTGAGACCCCCAGCAACTTTGCTGGATTTCTAGGATTTGGTTTTTCTACCTGGGAAGAGTGTGAGCATTATTTTGCCCACTCTTTCATGTATTTTGATGTGTGTTTTATTTTTCTGTTTTAAAACAACTCCATGGACATCATCTTTTACTGTGTGTCACACAGCACCTTTCAGAGATCCCAAGGTTGAGATACCTTCTCTGGGACCGACTACTGTCTCCCAGAGCATGTAAAGTTAAATTGACTTTACTAGTCTCTTTAAATTTACTGACCCAGCAAAC
This sequence comes from Ambystoma mexicanum, assembly GCF_040938575.1. Lineage (NCBI taxonomy): Eukaryota > Metazoa > Chordata > Amphibia > Caudata > Ambystomatidae > Ambystoma > Ambystoma mexicanum. The sequence continues at coordinate 706,418,894 of NC_090930.1, read as the reverse complement.
ACTATCTTCCTATAGAGTGCTGGAGGGGTCGCCTAGCTTCCCCTGAGTCAAAACACTCATGTAAAAGTTAAATGTTACCCTTTCCTACTTTTAATGGCTGGTGGCAGAGGTTTAGATCAAACTACCATGATTTCTCCCGACTGCTAACAACGGTAGCTAAAAATCAGGTCAGCCATGTCTTTCAATATGGAGCCCAAGACCTATCTGTAAAAACAGACTCCAGTCGACTTTTTTTCACCATTTCTTTTAGGCAAGGTCCTCCTTGTGTTTGTCTCTGCGCGCCAAACCAGATTTGGTCCCTTTCTTCGTTGGCCTTTGGTGGGCTTCAGTGCTGAAGCCCTCCTCTGGCGCCTGAGTGTCTGGGGTGGACAGGATGTGAGGGAGGTGCCCAAAACTCCCTGTGCTTAGTCTCCTAGGAGATCTGATTGCACTCTGGCATGATTGGCCAGCTGGCTTTTCTGGCAAGGACAGCCATCTTGCTGTGTGAGCGACAGCCAGGCTGGAATGAATGGGGGGGAAACTGTTTAAAAGCAGGTCTCTGGGACTTGGAAAGCAGAGTCGACCACTGGAACGACCACTGGAACGAAAGAACCGAAGACGAGCTGAAGGAAGAGGACTGCTACAACTCCTGGACGGCCGGTGAAGCCCTGCTGCAGGTCCGATTTGACTGAAACTCCATCGACAGAGAAGCCCTTCAAGGTTCAAACTCTGTGGAAAAGACTTAACCGTCATCTACCAGAACTGTGTTATCCTATACAAAGACTCTGAACCATTGACTTTGGCCCAGGCATATTGAGAAGAATTGCTGGTTGTAGTTAACTGAAACCCTTTGCCCTGCATATGCAAGTTTTTGTGCTGTCTTTTCTTATAACCTTGTCTTTTTGCCCCTTTTTAAAGTATCTGAAGTGCCATTTTGCTCCAACTTCAGGGGAGCTGAACTTGTTCATTTACTTACTGGTTGTATATTTGTGGTCTATTAGTGTGTGATATTGAGCTGTTCTTGCTAGTGTAATGTTTTCAAACTGACTGTGTAAATAAATGAATATTATTTTACCAAGAAACCTTGAGTAAGTGTTTGAATCACTAATTGTTGGTCCTTTGTGTAACTTGTTCTACTCCTCACTTTACTCTTGAGATACGTTTGGCTGCTCAGCCATCACTACCACTTTACTGTGTAGTACAGTCTTGTACCAAAGGTGAAAATGTACTTACACTTGTGGTCTTAATTGTGTGTAGTGTTCCCAAAGGTTACAGCACATGATTCTGCCTAACACTGGTATACAGTGGTGAGGATAAAGTAAACTTGTTACATTTAGAGTGCTACTTTTACCTTTGTTCAAATAATCCTCACAAGGCTAAGCAACACTAGAGAAGCAATTGTTTTATCATGACTGGTATGGAAAGCTACAAACAGTCGACCCTAGTCACTTTAACAGTTGATCAATTGAGAGATATGTGTAAAGCTAGGAATCCCACTGTAAAAGGCAAAAGTTTGAATTGATAGAAAATTTGTTTGAATACCAAAGTCTAAGGAGTGGGTCTGAAACTCCCACCCCTGCAAAAAATGTGGAAAATGTTGATGAGGATGATAATACGTCAGAGCCCAGCTCTAATGTTATGGATGAGTTAGATAAGGCAGAAGAGTCTCACAATATAGGCCCTGTCTTGCCTCTACCTGCTCATAGGCCTCAACCTTTGACCACATGGACCCCATCAGGTCCAACACTAAGTCCTGAATTTGTCTCTTTAAAACAAATGAGACTTGAGTTAGAGTTGAAAAGAACCCAAGGTCAATCTGAAAGTAAACACCAAGAACGTAAACTCAGAGATATGGCGTTGAATCATGCACTTGAAATGAATAAGTTGTCTCATGAAATTGGTTCTCTCCGAGAGTCCTCTAGGTTTTCCAGTCCTAAGAGGCCTTGCATGCCCAAAGATGCAGTAAGTATGTATGAGGTTAAGCTTGATATTTTGGAGTGGTTGGCTGCTTTTGAATATAAACATGGCATTCAAGACATTACAGGAAAACAGTTGATTCCTTGGCTTTTTTTCTGTTGCAACTGATGTGGTAATGGATTTGGGGGATATAGACAGAAAGGAGTTTGAAACTGTGAAACTGTGAAGCTTTCTTTGATAGCTAGATTTGGGAAGACCCCTTATGATATCTTAAGAGGTTTAGAACCCTCAAAAAGCATGATAGTACCCCTTGGGCTACCTGGGTGACTGAATGTTAGGCAGAATCACATGCAGTACCCTTTGGGAACACCACACACAATTAGGACTACAAGTTTAAGTACAAATTCCCCTTTGGTACGAGCTTGTACTACACAGTAAAGTGGTAGCGATGGCTGAGCAGCCAGACTTATCTCAAGAGTAAAGTGAGCAGTATCAGAAGTTACACAAGGGACAGCAATTACTATGGTTGAAACAAACACTGACTCAAGATTTCTGAGTAAAGGAATATACATTTATTTACACATTCATTTATAAAACAGTTCACTAAGTAAAGCAACAGAAAAATCACACTCTTAAAATACTACACAACACCCAATCAATTCTGGACAAGTTAGGCTCAAAATGAAGTGTGAGCAAAATGGCACTCCGGCAAATAAAAAGGGAGGGAAAGACAAGGTTATACAAAATTAAGCAGCACCAACAAGTAAGTAGGCAGTGCAATCTAGAAAAGGCGTGCTACAATGAGGATTCAAATCAATAGGCCTGGGCCAATGTTAATGGTTCAAAGTTTTTGCAGAGGATCACACAGTTCAGAGTAGTTTGCGGTTAAGTCTTTGCCAAGAGTTTGAAACGAAATTGGTCAGAAGAAAAGTTACTTAACAGAGTAGGGAAGGTCAAGCCTTCGGACTGGCGAAAGATTTAAAACACTTTCACCGCGGTTGGACGGAACGAACAACTGGGTTTGAACAGTACCTTAGAAAAAGAAGAAAGCTCTGGCTCAGGCAGAAGTTCCTGGCAGATCCTACAGGCTCACGGTTCCTGAAGCGACTGTCGGATGGACACGAAGGAGGAAGCTGGAGGGTCCTGCGCTGTCCAGGAAAGAAACCAGCAGCAGAGCGAAGCAACTAATAAAAGGTCTGCTCCTTAAAACCCAAACAGGGTCCTGTCCTCCTGGCTATGCGGTTGAATGCAGCTGTGCACAGAAAATTTGACCGGGGAGGGAGGCCTTGCTTGGTGTTTGGTGAACTGGTTGGTCCCACCAGCTCAAGGGAAGAAGATTCCTTGCAGACCTTCTCTGTCATCGAAGTTTGGAGATTCGGGCCTGCAGCAGGGCTTCACTGGGAGGTTCAGTTGTGGTAGTGGTCCTCTTCTTTCAGTTTCTCCTCGGTTCTCTCAATCCAGTGGCCACTCTGCCTTCCAAGTCCCAAAGACCTGATTTTTATGCAGTTTTCCCCCATTTACACAGCCTGGCTGTCAATCACATAGCTTGGGGCTGTCCTGGCAGGGCATTCACTTAGCCAATCAAACAAGAGTGTGACTTTGGTTTCCAAAGGAACCCTGTGCAGGGTTCCTAAAACATAGTTCTCAATGAAATTCCTGTAGTACCCAGTGAGGCCTAGGCATGGCTCTCACTTTGGTTTGAGTAGTAGGGGTGGCCCAGTTTTGTACAGCTTGTACTTTGCTGGCAATGGCCTTATTTCATCTCCTCCTACCTCATGAGAAAGGTAGACCACTTTGCTCTGACCGATCTGACATTTGCTTGCCTGTATGGTCAGATGGTCCTTCTCAAAAGCCTGCAAAATATATCCTAAGTGATCAACACGTTCTTTCCAAGTAGGGCTGAACAATGCAATGTCATCCAAGTATGCCATGCAGAAGTCCTCCATCCCATTCAGAACTTGATTGACCATCCTTTGGAATGTAGCAGGTGCATTCTTTAATCCAAAAGGCATAACCTTAAACTGGTAGAGGCCTGCCGGGGTTCAAAATGCAGTTTTCTCCTTGGCATGGTCTGTCAGGGCTATTTTCCAATAGCCTGATGTCATATCGAATGTACTGAGGTACTTGGCTGCAAAAAGTTTATCCACCAGTTCATCTGTCCTTGGTAAAGGATGGGCATCAGTCTTAGTGACTGCATTTAGAGCTCTATAGTCTACACAGAATCTCAACTTCTTGGATCCTGCCTTTGGTATTAGAACAACTGGACTAGACCATGGACTTGTAGATGGCTCTATAACCCCGAGATAAAACATCTTGTTGACCTCTTCCTTTATGTGGGATCTTACATGTTCTGACATGCTGTAACCTCTGCTTTTCACAGGTAAACAGTCACCAGTTAGAATTTCATGCTGGTCCCAAGGGGTCAAACCTGGTGAAAGTGAAAGCCAGGAGGCAAACTGATTTAACAGAAACCTGCACTCATCCTGTTGTTCAGATGTCAGATTAGAAGAGAGATTAACTCCTATCTTCTCATCTAAAGGTTGGCCTCTGAGTAGGTCAGGTAGAGGTTCCCTCTCCTCCTCCTCCTGAGCTAAAGCTAGAAGCAAAGCTCCCACTTCTGGTCTCGAGTCATATGCCTTCAAACGGTTGGTGTGAAAGACTCTGTGGCCTCCTTAGGTCTGCCTAAGTACACCAGATAGTTCACCTCTCCAAGTTTGCCCACAACCTTGAAGGGTCCTATCTATTTATCCTGTAAGGTCCTCTGCCTTGTTTGCACCATAACTAGTACAAGCTGGTCTTGAGTAAACTCAACCATGCTGGCCTTCTGGTCATGACAATGTTTGACCAGAGCCTGCCCTGCTATCAAGTTATCACTTGCTTCTGCCATCATGTGTGACATTCTCTTCTGGACACCTATCACATAGTCAGTCACTCTGACTGGCTTGGGGGAAGGAGCACTCTCCAACCCCTCCTTAATCAGGGCCAATGGACCTCTGACTGGATTACCATAGAGAAGTTCAAAGGGACTGTAACCAACTTCCTCCTGAGGGACTTCTCTATAAGCAAAAAGAAGGCATGGCAGTAGGAGGGCCCACTTTCTTTTAAGGGTTTCCTCTAAAGCACCTATCATGCTCTTCTTAGTATGATCAAACCTCTCTACCAGTCCATTTGTCTGTGGATGGTATGCTACAGAGAACTTGTAAGTGACACCACAGTTTTTTCACATGGCTTGCATATAGTGGGCCATAAAATTGAATCCCCTGTCGGATATCACTACCTTAGGAAACCCTACTCTGGTAAAAATAAATACCAAGTAGAGCCTTAAGCACAGCCTGAGCCGTAACAGTCCTCATAGGTATGGCTTCAGGATACCTAGTTGCATGGTCTACTACAACCAGGATAAACCTGTATCCTGAAGACGTGGGAGGGTCAAGTGGACCAACAATGTTGATGCACACCCTCTCAAAAGGAACTCCCACCACATGGAGAGGCACCAATGGTGCCACATTCTTGGCTCCACTCTTGCCAGAGGTTTTGCAAGTGTGACAGCTCCTACATAATTTGTCAACTTCTGAACCCATCTTAGGCCAGTAGAAGTATAAAGAGAGCCTTTCCTTGGTCTTTTTGAAACTCAAATGACCAGCCAAAGGTATCTCATGGGCCAACTGTAGGAACTGGAGTCGGTTTTCTAGGGGCACTACAAGTCTTTTGCAGTCCCCAGGGAAACACTCAGGTGGTTCACTGTAGAAGAGGCCATCTCCCCAGTGCAACCTATGCTTCCCAGCTTCTTTCCCATCAAGCTGAGAAGCTGCAAGTTGTCGAAGACCTTAAAGAATAGGACACTCTCTTTGTCCTCTGCTGAAGTGTACCCTGTTGGGTCCACATTCTGCCAGTAAAGACTGCATCTCAGGATGGGCAACAGGATCCAGATCTCCAACTAGAGTTATGTCTTCAGAAGCTGGCTCAGCCACACAGGGTTGTACCTCACACTCAGCCTCAGCAGATGGAGGAGTCACAGATGTGACTTTGGACAATCTTGGGGATGTCCTTGTTGGTAGCACAGGGGTGCTGTCTGCTTTCCTCTTGGACGTCCCGTGTTTACTCTTTGCCTCTTTCTTTCCTGAAATAGCAGTGAGCAATTCCTGTGGACTGGGGGTGATAGTTTTCTCTATCAATTCCCCTAGAGAGCCTCTCAAGGTCCTCTCCCTTGCAGCCTAGTGAGCTCCTGTTTCCTTTTACTGGGAGACCTGGGCGTACTAGTCACAACTCCAAGAGTTTTCTGGTCATTACCCAACAGGAATCTCCCAGGCACTTCACTCTGCACACTAACAGGTATCTTGACAGTCATTTCATTGCAGTGGATGAGAGCTGGTAACTGGGCCAGCATTTGCACAGGGCCTCCAGCTAACTTGGTTAGGTGTTTGGGTGCCTAAGCAACATCCTCCACCTTGAGAAATGATTCATCAACCACAGTTATGCTGGTTCCAGTGTCTCGGATGGCAGGAGTCTCCTGGCCATTTACAAGAACACTATCTTTATAATACTCTTTAGTATTATCTGGGAGGAATTATAGACATCTAAATTCTGCTGTTCCCACAAACCTAGGGACACTAAAGAAACACTAGCTGATACTCTCATGGGTTCATGAGCCAGTAGTTGAAAGTTTCCACTTGCCCTAGGTACTTCTTCCTCTGGGGAGAAGGCTAATGAGGCAGTGTGGACCCCTAAAGGTTTACCCTTTCAAATGGTCAGTTGACCCACAGACATAGCATTTCCCAAATGTTTTGATGAATGGGGGTTTGTTCTGACCTCCATCTGGTTTGGGTCCAGATGGTACACTAACCTGATATGGTTTCCCTTGTGGTTTACCCTTATGTTGCTGTTTGGGGCCATATTTTGGATTGGAGGTATTAGACTTCTACTTGTTATCTTTCTTTGGCTGCTTTCCCACATCCTTCTTCTGAGTTGCCACAGAATCCGTGTGAGTAGTCCTGTTGGCAACCCACACGTCAGCAGCTTTAGCTAACATCTTTGGATCTATCTCTTTAGAATCAGCCAAGTACTGTCTGAGCTCAGGAGAGCAGGCATCATAAATTGACTCCAACATAACAAGGTTTCTCATCCATTCATAAGTATTTACTCTGTAACCCTTAACACAATCATCTACGTTTCTCAAACTTTCACATCCCCAGGTAGCCCAAGGGGTACCATCATGCTTTTTGAGGGTCCTAAACCTCTTGAGGTACTGGGAAGGGGTCTTCCCAAATCTTGCAATTAAAGCTAGCTTCACACACTCATAATCCATCCTATCCACCTCCCCCAACTCCATCACAACATCAGATGCAACAGTGGGTAGCCTAGAGAAGAGCCAAGGAAGTAACTGATTCTCTGTAATGTCTTGAATCCCATGGTTACACTCAAACATTGCCAACCATTCCAAAATATCAAGCTTAGCCTCATACATACCAACAATTTCTTTAGGCATACCGGGTCTCTTAGGACTGGAAGACCTAGAAGACTCTATGAGAAAATCATTTTCAATAGACAACTTTTTCATTTCTAAGGCATGGTTCATCTCCATTTCTCTGATCTTAAGTTCTTGATGCTTTTGAGCATTAATACGTTTGAATTCCAATTCAAGCCTCATCTTTTCTAGAGCAATGAATTCAGGACTGAGTGTAGGACCTGATGGGTTCCCAGTGGACAAAGGGTGAGGTTGCTAAGCAGGTAGAGGAGCAGTAAGGCCTACACTGTGAGACACATCTGCCTCATCTAACTCATCCATAGTAACTGTTAAGAATTAGGATTAGGAACAAGGCGCGCACTTTGTTGCCAGTCAAGTTTTCCTGCATTGACTTCTCCTCTAAACGCACATTTTCATGACTCCATCAATCTTCAGGGAGGCTGTGTTTCTTTATCTTTTCAGGCATGTCTTCATTTCCTTTTCAGGTGTAGCAGGTTAATTTACTATAGTGTCTCCAAGGATTCTTGTACTTGTATTTTTCACACTTAATTTCTTTTGCAGTTGACTGGAACCAACTCCCTTCATAGCCAAATCTTACCCTTAGACTTGTCACACCTGAAACAGAAATGCAGACCCGCCTGAAAAAACAAACAAACTCAGCCTCCCTGAAGATTGATGAAGTCATGAAAACGTGCGTTAGGAGGAGAAGCTAAAGACTGATAACAGAGCGCCTGCCTTCACATCTTTAAACATTGTTCCAGGAGTCCCGGGCTCACAAGGCAGTGCAGCAGGGCCATCATGCCTTACATTGGAGAGCCACAACCATGGCTTTCCCCCTCCCCCCATCAAGGGGAAGATTTGTGCTATGGAGGGAGTTATTTCCAGTCACCTGCCAGAAAAATCAAGTGCGAAAAATACAAGTACCAGAATCCTCAGAGCTAATTAACTTGTCACACCTGAAACAGAAATGCAGACCCGCCTGAAAAAACAAACAAACTCAGCCTCCCTGAAGATTGATGAAGTCATGAAAACGTGTGGTAGGAGGAGAAGCTAAAGACTGTTAACAGAACGCCCGTCTTACCATCTTTAAACATTCATCCATAATAACTGACACATTATCATCCTCATTTTCCACATTTGCTGGAGGGTCGGGTATTTCACACCCACTCGCCAGACTTTGTTTCTCTAACAACCTTTCAATTAATTCAGACTTTCTGCCTTTAACAGAGAGATTCCTTTCTCTAAACAGATTTTTCAGATAATCCACAGTGTAACTAAGGAGGGTCTCCTGACTTTAGCTTTCCACATCAGACATAATTAAAATGTGCTTTTTAGTGATGTTTAGCCTTGTGGTTAGTTGATCCAAGGTAATAGCAGCAATCTAAGTGTAATCCCTATACTTTACAACATGACAGTAGATGTGGAGGTGAACTCTTATGAACAAGTCCTGGAAGAAGATCTAGAAATCCAAGAATATGTTGTTCCAAAACTTTGGCTAAAAGCGCTAAATAAAATACCAAAACATGCATCACTTTGCAGAAGTACTATCTTGGACTACGTTAAAAGAGTTCCCAACCTCTACCTGTTTGGCTCGGAGGACATAGAATATGTAAAGTTTCCGAGCAGAGAGGTGATGAACATAGAAGAGGTGGGTTTCACATCACAAAAAGCATGTAATGCCATAAAAAGTAATAAAAAAGAGTTGGAAAAGAATCTGCCTGATGATTGTTGAGAAGAACCTAGTGGAAGTACAAATGGGCCAAAACAGCGAGAAGTCTACTTCTGAAGGAGAAAGGGCAAAAGCTGTGGGAATCTTAAATCAGGAGCCAGAAGTGCCATCTCGGGGAAACTCGGGAGAAAATAAGGCGAGCACCTTAGCAGCACTCCCAGAGATCCTTTCACAATTACTACTAAAGCTGCGGTTGACTCAGCAGAGTCTTCAGGCAGAATGAAATTACTATTACAAGTTGGAACACCCGTGGCCCAAAGACCTTTACTGTGAGTAGCAGAAAGAAAGATCTCTTTTTAAATTCTGACGCTATCCTACTCCAGGAGACCTGGCACACGCACTTAATAGAAATAGAAAGATACACAATATTCACAACTCCCGCAAGTCAAAAATCTAAAGGACGACCGCCGGGGGGATTGTTGCTTGGAATTAACAACTCATTTAGTAAAAATGTCACACTTCTGCACAATGGAAAGGAAGGAATCCTGGCATGTGAAGTCAAACTACAGTCTGTCCATGATCTTCCTTCCCTTGTAGTAGTGAACATTTATTGGAACCCAGCGCAATGTAGCCTTGGTCAATTCCATCGGTCGTTGTCAATGGTGTTGGAGAAAATTGCGTTGTTCCATGGGGATGCCAGCGTGATCTTGGGAGGTGATCTGAATACGCAATGTATTATGACTCAAGACGGGAAGAACACATCAAAATGGGCAAAATCTCCAAGGCTGGGAGACAGTGGTCAGAGTTTCTAAATTCATGGGGCCTCTCCATGTTAAACGGCTCTGCTGAAGGTGACTGCCCTTCGAACCCAACATGGTCCCGTGGCAATGCCTTCTCCACTTTAGACTATGTATTTGTCTCTGAAAAGCTACAATTGAAGAAAACATATATGGAAATAATCTGGGGGAAAGGGAGTGATCATGCTCGGCTAAGAGTCAAAATGACACGCTCAATGAAAGATAAGTTGGTTAAATACTCACAAGACCTACTATTGAGGAAAGGCAAAGCAGTCTTGGTTAAATACAAAAAAGAGGGGCAAAATTTGAATGAGAATTTAAATTGTATCTCATTAGAAGAACAAAAAGAGAATTGTAAACCATACTGCTTTCAGCCATTTATTTGGTCGGTGCACCGCCCGACAGCAGGAGCCTTGGTAAAAGGAACTAATCACTTACATTCTTTTGATGAGGAGACATGGATCTAAAAAAGGTCCTTAAGGCGTGAAGTTAGAAGTCTGAAGTATTCTATTACGAATCCATCTGAACTTCATATAGAACAGAAAAAGCTGCTTAGGAACTTTAAGCAATGGTCATGGTCAAGAAAGATCCTCAGTCACAAGACAATGAACAGATGCTGAAGGCTCTTTGTGAAAATGGTACCCGAATATTTCTGGTCAATGATACATAGCAAAGGAAAGAAATCAGCCAGTAACGTCACCCAATGTAACCTGGTTCCAGAAGAGAGGTGGACAGACTACTTGACAACAAACTTTAAAAACACGTCAGCTACCCTGGAAAATCAACAGGAGGTCGCCAAGTGGGAACTTAACTTTGATGTAAAATTAATAGCAGACCTAATTATGAGCATCTCATCATCAAAGGCAGCGGGCCCAAATGGGCTAACTTATCAGGTTTTGAAGTCTAACGTTAACACTTTGGTGACACTTCTTGATACCCTCTATAGGGAAATACTAGAGTCAAAATGCTTCTCTCCTTCTTGGAAACAAGCAGTCATAATACCATTCTACAAAGGAGGGGATAGATCGTAGCCCGAAAATTATAGGCCAATTGCCCTCTTGGACATCGAAGTAAGATATTCATGCGGATACTCTTGATAGAGCTAGAGGACTGGGCCGAATCAAATAACATCATCTCCAAATTTCAAAAAGGCTTCAGGCGAGGAATGTCTACAACACTAAATGGCAATATCCTGAGTCTCTTAGAAGAACATACAAGAACATTTGGAGAGGGTCCGCTTTTTGGAGCCTGGGTAGATCTCTCCAAAGCATTTGACCTAGTCAATAGGGAGAATGTGTGGGCAAAACTGAGAAGGTGGGGTCTCCCAAACAAGCTCCTGGCAATATTAATTGAGCTCCACAAAAACAACTTGCTTATGGTAAGACTGGATGAGACTGGTCATCTTTCCAAAGGTGTGCGACAGGGGTGTATAGGAGCCCCCCTTTTCTCCAACCTATACCTGTCAGATTTGGGAGACTTTCTTCAAACGTGGACTATGGCAAGTCCTAAACTTAATTCCATTAAGGTTTTTGGCTCGCCTATGCAGACGACATCGTCCTGATTGACAGGACAGCAATAGGTCTGCAGCACTTACTCAATGGGCTAAGTGAATACACTAAACTAAATGGACTACAAGTAAACCCAAGAAAGTCAAACATTCTGGTGCTGAAACACCCAAAAAAGCAAATTAACTTTGGTAAATGGTTTTTTGAGGGAGAGGCAATTACAAGGGTAGACAAATGAGTCTATTTGGGTTACATGATGTTTGCCTATCCAACAGTGAGCAAAGTGGAATTTGAAATCAGATCCAAAGCTCACAAAACAATACCTCAGATGAAAAAGATTTTCTTTGAGCTTTGTACATTTTCAATTAAACCATTAATAATATTTTATAACGCTAAAGTAATCCCTGTGATACTGTATGGGTTGGTGGCCCAACCAAAGCTCTGGGACATAGACTGACAAAAGGTGGAGGGTCACATCTGGAAGAGCTCGCAGGGCCTGCCCAACTGTCTTCCCATTCAGGTCTTAAGGTTTGAGCTTGGCCTGAAATCATTGCAGCAGCAGGTAACTTGGAGATTGTTATCTCTCTAAGATTAATAATAATTCCACAAAAAGACTTTCTTTACGAGGACTTCAATCATGATTTCCAAATGTACAGTTCTAAGATCTTCCATCGGCTGGCCATAAAAGCTCAAAGAAATCTGGAGCTGATTCAACAGTAACAACCCTGAAAGAGAATCCTCTGAAAGCAAAGAAAGAACTGGAAACAATGGACTGGATTAAAACAGGACTGGAAATGAGGCTGGAAAAACCAAAGAATAGCTTCTTAGTAGTGGGAAAAAAATTGGGAGATTTGCCCAAATATCTGCTAAAACATCCCAGCAGTGAATCAAGATATGTTTTTCTTAGGGCCCGTCTAAACCTAATTCATACAGGCGAGATCCTAAGCATTAGAGGGCAAATCCAGAATATCATACCGTTTTGTAAAATCTGTGCAACTCAAAACAAGCAAAATCTGCATCATTTACTCGTAGAATGTAAAGGAACGTGGGAGACTAGAGTCCTCTATTTTGGGAAATGTGTGCATAAAATGGACTGCTTGCACTCAGAGAGCTTTTGGAATCACTTGATCTCGGGGCACAACACTGCCCTGACGATTGCAGTGGGTCAGGTCCTTTCAAACTTGGCATGTCCCATCCAAGCAATGGGCAGTCCGGGACCAATGTATCTCCAGTTATAATGGCTTAACATTGCAGTAGAAACTAATAATGTAGAATGGCGTGCAGGTTTTTGGGGAAATGAAGGTTTCTTATTTTATTATTATAATTTTTTTTTTCAATCTCTTCGTTTTTCTTTTTTTGGTCTATCTTTTATAGGCTTGTCTTCTACTTTTGTTGAAATGTTTTGTAAGATAATTGTATTTGTATTGTGGTAAATTGGCATAATATTGGTTTTTATATTTTGTAAAGATCTATTTGATCAAAACAAATAAAAACAAAGTAATCAATATACTTTATCCTCACCACTGTACACCAGTGTTAGGCAGAATCATATGCAGTACCTTTTGGGAACACCACACACAATTAAGAATACAAGTGTAAGTACAAATTCACCTTTGGTACAAGCCTGTACTACACAGTAAAGTGGTAGACATGGGTGAGCAGCCAGACTTATCTCAAGAGTAAAATGAGCAGTATCAGAAGTTACATAAAGGACAGCAATTACTATGGTTCAAACAAACACTGACTCAAGGTTTCTGAGTAAAAGAATATACATTTATTTACACATTCATTTGAAAAACATTTCACTAAGTAAAGCAGCAGAAAAATCACACTCTTAATATACTACACAACACCCAATCAATTCTGGATGAGTTAGGCTCAAAATGAAGTGTGAGCAAAATGGCACTCCAGCAATTAAAAAGGGAGGGAAAGACAGGTTATACAAAATTAAGCAGTGCCAACAAGTAAGTAGGCAGGGCAATCTAGAAAAGGTTTGCTACAATGAGGATTCAAATCAATAGGCCTGGGCCAATGTTAATGGTTCAGATTCTTTGCAGAGGATCACACAGTTCAGAGTAGTTCGCGGTTAAGTCTTTGCCAAGAGTTCGAAACGAAGTTGGTCGAAGGAAAAGTTATTTAAAAGAGTAGAGAAGGACAAGCCCTCAGATTGGTGAAAGATTTGAAACACTTTCATAGCGGTCGGACAGAACAAACAACCAGGTTTGAACAGTACCTTAGGAGAAGAAGAATGCTGTAGCTGAGCCAGAAGTTCCTGGCAGATCCTACAGGCTCACGGTTCCTGAAGCGACTGTCAGACAGACTCAAAGGAGGAAGACTGGAGGGTCCTGCACTGCCCAGGGAAGAAACCAACAGCAGAGCAAAGCATAAAATAAAAGGTTCCGCCCCTTAAAACCCAAAAAGGGTCCGGTCCTCCTGGCTATCCGGTTCACTGCAGCTGTGTACAGCTAATTCGACCAGGGGAGAGAGGTCTTGCTTGGTGTTTGGCAAAGTGGTTGGTCCCACCAGCTCAAGGGAAGAAGATTCCTTGCAGATCTTCTCTGTCGTTGAAGTTTGGAGATTCGGACCCGCAGCAGGGCTTCACTGGGAGGTTCAGTCGTAGTAGTGGTCCTCTTCTTTTAGCTTCTCTTCGGTTCTCTTGATCCAGTGGCGACTCGGCCTTCCAAGTCCCAGAGACCTGCTTTTTTATGTAGTTTTCCCCCATTCAGACAGCCTGTCTGTCAATCACACAGCAGGGTGGCTGCCCTGGCTGGACAGTTACCTAGCCAATCAAACAAGAGTGTGACTTCGGTTTCCAAGGAAACCCTGTGCAGGGGTCCCAAAACCCCTCCCTAACATCCTGTCTACCCAGACTCTCAGGCGCCTAAGGAGGGCTTCTGTGCACAAGTCCACCAAAGGATGGCGAACAAAGGAGTAAAACAAGAGAAAGACCTTTACAAAAAGAAATGGCGAATAAACCCATCTGGAACCAAATACAAGTAAATGGGGTCCAGCAGATTAAAGTTTGAGACTACTAACATGGCCTAAAACAGTACCAAGGCTATTTTCATAGACTGCGGTAGGAAAAATATGGTAGATACCACTGCAACAAGCCAAATCTTAAAGAAAGGGGAACAAAATAATGTTCCATGAGAAACAGACAAAAAGGGATAACTATTAACCCTTTCCAGTAGTCTATGTAAGATATTTTGTACTGGGTCTGTGAATTTAAAAAGACTAATAAAGTCAATGGGCCTCATTACAAATCGCCCGGTATGGAAACAACGGTGGCGGTAAACCTGCCGCCACCGTTGTTTCTATGCCAGGCGATCCCAACTCCTGCAGGCGGAGGCGTCAAACCCGCCAGGTCTGACCTGGCGGGTTTAACACCGCCCGCCTGCAGGCAGACGTGGATACCCCAGCACCATCCGAGATGGTGCCGGTGTTTCCATGATCCCCGTTCCCATTGAGTCCTATGGGACTCAATGGGAACGAGGTTTAACACAATTCTGCCTCCGGAATTCCCGGGACACCAGGGTTGTAATGCCCTGGTATTTCCGGGAGTCACAGAGGCGGAGTGGTAATACCGAGTCCGATGGTAACCAGGCAGTTTTACTGCCTCGGTTACCGCCGGACTTGTAATGAGGCCCAATGGCAACTTTACATGCTCTGGGAGACAGTAGTCAGTCCCAGAAAATTGAGTTTAAAGTGGGAAGTCTGAAAAAGACAACCATCTGTCACTGCACTAAAGGTGCTGTGTGACACACAGTAAAAGATGATGCCTATGGAGTAAGTGAAGCTCCACAGTCTATGAACACAAAAATGTTAAACACACAGCAAAACACATGCGAGAGTGGTAAACAAGGCTCACACTCTTACCAGGTGAAAAAAATAAATCCTAGAAATCCAGCAATGCTGCTGAGAGACTCAGTAGGTAATGGGGATTAGCCATTCTGGAGAATTCTCCCAAACACTAAATGTTTGAAAAACGTAGATGGATGGGTTAAGGGTTACCAAGTGAACACTAATGAAGGTATGGGAAATCTGTTTATGTTGGAATCTATTTATGATGCCTGCTCTCCTGAGCTGAGACATCACTTGGCTGACTCTAAGGAAATTGATCCAAAGTAGTTAGCAAGGGCTGCTGACTTGTGGGTTGCCAACAGGGCTACTCACAAGGATTCTGGGGTAACTCAGGTGAAGGATGAGGGCAAGCAGCACAAAAAAAATACTGAATAGAATTCTAATACTTCCACTCCAAAAGAGGGCCCCAAACATAACAAGGGTAAGCCCCCAGGGAAACTGAATTAGGCTAGTGTACCTCCTGGTGCCAAACCAGAAGGAGGTCAGAACAAAATCCCATTCATAAAAACATTTGGTAAATGTTATGCTTGTGGGTCAACTGACCATGTGAAAAGGGATCCCCGATGTAAGGGTAAACCTTCAGGGGTCCACACTGTCTCCTTAGCCTTCTCCCCAGAGGATGAAGTACCAATGGCAAGTGGAAACTTTCACTTACTGGCTGAGGAACCCATGAACGTCTCAGCCAGTGTTTGTTTAGTATCCCTGGGTCTGTGGGAACAGCACAACTTAGATGTTTACAATTCCAATCCAGCTAATACTAAAGAGCATTACAAAGACAGTGTTCTTGTGAATGGTCAGGAGATTCCTGCCATCAGAGACACTGGGGCCAGCATAACTTTAGTTGATGAATTATTTTTAAAGGTAGAGGATGTTGCTAAGGCACCTAAATACTTAACTAAGCTTGCTGGAGGCCCTGTCCAAATGCTTCCACAGTTACCAGCTTTCATCCAGTGCAATGACATGACTGTCAAGATACCGGTAAATGTGCAGAGTGAAGTATCTAGGAGAGTCCTGTTGGGGAAAGATATGATATGATATGATATGGCATTTGTAACGCGCCTATACACAAGTGTTTCAAGGCGTGACGAGGCAGGGAGGGGGAACAAGGGGAAGACAGACAACAATCCTACTAGGCCAGGTGTCATTTAGATAACGCAAGTGCAGGGGTAGGGGGGAGGGAAAAGTGCAAGGGGAGGGGGGGAAGTGCAGTACAGGGTAAGTAGACTAAAAAATAAATAATAGGGCCAGCTGGTAGCAAGTGCAAGGTAAGTGCAGACAAGTGCTGGTGAGGGGGGGCTGTAGGGAAACAGAGACTGTCCCACAGTGCAGGGGTTGCCAGGGAGGCAGTGCAAGTGGAGAGTGGCTGGGGCAAGGACCGAGGTCGGAGAGAGTGGCCCAGTTGCAGATTCAGTGCAGTTACAGTGAAGAATTTAGCAGGGGAGAGGGAGAGAGAAAGCAGAAGCAAAGAGGAAGGTTTTGAGGTGCTTCCGGAACTGGAGATGGTTCTCCTCAAGTTTCAGGGAGGCAGGAAGGCTGTTCCAGAGGGAGGCCCCTGCCGCGGAGAGAGATCTACCCCCAGCTCGTTGCTTCGAGAAGAGGCTGACCCTGAGGGAGTTGGAGACGGAGGAGCGAAGGGCTTGGGAAGGAAAATATTAGGAAGAGAGAGTTGAAGGTATTTAGGCCCCATGCCCCAGAAGGCCTAGTGGACAATGCAGAGGGTTTTGAACTTAATCCTCGCAGCCACTGGGAGCCAGTGTAGAGATTTCAGTCCTGGAGAGATACGGTCGCTGGGCTTGAGGCCAAGGACAAGTCTCGCAGTCCTGTTCTGGATGAGTTGTAGAGGGCGGAGAGTGGAGGCAGGCAGATTAAGATAGAGGCTGTTACAGTAGTCCAGCTTCGAGAGGACCAGGGCTTGGGAGACAGTGTGCTTCTGGGGGAAGGAGAGCAAGGGAAGAATACCTCTGAGGAGGTGCAGCTGGTAGTGTGACTTCTTAGAGACGTCAAATATATGAGGAGAGAAGGAGAGTGTGGAGTCGAAGATGACCCCGAGGTTATTTGCCTTGCAGGTAGGAGCAGGAAGAGAGCCAAGAGAGGCTGGCCAGAGAGCTGCAGGGAAGGAGGCAGTGGGTGTGCCGATGAGTAGAATCTCAGTCTTACTGGCATTAAGGCAGAGGTCATTGGCGGCACACCATTCTTGGATAGCAGACAGACAGTCAGAGATGAGGGAAGGAGAGGAGGAGGCCGAGGGTAGCCTGAAAATGAGCTGGGTATCGTCCGCATAGCACTGAAAGTTGGGGCAGAGAGCGGCGATGCGGTGGGAAAGGAGTGCCAGATACTGGTTGAAAAGCCAGGGAGAGAGATTAGATCCCTGGGGGACACCACAGGTAGAGAAAAAGATGTCAGAGAGGAAGGACCCCAGTTGGACCTGGGAGGGACGTTTGGAAAGGAAAGAGGTCAGCCACGCCAGAGCCTGACCAGTGATACCCAGGTTATCACGGAGACGGTTGAGCAGGATGGCATGGTTGACAGTGTCAAAGGCAGAAGAGAGATCGAGCAGAATGAGAACACACGGAGTGTTGGAGTCGAGGTTCGAGAGCAGGTCCTCATGGATGTTCAGGAGAGCAGTTTCCATGCTTCTGGCAGCTCTGAAGCCAGATTGATGGTCATGAAGACTACCAACAGATTCAGCATGGTGGTTAAGCTGGGAGATGGCCAGTTTCTCCAGGAGCTTGCCCAGGAAGGGAGTGATGGAGATTGTGCGATAGTTAGTCGGGCAGGAGGGGTCTGAAGAGGGTTTCTTAAGAAGAGGGTGCACAAGGGAGTGCTTAAGGGGAGATGGGAAGACTCCAGAGGTGAAGGAGTGGTTGCAAAAGTCACCCAGGGCAGGAGCCAGGGAGTCGATGTGGTCCTTGATAGTTTTGGAGGAACAGGGGTGAATCTGTTTAGACGAGACTTTCATAGATCGGACTTGTCTGGAAACCTCGTCAGCAGAGAAAAGGGGAAAGGCAGAGGAGGGAGGAGAGTGAGGACAGGATGTCCTGAGTTTTAGAGATGAAGTGAGAGGCCAATGCAGTGCAGAGGGCCTGGGAGGGGACAGGAGGGAGGGGACAGGAGAGGTAGAGACTGCAGCAGGGTTGGCAAGCTCCTTGCAGATTTTAAAGAGTTCGGCCGTATTGTTAGATGCCGCAGAGATGCGGGATTGGATAAGGGCTCTCTTCTTGGTGAGAACGGAGAGATGGTATTGCTTTTGGAGCAGGTGGCAGGCCAGTTTGTCAGAGGATGAACATAAAGCACGCGATTTCCTCTCTGCCACCCTGCACTTGCATTTTAGGGTGACGAGATCCGAGTCATACCAGGAGTTACATTTGGCTTTGGGCTTCAGGCGGATTCTCATGACAGGGTCAAGGATATCAAGAGTATCGGATATAGCAGAGTGGAGCGTGGAGAGGGCTGTGTCAGGGTGGGAGTCAGCCAAAGGGGAGGGGGGGCGAGAAGGTGGCAGCGAAAGCCTCAACTGAAGCACGCTTCATGGGTCGGATGACCGAGAAGGTGGGTGTCAGTGATGAGGGTGGCTTTGCCTGTGGGGTAGGGAGGGTGAGGTGGGAGGATAGGAGAAAGTGATCACTCCAGGAGAGAGGAGTGGCTTAAAAACTCTTGGAGTTGTATCAAGCATCCACAGGCCTCCCAGAAAAAGGAAACAGGACCACACTAGGAAGGCCAGGGAGAGAGTACCTTAAGGGGCTCTCAAGAGGAGATTATAGAAGAAAATATAACTCCAAGTCCACAGGACTTACTGACTGCAATTTCAAAAAAGAAAGAGGAAAAGGGGAAACCTAAATCCTCCAGGAAGAAAACAGCCAGCACTCCTGTGCTACCAATAAGGACATCCCTGAGAGGACTGTCCAAGGTCACACCTGTGACTCCTCCACCAGCTGAGGATGAGTGTGTGGAACAACCTTGTATGGTTGAATCAGCTGCTGAGGAATCAGAGCTGGAAGAGGACCTTGCTCCTGTTGGAGATCTCGATCCTGCAGACCATACTGAGCTGCAGTCTTTTCTGGCAGACGTTGGACCCTGTAGGGCAGACTTCAGCAGAGATCAAAGAGAGTGTCCTACTCTTGAAGGTCTTCGCCAACAGGCAGCTTCACAGCTGGATGGGCAAAAGCCAGGGAAGCATAGGTTGTACTGGCAAGATGGCCTCTTGTACAGTGAATCACTAGCTACCCACCTCTGCCACACTATAGTTGTGGGGTTATCTACTCATAGGAAACTGCTTTACATCATCCAATTACATGTGCAGCCATAATAGGGTGTTAGCAAAAACATATTTTAATTTTTATATCCAAAGACAATTTAAAAGAACATATACACAACAACCAATACATGCAGTAATAATTCCAGGGGTAGCAAAAAAGAGTGGGATAAAGTCCACACTTATAGCTGTTTTTCTAACAAATGCAGATATTTCATGAGCATTGTATAGTTATGTGATGTTAGTAACAGTGAGTATAACCATGACCAGATATTAGAGGAACATGGAATGACAGCGTCTACACTCTGGTGTGTTTCTGGGAAAAGGACACCACTGTTATGATCTAAATTTCACTTGATACATGGACCTTGTGCATCGGTGTCAAGCCTACAAGGAAAAACGAAAAAATAATAAATAAAAACCTGTATTGGGAGGTCACATGTAAGTTATAAATTCAGGAGTAGAAAACCCACTAACCATTTATTATTTCTTTAAAGTGTGGAGGGTCTAGTAATTTTGAGCATTTCAGATCAACCTGTCAGTAGGTTTGGAGTCCGGATAATTCAGCAGTTGTAAGATACATAAAATGCCCATATGAGCATGGCTAGTAACATTTTCCATCTCAATGAGCACTATATTTCTGCCATTAAAGTATATTTTCACAAAAGTTAAGGATATTTACCGTTTTGGATTAATTTGGGCGCTTTAAGTCGCTTTTTTGCAGTGGACCGTCACAATCTAGTTTATGCGGCGTGCCATGGACTACAAGTCCCATCTGTCATTTCAGTTTCCTAGCAGAGGCACAATAAAAGGTATTGTAGTTCAGTATTCTGTGCAAATATTTGTTAACACGGCTAATGTGCTGAAGTTAATATGCGAACATGTGCACTTACTTCAAAAGAATGAAGGCTTCGTGACAGCGTTTTTTTTTTTTTAATGTGTCAATTAGATACTAAGTCCCAGTATCTTTGTTATTATAGTCAGGAAGGTCTGCCGAATCTATAAAATCAGATGTACATACAGAGCATTCGGTCAGAAGGGCTGTTTGGCAATGGAAGCCTAAAAACAAAGAAGTGAATACATCATGCGCTTACCTCTTTACACCCGTGTAGAGTCCCGTCTTCCAAACGAGGATAGACAGCGATGACGGTCTCGTTTTTTTATGTGTTAATCTGAAGAGCCTCTCCTATTTTTAAGGAGCGCACCTTTTATTCACCATTGCTGCTGCCGGCTTCATCCCTGTGTGGTGCAGACCCCTCCTGGCGTCCTCCTTCGCACCGAAGCTCCAGGAACCGTGGGTCTGCAGGAAACCAATAGGAACAGCTGCTGTGGCACCAGCTTCTTCATTGAATAAGGTATTGTGTTCTGCTTGAGGAATTAGGGTGAATCCCTTTTTCTTCACCTCCAAGGCTTGCCCTTGTTTTCCCTCCTTCTTATAACTTTTGCTTCCTCTGTTGACAATATCTAAGTACACCTGGCAACGTTGAATCTGGAACTGTCCGACTGTGTGATCCTCGACAACAGGAACCCGGTTCCTCTTGACACTGGCTCCGGCCTATTGACTCTTGAATTCCATCAAATAGTGTTCTCTGATTCTGTCTGCCTTGACAAAAGTATTGCCTATGATTTTTGCCCCCAACTCTCTCTGGTAACTCAGGTGCTAAGTGTGTTTTTGCCCCGGTAACATTTCTTGCCACGGATACGTGTTTCTTTAGTAAAACCGAACTGTCATTACTGTCAAAATGTGATCGCAAGTGTATTCCCGGCAACGTCTTTTGTTTCACAACACCGGTCCATTAAAACATAGGGTACATACCTTGGGTTAGAGTGTACCAAAGTAAATTGGTTGGTTGTAGTGTATTTTACGTGTGATTTTGAATTAATAGAAGTGCTGTGTTAATAACAAATGGTTTAAAAATAAATGTACTTATATTTTTTACCTGAAACTTTGAGTCAGTGTCTGCTTGAGTCCCAGTAATTGTGGCCCCTTTGTGTAATCTCTGCTACTGCTCATATACTCTTGAGATAAGCCTGTCTGCTCTGCTACTGCTACCACTTTAACATAGTCGTACAGGCTTGTACCAAAGGTAATACTTGTATTGCCACCTGTGGTCTTAATTGTGTGTAGTGGTCCCTAAGGGCACTGCACGGGATTCAGCTTAACAGTCCCTTTGTTCGTTGGCCTTTGCCGGACTTCAGTGCTGAAGCCCTCCTCTGGCGCCTGAATGTCTAGGGTGGACAGGATGTGAAGGAGGTGCCCGAAACTCCCTATGCTTAGTCTCCTAGGAGATCTGAATGCACTCTGGTGTGTTTGGCCAGCTGGCTGTCCGGCAAGGACAGACACCCTACTGTGTGAGTGACAGCCAGACTGGAATGAATGGGGGAAAACTGTTTAGAAGCAGGTCTCAGGGACTTGGAAAGCAGAGTCGACAACTGGAATGAAGGAACCAAAGACGAGCTGAAGGAAGAGGACTGCTGCAACTCCTGGACAACCGATGAAGCACTGCTGCAGGTCCAAATTGCCTGAAACTCCATCAGAGAAGCCCTTCAAGGTTAACTTCTTCCCTTGAGTTTGGTGGGAACAACCAACTCGTAAGCCACCTGGACACCGTTCCCATCTGGTCTAATTTTCATCAGAGTGATGTTGAAAACCGGACAGTCAGAGGCAATGAAACCAGCTTGTTGACTTTAAGGCACTCACACCTTCAACCAATGTCTTGCTAGATTTTTGGCCTCATCCGTGGGCAGTGCAGGAACCTCCTGATGTCCTTCTTCTCCCCATGACTGAAGCTCAGGAACAGCAAGATCTGCTCGAACTGCCAGGAACGACTGTCTCAGCTACAGCTCTTCTTCAATACAAAGGTACTGTGAAAACACGGTCCGGAAATCTTTGCGGCCATTGCAAAAGTTTGTGGAAACTTTCTCAACTTCAAAGGCTTGTCCTTCTCTAAACATTCATCAAACTTTTCGCCTAACCAAATTCTTCTAAACTGTGGCAAAGACTTAACCATTATCTACCAGAACTGTGCTATCCTATACAACGTCTCTGAACCATTGACTTTGGCCCAGGCCTATTGTTAAGCATTGCTGGTTGTAGTTAACTGAAACCCTTTGCCCTTCATATGCAAGTATTTGTGCTGAATGTTCTTATTACCTTGTCTTTTTACCCCTTTTTAAAGTATCTGAAGTGCCATTATGTACCTCTTAAAGGGAGCTGAACTTGTTCATTTACTTACCCGTTGTGTATTTGTGGTTTACTAGTGTGTGATATTGAGCTGCTCTTACTAGTATAATGTTTTCAAACTTACTGTGTAAATAAATGTATATTCTTTTACCACGAAACCTTGAGTAAGTGTCATTGTTGGTCCTTTTCTTCTACTGCTCACTTTACTCTTGAGATAAGTCTGGCTGCTCAGCCATCGCTACCACTTTACTATGTAGTATCGGCTTGTACCAAAGGTGAAATTGTACTTATACTTGTTGTCTTAATTGTGTGTAGTCTTACCAAAGGGTACTGCATGTGATTCTGCCTAACAATCTGGGGCTTGGGTGCCGGTGCCAGGACGCTGCACAGCATGTACCTTCCCCTTCGATGCACGGATAGCATCTGTCCCAGCATCTCTGTGGACCTGGGCGGAGAGCACCACATGCATGGCTGGGTGACCCGGAGGCTGGCTAGTGGTTGCTACAGCGGCCCCTGCAGCTTCCTGAGCCTGTTCGGTGGTGGGCATGGCTGTCCATGCACGGGGCTGGACACCTCTGCCACCTCACACACCTCTGCCACCTCGGGTGCCTCTGCCAACTCACCCTCCGCCACTACGTCGGGCACCTCCACCACCTCGGTCACCTTTGCATCCCTTCCCACCAGTTGCCCTCCCAGTAATGCACCGATGGATTGGTGCAATGGGAGGTGCAGCTATCAATTGTCCTGGGTAATTTGAGTGAGGGGGCAATGTACCAGTGTGCCCCAGCAAGGCTCAATGTAACCTCTAGGGAAAAAATAAATGGCCCGTGTAATGTATGGGCACCCCAAATATGAAGAAATCGTATACGGGACCCCTCAGGAGCCCATGTGTAAAGAAAAAACCTAACACAGTATGCTGTGGCACCCAGCAACACAAACAATACGTATGTGAAGGACACGTAAACTACAGTGATGTTAAATGAGGGGTTACATGACACACAGGGGCAACCACAGATTGCAAAACACGTATTCAACTCACCGTCAGCCTCAAAAGTACATGCACGTGTGCGCGGGGCAATCCCCCACCAAAAGAAGAGGTACGCATGCAGTGTAGAGATTGCGTGGAAACAAAGTCCACACGTCTGTTCGCTATAACTTGGCAAGCGTGTGATGCTCTCCTATGTACTATTTTATCCCGATCCTGAACACTACGCCCAACGTTCAGCACGTGTCACGTAAGTTATGCGCTTAGGGCCTTTCCTCTAAATCCATGCTAACGCGCTGGTTCCCCACGTGCAGAGTCACTCTGTTTCTGGCCACGTGAGTAACACGGAAGACCCACGCTCCTGCCTACCAACCAATTTATCTGCCTCCAAGTGCCCCGAGCTGCCTCCGATGAGCCAATTACTGCTGCCTGCCCATTGTGTGTGCCTGCTGCCCACGTGCCCTACAATTTGGTGCCTGCTGTACAGCCATTGCCAGTGCTCCTGTCACTGTGACCACATCTGCTGATCCCAAAGACTCACAACGATGTGCCATACCACCCCTCCAAAACCCAGCCCAAGGACCACCTTACCCACCCACAGCTGCCTCGGGGGTTGCCATGTCTGACCCAACATTACCTGAGGCAAGTGACAACCCCCCGGCAGCGAGGCAGAGGGCTGTCAGCTTCTCAGCCAGGGAAGTTGATATCCTGGTGGAGCAAGTCTTGGGGCATTATGATGTCTTCCTCCACCGACCATCGCAAGTCGGCAAGGAAGGACAGAGGAGGATTTGGGGGGACATTGTGTGTGCCATCAACAGGGAGAGGGTGGCAACCCACGACTACACACATGTCCACAAGCACTGGGAGCGCTTCAAGGCCAGGACCCACAACAAGGCACTTCCAACAGGCTGGTGAGGACCAAGTGAGGTGCTGATGCCGGTTGACCAACAACAACTATTGGGTCCGGAGAGAGGTTCTTTCCAGCACTGTACGCCCAGGTCTGGGATTTGGAGCGCCGTCTGGAGTCGACTTGTACGTTTCCATGTGTTCACATACTCCATGGTGCATGTGCCTTTTGATATGTGGTTGGAGTGTGCACCTTGGCCTCATATCTGGCATGCCTCTTGTACAGATGTCTGTGTACATGTCCCAGACTGTTCTACATGTGAGTCCATTCAAACATGTGTGACAGTAATGGTGTTTGGGTTGCAATGCGTGAAAGCATGTAGCGATATGCACATGTTTGCATGCTTTTGTCTCTACTGGCGCATGTGAGTGGTGTTACACATGTGTGTTTTCATCAACATCAGGGGCATGCATATTGTACATGTGCATGTGTCAGAAGTGAGTGTGTGACTGGCCAACACTCATGGATGTATGACACATGGGCATTTGAATGTGTGATTAACTCATGCTGCCAAATTGGCCTCATGTGCGCTCTAACATGATAGCTGCATGGGCTGTTGCATGACTGTCAGGTGATGTGAATGAGATGTGTAAATCCCATGATGCATCTGAGGTGGGTACATGATGAAGTGCTCACAGTGCCTTGTACATGGATGTCAATGTCTGTTGCACATGACATACATGATGGTGCATGTGTCTGAATGCCACTTCCCGGTGTGTAGTGGAGGTGATGATGGTTGTGACCTTTGACAGTGCCACTGATGTACATTTGCATTGTGCTAAACACACATATGTTCAGTCCCCTGATGTTTGTGTTCTCTGTTTTCACATCCACAGCAACGATGGGAGAAGAGGGCGGAGAAGGCACTATGGAGCAAGGCAGCAGGGATGCCTCCACTCTGCCATCTTCCAGCCATCTTCCAGCCCAGATACTACGAGGGCCCCCTGTGTATCTTCCACAACCCCGGCGGCCAGTCCGGTATAAATCACATCCCTGCCAGAGTCGGGAGTCCAGGTGGAATCAGCAGATGTGGTCACCAGAGCCACAGGAGCTATGGCAATGGAGGAAAAGCAGATACCAAGGAGAAGGGCATGTACACGACAGCCTCAGGGGGTTGGCATCATCCTGGAGGCTGTCCTTGATGCGGAGGCACCGGGCATATTGGCAGCAGCAGGCTCAGAGTAGGAGGTGACAGGACTCAGGGCTTTCAACAGCAGAGGGGCAGGTACCAGCAATCAGGCAGGAGGCAAACAGGGATCTCACAACAACAATGTCTTCCTTGTTGGAGCGTTTGGAACAGCAGATTGGGGCAGAGTGGCAGCGGGCACTGGAGGCACGACTCACCATGGCAAGGGTGGAGAATTCACTGTACGGACAGAGAGGTGGGTGGAGGTCCTCGAGGAGACTTGCAGGGAGTTCGAGAGGAGCATGGTGGAGTCCCTGCTGCCCTATTGGGCAAGGCCCAACACACCCCCTTGCGTGCGATGACGCAGGGCTCAGCCAACATGGACATTTATTTGTCCATGGAGCTTGCTGCCTCAGATGTTCGTGTGGACGGGTTCCCCTTTACAGGGTTTCCGTCGGCACTCCTAATAAGCCTGCACTGCTCCGGCAAGAGACACCACGTCACCAACAGGGTGTGTCCTTTTTACCGCATTCGGGTTGGCTGGGCCCCGCGTGCATTGCACGCAAGGGGGTGTGTTGGGTTTTGCCCAATAGGGCCGTTTAACAAAGGCTTCAAAGCTCCGAGCATTTGCTCATACGGAGGACGTCACTACGCCCTCGCCAGTATATTTACATGAAGCGACGGCTACAGTCTTATGCTGCGAGACCTTCGTTGGAGTATTCGATACGCAATGTCTAACGCCTCCATTGTTGAGGGTAAGTGAATGGGCCTGTATTTTGGTTAGTCAGTCACTTCAGTGCTTTCACAAGCACTTGCAATCCCTAGGCTTTACGGACAATAAATCTGGTAATTGAACAGGGTTTGTTTCATGCCTCCCGGCTAGATTTAGAATCAATGTGCATACATCTGTTAAATTGCATTTGCATTGCATCTAAGCACAAACTGAAAGGGATGTTTTATTCTCTCCAGCAGGTGTTTATTTTCATTTTTGTTTCCAACATGGAAAACAATCAGTGCCTACGGATGGGGCACTCTTAATTTGCATTCTGAGGAAGAATTTCCTGGCATTCTACTTTTTCAGCGAATATTTTGTAAAAAACTTGACCAAAGTAAGCCATGATTTTCCTTTACTCTTTTCTAATTTTCCTTTTTTGTGGTTGACCCAATGACGCACCACCTTAATAATACACCCTCTTGATTCAGCCTTCTTTTCTTCTGCCACCTCTGCCACCTCGGGTGCCTCTGCCAACTCACCCTCCGCCACTACGTCGGGCACCTCGGTCACCTTTGCATCCCTTCCCACCAGTTGCCCTCCCAGTAATGCACCGATGGATTGGTTCAATGGGAGGTGCAGCTATCAATTGTCCTGGGTAATTTGAGTGAGGGGGCAATGTACCAGTGTGCCCCAGCAAGGCTCAATGTAACCTCTAGGGAAAAAATAAATGGCCCGCGTAATGTATGGGCACCCCAAATATGAAGAAATCGTATACGGGACCCCTCAGCAGCCCATGTGTAAAGAAAAAACCTAACACAGTATGCTGTGGCACCCAGCAACACAAACAATACGTATGTGAAGGACACGTAAACTACAGTGATGTTAAATGAGGGGTTACATGACACACAGGGGCAACCACAGATTGCAAAACACGTATTCAACTCACCGTCAGCCTCAAAAGTACATGCACGTGTGCGCGGGGCAATCCCCCACCAAAAGAAGAGGTACGCATGCAGTGTAGAGATTGCGTGGAAACAAAGTCCACACGTCTGTTCGCTATAACTTGGCAAGCGTGTGATGCTCTCCTATGTACTATTTTATCCCGATCCTGAACACTACGCCCAACGTTCAGCACGTGTCACGTAAGTTATGCGCTTAGGGCCTTTCCTCTAAATCCATGCTAACGCGCTGGTTCCCCACGTGCAGAGTCACTCTGTTTCTGGCCACGTGAGTAACACGGAAGACCCACGCTCCTGCCTACCAACCAATTTATCTGCCTCCAAGTGCCCCGAGCTGCCTCCGATGAGCCATTTACTGCTGCCTGCCCATTGTGTGTGCCTGCTGCCCACGTGCCCTACAATTTGGTGCCTGCTGTACAGCCATTGCCAGTGCTCCTGTCACTGTGACCACATCTGCTGATCCCAAAGACTCACAACGATGTGCCATACCACCCCTCCAAAACCCAGCCCAAGGACCACCTTACCCACCCACAGCTGCCTCGGGGGTTGCCATGTCTGACCCAACATTACCTGAAGCAAGTGACAACCCCCCGCCAGCGAGGCAGAGGGCTGTCAGCTTCTCAGCCAGGGAAGTTGACATCCTGGTGGAGCAAGTCTTGGGGCATTATGATGTCTTCCTCCACCGACCATCGCAAGTCGGCAAGGAAGGACAGAGGAGGATTTGGGGGGACATTGTGTGTGCCATCAACAGGGAGAGGGTGGCAACCCACGACTACACACATGTCCACAAGCACTGGGAGCGCTTCAAGGCCAGGACCCACAACAAGGCACTTCCAACAGGCTGGTGAGGACCAAGTGAGGTGCTGATGCCGGTTGACCAACAACAACTATTGGGTCCGGAGAGAGGTTCTTTCCAGCACTGTACGCCCAGGTCTGGGATTTGGAGCGCCGTCTGGAGTCGACTTGTACGTTTCCATGTGTTCACATACTCCATGGTGCATGTGCCTTTTGATATGTGGTTGGAGTGTGCACCTTGGCCTCATATCTGGCATGCCTCTTGTACAGATGTCTGTGTACATGTCCCAGACTGTTCTACATGTGAGTCCATTCAAACATGTGTGACAGTAATGGTGTTTGGGTTGCAATGCGTGAAAGCATGTAGCGATATGCACATGTTTGCATGCTTTTGTCTCTACTGGCGCATGTGAGTGGTGTTACACATGTGTGTTTTCATCAACATCAGGGGCATGCATATTGTACATGTGCATGTGTCAGAAGTGAGTGTGTGACTGGCCAACACTCATGGATGTATGACACATGGGCATTTGAATGTGTGATTAACTCATGCTGCCAAATTGGCCTCATGTGCGCTCTAACATGATAGCTGCATGGGCTGTTGCATGACTGTCAGGTGATGTGAATGAGATGTGTAAATCCCATGATGCATCTGAGGTGGGTACATGATGAAGTGCTCACAGTGCCTTGTACATGGATGTCAATGGGCCTCATTAGGACCCTGGCGGAGAGGGTATTACGCCAGCGTAGTGCATGGCGTACCTCTCCGCCATACTACGAGTTCCCGTAGCGCCATGGAGGTTTTCTCCGCCTGGTTTTACCAGCCGGAGAAAACCATGGCGCTACGGGACCTCGTTGTTAATTACGCCACCGTATTTTACGGTGGCGTAATTAACTCCTTCCCCACTCCCATTATACCCTATGGGGCAAAAATGGGAATGGGGAAGGGCAGAATGGGGATTGGGGATTTACCGCTCCGCCGAGGTCGGAATGGGGCGGTAAATCCGCCAACCCCCATGGCGCTATCGGCGGCTTTCCGCCATGCTTCGCGGTGCATTTAGCACCGCGAAATCCGCCTGGGTCGTAATGAGGCCCAATGTCTGTTGCACATGACATACATGATGGTGCATGTGTCTGAATGCCACTTCCCGGTGTGTAGTGGAGGTGATGATGGTTGTGACCTTTGACAGTGCCACTGATGTACATTTGCATTGTGCTAAACACACATATGTTCAGTCCCCTGATGTTTGTGTTCTCTGTTTTCACATCCACAGCAACGATGGGAGAAGAGGGCGGAGAAGGCACTGTGGAGCAAGGCAGCAGGGATGCCTCCACCCTGCCATCTTCCAGCCATCTTCCAGCCCAGATACTACGAGGGCCCCCTGTGTATCTTCCACAACCCCGGCGGCCAGTCCGGTAGAGATCACATCCCTGCCAGAGTCGGGAGTCCAGGTGGAATCAGCAGATGTGGTCACCAGAGCCACAGGAGCTATGGCAATGGAGGAAAAGCAGATACCAAGGAGAAGGGCATGTACACGACAGCCTCAGGGGGTTGGCATCATCCTGGAGGCTGTCCTTGATGCGGAGGCACCGGGCATATTGGCAGCAGCAGGCTCAGAGTAGGAGGTGACAGGACTCAGGGCTTTCAACAGCAGAGGGCCAGGTACCAGCAATCAGGCAGGAGGCAAACATGGATCTCACAACAACAATGTCTTCCTTGTTGGAGCGTTTGGAACAGCAGATTGGGGCAGAGTGGCAGCGGGCACTGGAGGCACGACTCACCATGGCAAGGGTGGAGAATTCACTGTACGGACAGAGAGGTGGGCGGAGGTCCTCGAGGAGACTTGCAGGGAGTTCGAGAGGAGCATGGTGGAGTCCCTGCTGCCCTATTGGGCAAGGCCCAACACACCCCCTTGCGTGCGATGCACGCAGGGCTCAGCCAACATGGACATTTATTTGTCCATGGAGCTTGCTGCCTCAGATGTTCGTGTGGACGGGTTCCCCTTTACAGGGTTTCCGTCGGCACTCCTAATAAGCCTGCACTGCTCCGGCAAGAGACACCACGTCACCAACAGGGTGTGTCCTTTTTACCGCATTCGGGTTGGCTGGGCCCCGCGTGCATTGCATGCAAGGGGGTGTGTTGGGTTTTGCCCAATAGGGCCGTTTAACAAAGGCTTCAAAGCTCCGAGCATTTGCTCATACGGAGGACGTCACTACGCCCTCGCCAGTATATTTACATGAAGCGACGGCTACAGTCTTATGCTGCGAGACCTTCGTTGGAGTATTCGATACACAATGTCTAACGCCTCCATTGTTGAGGGTAAGTGAATGGGCCTGTATTTTGGTTAGTCAGTCACTTCAGTGCTTTCACAAGCACTTGCAATCCCTAGGCTTTACGGACAATAAATCTGGTAATTGAACAGGGTTTGTTTCATGCCTCCCGGCTAGATTTAGAATCAATGTGCATACATCTGTTAAATTGCATTTGCATTGCATCTAAGCACAAACTGAAAGGGATGTTTTATTCTCTCCAGCAGGTGTTTATTTTCATTTTTGTTTCCAACATGGAAAACAATCAGTGCCTACGGATGGGGCACTCTTAATTTGCATTCTGAGGAAGAATTTCCTGGCATTCTACTTTTTCAGCGAATATTTTGTAAAAAACTTGACCAAAGTAAGCCATGATTTTCCTTTACTCTTTTCTAATTTTCCTTTTTTGTGGTTGACCCAATGATGCACCACCTTAATAATACACCCTCTTGATTCAGCCCTCTTTTCTTCTTTCCCTTTTCTTTTTCTTTTCTTTGTTCCTTTTCTTTATGCTGGGTGATTATTAGGAGACATTACACCCCCTGTGGATGGACCTGGCACTCCAAAAACTTCAGGACTTCTTTTTCTTCCAGAGTGGAAGACTCTGTTCAAAACCAGGTATACATAGGCCTGTATCTATACTCCTTGTTAGGAAGTTGAAATATTTATCAATACAAATTGATCTACAAGTTTCTCTGACTTGGAGTGTGTATCTTTGGTCCCTCCATAGGCACGGTTGCCCATGCTTGACACCGAGGAGACTCTGACGCCTAGAAACCCTGTCTTGAAGAATTTCCCCCTCTCATTTATTTTGGGTAAGGTTCCTCTTCAGGACAGAATTACTGAGTAGTCTCTAGAAAATAATTCTTTTTAGTAACAATTGTTCAGATAATTTGGCAATCTGAGATTTTCATTTAAGAAATATATCGAAAGTTAAAAACCCCCACTTTTTCTTGCAATTTGCACTGATTTTTGTCTGCTTCCCTGCAGGGATTATCATTATTGACTCTGCCCTGAGGAAGGCGTCTCTATAACACCAGTGGCCTTACAGGCGGCTCGCCGAAACGTAAATGTGGGATTCTTTCCAGCTGGAACATCAACCTAGTTCCCAGCATTATTTCTTCGAATTCCTCTTTTCTATTTGACCATTGTGAAAAGTTTACGTTGGCAGACCTGTATAAGTGAATTTACACTTTTGCATAAACAAGGCATATATGTACAAGTGATTTCACACTTTTGCTTAAACAAAATTGCACTGAATGTTTTTCCCTTTTATATATATTTTTTGTCTTTATTTAAATGTTAAATTATGGCAAATGTGTTATTGTACGCCCAGACCTATATGCTCTGGAATGTTTATTTCTCACTGTAAATTTTATGTCACTTCAATATCATAATTCTTCTTGTTTATTTTTTGTAAAATAAAAAAAGGAAAAAAAAACCCTTTCTTTTTGGTATTATATTTCTATTTGATTATCTCAGTTTGCTTCAGGTTAAAATAATTAGGATATCTCTTATTGGATACCATGTAAATTAGGACAACGGTCTATCAATGTATTATTTCCTACAGCCTTTGAATTTCTTTGTGTGACTATTAGAGACCCCCCCAATAGCTGTACCACTTTGGGGCAATCCCCTATATTGTAATTGAGGCTTGAACTACTGGCAAGTCTGGCCTGCTGGTAGTTCAATGCCCCTACCAGCAGACTTGTAGTTTGCAGTCCGGAAAAGGTGCTGGTAACGTTGTTGCCAGCACCTTGGTTCTGGACCGACATACTTATAATGAGGGCAAATGTCTTCTTTCAAAACCATGCTGTCGATTCACAGTTGGTTTTTAGCACAGATGGTGAAGCCAAGCAAGCTCTTAATGGGTTTTCATCTTGATTGAATCATGGATCAGGAAAATCTGGCTATGCCTAAACCCTGCCAAAACTGAAAACCTTGTAGATATGAAAAATAATTTACCCTCTGTAACTGTAGCCTGCAAACATTGGAGTTCACATGAAATCCTATTGTGTACTAAGAAAATGTTAAGACACTAGCAGGCCGATTCATGGAATAAATGTGCGCCGAAAATCCCGGCGCAGAGGGGCCAATGCGTGCGCTGCGCCGAAAATTAGCGAAAAGCGCAGGGAAACCAGCGCACGTCGATTCATGGAAGTCCGTGCGCAAGAAAAGCAGAGGACGTGCGCTGAAAAAGCGCGCGGCGCAGGCCGGCGCACAGGTCAACCAACGTCGTGCGCCACGGCCACTGCGCTATCACTCCGAGCGCAGCGCACAGCTCTAAAGTAGGCGGAACACAGGGCGGGACACTCGGAATGGGGAATAAAATGGGGCACAACACTCGGAATGGGGAAGAATGTGGGCGGCACGGGGAAAGTTTAGGAGGCAAGTGCGCGGAACGCCCACACGCTCGCATACAACACGTATTCATGGAATAGAATAGGGCAAAAAAGCGCACGCACAAAGCAGCGCACAGGCACAAACAGGCACAAACACGACTGCCACAAGAAAGCAGGCGGTAGCGTCTCTGCGCCTGCAAGAAATGTGCGCTAAAAGGTGCGCCAACAAATAGCACCTATATACAGACATGATCAATGTCCAATACTGTGGCCCTCCAGGACAAATGACGTACAAAGGGGTACCCACAAACACAGACACGCGCTGAGAGAAAAAATAAACGTGTGCGTGTATACCGGGGTGCGCGGGAAGTTGCACACGCGATATGGCCGGGTACGTGGATTTCAGGGGTGCGCGGGAAGTTCCACACGCGATTAGTCAGGGTACGTGGATTGCACGGGTGCGCGGGAAGTTGCACACGCGATATGTCCGGGTACGTGGATTTCAGGGGTGCGCGGGAAGTTCCACACGTGATTAGTCAGGGTACGTGGATTGCAGGGGTGCGCGGGAAGTCCCACACGCGATATGTCCGGGTACGTGGATTTCAGGGGTGCGCGGGAAGTTCCACACGCGATTAGTCAGGGTACGTGGATTGCAGGGGTGCGCGGGAAGTTCCACACGCGATATGGCCGGGTACGTGGATTTCAGGGGTGCGCGGGAAGTTCCACACGCGATTAGTCAGGGTACGTGGATTGCAGGGGTGCGCGGGAAGTTGCACACGCGATATGGCCGGGTACGTGGATTTCAGGGGTGCGCGGGAAGTTCCACACGCGATATGGCCGGGTACGTGGATTTCAGGGGTGCGCGGGAAGTTCCACACGCGATATGTCCGGGTACGTGGATTTCAGGGGTGCGCGGGAAGTTCCACACGCGATTAGTCAGGGTACGTGGATTGCAGGGGTGCGCGGGAAGTTGCACACGCGATATGGCCGGGTACGTGGATTTCAGGGGTGCGCGGGAAGTTCCACACGCGATATGGCCGGGTACGTGGATTTCAGGGGTGCGCGGGAAGTTCCACACGCGATATGGCCGGCTACGTGGATTTCAGGGGTGCGCGGGAAGTTCCACACGCGATATGGCCGGCTACGTGGATTTCAGGGGTGCGCGGGAAGTTCCACACGCGATATGGCAGGGTACGTGGATTTCAGGGGTGCGCGGGAAGTTCCACACGCGATATGGCCGGCTACGTGGATTTCAGGGGTGCGCGGGAAGTTCCACACGCGATTAGTCAGGGTACGTGGATTGCAGGGGTGCGCGGGAAGTTGCACACGCGATATGGCCGGGTACGTGGATTTCAGGGGTGCGCGGGAAGTTCCACACGCGAATTGGCTGTGTGCTCCCAGGCATTACCTGTACACCCTCCACGGCCCCTGCAGGCAGCACACACCACAGGGAACTACCCTGCACACCTGCTCATGTCTCCCACCACCCCCACCCCCCATCCACCAGGGACACCCTCCACCAGGCCCCCACCCATGTCT
The DNA here is from genome assembly GCF_040938575.1 of Ambystoma mexicanum. Lineage (NCBI taxonomy): Eukaryota > Metazoa > Chordata > Amphibia > Caudata > Ambystomatidae > Ambystoma > Ambystoma mexicanum. The sequence goes on along the minus strand of NC_090930.1, from coordinate 706,384,588 downwards.
CCCACCACCCCCACCCCCATCCACCAGGGACACCCTCCACCAGGCCCCCACCCATGTCTCCCACCACCCCCACCCCCAGCACTGTGGGGAACCTGCCAGCAGGCCCCCACCCATGTCCAACCCATGTCTCCCACCACCCCCACCCCCCATCCACCAGGGACACCCTCCACCAGGCCCCCGCCCATGTCTCCCACCACCCCCACCCCCCACCCCCCAGGGACACCCTCCACCAGGCCCCCACCCATGTCTCCCACCACCCCCACCCCCCATCCACCAGGGACACCCTCCACCAGGCCCCCACCCATGTCTCCCACCACCCCCACCCCCCATCCACCAGGGACACCCTCCACCAGGCCCCCACCCATGTCTCCCACCACCCCCACCCCCCATCCACCAGGGACACCCTCCACCAGGCCCCCACCCATGTCTCCCACCACCAGCACCCCCCACCCCCCAGGGACACCCTCCACCAGGCCCCCACCCATGTCTCCCACCACCCCCACCCCCATCCACCAGGGACACCCTCCACCAGGCCCCCCCCCACCCATGTCTCCCACCACCCCCACCCCCAGCACTGTGGGGAACCTGCCAGCAGGCCCCCACCCATGTCCAACCCATGTCTCCCACCACCCCCACCCCCCATCCACCAGGGACACCCTCCACCAGGCCCCCACCCATGTCTCCCACCACCCCCACCCCCAGCACTGTGGGGAACCTGCCAGCAGGCCCCCACCCATGTCCAACCCATGTCTCCCACCACCCCCACCCCCCATCCACCAGGGACACCCTCCACCAGGCCCCCACCCATGTCTCCCACCACCCCCACCCCCCACCCCCCAGGGACACCCTCCACCAGGCCCCCACCCATGTCTCCCACCACCCCCACCCCCCATCCACCAGGGACACCCTCCACCAGGCCCCCACCCATGTCTCCCACCACCCCCACCCCCCATCCACCAGGGACACCCTCCACCAGGCCCCCACCCATGTCTCCCACCACCCCCACCCCCCATCCACCAGGGACACCCTCCACCAGGCCCCCACCCATGTCTCCCACCACCCCCACCCCCAGCACTGTGGGGAACCTGCCAGCAGGCCCCCACCCAGGTCCCCCTGGCCCCAGGTCCTGACGATACACAATCATGGCAGTAATGGCCAGCATACCCAGCACAAACACCCAGGCAAGGATTGCATGCACCCACATAGTGAATGCAATCACATGACACAACCCCAAAGGCAAGTATGCAAAAGAACACATGTCCGTCACACACACATACACAATGGGTGCAAGTGAATGTCAAAACCCATATCATGACATGTAAGAAACCAAAGAGAAAATAACACAAGTGTAAGATAATATAAAAATGTATTAAAAACAAAAATTAAGTAAACCAATAAAACATACAACTATGTGGCAAAGTAAATAAAAGGTCCATGTCCGAGAACAAAAATGATAAACCAAAAAACAAAGGATTAAAAAATCAATAGCATTTGTCCAAAGCAAAACCATGTAGTAGGAAATCAAAGAAAAACCATTACGTCATGGTGTAAACAATAAGAAAATAAAAAAATGTATCTCCCAAAAAATAACAATATATACAGGAATGTTCCAGGGTCCATGAGCCCAACACCACAAATGAAACCTAATACTAACTAATAAAAAAAATATGTACAAAAAAGTGGCCATTGTCCGAGCGGTCCAAAATAATTAAAATAAATAAAGGAAACCTAGCACTAACTAACTAAAAAACTATATACAAAGGCAGCGGGCTAGTCCTGCGGCTCACTTGGTGATGCTGGCCAGGGCATCCTCGAACTCCATGTCAATGTCCTGGAGGCGGGACTCTGTCCTGGCCCCGAGGTCTCGCAGGGACAACCCCATGTGCTCACCAAAATCCCTGCGAGCCTCCTCGAGGCACTCAGCCCGCCTCAATGCCCGACGCATGGAGATCTCCGCCCTGGCCATGGTGAGCCGCTCCTCTTCCGCCCGCTGCCGCTCCGCACCTATCCGCTGGCCAAACTCCTCCCACACGGAACACACCGCCATGCCAGGGTTGCCCTGCCCTCCGGCCGATGCCTGCCCCTCTGATCTTGATGGCCCTGAGCCATGATGCCTCCCACGTCGAGCCCGCTGCTGCCTCCGACGCCACTGCCTCTGCCAGCACGACGGCATCCAGGCTGATGGTAACCACCGACGCCGTCGTGCACGTGCCCTGCCCGATGATGCCGGCACATCTTCCATCTGCTGGGGTCCACTTGCTGTGTTGTCCACCCCTGCTGGACCTCCGACTCCCAACTGTGGCAGGGATGGGATCCCCACCGAGCTGGCTGCATTGGTCGGGGCAGGTCCACAGGGGGCCATGGTGGCATCTGGGCCGGAAGATGGCAAGGAGAACGACCGGTGGATAGCCTGCACAGAGGAGGAGAGGGCCGTCAGATTGGCCAACACATGCAGGAACCCCCCGAACATGGCCGATCCCAATTGGGCCACGTCGGCACGGTGCACTTCGTGATGACGTGCGTGCTCCTCCCGGGAAGCACGCACGGCATCACGAATCACAGCCGTGCGCATCGCGACCCCAATCAGGACCTGCTCCACGCGGCCAGGGGTTCCCACGGCCGCAGGTGGAGGGGAGTCAGTTGACATGGACATCCCCTCTACCTGCGGACGGGCCTGGGACGGGGCATCCCTGCTGGTGCATGGTGGTGCACTCACAGGGTCAGGGACAGCGACATGCACAGGCACCTCCACGGTGACCTGTGCTGCCTCCTGCCCCTGGCCCTGGACTGCACCACTTGCACCAGCAGGGATGCTCCCACCAGGCCCCATGTGTGCACCAGTGTCGGCCTCCTCCTCCTCTGTGCAAACCACCAACCTGGATGGCTCCTCACCGTCTTCCGCCGTAGCAGGCCCCTGTGGGGGCTCACCCACCCCTTCCGCTGCAGCCGTGGGGGCATCCCCGCCGCCTTGCTCCACAGCGCCGTCTCCGCCCTCTTCTTCACTAGCCGCTGCGTAGAGGGAGACAAAGGACACAAGCATCAGGCTACTGTAAAATGGTCCCCTAGACAGGAAGCAATAGCAGATGAGCACCCCTGTCAAAGTACACTTCCATCATGTCCCTCCACAACACATGGGTCAGTCCAGGCAAAACACACACAGTAACAGGCATGGTGCATGCCATGCACATTTCCATGCATGTCCAATTGACTCTTGAAACATTCAATGATATGTAACTCACATGCATCATGGCTCATGCATATCACATGCACACACTTCACCTCAGTTACATCCATCTGGCCCCAAACACTACGAACACAGGCGAAACAAGGGTAAGTTGGGTGCGTCACTGAATCTGTGCATTGTCACACACATGTGTCATGCATCCATGGCATGCACAAGTCACAGACACGCAGGTCAGGCACACAGACATGGCTACCATATATGTACCTGGCATCAGCACCCATCCTTCACCCCCATCCATGTCCAGGTACAGAGACTGGCATGCTCTCATGTCCTAAATCTGCATAGGGCTCCCCATGCCGCATTTCAACACATGCAACAACCATGTGGGTCACACATCACTGGTCGCACATGCATTACCATGATGTCCCTGCACACATACATGCATACATGGCCCATGGCACACATACAGGCAAGTATCATAGAACCAGCACACCGCAACATGCCCTGTCTCACACAGTAATGCTTGCACACTTACCGCTCAACTCCAGACGGGCCTCCCTCTCAAGGACCTGGGCGTGGAGCGCTGGGCGTACGCGTTCCAGGACCCTGTTCTGGATGGAACTCATGCGGCCCCGGCCCCCCTCCACGAGGCGCCGGGCCTTCACTAGGGTCCTGGACCTCAAGTCCTCCCAGCGCTTCTTGATCTTCTGGACGTTGCGGGTTGCCACCCCCTCCGCGTTGATGGCAACCACACAGTCGGCCCAGATCCTCTCCCGTCCTTCCTTGCTGGCGCGGGACGATCCAAAGAGGGCATCATACTGCCCCAGGACATGCTCCACCAGGTCACCAACTTCGGTGGCAGTGAAGCTGGTGCCCCTCTGCCCCTCTGGCCTGGGGTTGCCACTGGTGCCAGATGTGGAAGTGCCCGACATGGCAACCCCAGAGGCAGGTGTGGGTGGGCAACTGGGTCCTGGGGCTGGGCTGTGGAGCGATGTAATCCCAGTTGGGAGTCTTCAGTTCCAGCAGGGGTGGACACAGCAACTGGACCCCTGCAGATGGCTGATGTGCAGGCACCAAATGGCAGGGCACGGTGGCAGCAGGCAGGCAGGCAGGCAGGCAGCAGCAGATAGCACGTGGGAGGCTGCTCAGGGCACTGGGGGGGCAGTAACTCGGCCTTCTGGGCAGGAGCGTGGTGTTCCGTGTGTTTTCGGGTGGCCAGCTTGATACGGAGTGATTTGGCACGTGAAATTCCTGCACGTCAGCGTGAAATCCGAGGAAAGGCCCTTAGCGCGTAAGTGCGTCAGCACGCATGCGCGATTCTATTGGACCAGAGTCCCTCACCGCGTAAGCGCGTCTGACGTGATCCGCACGGGCGTTCCCCACTCAGCACGTGATGACGGAGCACACGTGGAAATACTGCACGTCAGAGTGTCATCGCGTGTAATTGGCCAAAAGTGCGCGTACACGCGATTGGCCTATGTACGTGTATTACATCGCGTGTAATTGGCCAAAAGTGCGCGTACACGCGATTGGCCTATGTACGTGTATTTCATCGCGTGTAATTGGCCGAAAGTGCGCGTACACGCCATTGGCCTATGTATGTGTATTACATCGCGTGTAATTGGCCGAAAGTGCGCGTACACGCCATTGGCCTATGTACGTGTATTTCAGGGGTGCGCGGGCACTTACACACGCAAGTACGTCAGCACACCTGTATGCCTGCTGCGTGGGAATTTCCACACGCTATTGGAGTGGGAACTAGATTCCAGGGGTGCGAGGGTCACACGCTCGCCTAGAACACGCGCAAGGCATTAATTTGCGCACTTATCAATAAACAAGCCAGATGCCAGGATGAACATACCGTTCCTAGCAGCAGTGGCAGTGGGCTACCAAAGGAGGAGGAGGAGGAGAGTCAGGGCCAGAATATTCACACCCAGAACCAGCCTATTCGGGATGCCTGATGACCAGGTGTATGGGAGGTACAGGTTTCCAGCACACATCATACTGGACCTGGTCAGTGAGTGGGAGGATGACCTCACATCACCCACCCTGTGCTCCCAAGCACTCAGCCCCCTGCAGAAGGTCCTGAATGTACTGCACTTCTTGGCCACTGGATCCTTTCAGCGGACAAGTGCCATAGTGGGTGGTGTGTCACAGGCCACGCAGTCACGCTGCCTACACCAGGTCTTGAACATCATCACTGCACGGCCATCAGTCCGCAGGCACATATATCTCCCCAGGACTCATGCAGAAAGGCGGACGTGCATCCAGGAATTCTATGGTGTGGCTCAATTCCCCAAAGTGCTTGGGGCAATTGACTGCACACATGTGGCTCTACGTCCACCCAGGGCAACAGAGCACATCTATAGAAACCGCAAGCACTGGCATTCCATCAACGTGCAAGTTGTATGCAATGCCAAGGGAATAATCACATCAGTATATGCCAACTATCCCGGGTCCACCCACGACAGCTTCATCTACAGAATGTCTACCCTATGCCGGGACCTAGAGGCTGGCCAGCATGGAGATACATGGCTGCTTGGTGAGCATGAATGCCACTGCACATGCATGCATGTCAGATACTGGGTCATGACACAACACCACTAATGATACCCATCACCACCTCCGCAGGGGACAGTGCCTACCCTATCAGCCCCCACATGATGACCCCAATCCGGAACCCCACCACGCCACCCGAGGTAAGGTACAACACAGCCCACATTGCAACACGGGGCATAGTGGAGCGCACATTCGGAGTGCTGAAGTCACGCTTTCGCTCCCTTGACCGTTCTGGCGGGCAGCTGTTATATGCTCCCCGAATAGTGTGCAGGATCATAGTGGCAGCATGTGTCCTGCACAACGTTGCAACACGCCGGGGCCTGCCCGTGGACATGGTGGTGCCCCCACATCCACAACCACATGCACGCCCGCTGCGCATGGGAGGGGAAAGGGCACGGGGGGTGGCAGCCCGTACGCAACTGGTGGCCAACTTCTTCACCTAGGAATCACAGTGCTGGCTAGTGCACACTGCTCTGGCACATACCATCTGACAATCAATGATGACACTACCTGACAATGTCACAAAATTACTTGACAATAAACTGTCAGATACACATCAGCCTGAGATTGTTAACATGGAAGTGTCACTATGTGTGCACCCCTACCTACACATACACCAGCAATGCATCACAACGAAAAGACACAACTCCATCAATCAAATATGCATTGCCACAGGCGATTCACTACATGACAACATTGCCATGTCACCCATTCCCTTCACAGTCCCGCCACTGAGGACACCATGTCATGGTATGTGAGAGCAAACAAACTGGCCATCACAACATGACACCGGTGTCACAAATAGCAGTGCCCCAAATGGAACATAGCCGCACTTGAACAGCTAACCGCGCTGGAGCCACTACTACACACCTGTGTAAGAGTAATTTCAATCAAATTACACACCAACCCACCCTGAAGCCCACCCAAACAAGACACAATGCATGTAATCAATGGTAGTCTCATTACCTGATTCTGCTGGTATGTCCTCACCGTCCAGATGTACAGTGATGGCGCCACGCAAAAGTGTCAGTGCACATCTACCGACATGTAGTCTGACTCCAGAGAGTATGCCCGTGTGAAGAACTGTGTGAAATACCTGCAAAACATGAGCAACATATGTAAGTAGAGGCACATATCAAACCATCATGCATAGTTAGGTGCAACAACAATGTACACTATGAATGTCTACACAGTATTGACTATGGACTGGCCAACAGCTCATGGGAGTCCAATGTCACCGTGTAATTTGCTGTCACTTGGGCACACCCTTTGCAAGCCCATGGAAACGGAAGCAGGAGGGGTGTGGATGTCTGCTACCCAAGCATCGAAACCAAACTCAGGACAAGCCTGCATGTGCCCAGCCACAATACAGTGTATGCCCAGGTACCCACACAAGGCAACACTCTTGGAAAAGAAAAAAGAAAATTGAGAAAAAATGGCCATGAAAGGGCCGGCGGGGGGGGGGGGCACCTATGAGGTCCGAGGACAGGATGCACGCCACAATCCACCTGTGTGGATCATGGGAAACTAAAACACCCCATAGGCTCGTGGCCCACACGGCTACTCTGTTGTGGGAGATGAGTCGCTATCGCTCTGGCCAGACCCTGCAGCTGACTCAGGAGGTGGGGGAGCTGCCTCAGAAGATGGTGTGACAATGGGAGGCAGCCCACGCAAAGCACGAGTTTGCTCCTCCATGGCTGCAAGCAGGCGGGTCTGGTAGTTCTGGTTCTGGGTTATAATCATGCGGAGGTCCCCATGCAGTAACTTCCGGGATGACCTGACCTCCGCACGAGTTGCCTGCATCTCGGCCGAGAGCGTCCGTGTCAGACGCTCCAGCTGCTCCTCTGTCCTTCTATGGGATGAAGCCTCAAGCTCTAACAGGGTCGACCTGAGGTGATGGAATTCTTCCCTCAGGCCTTCCCTGCGGCGCTGGGACTCCATGGAAAGTGATTCCCGCAGAGTCGCCAGTGCCGCCCGCCTGTCCTTGTTGGACGCCAACATATCCTCCCTGTGTGCCTGGCAGATGGACTCTGTAGCCTGCTCCAGTCGCTCCATCAGCCTTTCTGGGGGGACAATGGAAGTGGCCACCCTATCCATGGCCTGTGCAATCATCTCGGATGATGCTGCCTGTTGGTTGGCCATACCGTAGATGGATTGCTCCCAAGCGGTATTGCCAGGTGGCATACGGCCACCACGTTGACGGGCACCACACCTGCCTGGGGCAAGGCGGACTGCGCCTTGCTGTGCCGGCAAGGCCTCAGGCTGCAGGACTGCATTCCCTCTCTGATCTGCAGCCCCAGGAACAGGATCAGAGATTGTGTGGTGTGGCCCTGCATCCGTAACCACCGGAGGCTGAGCTGCCGACACTGACATCCCCATTGAGGGCAATGGCCCGGCTGCAGGTGGGTCGGACAGAGGAGATTCTCTCCCAAGAACACTCACCTGCGACTGCACATAGGTGTCATCCTCCGAGTCTACACCTGAATACTGCTCGGGGGAGGAACCCCCAGAGACACCCCTCGACAGCACGACCTGCAGCACTTGTGGGTTTTCACCCACAAACACACCACGTCCCTCACTTGTGGAAGGTCGGCCCGGGTTGCCCTCCTGGGACGGCTCAACCACCACATCCCCAGCATCAACAAGTGCTTCGTCCCCTGCAAAGACATGAAAGAGAAAAATGGAAACAGGCATTAGCACCATGGCATGCAACAAGGGCTGATGAACAACAGAGGCAGTAGTTCTACGACACATGTCCCACATGACTGGGAGACCTCCTATGCATTCACCATCACTGGGTCTGTAGGGGAGGCTCAGGGCATACAATGTACAGATTGGAGAGCAACGCCTGCTCACCATGCTGCCTAGCACTGCCATCACACATTGGCCGGTGATTGCCATGTCAAAGGCACATGCCATCACACACATGGCATGTGACATAGCCACCAAGTGAAGAGGGAGAGGAGGGCAACTTTTTTGGATTTCAACCACTCTGGTCCTGACATTGCATCATCACATCAATAAGTTAACATGTTGTACATGGATCTGCTAGTCCAAATTGGCCACGATGCACAGTGCCTTGTCTACATCAACAAAATGCAGTAAACAATGAGATTCCACCTCCCCATCACCTGTAAAGGAATCATATAGCATTCGTGAAGCACCGGTCCAGAAATGTATGAAGGTACAGCGGAGCACTGAGGGGTGGTGGGGCAGTAGGGGATGCCAGTCAACAATCCTACTGGTGCTGGTGTCATTCATGTCACGCAAGTGCAGGGGTGGGTGGCACAATGAAGTGCAAGGGGAAGTGGCGGCTGGAAGTGCTGTACAAGGTAAGTAGGACTTAACATCAAGGGCAGATGGTGTTAGGCGCAGACAAGTGCTGGGGGGGTGGCCTACAGGGGTACAGAGACAATCATGCAGTGCTGTGGGCTCGGAGGGGACAGGGGAGGTACACACTGCATCTGGCTCGGCAAGGTCCTTGCAGATTTCTATGTGTCCTGCAGAGTTGTCACATGCCGCAGATATGTGCCCTTGGATTGGGGATCTCATCTTGGTGAAAAGGGTGAGGCGCTATTGCCTTTGGAGCATGTGGCAGGCCAGTTTGCCAGAGGATGAGCATGATGCAGGACATTCCCTCTCTGCCACCCGGCACCTGTGGTCTGGGTTCACAAGATCCGAGTCATGCCAGGACTCTGCATTGGCATGGGGCTTCAGACAGGTGGTCATGACCGTGGCAAAGACATCCAGTGTACCTGACATAGAGTGGAGCATGGAGTGGGCCCTGTCAGGATGGGAGTGAGCCTAAGGGGGAGCTGGATGGGGGGGAGATTTTGGCAGCATGAGCCTCGACTGACACACACTTCATGGGTTGGAATACCAAGAAGGTGTGTGACAGTGGTGAGGGTGGCTTTGCCTGTGGGGTGGTGAGGGTGAGCTGGGAGGAGAGGAGAATGTGATCACTCCAGGAGAGAGGAGTGCAGAGATGGACGGAGAGGGGAAAGTCAGATGAGATCAGAGCATCAAGAGTGTGCCCTGCAGAATGAGTAGGGACAGACGGGAGTCTAGAGGGTGAGAGGGAGTTGCTGAGGTCACAGAAAGGTCACGTGGGGGGGTCAACAAGCATGCAGGTGGATGCGTACAGCACCAAGGAAGAGGATTTCTGTGTCTGGGGACATGAGTGAGGAGGAGAGGTGAGGACACTCAGAAAGGAAGTAGTACATTTGACCAGTTTTCCCAGACACAGTACGCACAGTTTGTGAATGTCAAGGTGTGGTAGAGAGAGACGTCACACAAGCCATTCCAGAGTGGAGTAGGTCTAAGTAGGAGTGACAGTGGCAGGAATACCCTCAGGGAAGCCAAGGGCACACCCCCCCTGCACAGTAGTGGCGGGCCAAGGAGAGGGTCTCCTGAACATCAGGTAGGAGTGTGTGAAGGATGCAGACAGAGCTGGCCGTCAGACATGTTTCCATGAGACCAAGGATGTCAAGGTGCATAACCTCATGTAAGTGACAGATATCGGAGGAATGCCTGATGCAGCCGCAGTGAAAGGAGTGTAATTGTGGAGGAGGTTGACAGCCTTGGAGGACTTACGGGGAGTGCTAGAGATCAGAGGTGCAGCATGTGTAGGAGTTGGAGTGGGAGGCGGAGAAGGATCATGGGAGGGTGCAGGGAGGCAGTGCAGGATTGATGAGGAGAGAGGAGGGGGGACAGCAGGAGAGGAAAGGAAGTTGATGAGATGTGGGTAGCATTTCTCAAGGAGAATGAGGTTGGCCTAAGGGCCTTGGACTGAGATGCTCCCATTACCATGCACATCAATTGTGGCCTCTGAGGATTGGAAGGAGGCCAGGAGTACACCCCAACGGGTCCCACCATTGATGGTGGAAGAGGAGCAAGGAGAGAGGACAGGGACCATGTGAAGGGTCTATGGGACAGGCAAAGGCATGTATGAGCAGATGTCAGTGAGAGTTGGCTTTGAGTAGGCTCAGATGCACTTGTCAGCAATAGGGTGGGTCGCATTGGAGGGCAGGGTGCCCTCATTTGACTGTTAGCAAGCAGGTGTCGTGAGTAGGGCACGATGGTCTGAACTGTAGAAGTCAGGGAAGATAGACCATGAAGAGCAGCATGGAGTGTGAGGGAATGGGGCTCGAAACCAGACGGTACCAAAGCACACAGGTAGGAGGTGGATGTCAAGGCAACATCCACAGTATGACAGCATGTTGGTTGGCATTTATATACAGAGGACGCATTAGCATGTGGTATCATTGCATGTCAGGCATGTGAAGATGAAACTTGATTGGCTGGGGGAAAGTATAGGAATGGTATGTAAGACATCAGATGAATAGACAGGGGAGTATGAGCAACAATGTAGTGACAAAATGACAATTAAAGGGCAACTTCAATGGTGTAGGGCCATATGTGCACTGTTGCCAGTTGGGATAGTGCTGTGGGCAGATGGTGTTGCACTGAACATACTGGATGAGGCACATGGGTGCCACTATCAACTCTGCCACACACCCCCTTGACAGGCACCCAACATGAATGCTTCACACACACACCATGCACATGGATAATACACACATGCATGTGCACTCACCGGATGATGCCTCGTAATCAGGGAGATCTCCCACACCTTGGAGTTGTCCCTCGGTGACGTAGGATCCAGCTACGGACTCGTGTGGTGTGAGTTCTATTTCCTGTGCTGGGGACCCACCTCCAGTCACCAAGGTTGCGGCATGACTTGAGGCCAGCTTATCCTTTGCCCTGCGCTTAAGGTCATTCCAGCGCTTCTGGCAATCACTAGCTGTGCGCCTCACTACTCCAAGGGCACTTATTCTGTCAGCAATGGTCTGCCAGTGTGCCTGGCGTCTGGCATGTGTGGTCTTGGACCCTGCAACGATGACCATTTCCCTATCATGATCTGACACATACTGAACAAGTGCATTCAGTTCGGCGTCTGTGAAGCTTGGCTTCCTTGATGGGCCGGACTGTGCAGCCGTGCCTGGGGAATCAGCCTGTGCCGGACGTGCACTCTTCCTCTTGCGCTTGGAAGGGGGTGGGGATCCAGAGTGTCCTACGCCGCTGTGGACACTAGGGGCAGGAGCCGTGGTGGACTCAGTACTGGGTGTGTGGGATTGCACACTCAGCATGGGAGTAGGTGCAGGCATTGGGGGTAGTGGGATGGGGTCAGGCCTGATCTGAGGTGCATGAACTAGGACCGACACAGTCTTGGCAGGGTGTATGAGAGGTGGGGTGGATGGAGCCACACCCTGGCTACGGGGGCCAGCAGATGACCTATCTGGCATAGATGCGCGTGCCCTGATGACACCAATGTGCACCGGTGCACGTGCAGTGGACCTGCTGACCTGGATGTCAGCGATGGGATCACCATCTGCTGCCACAATGGGCTGGTCCGACAAGGGCTGATCAGGGTTGGTATCAGCCACATGACCCTCAACTGGGGGGGGGCATGGGTGTCCCTGACTGGTCCTCCAGACTGGGGGGGACAGGGGCACCCTGCAAGTCACAACCACGTCCCCTAGTGGATCCTCCACGGCCACCACGTGTGGCTCGGCCACCTTTGCCACCCTTACGGCTTGCACGCCTCCCAACCATGGCACTGATGTTATTGTGCGTATGGGAGTCGGTGTGCACAATTGTCCTGGGCAATTGGGTGTCAAAGGGGTTGGGTACCAGATGGTATTCGTACCCTAGTGCAGTGGCAAGGCTATATGACACCCCTGGGGAAAGATGACGGGTCACGCAACGCACAGGCACCCCAGAAAAGTTAAGGAACGTGCACAATACCCCTCCTAGACCACGTGTGCTGATGGAAAACCCTGCACTACGCTGTGGCATCCAGTAACACAATGAACGTATGCGTGTCACACGCAGCCTAGAATGACCTCTGAAGGGGTAGGCTACACACGGGGCAAGCACAGAAGTTAGATACGTGCGTGACTCACCGTCTGCCAGGTAAAAGAGCGTGAAAAATGAGCGCGTTTGGTTGGCAACACCCCCGCCAAAAGAAGATGTGTACGCTGTCTGAGGAGACAGGACAACAGTAGAAGGGGACACTGTTTGAGGGAACAGGCCCAGGTAAACCAGTACAAGAGGAAAAAGAGAAAAAGCTGTCAGAGGTAACAGGGAGTACGAACTGGAAACGCTGTGAAGTAAATCGCGTGTGAAACGACAAGAAGTACAGAATTCACCCACTCGCTCTCCACGAAAAGCACGTACAAGGAAATGGTGTTCTACACTACCTTATATACAGGCCCACACGTACAGCGTCACTTACGGCGTGTACGTGCTTGGCCCATGTTCACCAATCACACGCTTTGCCACTTCTGCGTGTGGATCCTTTTTCACCAATCACACGCTTTGACACTCCTGCGTGTAGCTCACTTTTCACCAATCACACGCTTTGTCACTCCTGCGTGTAGATCCATTTTCACCAATCACACGCTTTGTCACTCCTGCGTGTAGATCCATTTTCACCAATCACACGCTTTGACACTGCACGTGCAGGTAACTATAGACGCACATATGCTGGTGACGGGTTTTCGCGCGATTCGCTGAGTGTGGGGTTTTCACGTGCAAAATCACTCCCTATCAGGCTGTCCACGCGTTCAAACACGAAAGACCACGCTCCTGGCCAGGAGGCCAAATTACAGTCCCCCAGAGCCCTGAGCACGCTCCCACCTGCCATCTGCTGCTGCCTGACTGCCTGCTGGCCACGTGCCCCACAGTGCTGGTGGGTGGGGGTGGTGGGAGACATGGGTGGGGGCCTGGTGGAGGGTGCCCCTGGTGGATGGGGGGTGGGGGTGGTGGGAGACATGGGTGGGGGCCTGCTGGCAGGTGCCCCTGCACTGCTGGGGGGTGGGGGTGGTGGGAGACATGGGTGGGGGCCCGGTGGAGGGTGCCCCTGGTGGATGGGGGTGCAGGGGGACATGATCAGGTGTGCAGGGTAGTCCCCTGTTTTGTGGGCTGCCTGCAGGGGCCGTGGAGGGTGTACAGGGTACACCTGTGAGGGCCCACCCAGCCTATTCGCGTGTGATAATTCCCACGCACCCCTGTAATACACGTACCCTGGCCAATCGCGTGTTGAACTTCCCGCTACCCCTATAATACACGCACCCTGGCTGTTCGCGTGTGATAATTCTCGCGTACCCCTGTGATACACGTTCCCTGGCCTATCGCGTGTTCTACTTCACGCGTACCCCTGTAATACACGTTCCCTGGCCAATCGCGTGTTGAACTTCCCGCTACCCCTGTAATACACGCACCCTGGCTGTTCGCGTGTGATAATTCCCGCGTACCCCTGTAATACACGTTCCCTGGCCTATCGCGTGTTCTACTTCACGCGTACCCCTGTAATACACGTACCCTGGCCAATCGCGTGTTGAACTTCCCGCTACCCCTGTAATACACGCACCCTGGCTGTTCGCGTGTGATAATTCCCGCGTACCCCTGTAATACACGTTCCCTGCCCTATCGCGTGTTCTACTTCACGCGTACCCCTGTAATACACGTTCCCTGGCCTATCGCGTGTTCTACTTCACGCGTACCCCTGTAATACGCGTTCCCTGGCTGTTCGCGTGTGATAATTCCCGCGTACCCCTGTAATTCACGTTCCCTGCCTAGTCGCGTGTAGAACTTCCCGCGTACTCCTGATTTGAAGATTGCCCGCTTTGCTTTCCTTGTTTGCCTGCCCTGTGAAGTGGTCCAGGGTTAGCGCAGCCCTTAGCGATGATTTGGCGATTTTGATGGCTTTTCCTTGCGCGAGGGCGTTCTTGGGGGCGTTACTGGCGCTGCTGCAGGCTCGCTGCGATTCTCTGCGCCACGGCTGGTTTGGGAGCATGAAATCCATGAATACGCTGTGCGCGGAAATCAGTTTTAGCGCACGTGCCTGGCGCAGACTATCGCAGGCGCACGCTGTGCGCCAGCCGCGTGCGCTACTTGTGCGCTGGATTCTATGAATTACCCTGTCGGTATCAGCCTTGATGATAAATTAACCATGATCAAATTTGCCTATCAGATTGTCATCATAAAACATATAATGTAATGCTTCTTCAACAGATTAGACCGTTTTTGACAAATGAGCACATTGGAGTGATTGCCTGTGCTCTTATTGGCTCTAGAATAGATTATTGCAACACACTGTCGCTCCCAGAAACTAAACATGTGCCAAGCCAACTCCAGATGTATGATGAAATCTACAGAAAGGATTGTTATCAATGTTTTGTGCAGACACCATACACACATAGCTTCGCAGGATTTGCATCGGTTGCCATATATATTTATAATAGTTTTTTCATAACGCACTTAATACCGGGAAATGTTTCTAAGCGTGAGCCCGGATTCAAACCTTTGTTGCTATGCTTTGTCTTGCTTCCAATACAAATACGTCGCGCTGAGCTATTCTCTTTTCGAGAGGTAAATTCAAGGCAATGGACATAGTACATAAGATCATCTACAGCATTACCCAACATTACCACAAACTACAACTTATACCTTACCTTTCCAAATGGGAACTTCAGTTTCTCAAATAAATTTCCGATTGATATTTATTGGTTCCACTGCTCTAGCGCCATGGGAAAATCATTCTCGACTCAGGCTGGCTTATTGTGTAATTCCTTTCCAGTTTACTTATGCCTCATCCAAAATATCTTTTCCTTCAGATGAAAGCTAGAGAAAATGTGCATTTTTAGTCCCTATTTCCTTATTTCCATTTGATTGGTTTTGCCTCTTTTTCTTCCATTTGTTCCTCGAAACACATGATTATAAGTGCGCTCAGCTACCCAATCGGTCATGAGCGTAGTGCAGATTCTCAAATATAAACAATTGCATTTCTGGTTGTCACATCTTTGCTAGTCTTCATTATGCTTATTTAGCACAATATTGCCGAATTCCACCATGGCCAAGTTTTCATGACAGCACAATATGGGTAGAATGTATTAGATGCACAATTAAACCATTGAGTCACTATTAAATTGTGTCCAGTTAGTACATCATGACATGCCAGAGTAAATTATACTCTGCTGCAACAGGATACTCAGACTGTGTCATGTGCTATCATTGACATCTACCACAGCACTGCCAGATTTCATTAGAGTCGTATTGCACAGCTCCAACCGATTCCTCCAGGGACATTTAGCAGAGTCAATCTAGTCTGCAGTATTCAACAGATCCAGAATCATCCATGCCTTCTTAGTATAACAGGCCAACATCGTAATAGGTCTTATTAGCATAGCAAGGCCAGGTTACAGATGCGCAAACGGTATATCAGAACACTTGGGACCACTTGGCATGAGAGCTATGTGCTCCATATTTGCTATTAATTGCACACCACATCTCTGCCAAAGGTATATGTTTCACACACTGAAACTGGAATAAAGTGAACCCACGTTTCTACAAAAAAAACCTTTCCATCTTCTAACTGAGAAGCATCTGCTCTAAAATCCAACTGTTGATTGGACTTTCAGCTTTCTCAAAATCTCCCTTGCTTGGTTCTTTCTACAAAATTCAAACTGAAGGAGAGGACGGTTTTGCTAGGTAAATGTTTTAATCAAACATTGTTCTATTTTAACTGAGTGGGTTGGATAAAGACCCTCTTAAGGGAAAAAAGAGATAAATAGGTACTTATAGATCCACCTTGCCAAATCAAAGGGGAATTGGAAACTATTCGAAGTTAACTTCTTAGACAACAGTCCAAAAAAAAGTAGCATGTACAAGAAGCAAGAACAGGCTCAACATTATGATGCATTAATCAACGCAAACCAGCATAAATGCTGCAGAGGGCTCTAGGATATGGTGGCCAGGGATACAGGGATACTCTAAGGAAGAAGATGGAACATCCTTTTATTCTGAGACAAGGAGGATTGCCTTTATCCTGTACGTTTTTGCTGGCCCACCTCCTGTGGATGGTGAAGTCCCCTTCTAACTGGGTTTTAGATTAAATTAATTACTGGATGTTCCATGCATGTTAGAGGCATTTAACCTCTGCTGCTCTCTGACTGGATAGCTTGTCTGCAACTACTTAAGCAACTGTTTGGCTGCTTGGCCCTTCCTTCTTTATAAGTTTGTTTCAAATGTTTTGCCAGTCTTGCTAGGTGTCAGTGTCTTTGTGGGGAAGCATTGTTGACCATGTTCACAAGACAGGCGGTCAAACCAACCCAATACATTATCAACAGATAGCCTTACCATGTGTCAAAGGGAAGGTATTGTCCAGGATACTCCTCCATGAGGTAATCAGCTGCCCACATTTAAATGCATTTATTCCGTAGCCCCAGACAGGCTTTATGAAGAATAGCTCTAACTCTGGTAAAGGTACAGTGCTTTCTTATTTGGCGACTAAGGAATCCCCTGAGAACAAATATCCCTTCATGAAGGTTTTGTGTTTTGTTCTAACGCCTTTGATTTGATTAATTGTTTTGAGCAAATTGAGGGTGGAGTATTTAGTAGGATCTTCTCATACTAGGCATTGCCCTGCACACAGACATGTGTAGGTAATATTACGGTAAATGGGGGAGTTCTCCGCCAAAGTACCCACCATAAACAAAATGAAACAAGGATGCCTCGTGTCACCTCTTCATTTTTACTTTACTTGTTCAATTTACCTGCCTTTTTGTCCACAAGATCAGATGATTCTCTCCAGGGACCAGAACAGATTAGTATCCTTGCTTAGACTTAGACAAGGCTTTGTTTTACTATATTCAAATCCAGCAGGTCTCCAATGGTATTTGGATGTCCTTTATGTCTGTTATTGGATTAACAATCTATTAAATTAATTAAGAAAGCAAAATCTATGTCCGTTCTTCTAGGTATAAGATCACTAGATCATGATTTCTGGAGGGCCATACACTTGAACATGTGACATTTTCCAAACGTACCTGAAGCTTATTGTGAGGCATATAAAGGGCAGATTAAACAGCTTTGGAGGCATTTTATGTTTTCCCTTAAATCAAGATGTATGTACATCCTGATGATCAGTACGGCTATATGGGATACAATCACCCCAATATGCTTATTTTGTGGAGGAATGGAACACCCAATCTAGGGTTAATCTGGACTGCTGAAAAGGGTGCCATTGAAAGGGATTTGCAGATCTTACAAATTGTGTCCCTATTCAGGACATTTACTTAGACTTGATGATGACCTAAAGAATGATTAGATTGATAGCTGCATATCTTAGACATGTCAATTGATTAATGGCATTACAGTCTTATTCCTTTTATTCTCTCCTCACTAGTGATTGATGTTCATCTATTGGAGACTTTTCAAAGGCTTATCTAAACAGAATCAATAGTGATGCAACTGATTTTGAAGTTCTAATTCAATTTAGTTTACAGAGCCTTCTCAAATATAGCAACTATTTTTAATTGTATTGGTAATTAGCACCGAAGGTAAATGGACCAGCCAACCAGATGGCTGAGAATGCAGGCTCTACTATATGGTAAACACCAGATCCCATGCAAGACACTGACGTCTCTAACATAGGTTGCCCTCCTTTACCTTGCTCTGCCCCAAAGACTGTGTCCCAGTAAAGTGTCACTGCAAATGCCCCACTCACCCACACCCACAGGACCCGTCTCCCTAGCACTGCCCACCTCTGCCCTACCCTTATCTGATATTCTTATTCACCACCAGAGTCATCATGTATATAGAAAAGGGACTCTGTTGCTATGTGCTCAGCAGGCATTTTGGTTTGTAGGTACATTTAATATCATTTGGCATGCTCCATCCCCATGAAGTCAAATTCCATTACAAAAGAGTTATTAGCATACTGGTTTGCATCAGAGGGGTACTTCTAGCTATATACTACTCAGAGGTGGAGAGGCGTGCCTGCTGGTAACAGCCTTGGTCCCATGTTAAGCCCTTAGTGGCATTACCAGGCAATACAAATTATTTTGTCGGTGCGTATTGCTGAATTCTCACCAAAGGTTTATGAAGCTGGGGCAGTCACCTGACGTTTTACACTCTTCAAAATAGGTGTTTCATTTTTCTGAATTTTTACCCTCCCCTCAAAGTTCTACATGAGAGACAATGGGCCTCATTACGAGTTTGGCGGTAGCCGTGCCCTTGTTAAGGGCACGGCTACCGCCAAACTCGCTACTGCCCCAGCACCCGTGAATGGGCCATTACCGGCCCATCAGAAGTTGAATGGGCCGGTAATTGCCCATTTGCGGGTGCCGTTATGGCCGGCCTCCCGATCCCCATTCTGCCCTGTATGTCGGGGGCATGGTTGCACCGGCACCATTAATAACGGTGCTGGTGCAATCACGAGTTCTGCTAGCGGGTGCTGGTCTGCAAGCCTGGTCAGACAATGCATGCAGTCTGGCACAGTGAAGCAGAACTCGTAATGTGGCGGAGAGGTAACTATGGCACCGGTAGCACTACCTAAGTCCAAATGGCTTCACGCTGCCCCAGCACCCAATTTAAGGCAAATGTAATCATTAGGAACCAACTCTAAAATGTCAGTTGTGCAAATTAATTGAGTGTACTCATTGCACTTAAAAGTTGAATTCATTTCCCCAAAGATATTTCGACTTATGGGTGGCAGTTTGAGTTAATTAAATCTGTGTTTAACAAAAATAATGAGTGACTCACTTAATCTGGGACTCATTTACATGTAAGCTAGAAATTATTATGAACATGTAATCAATTCTCGAACATGTTTTCATTGTTTATATCTATTTGTTAATGGCTCATATTCAATAACATGGTAAGCTTAAACTGTGCCATTCAGCCTTACTGGAAACAGCCCTCTCTCAAGATGCACAATAAGCATTAAGCTGAAAACTAAAACGCATATGAATTGGTTAAATACAATTTATATATGGTTCTAAACATACATTAATTGGAATGACACGAACTCCCTAAAACTATTAGTACACTGATCTACTTGTTCCTACTCTTAGTTATTCCATGTGAACAAAATAATAGATTCAGCACATATCGAAACTGCTACCAAGGCCATTCTGCATGTGTTAATGGCATCTTGTAATCTTCATTTCACACGCTATGAGAGAGAGTCTATTTACTTGTTGTAAACAATTCACAAAGATTTTGCATAACAGGTCTATTTTGTAAACCTATTTATGCATGTCTATCCGCATAACATGGCTTAGTCTCCTTTCTATGTATATCCTTTCTTCAAAGTCATTTGAAAAAACATATGTGGTTACTAAGAATCTTTTGGAATAGCAGTACTTCTTCTAAGGCCTTTCCAAATATATCCATATACAAACAAGGTTAATAAAAATAATCATTAAGTCTTCGTGAGATTTGGTTTCTCGTTTTGTAAATGCAATAACCTATTGTTGTTTTAAGAGCCTTTTCTGATCAATCCCTTTCATTAATGCAATGCATTTCAGTATTTGTTCAAGATCCATTAATCATTGCACTTTTGTTTTCTTTTTCAACAAATTATATGGATAAGGGTGACTGTAGTAGCATTGTTCCTTTGTTACTTTAATGCTCATGATTGACAATGCACAACCTTACCTGCTGGTTTTGGTGTCAGAGACAGCTGCAGTATGACCCGGTGTAGTGCAGTGCAGCTTGACATGTTTTGGGTCCTTTCCTCGAGACAAGACGAGATACGAGATACAGTGAAGCAGCTCCTGTGCCATGTGTCTCGAGCTGGGTGCTAAAGTGCTGTGGGTTGGGGGGGTTGCAGGTGAGCACATTGAAGTCCTGACCCTGTCACCAGATGAAGGTATTTCACTGTGACCTGCTGTGCTGATGCCGACGCCAGTGAGTTGCCAGTGCCCAAAGGTGGGACAGTGCTTAAAAATAGGTTTCCTGACCCAGGGCCGCGATGACGAGTGCACTCAGCACCCCGTCATAGGGGGCCTTCCTGGGTCTCCACCTAGCTCTTTTGTCTGGGTGTTTTTGCAAGCAGGTGGGAGGAATATGTTCACACTTCGGTGGGGGGCTTCTACCTATCTACTGATTCTCAACAGGACAGTGGAAATAGATAGGCATAACAACCCTCAATCTCTTTCCTGTACTGGCACTACAGACAGCACTTTTGCACCTCCTCTCCCCCATCCCCAAATCAATGTTCCCGTTCTGATGTCCAAATCACAGAGCAGGAAAATGCTGATCACCAAAAAAGGTTGATTAGCCTTGAAGGCCCATGAGGAGCACAGGGTGTGGGGGGTGCAGTGAAATCATGGCCAGCGTGTAAACGATTATGAGAAACCACACAAACAGAGAACTGGTCTCTGAAGTTGATATTGTAGCTTGTAACGGGACTCTCTTGGGTAATGAATCATCAAATGCAGGTGTGTTAGACGAATGTGGGATAACAAGCAGTCACCCCCCCTCTTTACTCTGAAGTAGTGGGAAACAACCCTACCCTGCAGATAGCGATGGAAAACCCCTCCAATATTATGAAAGAAGATCTTACTAACACACATGGCATCTCTGACAAAATGCACATAACTTTTGCCAAACATCTCATGCTAGTTATGGCCACAGAGGTGGCAAGCGAGAATACAAATACTCCCCGGAGAGCCATAGAGATGGATTGCGAGAACACAAACATATCCCCGGAGACCGCTAATAACACAGGAAAGATCCGGCTAGAATTGGTGAGCCACACTACCGCGACCTGCAATAACATCAGCGTGTTGGATCACTCCTTTGAACAACTATGCAATGACATGAATGGCATGATAGGACGTAGCCATGGCACAGGCCTGAAAATCGACCAGGGATCCAACATAGAAGTTGTGACAGAAGGCCTTGCCCTGAAATATAGGCTGAGTCCCCTTCACAGTTCTGTTCTATACTAATTGCATGCTGTTCAGCCTAGTCCAATTCTGAAACATCTACAAAGTGAAAATTACTTCACGCTGAAAAACACTCCTTTAAGGCAGGACTCAAACATCATGCCGCAGATGGAATAGCTTGGGCCAGCATCAATTTCAACTCTTCATCTTGTTTTAGAGTTCTTATTAAGGCTCTACGATAACATCAAGGAGGTGGTCCAAGAAAATACCCAGAAATTAAGCATACTGGACGCTGTCAAAGAGGTGGTACACGAAAACACTCAGAAGTTAAACACATTGAACATCATTAAAGACGTGGTCCAATAAAATATACAGAAGCTAAATATACTAGACAGCATCAAAGCTGTGACACAAGACAATGCCCAGAAGCTAAATGCATTGGAACAGGGGGTCTCACAGCTATTGTCAATTGCGACATATCCTCACAGCCTGCACAAGTCGGAAGTGTCTGAAGAGAGGAGGATCGAAGTAGACACTGTTTCCAAAACAGATACTCGAACACTTCAAGACACACCTGTACTGGTTGTGATTTCGAGATTCAATGAGGACCACTCACGATCCATCAGGATCAGTGAATCACCAGACAGCACCTCACCATTGGCAGATCTATGTGACCAGGGAATTGAAACTACCATGGTCTCTCGTAGTGGCACAGAAGAAGGGACTAAACCACCCAACAGTGACACAAAGGATGCAAACTCTCATAATGCTCAAGAGGGCTGGATTAGAGTAAACAGACAAAAAAGAAAGGGGAGACAACAGTGTTCTACAACAACATCAAACAAAAACAAAAAAAACAACTCAAAGTTCATCAGTGCTTTGGCAGAACGGACAGATGAGAGGGGTCAAAATTAAATCCACAAAAAGCAAGAAGCAATCGAATATAACTATTTTCCTTGAAACCTCAAACATCAACAGTGCTGAGGCTGTGCCCCCTTTGATAACTACAGCAGAACCTATAATTGTGGATGAGGGAGAGCAGAACAGCACTTAGGTCCTACAGTCGAATGTCGGGATCACTGTGCTGGCTAAATCAGATGGGAATGAACCGGCCCAAAATTCATCCTCGGGAAACACTGAGAATGAAAACCCAAAAGAATCTCCATCACAAATGACATGTGACACTTTTCAAGGGCTAAAAATGGGCTGGTCAATAAACCTGGAAATATGTGGACAACTGCACATGAACAGGGGCCAAAGGTTAAAGGGGTTCCAAGCAATCTCTGCACTCCGTGCGCTGCAATCGGATGATATTCAAAGGATTGCTTTTCCAAAAAAAGGCACAAAGAGCTCAGTGTGCTATTTTGCTACCAATCTTATAGCACAAACTATGTGGAATATCAGGGAAATCCTGAAATCTTTGAGGTATGATCTGGTGGAGCAACCAAATCAAGAATCGTCAGAGTCGTTGATGCTTCCCCCACTGTCACACAGAGAAGAACATCTCAGGCAAAAAAGATGACTGTGGGATCACTAGAGGTGGTATGGAAGACTGGTCATAGTTGGAGGTGGCAATAAAGATGTTTAAGAAATCAAAATCTAAACAGACCAGTCTTCAGGGAAATCTTCCTCAGTGTGATTTCATGGAATGTGTGTGGGTTCCAGAGACTAATTATATTTAATGCAGAGTATTTAAAACTAGTAGGTGTGATCTTGTTGCAAGAAACCATGTCCCTTGAGGCTTTTGTAATGGGGGGTTCCACACTACCTGCAAAAAATGTGGCAAGTGGTACTAAAGGCGAGCCAAAAGTGGGGATTGCTATTGCAGTGGATCTAAATTATAAATGTACCCACTTTGAGGTTGAGGTAAATTCTCCGGACTTGATGGCCATTAACGTACATCTTCCATGCCATAAAGAAAACATACTTTTTGTAAATGTATTCTGGAATCATGCTACTACAACACTAGTGGACTTGCACACTGAGCTCACCACACTGTTTTTGTCATGGCTGGGAAAACCCTATAATCAACTTGTTGTTTTGGCAGGTGACTTAAATGTAGAATGCGTGGACATACAGGGCTTGAGAGGGCCATACTATTGTGACAGGGCTGGTTTGAGTAGTGAGCAATTTGGTGTCTTGTTGGACAAGTTCCTCTCTAGTTGGGATATGCAGGTTTGCAATCCAGAAGAGGTGCAGATTTTAAATAGTTACTATACGTGGTCCAGGGGCCCTAAAAGATATTGGATTGCCCCTTCTAAGTCTCCTCTTGCCTGGCCAGCGGTGTGATCCCCTGGTTAAAGGTGATCCCCATGGGAGTGATTATACACCTTTAATCCTCAGCACGGGCCTCTCAGTAGCTACGCAACAGATACACCACTGTGCTGCTTTCATAACACTAACCAGGGGTGGCCTCACAGTGAAGTGGAATGCAAAGGCATGCAGGACTTTCATGAGAGGTGGGAACACATGATGCTGAAGATAGGCCTCTCGGGGGCCTCTGTAAATGTTGAAAGTTACAATCTGACATTGCAGTTATGCACAAAAACCTTACTAACAGGGGTATAATACATGGGGGGGAAGCCCATCGGCATACTTTTGACCCAAGAGCGAGGGAGGCAAAGTTGGTTAAGAGGAAGGCACTAAAGGCTCTCCAACTTCATACCAAGGGGACGATTGATTATAATAGGGTGCCGGAATTAGATTATGGCCACATATAAATGCACCTTGAAGGCAATTAACCATTGCATGTATGGGTCAGCTACCTGTAGGCAAAATATTCTCTACCCAAATATTTAGTTACTCCACACATAACTACTAAACTAGGAGTAGACCGCACTCAATACATTTGGGACGAAGAGGATATTGTTTGGGCCATTGGGAATGCCAAGGACGTGAGGGCGCCGGGTACTGAAAATATTCCCCCTGTACTAATTTAAAGTAATATGAATGCTTAGCTCTGACAATTGCAAGAATGATTCAAAAATGTCTCTCTCACAGGTAGGGTACAAGAGACGTGGAGACAGTGGGCCTCATTACACGGTAGGAGGTAACCATGGAGCGAATAGCGCCATGGCTGCCTCCAAAACCTTACAGACTCCGCCCTGGTGAATGGAGCAATTACCGGTCCACTCCAAAGTTGGCGGGACCGGTAATTCCCCATTCACCAGGGCCCTTCCCCATTCCCATTTGAGCCCCCATCGTACCATTATTAGCTCTAAAGTCCCTTTGCGGTCCTGTCCTTAACACCTGGAAAAACCAGGCGTTAAGGGAGGACCCGCAAAGGGACTCGTAGTAGGGCGGTACGGGATTACCGGCACCGGTGCCCTTACCGGTGCTGGTAATCCCCTGCCGCCTACCGTGTAATGAGGCCCACTGTCTCATCATCCCTATCTATAGACAACGTGACAAGGCTGATCCTAAAAAATGACATGCCGATTGCTCTTTTGGATTCTACAAGTAAAATCTTTGCCACCTTATTGCTGAAGGAACTAAGAGCAAAAATGGCTACACTACACTTGTTGTCACCCTACCAAGTAGGTTTTTGATCAGGTATGGGGACGTCGTCAAACGTGTTTGCCATGTCCCACTTATTGGCAGCTGTAAAGAGAGGTGGGGTGGGAACTATCTGCATGGCTTCTATAGACATGTCAAATGCATTCAACACCATAAGTGGAGGCAGGCTGTGGGCAAAACTCCTTGCATGGAACATCCCAGTACACTTGGTACACCTCTTAGCACTGCTCCATACAAACAAGACTCTGAGGGTAAGGCTGAATGGGGAGGGTGCCCTGTCTGATTCAATATCCACCTTAGTGGGACTACAACAGGGGTGTGTGGTTGCACTAACTCTATTTAACCTCTACTTGGCGGACATGCACAAAATCTGGGCAGCGGGTACAACTAACCCTGTAAAACTGGGCACTGTAATGCATGATTGCCTTTGCAGACGATAGAGTATTATTCAATCTCACTCCTACAGGTCTGGAGAGTAAGGTGAGCCTCCTTTTTAACAAGGCGGTGGAGAATAACCTCAAAATTAATGGACAGAAGTCCAAAGTAATGGTCTTCACCACAAAAAAGAGCCCAAAAATCTTTAATTGGAGAGTCGGGGAAAACTCCTGAATGAGAGAACAAACACTAAGATATCTGGGCTATGAGGTTTCTAATAAAAGCTCTAAAGAAGGTTAGAATCTCTGCCTTAAAAAGAAATGTGCCCCGCTGCTAATCAAAATGAAGTATATTTATTTGCAGCTGTGTCGCTTTTCCCTGAAACCCCTCCTTTCATTCTACTTGCTCAAGGTGGAACCAGTTCTGCTATATGGCCAGGACATTTGTTTGATTAATCTGGGCTCCTTCCTTAAAACACTGCAGGGTTTGTTCAGGAAAAGAACCCTTGGGCTAGCAAACTCACTTCCAAATGCCATTATAAGACACAAGTTTGGCCTGATCTCACTACCAGTGAGATCCTTGTGGAGGAACATGGCAGAGTTTGCCAATCTTCTGAACCCGCCGCCCGTCTCCCTGTGTCAGAGCTGGGGGACAACTCAAACACAGGACTCGGGCTTTACCATAACCAGGTTCAAACAGCAGATGTTGAATATTATGCAACTCATTGGCTCCTTAACGTAAGAACTCACCAACAACACGACTCTAACTAAAACAAAGCTTTTTAGGAATGACTGGGCGGACACCAGAGATAAATTGGGCACGTATTCACTTTATGGTTAATATGCAAAATGTAACACCAAATGGGGAGACATTTCTAAATACATCTCCATCTTTCCATGCACAATTTTACAGCATGTATATTTGCGTTTCCACCTAAACCAGCTGCCAATGCTGAAATGTAAAAGTAAATGGGATCACACCCGGGGAGACTCTAGTTGCCGATTATTTTTGTGGGAATCGTTGTGTTGAAGAAAAGCTAAAAACATCTGGTGATGCTTTGTCCAGCCCTGGGTGAGGATAGAACTCGCCAAAGGGGCACTCCTATGCTGACATACTCCTCTGCGTACGACTAATGTGGGGCTCACAGCGAAGCCTGATATTGTCTCTATGTCACCTTTTGCAAATTATATTGAAGAAAATGGAAAGATTCAACAAAAACTTGCTTTGATGATTAGTTCTTATATACACATGTTTTTCTTTTATATTTTTATTAATATTTTTATTTGTATCTGTATCTATGAATTTGTAGTAAGTGCAACTTATATGTGAACAGTTTTTACATGTGTATTAACTATACCACAATAAATAAATAAAAAAACTTTTATGCTCAATAAATAATTCTTGTTTTTACTTGTCTCGTAGGTTTCCCACGCAGGGAATACCTTCGGGTATTTATTTAAGTTTATTAAATGACCACTGTTGCATGTTGCAAAGTGATCAAATGTGATAATGTCTCCTGTTACCGTGTTGGACCTTTTGGGTCCTTTAATGAGTGAATTAGATAATGAGAAGCTGAAAATATTGTTTATCACTCTGGCTGAAAGTATGATTTCTGAAACAAGTATGATTTAAGTCCTCTAATATGTTGGTCCTTTTCAAAAACAATAATTTGTGTGTGTGTGTGTATATGAAATTCAAATAACAATTTTCTATCTATTTGTGCACAATTGGAATTAGACATTTCAATGTAGCTGTCACGTCTCCCGCACGAGTGCATCTCCTACAGGTGCTCTTTCTCCGCCCTCGCCCTCCGTCCCTCCCACTACCCGACACACGTACTCTGGCTCACGTAATCGCTTGCATCCCTTTGCCCAAGTTGGTAGATTGCAGCATGGCAGACCTGGCGTCTATCGCCCCTCCCGTTCTTGGCAGCTGAACTGGAGGATTTCATCTCGCCATAACGCCAAGCGCTGCCCACGGAGACCCGTGCGTCACGGATCACGTAATTTTCCATCACGCAGCAACGCTTCCGTGTCACATATCACGTGACTCCTGACATTGTTTAAAAGGCTTCCGGAAACAAGGAGCGTTGCTTCACAGCTGTTTTCCTCCTGGATCACGTGACGCTTAGTTCTACGTTTTGACTTACGGATTGTTTCCTCGACCACGCTTTGTTCCACAGATTGCTTTGCCTCACCCTTCTACTATTCGAACTTTGGACCTCCTGTTGCGGAACTACGCTTTGCTCCATGGACTGCTCTGCCTCACCATGCTACTGTTCGAACTTTGGACCTCCTGTTGCCGAACTACGCTTTGCCCCACGGATTGCTCTGCCTCACCCTTCTACTGTTCGAACTTTGGTCCTCTTGTTGCCTGACCACGGTATCGTCCCTGGATACTCTACGGATCACGTCTCTTTGTCTTGGAACCTGGCCTCAGGCCCCCACGCTAGGTGTTTACCTGTCTATACTCCTGACCTCATACAGCTCCTGCCCTGGGGTCCAGTCCTTCCTCACATCTCTGGGCAACCTTTTCGTACACATAGGTAAGCAGTGCCAAGTTACCTGTGTTCTTGTGTTATTCTTCCTGTTCTGTGCATAATCTCATAACCCTTGGCTTTACAGCGTTCAAGGGGTTCTTCTGGCTGTTCCTGAATCAGGCCCGACGGACTACCACCTGTGGCCTCAAAGACCGCACAGGCAGTATTTCTGGTGTTGTCTGTGTGTTACTTGGGGACGGAGGTATTCATACTCTGCACGACCATCAAGTCCATAACAGTAGCTCTCTACTTTTGAAAAGGTCATGTTGATTAATTGATCTCACGTTTTGCTCTATTATCTGCAACGTTTGACATTGGGACTGTCAATGTTCAAATTTAGCAGTCATGTCTTCTGAATGTTCAATGAACATTCATCATTCTAATCCTTCCTAATCTGAACTACAGTAAGCATTTTAACAAGTTAATGAAGCCAGGGTTGAACATTTTGGCATGCACGAAATTACAGTAGTCATAAGACTTGCTGTAAAAATTAAAACATAATACTTGTTTTTCTTGGACATTTCAGTACTCAAACACAAAATTTTAGGTTTTGTTTTGCAGGAAATTAACTTCTCCCAACCCCCTAGGCGCTTTAGAGTAACGTGAATCCAATAACTACACTTGCGATGTACCTGGGGGAGGGGTGTGTGCCAAGAAACCCTGCACAAACGCAATATTACATGATATACAAATGCGTAGACTTAGTGCGCACATATAAGTAAGTGACATTTTTGTAGTTATGGTAGAATCATTTGGCCCTGCCTGGCTGCGCGGTAAACACAGACCCAATGAAGATGCCTGAACAGGCCCAAGCGCTGATGATAGAGAGACCCACGCTGCTAGCTCCCATAAAAACTTTCCTTTGTTCCAATACATGTTATCCCAAGAAAGAATTCACCCTGCAAGGCCGCGAGACAGTACCAGGCGCTCACAATGCACGTTTATCGCAGCGAGGCCAAAAGCAGACCTCCCACTCCCATCCAGCCCACCATGAGGTATGACATCCACAACTGCCCCAGTCCAGGACCCCTAAATTCTGCGTAGTGGGTGACCTCAGGCAACCAATAATAAACCTAGTGGTCATGAAAGATCTAAAAGAACACAACCATTCCACCTTATTTCATAATGAAAAACTTTGTAATACGAGGTACAGGGTGGAATAAAGTATAGTCCAAAGCGAGGGTGGTAGCCTTGGGTGCGGAGAGTGCGACATGGACGGAGTGAAGAATGTGTGGGTCAGCATGAACTTAAGCCTTCCCCTGTGCCAGTTCCATAGTTTCCCAGGTGCACGCCATAATGATAGAGTAGCATTGTCTTATATAGTAACTAATTGCGAACTTGACCTTGATTCCCTGGAAATGAGGATCCCATCTGACACCACGTGATTAAAGATGGACGGACGCAATTGGCTCGGACCATTAGCAGCCTGGTATCCCCTATGGAGCAGGCCACCCAGGTATAGGGTCTCACCAACCAGCCACAGAGGTTTTTTACTGAATGTGTATGCATCATGTTAGATATATTTTCTGGAGGAGTTACACCTAATCTTGCGGTGTTTTATTATTGTTGTTTGTATTTTATTGTGGTGTATTATTATTGTAGTGATGCATTGGTGGATTCCCTTTATGGTGTTAAAACTCTCCTCAGAATATAGTCTAACAACTGTCCTTTATCCCAGGTTTGTATTACAGTTCCAGCTACTGGACTTCTTGCATTTAGTTTGTGACAGTGTCACTTCCTCTCAGCAACGTATTTATGATGCTGATGTTTGCTCTAGCAGCCACAGTGTAAAACATATATTATAATTAGGTAACTGTATACACGTGCACCATATACTCCTAAACTCACTCACTAGGAAAACCAAAATCCAACTTCAGACTATATATGTTAAGCTTCTAGCTTTATATGCTAATGATATTCACAGTTGTTTAGATAAAATACATCATGCGACTTAAACCATATGTACAAAAAAAGAAATTTGAGATATTTTACATTAATAATTCTCCCACAATGACAGTCTCCACAGAGCATTATCTTACCAAATAACCTTGTGAACAAAAGAAATTGGCAGGAGATGCGGTTTGAGGGAGAGAAAAAAAAACACAACAGAAATGCGACACCCATCATGAACATTTGAAAGTGCCTACGCCTAAAATATTGAGAAACATTTTACACAGAAATCTGCCTTTCTATCTGGCTGCCCCATATAGATTCATGCAGTAAATCCTGACATATGACTCATATTTACCTAGAAATTCATGAGATTCCTAGCACAGCTGAATGTGGAAAATCTTCTCATTTGATTCACCCACCAATAAGGAATTTCACGACCCCAGCAAGCCTGCCTGCCTGCACTGTATCAGCCCAGCTCGAGGAATCCTAAAGAATGTCACTACCTGGACACTGGTGTATGTCTGCCTGTCTCCCAGGAAGTTTCTGAATATCTGAACTTGCACACCCACCCACAGTTCCACTTATAATGTTCCCCTATCACTCAAATGATAATCCTTCCCCTCCCCTAGAACATGCTATTTCCTCTGTCCTGCCCAGTATTTTCCCTTTTGATAATGCCAACCCTGCTCACTACAAATGTAACATCTTCTGCCTGCACACACAAGGAGGCTGTTCTTTAGCAGCATAACTTCACATTTCTCAGCTTGCAAAAATCTACTGCTATGCTGCACATTGGTTTGGAATTGGAATGGTTTGGGGTGCATGGAATGTTTGAAAAAGCATGGAAAAGAATGGTTTTGAGAGCTTAAAATGGTCGTAATGCATGGAACAGTCGGAGTACATGGAACGGATAGAGTACATGGAACTATTGAAGTGGGTCCGATCTCAAACACCTAAGGTTAACCACCATATCACATCTCCACGCGTACTCTCTTCTTTACATCACCACTCAGGTGGAACACAGCGATACTATGACACCATTCAGCATAGCTGTTCTCATACCATCATCTGCCTCATACTCCCCATCACCCTAACTAAACACTGCTGGTCACACACCCTCCAGCCTAGGCGTTCTCCTCAGGCCTAACACAGCCAGAATCGGTCTGGATAAAAACCTGCCAGAACGAACACATACTCCTGATCTCTCAACCACCACACCTACCGCTAAGAAGCAGCTATCACACGAATGCCACACCAGCTGCACACATATCCGGTGCTCACATGCACCTTTGACTCTCTCTATTCTCTCTACTGACTTGAAATTCGATTCCCGAGGGCGTTCAACGTACCAGCGCCTTGAGACCATACAAATGGTGTACATATGGCGCTATATAAATGCAAAGTAACATAACATAACATTTAATAAATCTCATTGAATGAAGCCACACAGCTCCTAACTGAAACCTCATTACAGAAGAGCATTTTCAATTTATTTCTTCAGGACCAATTTGCACCAATTTATTAAGGACATGTTACAGATTACTTGGAAGGGGTTAGCCTGTTAGTTTATATTAGTATTTAGAAGCAGTGCAATCCAGTCAAATGAAATATTATAAAATACTCTTAAACATATGCTCTCTGTTTCTGGACGTGTGCATCGCTTGTGGAAATGTCTCTGTATCTTGTGCACTTGTGGTTGTGTCATCATTGGTGTGCTTACTTCTTGAACATTGGACTTGGCGAGACACATATTTTAGGGCCTTGATCAGTTCAGTCAAAAACACTTGTGTTTCTTCCCCCAAAACTTGTGCTCTGTATGAGTACCCAAAATAGTATGGGCAGGAAAGACAGGCGCATGCCTCCTCCTTCCAGTAACAATTTCTTGCAGAGTCCGCACCAGGTGAATTGCATAAAGTGACTAGAGCTAAAAGGAGGCAATACAGCCAGTTCTTGCCCAAAGTTGCTGTTAGCTTTGCTAAGCATTCTTCAAGCAAGCCATTTAGTTGTTTGACAACCCTGTTTGCTTCTGCCGGTACATGGTGCAAAGTCAGTGCTTTATTCCCAATAAGTTTGTGATTTATTTAAATAGGCTATTTGCAAAATGTTGCCCATTATAGAGTAGCATTGTCTTATATAGTAACTAATTGCGAACTTGACCTTGATTCCCTGGAAATGAGGATCCCATCTGACACCACGTGATTAAAGATGGACGGACGCAATTGGCTCAGACCATTAGCAGCCTGGTATCCCCTATGGAGCAGGCCACCCAGGTATAGGGTCTCACCAACCAGCCACAGAGGTTTTTTACTGAATGTGTATGCATCATGTTAGATATATTTTCTGGAGGAGTTACACCTAATCTTGCGGTGTTTTATTATTGTTGGTTGTATTTTATTGTGGTGTATTATTATTGTAGTGATGCATTGGTGGATTCCCTTTATGGTGTCAAAACTCTCCTCAGAATATAGTCTAACAACTGTCCTTTATCCCAGGTTTGTATTACAGTTCCAGCTACTGGACTTCTTGCATTTAGTTTGTGACAGTGTCACTTCCTCTCAGCAACGTATTTATGATGCTGATGTTTGCTCTAGCAGCCACAGTGTAAAACATATATTATAATTAGGTAACTGTATACACGTGCACCATATACTCCTAAACTCACTCACTAGGAAAACCAAAATCCAACTTCAGACTATATATGTTAAGCTTCTAGCTTTATATGCTAATGATATTCACAGTTGTTTAGATAAAATACATCATGCGACTTAAACCATATGTACAAAAAAAGAAATTTGAGATATTTTACATTAATAATTCTCCCACAATGACAGTCTCCACAGAGCATTATCTTACCAAATAACCTTGTGAACAAAAGAAATTGGCAGGAGATGCGGTTTGAGGGAGAGAAAAAAAAACACAACAGAAATGCGACACCCATCATGAACATTTGAAAGTGCCTACGCCTAAAATATTGAGAAACATTTTACACAGAAATCTGCCTTTCTATCTGGCTGCCCCATATAGATTCATGCAGTAAATCCTGACATATGACTCATATTTACCTAGAAATTCATGAGATTCCTAGCACAGCTGAATGTGGAAAATCTTCTCATTTGATTCACCCACCAATAAGGAATTTCACGACCCCAGCAAGCCTGCCTGCCTGCACTGTCTCAGCCCAGCTCGAGGAATCCTAAAGAATGTCACTACCTGGACACTGGTGTATGTCTGCCTGTCTCCCAGGAAGTTTCTGAATATCTGAACTTGCACACCCACCCACAGTTCCACTTATAATGTTCCCCTATCACTCAAATGATAATCCTTCCCCTCCCCTAGAACATGCTATTTCCTCTGTCCTGCCCAGTATTTTCCCTTTTGATAATGCCAACCCTGCTCACTACAAATGTAACATCTTCTGCCTGCACACACAAGGAGGCTGTTCTTTAGCAGCATAACTTCACATTTCTCAGCTTGCAAAAATCTACTGCTATGCTGCACATTGGTTTGGAATTGGAATGGTTTGGGGTGCATGGAACGTTTGAAAAAGCATGGAAAAGAATGGTTTTGAGTGCTTGAAATGGTCGTAATGCATGGAACAGTCGGAGTACATGGAACGGATAGAGTACATGGAACTATTGAAGTGGGTCCGATCTCAAACACCTAAGGTAAACCATCATATCACATCTCCACGCGTACTCTCTTCTTTACATCACCACTCAGGTGGAACACAGCGATACTATGACACCATTCAGCATAGCTGTTCTCATACCATCATCTGCCTCATACTCCCCATCACCCTAACTAAACACTGCTGGTCACACACCCTCCAGCCTAGGCGTTCTCCTCAGGCCTAACACAGCCAGAATCGGTCTGGATAAAAACCTGCCAGAACGAACACATACTCCTGATCTCTCAACCACCACACCTACCGCTAAGAAGCAGCTATCACACGAATGCCACACCAGCTGCACACATATCCGGTGCTCAAATGCACCTTTGACTCTCTCTATTCTCTCTACTGACTTGAAATTCGATTCCCGAGGGCGTTCAACGTACCAGCGCTTTGAGACCATACAAATGGTGTACATATGGCGCTATATAAATGCAAAGTAACATAACATAACATTTAATAAATCTCATTGAATGAAGCCACACAGCTCCTAACTGAAACCTCATTACAGAAGAGCATTTTCAATTTATTTCTTCAGGACCAATTTGCACCAATTTATTAAGGACATGTTACAGATTACTTGGAAGGGGTTAGCCTGTTAGTTTATATTAGTATTTAGAAGCAGTGCAAGCCAGTCAAATGAAATATTATAAAACACTCTTAAACATATGCTCTCTGTTTCTGGATGTGTGCATCGCTTGTGGAAATGTCTCTGTATCTTGTGCACTTGTGGTTGTGTCATCATTGGTGTGCTTACTTCTTGAACATTGGACTTGGCGAGACACATATTTTAGGGCCTTGATCAGTTCAGTCAAAAACACTTGTGTTTCTTCCCCCAAAACTTGTGCTCTGTATGAGTACCCAAAATAGTATGGGCAGGAAAGACAGGCGCATGCCTCCTCCTTCCAGTAACAATTTCTTGCAGAGTCCGCACCAGGTGAATTGCATAAAGTGACTAGAGCTAAAAGGAGGCAATACAGCCAGTTCTTGCCCAAAGTTGCTGTTAGCTTTGCTAAGCATTCTTCAAGCAAGCCATTTAGTTGTTTGACAACCCTGTTTGCTTCTGCCGGTACATGGTGCAAAGTCAGTGCTTTAATCCCAATAAGTTTGTGATTTATTTAAATAGGCTATTTGCAAAATGTTGCCCATTATCTGACCTTATTTCATCACATATTAACCATCTCAAAAACACCTCCTGCACCCAAAATTTTTCAACCGGCTTAGCATCATTACGGGCATAGGATCGCGCCTCGAGCCAATGTAAACAAGGATAGACGACCACAACCATATACCTATAAGTGGTAACATAGTCAATATGCAAGTGCCAGAAGGGGCCTTCCTCTCACAGTAATGTTCCATGTATTGTCTTCAGTTCATGACCAGACAGAAATTGTAGTGTAGGAGCATACCACCCATCATATATTTCTGCTTCCACATGCTCTTTGGAGACATGGGCATTTAAGTGCAATTGTTCTATTGCAATAGCTAACAATGTTCTAGGCATTGCTTATTTCCCCGTGCTATTTTGTCTCCAACCAAAGTCAATGGGTGAGAGTGAGCACCGCCTCTCTATCCATAAATCTTTTTTCTCCTGGGGAACTTCTCTCTGTAAATCAATTGTTTGCACCATCGCTAGGGAGCTGAAGGGTTTTGCCTTTTCTGATTGTCTATGTCTTTGTTCCCCTGCAACCATCATTGGCACCCTTCCCTCCTTGCCTGGGTATAACCTTGTTATCCCCTCAGATAAATAGAATGCTACAATTACTGCTTGTTTGGCCATATCGTTCCCTTGAGGAATGAATTCTTGCCCCCTCCCCCTGTGTGGGTGGAGCAATTTACTATAGCCACTTCTACCGGTTACTTGAATGCCTCTATTAGTTCATTTAGCAACTCAGCATGCTGTACTGGGGACCCATCAGTCCTCCTGAATCCCCTTCTTTCCCATCCCCTTAATCCAGAAGCAGAGTCATAAAGATGTTTCCTACATGCCCGTAAGTCATGTGTAGTGCATTAATCATGGCCACCAATTCTGCTGCATGTGCTGAATAATGTGATGGCAGCGGTCCATCCTCGGATTACAGGGCTGCAACACCAGTGTGACTTCTTCCAGTATTAAGGTTTATGCTTAACAACCCATCGAAGAAGATCTCCTGACTTCATCTCCTCTTCCTTTACCTGTATGTTTCCCTCTATGTGACCCATATATGCTACACTGTAACAAGAAGCCCTCTGCTTGGTATGTGTGCTATTTGACTTCTCTAGGATGGCATAAAGAAAGTGCTCCACATATGGAACTACTGGGCAACCCATGGTAATAGTTGTTGCCTTTTCTATAGCAAACACTGTAGCCATAAGCACTTGCTCACAGGGGAGGTGTCCCTGCATCATTGTCTCTAAGAGACCACTGTAATAGACCATAGGCTTGTTGTTGTGCCCAGACTCCTTCCGCTGGTGTTTCATGGTATTCCCAGCAATACGTGGAGATTGCCTTGGCGTCTGTCTCAACACCAGAGAAACTACGTTTCCCAGCATTCCCAGGCCGGGGCTAGTCATGTGATGCGCACACGACATACCTCGAAAGTCTGCAACAGGACAACTACATGAATGAGCCTCGGCCGCCAGTCGGGTGCTCCTTAACCATTGTGTTACAGCCTTCGGTTCAAGTCGCGCTTTTATATTCCTATGACTCTTCATGATATCCTGACCTCGACTGCTCTACGGGTTTTGTATTTTGTTTGCTCCATTTCTGCTTCCTGACGCCCGGCTCCCCTTGTCTGGCTCTCCCTGGTTATTGGACTCCTCGCCTGTCTAATGACACTTCTCCTGCCTTGCCCTGTGTGGAAAAAGAACATACCTGGTAAAGGTTTCTTGCCTCGGGTGGTGACACCGGGTGCAGGCGTTAGGCACCTTCCCGTGGAGCACAACAGTTCTGTGCTGACCGCGGTTTTTCTTTGGTTTACAAAGTTGTTTCATATCTCCTTTTCACTACACTGGATTCTGCAGGGACGCTTTGCTGTTGCTTCTACATGTTATCACACACCATCTTTTTCTTCAGTGACCTACTGGATGCTCTGCTGCACTCTACAATTGGTCAGCATGGGATTGGTTTCTTTTTGTGGATTTTTGGGACGCTTTGCTGTTTCAACCCTGGATTTGTTTGGACACTGTTAGTTGCGCTCTCGTGCCATTCGGGTGAGGCTGTTTGGACTTGCACTTCTTGGGGAATCGGGACTTTGTTGAACTCTTCACTCATCATTGCTCATCACCTGAGGTCAAGTAGATTCTCCACTTTCTCACATCACACAGCAGGTAAGAGTGAGGTTACTGAGGAAGGTGTGGCTTGGTTTCATTGCCTAGTGGATATATATTCATTGGTTGTTTGTATTTTTTTCCCTCGGGCTCTGTTGCTGCTCCTGCCTTTTCACTCAAGCGGCTGGCCTGTCAGGTCTTTACATCCCCGCAGGCTGCACTCTTGGGGGAAAGTCTTTTTATCTATGGTCCTTGCCCGATCGCTGAACCTTTTCTGAGTTACCTGTCTCGTAGACCGGGTAGGTCTCCTACTGCCTCCTCTGATCATGACACCTGTGCCCTTGCTGCGTCTTCTGCATGAGGACCACTATCATCCCATAGCTGTCTGAGTGAGAGAACAGATAGAACTTCTCTTTGTAATTTGGGGTTGCCAACAATGGTGCATGGGCCAATGCCTCTTTGAGTTCTGCAAACTTGTCATTCATCTCCGACGTCCACAGTATTTTCTCTGACTGCGCTTCATTTAGTGCCTGTAATAAAGGTTGAGTGTAGGTGAAATAGTCAAATACCCACTCCCTGCAATAATTGCATGACCCCAGAAACTGTTGCCTCTCTTTCACCAAGTGTGTTCTTTGAGGTCTTGTGTATATCCTCTACTCTCTCTGGCGTTATCTTATGTCCTTCCGTGGATATTATTTGCCCCAACTACACTACCTCTTCCTGACAGTATTGTAACTTCTTGTCCACTTTGTGCCCATTTTATGATAGCAATGTTAAGAGGTGCACTTTGTCTACCCTGCACTACTCCTCTGTTTTATTGCAGACAAGTAAATCATCAACGTATTGGATCATTTTGCTGGGCATCTGTAAGTTGCTTAGGTCCATCTGGATCACTCTGTTAAAAATACTTGGTGATTCTCAATACCCTTGTGGCAGCCAAGTATGTTCAAATCTAGTCTCCCGATACATGAATGCTGTGAGGTATCTGGATTTGGGGTGTAGTGGGATGGAGAAGAAGGCATTCTTCAGGTCAACAACCATTAAGTGTTTTGCCTTGGTCGGGATGTTACATAATATTGTGGCATGGATTGGCACAAGTGAGAACTCTGCTTGCACAACATTGTTTAAGGGGCGTAAATGCTGTATGGATTGCCATAAACATGATTTTGACTTCTTTATTGGGTATATGGCAGTGTTATAGGACGATGTTGATGTCTGTATTATGCCTTGTTGTCATTATGTGTGAAGGGGTGGAGCACCCTTTGTCTGCCTCAGAGGATAGTGGGTATTGGTTCACTCATGGTAGCAGAGCTCTTTCTTTCTGTTTTATTTCGACTGCCCCTCCTCCCTTTAGTGCCCCTACTTCATGGGGCCTGATGGTCCATAACTTCTCTGGTACCTTCTGTAAGTCCCCTTGTGTGTACCGGCTCTACTTTTTCACTAGATGTGTCAGTTGCAGTACCAGCTTTTCTCGAACCCTTTTTGGACAGGAGATCTCTAGCTGGAACACCATCTCTCCTTCTTTCCTTCGTTGGATCAATGTGCAGCACTGTATGTCTCTCTGTGTCTTTGTCATCTGTCCTTCCTAATTATTATTATTTGTTTGTTGTGTTTCAGTACAAAAATGTACACAAAAAATTCAAGAAATATAATATAGTATTTCAAATATATTAAAAATATCAAAATATATCATATAAATCTTTCATTTAATAACATGAAATTGTCCACACATCAAAACATAAATAAAACATACATAAAATCACTAAAATCACAGAAAAGGAAAGAATAAAAGTTCCAACAGGTATTAAGCATCACTTATTTGATCTAATATTACTTTCACTTCTATTATTCAAATATCATCACACCATTTAACATCAAAAACTCAGTGCATCGAATAGTCCTTGTACTCAACTTTCCCATCTAATCGATTCCACCAATTCAAGTATGTTGTGGAGCTACCGCCAGCTCCACAAGCATTTCGTAATCTAGCAGTTTTGAAGCTATCAACCACGTTCTATAAATATCTGGCTGTAGCTTTTTGTTTTGCTATTGCAGCATCTTTTCCAAAAGTCATCTGTAGTGATAGTATAGAGCTCAGAAACATACTCCCCAAGATACTTGATATGATGGTGACCTATTACCAGACAATCCGTTAGCACATGTTTTTGTGTTTCAATGGCTAAAGGGTTTTTACATAGTTAGCAAGTACGTAGGTCCCTAGGTATATTGAAAGTGCTTCCCAGAATCTCTAGAACTGCCATGAAGATGCTTGGAGGGACAAATAGTAAGATACCATTGGGATCGCCTGTAGGTATACAGCCTTCCAGCTATAAAACCATAGCACCTCAACGTAGTTAGATGGGTAAGATTCTTCCTCCAGTCCCAAAGATCAATCGTCTTATGAACTTCTTTAACCAAATCATGCAGGCCCTTTCCCCAATCCGGGAACCATCTTAGTAACCCAAAAAGTACCATAATGTTGTGGTCAAAAACTTAATCGTTCTTCGCCTCTGAGGAAGGAGATTGAAGGTCATATTGGAAGTGCGACCCCCCACAGGTTTCTGTGAAAAGAAACAGTTTCACCTGTTTCTTGAGTACCATACTTTCCAGGGAGAGGAGTCCCATCTCAAGCCTAATGATCTCCATCGGGATGCATTGAGGGAGCAACAGGATCTTCCTCCAATATCTCCCCTCAATCATTTGCAGCCACCCAAGGTCATGCAGGGAAAGGCTTTCCTGCCAATACATTATAGATGGAGCTAGGCTCTGGATGTAGAGGCGTCTAGCACCCTCTACCGTGAAGCCCCCTGTACGAACCACAAACTTGTGAATCGAGTGTGTAAGTTAGGCTGCTCCCCTAATGTGTGCCTCTTTGCATAGTCAATAGCCTTTTTTGTTGGAGATATCAACTCCAAGGAATTTGAACTCTGGCACTTATTCAATGGCTTTGTCACATGGTCTTGGTTCAGTGTGACAGACTTTCTTGGTGGTAAAAAGCATCAGCTTGGTTTTACTATTATTAATACACATATCGTTGTCCTCAGCGTATTGCCATAATTTGTCAGCCACCCGCTTTAAACCAGCAAATGGGTGATCCAGCCCAACAAGGTCATCTGCGTATGCTAAGACTTGGCAATGTACTTTATCCAAGAGAGCAGGAGTGCAGTTAATAGATGGCAATTTATCAGATAGATCAGATAGGTAGAAACTGAAAAGAAATGGAGCAAACACACACCCCTGTTTAACCCCTCTACCTATTTTGATGGGCTTAGAGACCATGCCATCGGCATTGAGTTGAATGACCACAGTGGTTTGAAGATGGAATAACAGTAAAAAATAAAGTAACCTGGGAAAACAGTTCTTATTTTCCATATTAGCCCACAGTAAGTCCCTATCTACCAAATCAAAAGCAGTGGTGAAATCAACGAACAAGGCATATAATCCAGGTGTACCCTCCTTATTTGCTCTTGAGGTGAGGTAATCCAAAACCTGAAGGTTATCAGAAGTTGAATAACCCAGGCAGAAGCCTCCTTGGAACCTATCAAGCAAACCCTGGGTATCAGCCCATAGTTGCAACTCCTTCAGAACAATGGATGAGAAGATCTTACCAACAAAATCTAACATTGATAGGAGCCTATAATTAGATGGCACCAAGGATGAACCCTTTTTTAGGACCGGGATAAAGATAGATGTTTGCCAGGACCGAGGAATGCACGCTTCTCTTAATACTTTATTGAACATGATTTTGAATAGAGCCGCCCAGAAATCAGGGTCCTGCTTAATAACCACATTTCAGAGCCCATTAGGGACGGGAGCCCTTGAGGGTTTTACTCTTTGAATACAAAGTTTAATAACTGATTCATCATATTGATGGATTGAGGTCAATGACTTATCGTGGGTTCCAAGGTATAACTGGGTCTCCCTTTGTTTATTACTCTTACCCAGATAGTTGACCCAAACTTCTTCCTTTATGGGATTAATCATTCCTCGAGTGCCGCTACCTTTTGCTTCACTCAGAATCTGCCAGATACTTCTAGTGTGCCTCTGCACAAGTACTTATATCATACACTGCCATTCTGCCATCTGAGGTGAATGCCTCCAATCCCTAATCCAGTTTCTACAGGCATTTTTAGCCACTCTAGTCATTGCAAGTTATTCCTTAACATCAGTGGCTTCACGATTAATCTGTCTAATATCCTGCCTCAGGTGTCGCATTCTATCCTATACCTTTCTATCAAAGTGCTGGGGTTTTCCCATATGTTCAACCAATGGCATTTTGGATGTAGCATGTATACAAGAGAACTCAACAATCCACTGCTCCATTTCCTCAAGATTCTTACTGCCAAATTTAGCAAGACTAATTGGGCCATGATTATAGATGGTTCTTGCTGCGTTCTCAATATTACGAGCGGACCAAACAATCCAATTCCCAGTGTGATTTCTTTCGACTTGTCTGAGGTTTTCTTTAGAGACTTAAGGGGACTATTAATTCCAATTCCTACAGATGTGGGATCACTCCACCTACTGCATTCCACACTCATGTCAACCAATCGCCCTAAAAATTGAGGGGAACAAAAAAATAATCCAGAGTAGCACGCTTATTCAGCATATACGGTAGGGGAAGTTGCCTGTGCTTCACATTTCAAACGTCCATTCAGCATTTTAAAGTCCCATCCCTTCATAAAATCCAGCCACACTTCACCGGCATAATTGCCACACTGCTGTTCCAGACGGTAATGCTCTGCCACATTTTTGTTCATTCTTTTTACTGCTTCTGAGCAAACACAGTGGGCAGCCAGATCACCCCCAATCACTATTTTGTCATCCCCATGCCCAGCAGACCAACTAGCGAGTAACTCATTCAAGGTTCCTTGAATATCCAAGGTCAGCCTACCGCTAGGTGGATTGTAGATATTAATAATGAGCACCGGGTAACCTTGGTTGTAATGAATGAAATCAACTTCCACTGCTAAGACATTTTCAGTATTAGGCACCGGAATCCTGCATGAGTTCACACAATGATTTACCCTGATAAGCTAACCCCGTAGGGTCTTTGGCGCTTGCCTCCTTGTCCTTAATTTGGTTGATAGAATATCCCTTCCTGAATTTACACAGTTTCCTTTGGATAGGAGTGAAATGGTACAGTTGGTGGCTGCTTTAATACTGGGACGGCAAGGATCCTCACTCTCATAGTCCAAATCCAGTTGAATTCCAGGATTCAGTAGAAGGTCTTTAAAGCTCTGCAATATTATGACTGCACCCATATGTTTACAGTGAAGAAGGGACATAGTCACATTCGTAAGTGACAAAGGTTGAAATAAAAGAAAATCATTTTTAAGGATCATAAGCTGAGGGATCTGCTGCATGCATTTCAAGAAAGTGGACCGACTGGTCCAGGACTTCCTATCTTTTTGGTCCAGGTGTTTAAACAGCATTTTACCATCCAACCTCAACTGTTGGACCTTAGATTTATACCAAGATCCATTGGATTCATCATTTGCGGCTAATTTTTGAAATCAGGGGGGGTTGCCACCGTCACAATCTGCTAATAAGTTCCTCTAAATCTGTGAGGTTACCAGAAGAAATTGATCCATCAATAGCAATAGCGTTGCCACTTCTAGTTCTTCAGCATACGGGCATAACCAATGGTCCAGCCCCTCTTCTTTTTGCTGCAGATGTTTTAGTATGGGGCACTTTCTTCTGTGCTCTTTTAGAGCCTTTCTTAGATTGTATAACTCCCCCCTTCAGGCGAGTTGCTCGATGATTTAGCAAGTTCGGTCTTCATGCGCTGGGCAATTCTCCTACAATAAAATAAACTGCACTTGCGGTATTAGGCATCTAGGCTTCAACTTCCACTGGAGGGGAAATCTCCCTCAGTGATGTGACCGGATCTATAGAATTATTTTGAAGTACTGCATTCCCATTCACTGGATCAGTCCCAACCTGGGTTTTGGAGTTATCCAAAGCTCGGTCATGACGGTCAGCAACCAGCAACCAGAGTCGGTTCATGAATACATGAGGATTGAGACACTGTGTCAAAAAGTCGTCCACAGAGTTTTAATAGAATCTTAAGAGTAAATTGCATGGTGGACAATGATGATTGAAAATCCATAAAAGCAGAGGTGCTCTGTTCAGATGCCTGACGAGGTTTATGAGGTGACGAGTGAAAAAGGAGGCTGGGGGAGCCAGATACTCTATCTGTAACCTTATCCAAGGCCCCATTATCATTTTCCTGCAGTCTCTGTGCTTCAACTGTAATCGGATCACCCACCGTTTCCCGAAGGGCAGGAAGTGGAGCTGACATTTGTTGTTGTAATACATAGGCCTTTTTGAGTAATGAGTTTTTGAACACCGTATAGAGATTAGTTGTCTTCCCACATGCTGTTCCAGATTCCATTCATGGGTCAGCAGCATGTGCTAGACGGGAGGTTGATGCAGTCATGTTCTCCTTATTCACCATCAGGTTAGCACTAGCCCCTAGAAGGTTGTATTTAGTAGTATTTTTACATTTTGTGGGAGCCATATATAGTCCACCAATAAATAGCAGCCAAAAAATCCCATGAGGGATATATTGCCACTATAGAGATGGTAGTGGGGTAGCCAACCACAAAAGTAAAGTAGAAATAGATGAATTAGTTGACAGCAACACTGTGCTCTGTTTAGTAAAGAATACCTGTAACTTCACAGGTCACTGCACGTTCTTACACAGACCGACAAGATGTTAATTATAAGGCAGATATTAATTCCAGGTGAATACCACAGAGGGAAAGCTTCTTCACACAAAATAAAAATAAAAATAAAAACAGAGCAACAAAAATCCGTCTGCAGTGGGCTATGGCCCCTGTAGGGAGTCGCACTCCAGCTTGCACTCCAGAGATATAAGTTAATATAAGTTAAACTTACATCCAGAAGGACAACAGCACCTCCGAGTTTTGGGAGGCTACATGTGGCTCAGGACCGAGAGGAGAAAGGGCAATGAAGGAAAGAACAATGGAAGAATGAAGGTAGGTGCGGGGGCTCCAATTGATGGAGCACCTAGCACAAAAGAGTGGAACAATAACCAAACAACCGCTGAAACGGCTACTGAGATGT
Organism: Ambystoma mexicanum; assembly: GCF_040938575.1. Classification (NCBI taxonomy): domain Eukaryota; kingdom Metazoa; phylum Chordata; class Amphibia; order Caudata; family Ambystomatidae; genus Ambystoma; species Ambystoma mexicanum. The sequence goes on along the minus strand of NC_090930.1, from coordinate 706,340,771 downwards.
GCAGTGGTCTTCTCCTCTGTGTGCTCTCCACCTCGATGGACCCGCAGCAAGGAAAAACATCCGGTAGTGCGGCAGCTCACTATGAAGCTTCAGGGTACTCCTCGAGAAACAAACCAAATCAAACTCCACAGCTTCCTGCTAGCCTCCTGTTTGAGGAAAACACCCGAAACTAGGGAGCAATGAGTATCAAGCCGCACTGGAGAGACGAGGTCACAGCAACACATCTCACATCTCACCAGCTGCCTCCGATACCTCCGAATGAACAATAGAAAAGCAAGTAAAGCCTATATAATGTGGTCACCGTAGTGAAGATCCCACCTAATATCGCCATGTCTTTGTGGGTCACCACTTTTTTGAGCTCTAACACTATTGTGGTTCCACTAGCTTCCTCTTTCCGCTCCTGCAGTTGGAATAAGAAGTCTTATGCCAGTCTGAACACCTTCCCCTGTATTCCAGGTAACGAACGCAACAGTATCTGAACCCCATACAGTAACAATTGGGTTACAAGGGCTGTCCTTGCTGTGTGCTGTGTGTGTATGCTGTCAGAGGAAGAGCTGCCACTCGGGCATAGTACACACCCGGTGTTGAGCATACCATCCCCTTTTCCATGAATTATATTGTTGTATTCAGTTTTCTCAATAAATCCTTCCTCAGGTTGTTTATTGGGGTGTCCTTTCAGTACAATAGGACCACCACTGTATGCTGCATCCCTATCGTTAGTGGCAAATCTTTTGTTATCACAACCGTGACAATAGCCCCAGAGAAGCCTTGCATGTCCATAACTCTGCTTGACCACAGAAATCCACCCTCCTTTATACATGACTTGGTGTGCCCCATGTCTATCAAGAATTACAATTCTCTTGGTCCTGTCTTTACTGCTACTTTGGTTTCCTCTTCGGGGACTTCATTTACTGCTAGGACTGAACACACATGCACTCCCTCTGGGCTCTCCTATTGAAGTTATGTTCAGCAGAAACGGGAAAGGGTTTCCCACCCTAACGCTGACCCCAGTGTAGTGAGGTACCACATTCTGTGCCAGTATCATTGCATTCCCTTGTATGTGGGCTGGTGCTGATGACACCTCTTGTGATGCTGCTCTACTCTCCACCTGCCTGCTGATTCTTGTGACTGCACCTCTGGGAGTGGTTATTGTCCCTGCTGCATTTGTGCTTGTAAGGGCAATGCCTTCTGGAGCTGGAATGGTGGTGCATAGGACCATGATCTTGCCCAACGTGGTATGCCTGTGCCTGCCCTTGCTGCTCAAAGGGACAAGTGCGGGCAAAGTGCCCCATGTTTCTGCATATGAAATATGGGTCCATGAACCTGTATCCTACTCCCCTATATCCCCCTCAATTCTCTTGCTGTGGGTATCCTCTTCCCATTTGTAAATATCCTCTAGTTGCTACATTACCCCTTGTGGATAGCCCCCCTGCTGCTCTGCCCCCCCATTGTGGGGCATACAGTGGCGACACATGTCCCCCAGGTGGGGGCATGTGTCCCATTGGAACACCCCTGTTGGGCGGGAGCCACTGTGGCAGCATCGGCTATGAGCATTTTTAATCAACTTGTTCTCTGCCAAAGCAGCATTTTATGCTTCCTGTCTCTCACTTTCTTGTTTCCTTCCACAGTTGAGTACTATGGTTGTCTGTATCTCTGGCCTTTCCTTTGCCTCTATTCCCATTATTTCATCTAAAGATGCCTGAACATCCAATGGCAGTCCTTTGGCCAATATGTGGTAAAATCATGGTATGTGTTCATCCCAGGGTTTTCGCGTTTCCTGCGTCCATAGATCCTGGACCTGTTTAATATATTCTTATATATTTTCATCTGGCTTCATTTTATGGGTCATGACAGCTCCTAAGTCTGAGCTGTTCGGCTACATGCTCATCAACACCTTCCACATGTGAGCCCGATAGTTATTAAATGGTGCTCCATCATGTACATCAGTATTCAGATTCACTCCGTTGTACCCTGCCTGTTCCCATATCTTATCTCCTTGTTCTCCTAGTATTGCTGCAAATAAACATTTCATATCCTCTATTGCTAGCATCACTCCTGCAGTTTCTTTTTCGAGTGTGTAAATCCATTTGCTAGCCCCTGCCATAAGGGAGGGCACACTACAAATAAGGTTATCTCTGTCCATTGTCTGCCATGGTATGTAGTGTGCATCCCCTCTTGCCTTCTGTAGCAATGGCATTTGTGTCGCCCATGACCCTGTCTCCAGTCCCCCCCTTGTTGTCCATGGCCCTCCTATCTGTGCTTTCTCCTTACGGACACCTGACCAGTCCCTTCTCGGCTCTTCTAGGTCTGCCCCTCCTTCTTTGCTCCTGCCTCTTTCTCCTCTCTTTCTCTGGTGTCCATTGCTCATCCTCCCAATAACTCACTCGCTCCTCTTCTTCTTCCTCCTCTGAAATTATACTGCCCTCGTAACCTATTTCCTTCTCCTCCTCCCCCTGCATCGTACTTCATTGTCCATTTTAAATTGTATCCTCCCTGAATTTCACCCTTTTTCATACCCTGTTGCTTTTCTCTCCCTCGTCTTCCTCCGGACCTCCTTTTCAATAGTTCTCTCTGCTTTATTAAATAGCGCATCCACCTGTTGTCACATGCTCTTTTCTATGTCCACTAGATACTTCTTTTCTACCATGTCATATGTCTCTCTATTTTGCGCTTCCCTGATTCCTTTATCCCTCATCCTCTATTTCGGTGGACACCTGCAGCGGGTTTCTCAGGTCTTAACGCTTGGTATATTCCATACGGTGGGGGCAGAGTACAAGGTTCGCCTGTCGCTTCTTCTTTTTGACCTCCTGTATTGTTTGCTTAACCGTTTTCTCCTCACATAGCTTGTAGAGCCCCAATATATTTATTCTATTCTTTAAATTAGAGCCCTTGTACTTAGTTAATAAGTACAAAAACATATGTTCAATTATTTTATTATCAAATGTTCCCTCTCCTGGCCATGCATAAAAACACTGTCCTGCAGTTTCCTGAACCCATTGAAAATTATATTTTATGATTGTATTGCAATTTTGGGTAGTTATTCACACGTGATTGAGAGGGCTATCCCGAAATGCCATTATCCACACTACCCCTTCTCCCTATTTTGGGCCCTAATTGTCCACTTTTCCTCTCTAGTCCGCCCCTCATTCCCTTTTTACTCATTTCTTTCTTATGTTCAAACCCAGACCCTCATTAACTCAAGCAAACATACTTACCGCTCTTCTCCTTATATGCCATACACCCTCTCTCATTCTAGCCCTCTGCACAGAGCCACCCGCACACTCCTTTTTTCGTGCACACCGGCCCTCTCCAGAGGACCACTGACTCACTCTGTGTTCGTACATCACCGGCCCTCTCTATGGGCTCACCTTTACCTATGTTAGTGTAGGCAGACGTCAGACGCACCCCTCCTCTATGATGACGTCTACCACTAAAAATTCCACGCGCAATGTCATACAGTGGGGACCCTTTGGCGCCAACCATTCCATCTTGGTCCATGCTACAACAGGAACAAGCAGAACACTCTTTCCTTACTCCTTAACCCTCCCTGCTCTAACGCAGGTCTGCCCACTCACATACTTCTACTCCCTATGGTCTTGAACACCATAAAAAGATTCCCCCCCCCTTGTGGGCATGCAACCACAATACAGCCTGTTCAAGCACCGGCACACTCATCTCCTAGAGATCCTTGAGCCTACTCGCCCCCAAGCCTTCCTTGCAAGCTCGCTCCTCCTCCTTAGCGAGGGAGGTGCTTGAGACCAGGCACACCTTTGCAAATCCAACATCTGTAGGGCCTCCTCGATGGTGCATGTAGAACTGGTCTGCGGTTGCTGGACCTGCAGCCCCCAGGAAGGTGGCCGGAATACCACGAGTTGGCTGAGGGAATTTAGGAGTTGAGGATCCCACTGGGGCCTCCAAAATGTTTTTGGGTCCTCCTTGAGCATGCAATCAGTAATTTACCAAAAGTAGTCCAAAATGGAACGTACGCCAGGCAAGAAGTAACACTGTCTATTACAGCTGGGTAAGCACCAATCAAACAGCACTGGGAAAGAGGACTGGTTGATGAGAGCCTACAAAACTGCTCAATACCGCTAGATCTTTTATACAGCGAAAGCAATATTAGCATAGCGAGAAACAGTACAATTCCATTTACAAATTATAGAGTGTCCCATAAAGCTAATTAGTGGGGCTATGGCAGCCCCCTGTAGAGGGTCATAGGTTAATTAGAAATTATTGGAGCAAACAGTCCCACCACCCCACTGGCCCATCACCACCCTCATGGCACCACATTCCTTCCCGCTCTACCCTGAAAGTTAATTGCTATCACATACTACATAATTGAGCTGGCCTCCAGATCTCCAACAACCTGCTATTGGTCAGCACACATAGAAAGAAACACCAGACATCCTGAGCTTGTGGGAAGGGAGACATTCACACTGCATCCAACCAATGAGATTCCTTTGCGAACATCAACAAGAACACAAGATACTTGTTGCTTTTCAGGCACACCAACACTCACCTTCTAATCAGCTCCTCTACATATTACCCCTCACCCCACATGCTTCTTCCCAGGCCCACCTGCCAAGGGGCAATTTGACACTGCTGGACCTGCTTTGACTGCTCCTTCCCAGAAATATTTTTGTGAGCGTAATTTCTCTCTGACCTTGTATGTATCAGCTGGTTCTGTTCCCAGTGACTGTTTTCTCCTGGGAACAGTCTGTCCGAGTGAATTTTCCCCAAGCCCACTGCCATGAAGGATCCACACAATTTTCTAGGTGAACTACCATACACCGCCGGTCTGTGTCCTCCCCATGCAGTTTACTCACCTGTCATTTCACCTGATTCTAACGATGTGGTAGCACCCTACATCGTTACACAATCATACTCATTGCCTGCCCCCAGATTCCCCCTCAACCACCTCCACCCCCCTTCAGTCTCCTATTGTATCGTACTGCATGAGTGCTCGAAGCACTTAGTGTGTAACCATCAATGATGCCCTGTCCCCTGCCAGGGGTGCCCCTCCCTTTCCCATTCCTGCAACTGGTTGATGCACCACCCGGACAGCACTGTATCAGCACTTTCATTGCACAGGTAAGGCAAGTGATATGTTTTATTAGACCTGTGGTGCAGTGACTGATTCAAACACACAACACAGCCAATTGAAACAGATCCCCTCTCAACAATCTAGAATAAGAACCAACAAGCACTCCATAGAAATCCAACCAAAGAAAAAAGAATGAAAACCATGAGCAAAAAAGCAACAGCACATAACAATAATTAAATGCCTGACAGACCTGCAAATGCTGAATACAACTTAGTGGGAGCTTCTTCACACAAAGTCCTTGAATCGAGAAGCCACCCTTTGCACCCTATAAATCACTCTAACCCTTTGACACCACCATCCTTCTCCCAGGCACCATCAACACCAATCACACAAGGCTCACTCTTGTGCGAAGACAGTCCATCACCACTGACCCCAGCACCACTCTTTTAAGGTGTTAATCTGCCCATCTACCACACCTCACCTCCTTCAACCACCACCACTCCATTCATCATTGCTGTGTTCCTTTTGGGACCCAGAAATGTACGCTCAACACATTTAAGGACCTACTAAGGATTCTTGAATAAAACCAAATCACCAACCGAGCAATCATGGTACTTAACCCCGTAGCAATCATTGAACACTCTCCTGTGAAGTTCTTGCCCTTCTTACCCTTCTTCCACCACTTTCAAAATCTCTTCATAGTCGACCAACAATGAAACCCCTGAACCCATCCATCCAGGATACAACTTGGTGCCAGGGTCATGCCCCTTCAAAGACACCAAAAGAGACATGATTGTGACTGAATGTGGAGTAGTACAATACCCCCAGACCATTTGCCTCAACACAACCTACCAAGGCAAACTAGACCTCAATGCCAGCTGAGTGCCCCCTTTCAAGTATCTGTTCACTCACTCAACCAGTCTTTTGGCCCTCGGATGATAAAGTGCAGTGTGCACATGTGCAATGGAATACTCCTCCAAAAAACTTTTCATCACTTCAGAACAAAACTGAACCCCATTGTTAGTTAGCAACACCATGGTAAAACCTTCCCAGAAGAACACACTCTGAAAAAACATAATCAATTCAACCATGGTAGCTTCCCTCACTGCCTTCCACTCAATTCGCTTGGAATGGTAATCTACCAGTACAAATGATATACTTGAAATTGGCCCCCAACCCCTGAATTGGGCTCATCACATCTACCGCCATCTTCTGCCAAGGATGAACTGGAATTTTAACAGCAATCAGGGGAGTCTCAAACCCCTTGATTGTGTCACTCACCACACACTCCACACAGTCCCTTGCCTTCCTTTCCAGGCACCCATCCATGATTGGCCACCAATAAATTTGCTACAGCCTCATTTTTGTGCCATTCACCCGCAAATGACCCTGATACACTAAATCCACCAACCTTTCTCTGACACTCTGAAGAGGAACAAACGTTGCCCCTCTCCTGAGCCTTGCACCCACCAAGGACAATTCATCCTTCACCTCAAAATATGGTTCACATTTCTTCTCTATAACATCCCTGCTAGGCCACCCAAAGGCAATCCATTATGCAATAGACCTCAGCAACTCATCTCAAGAGCCTGAAAGTTCCCACTTCACTGCACTCACAGCCTTATGTTCAATGTTGACCACAACCCACTACTGTCCAGACAATTCCTCCTTCCCTGCAGCAGGCCCAATCAGCAAACGTGAAAGGTAATCAGCCACCGAGTTCTTCTTTCCAAGGCAGGTAACACACTTGGAAATCGTCACCTTGAAACCCAAAAAAAAGTAGATATTCTGGGTGAGCGATTACTCCATCCTACACCAGACAACATCTGTACCAGAGGTTTGTGGTCCGATCCAACTACAAAGCATTGACCCTACAAAAAAACATGAAATGCAAGACCACTGAGAAGACAGCAAGGGCATCGTTCTCTACCACAGAGTAATTCCTTTCTGGACTCTTAAGTAATCTGTAAGCGAATGCCACCAGTTGTTCCTCCTTGCCCCCATCACTCTGCGTCACAGATGCACCTAATCCTAAAATGCTGGCACCCACAGTCAGGTACATCCTTCTCCTAGCACTACATTTACCAAGAGAAGGGACATTTGCTATCCAATTCTTTGATACTGGAAAAGGTAACCTTACATTCTTCAGCCCACTCAAACGTCACTCCCTTTTTAAGCAAAAGCCTAATGGGGGTCGATATCACAGAAACATTCTGCACACATTTGTGGTACTACCCAGCCAACACTAGGAATTATTTCAACTGGTCCTTATACTTGTATTCCGGAGCAAGAGACATGGCCTCTGCCAAACTGTGCTTCGGAAATATCCCCTCAGTTGAAGAAATACGATGCCCAAGGTATTTGGCACTCTCAACGCTTACGATAAACCATAAGCCCAGCCTCTCTCTACCTACACAACACTTTCATCAAAATGCTGTCATGCTCCTCACTCGAACTTGCATGAACCAACACCTCATCCTTGAATATCACCATGTTTTCCACATTCTCTAAAACCTTCTCCATAATCCGTTGGAATTTCGAAGCTGCCGAAGCGAGTCCAAACGGCATCCTGCAGTACTTGAAAGCACCCTCAGGGTTACAAATGCTGTAAGCTCCTGGCAGGCCTGTCCCAATGGCGCCTGGTTATAGGCCACTGAGATATCTATTACTGTAAAGAACTTGGCCTCCCCACATTGCCAACTCCTCCAGAATAGCAGGCAAAGGATAACGATCCACCAACATTTCCCTATTTAAATCATTAATGGTCCACACACAGTCTCAAATTCTCATTGCACTTTGTGACCAAAACCACAGAGGATAACCACTCTGTGCCTTCAACTCTCTCTCAATGATGCCCTTCGACAACAACACGTCAAGCTTGTTCCTGAGCTGTTCCCTCATAGGATTAGGTACTGCTTGCACCTTGTGAATTATGGGAGCAGCCCTCCCCTTAACCTTAATGAGGTGTTCAAAATCCTTCATACTTCCCAGTTCCTCTAAAAAGTCTCTGGAAATTCTGTAGCCTGCTTGTCCTGCACCTCCACTATCATCACTGGCTCCTTCAGATTATCCTAAATGTGGATGCCCAAGTTTGCCCGCTCATCCCAACCAATGATTGGGCGGGGCATCCTCAGGTCTCTCTGTCTGCCCCCTCAAAGACCAGCTTGTCACCAATGAAAATGTGGGCAGGACAGGTAAGGTGAGGGATATGTTTTATTAGACCTGTGATGCAGCAGCTGATGCGACTACAAAGCACAGCCAACTGAAACAGAACCCTTCCCACAATTTAGAATAGGAACTCAACAAGGGGTTTGAAACATATTAACTTATTTACCTTGCAATGGAGGAGCTGGAGTTTTGTCTGCTGGCCTTTTTCTCAATCTTCTAACAGGACCAAACATAAATCACTGCAGATGTCACTCATTTCATCATCTGTCATTTGCTTGGATGCCTGGAAATGAAATATCTGTCACAATGGAGACCTATCCCTGGTTGATACTAATGGCCCACTAGTAGGTCTAGTGAGCACGCCAAGACCAAATATCATGCATTTCTGTTAGCACTGAAGGGGTGGTTTTAATTAGGCATAGTAGGTGCAGCATGGTTAGAATCCAGTCTGCCATATAGCACAGTATGGCCTGTTTCTATCAGGACACATTGGTGCTGTGTTTCATATTGAACAGCTACGATAGAATGGCTATAGCATGCCTAATTTAGACAGGACAGTCAAATCCACTTATGTTCAGTTTGTACAGCCTATATGGAACAACATGGCCACCAAAGCCCACTTTCCACATCATGGTGATATCCCCTAAGGTCCAGTTTATAAAGCGGGGCCAGATAGATTCTTTTAGGTTGCGTTAACCTAGCAGGGACCATTTCTATAACGTTCAATTAAAACAGAACCATCATGCACATTTTTGAATATGCCAAATCTCTACATCATTGCCAGATTCTACCATTGCTCGATTTCCAAACTTTGGGCAGTTGTTTTTACTGTATGTTTCTGTAGGAGTAAAGACCTCATTTAGCCTCCATGGTGGGTAGCATAGCTGCAGCCTCAATCCTCCATCTTTATATGTAAAGCGCAATGTGTGTGTCTGTGTATGTTTGTCCGGCTATACGAATCCACACCGTTGAACACACTGCTACCAAATTTTGCATGGATTCCTCATTTGTCTGGGACAAGATTGAAACCTATGTTTGGATGCAAAACAATCACTCCGTGGACACCCCAATTTACTGATGCTCACCCCGATCCACTACAGTAGGTACTAGAAGGATACAATATTTTGAAAAGTGTCTGAAACAAAATGTTCGATGTGATGGTTATTCCTTTGAAATGTATTACTACTGTATACAGTTCGAAAGTGTTTATTAAAGCCTTTTTAAAGGGAATTAAACAAAGATATTTTCTTTTTATCATGCCACTCCAAATATGGGAAATGGCAAGGTTACAGTTTACTTAAATTCATTCACGAGAAGAGAGCACAATCAATCAATCTTTCTTGGACATTTTCTCAAATGTGCTTAAGCCATTGAGTCACTAAAACATGGCACACAAAAAACAAACATCACTTGGAAAAGCTCCAGTTGATGCAACACGAAAATCAATATCACAAGCTTCTGAAACACAACAACAAACAGCAGTACCACTTGCCGACCAGAGGACAAGAGCAACTTTCTCCAAGGAAAATGATATGCCAATGAAAACTTAAGAAAGACTTGCAGACCTGAGGACAAGAGCAACATCCTCTAAGGCACATGAGACACCCTAGCAAACTGAAGCAAGACGTGCCGACAAGAGCAACATCCTCCAGGGCACATGAGACACCACTCGATCAGGATACAGGCAATGCCGGGTACTCCAGCTAGTACTCTATAAGCCGATGGCTCGAGCAATAGCCACCCCTGGACAAAGTCTGCTTCTAGGCTGTGCACCACATTCTGAAAGAGTCATGTCACGAGTACTCTGCTCCACAGCCCTGAAAGTCAGCAGAATGGAACGATGTATGAGACAGCTCTGGGTGGTGTCTGTGCAGGCTTTATTTGGGATGTATGAATAAACATTGTTATAGTCAAACCTCATAAAGGTCACATATACAAAAACATCCTAAAACCAGTCAGTGCACATGTCATCGCTGCAGCCGCTGTTCTCATACAGAATCAAGCAATATACTATAGTAATATAATGTTTAAAATATGGGTTAGAATTAAAATAGTTCTCTTTAGCTTGGTTTTGTAATGCTATTGTTAAACACAATTGAAGTGCATACATTGCTGCTTGATCAGTGATTAATTTAAGATGAAAATGCCTTGGGCTTTCAACAATGGAAGCGATGGTTGTCAGAACATATTTAGGACAGAATAGTATACAAAGTAACTAAGTATTCTCCACATTTCAGTAGAATGGGCAGATATTAATTAGCTCACATTTTTGCCAGGAAGCCACAGTTCCACCTATGGACAGTGCATCAAACCACCAGCAAATTAGCAACATATAATAACGGTCCTGTTGAAGCTATTGGCTGCTCCATCATGTTTTTTCTTTTTCCAAGCTTACTTTAGTCCTTTACCTCATAGTCCCTGTTGTTGAGCAGTGCAGCATTTTTGCTCTACCTCGCCACCAATCACTGTTGATAAAAGAAAAGGGTCAGAGCACCACACCAATGATGAGCGTGACAGATGTGGTTGAGCCATGGTATCTTCAATTAATATCCCCATTGTAGAGTACTGCATGTGGGCTGGCCACAACAGAATTGGTTTAGTTATGGCTTCTTCTGAGAGTTATCACTGGTTACATTTGTTGTGGAGTGCAAATTATGCAGCTAATTAGAGCAAACATAAACGGTTTTTTGAAAAAAAAGAAGAAGTCATTGATTGCTTGAATCGTAGCATAAAATTAAAACATTCACAATTACAAGTAACACAGATCAAATGCCCTAGAATTTGCAAAATACATTTGCTTAGGAGCTAGGATTGATTACTAACCAGTATAGATGGATGAAAGGTCGATGTTCATGCATTTAATTGTCCGACTGGGTTTGCCTGAACTATCAGCAGACTAAAGGACTGCACATCAGATTAAAGGACTGCACATCTTTTCGGTCCCCATTTGGCCAATATCAGGAAATGAATGAAATTATGGGCAGAAAAATGAAATGTGCCCAAAAGAGGCATACCTAGCAAAAAATCAGTACTTCTGGCAAACCGGAATCTGAGGTGAATTTCTCTCATTTTACTTTGCAGGTGGAATCTTACACACCACTACTTAACAATATAATTAATTGAATCGATAACAGCCCAATTTGCATGTGCCATAGTGATCGCTTGTTTGTTTCTTTGTTTGCTGAACCACTTATATTTTAAAAACAAAACGTACAAATATATGAACCCTTTCACAAACTCCAGTTTAGCTCCATCAATATTAAAAGATCCAGAAAAGGTAATTTTGACACCAATCAGAAACCGTTTTGTTTTTGCAACATTTATTGAGAGTTCGCTGTCACTCAAAAAGCCTCCCTCCCATTTGTCAATCAAGCATTGAAGAGCTTTGAGGTTCTTGCCATGAGGACTTTGCCATTTGTATAACTAAGCAGGGGTTCCGCTTTCTTCCCTGTAGATGGGACATCAAATGCACAATCCACCAAAACCGTTTAGAAGGAGTTTTGATGCTGGTTATAGAGGAGGGGAGCCAAAAAACACCTCTGCTGCATACTTCTAACATCCATACAAACATCGATGAATTAGCATTCCAGGTAATATTACTTGTTAACCAATAAGTACATATCAGATGTCTGCGTGATGGTCCATTTGCCTTCTCTAAACCCACCTTATGTGCTGGCCACAATCTTTCAAATATCAACATAGGTTCCCAATCTTAGATAGACCAGTCTCCCGAACAACATTGATGTCATAACAAAAAGAGAGAGGGGCAATATTATTTAGTCAAGTCTCTGTCAGCCCTCTTGAATATTGGTACTTACAAGACCTTACACCAGCTTCCCGGAATAAGACCACTGTACCAGATGACATCCAAATATTGTATTAATAAGAGTGCCCAGAAAATCATGGCTGTCCTTAAATAGGTCCATGGGTATGCAATCAATACCAGCAGTTGTGTTTAAACCCTGCAATTGCATTACCAGTGTGACCTCCTCTAATAGCAATTCATTCATGCCTCTTAACCGAATTTCCTCATTGTAAAGATCCTCAGTGAGGGTAAATAAAACATTTTTTTAAAAAAGACTGCTTTGAAAAGGGGGAAACCAGGCACTACAAGATACATACAATCAAAACAGAAACCACGTTTTAAAATCTGTTTTTCTTTGACCATTGCAATGGTGACATATCAGTGTGTTCACTCTTGTAGGTAACTGTGCAGTTTACCAAACATGTCCTAAATGTGGGCAATGGTTAACTGGACCTGTTTTGCATTTTAAATACCTGAAAAAAAGTTCATCCCTAAAGCAGGAATAATGTGCATTTCTTTATGTTTCGCTGTCTTTGAGGTAAACCCATGAGTAGACAGTTTCCAAAAGTCTTGCAGTCTTTTGATCTGACAGCTGCATTCAGTTCTTGACATGCACATAAGTGACAACCCCATTTCTGCCTCATTAAACACAGCAGTATTGAAAGACCAAAATGAGGCGTACTACAAAGAAATGGAAATACGCCAGTCACAAGGTCAAAGAACAATGTTTATTACAATTGCACAAAGGGGTCTCAGCACCCCACGATGCATGCACACAGACACTGTGGAGGGAAAGAGCGAGTTCCAGAAATGGAAATGTTACACAATTTAGAATAACATACAATACGCTTGTCCAGCCCCTTCAGGTGATAGTGACCATAGGGTTCGTGATCTATCCACGTAGTTGGTTTTACCATGACAACATGCTTGCATATTTTCCCGTCTTCCTACATACAATTTACTGTCTGGGAGCAGGGCATAGCGGTGCGTGGGGGCATTTTGGGGTCTCTAGTACAAGGTAACATTCTTTGTGCAGCTTATATATGTTGCTCCTATAGCCTAAGGTCAGTCTGCTCTACAGCTTGGAAATATGGTTTCTCTGAAGGAGCACATTTCAGATGCACATTATTATGATTATCAGTTCAGCGGGTAAAACATGGGCAAGACAGAAGCGCACCTAACTTGCAGATTAGCTATGCTTCTGCAAGGACTTCAAGGTTCCACAGTGTAAGACAAAAAATACGCTCAGCAGAATGTGCATTCCTGACTGTAAGTGTCAGAAAGTTTGTGCAGCGGTCTCCTAGGAGCAAGGAACTGAATAATGAAGCCAAGATGGCGGATAAGACAAAATGACAACATGGCCACTGTTATTGCGACAACTGTGGTGTGATGCAAATGTGCTTAGCCAAAAATGCATGCATTAGGAGACACCAAACTGAATATATTTTTACAGTATGTGTTGCAATTCAAAAAGAGCTCAACAGGGTTCTCACATTTAGCTTTTAATGGGGGGTAGAAGCTCGTTTTTTGCTAGTTTACAGAATGCAGAAACACATCCCATATTGCTTGTTACCTTTGCCCTTCTAACTTTATTCCAGCTTGCCATAAATAAGGGGTCTCATTTTCTCAACAGGTTTCCAAAAGGTGAATGGTATTGTTTAATTGTGTAGCAGAAGCTAGGTTTTGGGTTCCTGTTTTCAGGACTAGGCTGTGGGGTGTATACTGACAGAATAACTCACCCCTTGCTGATCTCAACAGATGGAGTCGCAAGGGGGTAAAAGTAAAATGCACTCATGGTTGAGTTTGCAGGATAGTGGCTAAGGCAGGGGTCTGCAACCTGTGGCTCTCGAGATGTTTTAGACTACAATGCTCAAGATCCCTCAGCTTTGACTATGCTGGTTCGGGCTGACGGTATTTGTAGTACAAAACATCTGGAGAGCCAAAGGTTGCAGATCCCTGAGCTAAGTTGACAGGTTTGCACAGGGACGCTGCCTGCCTCCACCCAGGCCAGCTTTGATAACCAGGATTAAGACTTTGCAGAGGGAAAGCAAGTACATAGCTAACCTCTACACGTTAGAGGGAGATCCCTGCTCTCTTGTCCTCTAGCGTCAGGAGCTCAGAATGATCACTTACCTTCGGTCCCACCTGTGTGTGGGCTAACACAGTTTTCAGAAAACTCCTAGCTGAGTCAAACTTCTATCTACCTATGCACATTTGCAAACTAGCTTTATTTTAGTTTTTAGGTGACACCACCTCTGCCTTAAACCTAAAAATAAGCATTGGCTCAGAGGTCTTAGGACAGTGGACAGTGGATCATGCTTGAAGGAAGCACTTTCTAATAGCATAGCTTCATCCTTGATGCACGCATTCAGTTTGTAACACAAGTTATGTGCTGTTTTAATCAATGGCCACAATATGAAATTAAACAAAACGTGCACTGTTCTTCCCCAGCATTGTGGCCTCTATTTGGCCAGCTGAGAGAGGCTCTGCAAAAGAGCGTGTACTATATATCTGATGTTTGATTAGTCAATCCTTTGCCGCAGTAACCTGGGGTTGTGCATTAGAAATTAATAGTTTAAAGTGTTCTTTTAATGGACTAGGAAATGGATGCCAAAGTCACTCTCTTTCCCATCCATTTACCCCAACCTCTCTCAAAACATAGACTTCGCATTTAGTCTATTAAGATTCTCCAAGAATAGTCATTTCTCTTGGAAAATATGCCCTCACCATGGAAAAAAAGCACGCTCTGGGAAACTAAAGAAAGCACGGACAATGCATTACCCTTTAATTGACTAAAACCGATTGGCTTGACCTTTTGGGAACAGGGCTATGAATCTTCGGACAAAGAAGGAACCACCTTGCAGATTTATCACTGTCATGATTTAAATGGGCCCGGGCTCGACAGCCGCAATAACTACCCTTCACGGAGGGATTAGAAGAATTATGAGCCTCGCAGGCCGTTCTGCGTGTCCTCATTTGTATCTAGGAAACTGGAGCAACTACAAATGCAAGTCCAGCATTTGGTCATTAGGCAGACGAGGAGACTGCGCGCCACAATGCAGTGGGAAAACAACACACCGTTAAAATAAATATAACATTTGACTGTTAGCTGAGCCATTGCAGTGTTGTTTAAAACACAATGCAGCAAAACAACAGAATTGTGGGTTCACATAAAACAATTATTTGTGATGGGTGCAGATAATTAAAACACTGTCCATCTCTCACCATTGCGTGCACAGGGATGCCCCTCCACCCCCAGTAGCTCAACAACTGCATCAAGCAGAGGGCCTCTGCAAGCACCCTCAGATCTAAATGAAGTATTTCACTTGTTTATCTTCCACTTCAAGAAAAAAGGGGCTGGCCGAGTCAGTTTCGGTGTCGCAGCTCCCACACTCTGGAAGGCACTAGCTGCTCAGATTCGCAATGAGCAATCGTTCCCCGCCTTTTAACAAAATAGCCAAGACCTGGTTGTTTGACAAATACGAGTAATGATTGACCTATGTATTTCCTGTATTGACCATCTTGTACCTTTCTCCTTCACCTTTATGCTGTACTAATGTGGCGATACCACTGGGTCTGGGTGTTGTCAAAAATGTAGGAATACAAATAAATAAATAATACCCGGGAAGTGGGCAGATTTGCCTCACTACGTGACAGTCTACACAATCTCAATGCTCGCGCTGTGCACTTACTCGCAATGTGACATTGGTTCTGAATATGTTACCTTAATTGACTGTCAAGGGTAGCACAATGGTTACACACTGAGGAGAGCAGGTCAGAAAAAGGTGCAATGACGATATGTTCACTTAAGTATTGGATCAGCTGTTCTACTGCGCATGGGTGCGGTCAATAATCCTCTCAGGGCCATTCACATCAATGCATAACCCCACCAGCACCAGACCCCCAGTGGGGGACGCCCCTTCAAGAGATGCATCTTCTACTTCTCCTTCCTTGCACACCTCCTCAACTTTCCCACATTGACTCTGCACTCTGTTGCAGACTCTGACATAGATTTCAACTTTTCACATGTGCTCGAGCGTCACTTGTGCAGTACCCCACTTGCACCTTCATGGAAAATGTGAATTTTTACGTAAAAGGGCATAACATTGATCCTCCCTCAACAATGTCAGAACCATGTCAAAATGACTATAGAAACTGGACACATTATTTTTAGGGATTCACATACATTTCCAGAAGATTTTAGACAGCCTGGTAGAAGAACATGCAGTGATCAACTCTGTTGCTGTGTTTTCTGAATTTAGATGGGGTACAGCAGTGGCGGCTTATGAATTATTTAATTGGAGGGGCATAACTATTTCCCACAAATATGTTTTATTTTGAATAATGTAGCAGTATGCAACACACTTTCTGTGAAATATTGGCCAAAAAGCCAGACAGTTTGCAATTGGTTCCATAGGGTAACTATTATCCAAAAATGCAGTAGATGCAAGTCTCCAACAGTGCACCTCAGCATTTCCCAATGCATTTTCATGATGCCTTTGCCTATAATAAATACCACTATAAAATCGTGTCACGCTGGCTGCGTCCATACATTTTCAAGCTGTCTGCACCAATATATGCCAGTATTCCTATAGAAGAACATACTCATGTTTGCTTTGCACATAATGACTGTAATGTCCAGGATGGTCTGCCGATATGTGGCATTATCTCCACCTAAGGACGTATTACTATTGGCATTGTCTTCAAAAATGCTATGTCACAATAAGAACACATGTCCAAACTGGCTGCACAATGTAGGCCAGCCTAGACATGTACTAACACTTATCATATTTGCTTTACCCTTGATGCCCAGTAAACAATGCCACTATGTCTGCATCAAAATGTCCATCTAGCCACTTAATAACTCTTGACGTGCTTAATTTATTATAGATGCCCAGAAAAGAAATGTCATGCCACTGTAAGAAATGGCTAGACTGGCTGAATTAAAATGCCAGGATAGCTATGTAATAACAACATACTTGCTTTATCATAGATGCCCAGTAACAATGTATGCCATGCCACAGTAAGACATGGCTATACTTGCTGCCTCAAAATGTAATGTTAGCCATGTAACAATTATGTATGCTTGAATTATCAAAGACGCTGTAATACAACATCCTACCAAAGTAATACATGGCTAGACTGGCTGTCTCAAAATGCCAGTCTAGCCAAATAATAACACTTAACATGCTTGCATTATCATGGAAACATGCAAAAAAGGTGTCCCAACAGGAACAAACTATGGACTCTAACAGTGGTCGTAGTCACTGAATGCTGTCTCATAAAGTGATTGTTTGAAAAAACGGACACCCTAAAAGAAAAGTGTGTAGCTCACATGTAGTGTGGTGTCCTCATAAAGGCTCTCTGTCCAGTAAAGAGCCCACAAAATGTGTTCATTAGTAACACATACCTCTATGTCCTCATATTGGCTCTCTGAGCTTCAGGAGCTAGAACATACTACACTGAATATTTTCTCGCTTGCGTCAATTTCACATATTTTATTCTAACATAACATCTGTCCATTATGCCACCAACAGGTGGAATCACTACAACATCTATTGATGTACTGTGAAAAGCTAAAAGATGAAAGAACAAATATTTTGAGCAAAGGTCTACCGACATCTTGTGGTCTGGACCCCGACTCGTGGTAGGAAGCTCTATATGTAAACCCCAACCAAAAATCAACTAGAGCTTTGGGAGTATTTTTGGAAACAATGTTGACTAAACTGATAATATCACACAATGAAGGAAAACAGGATCCCACATTGTCACATAGCCAAGCAACCTAATGTTACGTTTGGACTGTACACCATCATTAGAAACATGATATAAGGAGGAGAATCCCTTGCTTGGTTTACAAAGGAAGGCGTAAAAGTAACACTTTTAAAGAATAAGCAAAAAGTGTGTATTTTTATATACTAAAAGCTTAATAATAATTAAAAAACATATTCTTTGAAACAAGTATAAAGTTTAAAAAAACATTTCTGAATATACATGGTATGTACAGTTACGAAAGTGAAAAAAACAACCCTAAAATGAAATGAAATACATACATTGAAAAGATAGAAAAGAAGATCAGAAGATTCAAATCAATTGTAACAAGTAATTTACAGCTGGTATCCAAAAAACAGAACTAAGTTTAGATACACTTAAGTACAGATTACCCTAAGGGCTATCTGGATCATACAATCAGTTATGAAGAAGACCCAATTAAGCTCAACAATTCTCTCAATATATTAGTATCAAGCATTCATATGCGCTTGAGAGTTGAATCCATAGTTGAGCAAATTAGTGGTCAAACAGAGAAACAAAGATAGTTATGGACAACATATTTTGGAAAGTTGCTGTAGTGGGTCTCAATGTTTTTGTTGAATAAACTCAGGGTCATTATCATGGAGAGCCAAAAATAAAATGTCATACCACTGTAATAATGGCTAGACTGGTGGCCCCAAATGTCAGTATAGCCACGTAATGGCAAATATCCTGTTTTTAAAACAATCAACACCTTTTTGTACTGGGCATGTAAGATAGGTGCCCAGTAAAAAAGCTGTTGTTGCTGCACCCCTACACCTACCCCACTCCTGGCTACTGCAACCAGCTCCTTTGCCCAGCAATAACACATGTGCCCACACAGCCATTCACACATTCACTCACTCATTCACTCCGTCATTCATACATGCACCCACAAATAATACACTTAGTCATGCACACACATTACATAATCATAATTCTTTAAAAAAATCTTACCTCCAAGCAGCCCTAGTCCGGACTCAACTCTGCTCCTCTCCAATGCTTCCATGAAAGCCCTCCAGGCAGGAGCTGGAGCGCTTCTGACGCACCAACCAATCGGTTTGTATGTGCGAGGAGGCACAGGAGAAGCCCCTCTCACATATATTATATGTGCAGTTCCCAAGTCTGCATCCCCAATAGGCCATTTAGGAACAGGGAAGAAAAACGCCCTCACAGCCTTGTAAGGACCATTGTACAAGCGATCTGGGGAACTTAGGCCAGTCCAGGAGCGCTTGATCAACTGCAACAAGCAGCAGCTGATGGAGCACACAGCATTTGCCCTGGGTACACAGCATTTGCCCTGGGCACACAGCATTTGCCCTGGGCGTGCATGGCTCTTTTATGAAGAGTCACCACTGGGGTCGAAGTCCGCCACAGTATACCTTGCTCATTCATATGGTCAACGAGGTCACAATAGTCTAGCAGCCTTGCCAGATCCATTGCTTTCACGTAATAACATTTCCTCTGTGAGTAACTGTTCAGGCAACTCAATGCTGATGGGATCCACACGGAAAGAAAAAGCCCTGCCGCGCACCTCTATGCTTTCTGAACTGATGTTGTGCACATTCACCCCTAACGAAATGACGTTAAGGCCCATGTGCGTCCTTTGCGGGCTAGTGGCAATTATGCAAAATCGCGGGTGAGGCTTACAACTTGCAGGTCAGTTGGCAGGACTGCTGCTATCTGGAAAATAACTAAACCCCAATAAATAAATAAATAAATATGATATGATCGTTCAATGCAGGCCGAGAGTGTCATATCTTCCCCTTCTCTGCATGCATATCATCACGCATGTGTACTGCGTTATTTTATTTGTGAGGATTGTACTATACCCGTCTCTTGCAGTCACAGCACCATACAACGGGGCCGCACGACATAAAATGACATTTAGCAAAGGAAATATGTTTATTTTGAAAGATCTTAAACATTGAAATATGTCAAGTAGAAAACACACAGCAGGATAAACTTTACTTTACTTAATTGCTTATGTAGCGCCAAATGCTCGGAGTATCCTAATTTGTAACCAGACAGATGAAAGATGGGTGAGCATTCTCCTGACTATGCAACAGGTGCTAGGCACATATACGTAGGATATAGTAACTGCACAGGCCATAATCACTGTAATTCAAGATCTCCAATTGCCAAACACCACAATGTGCACCAATATTAGCCCAATGTAAACAGTATTTATTTGTGTATTCATATACAAGAGCAATAATGCTCTTTTGATCACAAAAGAACGTGAATGGATAAGAAATCAGATTTGATGGCAAGCGGTGAGCTTCTTACAATGGGGTGAATTTGAGGGACATTCTGACCAGGTTGTGGAGGGGATTAAATGGAACAGTCACCGGGACAATACATAAGTAGACATACATAGATTAAGGACAAAGAACATTGGAAATGTTTAATTGCAGGTAGGACGTGCGGCCAGATGTGAGTATGATAGGTGAAGTGCTAGAGTGGAGGATGGACAGAGGCAGGTTAGAGGCGAGGGAAAAATGTTAGCTAGCAGGCTCACGAGAAGTAGGTTAAAAGGGTCACTTGGAGGTGAGGAGGTAGGCATTAAGTGTGGTTTTGAACAAATCCATGTGGACTGTTTCTCGGATGTCCGGAGGAAGGGAATTACATACAAGTTGGGCAAGAAAAGAGAAGGAGCGGCAACGAAAGGAAGCACTGGGAGGACGAGGAGCCACGAGGGTAGTCGAGGAGGCAGAGCAGCTCACGAGAAGGCTTGTAGAGTTGGAAAGAGGAGGATAGATACAGTTGTGCCTTACCGTGGATATATCTGTGATACTTTGTTGGGGCGTTGGACTGCACCAATGTGCCAGGAAGAAGCGATTCTGCAATTCTGCAATTGGAAAATGAAGCATACGCAGATGCTGATTTGTGTTTCAACCATGTTTGTGCTAGATTTCAAGGCTCCCCACGTAATGCAATCAGGCTAAGGAAGAGTTTATTGACTGCATGTTTGACTGCGGTATCAAACACACATCCCAACTTGATACAGGAGAGCACAACATTCCATCACCACTGCATCGGGAATGTTGCATGATGTGGCATAACGGACACTGCCAAAGTGAAATCATGTCCAGTGTATGAAATCATGCTGTAGATTAAGATGAATGGCCAGATCTCAGGCCTGGAGGACATGACACCAGAAAGCACAGGTGAAAGTATATAATGATAAATGAATTCAAAATGAAAGTGTATTTAGCACGAGGGACAGGATTTACTCAAATGATAGTAGTAATGAAACTAGTCACCACACCCTAGCAGTGATTCAACACTGCTTACATTAAGACCTACAATGCACTATTCTGTTTTCTCCATAAGCCTGGCACAGGCATTACTGCACAACAGACAGCGTGTGGCACATAGCTGTGTTGTGTTTATGGTAAACAATATTCCAGTGAAACTTCCATGCGAACCCTGCAAGAGAATCAGAATATGGCGGATGAGACAGCTTGAGAATTTGAATTAAGTTTATGAAAACAAATGATGCCGCTCCTACAGCAAGTAGTTCGATGGTTGTAGACACAGGCTTAAAGATAAATAATATGTATGCTGGTTTGTGATATTCACTTGACATCTTTCACTTTTTAAGATTATTAAAAAGAAACAATTATATTTTAGTCAACAACGTCCACGAACAAGACACTTTCAATGTGCCACACTGCACTAGTTTGTATGCTACTTTTGCTACCATCAGCAAGTATGGTACAGTCGTGACAAAAAGTAAGCCTGGTTTATAAGTTTGAGGTTTTAGGCTGGAAAAAACACCCTGTGCTTAATGCTTAATGATCGCGCTATAGTGCACTTCGAGTATGGACAACATAAATGCACCATGTTCATTCGTATATCTTAAAATAATAATATGCAATTCTACTTTCAGAGTGGACGTGTTTAAGTCTCAAATGTTTCAAAGTAAAGTACAAGTTTTTCTGGAAGGATCACATTCTAGATTTTAGGACCATGCTTCCCTTCAGAAGTCCTCACTGCTTCTGCCATTTTGACCCCCGATTCCCTTTTTGATTCCAAACTGGATTTGTGCAAACACAAAGATAGAGCTAACATTTGAGTTTATCATACCATTTCCCACAATTAGCAAACAGACCGCTCTGTATCCTGCATCAGTGAAGCTTATTTTGATCAAAGTTGGGGAAAATCTGGGATTTCTGGGTTAATGAAAGCAAACAAAATTCCAACGTTCTTGGAGATGTGTGAGCTTGAACAGAAATGGGACATACTAAAATCTCCCAGGAAGCCAAAGCTTTGAATACAAAGTAAAACAAAAAAAAACTAGTACAAGTTCAATGGCCTGATGTATATGTTGCAATAGTGGGGAGAGGACCAATCCCGTTGGACCCAATTATAGATGTGGGTTCCTAAGCCGGCGCGGCTCAGGAACCCATGCTCACCAGCTGGCTACAGGGGCTCAGAAAACAACATCTCTCCTAGTCTCTGGAAATCTCAGGCACTGGCCATCAAAATACCATTGTAAATGGGGCTACCTCCCTCAGGTTCAACAAGAGAAGGACTGAAATACAGTCTCTGTCCAGGGCCAACAGTAGATCATCCACCACACAACTAAGTACATGGCTGTCTTAAAAGCTGAACGGAAAGCCATTTAAGAGTTTGCCAATTTTACAGTGCAACAGGAGCCTCAATACGTGTGTGCTGGTAACATAAAATACATGAGTTTGTTCATATGCATCCTACTTTTGTAATACTGCCTATCAATTGGAATCACATGGGCTATTTAATGGGGTTCATAGAAGGTGCTGAGGAAATAACCCATATGTGCAACATGCAGCCGTGATTGTGGACATAAGCCCACACAATCCAAACCCATAATATGGTGGTATTTCAAAAACAAGTGGTGTTTAAAATGCCCTAGGTTTTTACCCTTACGACAATACTTGTAAGAGAGTTCCAGGAGGTGCAGTACTCCTCTTTTTCGTTACTGCTGCTCGCTCAACCCTCGAGCCTCCCCCACACTTCCAGCCCCTGACACAGTACCACTCAATTAATGTTCTTGATATGTTTTTTGTTTAAAATCTGAATCCCAAATAACATATTCAAACGAGTGAATCCAGTTTTCTTGGGGAAGTTTGTGGAAACTATTACCACCGCTTCACCACCGGACCTCACCCAAAAAAAAAAAAAACTTGTCAACAGCTTGAAATGCTGGACGTTGACGGATTTCGGAGAAAAAAAATCAAAAATGTACCAAGATGACATGCATGTATCTCCCTCACGTGAAGTGTTAGCCATTTAATGTTCTTACTTTTACTTTTAACTTTGACTTTTGGCTTTGTAATGAGCAACGAAAGTGTACTACCAGTATCCAGCTGCTGTAAGACAGCAAGGTGGAAGCAAACAAGGCTTTGGGTGTTTCTTTTTTAAAGCTGAACTGGCGTCCACGTTTGCTAATGCAAATAGGGACCATCACGTAGGTACCTTCACCAACAAACTCGCATTTCAGCTTTCTGTGTAAGCAGGAGTCACATATGTGCATTAGCTTCCATCAAGCCAAAGGGCAGATGGTAGAGGCTGGTTGACATCAGCATGCCCACTTCCCCACCGGAGACACACACAAAATGACTGAATGGTTCTGGAATGCATGTTCCAGAACCATTCAAGCAACCACGTATCAATGGAATCTCCAGAAGGACTCCCAACATATCATTCTGCTTGTACATTCGAGGAGAAATACCAAAAGCGAAGGTCCCCTGGTAGGGTTAAAAAAAAACAAAAGTACTTCAAAAAGAGACAGACATGTAAAACCACACAGTGACACAGCGACACAACCGCACTGCTGTGCATAGTGTTGGGGAGAAGCTGGACCCCCCCCCAGGGCAGTGGGGGGCCAGCAGCCATACCCTCACCAGCTATGGGAGGCCCCAACACCTCCCATACGGCCCCCAGAAATTCAACAGAGTCCCAAGCAGGCAGCAGCACGTTTCAAACTGCATTTATTTCTGGGCAAAGAAAAGAAAAAAAAAACACACAAAGCATCGTGCACATCGCGAGTTCAGGCGCCGTCTCCCCCGGGGCTGGCTTGCAAGCCAGCTTTGTAATCACACTGCAGGCTGACCTCACAGAATTGGATCAGCTCCCAGAAACCTATCTCCTCCTGTTATTGGCTGCTAAGTGGTAGGTTACCTATGTAGCCCTTATAGTGAGCCTGACAATTGGGTGTTAGCCTTTCTGCGTCAGTGGGTTGATTTAGCTGTGCCAGCCCCCATTACCTAATTCTATCCTGTTACAGTATGACTTTGTTCCCATAACTTTTTAGCTGAACAAGCAGTTCGCACCTGGGCTTCTGGGCGCAGATTGGCTGGGCTGCGCCATTCTTGTTACAATTTATGTTTCACATGTTGTGCGAGTCCTTGAGAAAATGTCTTTCTTTCCCGGAAAGAAAAAAAAAACACACTGGGTTGCCGTGATTTATTCGCATTTGTGGCAGTCTTATCTTGAATGTGCGGCCTTGGCAGTTCGGGGGTTTTGCGAGGAATGTTTGTCTGCAGAAAGCAATTTTATCTTGAATTTGCGGCCTTGGCAGTTCGGGGGTTTTGCGAGGAACATTGATGAGGCTCCCGCAGCCAGTGTTCAGTGAGTGAAATGAACTTGGCTGTAATTTTCCTGAAACATGGCTTTACACTGTGCATTTAGACCATGTTAATTCATATAGGCATTTGCAAGCCATTAAACAGGGATTTTTGTGTTTGTAGATTCTGATATTGCAGCATTGATTCTAATGTAGCATGGAAGTTGCACTGTTGGTGAAGTGGGTGTGTTTCAGCATATTTGTCACCCATGGGTGCGCTGGGGCCTGGTTCAAATGATAAGTGCGCTCCTTGTTCTTCCTGCTGTTCTTCTATATATGCGCTTGGGGTGAGGGGGCATGGGTTTGGTCTCGATTTTCCCTCTTCAGTCCCACCTCTGGTCGACTTTGTCGACCACACCACCAAGCAACAATCACCTCCTTCCGCTCTGCATATCTTTGTCAATTCCTTGAAGTGTCCATAATTTTCTGCATTGTTGTTGATGAACAGTACATATAGGAGTGTTCTCCTTCTGTGTTCCACCACACTCACTTCCCTTCGTACTTCCTCTGATCACAGGGAGTGGCCACCTTTATTACTGCTGGAACCATGTTGCACACCGCTATCTTCTCCCTTAGTCCGGCTCTTCCTTTCACCATGTCTCTTATTTGCATTCCGATAACTTCTTCTGTTGTTCTCTTGAAATGTATCTCTATCTTGCACAATGGTGCTGTGCTCGGTACTCGTCCTTCCGTTATCACCTTCAATCAACCAGGCAGACATGATGTCATCCATTACCATGCAAGCACTAGCTAGTTCTTTGCTTTCTCTTTTCAGATGCATGTTTTGCTGATCATTCTTTGGTATGCTGGTACTTCACCCAATCATTCTTCTGTCTCGCTCGAGAAGTAATTCCCCCCTCTTTTTACTCCTCTGTCTGTTTCTCTTCTTCCGTTGTTTTCCATCTTTGTTAATGTGTCACTCTTCACATCTTCCTTGGTCATCACCAACAAGGGCATGCTGATGCGCACCAATGAGCACTCTCCTCCCCAATTCAGTGGTAGTTTCTCTTGATCTTTGGATGCATGTGCTCAATAGTAGTCCATAAGCAGTGATGTTCCTGCTCTCATCTCGCAACTTCTCTCAACCTTCTCGCATCCAGAATGATTGTCCACTTCTTGTCACTGTTGTTCTGGTAACATAACGTTGGTACCTTAACATTATACGTCCTTCTTCAGTGCCCATCTTTGCTCCTTTCTCTCACTCTGTTAGGCACTTATCATATTTTTGTCTCTTTTATTTTATTTTTTCTTCTCTCTTTTTGTTTTTCTTTCTTCTTTTATTATTTATTTATTTATTTATTTATTTATTTTCAATCTCAATGTTGCTGTCTTCCCTTGCAATCTTCTTCGCACCTTGTCATACATGGGCGTTGTGCTCTGCTGTAGTAATTTCTGTTGTAATCAATTCTCTTCCGGCATATGTTAAAGAACAGTCAGGACAGCTCTCTCCAGTGGTGTCCCTACCAATTTTGTACATGTGTGCATGTTGTTGGTCACTTCTGATATGTGTGTTATGTGTATGTTTTACTCCCTTTGTGTCTGCCTTTAACTCTCCTTACTTTAGCAGCAGCTTTTCCTCACCCACTGACGCCGTAACTCTTCCTGCTTAGGTTAGGGAATGTTAGCAGGGGATACAGCGGTAATGCTCACTATTACATATAATTTTCAAAGTACCACCCCCATTATTTTGTTCATCATTAATAGTCCCATCGTGAAGGTAAAAGTCCTTATTTGCGTGCCCATAACCACTTACGCTACTGGGTCCTTGCAGCTGATGAGATGATAAAGTTGCCCGCCTGAAAATCGCAAGAAAGGCGTTGATACGTTAGTACTTGTTAGTAACCTCAAGCTCCGCGAACTAAACAATCACTAAGGGCAAAAATCAAACCTCCCCCTGGACATTTCACCTTTTCAAAATTTCTCAATATGGGTAGGGAAAATCTTTGGGTTGTTTATTCAATGGAAGCAAGGAAATATACTTCAGGGAAACATGCTCTAAGGGGTCTGAGGTTCTTGATAGGGTGGGCAATTGAGTGGGGAATGCTACACAATGTTTTAATCAGTAGGCCTCACAGTTTCTAATGGAAGATAACATTAAGGAAATTTCCTACACATTTCTAACAGCATACATACGCAACAACCTGCATGTGCGGGGAAAAGAGAAGAAACAAAACAGTGTTACAGCTGTAGGTGCACAAAATGTAATATGAAACTCAATTAAACTTTGGAAATGCGTGTGTCAGTCCCTATTCTAGTTGCTAGTGTGCGTTGGACCATAGGATGGCCATGTTTCCCTAACTCGGGAGTGTTCGTGCTATTTTGCAGTTCATGAAAATCTCTTGCGTTGGCCCTGTTGATCGTTGCTCCCTCGTTGCCAGGGTGGCCACCGCTTTGTAGGGCTTGACGCCTTACACTTCTGACAAAGTCTGTAGGGAGGGGAAAATGTCCCACTGTAGTCCATAGCCATTGGGTGTTGGTTGTCCGTTGTCTTCAGGCCTGCCCTGGGTCCTTTATATCTGGCGAGAAATGAAATGGAAGCGCTTGAGACCTGAGAATTTACATATTCTTCAATTTCTTGACCTAACCTCTCTGCCCTACTCTCACACTATTCAGTGTCCTAGTAGGAGGAGCCAATGGTACACCTATGCACCATCCTGTCACCACCTGGTGGCGTTCAATGGCGGTCTGACTGTAAATTGTTACACAATTCGAAATGTACTCAGAAAATGGGTAGGCACTTAATTTATGTGAATATACTCATTACACACTTGAATCATACATATGCAATTTGGGTGCTAGTGTACAAATGGGCCTTTGGATCTTTATATTTACTGTGCTTTTGTTGTAAGCTATTTATAGTGCGTGCCTTTGTCCCGTGGGGCATCAGGCACTGACAAGCTAAATAGGGAAACATCAGGGAGGTAAATTTGTCATATAGGGTTGCTGTGTTTCTAAATTAAGTGTACCATGTTACTTAGTTAAGATAATCGCAGGGTTTTTAAATCCTTTTTTTTTCTATGGCTCCTCTCTCACTTCTCAGGGCGTGCCTCGCAGTGAACTGCAGGCACTTTAAGCTGGTACTAATGAAATCCGCTACCAATTATTCGCTACCTGTCTCTCCCCCCTCTTTTGTATTTATTTAGTTATTTATTTATTTATTTCCTCTTTTCTTTCAAACCCAACCCTCACAATTTACTCCCACTCTCTCTATCCCACCCCATGTCCACTTTTTAAACCCTACCTACTCTGTTAATTACTCATTTAGTCTAGTATTTTATTACTCCACTACTGTAATTACTGTTACATTTAAACAATATATTTCTCCCCCAATATCTGCTCTCAAATTTTAATACAACCATCATTCTCCAGTTCGTGCAGCAATGACCTCTTTCCCTATGTGTGTTGGCTAATGCATTTGTGCCAGTGCTATTTTCAAAAGCGCTAGTGGCATTACCACTTGCACTGTCATTTTGTCGCCAAATTAATTCTGTTGGGAACATGGATCATCCACCCTTTACCCCTATTTCTATCCTCCTGTGGTGAACTGTCAATGAAATGTAGGCCTCCCCCCACAAGTGCACCTTCTTCCACCTTGTGTGTCTCATTTAATTGTTCTGTGTTAATCGTGTATTCATGAGCCCAGTCTCCTCACTGAAAGATGTGTGCTCAAAATGTAGCTAAATGTACTCTCTTGTGATGCGCTATCATTATGCACCCCCCTCTGTACCGTGCACCCCCATTATGCTTAAACAATCTTCCTTACTTTCAACATGTGTATTTCTGGTGTTTAACAAGTTATGGATTTCTCTGTTAATAAGGTGGTCATATCCACATTGCTCATGATGTCACAAATTTCTCTTCCCTAATGCATGGCCTAGTCGCCCCACTGTCACCCAGAAAAGAAAATGTTTTGATACCTATCACCACCCCTATGCAATTGTCCTCTGCATTATTAAGTGTGCGTGAGTGTGTGTGTCGGCGTGCGTCTCGCCCGCTCTGTCGGGGAGGTGGAGCATGAGTGTGTGTGGCAGAGTGAGTCAAATCAAGTTTGTCTTGGGCTGTCCTATTAGCGGTATAATGTCAATCTATGTCCTTTGAAAGATTTGTTCCCCTCCCAGTCATGTAACCGGTACCATTGCTATTGTGTCAGTGTTCTGTATGGGTGCTGGCTGCTGTGCAGTGCCCCTGTGTTGTGATTCTAGTCAGTCCTGGGGTAGTGGTGCTATCATTTGTTGTGTCTGTACATGTAGTGGTAACAGTACCTGCGTTGGTGCTTGTGGTGTCTGCTGAAATGATCCCATCCTGCCCCATGTATCCTCCCCACATGGGCGGTGCATATTGTGGTGATTGTTGACACTACTATTGTTATTCTTGTGCGTGTGTGTTGAGGCTGTTTTTAACTGCCCCTCCCATTGCATACTTTAATAATTTATTTTGTGCCTACTTATCCTCATCTGCCTTTCTCTGCCCCTGTGTCATCAAATATTACACTCCCGGGGGTTCAGAAGGGTGAGTCCCCTCTTCCCTCTGCTCGCGCTGGTTCAGCATCAGCTGACCCCTCGCATCTTCCCTTTCCTTCGTGCACACAGTTCAACTGTAGCCATGTGCTTTTAAAGCTATTCCCGTGTAAGTGCTGTGTATGTGTGTCTTTAGCGATTGCTGCACGCTTCTGGAGAAGCCGCCTATGAGCAGCCATGGTCTTTTTTAATTTACCTTCAGTACTTTTGAATCTTTGCACACTATGTTTTACTGACTTATTTCGGCATGGAAGCTGTGTGCTACACAACAGGTGAAGGGGAGTCATTTCTGTATTGTGTGATACATTTTACCTCTATTCAATTCGAAAATTTCGATAGTCCGCTGTTCAGGGAGCAAAAGTTAGAAGATAATTGAACATTTTTCAACTTCTGTGAGCCTTCTTGGCTCCGCACCTTAGCCAGTGCACTCCACGTGCAGCCCATCTTCACCAAACCATTGCCTTCTCCGGCACACCCCCACAATCTTGCGCATGTGTCTTCCACACACCGCCTCTGGGTCACCTATTCTCCAAATCCAAAACCACACCACTATCTCCTCACCATCAAAACTTTGTGTCCTATGCATCAATCTGAAGGTGACGTCACCAAACTAAAAACACAGTGCAAATGAACAGACAAATGTGCATACACAGAACAATAACCCATTTCTCCCAACCCCACAAAAATCCCAAAATAAAACCCCACAATCCCCACAGCTGTCTTCCTGTCTCAACTGGAACAAGGTAAACCACAATAAAACTCTCATAATTGGACTGCACACAGTGCGTCGCCTAGCGTGTGATACGCTCCTCACCAGGGGACTTAACCAGCCAACTATCTTCCGCACTCGGGAACAATCTAGCTACCTCCTGTGGGAAAACATCATCCACTCACTGAACTAAAACGCTCAATTAGCAGGGAACCTCATCTACTCATTGATCTATAAAGTCAATTCATAGGAAATCCAGACCCCCGTACATGAAATCACCATCCAGACAAATCAGCGCGGCACTCCTGTTCTATATGTAGGGAGTCACTACCCCACCCAATAGGCTCAAAAACACAAGAAGGGACCACTGCCACCGCCCCAGTCCCAACTACAATTCACGTGCCGATCACCACCAATGCGCTGCATTTTGCGACAATGTACAATCACCCACCACCCAATTTACAATGCCTCCCTCAGTTTCTACCCAAACAAAAGAACTTAACATTTCTGCAACATACTGATCAACAATGCATCATAATACTTTAAACATTTCCCCCCCTCAAAGCCCATGTTGCTAGTTGACTTACATTTTCCTATGCTGCACTGGCAGTTGCTCCGCTGCTGGACACCCCTTCAATGCGCTTCACCGGACCCCTTCTCCTGCAGGGCTCTCACCTGCCCTCAAGCGGGGTATTTCCAAGTGGCCCCCGAAGCCTTTAGCCGGTTACGCGTTTTCCGGTGGTCTTCAGGTGCAGGCGAGGGTCCCACAGCTTCCTTGAGTCGGCGGCAGGGAGCTCAGGTCAACGCAGGGCTTGCACAGGCAGTGCTCATTTACCCATGTTACAATGAGCAATGAGCCTCACAGAGGGCACCAACTTGTTGGGGAGAAGCTGCCCCCCCCCCCCAGGGCAGTGGGGGGCCTGCAGCCATACCCTCACCAGCTATGGGAGGCCCCAACACCTCCCATATGGCCCCCAGAAATGCAACAGAGTCCCAAGCAGGCAGCAGCATGTTTCAAACTGCATTTATTTCTGGGCAAAGAAAAGAAAAAAAAAACACACAAAGCATCGTGCACATCGCGAGTTCAGGCGCCGTCTCCCCCGGGGCTGGCTTGCAAGCCAGCTTTGTAATCACACTGCAGGCTGACCTCACAGAATTGGATCAGCTCCCAGAAACCTATCTCCTCCTGCTATTGGCTGCTAAGTGGTAGGTTACCTATGTAGCCCTTATAGTGAGCCTGACAATTGGGTGTTAGCCTTTCTGCGTCAGTGGGTTGATTTAGCTGTGCCAGCCCCCATTACCTAATTCTATCCTGTTACATTATGACTTTGTTCCCATAACTTTTTAGCTGAACAAGCAGTTCGCACCTGGGCTTCTGGGCGCAGATTGGCTGGGCTGCGCCATTCTTGTTACAATTTATGTTTCACATGTTGTGCGAGTCCTTGAGAAAATGTCTTTCTTTCCCGGAAAGAAAAAAAAAACACACTGGGTTGCCGTGATTTATTCGCATTTGTGGCAGTCTTATCTTGAATGTGCGGCCTTGGCAGTTCGGGGGTTTTGCGAGGAATGTTTGTCTGCAGAAAGCAATTTTATCTTGAATTTGCGGCCTTGGCAGTTCGGGGGTTTTGCGAGGAACATTGATGAGGCTCCCGCAGCCAGTGTTCAGTGAGTGAAATGAACTTGGCTGTAATTTTCCTGAAACATGGCTTTACACTGTGCATTTAGACCATGTTAATTCATATAGGCATTTGCAAGCCTTTAAACAGGGATTTTTGTGTTTGTAGATTCTGATATTGCAGCATTGATTCTAATGTAGCATGGAAGTTGCACTGTTGGTGAAGTGGGTGTGTTTCAGCATATTTGTCACCCATGGGTGCGCTGGGGCCTGGTTCAAATGATAAGTGCGCTCCTTGTTCTTCCTGCTGTTCTTCTATATATGTGCTTGGGGTGAGGGGGCATGGGTTTGGTCTCGATTTTCCCTCTTCAATAGAATTACTGCACAGGGCTTTCTTAGGAAAACTCGACTATGTTCGTTTGGTACCTTCCTCTGAGCATGGCCTACACCTGGTCAAAACATGCCTTTGGAAAGCCAGGTACATGGGGATCGAACATGTGTCCAGATGTGTCTGTGAATGAGGTATAGGCTCAGATACGAAGCCCTGGCCTCCGTTTAGTTAGTAGACCTTTGTGACAGGTGCACAGTAGCAGGTGCAATATAATACGAGCTCATGGAGCATACCTACATTGTGTAAACAAAACTGGTCTTTGTGGATCACAACAGTTTGAAATTGTTAATCACAAAGCATGTATGGCTCATTGCTATTATTTTGCACAGCTGATCTATTAACCTCCAATCACTGCACCACTGTGTCGAAGGTGGCAGAGGAACTGCAGAGTCTACATTGTGAACTTACCTGCCTAACCCTGCTTTAGGGATTGTGTGTGAGAGTGGAGTCACAGATGCCCTCCATTCACTTTCACCAACTTCTGGAATTCTAAATAATGTCCCACATGGGCAAGTGTTCTTTATTCAGGTTTTATTGATGAGGCTAACAGCTCATGGTGAAGGAGCTCTTCCTCCTGTTCGCTTCCGGCGCTCCATGCGGTTCTGTGCGATAATTCTGCATTTTGAAGGCGGAACACAAAAAGGCCAATTTATCATGGCCGATTTTGTGTGGCCTTCAACATTTTGAACTATCACATTCTGAGCACTCCCTATCCCCTTAGAAGGAGATATCACCCCAGCCCTCCCCCGCACTGGTGGGATTTCCAGGAAAATGGGGATTTCACCCCCAAACCTTCCCTTTCATCCACTTCCACCCCTCTTCTCAGCTGAACGCATTCCCTCACATCCTTCAGCACTTAAACAGATACGAAAACACATTTTTACCTGTACCACCCCCTCCCTTCCCCACATCTAACATTTGTTTTCTTCTGCCACACAGATGGCCCGATTCATGGAAAAGTGCGCAGAGAGCCTGCAAATGCCACACACCGAGAATGCCTCTGCCCAAGCCTTCGCGCAAATGTTCTCGTGCACGCTCTGTGTATTCATGGAATTGTTCGGCAAAGAGGCCATATTCGCAAGTTGCGGTTGGAACGCCCCCAACACGCCTGCACACAAAGCAAAAAGAGCCATATACAGCTAGCTTTGTGTGCTCCTTGGGTACAAGCACATGCACTCTTGAAACAGTGCGTGGGGTCCTCTGCAACCAGGTCTGGACCTCAGAGACATACACTTGGTCCCCTGTAACTATTACCGGCACCCCAACAACGTGTCCAAATTTCCGTAAATCTGCGTGCAAACCCCCATAAACCATTCATGCACCCCACTACACTACGTGCGCACACCCCTATTTTAGTTCCAAACCCAGTCTGCATGCACGCACCCCTAACTCCAAAATGCAATCTCACTGCACAGCGGTGATTCCTATGCACAAGTGTCTGCACACCTATTTTTGGGTGGCGGATAGATTGAGGGGTTTGTGTGGACCTTTCCCCGACAAGAGCTCTCATAGACAGATCCATGAATACACTTCGTTCAACGTTGGAGTACGAAGTCCCCATTTACTGCGCAGCTAATTCTATGAATCGGGCCCAGTCACTCACTGACTCACAGACAAATACACACACAAAAACACATACTTCACTCCCGTGACTTCCCTCTCTTGGGCATGCCTGTCAGACCCTGAGCACACTAGTGTGAGGAAGGGGCATGGCCGTTTGACTTAGAAAGAATGCTCGGATCGGATCTGCAAGCAGCCTTTCTAAATCAGTATTTTTTTTAATTTGGCATTTTAAGTAAGACATTTGCACTTACTACCCTCCTTGTGTGTGGATGTCCTCACTGTGTGCAGGAATTCCTCGCACCTTGACCTTTCTGCTCCTCTGTATGCACTGCCTCTGTTTAATGCTGATGCGCCCCAGGAGTGTGTACCATCACTACATGAACTACCTTACTAGGAATTAAGGTGAAGTAATGATGCTGTTAGTCCTCATACAGTGTATAGTCTTTTGAACTTGCTCGGTAAATGGTCTACTGCGACCAAACCTTTGGTCTCTTTGATTCCTTGCTTTTCATTTTGTTCTATCAATGATGTTTTTTCATCACCACGAGTTTCCATCTCTTGGTCCATAATGTTTCTTGACTCTAATTGTGCAATTCTTCAAGGTCCTTCTGTGGTTCCTGCTTAAATTGTTGATCAGATTTCTGAACGTTCTCACTATTCTTGTTTCTTTCGTAGAGAGCTATCCTTTCAACATGCAGCGTGTTTGCTCCTCCTCTCATTCTGGTGCTACTATGAATGTCCTGAATCAGTTTTAGTGCTCTGTTTTGGGATTTCCGTACTGTGTTCTGTGCCAAAGCCTTACTTTCACCTGGTCCCCTAAGAAGAATTTGAATAATTCCAGATGTCTTGTTTCCTTTCTGTTATGATATACTTCCTTTATTTTTCATTGTTGTTCTTGTACTTTCTTCCTGACCACAAGGTTTGTGACAGCGTAGGGTTTTGCCTTGTTGAAGACACATGACCGTGCTACAATAATTGTTTCCCTTCTCTCTCTGATCAGAAAGAAGATTTTCCATTGTTGCATTTGGATTATTGTAATGTGCACAGATAGCATTCAGGACTGCGCTCTCACTGTCTATGTGGGCTGGTAAATCAGCTTACAATGTGCCTTTTATATATCGGTTCATGCATTCTGTTTGTCCCTTTCTCTGTGGATGGTGAACCGATACTTTTATATCTGTAATCCCCTGCTGTTAAAAGTACTCCTGCATTTCACAAGATACAATTTGAAATCCAATGTTGGTTACTGTTTATGATGGTGCCCTCTCTTACCAGAAATGTCCTTCAAGAACGCATTGGTTGCGGAAGTTGTTATGTGCTCCAGAAAATGTTTTTCAATCAATTTAGAGTGATTATCTCCAACCACTTTGGCCAACAATTTCCGTTGTTCACATTACATATCAACATATGTATGTAACATGCTTGAAAATTGCTACTTTTCCATTAATAAGCAGAAGCTGTTATTATTAGTAGTAGTAGTATTATTATTGTATTTATTGATTGTGGACCTAGATTCAAGAGGCAACAGAGAACTTTTCAATCATGGCGGAAGAACATGGTTTGCAGAGCATAGGAACAAGGGAGTGGGGAGCTAACAACAGGGGAGGGGAAAGGTCAGCAATTTTTCAGCAAGGGCTCTACATAAAACCCATGGAGGAAACAGTGGGGATAAGAACACCTAGTCTCAGGTAGGGTAGGGATTGCAGGGTTGTAGTCTTAGGTGCTATTTGCATGAGGCGTTTTTAAGAATTTGTAGCTATCATACATGTGTCTGTCCAATCATTAAATATATTTATTAACATGAATTGAATTTCAGCACTATGATGTTAAAAGCAGACTGTTAGGCCGGGATTCCGGAATGCAGGCAGCAGAGACAGCAGCTTAATCCTGTTGCTCCTGGCTCCCTCCCTTGTGTGATTATTTGGAATTATGAACTCAAAAAAGAAAATTGATACTGCAGAAAATCCTATCCCCAAGAAACCCAAATCAACATCAGAGATGGATGAGGTTCAAAACATCCAGGATATATAATCTCTGCTGCTGAAAATGGCTCAAGACTTGGGTAAAGTTGTGCAAGATGTGAGGGATGTTAACTCAGCAATGGAAGATATGTCGCTGAAAGTCTCACAACTAGATAGTCGTGTCTCTGCCCAAGAGAGTGGTTCTGCCTCCATTTCAAAGGAAATAGCAGGCAGCTTCCTAGCCTACAACAGTTTGAAAGATGATGTGCAGAGAGGGAGAGAAAAAAGCCTGGAATTAGACTTGAGAAGCAGGAGCAAGAAACTGAGATTGGTGGGGATAGAAAAAGGAAATGCTGAAGATCTGCTTCAGGTGATAATGGATGTGTTGAAAACAACCTTCAGGTGTGATCAGATCAGTCATGGTGATATTGATAATGCTTACAGAGTTGGCAGAAGGAGTGAGTCTAACACAAGACAAATTCTCATATCCTTCTTGTTTACAAGAGTTAAAGAAGAGATCCTGAACAATGCAAGAAAGATGGGAAATATCTTTTATAAAGGCAAGCAGATTTTTGTGTATCCTGACTATCCCAAGGAGTCCTTGATCATTAGGAAGTAATTTAAGTAAGCTAAGGATTTGGCGAGACGAGTTGGTGTGAAGGCCTTTTTAAATAGAAATAACATGCTGACTCTGGCATTTCCTGGAGGGGATAAACTCACATCGGATCCTAAAGAAGCAGTGTCATGGTTGGAACTTCATAATAAGGATCACTGATTTGAATGGAGGTCAGTGTGATAACATACTCCCCACATTTGTACTTATATATTGGTTTGTTTTCTATTTTACAAGGCTCATATAGACATAAAATGGCATTGATAGTCCAATTCGGTTGAATGATCGTATTTTAAATGTATACCCACTGCACTCGCGCGCTTCGCATCTGATGGTTTGCTCCGATGTTCAGGTCGATGTTTGAGGAAAGGACCCGGCGTGTGGGACGTGATCAGCTGACATTGGGTCATGTGATCATCGTTGGAAGTCTCGACTCCTCATTCGTTTTTTCCTATGGAGCCTGGCCCTCATCCTGTGCTTGGCGGACCCTGCCTCTGGTTGCCTGCACAGTTTTCAACGGTTATATACCGCGGTCATCATCTTGTTCGTCAGACAGTTTCAAGGATCGATCGAACTGGTGGCTGAGGTTTAGGATTGATGACTGGCAGTGTTGCAATTACTGGATGGAGAGGTTCGTCAACTTTAGCACAGCCTCCATGATATGCGCATGATTTATTGGGTATTGACTATCTATGGGCCTGGACCGATGATGATGTTATGCGGATCTGTTGGTGCCGCCGACTGTCCCTTGCAATGGAAGAATAGTAGTGGAGTGCATGTATGGTATTTTTTTTTTTTCGTGCCGCTTTGTTCTTTGCCGTGCTATCAGGCCACCTTAAGATGTGCACTAGGGGTTACCAAGCTTGTGAAGCATCAGGCAAATATGAAGGAGTGGGTTAGAACCTGCTTGAACCACCCGACTGAGCACTTCAATTGCAATATGGCGCGGTCTCTTGGGGTCAATGCTTTTGATCCTATTTTACCTGACATGTGACAATATGGCACGCATTGCTAATTCTCTGCACTATGTTTTGTACTACCATTGCAGCTACTCTCGACCTCATTCAATGTGCTGTCAAAGTTAAAGTCTTGGTAGGGTATTGGGCACTCAGTTAGTGTCTGATATGCTACTACTTTGAGTCGACCTGCTTGTTACTATGGGAGCGGCATGCTAATGTGGATTGCAATTTTGGGATGCATTTTCACAGTCTGTCACGGACAGTCAACGTTTTGCCTTCCCATTGAAATTTCGGTTTGCCTTCAGCTATGTCACATTGTACAGCGTCTTGTATATGTTAGGCTGATTCAAGGCATTAGGTTGGTGATGATTTTGATATATGACTTTGAGCACGCACAGTTTGAATCTACTACAATGCTATGACATCAGATGTTATGATCAAGACGTGTCTGGGATTGGTTAAATCTGGGATGACATGTACTTTTATTTTGATGGTTTTTCCAAGTTGTTGCTTGCATTTGTGGAGTGTAGGTAGCACTCCATGTCAATGGAATTATAAGAGACGAAAATCTGAGATTGTATATATATATATTCAGTGAAAAAACTTTGTTAAAGGGACGTTATGGTTCCAAGTAAAACCGAAAAACCCTTGAAATTCGCCAGTTATGGTAAGCTAAGCAACCATAACTCGTGCCACCACTGTGCACTGCTAACACTAACACCCAGGACATCAAAGATGACATCACAAATGTCATTGATGACATCACTGATGACATCACATGTCTGGCTCACTATTTTTTCTTTTGCTGACATATCTAGGCCACATGGTTTTCTTCAGTAACAGTCAGAAACTAAGAATTTTATTTTATTTGTAGACATATCCTTCTAGTAGGTTCTTACAGTAATTCCCTTAGAGTACAGTCACATCATATGAAACATATACATATGGGAAAACACAAGCTTGAAAGACAGCAATCCTTTTTGTGCATAAAGATAATCACTAGACTTATGAGCACTTTCTGATAGTTCTGTTGTTTTTTTTTATGGCTGTACTTTCCCTGTATATGGTCATATTTGTATACATTGTACTCACACTACTTTCCTTAGGGTCCAATCACATCAAGTGATACATATACGTAGGGTAAATAGCAGCTTTGAAACAGAGCAATCATTTATTTGCATGAAACTAATCAGTTAAGTTATGAATTGTTTCTGCTACTACTTGTGCTTTTTTGCTAACTTCACTTTCCCTGTATATACCCATATTGGTATGTGTTCTTGTGTCTTTGTGTTTTGTCTATAGTAATGCAATTATGTAATACATGGGTTTTATTAGCTACTTATTACATATTTCACAGTACACAAAAATCTATTAAGAAAACAATTATCATTTCATTATTCAACATATTAACATTACGAATATCATACCTTCATCTTGTACGCTGCACACAATGTTATGTTTCTGTATGAGTAGCTTAGTATACTAGATAGAACCCCATAATAGGATGCTATTTATATCAATGCATCGTTCAATGCACTTATTAGGGTATATTTCTTGCAATTTTTCTTGACACTTTTTTCGCAACATAATAAGAATCCCTTCTACACATATTTCATGAGAAGTACATACACATGTGATGTCATCAGTGATGTCATCAATGACATTTGTGATGTCATCTTTGATGTCCTGGGTGTTAGTCATAGCAGTGCACGTTGGTGGCGTGAGTTATGGTTGCTTATTTTACCATAACTGGCGAATTTCAAGGATTTTTCAGTTTTACTTGGAACCATAACGTCCCTTTAACAAAGTTTTTTCACTGAATTTCATAGGTTTTTAGTAGCGCAACTTAACTATAACGTCCCTTTAACAAAGTTTTTTTCACTGAATTTCATAGGTTTTTAGTAGCGCAACTTAACCATAACGTCCCTTTAACAAAGTTTTTTCACTGAATTTCATAGTTTTTTTAGTAGCACAACTTAACAATAATGACTTTGACTTTATATACATGTCATATGGAACTGACTAGATCTCTTCTTATGAATGTGATGTCCGCGAACTTATTTAATGTTTGCGGACATGTTCGGAGAAGAGTACCACTACCTAAAAACTGTGGGGGTGGGAGGGTGGGGGGGTATGTTTGATTGTTATATCATAATATAGGAACATTTAACAAATTCAAAAAGCAGCACAGAAACACATTATCAGGCCGATTAATGGAATAATTAGCGCGGCGCAAGTGGCCAAAAACGTGCGAATCGCAGTGGAATAGCGAAAATCGCAGTGCAAGTGCGAAAATCGCACGAAAAGCAGCGCACACCGATTCATGGAAGGCCGTGCGCGAGAAAACCATTGGATGTGCGATAAAAAAGTGTGCGGTGCACGTTGGCGCACAGACCATCTAACTGTGTGCGCCAGGTCTCAGCGAAAATCGCACAGGCCACAGCGAAAATCGCACATAGCGCGGCGCACGCAACAAAAGTAGGCGGAACACGGGGCGTACCACTCGGAATGGGGAACAACTTGCCAAAATGTGGGCATCACGGGGGAAGTACAGGGTACAAGTGCGCGGAACGCCCACACGCTCGCCTACAACACGTATTCATGGAATAGAATAGGGCAAAAAAGTGCACGCTCAAACCAGCGCACAGGCACAAACACGACCGCCACAAGAAAGCAGGTGGTAGCGTCTCTGCGCCTGTAAGAAATGTGCACCAAAAGGTGCGCCAACAAATAGCACCTATATACTGCCATGATGAATGTCCCATACTGTGGCCCTCCAGGACAAATGACGTGCAAAGGGGTACCCATAAACACGGACACCCGCTGACAAAAAATATGTGTGCATGTATACCGGGGTGCGCGGGAAGTCTCACACGCGAATTGGCAGGGCATGTGAATTCCAGGGGTTTGCGGGAAATTCCACACGCGACTTGTCAGGGTACGTGGATTACAGGGGTGCGC
Organism: Ambystoma mexicanum; assembly: GCF_040938575.1. Taxonomy (NCBI): domain Eukaryota; kingdom Metazoa; phylum Chordata; class Amphibia; order Caudata; family Ambystomatidae; genus Ambystoma; species Ambystoma mexicanum. Next base: position 706,301,062 of record NC_090930.1, on the reverse strand, counting down.
GGGAAGTTCCACACGCGATTTGGCCGTGTACGTGGATTTCAGGGGTGCGCGGGAAGTTCCACACGCGATTTGGCCGGGTAAGTGGATTTCAGGGGTGCGCGGGAAGTTCCACACGCAATTTGTCAGGGTATGTGGATTTCAGTGGTGCGCGGGAAGTTCCACACGCGATTTGGCCGTGTACGTGGATTTCAGGGGTGCGCGGGAAGTTCCACACGCGATTTGTCGCCCTCAGATCTAAATGAAGTATTTCACTTGTTTATCTTCCACTTCAAGAAAAAAAGGGCTGGCCGAGTCAGTTTCGGTGTCGCAGCTCCCACACTCTGGAATGCACTAGCTGCTCAGATTCGCAATGAGCAATCGTTCCCCGCCTTTAAACAAAATAGCCAAGACCTGGTTGTTTGACAAATACGAGTAATAATTGACCTATGTATTTCCTGTATTGACCATCTTGTACCTTTCTCTTTCACCTTTATGCTGTACTAATGTGGCGATACCACTGGGTCTGGGTGTTGTCAAAAATGTAGGAATACAAATAAATAAATAATACCCAGGAAGTGGGCAGATTTGCCTCACTACGTGACAGTCTACACAATATCAATGCTCGCACTGTGCACTTACTCGCAATGTGACATTGGTTCTGAATATGTTACCTTATAATTGCATGACTTGACTGTCAAGGGTAGCACAATGGTTACACACTGAGGAGAGCAGGTCAGAAAAAGGTGCAATGACGATATGTTCACTTAAGTATTGGATCAGCTGTTCTACTGCGCAGGGGTGCGGTCAATAATCCTCTCAGGGCCATTCACATCAATGCATAACCCCACCAGCGCCAGACCCCCAGTGGGGGACGCCCCTTCAAGAGATGCATCTTCTACTTCTCCTTCCTTGCACACCTCCTCAACTTTCCCACATTGACTCTGCACTCTGTTGCAGACTCTGACATAGATGTCAACTTTTCACATGTGCTCGTGCGCCACTTGTGCAGTACCCCAATTGCACCTTCATGGAAAATGTGAATTTTTACGTAAAAGGGCATAACATTGATCCTCCCTCAACAATGTCAGAACCATGTCAAAATGACTATAGAAACTGGACACATTATTTTTAGGGATTCACATACATTTCCAGACGATTTTAGACAGCCTGGGAGAAGAACATTCAGTGATCAACTCTGTTGCTGTGTTTTCTGAATTTAGATGGGGTACAGCAGTGGCGGCTTATGAATTATTTAATTGGAGGGGCATAACTATTTCCCACAAATATGTTTTATTTTGAATAATGTAGCAGTATGCAACACACTTTCTGTGAAATATTGGCCAAAAAGCCAGACAGTTTGCAATTGGTTCCATAGGGTAACTATTATCCAAAAATGCAGTAGATGCAAGTCTCCAACAGTGCACCTCAGCATTTCCCAATGCATTTTCATGATGCCTTTGCCTATAATAAATACCACTATAAAATCGTGTCACGCTGGCTGCGTCCATACATTTTCAAGCTGTCTGCACCAATATATGCCAGTATTCCTATAGAAGAACATACTCATGTTTGCTTTGCACATAATGACTGTAATGTCCAGGATGGTCTGCCGATATGTGGCAGTATCTCCACCTAAGGACGTATTACTATTGGCATTGTCTTCAAAAATGCTATGTCACAATAAGAACACATGTCCAAACTGGCTGCACAATGTAGGCCAGCCTAGACATGTACTAACACTTATCATATTTGCTTTACCCTTGATGCCCAGTAAACAATGCCACTATGTCTGCATCAAAATGTCCATCTAGCCACTTAATAACTCTTGACATGCTTAATTTATTATAGATGCCCAGAAAAGAAATGTCATGCCACTGTAAGAAATGGCTAGACTGGCTGAATTAAAATGCCAGGATAGCTATGTAATAACAACATACTTGCTTTATCATAGATGCCCAGTAACAATGTATGCCATGCCACAGTAAGACATGGCTATACTTGCTGCCTCAAAATGTAATGTTAGCCATGTAACAATTATGTATGCTTGAATTATCAAAGACGCTGTAATACAACATCCTACCAAAGTAATACATGGCTAGACTGGCTGTCTCAAAATGCCAGTCTAGCCAAATAATAACACTTAACATGCTTGCATTATCATGGAAACATGCAAAAAAGGTGTCCCAACAGGAACAAACTATGGACTCTAACAGTGGTCGTAGTCACTGAATGCTGTCTCATAAAGTGATTGTTTGAAAAAACGGACACCCTACAAGAAAAGTGTGTAGCTCACATGTAGTGTGGTGTCCTCATAAAGGCTCTCTGTCCAGTAAAGAGCCCACAAAATGTGTTCATTAGTTACACATACCTCTATGTCCTCATATTGGCTCTCTGAGCTTCAGGAGCTAGAACATACTACACTGAATATTTTCTCGCTTGTGTCAATTTCACATATTTTATAATAACATAACATCTGTCCATTGTGCCACCAACAAGTGGAATCACTACAACATCTATTGATGTACTGTGAAAAGCTAGAAGATGAAAGAACAAATATTTTGAGCAAAGGTCTACCGACATCTTGTGGTCTGGACCCCGACTCGTGGTAGGAAGCTCTATATGTAAACCCCAACCAAAAATCAACTAGAGCTTTGGGAGTATTTTTGGAAACAATGTTGACTAAACTGATAATATCACACAATGAAGGAAAACAGGATCTCACATCGTCACATAGCCAAGCAACCTAATGTTACGTTTGGACTGTACACCATCATTAGAAACATGATATAAGGAGGAGAATCCCTTGCTTGGTTTACAACGGAAGGCACAAAAGGAACACTTTTAAAGAATAAGCAAAAAGTGTGTATTTTTATATACTAAAAGCTTAATAATAATTAAAAAACATATTCTTTGAAACAAGTATAAAGTTTAAAAAAACATTTCTGAATATACATGGTATGTACAGTTACGAAAGTGAAAAAAACAACCCTAAAATGAAATGAAATACATACATTGAAAAGATAGAAAAGAAGATCAGAAGATTCAAATCAATTGTAACAAGTAATTTACAGCTGGTATCCAAAAAACAGAACTAAGTTTAGATACACTTAAGTACAGATTACCCTAAGGGCTATCTGGATCATACAATCAGTTATGAAGAAGACCCAATTAAGCTCAACAATTCTCTCAATATATTAGTATCAAGCATTCATATGCGCTTGAGAGTTGAATCCATAGTTGAGCAAATTAGTGGTCAAACAGAGAAACAAAGATAGTTATGGACAACATATTTTGGAAAGTTGCTGTAGTGGGTCTCAATGTTTTTGTTGAATAAACTCAGGGTCATTATCATGGAGAGCCAAAAATAAAATGTCATACCACTGTAATAATGGCTAGACTGGTGGCCCCAAATGTCAGTATAGCCACGTAATGGCAAATATCCTGTTTTTAAAACAATCAACACCTTTTTGTACTGGGCATGTAAGATAGGTGCCCAGTAAAAAAGATGTTGTTGCTGCACCCCTACACCTACCCCACTCCTGGCTACTGCAACCAGCTCCTTTGCCCAGCAATAACACATGTGCCCACACAGCCATTCACACATTCACTCACTCATTCACTCCGTCATTCATACATGCACCCACAAATAATACACTTAGTCATGCACACACATTACATAATCATAATTCTTTAAAAAAATCTTACCTCCAAGCAGCCCTAATCCGGACTCAACTCTGCTCCTCTCCAATGCTTCCATGAAAGCCCTCCAGGCAGGAGCTGGAGCGCTTCTGACGCACCAACCAATCGGTTTGTATGTGCGAGGAGGCACAGGAGAAACCCCTCTCACATATATTATATGTGCAGTTCCCAAGTCTGCATCCCCAATAGGCCATGTAGGGACAGGGAAGAAAAACGCCCTCACAGCCTTGTAAGGACCATTGTACAAGCGATTTGGGGAACTTAGGCCAGTCCAGGAGCGCTTGATCAACTGCAACAAACAGCAGCTGATGGAGCACACAGCATTTGCCCTGGGTCCACAGCATTTGCCCTGGGCACACACTATTTGCCCTGGGCGTGCATAGCTCTTTTATGAAGAGTCACCACTGGGGTCGAAGTCCGCCACAGTATACCTTGCTCATTCATATGGTCAAGGAGGTCACAATAGTCTAGCAGCCTTGCCAGATCCATTGCTTTCACGTAATAACATTTCCTCTGTGAGTAACTGTTCAGGCAACTCAATGCTGATGGGATCCACACGGAAAGAAAAAGACTTGCCGCGCAACTCTGTGCTTTCTGAACTGATGTTGTGCACATTCACCCCTAACGAAATGACGTTAAGGCCCATGTGCGTCCTTTGCGGTCTAGTGGCAATCATGCAAAATCGCGGGTGAGGCTTACAACTTGCAGGTCAGTTGGCAGGACTGCTGCTATCTGGCAAATAACTAAACCCCAATAAATAAATAAATAAATATTATATGATCATTCAATGCAGGCCGAGAGTGTCATATCTTCCCCTTCGCTGCATGCATATCATCACGCATGTGTACTGCGTTATTTTATTTGTGAGGATTGTACTATACCAGTCTCTTGCAGTCACAGCACCATACAACGGGGCCGCACGACATAAAATGACATTTAGCAAAGGAAATATGTTTATTTTGAAAGATCTTAAACATTGAAATATGTCAAGTAGAAAACACACAGCAGGATAAACTGTACTTTACTTAATTGCTTATGTAGCGCCAAATGCTCGGAGTATCCTAATTTGTAACCAGACAGATGAAAGATGGGTGAGCATTCTCCTGACTATGCAACAGGTGCTAGGCACATATACGTAGGATACAGTAACTGCACAGGCCATAATCACTGTAATTCAAGATCTCCAATTGCCAAACACCACAATGTGCACCAATATTAGCCCAATGTAAACAGTATTTATTTGTGTATTCATATACAAGAGCAATAATGCTCTTTTGATCACAAAAGAACGTGAATGGATAAGAAATCAGATTTGATGGCAAGCAGTGAGCTTCTTACAATGGGGTGAATTTGAGGGACATTCTGACCAGGTTGTGGAGGGGATTAAATGGAACAGTCACCGGGACAATACATAAGTAGACATACATAGATTAAGGACAAAGAACCTTGGAAATGTTTAATTGCAGGTAGGACGTGCGGCCAGATGTGAGTATGATAGGTGAAGTGCTAGAGTGGAGGATGGACAGAGGCAGGTTAGAGGCGAGGGAAAAATGTTAGCTAGCAGGCTCACGAGAAGTAGGTTAAAAGGGTCACTTGGAGGTGAGGAGGTAGGCATTAAGTGTGGTTTTGAACAAATCCGTGTGGACTGGTTCTCGGATGTCCCGAGGAAGGGAATTACATACAAGTTGGGCAAGAAAAGAGAAGGAGTGGCAACGAAAGGAAGCACTGGCAGGACGAGGAGCCACGAGGGTAGTCGAGGAGGCAGAGCAGCTCACGAGAAGGCATGTAGAGTTGGAAAGAGGAGGATAGATACAGTTGTGCCTTACCGTGGATATATCTGTGATACTTTGTTGGGGCGTTGGACTGCACCAATGTGCCAGGAAGAAGCGATTCTGCAATTCTGCAATTGGAAAATGAAGCATACGCAGATGCTGATTTGTGTTTCAACCATGTTTGTGCTAGATTTCAAGGCTCCCCACGTAATGCAATCAGGCTAAGGAAGAGTTTATTGACTGCATGTTTGACTGCGTTATCAAACACACATCCCAACTTGATACAGGAGAGCACAACATTCCATCACCACTGCATCGGGAATGTTGCATGATGTGGCATAACGGACACTGCCAAAGTGAAATCATGCTAGTCTATGAAATCATGCTGTAGATTAAGATGAATTGCCAGATCTCAGGCCTGGAGGACATGACACCAGAAAGCACAGGTGAAAGTACATAATGATAAATGAATTCAAAATGTATTTAGCACGAGGGATAGGATTTACTCAAATGATAGTAGTAATGAAACTAGTCACCACACCCTAGCAGTGATTCAACACTGCTTACATTAAGACCTACAATGCACTATTCTGTTTTATCCATAAGACTGGCACAGGCATTACTGCACAACAGACAGCGTGTGGCACATAGCTGTGTTGTGTTTATGGTAAACAATATTCCAGTGAAACTTCCATGCGAACCCTGCAAGAGAATCAGGATATGGCGGATGAGACAGCTTGAGAATTTGAATTAAGTTCATGAAAACAAACGATGCCGCTCATACAGCAAGTAGTTCGATGGTTGTAGACACAGGCTTAAAGATAAATAATATGTATGCTGGTTTGTGATATTCACTTGACATCTTTCACTTTTTAAGATTATTAAAAAGAAACAATTATATTTTAGTCAACAACGTCCACGAACAAGACACTTTCAATGTGCCACACTGCACTAGTTTGTATGCTACTTTTGCTACCATCAGCAAGTATGGTACAGTCGTGACAAAAAGTAAGCCTGGTTTATAAGTTTGAGGTTTTAGGCTGGAAAAAACACCCTGTGCTTAATGCTTAATGATCGCGCTATAGTGCACTTCGAGTCTGGACAAAATAAATGCACCATGTTCATTCGTATATCTTAAAATAATAATATGCAATTCTACTTTCAGAGTGGACGTGTTTAAGTCTCAAATGTTTCAAAGTAAAGTACAAGTTTATCTGGAAGGATCACATTCTAGATTTTAGGACCATACTTCCCTTCAGAAGTCCGCACTGCTTCTGCCATTTTGACCCCCGATTCCCTTTTTGATTCCAAACTGGATTTGTGCAAACACAAAGATAGAGCTAACATTTGAGTTTATCATACAATTTCCCACAATTAGCAAACAGACCGCTCTGTATCCTGCATCAGTGAAGCTTATTTTGATCAAAGTTGGGAAAAATCTGGGATTTCTGGGTTAATGAAAGCAAACAAAATTCCAACGTTCTTGGAGATGTGTGAGCTTGAACAGAAATGGGACATACTAAAATCTCCCAGGAAGCCAAAGCTTGGAATACAAAGTAAAACAAAAAAAACTAGTACAAGTTCAATGGCCTGATGTATATGTTGCAATAGTGGGGATAGGACCAATCCCGTTGGACCCAATTATAGATGTGGGTTCCTAAGCCGGCGCGGCTCAGGAACCCATGCTCACCAGCTGGCTACAGGGGCTCAGAAAACAACATCTCTCCTAGTCTCTGGAAATCTCAGGCACTGGCCATCAAAATACCATTGTAAATGGGGCTACCTCCCTCAGGTTCAACAAGAGAAGGACTGAAATACAGTCTCTGTCCAGGGCCAACAGTAGATCATCCACCACACAACTAAGTACATGGCTGTCTTAAAAGCTGAACGGAAAGCCATTTAAGAGTTTGCCAATTTTACAGTGCAACGGGAGCCTCAATACGTGTGTGCTGGTAACATAAAATACATGAGTTTGTTCATATGCATCCTACTTTTGTAATACTGCCTATCAATTGGAATCACATGGGCTATTTAATGGGGTTCATAGAAGGTGCTGAGGAAATAACCCATATGTGCAACATGCAGCCGTGATTGTGGACATAAGCCCACACAATCCAAACCCATAATATGGTGGTATTTCAAAAACAAGTAGTGTTTAAAATGCCCCAGGTTTTTACCCTTACGACAATACTTGTAAAAGAGTTCCAGGAGGTGCAGTACTCCTCTTTTTCGTTACTGCTGCTCGCTCAACCCTCGAGCCTCCCCCACACTTCCAGCCCCTGACACAGTACCACTCAATTAATGTTCTTGATATGTTTTTTGTTTAAAATCTGAATCCCAAATAACATATTCAAACGAGTGAATCCAGTTTTCTTGGGGAAGTTTGTGGAAACTATTACCACCGCTTCACCACCGGATCTCACCCAAAAAAAAAAAAAAAAAAAACAACTTGTCAACAGCTTGAAATGCTGGACGTTGACGGATTTCGGAGAAAAAAAATCAAAAATGTACCAAGATGACATGCATGTATCTCCCTCACGTGAAGTGTTAGCCATTTAATGTTTTTACTTTTACTTTTAACTTTGACTTTTGGCTTTGTAATCAGCACCGAAAGTGTACTACCAGTATCCAGCTGCTGTAAGACAGCAAGGTGGAAGCAAACAAGGCTCCGGGTGTTTCTTTTTTAAAGCTGAACTGGCGCCCACGTTTGCTAATGCAAATAGGGACCATCACGTAGGTACCTTCACCAACACACTCGCGTTCAGCTTTCTGTGTAAGCAGGCGTCACATATGTGCATTAGCTTCCATCAAGCCAAAGGGCAGATGGTAGAGGCTGGTTGACATCAGCATGCCCGCTTCCCCACCGGAGACACACACAAAATGACTGAATGGTTCTGGAATGCATGTTCCAGAACCATTCAAGCAACCACGTAGCAATGGAATCTCCAGAAGGACTCCCTACATATCATTCTGCTTGTACATTCGAGGAGAAATAACAAAAGCGAAGGTCCCCTGGTAGGGTTAAAAAAAAAAAAAGTTCTTCAAAAAGAGACAGACATGTAAAACCACACAGTGACACAGCGACACAACAGCACTGCTGTGCATAGAATTACTGCACGGGGCTTTCTTAGGAAAACTGGACTATGTTCGTTTGGTACCTTCCTCTGAGCATGGCCTACACATGGTCAAAACATGCCTTTGGAAAGCCAGGTACATGGGGATCGAACATGTGTCCAGATGTGTCTGTGAATGAGGTATGGGCTCAGATACGTAAGCCCTGGCCTCCGTTTAGTTAGTAGACCTTTGTGACAGGTGCACAGTAGCAGGTGCAGTATAATACGAGCTCATGGAGCATACCTACATTGTGTAAACGAAACTGGTCTTTGTGGATCACGACAGTTTGAAATCGTTAATCACAAAGCATGTATGGCTCATTGCTATTATTTTGCACAGCTGATCTATTAACCTCCAATCACTGCACCACTGTGTCGAAGGTGGCAGAGGAACTGCAGAGTCTACATTGTGAACTTACCTGCCTAACCCTGCTTTAGGGATTGTGTGTGAGAGTGGAGTCACAGATGCCCTCCATTCACTTTCACCAACTTCTGGAATTCTAAATAATGTCCCACATGGACAAGTGTTCTTTATTCAGGTTTTATTGATGAGGCTAACAGCTCATGGTGAAGGAGCTCTTCCTCCTGTTCGCTTCCGGCGCTCCATGCGGTTCTGTGCGATAATTCTGCATTTTGAAGGCGGAACACAAAAAGGCCAATTTATCATGGCCGATTTTGTGTGGCCTTCAACATTTTGAACTATCACATTCTGAGCACTCCCTATCCCCTTAGAAGGAGATATCACCCCAGCCCTCCCCCGCACTGGTGGGATTTCCAGGAAAATGGGGATTTCACCCCCAAACCTTCCCTTTCATCCACTTCCACCCCTCTTCTCAGCTCAACGCATTCCCTCACATCCTTCAGCACTTAAACAGACATGAAAACACATTTTTACCTGTACCACCCCCTCCCTTCCCCACATCTAACATTTGTTTTCTTCTGCCACACAGATGGCCCGATTCATGGAAAAGTGCGCAGAGAGCCTGCAAATGCCACACACCGAGAATGCCTCTGCCCAAGCCTTCGCGCAAATGTTCTTGTGCACGCTCTGTGTATTCATGGAATTGTTCGGCAAAGAGGCCATATTCGCAAGTTGTGGTTGGAACGCCCCCAACACGCCTGCACACAAAGCAAAAAGAGCCAGATACAGCTAGCTTTGTGTGCTCCTTGGGTACAAGCACATGCACTCTTGAAACAGTGCGTGTGGTCCTCTGCAACCAGGTCTGGACCTCAGAGACATGCACTTGGTCCCCTGTAACTATTACCGGCACCCCGACAACGTGTCCAAATTTCCGTCACTCCGGAAAATCTGCGTGCAAACCCCCATAAACCATTCATGCACCCCACTACACTACGTGCGCACACCCCTATTTTAGTTCCAAACCCAGTCTGCATGCACGCACCCCTAACTCCAACATGCAATCTCACTGCACAGCGGTGATTCCTATGCACAAGTGTCTGCACACCTATTTTTGGGTGGCAGATAGATTGAGGGGTTTGTGTGGACCTTTCCCTGACAAGAGCTCTCATAGACAGATCCATGAATACACTTCGTTCAACGTTGGAGTACGAAGTCCCCATTTGCTGTGCAGCTAATTCTATGAATCGGGCCCAGTCACTCACTGACTCACAGACACATACACACACAAAAACACATACTTCACTCCCGTGACTTCCCTCTCTTGGGCATGCCTGTCAGACCCTGAGCACACTAGTGTGAGGAAGGGGCATGGCCGTTTGACTTAGAAAGAATGCTCGGATCGGATCTGCAAGCAGCCTTTCTAAATCAGTATTTTTTTTAATTTGGCATTTTAAGTAAGACATTTGCACTTACTACCCTCCTTGTGTGTGGATGTCCTCACTGTGTGCAGGAATTCCTCGCACCTTGACCTTTCTGCTCCTCTGTATGCACTGCCTCTGTTTAATGCTGATGCGCCCCAGGAGTGTGTACCATCACTACATGACCTACCTTCCTAGGAACTAAGGTGAAGTAATGATGCTGTTAGTCCTCATACAGTGTATAGTCTTTTGAACTTGCTCGGTAAATGGTCTACTGCGACCAAACCTTTGGTCTCTTTGATTCCTTGCTTTTCATTTTGTTCTATCAATGATGTTTTTTCATCACCACGAGTTTCCATCTCTTGGTCCATAATGTTTCTTGACTCTAATTGTGCAATTCTTCAAGGTCCTTCTGCGGTTCCTGCTTAAATTGTTGATCAGATTTCTGAACGTTCTCACTATTCTTGTTTCTTTCGTAGAGAGCTATCCTTTCAACATGCAGCGTGTTTCCTCCTCCTCTCATTCTGGTGCTACTATGAATGTCCTGAATCGGTGTTAGTGCTCTGTTTTGGGATTTCCGTACTGTGTTCTGTGCCAAAGCCTTACTTTCACCTGGTCCCCTAAGAAGAATTTGAATAATTCCAGATGTCTTGTTTCCTTTCTGTTATGATATACTTCCTTTATTTTTCATTGTTGTTCTTGTACTTTCTTCCTGACCGCAAGGTTTGTGACAGCGTAGGGTTTTGCCTTGTTGAAGACACATGACCGTGCTACAATAATTGATCCCTTCTCTCTCTGATCAGAAAGAAGATTTTCCATTGTTGCATTTGGATTATTGTAATGTGCACAGATAGCATTCAGGACTGCGCTCTCACTGTCTATGTGGGCTGGTAAATCAGCTTACAATGTGCCTTTTATATATCGGTTCATGCATTCTGTTTGTCCCTTTCTCTGTGGATGGTGAACCGATACTTTTATATCTGTAATCCCCTGCTGTTAAAAGTACTCCTGCATTTCACAAGATACAATTTGAAATCCAATGTTGGTTACTGTTTATGATGGTGCCCTCTCTTACCAGAAATGTCCTTCAAGAACGCATTGGTTGCGGAAGTTGTTATGTGCTCCAGAAAATGTTTTTCAATCAATTTAGAGTGATTATCTCCAACCACTTTGGCCAACAATTTCCGTTGTTCACATTACATATCAACATATGTATGTAACATGCTTGAAAATTGCTACTTCTCCATTAATAAGCAGAAGCTGTTATTATTGTTATTAGTAGTATTATTATTGTATTTATTGATTGTGGACCTAGATTCAAGAGGCAACAGAGAACTTTTCAATCATGGCGGAAGAACATGGTGAGCAGAGCATAGGAACAAGGGAGTGGGGAGCTAACAACAGGGGAGGGGAAAGGTCAGCAATTTGTCAGCAAAGGCTCTACATAAAACCCATGGAGGAAACAGTGGGGATAAGAACACCTAGTCTCAGGTAGGGTAGGGATTGCAGGGTTGTAGTCTTAGGTGCTATTTGCATGAGGCGTTTTTAAGACTTTGTAGCTATCATACATGTGTCTGTCCAATCATTAAATATATTTATTAACATGAATTGAATTTCAGCACTATGATGTTAAAAGCAGACTGTTAGGCCGGGATTCCGGAATGCAGGCAGCAGAGACAGCAGCTTAATCCTGTTGCTCCTGGCTCCCTCCCTTGTGTGATTATTTGGAATTATGAACTCAAAAAAGAAAATTGATACTGCAGAAAATCCTATCCCCAAGAAACCCAAATCAACATCAGAGATGGATGAGGTTCAAAACATCCAGGATATATAATCTGTGCTGCTGAAAATGGCTCAAGACTTGGGTAAAGTTGTGCAAGATGTGAGGGATGTTAAGTCAGCAATGGAAGATATGTCCCTGAAAGTCTCACAACTAGATAGTCGTGTCTCTGCCCAAGAGAGTCGTTCTGCCTCCATTTCAAAGGAAATAGCAGGCAGCTTCCGAGCCTACAACAGTTTGAAAGATGATGTGCAGAGAGGGAGAGATAAAAGCCTGGAATTAGACTTGAGAAGCAGGAGCAAGAACCTGAGATTGGTGGGGATAGAAGAAGGAAATGCTGAAGATCTGCTTCAGGTGATAATGGATGTGTTGAAAACAACCTTCAGGTGTAATCAGATCAGTCATGGTGATATTGATAATGCTTACAGAGTTGGCAGAAGGAGTGGGCCTAACACAAGACAAATTCTCATATCCTTCTTGTTTACAAGAGTTAAAGAAGAGATCCTGAACAATGCAAGAAAGATGGGAAATATCTTTCATAAAGGCAAGCAGATTTTTGTGTATCCTGACTATCCCAAGGAGTCCTTGATCATTAGGAAGTAATTTAAGGAAGCTAAGGATTTGGCGAGACCAGTGGGTGCGAAGGCCTTTTTAAATAGAAATAACATGCTGACTCTAGCATTTCCTGGAGGGGATAAACTCACATCAGATCCTAAAGAAGCAGTGTCATGGTTGGAACTTCATAATAAGGATCAATGATTTGAATGGAGGGCAGTGTGATAACGTACTCCCCACATTTGTACTTATATATTGGTTTGTTTTCTATTTTACAAGGCTCATATAGACATAAAATGGCGTCGATAGTCCAATTCGGTTGAACGATCGTATTTTAAATGTATACCCACTGCACTCGCGCGCTTCGCATCTGATGGTTTGCTTCGATGTTCGGGTCGATGTTTGAGGAAAGGACCCGGCGTGTTGGACGTGATCAGCTGACGTTGGGTCATGTGATCATCGTTGGAAGTCTCGACTCCTCATTCGTTTTCTCCTATGGAGCCTGGCCCTCAGCCTGTGCTTGGCGGATCCTGCCTCTGGTTGCCTGCACAGTTTTCAACGGTTATATACCGCGGTCATCATCTTGTTTGTCAGACAGTTTCAAGGATCGATCGAACTGGTGGCTGAGGTTTAGGATTGATGACTGGCAGTGTTGCAATTACTGGATGGAGAGGTTCGTCAACTTTAGCACAGCCTCCATGATGTGCGCATGATTCATTGGGTATTGACTATCTATGGGCCTGGACCGATGATGATTTTATGCGGATCTGTTGGTGCCGCTGACTGTCCCTTGCAATGGAACAATAGTAGTGGAGTGCATGCATGGTATTTTTTTTTTCGTGCCGCTTTGTTCTTTGCCGTGCTACCAGGCCACCTTAAGATGTGCACTATGGGTTACCAAGCTTGTGAAGCATCAGGCAAATATGAAGGAGTGGGTTAGAACCTGCTTGAACCACCCGGCTGAGCACTTCAATTGCAATATGGCGCGGTCTCTTGGGGTCAATGCTTTTGATCCTATTTTACCTGACATGTGACAATATGGCACGCATTGCTAATTCTCTGCACTATGTTTTGTACTACCATTGCAGCTACTCTCGACCTCATTCAATGTGCTGTCAAAGTTAAAGACTTGGTAGGGTATTGGGCACTCAGTTAGTGTCTGATATGCTACTTTGAGTCGACCTGCTTGTTACTATGGGAGCGGCATGCTAATGTGGATTGAAATTTTGGGATGCATTTTCACAGTCTGTCACGGACAGTCAAAGTTTTGCCTTCCCATTGAAATTTCGGTTTGCCTTCAGCTATGTCACATTGTATAGCGTCTTGTATATGTTAGGCTGGTTCAAGGCATTAGGTTGGTGATGATTTTGATATATGACTTTGAGCATGCACAGTTTGAATCTATTACAATGCTATGACATCAGATGTTATGATCAAGACGTGTCTGGGATTGGTTAAATCTGGGATGACATGTACTTTTATTTTGATGGTTTTTCCAAGTTGTTGCTTGCATTTGTGGAGTGTAGGTAGCACTCCATGTCAATGGAATGATAAGAGACGAAAATCTGAGATTGTATATATATATATTCAGTGAAAAACTTTGTTAAAGGGACGTTATGGTTCCAAGTAAAACCGAAAAACCCTTGAAATTCACCAGTTATGGTAAGCTAAGCAACCATAACTCGCGCCACCACCGTGCACTGCTAAGACTAACACCCAGGACATCAAAGATGACAGCACAAATGTCATTGATGTCATCACTGATGACATCACATGTCTGGCTCACTATTTTTTCTTTTGCTGACATATCTAGGCCACATGGTTTTCTTCAGTAACAGTCAGAAACTAAGAATTTTATTTTATTTGTAGACATATCCTTCTAGTAGGTTCTTACAGTAATTCCCTTAGAGTACAGTCACATCATATGAAACATATACATATGGGAAAACACAAGCTTGAAAGACAGCAATCCTTTTTGTGCATAAAGATAATCACTAGACTTATGAGCACTTTCTGATAGTTTTTTTTTTTTTTTTTATGGCTGTACTTTCCCTGTATATGGTCACATATGTATACATTGTACTCACACTACTTTCCTTAGGGTCCAATCACATCAAGTGATACATATACATAGGGTAAATAGCAGCTTTGAAACAGAGCAATCATTTATTTGCATGAAACTAATCAGTTAAGTTATGAATTGTTTCTGCTACTACTTGTGCTTTTTTGCTAACTTCACTTTCCCTGTATATACCCATATTGGTATGTGTTCTTGTGTCTTTGTGTTTTGTCTATAGTAATGCAATTATGTAATACATGGGTTTTATTAGCTACTTATTACATATTTCACAGTACACAAAAATCTATTAAGAAAACAATTATCATTTCATTATTCAACATATTAACATTACGAATATCATACCTTCATCTTGTACGCTGCACACAATGTTATGTTTCTGTATGAGTAGCTTAGTATACTAGATAGAACCCCAAAATAGGATGCTATTTATATCAATGCATCGTTCAATGCACTTATTAGGGTATATTTCTTGCAATTTTTCTTGACACTTTTTTCGCAACATAATAAGAATCCCTTCTACACATATTTCATGAGAAGTACATACACATGTGATGTCATCAGTGATGTCATCAATGACATTTGTGATGTCATCTTTGATGTCCTGGGTGTTAGTCTTAGCAGTGCACGGTGGTGGCGCGAGTTATGGTTGCTTATTTTACCATAACTGGCGAATTTCAAGGGTTTTTCAGTTTTACTTGGAACCATAACGTCCCTTTAACAAAGTTTTTTCACTGAATTTTATAGGTTTTTAGTAGCGCAACTTAACCATAACGTCCCTTTAACAAAGTTTTTTTCACTGAATTTCATAGGTTTTTAGTAGCGCAACTTAACCATAACGTCCCTTTAACAAAGTGTTTTCACTGAATTTCATAGTTTTTTAGTAGCACAACTTAACAATAATGACTTTGACTTTATATACATGTCATATGGAACTGACTAGATCTCTTCTTATGAACGTGATGTCCGCGCACTTATTTAATGTTCGCGGACATGTTCGGAGAACAGTACCACTACCTAAAAACTGTGGGGGGGGGGTGGTGGGGTATGTTTGATTGTTATATCATAATATAGGAACATTTAACAAATTCAAAAAGCAGCACACAAACACATTATATATAGTAATACATAAGAAATGTAACCCATATATGTAACACAATAACCATTCATTTAAATACAATATGTTCTGAAATGGAATATACCACAAGAACATAAATTGGCTTCCAACATAATTACCTCACAGACACAACAGAACTGAGAACAAGACCAGACCCACTGAATACATAGGACTTATCTTACCAGAAATAGTAAGTGTACTTCATTTTACTCATATATTTATAAACTTTCTGTATTAGATTAAAAAATATATTATCTTTTTTTTTTTCTCACAGAAATGTCTAGTACTCTGGAATGGTTAGAGGACAATTTCCCACATGAAGAAATGTGATACTAATGGTAAACACTTTATAATATAAACCATTTAAATATTATTATTTTGTATACATTTAACATATATATATTTTTTTGTACAGAGCATAACAAAATAGAAACTACCTCTGAAGAAGCTGTTATGGAAAACACGCTTGACAACATAAAAGAAAAAATTGATTTATTGTTGACCAATTTTAATAATTTGAAAACGTTTGTTGAAGATCATTTTAAAACAAAAACGTCATACCATTGCCCCACATGTACTTGTCCCTCCTCACCATATCCCAGTCAATTATGCCCAAACCCTCTCCATAATCCAAAACGTTTTGATGAGATTTCCATCCCTTCTTCACCTAATACCAATCATGTTGAAACCCCAAATTATCCTGTTTTTGTTTCTGTTTCTGCCCCACCTTCTCTGTCATAAATTATTAATATATGTTAAATAAAGTTTAATGTTTATATTGTATTGTGAATAGTTTCCGTTTTTTTTTTAAAAACAATAAAAGTGTCCGCGGACAGTGCGAGTGTTCTGAAATGTTCGTGCATAAACGAAAATGGAGGTGACCTGAAGAACACCACACCTGTTCGTACTGTTAGCTAGCAAGTTGAAACTGTTCTAAGAACACACGTGGTGTCCTGAAATGTTCGTAAAGAAAAAAAAATGAAAGTGTTCTAAAGAACACTATATCTGTCCGTAATGTTCGCTATGAACTTAAAACTGTCCTAAGAACACAATTGGTGTCCTGAAATGTTCGTAAATAAATGAAAATGATGTGTCCTGAACAACAGTACAACTGTTCGTAGTGTTCGCTAGCAACATGAAACTGTACTAAGAACACACGCGGTGTCCTGAATTGTTCGTAAACAAACAAAAATTAAAGTGTCCTAAAGAACACTATACCTGTCCGGTACTGTTCGCTAGCAAGTTCAAACTGTTCTAAGAACGCTATTGGTGTCCTGAAATGTTCGTACGTAAACGAAAATGGAGGTGTCCTGAAGAACACTATACCTGTGCGTAGTGTTCGCTACCCAATTGAAACTGTTCTAAGAACACAATTGGTGTCCTGAAATGTTCGTACATAAACTAAATTACACGTGTCCTGAAGAACACTATATCTGTCCTTACTGTTCGCTACCAAGTTTAAACTGTTCTAAGAACACACGCGGTGTCCTGAAATGTTCGTTTCACGTGTGACACACTTTTAATTACTTCAGAACCCGAACAGTGTCCGTAGGACATCAATGCGCATGCGCTAACCAATCTCCGTGCACTTGGTGTCTTGCGGACAGGCGCTTCCTTCACGGACTAGTTCGCAAACAGATCATATGACCGCGCCCACGCTCATCGTGTGTCCTGAAATGCGGACACTGTTCGTGTCCCCGAACAATTTAAAAGTACTTTTTCAGGTAATCCATAATATTTTTCAATAAAATCTCACCATGGCACAAGTCCCACATAGCAATCTTGAGTTTCTATATACCTTTTGAAACATTCCGATCCTTTTTTTGTGTTCGATCTGTCCGCGGACAGTGCGCATGTCCGTGGACCGCGCACAAGCACCCCTATAAAAGACCACGCCCAAGAGCTTATTCCATTGTGTTTCTGGCTATTCTTCAGAACACAGTGATTTTTGCTGCCACCTGCAGACTACACCATCATCGAGATGGCATCCTTGGCTGCTGAACTGCCACTTGGTGCTGCACCTGCTTCAGCACCACCCCCAGCCCCTCCACCACCACCACCTCCCCAAGGGCCTGAAGAGGGGAACAGGAGTGAGGATGCGGAGGAGGAAGAAGAGGATGATGAGAATGAGGTAGATGAAATCCCTACTACCCGCACTAGGCGTGAGTCTTGGGTGTGGCGGTTATTTACCATTCATGGGAATGGTCCTAAGGCTCGTGCGAAGCATGTTACCTGCAATTAGTGCAAAATGATACTCAGTCGCGGGAAGCACGGTAAGTACAGCTTTGGGACCACTACTATGAAGCGACACCTGAGGTCATTTCACTCTGGAGCTATTCGCAGGGTTGTACCTTGCGAAGAACGTAGCAGGTTGATTTCCTCTACTTCATCCTCTGTTTCTGATCCTGTCACCACAAGGACCACCTCTGTGGGACAGCGTCTTTCTCAAGCTGCCCCACAGGCCATACAGAATGCTGATGACCCTTACCTTTCGAGGGTCACAGTTGTATGTATGCACTGTGACACAGTACTCTGCAGGGGGGAGCGACTTCGGAGTGCTTTTGAGACTATCGTCTCAGAGCACGAGAAGACCTGCTCACTACCCAAATAAAACCCACTCTACATCTTCCTCTCTCAGCTCGCCCTTTCTTATCCCTGTGGTTGGTGTCCCCCCCTTTATCCTCCTTTACCCTCCTCTCCTAGTGTGTCGTGTCTGAAAAACCAAAAAAAATACAAAATTACAAAAATCAAAAAAAAATAAGGCTCTTTTCAGAGCCGCCTTTCCCAGTTAAAAAATAGAAGTGAAAATAAATTAAGCAGGGCTCTTTGTATTTTTTAAAAGTCCGTGGACAGTTCGCGAACATTAAAAAAATTGGGTTGCTACTCCATCACAAACATTGTAATTTTCTCTGGAAAGAAATGGTGGCTCTGAAAAGAGCCTTTGGGTGGTGTTTATAAGTCAAAAATTGTAAATGCTTAGCATCTACTTCAAAATCGTTGTTGTAATTCCAAAAAAGGTTGCAATGCATTTTGTACATTTCTCAGAAAAATCTGATTGCCAGCATAAGTAAGATGGACTCCATCTCTGCGAAAAATGTATGTACTACAAAACATAATATTTTCATTGTGAAAAGAAGACATGCCAAAATCTCTTAGAGAGCCACAAACAGCCTTATTAACATTGCGCCTTGCTTTTTCCATTTGTGGACCAAATGAAGAAGAACGAAGCCAAATTTGTCTCTGCGCAATCCGTGAAAATATCACTTGAGAATTAGGAAACATGTCCATAACCTTCCTAAGTCCTTCTTTCAGAGCAAATTGCAAAAAAATTTCAGTCACATGTCCTAAACTGTTCCCTCCACAATGAATTACAATTATGTCTGGATGTTGCTCTGTCTCCAAAGTAGCACAGAGAGGTAGCAAGTCCAACCACTTCATTCCACGTACTCCATGCCAGTGTACTTCCACATGTGGGAATCCAAGATTTACAGCTACTCCACAGCTCACTGCATGCACCTTCAACCAATGTATCCACGAATCTCCTAAAATCCAAACAATCTGTTTTCTGAAACACACAGCCATAGCTATCTTTTGTTCTCTCAGCAAAAAGAGTATCTGAGAAAATCTTTCCTGGCACAACACACCCACCAAACTTTCCTGACCAAACCCTTTCAGTGCTTATTCTCATTTGCATGACTTCTGAACCCAAAAATCCCCAGATGTAACTCCCGATGTCCGCGAACTACTGCCATGTCCGCGGACATATCGTAACATGAACAGCCCTTCTACCATTTCCACTACACTCTCTCTGCCATTCCCTCATTGGATGTACCTGAAAAATCACATGACCATGCACCAATCACATTCAAGACCTCTACATCTAACTGCATCATCATAGATCAGCACTGCAAATGTACTCTGAATCTCTCTGAGTACAAGTGTCATATCATTGGCAAGCAGCATCTACCAGAAATACTGTACAAGTCTTCAATATTTCTACTTGCAGCTCCATGCATATCCATATGCATGAACACAAACTTCAGGTATGCATATTTTCTGTATAGTAGATGAACACATTTTCAAACAGACTTTTACCTTGTAAAATCTGTAAAATGAATTTACTGTACTTTTTTCAATTTCCTAAAATCAACTATCACTTATAAACCTTTATACTTGTTACTTTCTTTATACACACACACTCAAATCATGTTAAACTAACATTTTTTAAATGAAATATATAGACTACATATATTCAAACAAAATTTCATGCAAACACAATCTATGTTTAAACCTTTATAAAAATACTTATACAATTCATATTTTTTGTTTTTATTTATTTATTTACATAATTACTTTAAATTAGACATGACATTGAGGTGCTATTACCTAGAACAGTTTACTTACAGAAATAGTGGTATTCACTAATATATTATAAATTTCACAAGACTTAGTAAAGATATTTTTTTTTTGCTACAGTTAGTCATTCAATACAATTTGTTCATTAAGAACATATTATATGTACTGAACTGATGCAATGTATCTTATGTAAATAAATTAGTTTAATGGTTTTACAGAAGGCACTGAGGATTTAAATTAAAAAAATCAATATCTAAATTAAAAACAGTGCTATATACAAACAAAGGTACTAATTTGAAGCTTTTACAATTGCAGTGAAGACCAGTTTCCTGAAAAGAAGCAGCCGAATTCGAAGAAGAAAGAAAAACTAAGAAGTTACCTGTTAATTAAAAAAAAAAGTAAGTAAAATATCACCATAATATTTGTATTATTAATCAAATATACTATAACATTAATACGAGCTATTTTGGTTTCTTGAAATAGAGATTTTGTACCATTTTGTCCAAACATTTCCATGTCTTAAACAGCGATTTACAGCCAGAATGGCCCACAAATTTCTAATTTTGGACACACAAATTAGCCAACTGAACCACTACAATTTTCATATTATAGAACAAACAACTGTTTTAATGGTATACATTAGATTTACTATTTGTACTTTTCCACACCACTAGCTTACTTTTTTTTTGTCATCTGAACCCCAGTTTAGTAACACATAAATTCAGGAATACCTATCCCTACTAGTTTTAGTTGCCAATGCCCAATCACACACCATTACATACATCTTTATCATCTTACTCAAACACTCATGCACACAGCACACATACATTCCAGAACACCCCAAACCATATCTTCTTTATTTTTTTCAACAGACCCTAAAGAATGCCTACCAAAAGTCAAGTCCGTAGAAAGCAACGCAAAAGTAGAGCAAATGAAAATAAAGGTGTCCAACATAAGCATCCATCTCTAGCAGAATTTATAAAAAAAGTTGAAACAAAACAGCTAATACAATCATTTAGTGAAACACAAGAAGTTTCAAGTACAACAACTTCGCTTCCTCTATCAAAATGTAAAACAAACCAAAAAACAATTAACAGAAAATCAGCTATCAGTACAGATAAAACTACTTCTTCAAATTTTAATATAGTGCAAAGTACGCATACCAAGAAAAGTATTTTAGCCAAAATATACCATCACAAAGTCCTTCAAAATCTTATAAAAACAGGAGAGAAATCAGGTTCAAAGCTTAAAACCTATTGTAGGAAATTAATCTTAGAAGCATTGATGGACAGTGCAATTCTTCTCAAAAGAAATTTATTTATTTTACTGTTAAACAAAATGAAACCACTAACAAAACTAATAACTAAATTACAAAAAAGACTTCTCAATAAGAAAAAAATGTCAACAGAAAGAACTTCTTAAGTATCTGCGGAGGTGAATGGAATCACACTACGAGCACAGAACCATATTTTAATAAAGAAGCGTACAAACAAAAGCAAACGAATACAATTGCCATAAATAGCAGTGGTCGAGGTTATGAAAAAGTGAATAATGCCATAATGGAACAAGAAGTACTCTTTACAAAAATATGCGCTGAAAACTTAAAATTACCCCTCCATTCAACTGAATCAGAACGTCTAGTGTACAAATGGCCATGCACGTCAATGTGTAACATTCCCAAACAATGTTTCAAATCTTTACACCAATTCCTCAATAAATATGTAAAAAGCAAAGACAAAATCAAAATTAAATTACTGCAAAATATAGATACCTGTCCAGTGCGCAAGTACACAGGACTACAAGGACATTCATTGGCCTGCATTACAGGACCTACTTGTAAAACCACTTTCCATGATATCAAAAGGATATCAACACATCATTCAACTATAAGAAATCTAGTCTATAAACTGTACTATGCTAAAAGTCCTGCTTTAGCACTATCAAAGTTAAATAACATCCTTCTACATGGTACATCAAAAGACCTACTTGAAGAAATTCACTATATCCAGAAAAAATATTTTGGAAGTGAAAGCCATTTACAGAATGAAATAGCTTTAAACCAATTAAGCAACAATTCTACACATGGCAACCTTTTGCTAAACACATACAAAAAAGAAATACTAAAATTTAAAAGTACATCAGCTGAAGTACCAAACCATGTATGTGTATGTTGCCGTAGAATTTTTTATAAAAGTAACACAAAAACTGTGGACCTATCATACAAAATAGAAGACAATGAAGATTCTAAATGGTTTGAATTAGCTCTCTACCTTGTAGCAGAAAACAAATATGAAATAACTGAGCCCTTAATACTTTGCAGTTATTGCACTACAAAACTTGACAACAACCAAACTCCTTCACGTTCTATCACAAATAATTTGGAATTATACCCAGTACCAAAACCTCTACAACAACTTAATTTATATGAGAGCATCATAATTCAAACAGTACCCCCATTTCAAGCAATAATACGCCTTCAACCAAAAACAGCAAAATTACCTCCCTCTGAGTTGGTAAAAGGCATTCGTGGAAAAGTAGTTTATTTACCATTAAATCTAAAAGAAAATGTGCATACTCTAGGAGTGCAACGTCCAATGCAGCAATCTTTAATTATATTAGTAAATGGAGTACCTACAAAAGACAAAAAAATATGGCAACAGCTGGTAGATTTATATAAAGTTAGACAAGCCTTCCAATATCTTAAAGAGAATAATGAATATTACAGAGAAATTAATATTGAAGAAAACTTGAAAGATACAACTGAAATAATTCAAGAAACACAAGAAGCTGGTCAATTTGAGCTACTAGATCCTGCTACAATATCAAATACTTTAGACCATTATACAATTCATCCTTTGCAATGTAATGACACCGTACAAGATGTACTGGAAACTTACCAAATGCGTCAAACAAAAGGATCGCCAATCAGTATATGGGAAAAAAGTATAGAAGCACGTGCTTTTCCTCTACTCTTTCCTACTGGCAAAGGAGGAAAGTATGATGATAGACCTATTCAAATATCAGCTTCAGAATACCGCTCATTACGGATGTATTCTGAAGATCCCAGATTTAGACAAAATGTGGAATACATATTCCACCTACTCTTTGAAAGTGAACTAGCAACTTTATGTTACGGAGTTGCACACATATTAAAATCAGGATCACACTTTCAAAATATGACAGCTACACAATTATTAGAGAAAGTGCAACAAAAGGATGAGGTTTTACAATCAAATATTACAAATCTATTAGCAAATATGCGTGGTACTAAAGAGTACTGGTTTCGACGTCATGGAGATGTACGTTGTATGATCAGAAACCTTGGCCCACCCACTTGGTTTGTTACATTAAGTTGTGCAGAATATGCATGGGAAGATTTACATGATTTCCTACGCATATCAAATAAAAACAAAACAAACATAGATATTCTAACACCGGGAGAACTTTGTTCTTTGGATCCTGTTAATGTTTCAAGATATTTTCACCATCGCTTCATTGCTATGCTACATTTCATTTGTAATAAAACTGTTCCTCCCCTTGGAGAAGTGCAACACTTCTTTTGGAGAAAAGAATACCAAGCCAGAGGAGCACCACATATCCACATGCTTTTATGGATTAAAGATGCTCCTAAATTTGGTCAAGACAGTGATGCCACTGTTTTACAGTTTATTGAAAAATATGTCACTTGTGAAATTCCATCAGAAGCCACAAATAGTGATCTTCGTGCACACATTTTACAATTTCAAAGACACAAATGTGGAAAATATTGTCGTCGCAAATACAAAAACAAAGGCAAATACTACACCAAATGCCGATTTGGTTTCCCTAGACCAGTTACAAATACAGGTCAAGTAAACAACCTCATGTCTTCAGTTAGACATAGTGTTAAAGGTAAGTCACCTAAAAATACATATTACATAAAAAGAAAAGAAGAAGAAAAATATATCAATGATTATAATGCAATCATTGCCCACTTATGGAATGCAAACATAGATGTGCAGTACATTGCAGACAATTCTACTGCAGTTGCACGATATGTCACAGCATACTTAACTAAAGCAGAAAAGACAGAGCTCCAAGACCTCTGGAATGACCTGTCATCAGATAAAACAGTATCTCAGAAATTATACAGCTTGGGCATAAAAATGCTCACCCATAGAGAATGTGGATCTTATGAAGCAGCTGATTGTTTAACTGGTACTTAATTGTATGGTAAATCTGAAAATATAGTATGGCTAAGTCTTGGTCCAGCTAAATCTAGAAAAAGAGTTCTAAAATCATATGAAGATATAGAAACAATAGCCAAACATGATCCCAACAGCCAAGACATTTTAAAAAACAATTTATTGGACACATACTACCCAAACAGAGTAATACTTTGGAAAACATGTTTCTATACCAAATAGCCCAAAACTACACATACAAAAATAATATGAAACCTGATGAAAAAAAAGGTAAATATAGAGTGACAGACTGTGAAGGCAGCTTAGTTAAACTCACTAAACCAAATTGAATTAATCATATCAAATTGTCATTGAAGACTCCTCAACATAAAGAAGTATATTACATGTCCCTGCTACAACTCTTCAAACCATGGAGAAAAGAAGAACAATTACTAGATAACTATGACTCATATGAGGATGCTTTCAAAGCAAATGAAAGCACTATAACTGATGTAAACTTTACACAGTACAAAACAATGTTGCACAATGAACAGCAACATGAAGAAGAACTCCAAGCCCAACTAGATAAGGATACTCCTGACAGTAGTCAACCTTCTGTAACAGGAAGCCAAGAACCACTGGGAGAACCACTAATAACAAATGAGGCAGAATTAGCTATGATAGAAGTAGAAAACACCATGTGTCAGTATGAAGATAAGGAAGACTTAACTTTACTACAATCAAAACTAAACAATGATCAAAGTAGCATTTTTCAAGAAGTAACAAAAAAAATTGCACATGGTGTAAAGCTGAAAATAAAGAATGTTCCTGCCATAATTATAAACCTATACTACTGTACGTCAGTGGTGAAGCTGGTTCTGGCAAAACATTCCTAATCAAAATCATTAGTAAGTTCCTTCAACAATTGACAAACAACAAACTGTCAGCTGTTGTCACTGCCCCCACAGGTTTAGCTGCCTACAACATAGGTGGTGTTACATTACACCGATTACTATTATTACCACCAGAACAAATTAGTCTATTACAAACTTTCTGCAGAAGCTGCAATGGAATTTTGAAACAAATGAAAATGCTACTAATAGATGAAGTGAGCATGGTCTCCAACCTGATGTTAGCTTTGATTCACCTCAGATTACAAGAAGTACTCAAAACAGACTATGAAGAGCTCTTTGCAGGAAAACACATTATTGTTTTTGGAGATCTGCTTCAATTAACACCAGTTAAAGGTGAACCTATTTTCAAACCATTAGGGCACACACTCTGCCGTAAAACTGTTGGCAGCATTGGAAATGTCAACCTTTGGCAACATTTCCAATACAGAGAATTAACAGAAAACATGCGCCAATCTGCAGATCTCATTTATGCCAACATTTTAAAAAGTTTGAGAGTTGGTATACTTTCTAAAGAAGCAGAAGCAACATTGAAAACCCGGCACATTAATGCACTTTATGGCGATAATGCATGTGCTACAGATGTTATGGAACAATTAGCCCACAAAAATGTCAATTGTATGGCCTTAATGCCAACTCTTGCAAGCTGTCTCATATTCAATGAAATAATGTTAAGTAAAGAAATGCAACCAATAATGGAAATTAGCGCCACAGACAAACTAAATGTACATGGTATGACACTACCCATGTGTGACCAAGCCACAACAAGACTAAATAATTTAGAAAAATCAAACTCAAACACAGCATGCTTAGAAAAGATATTAAAATTATGCTTAAATTGCAGAGTAATGCTTAAACCTAACCTTGACGTGGACCAAGGACTAGTTAATGGAGCACTGGGTACAGTTGTTGGCTTTCAAACATACCCACGTGACAACAAAATTCAGTTTGTCAATATACTCTTTGACAAACTTTCAGAAGTAAAACGGATAGGACGCTCAACAGCTAGATTCCTTCTCTTCAAAGATATGTATGTACGCAGAGAACAATTTTCTCTAACTCTTGCATACGCAGTCACGATTCATAAATCAGAAGGTCTTACCCTAGACAAAGCAATGATAGATATTGGTAACACAGTCTTTAAAGAAGGCATGAGCTACGTACACTATCCCGCTTACGTACACTTGACGGTCTATTTCTAATCAACTTTGATGCAAGTAAAGTAAACGCTGATATTCCTTGCATTTTAGAATATAATAGACTTCGCTCACTATACACTCCCCATCTAAACACATATTCTGTTCCACAAAAACTAAAACGTTGTAAAAGAAAACTAAATCAAACAGAAATGCAACAGGACGTCACTGCAAATCCTCCAAAGAGAGTAAAAGAAACTAATACTTCATCAAGTACCACAAACAAAAAAGAATCAATTAGAGAAAGTAAACCAGGTACTTCTTTAAAGAAGGAAGTCAAACTCCAAAAAAAGCAGTTAGAGACAGAACTACCTGGACCATTTAAATTCTCAAATATAGTTAGTGTAAGTTGCAATGCAAATTTAGCAATGAATATTCTATTTCAATTACCACCAATTGTTGACAACATTTACTTACACAGTACAGACCCATTGTGTTTGCAAATGTTAGTACTTCACAGAAATGCAGCAAACAATCCTGACAACACGTATAGTGTTTTTGGAATAAGACGACAATTGGACTACTGTGCTGGAATGGTGAAATTCACTATAAACTCACAGGAAGATCCACAAGAATTTCTAGTGTACTTAATACAAGTACTGGAAAACAAAAACATACCTATAAATGAAATATTTCAGATTTCATACATGTGGAAACATACATGCACTCTCTGCAACAATGTGACACAAGAAGAAATCCAATACCAAATTGTGAATCCATTCCATTTCAGCAACTTGTACAAAATGCAAACCATGGTAGATTATGCTCTACCTGCAATTCAGATAATCGCTCCACTTGAGTAATACAAACACATAGTAAATACGTAATACTAATGCTTCTACGTTACAATGCAGATGGTACCAAAAACAACTGCAAGCTGACTGGATTCACACATGGTCAAATATCACTTGGTAAGAAAACCTTCACAACAATAGGTATAATCTACCACGCAGGAGCCACAACCAATTCAGGGCACTACACTGCATATATAAAAAAGAAATGTGGATGGTTTGAATGTAATGATAGTACCATTACTCTAAAGCAGAGATTACCAGCAAATCTTACAAACACTTATTTGATGTTCTTAAAACCAAAATTTGATAAATAAACTGTATTTAAACCTTTAAATAAATTTGTGTTAAAAAAATATAAACTGTTAGAATACTCCAAAAGCTATCTAACTGCTCAAAGATTCTACAACTACTAATCAGATAAATGAATACCACTAAATTAGACCAAAAAATACACAGTTAGAATACACCAATTGGTATCTAACTGTCCCAAAATTATACATTTGTGTTAAAATAATATAAACTGTTAGAATACTCCAAAAGCTATCTAACAGCTCAAAGATTCTACAACAACTAATCAGATAAATGAATACCACTAAATTAGGCCAAAAAATACACAGTTAGAATACGCCAATTGGTATCTAACTGTCCCAAAATTTAACAATATCCAAATAGATAAATCAAAACCACTAAAATATATTAAAAAAATAGACAGTTAGAATACGCCAATTGGTATCTAACTGCTCCAAAATTTTATAATATCAAAACAAATGAAGAATCTGTTACTGCTCCAAAAAAAATACAACAAAGCAAAGTATAAAGCATTAGCCAGAAACAACAAGTGAACACTGAAAACAAACAAATAAACTGAAGCATAACAGAAAAAGTTTTTTTTTTAAATCCAACCTGGATTTTTTTTTCTCCCACAGACCCAATGATTTTAGCAACAAATACAGAAACTGAGCAAATTGCAGAGTACTCTGATTTGTACTCTACTAAATATGAGGGTCGAAAAAAAATAAAAGTATATTGCTTATACAATGTAATAAGTCATTACAAAATACTAATACTAACATGCTATTTTCTTTTATCACAGAAATGAAGAGGAAAAACATGGACTCCCATTACTAGACCAAACAGTAAGTATACAATAATAAGGACAACCATAGCAGCATATCACATCCATAGTATCTAATACCTTTGTTCCTTATACATTTGTTTTTCACCCAAAGTTATAAGCAAATATGAATGTGATATGCTGCGGTGGTTGTTGCCAGGGCATAGAGTCTTGGGTGCATGGCCAAATGGCCATGCACCCAAGACTCTATGCCCTGGCAACAACCACCGCAGCATATCACATCCATAGAGTCAAACATTTCAACTATGATCTATGGGAAACTTTTAATGTCCGCAAACAATGTGAGTGTTCTTAGAACACTTTGAACTTGCCAGCGAACAATACGGACACCATTTTCAGGACACCCCCTACGAACATTTCAGAACAACGCAATAATTCTTAGAACATTTTCAACTTAACAACAAACAATACGGACAGCGTCCTAAGGACACCCCCTACGAACATTCCAGGACACCGGGAGTATTCTCAAAAACGTCTTCAGAATACCCCCATCTTGTTTATTTGCGAACATTTCAGGACACCGCGAGTGTTCTTAGGACACATTCAACTTGACAGAGAACAATACGGACAGCGTCCTCAGGACACCCCTACGAACATTCCAGGACACTGGGAGTGTTCTTAGAAGCGTCTTCAGAACACCACCATCTTGTTTATTTGCGAACATTTCAGGACACCGCGAGTGTTCTTCGGACACATTCAACTTGACAGAGAACAATACGGACAGCGTCCTCAGGACACCCCCTACGAACACTCCCCGAACACCGCGAGTGTTCTTAGAAGCGTCTTCAGAACACCCCCATTTTGTTTATTTGCGAACATTTCAGGACACCACGGGTGTTCTTAGAACACATTCAACTTGACAGAGAACAATACGGACAGCGTCCTCAGGACACCCCCTACGAACATTCCAGGACACCAGGAGTGTTCTTAGAAGCGTCTTCAGAACACCACCATCTTGTTTATTTGCGAACATTTCAGGACACCGCGAGTGTTCTTAGGACACATTCAACTTGACAAAGAACAATACGGACAGCGTCCTCAGGACACCCCCTACGAACACTCCCCGGACACCGCGAGTGTTCTTAGAAGCGTCTTCAGCACACCCCCATTTTGATTATTTGCGAACATTTCAGGACACCGCGAGTGTTCTTAGGACACATTCAACTTGACAGAGAACAATACGGACAGCGTCCTCAGGACACCCCCTACGAACACTCCTCGGACACCGCAAGTGTTCTTAGAAGCGTTTTCAGAACACCACCATCTTGTTTATTTGCGAACATTTCAGTACACCGTGAGTGTTCTTAGGACACATTCAACTTGACAGAGAACAATACGGACAGCGTCCTCAGGACACCCCCTACAAACACTCCCCGGACACCGCGAGTGTTCTTAGAAGCGTCTTCAGAACACCCCCATTTTGTTTATTTGCGAACATTTCAGGACACTGCGAGTGTTCTTAGGACACATTCAACTTGACAGAGAACAATACGGACAGCGTCCTCAGGACACCCCCTACAAACACTCCCCGGATACCGCGAGTGTTCTTAGAAGCGTCTTCAGAACACCCCCATTTTGTTTATTTGCGAACATTTCAGGACACCGCGGGTGTTCTTAGAACACATTCAACTTGACAGAGAACAATACGGACAGCGTCCTCAGGACACCCCCTACAAACATTTCAGGACACCGGGAGTGTTCTCAAAAACGTCTTCAGAACACCCCCATTTTGTTTATTTGTGAACATTTCAGGACACCGCGGGTGTTCTTAGAACACATTCAACTTGACAGAGAACAATACGGACAGCGTCCTCAGGACACCCCCTACGAACACTCCTCAGACACCGCGAGTGTTCTTAGAACAGTTTCACTTTGCTTGCGAACAAAACGGACACATATTGACTCCTTAGAACACCTCTTAGTCAGTTTATTTAGAACATTTCAGAACACCTGTGATGTCCGCAAACAAATCGAACACAAAAAGAACGTCTAACACATAAAAAACACAACTTTCATCCTATCTCATACACTCCCACCCTCCCCAAACACTCCTACACACCAACACACTCTACAAAATACACATTTTGAACAAAGTTTCACCGCGCTGTCCGGGGACATCCAAGATGGCGGGCGCTACCGAAAAATCTGACGCGCTTCACGCTCCACGCCGTCCAATCAGCGAACACGTTGCATGTCCGCGAACATCACGGAAGACGATTGGCCAATCAGGACACTGTCAGCGGAGCGAACAGGGAAGTGTGTCCGCGAACCGAACACAGATATCACTAATTTTTTTGACCTACTTTTTGGTCATTTTAAAAAAAACTACTGGACGGATTTTCACCAAATTTGCAAAAGCACGCTTTCGGGACCAAGCCGCTGCTCCTGGTCCAAATTTGGTGGAAATCCGTCCAGCGGTTTGGGCTGTAGGCGCGAGCAAAATTTTTTTCCCATTCAGTCTATGGAGAGTGAGTATAATGTATACAAATATGAGCATATAGAGGGAAGGTAGAGTAATAAAAATAAAACTATGAGAAAGTGCTGATAACCATAATGATTATCTTCATGCACAGAAAGGATTGCTCTCTTTCAAGCCTGTATCTTCCGCTATGTATATGTTTCATATGATGTGACTGGACCCTAAGTCTACAAATATAGTGCCTTTTCAATTTTTACTTCCTGACTGATACTGAAGAAAACTATGTGGCTTCGATATGTCAGTAAAGAATAAAAAGGGAGAGCCAGCCATGTGTTAGCAATGCACGGTGGCGCGAGTTATGGTTGCTTATGTTACCATAACTGCCGAATTTCAGGGGTTTTTCGGTTTTACTTTGAGCCATAACCTCCCTTTAACAAAGTTTTTTCACTGAATTTCATAGGTTTTTAGTAGCGCAACTTAACCATAACGCCCCTTTAACAAAGTTTTTTTACTGAATTTCATAGGTTTTTAGTAGCGCAACTTAACCATAACGTCCCTTTAACAAAGTTTTTTCACTGAATTTCATAGGTTTTTAGTAGCACAACTTAACCATAATATCCCTGACTTCATATACATGTAACATAGAACATACTAACCCCCTTGTAGTGATTTTCATGTCCGCGGACTACCGCCATGTCCGCGGACACATCGAAAATATGAGCGTGGTGAATGTAAATGTAAATAGTGTGCCCCATTTCCCCTTTGAAGTTGGCTCTGAAAAGAGCCGTTTTTTTTTTTTTTTTTTTTACAGATGCTTGACAGACACCTGTTATTTTGTATTTTTTTTCTTGTTTTTTTTTCTTACTTTACTCCTAAAATCTTCACATAACCTTCTCCAAAGCAACCCTTACATTCCAAAATAGAAAGGCATTTCCCGTAAAAGATAAAGAAATGCCATCTTCTTTAAAATTAACAGCATTACTGGCATCAATATTCTCATTGTTACAGAAGAACATACCAGCTCTAAGCATGAAGGCACACATGCCTCGGTTGATGACACACCTAGCAATATTTTGACATTACATAACAAAAAACTGAACTATTTTCCCATATTGCCCTAGGTAGTAATCCAGAAAAAATTACTTTTGCATTTGGAAGGATCTTCATTACTGCTTGAACCAAGCGTTCCAAATCAGCCAACAAAGTAGGGGCACTGACGTTGCCGAAATGGAAAGCACCATAGTGCAAAACTACCACATGCGGACTGTTCATCGTGGCCATATCCTCATAAACTTGTACAATTCCCTGTACATTGCATTCAGGCACACTGCTCCACACCACCTCCACTTCTTTTACATCAAAGTTCTTTGCAACATGCCTGCATTCAGCGTACTGCTGTAAACCATGCACAAACATATCTCCGAGCACCAACACCCTGACTTTCTCCACTTCTGCCATCTTCACCACACACAGTCTCTTTCAACACAAATCCACAACCTCGACATCTGATTGGCTGATCCGTACAGTCTTCTTTCCATGTTGGATTTCCTGGAAAAACCCGGATGTAGCACGCCCTGTCCACGAACAGCCGCGGTGTCCGCGGACGGCGTCCACTTTACTCTCTGTGCTATTCCCTCATTGCATACAGCTAAGCAATCACACAATACGAATAACGTCCTCAGAACAACCCCATTTTGTGAATTTTTGAACATTTCAGGACAATTATTATTTCATTATTCAACATATTAACATTACAAATATTATACTTTCATCTTGTACTCTGCACACAATGCTATGTTTCTCCATTAGTAGCTCAGTATACTAGATAGAATCCCATAATACAATGCTATTTATATCAATGCATCGTTCAAAGCACTAATGATATTTATTGCAATATCCTTGACACTTTTTTCGCAACATTATAATAAAAATCCCTAGTACACAAATTCCATGAAAAGTACATACACATGTGATGTCATCAGTGATTTCATCAATGACATTTGCGATGTCATCTTTGATGTCCTGGGTGTTAGTCTTAGCAGTGCACGGTGGTGGCGCCAGTTATTTTTCATAGCTTACCATAACTTGCGATTTTCAGCGGTCTTTCGGCTGTACTTAGAACCATAACGTCCTTTAAACAAACTTTTTTTAATATCACGCAAACAATATACAAACATGGCATGCAAAAACCAACTTCTACAGATGGCTTTACACAGAATGTTGCAAAGTAAGAATTTATGCTTGTTCACAGTGAAGGTCAGCTGCTTCCACAACTTCTACAGATTGCTTACATAGAATGTTGCAAAGTAAGAATTTATGCTCGTTCACAGTGAAGGTCAGCTGCTTCCATTTTTTTCTCGGGCCCCGGAGAGGCTCACAAAGCGGACTATAAGGTTGTATTGTGTTTTGACCTTGACAGACAGAGATTGTGATGAAAAACTTCTCTTGAAGGAGTGTTGCTAAAACGTAAGAGAAGATAAAGATGAAATTTCTGAAGCGAAACCACTTTTATATATTATATCACTATGCGAAAGATCGTTGGCACACGCGGAGTCGTATTTTGGGACTGCACCACTCACAGACAATGGAAATTGCAATTGTACTGTAAGTAACCCTTTAGATTATTTTATACCAAATATAATTACAATAGCGTAGCATTAAAGACCGCTCAAGTTGAACTTGTTCAATGAAAGTGGCATAATGTTTTCTACCGCGCACTATCACCGTCGAATTGATCCCCTGTCGTTTAGAGGGCTCTGAAAAAGGCAGACGACACAGGGTGGGTTAATAGAAATAATTTAACCGGTCTACAGGCGGTCAAGCGATCTACTCGCTGTGCCACTTCACTGTAGCCTGTCAAGTGGCACAGCGAGTACAGCGCTCGCTTTGACATCCGTGCACAGCTTGCTAACGCAAGTTTGAATCCCAGCAAGGCCAAACTCAGCCTTTCATCATTCCGTGGTCGATAAATGAGCACCACACACTGTGGTTAATAATAAGCACCGCTTAGATACCTCACGGTTCTTAGCGCTATATGAATGGGAAAATATTATTATTTTATTATTAACATACTCTGTTGCACTATCTTCGATAGCAAATAGTTTCACGCCCTAATAAATAAAATGATGATTTTTAATGAAGATCGGCTGGTGAGACTAATTTATGTTTTTTAAAACAGGTATGTGGCTCCATTTTGCCTATGTCACGATTTACAGACTCCAGCGGATGGGGTCTTCAACTGCCAGGTGCAGGTCCAAATATGCAACTTCATGACCCTCACCATTTTATGGGACAATCGCCAAGGACCAATATGCCCTTACGCAGTACTAGCGGCTACAAACAACATACCAACCAATAGGGTGGTCTAATGGCTCGTTGTTGGAGCAACCTTCCTATTATCAGAGCGACCATTTACTGCTTTTATCATAAACCAACAGCCTATCTACCGCAAAGGAACAACGCGTGGCTCCAAATAAACTTTTGCTGATCGACAGCAGAGACAATAGCAAATCGCTGAATATTCACTAAACATTTCATGTGAAATAAATGTACTTTACCAAATGTACAATCCTGCTGTTTACTTTTAAACCACAGTTTCATATTCCGAATTGTGGCGCACTGAGTTGTAAGCTGATCTAACACCCTCTGTACCGCAAAGGAACATCGCGTGCCTCAACAGGAACTTTTGCGGATCGACAACAAAGACAAATGCAAATTGCTGAATATTCTCTAAACATTTGATGTCAAATAAATGTACTTTACAACATTTACAATCTTGCTGTTTGCTTTTAAATCACTGTTTCATATTCCGAATTGCGGCGCGCTGTGTTGTGACATAATATGTGTTGTCTTCCGGGTTCTGTGTAAAGTCACTTAGGACTGCAGAGAACTGGGCGTGTTTGATTACGCACCCTGTAACGTCACGGAGAGAGGCGGGGAATATGAATGCTTTGATAATATCAGGCTTAGCGGCGGGAGATATGATTTAGTGTTGCAAAAGCAAGTCAGCCAGGTCAATAGCGCCAGTCATAGGATTATCACATAATGTCTGCGCACACCAGCCGGATTTATCGTTTCTTTAGTGGACAAAAAGTCGGTTGACGCCCCTAGGAAATTGTACTATTAGCGGACAAAAGGAGTGGTCTTAAAACACAACGTTCTCAGAACACCCCCATTCTGTGTAATTGCAACCATTTCGGGACACTGCGAGTGTTCTTAGAACACATTCAACTAGACAGATTACAATACGGACAGCGTCCTGAGGACACCCCCAGTTTGTGTATTTACAAACCATTAAGTACACCGCGAGTGTTCATAGCTCATTTTTACCTTCCTTGCGAACAAAAATGACACGTACTCCGTCCTCTAAACACCCCACCATTTAGTTTATTTACAAAATGTCAGAACAGCCGTGTTCTCCGCGGACAAATCGAACGCAACAAAAACGTCTAGCACATAAAAAAACAAAACATTGAACCTATCTCATACTCCCCCACCCTCCCCAAACACTCTTACACACCAACACACGGCACTAAATACAATTTTTTATCCACGTTTCACTGCGCTGTACGCGGTCGACTGCGAATACAAGATGGCGGGCGCCACAGAAAATCTGACGCGCTCCACGCCCCTCGCCGTCCAATCAGCGAACACATCGCATGTCCGCGGACATGACGCAAGGCCATGGGCCAATCGGGGTGCTGTCCGCGGAGCGAACAGGGAAGTCTGTCCGCGAAGCGAACACAGATATCACTAATTTTTTTGCCTTACATTTTGGTCATTTTTAAAAAAACTACTGGACAGATTTACACCAAATTTACAAAAGCACGCTTTTGGGACCAGGCTGCCGCTCCTGCCGCAAATTTGGTGTAAATCCGTCCAGCGGTTCGGGCTGTAGCCGTGCGCAAAGTTTTTTCCCATTCAGTCTATGGGAAAAAAAAACTTTTGGGACCCCCCCTATAACTTTGCCCCCCTGGACGAATCCTCACCAAACTTTGCAAAAAAATTTAGAGTGACCCAAATACTTTTTTTGCAAAGTTTGGTGAGGATCCGTCCAGGGAGAGCGAAGTTATAAGCCACCCAAAAAGTGCTCTTCCTATGGAAACAGCAACTTAACCATATCTACATGGCCACTACCGTGGCCATGTAATATATATATATATATATATATATTTTCAAAAGAACTGGCTGAACGTCAGTTATGCCTTCTTACCAGGCTTAAATAATCAGTCCGTGACCAGCAAATCCATAATGGCTTCTTTATTAGTTAAAATACAGCATTGTAGCTTCCCAGAAAAGTCGACGCTACCACCTTAGTGTTTAAATACATAAAACATGCCTGCAGAGATAGAAATGGGACATGGGGATCCAACGACCATGAACATAAAGGAGGGGACTTAATTGTGTTGGTGCGGCCGGCGGACATCTTTGAACAGGGCTTAATCCCTACAAAGTTAAGCTATGTTAATCCATGATTGAGTAATCATTTAAGGATTTACTTTTCACTCAATATAAATTGTCCAACCAACAAATCCATTACATTAGTTCCTTAAAAAAGTCCCTCAACATTGTCCAATCTTCACAATCTCTTTAAATAAAGTGCCTTGTGCCTTTATACTTAAAGTGCATAGTGCATGAAAATAGTGCCTAGTGCTAGCAGCTTTACTAAAGTGCCTAGTGCTTTAGTGCATATCAGCCTCCGATTATCAGACAGTGCTTAGTGCTTTCAACTTCAAATCAGTGTAGAAATCTATTTCTACTCTTAAACTGAGTTACCTCCCCGGTTTTTCTTCAATGTCTCTAGTCTGTAGTAAAATCCATTCACAATAACCAGAGTAAAACATACATGGTGACTAATATAAAAAGGTGCATAAAAACCCCGAAATACACAACATATTATCAAAAAAGTGCAGTTAAAAATACTCAACAATAATGGATTTTCACTTTTAAAACCCAATTATGAAAACACTTTATATCAGTCAGTCCTTATTGATAAGAAGTGCCAGGTTGTTTTGTATATGATAATACTTATACTAGTGCCCTAAGAAAGTGTATGGTTCTTCGTCTATGTTATGGCCTTGCGGTTGTTTTGTTTCAAAGTCCAAGATGCAACGGGTTTCTTGTTGTCTGAGCTTTTTTTCTCGATCTCCCCCTCTCGGGCCATTTTCAATTGCATGGATACCAAAGAAAGCAAAACTGTCCATATTGCTTTTATGGCATTCAGTGAAATGTTTTGCCATCGGATAGTTGACATCTTTGTTTTGTATGGCTCTCACATGTTGTTGTACCCTTATTTTTAATTTGCATTTGGTGCTGCCCACGTACCACTTTTTACATTTGCACATCAGAATATATACTGCATATTCAGTATCACACGTGATTTTTTCATTGATATATTCAGTTGATTTTGTTATTGGATGCTCAAAGGTGGTGCAGTTCTTTGCAAATTTACACATATTGCATCTTGTGCATTTGTTGAAACCTTTCTTCCGATTGGTCAACCAGGCACTCTTGTCCTTGGCTACTTCTTTATCCATGAAACTGTGAACCAATTTACCCTTGATTGAAGTATTTCTTCTGTAACTGATGTCTGGATGTTTTTTCAGCAGGCCTCCAATGTCCTTATCGATTGTTAAAACTTTCCAATGTCTCTGTAACACACGTTTCACCTCTGTGGTTTGGCTATCATACGTGAGTATGAGTCGTACTTCCTCGTTCTCATTATTCATAGCTTTTTCTTTGTCTGCCAAGAGGATTTGTCTATCATGACTTCTGGCTTTTAAATACGCTCTTTCAATGACTTTTTTAGGGTAACACTGTTGTCGAAATCCTCTTGCTGTGATTTTGCTTTCTGCATAGTATGTTTCTAAAGTTGTGCTGTTCCTTCTTAACCTTATGAATTCACCATATGGTACACTCCAGATCAAACTCTTAGGATGCCCGCTTTTAGCGTGTAGTGGCAAATTTGATCCTGTGGGTTTTCTGTGTATTTCACACGTTAGAGTTTGCTCCACTATTCTTAAATTAACATCCAAGAAAGTTATGAACGAATAACTCGGTGTTTCTGTGAATCTTAAGTTGTTCTCATTTTGGTTCAGATGCTTTACAAAATCATACCAACCAACCTCTGTCCCTTTCCAAATTACAAATAAGTCATCTATATATCGAAGCCAGATAACCACATTTTCAGTAAAATCATGATTCTGTTCTGTCCATACTTCTGTAGCTTCCCAGGCCCCCATAGTCAAATTGGCATAGGGTGGGGCAAATGTTGTCCCCATAGCCGTGCCCTGTATTTGCCTGAAATATTCTTCATTGAAAACAAAGATGTTGTTAGTGAGGCAGAGATCAATCATAGCTACAATAATTTGTGTGTGTTCCAGATAGTTGAGGGACCTGGTGTTTAGATATCTTTCACAAGCTTTTTTGCCATAATTATGTTCGATTGACATATATAAGGACACCACGCCCATGGTTGCCATCATGAAGTTGGATTCCCGGGGTATATTGTTAACTCGCAAAAGAAAATCCTTTGTGTCTTTGAGATAGGAAGGTAATGAGGAGACGAAGGGCAAAAGAGTTTCATCTATGAATTTCGACATGTTCTCCAACACTGACCCCACTAGGGAAACGATCGGTCTTCCCGGTGGTTTGTTTACTGTTCTTATGTATTTTCGGAAGAAAATATATGGTTGGTGTGATGGAGTTGGTCGTTCGTAGAAATTTGCAATTTTCTTCAGTTAGTATGCCTTTCTGTTCCCAACCTGCTACAAATTTCTTTACTTTCTCTTCTAATGCTTTTGTTGGATTTTTTCCACATTTTCCATAGCATTTTTTATCATTTAACTATGTGTATGCCTCGTTAACATAATTTTCACGATTCATTAGGACAATGTTTCGTCCTTTATCTGAGGACTTAATCACACAGTTTGTCAGGTTGCACAGTTCATTAAGTCCTCAATTACCAGTGTAGGTAGCACTCCATGTCAATGGAATTATAAGAGATGCAAATCTGAGATTATATATATATATATATATATATATATATATATATATATATATATATATATATATATATATATATATATATATATATATATATATATATATATTATATATTTTATTTTTTATTTTTTTGGCATTCATTCCTTCTGCAAAGCGGATGTCGGGAGGCTGTGGTCCCAGGTGTCTAGTATAGATGGGATTGGGGTATAGATCACACTTTTACTTTTGATTGCTATACTAGATGGGGAGGAAGGATTGGAGGCTGGACGGGACTGGTTGTAAATGGAGGGAGAAAGTGGTTCGTAAATGGGTTAATTTTCCAGAGGCTGGGTAGGGGGACTTGTGTTGTGTGATCTTTGCCTCTAGCTATTAGTAGGCTTTTGCTGGTTGTCCTTGGGTTGGATCCATAGGGGTTGGATATTTACACAGGCGAGTTATTGGTTGGCATAATTAACTTATAGGTTGAAAAGATGAAATTACTAAGTTAATTTAGTCAGTGATTGCGGCAGCATATAGAGTAAATAGGGCCCTGTCGTCTGTGGATGATCCATACCTTACTGCGTGGTTCATGGCAACGGTGTGGTGGTTGGACATGGGACATGGAGCTGTGATGAGATTGTCATTGTTGAGTAGTTCTTTGAATGCATATTTCTGTTTTTTGTTTACTGTTGCATGTGTTCAGATTTATGTGAACCAGTTTGGAATTTAGGTTTTCTATTGCTATGCTTATTGTCTCGTACAGAGTTCATTTTAATGGGGGCCGGGGGTAGCCGGGACACAAGGACTTTTCAAATGTATTATTTGTTTAGTTTGATAGGCTTGTGGCTCGCTAGCTGTTTCTGTTTCAGAGGGGGTGGGATTGGGTGTTTTTTGGAAGTGAATTTGTATACTTTTCAGACTATAATGAATTTGAATGATGTAGTTTGCAGTTTACAGTGGGAAAGACGAATAGTGGGGAGAATGAGTGCAGATTTGCGATTGGTTACTTGGAATGTCAATGGATTGAATAATGTGAATAAGAGGAAGAAAGTATTGGAATTTCTGAATGAGCAAAAGGGTGATGTATGTTTTTTGCAAAAAACACATATGAAGAAGGATGAGTTGGAATTTCTAAAGAAAGGTTGGGTGGAGAAAGTTTACGGAAGATCTTTTGATTCCAAATCCAGAGGTGTGGCGATCCTTATTAGGAAGATAGCTCCTATAAAAGTTTTGAAATATATTTCAGACAAAGGAGGACAAATAATTGCTTTGTTGGTGGACATTGAAGGTCAAACCTTATCTTTGTGTAACATCTATGCACCATCTGTACATCATGGTTCCTTTTTTAGGAAGGTGGTGCAGACTTTGCAGGACTTGGGATCTAGGGATATTGTCTTGGGCAGCGATTTTAACCTTGTGTTAGGTGCTAATATAGATAGGAGTAGAAATACTTCCAATAAACTTAATGACAGGCAGTTCTTAGCCTTGATTTGCTTTGTGAACACAATGTAAAGGATTGTTGGAGATTGGAACATCCTTCCAATAGGGAGTATAGTTTTTTTCGGGGGCACATTCGGTCTATTCTAGACTAGATATGTTTTTGTTGGCTGAGAAGATGACGGAGTCCTATAAAACGAGTGAAATTGGAAATATACTTTTGACAGATCATGCTCATGTTCTGATGCACTTGAGTTTAAGATATCCGTTGGCCAAACATTATTTGTGAAGGATGAACTGCTTGTTACTGCATAAAGAGGAAGAATTGGATAGCCTAATACAAGCGACTATTTTGTGGCCGACAATCATACGGGGGACATACATCCTGGTATTGTGTGGGAAGCTTTTAAATGCACAATGCGTGGACATCTAATAGGCTTGTCTAGTGGGAAGAGAAAACAGAGTGCCAGCAAAGAGGCTGAATTAGGGAAGCAGATAAGTGAGTTATCTAGAAGAGTTATGGGTGACCCATCAGTTAGTGATGCAGTAATGGAGCTTAAAAAATTGCAGAGAGAGATGAAGAAGTTGGTGGATGAACGCATGGACCAGAAGGATTTCTATCTGAAATGTGCTTACTTCGAAAAAGGGGAAAAGTGTGATAGGTGGGTTAGCTTACAGACTTCGGAAATGGGAGGTTGAACGTTCCATAACATTGATTTGTGATAGGAATGACAAAATCACCGATGATCCTGAGGAGATCAACAAGGTTTTTCGGGACTTTTATGTTGAATTGTACAAAAATGAGTTGGATGTGACAGGGAAGGGGGAGGGCTTCCTGGCTAAAGTGGATCTAACAAGGATTGCAGAGGGTGACTTGAAAGTGTTAGAGGGAATATTACAATGGATGAAATGAAGAGAGCAATTGGTAAACTGAATAGTGGGAAAGCCCCTGGGCCTGACGTATTTCCGGTTGAATTTTATAAGGTTTTGCCGAATTCCGCATTGCATTCGTTGAAGGATGTGTTTACAGAATCGTTAAGGAGCGGTTCATTACCTGAGTCTACTAGACATGCTATGATTTCTGTCTTCCTGAAAAAGGGGAAAGATGACACATTGCCAATGAGTTATAGACCTATCAGTCTCATAAATACTGACAGTAAAATTCTGGCTAAGGTTTTAGCATTGAGGTTGGAGAAAGTGCTTCCAGTATTAATCCACAGGGACCAATTGGGATTTGTGAAGGGGAGGAAGACTTCGAGCAATATCCGGGGACTGTTAAGCACAATATCCAAAGCGGGGGATCATCCAGAAGATAGTGCTGTCCTGTCGCTTGATGCAGAGAAAGCTTTCGACAGGGTTAACTGGGAATTCCTTTTCTCGGTGATGGTCAAAATGGGATTCGGAGAACATTTTGTGTCATGGGTTAGATTACTCTATACCAACCCTACGGCTGAAGTCAACACTAATGGTATAAGATCAAGGAAGTTTAATTTAGAAAGGGGAACTAGGCAAGGATGCCCACTGTTGCCACTTCTATTTGTGATTGCTTTGGAACCACAACCACTGGCTGCTCCTATTAGAATTGATGATAGGTTGAAGGGGTTGACATGCTGGGGGTTGCAGCAAAAAATGTGGTTGTTTGCGGATGATATGCTCCTAATACTTAGGGACCTGAAGCGATCTATACCAGCCCT
Organism: Ambystoma mexicanum; assembly: GCF_040938575.1. NCBI lineage: Eukaryota > Metazoa > Chordata > Amphibia > Caudata > Ambystomatidae > Ambystoma > Ambystoma mexicanum. Next base: position 706,259,103 of record NC_090930.1, on the reverse strand, counting down.
CATGGAGATAATGACCGAAATTTGGTTGTGTTCAGGTGTAAGATCAATTGGACAAAATCGGAGATCATGCCATTGATGCATATTAGTGAGAAGCAGTTCATTACTGACTTGGGTTTTAGGTGGTGTCAAGATAGATTGCTGTATTTGGGAATCTGGCTGATGCCGGTGATTAAAGACATGGTCTCAGAGAATATGAAAATTGTATGTAATACGATGAGAGATGATTTGGAGGGATGGAGTTTGTTGAACCTGTCGCTTTGGGGCAAGGTGAATGCCTTGAAGATCGTGGCAGCCCCAAAGATCAATTATGTACTAAGTATGCTTCCTTTAACTGTGCCGTCTTCAATATGGAAGACCTTGGACAGACTTCTTCAGGAATGTTTGTGGGACAAAAAACCTCCTAGGTTGAAGTTGTGGAAATTGCAGTTGCCGTTGATGAGGGGCGGTCTAGGGGTTCCCAATTTTAGAGCCTATCATCTGGCCTATTTCTCTAATTTTTTAGTTCCCTTCATTAAAGAAAAACATGATGAATGGGAGGTGTCTGAGACTAGCTCCAATGGACCGTTGACACCAAAGGCCTTGCTGACCTCTACTTCGAAAAGGAGCTGTGGAAAAGATAATTTGGTTGATTGCTTGAGGAACTCGTGGAGGAACTTGTGTGGTCTTCTGGGAATTCATGTTTTTAAAGATCCTGGAGCTTCGATTTGGATGAACCCTTCAGTTAAGATAAATGGTAGTGTTGTATTCTGGCCAGATTGGTTTCTGGGAGGTGTTCACTTTATTTCCGATTTGTTTAAAGATGATGTCTGGATGACAGCGAGGGAGCTACAACAGCGTTTTAAAATTGAGAACTTTAGGATTTTGGATTACAGAAAGCTTAAGTAATCAATTGGGCAAGTTAACTTTTTGAAGAGGATCAATTTGGATCTGTTTACAGGGAAGATAATGGGAGGGGAAGGAGGATTGGCCAGCAGAGTGTATGCAGCGATTGTGTCAAATTACAGAGGTAATGATTCTCTGAGAGTGGAGTGGAGTAGGAGGACTGGTTTGGATATCTCTGAGGACATGTGGCAACAAATGTGTATGAATGTTAAATTATGCTCTTTGGGACTCACAGAGAGGTCAAGGCAGATCAAGATCCTTAATCAAATTTATTGGTCACCAGAAAAAATGTGGAGAAGGGGGATGTTGGGAAGTTCGGAATTGTTGGAGATGTGTGCATGAACCCGGTACATTGGAGCACATGCTGTGGGATTGTAGGCTGGTGAGGTTGTTTTGGAGAAAGGTGGGTCAAGTGTGTGATGGTGTGGTTGAGGGGTTGCCAGCCTTGGATTTCAATATGGTTATCTTGGGAAGTGATGAATTGTTGGACCATCTTACACAATGTCAGAAAAAGTGGTTGTTCAGGGGTACCATGTAGGGTAAGAAGATAATTTTGCGCAATTGGAAACCACTTTGACTTTGAACATTAGATTGTGGTTGGATGAAATGCGCAATTTGGCAGAAATGGAAAGGGTGCTGTACAGGGGAAGATTGGCTTGCTTGATAAAATCTGGGGAAAGTTTCTTTCGCTGTATTAGTTTGATGAAGTTTTTTGGTGTGGGTGGGGGGCGGGGGATGTACATAGTTATGTTTTTGAATGCTTCTTACATTGTGTATTTTCTTTTGGTTCATGTGTTTATTGTGTATTGTATATGTTATTGGTTAAATGAAAAATAAAAGTTAAAAAAAAAAAAACAGACTGTTAAAATGCCTCGACTTAATTAAATGTTCTGATTAATTCAATGGTTTTGAAGGATGAACATTGATTTATCCCATATTGTAGACATCTTGATCTGTTATTCCCTTATCATAGGATTGTTTGGGGAACACAGTGAGAATGTGAACATTTTTGCTATTAGCCATGTACTCCAGTGGCCTGGGAAGTCGGGCAATACATGTCTTCATACTTCTTCCTCCCACTGTACAACTTTCAACACATGTCTTGCTCCTATTCTACATTCTGTAGTGGTGCTGTTCAGGTAAACAAGAATCTGTTGATCTCATGGCATATTTGACTGTGTTCCATCATTTGGTCAACATCTTGATGCACACTAGGGGCCCGATTCATGAAATGGGTGCAGAAGTACTGCAAGGTCTGCGTGCCAAGAAGGACACTGCGTGAGCCTGTGCGCAGAAAGAAAAATGCCCGCCCCCTGTATTCATGGAATTGACAGCGCAAAATAACCGTATTCACAAGTCACGCCTAGTACGCCCCGGACACGCAAAGCATGAACTCTCAGAACAGCAACCTTTGTGTGCTCCCCTGGGTGCGAATACATGCACCTTTCAAACAGTGCATGGGGTTCCCCGTAAGGAGGCCTGCTGATCGGGGACACACCGCGCAGTCCCCCGTAACTTTATCCGGCACCCCAACACCATGCGAATAAAAATCGTAACTCGGCATTAACTCAGGAAGTCTGCATGTGAACCCACGTAAAACATTCATGCACCCGCTAAACTGCTTACACGCACCCCTAACTTACATCGGAACCTGGATTGAGCACATGCATCCGGAAGTCCAACATGCGACCCCACCTGCATGGTGAAAATCCTATGTGCAAGTGTAGTTACACCTGCCTTCGGATGGCGGATCGCATGAAGGACTTAAATGGCAATTTTCCCAGGCGATATGTTGCATGATCAAATCTATGAATACGTCTTGTGCTGTGCAATAGTGGGTGTGCAAGAGACAGCCTGCAGGCCATTCCTGTGAACGCCCACTTTGTCGCAAGTTCTTCCCCATTTTGTTGTTCTGTCCCGTTCCCAGCCCTCTGCACAGGCCACGTCTTTGCTCTGCTAGGTTTCTCGCACAAGGCCCTCAACAGCTCGCACAGCCATGCCGGGCAAGCGCAAACTCTGTGCAAGTCCAGGAAAAGTATTGCGCATTCGGTTTCATTAATCGACATGCAGCAGCGTGTGCACGTACCCTCTTTTCTGTGCAGATAATTCCATGAATCGGTCCTTTTGTCATTTTCTACTGTTTCGTCAACGTCTTGAGGCATACTAGTCCACCAGTAGAGCTCTCTGTGACCTCTTTGTGAGGGTTTTTCCTAGACATCCTGCATAATTTAACTGTGTTGGTGAAATTTGTGCAGCTTTCTGCAGTACTTTTTTTTGTTCTTAACAGTAGGTTTATGTTCATGTGTAGCTCGCTAACTATTTTCCAGAATAGTTAAAAACCCTCAGATGTGATTCTTTTGGCAGGTCATCCCCTTCTCACAAAGTGGAGTGCTGTGTTTACGGTATTGTCCTCATCCATTTGTGCTTGCTTTCTTGTTTGGGGATTGTGACTGATCACATTTTGGGGTATCAGTGGTCCAGGGGTGAATATCCATTTCTAAACCATCAATCAGCCCCACACCTCTAATACACCAGAATGGATTGGAAGAGATTTGATTAAATAGGCATACAATTCAAATTATAAACCTCCCTGTCCAATTTTGGTAACGTGTATGGAACGGCAGGCTTATCTCCTCTGAAGGTCGTGGATCGTTGGTTAGTTGCAGCAGTGAAAATACAATATTAACCAATGATAAAAGGAGTGTCCAGTCAAGATTGTATAAAAATATCAATTTTATTATTGCACAACAGGCAATCTAACAACACTACGAAAGACAATAGACCCTGTAAAGCAATGCAGAGAACACACAGTTCTAAGAAGTAAAAAGTATGCACTCTGGATACTGACAGGAGGGTGGTTGGCATGGTTAATAACCACAATAGTTGGTAAGAGTTTCTTGGCTTCAGCAAAATGGAAAAGCAGTCTTAAATTCTCTCCAGGGGCCTTCTGGGATGGACCAGGGGGGCAGAACCACAATATACGTTTTGTAGTTGGTGTTCTTTGTGCACTTTGCAGGCTTCTGTGACAGAGTTTGAGATGTAAGTAAGCTGTGGGTATAAGGCAAAAAGACAATTTGGTGAGCAAAGCTGGATGAATAGCTGCAGGCTGGCCTACATGGCAGCTCGGGGTCAGGAATCATTATCTCAGTTCTGTTCAGCAGTTCTAAAGCACTTGTCGAGACATCTTGGATGTCTTTAAAAGACTGTAGCTTGACAACTGTCAGCGTTGCAGTCAGTTGTGGATCAAGGAACACGACTGGCTCAAAAATGTCTTATAAGGTGGACTCTGGTAGATGCTCATCGAGGCACTTCTTCCAGCTTCTTCAATAAGCCTGTGCCGTCATTTAAGGCAGACGGCCAAAAGCTCAGGAGTGTGCTGCTGGCAGATGTCTTGTCCTTGGTTGTAGGTTCAGAGACCTTCTGGTACTCCCTTTCCATGAAGCTGGTTACAGAATCTAGCAGGGTACACTGTGTGCTGGCTGGTTCCTGGTTCCGGAGCAGCTGACGGGTCCTCTGAGTTCTGTTTCTCCCTCTGTTCCCTGGGAGTAGTTTAGGGGAGCAGTTTTGCTTCCCTCATTATATATTCTGGTCTTCCTTCACTGGCAGAAGATGTAAAGCAGCCTGCACCTTCATCCAGGGTGCAAGGTTGAGTTCTTCTTACTTCCTTCTTGTGAAGTCTTCAGATGATCTGCCAAAAGAGGGGCTGATCCCTCTTTTAAAGCCAAGTGGGCCACAGTAATTGTTCTATGACACACCTATCTTAGTGAACCAATACTGGGGTCCCTGCTTCCTATGCGTGAGATCATAACCAGAGTGCTTTTAAACAGGAAAGGTAAAGGGGTGAAAACAGGAACAAGGTGTGCCACAGAACTAGTATGACAGAACCCTTCTCTCAACAGGCTCACTCCCTTGCGCTACTAAGTCCCACCCACCTTACTGTCTCTTTTGTCCAAAGAATGTCTCTGGTTAATAGTCCTTCCTGTGTGGTTCCTGTTAAAGTGGCAGACCTCCCTTGAGGCTAATGAGAGACCAGACTCTCTTCCTCCTACAAACCACATTCTCATACCTAATGAATGCCACCCTAGCATTGTGGCCTACTGTAAACAGACCCAGACATGACAGTTTATTGCCATTGATACTGAGAGGCAGCAGCTGGCTTCAGGGTGACATAGTTACATATGAAAGCTTGTTGGGTTTCCTGTCTCCTTTGCAATCCTCTGCACCCAGGCCCTGTGTGGGCCCGTTTGAAGTACCCACTTTTGGAATGATTATCGCTACCACCAACTTCAGTTCCTAACAATAGACCAGGGAGGTTCAATGGAGCATTTGTCAGTCAAACAGGCTGACTACAGCAGGGGGATGTTTGGTCCTCCCCCTTCCTCCGGATGACAACATGCACTCATTGGCTGTCACATTCACACTAAATATGACAGGGGCAGACTGTGCCTGTGAGAATGGTTCATCCTGGGGTACACGGGTCTATGCTTTGTTGTGGTGTGAGCATAGGACAATGTGTGTGGATTAGCCCCAGACATTTTCTTGAGGTCGGTTTACCACCATTCTATTTAATTAAACCTTACCAAAAAAGCCCAGGTGAGCGCACGACCACCAGGCGCATGGTCGAATTAATCACAGGGATGGTTCCTTTTGTTTTTCTGGGCACGTCATTTATGCTTGCAACAATGCTTTTGACATGCAGTTAGGACTCTCCACTATCTGCTTCGAGGTATAGCATGGAAAGGCAGCCAGATTTTGTGCTCTGGCACCCAGGAATATACTTGATTGTTTGAGTTCTGATGTCATTATGATAATAATTTGCTTGGCAGCATTCAAGTCGAGCTTGATTTCCACCATAGATTGGCGGGGCCATTGTAGATCTGGGCTGCCTCATTTTGCTATGTATACTCTGTCTTGTGTGAATCTGGCCTTGAACATGATTGTTTTTGCCATTTCCCAATAGCATAATGGTTGTCCAATGTAATTGAACATACTCTTCTTTCTTTTTTTCATGGGGTAGTCTTTGCAATGCCACAATTCCTTGCAGATACCTATCAACATAATAGAGAAGTCAGAGTCAGCTAACATGCGTATGCGTCTCTTTCCCAACTATATTTCACACAGGGCTTGACCGCTCTGGCTTTCGTTTTATGAATAGGATACGTCCTCTCTTGTGTTCTTCAGATGAGGTTGATCTTTTGGAGCTGCTCTCTCTCTGCATAACCACAGTTGTTCATGGCCTTGTAAACTTTGGAGAAATGAGAATAGTTTTTGTGCATTTTGCATCTTTTGTTGCAAAATTTGCATCAATGGCTATGTGCTGCCTGCCTCTGCAGTGATAACATTCTTTCTCTTGTCTGTTTTGTTGTCTCTCTGGACTGTGGCAGCTATTCCTTCAGCCTTTAGGCCTTTAAATTATTGCATTGATTTCTCGTAGATCGGGTTCTTGGCTTTGTATTGTTGTTGTTGCTGCATGTCTTTCTGCCTCCTTAGTGTTGTTTGCTACTGCCATGCTTCCTTCCAGGTTGAGAGCTTTGCTTTGCACTAGCGTCTCCTGTGTTTCAGTGTCCCTGAATTCATCTAGTATCATGTCTCTGAGCTCTTCATCAGCATTGACGCCAAAACAGAATAAAACCAACAGCACCCATAGATGTCTTAAGTACTCGTAAATGTTCTAGTTTGCACCCTGCCGCATATTGTAGAGTATCTGACGGTTGACTTTGCATCACCCTTGAATCACTCTGAGCCAGGTATAGAATCGATTGGTGCAACTACTTTTTTACAGGACACAATTATCCCGGACGATGGGCAGGTGTCCGAAAGGCATCGGCTACTGTATCTGCCACTTCTATTAGAAGAATAAGATGAATTGCACCATTAAAGGATGCTAAGAAAGAAGACACACACACGTTGTTATGTTTTCATTTCTATTTTTGGACTAAGAATTGAATAAATGCAGTCAGGTTTATTACAATATTGGCGTCTTCAGATCTGATGGTTTACACCATCAGAATAATTCTTCTTGTTAAATCCCTTGACATGGAACATTTCTGTTGCGCTTATCATGGCTTCCTCGCATTTGTCATTGATCTTTGAACCATTAGTGCTTTTCTCTGTGGGTGGGGTATTCCACACTCACTGGCCTTCTGTTTTCAGATCACTTATTAATAGGGCTGTTTTCCTGCCCACTGGTTCTTGGTATGCCCATAGTGCCTCGATGTACGTTTCAAAGTTTGGTTCCACTAGGCCCATGGTACTGTTTGTACCTGGTGTTGGCCTAAATGTTGGTGGCGGAACAATTCCTTGTACCATGGCTGGCTTCCTCTGTGCTCTCTCACTGAGTACTTCTACTTGCTCTTATGTTTCCTCATTATCTGCTTCTTCCAGCATCCCATGTATCATCTCCGCTGTTAGAGTGGGGTCACACAAACCCCTTAATTCCCTTTCACCAATTTCTGGCTTTCTAAATAAAGACTCTCACGCTGACAATTGATATTTATTTAAATTGTATTGATTAGACGGACACATGGTGAGCAAGTTCAGGGGAGACTCGGCAGCTCGACCCTGTTTATGCTCCTCATCCTTTCTAGCCTGCCCTCTACACTGCCTCCATATGATCTTACTGTGGTCCTGAAGTGTGCACTGCACTGTTCCAACCTAGGAAGGAAGGAAGGAAGGAAGGAAGGAAGGAAGGAAGGAAGGAAGGAAGGAAGGAAGGAAGGAAGGAAGGAAGGAAGGAAGGAAGGAAGGAAGGAAGGAAGGAAGGAAGGAAGGAAGGAAGGAAGGAAGGAAGGAAGGAAGGAAGGAAGGAAGGAAGGAAGGAAGGAAGGAAGGAAGGAAGGAAGGAAGGAAGGAAGGGAGGGAGGGAGGGAGGGAGGGAGGGAGGGAGGGAGGGAGGGAGGGAGGGAGGGAGGGAGGGAGGGAGGGAGGGAGGAAGGAAGGAAGGAAGGAAGGAAGGAAGGAAGGAAGGAAGGAAGGAAGGAAGGAAGGAAGGAAGGAAGGAAGGAAGGAAGGAAGGAAGGAAGGAAGGAAGGAAGGAAGGAAGGAAGGAAGGAAGGAAGGAAGGAAGGAAGGAAGGAAGGAAGCTAGCAGGCTGCCTGGTTGTGGGACCTGGCAAAGATTCATGGTGCAGGGTTTGTGTACCCAATAAAAAATGATCCATCCAGTTTGCGAAATTTACACTAACACTGTTGTAAAGGAGTGTAAATTAAGAGTACATGTTAGCAAGGCAAGAAAATCTGTATTAGCAGACATTTTATGTGATCGGGAATTATCGTAATTCAAAGAAAAAGCATGTGCTGAATAACACGTATGTGTACTCTAGTATTCGAAAATTCTCAATAGCATGCGTTCTGACTAACACATGCCACAAACCCAGAGCAATTGCTGCCCCTGTTGCTGCCCACAGAATGGATTTAATATGTTGTTCAAAGGCATTCTAGAATTTGTTGTTCATTTTAGTTAGGATTCACAGCACGAACACTTTGCAGTCCACTATTAAAGTGTAACGGTATTCAAACATCATAAACACGCACCTTGCCTCGAAAGATCAATTATTTTGTTTAAATGCTCATCAGTCACAGAGCACTTACAATAAACATCTCCAATTTAAATAAGTCCGCCAAGAACGACCTATGCAATATCTGCAGATGAGCAGGACATTCAATAAACATGTAAATAGAAACTCTGTGTGTAAAAGAATGCACATGCAGATAATGGAGTCTGAGAAAGCACACTTTAATAGGTCAGAATATTGTGAAGTAGCATGACATGTTTTGAAAAACCATGGCGAAATGTGAAATATGTCCAATGTGCAGGGACCACAAAAACAATCTAGAAAAGACTGAACATAGTCATTATAACGTGGTTGAGTGTGTGTGTATGTATGCATGTCTGTGTCTGTGTGTGTTCCTGGTGTGCACAATGGTGAAGATATGCAAGGAGGAGACTGTGTGTGTTAAGGAGGGAAAGGTTTCTGGTTAAAAGGAGAAAGAAATTGTCTTGGATAGAGATGATTTGGTGTAAGGGAGGGAGTGTGGACCAGGCAGTAGGGCCTACTTTATTGGAGTTGGAAGGTGATGTTTATTGGTAGCATAGATAGGTTTTCACCTTGGAGAAGAAAGGAAAGGGCACTACCTGGAAAAAGCAAGAGATAGATATTGGATAGGTGAAAGATATTATCTGGAGGTCAACAGTGGAGGAAGTTGTCGGTTTGAAGAAGGAAACAAATATTGATTTGAAGGTGAAGGATACAATCTGGAAGAAGGCCACAAGATATTTGAGCCTCATTACGAAGTTGCCGGTCCAGTACAATGGTACCGGTATGCTTGCCGGTACCGTTGTTACCGGACCGGCAAACTCTGAGTTGTCCCGCGGGTGCCTTTCATTCCGCCAGGTCTGCCCTGGTGGAATGAAAGGCACCCGCGAGCACAGCATGCCTGTAGCACCGGCACCTTTATGAATAGTGCCGGTGCTACAGGCATCCCCATTCCCATTGAGCCCTATGGGGCTGAAATGGGACTTAGGATCTACCAACACCCGCGAAAGGGCAATTACCGGGTCCGGCGGGGTCGGAATACCCTGGTAATTGCCCATTCGTGTGTGCCGCACTTTCATGCCGGTATGGAGGTAGTCTTGCTGCTCTTACCAGCAAGGCTACCTCCAACCTCGTAATGAGGCCCTTGACTGGCAGAAAGGGAAAAATAATTTAGGAAACAGAGAGGAGGAGGAGACTGGCTGGTCCAGTTGTTTTAGGGAAAAGAAAGCGTGTCAACAGTCTACACAGATACAATCTCATCACCCTGGCCCTTATTGACCTTCTTTGGCTCCCACTGCATGCAAAATCACCTTCAAGTCTTGCTGGGTCATCCTTAAGTCAGTCACCCTCAAGTCACCCAGCTAACCTGGAGAGAAACTCAGCATCTCTGGCGGACAGCGCACCACCAGAAGCCGGGACATGTGCACACTTGAAATCCGCTGCTGCAAAAAGGAAAGGACCAGAAAACAAGCCTTCGCTGCCTACGCCCCAATACTATGGAGCCTCCACTCCATCAGCATCAGATTTGCCCTCACGCTCTTACAATTCAGAAAAGTACTCAAGACCCACCTGTTCAATGTATCTCTTCGCCTCAACACCTAGGCCATCACATTGCCCGTCACGCCACCTGACTTGCTAGATTCCGCCGCCTCTCTGCTCCCCAACACCCGGTACAGCTGTACTCCTCCTCTGCGCCCCTCTGTATCCCACCCCATTGTATATCTGTTCTGTTGTTAACTCTGAAAAGCATTCTGTTATGCATCTGTGCTATTGTATACCTCTGTAAAGCTCTCTGTTATGTATCTGTATTGTTGTATACATCTGTAAAGCGCTCTGTTGCTTCTCGAAGCTAGGTCTGTGCTCAATAAACACCATAATAACAATAGGGGGAGTGCTTAAAATCGCTCTGTCCAATGCAGAGTTTTCACAGAGTTGGATGCAGAGTTGTTGCAGTCTGGCAGCACTGGCATTACTGGCAGTGTTTTCTTGCATTCCACCGCTTCATCACGAAGGAGGGGAGGTGCTTAAAATACGGTGGTCCAACGCGGAGCGTTCGCGGAGTTGGATGTACAGCTGTTGCAGTCTGGCAGCACTGTCATTACTGGCAGTGTTTTCTTGCTTTCCACATGCATCATCACGAAGGAGGGGAGGTGCTTAAAATCCCTCAGTTCAGCGCAGAGCGCTCGTGGAGTTGGACTCAGATTTGTTGCAGTCTGGCAGTCTCCAGCAGTCTCCAGTGGATACTGTTGCATTATTTTGTTCTACTGAGAACCTTGTGGCAGCACTTTTTAATAACTAGCTGGGATCTGCACCTGGCCCCTTGTCTTATATTATTAAGGTGAGCACTGCCTGAAAACTGTTTAACTTGACTATACTTTTCCACACAAAACATTTTTGGGGTGACTGTGGGCCACTTGCCTTTGAGCCCCTTACTGTTAGTTCTGGTGTGCTTATAAAGAGAACCACTACACCCCCCCTTCTCAACCCGGAGGCTACATGTGTGGAAAATGGCAGCTGCTAAACTACGCAGCGGCCATATGTTGATCACAGAGAAGGGTCTGGTAGCACTGAAAGAACTAGATGAGAGAGGTACCGAACTGACTGGGCTTATCCAGCCCCCAGGACCATCACTGGTACCAGGCAGAGAGGGGTGGTTGGACTGGCCTCTCTCTCCTCCTTGCCTTTCTCTGAAATGGTGGCTAGATCTTCTTCACTTTCCTTTTCGACTGAATCCTTGGAAACATTGCCCTCAACCATGGGGGTAAATCAACCATTATTCAACAAGGAAGTGTATAAACAACCAAACTCCTGTCCCCCCAAATGCGCTTTTCCTACTGGTACAAGGGAAAAGAAAGGGGAAGGCATGGAACTATCCCTGGCCCCCATGGAAAACCTAGGGGAATCAATCGTTCTGGACCATTCTCTTGAACGATTATGCAAAAACATGGAGGGCATAACAAACAGAACCTTCAGAATGACCCAAACAAGGGGGACTTCCGCGCTGGAACAATCTGATCTTTCTCCTAGCCTCTTTGTGGAAAACCCGGTAACTTCATCACCAAAATAAGCTGGGATTGATGTTAAAGCAGCCATTGAATTCAAATCTTTTTACTCCCTGCAACACCGCGATGAGGCGTGATTCCGCACTTATTTCACAGATGGATTCCTTTGGGTGAGCCTCCATCTCAACACTGCATCTTGTGCTGGAATCACTGCTCAGACTCTACTATAATATCAAGGATGCTGTGCAGGGAAACACATACAAGCTGGGGATGCTTGATTCAAATGTTGCTTTACTCCTGCCAGGAACAAATAGTGCTCTGCCGGGAACCAACACTTCGAATCACCAGAAAACTACTCTCAACACCATTGCAGTTAATCACTATCTGATACTGATTCAATCAAAGACTTAGCCCAGGATCAACCCTCGCCAAACAATCGTTGCACCTCTATAGGCTTGCAGGGAAATAGGGCCGAGGTAGCGGCCTCCAAAAAGAATACAAAGACCATCACCACTTTTCTGGGAAACTGTTTGGTTACTCTAACAACTCATGTGCCCAAACCTGTGTAGATGTCAGAACCGGTTTTACCAGTAGAGGCCCCTGGAGCATGATATGCCAAATGTACTTCATCCAGCAGAACTGCACCCCACTGGCTCCCAGCAATAGGTGCACAGTTTGAGGGATCTAAGTGTGCAAAACAAGCAAGACACAATTCAGGGCACATCCATAGGCTGAGAGTTCTTAAATCAGAATAAAGACCAACTATTTATGACTAGAAGCCTTATGATAAAGGGCTTTTCGGCAATTCCATCTCTGAGAGCTCTGCGTTTCGATGACATAGACCGCGTCCTCTTCCCGAAATAGGGGACAATGAGGTTGGTTTGCCATTTTACATCTAATATGATAGCACACATAGTTTTCCAAGAAAGGCACTTTCTGACATCTTTGGGTTATGAATGACATGACCTCCATAGCTGCTTGTAAGAACATTCTGGACATTTGGGCAAGGGTGGTAGGGAGGGAGGCCACATGGTCAAATAATTTCTCAGTGGAAGGGTTTAGTGAAACTCTCAACAAATGTCTCCACTTGCTGGCTGAAAAGGGCATCTTCACCAGCACAAATAAATACATCCATATAACGACATGGTGGCATTGGTAATGAGAAAAAAAGACCTCAGAGCCCTCAGTTAGAGGGACATTGTTTAACATCTAAAAGTAAACGCACACTTTGAGGGAAATCAAGGAAATTCAACATGCCTTGGTGGGGAAAAATAATGCAAAGTTGTGTTCCCTAATAAAGGGTATGGCAAATGGCCACGGTACACAGGTGGGATGCTCCATAAAGGAGCAGGCGTTGATAGCTTACTTCAGTTTCTATGGGGGACGTTGACTGCCCAGTCCCTTTGACTGGCGTGGGTGAATAGGGATTGTTCCGTTGGGAGGAGGATGACATCCTTTGGGCTATAGGATGCGCAAAGGCCTCCAGACCACCTGGCCCAGACTGCATTCCACCTATGCTGATAAAGAAAGATCCTCGGGTCTGGGTGGGTCCTCTCTTGACACTATTCAAGAATGCTTACGGAACATATAAAATACCTTCCACGTGGCATCAATCCATAATTATGCCCATCCACAAATAATAATAAACCCTAATGATCCGAGCAATTTTAGGCCGATTGCCTTACTGGATTCAAATAGTACTATGTTTGGCACACTTCTACCTTTAGACCTACCCTCACGCTATCAGGTGGGGTTCCGTTCCAGTATGGCGATCACCCTGAACACAACAGTACTCTTGCATGTACTTGCAGCAGTAAAAAAAATGGGGTGGTGGGCCTTATGTACATTGCATCAGTAGACATGTCAAGTGCATTTGACACCAGGAGCCTGAACCCACTCTGGAGGAAACTCCTTGGGTGGAACATCGCCCTGAAAATGATTCAACTTTTGGCGCTGTTACATAGTGATGCAGTGCTGAGGGTAAGGTTGACCAGGGGGCTGGTGTGTTTTGTGGCCCAGTTACAACTTTTGTGGGATTTACGCAGGGCTGCGTCGTAGCCCCTTCTCTCTTCATTCTGTACATGGCAGACTTGAATACAGTATAGGAGTCTGGCGTAACATTCCCTGTGAAAATCGGCAATATGATATTATATTGGCTAGAATTTGCTGATAACATTATTCTGTTCAACAAAACACCAATAGGCCTCCACAGGAAACTGACCTTCTTCCATCAATACGCTGTCATTAACAATTTAAAGGTAAATGGGAACAAATCAAAACTCATTATTTTCTCACCAAAACAGGGTGCAAAGGGATTAATCTGGAAGGTGTCCTGAATATCCCCTTGAACAAATAGTCAATGAGATATTTGGGCTTTAACCTTACCAACAGCTACTCCAGGGAAGCCTGGAAAACATTTTTGAAGGGAGGGTTCACTCCGCTGCTCGCCCATATGAAAAGAGTGTATTCTCAATTGTGCCATTACTCCCTCCTTCCTTTGGCAAGGTTCTACCTGCAGAAGGTTGACCCAACTATACTTTATGGGTTGGCTATTGTGCCATTTGACATGGGGCCATGCTTGAACACATTGCGAGGCCAGCTAAGGAAGAAAACCGTGGATCTGGCTATCTCCCTGCCAAATGTGGTTGTAAGGCACGAGATGGGACTGGTGGTCTCTCTACAGCCAGGGCACTGTGGAAGGAATTGTCAAGTATGCCGAATTTCTAACCCCTCCAAATAACCTACTATATCAACATTTGGGGGAGGAGTCTGCCCTGAATTCGGCTAATTCGATTAACAACTTCAGGGAAAAAATGCATGCAATCTTGCACTTAATAGGTTCTTCGATCAAGGAATTGAAGACCACTCCAAACTTGGTGAATAAAAAGTTATTTGTGAAGGATTGGTGTGAAATTCGTGACTTGTTGGCAACGTATTCCCTCTACGAAGAGTACGCCAAATTTAGAAAAAACAGAGGGGAAACTGTACAATATGTGTGTCTATTGCCTTGTCCAAAAGCTTGCAGGGTGCATATGCGCTTCCACCTAAATCAATTTCTAACGCTTGAGCTGAGGAGCGAATGGGATAAATCCATTACCATTACAAACTGTAGGCTATGCCGGGAGCATCCAGTAAACAAAGCATAAAAACATCTTGTTCTGAGTTGCGCAGCCTTGAGGGAGTCACAGCTGCGTTACTTGGGCTGGATCGAGCCTACTGAGATGCTTTGGGTCAGACTCATGTGGGGAAATGGGGTAAGACTGATTCTCTCCCTTCACGCATTGTTGTGCGTTGTTCATAAAATATTAGAAGATTCTGAGCCAATTTTATAGGGGTCCTCGAAAGAAAAATCTTGAGATAAACAAATGAGAATCTAAGCTGGATTGGAACGGATCGCTTGACTTGTAAATAATTGTGATAATAGTTCTTATTTTAGGATTCAAATTGTTTAAAACTGTTATACTTTGCTTTCTTTCTTCTTTCTTTCTTTTATTTTTTTCCTTACTGTTATATAAAAAGCTTATTTTTATAGCCTGAAACACAATAAAAAAACAAATAAAAACAAAATAATAATAATAATAATAATAATAATAATAATAATAATAATAATAATAATAATAATAATACATCAACAAAAATAATTAAGGTGAGAATACGTTTGGGGAGAGGGGAAAGTAGGAGGCTTGAATTAAGGAAGACAGTGTTGTTGTCAGGTAAAGGATGAAGAATACCACCAGGAGGGAGAGAATGAGACTGAGCTGCTGGAGAGGGTGATATAACCAGACCATCTTGTGCAAGAGAGAGGACAGATCACTGCCTTAAGTAGTGAGGATAGGGTTTTTTATAAGACCACATTTGTCCAGTGAAGAGTACAAAGGTGGATGGAGGAACTGGATGGTGCCGCACAATGGAGCAGGGACAGCTGAAGACAGCGAATGGCTGAGAAAGGAGAAGTGGATGGACAGTGAGAGTGGGTTCATGCTTCTCTGCTGATCCCAGCCAGGATGTAGCAGAGCATTCTGCAAACACGGA
This sequence comes from Ambystoma mexicanum, assembly GCF_040938575.1. Taxonomy (NCBI): domain Eukaryota; kingdom Metazoa; phylum Chordata; class Amphibia; order Caudata; family Ambystomatidae; genus Ambystoma; species Ambystoma mexicanum. Next base: position 706,243,653 of record NC_090930.1, on the reverse strand, counting down.
ATTTGTGCCCAGCGTGGTAGGAAACTCCCACTGCTCTAACAGGGGTGAAGTCCCATGAGAAGGCCCTGAAGGAGGAAGTGAGGATGTCAATGACACACCAATGCATCCACAACCTGGAAACCTCCATAACTCAAGGAGATGGTCTTTGGACCAAACAATTATCTCTTCACAGGCTCACAGGAGGGGAAGTGACATCCTCCTGGAGAAAGGATGGTTTTGTGTTTTTGTTTGTTTTAGAGACAGCGCAAGAGATGTGCATCATTTAGTACCTGCCACCTGACAGTTGGATGGGTAGAACTTTGCTACATTGGGCACTTTGTTGGAGAACCCCTTTTGAGCAAGTGCAGGAGTGCCTGCTCTTTTTGACTCTTGCTTGAAAACCCCCACATAATACCCAGGGACTTGGAGCTATCATCCGTGTGCTTTGTTTTGCAGAGATTTTCATCATCCTGACACTTTCCTTTCTAGATCTAGAGTATACCAAAAGGTTAATAAACACCCTTGAACCATATTATTTTTGTCACTGGATGCAGTTTTGGGAACACAGTTACAGCCAGTTATACGACCATCTTTTTAGAATGGGTAATACAATATTTAATAAAACTTAGCTGGTGACCGTATAAAATGAAGTAAACATATAAATGAAATAAAGTCAAATCGATATCTATCTCTATATATGTGAACATGTGTGGGTTTGTGGCTGGGTTTGTGGCCTGGCAAAGCGTTGTTCCTTATACAATTCCACACTTTTTCACCAATCTGCACCACCTATTTCATAGTTACCTATTAGGACCATCCGGACAATACTGGGTACAAGACATTTGTACACCCCATGCCATTCTCCAGATTTCAGCATTTCAGCAAAAGTCAAAATTTGTTTGTGGGGTTGTGGCTTGGCGAAGCCCTGTTCCTTATCCAATTGTACAGCGTTTAACAATCTGCTCCAAATTCTGCATATTTACCAGTTAGGACCCTCCGGACATTACTGGCTACATGACATATGGACACTCCACCCCATTCGCTGGATTTCAGCACAAGTCAACATTTGTTTGTGGGTTTGTGGCTTGGTGAAGCATTTTTCCTTATACAATTTCACACCATCTCACCAGTCTTTACCAACTTTTGCATAGTTACCTGTTAGGAGCCTCCAGACATTACTGGCTTCGTGACATTTTGACACCCCACCCTTTCCCTGGATTTCAACACCTTCACACATGAGACAGTTGCCTGAAATCAGCGAAACATCACTGTGGTCGTAGAAGGACCAGTCCTCAAACCTAGAATGAAGGGTTTCTGGGATATGTGTACCGCTATGCACCAAAATGAACTGCACCATGCCAGGGTGATGCAACAAGTGGGGAGACAGCACAGTAGGTCCCAGTAAATAGTGTTGCGACTGTATGGAATGTGGAATGTAGCAGGAATAGAACGGAGGGTTGGAATGGAAGGGAGAGGGAGAAAGGGGTCAGTTAAGATATAGGAATAAAGACGGACAGACATGTAAAAGGTATCCTGTCATCATTTAATAATATTTAAAGTATAAGCAAGTATATTACAATTGGCGACGATACGATGATCGATCCATGTTAGCTGTAAAGGGAATCAGTGGAGTAGCAGTGGCTTATGGAAATGTCCTGAGGAACTAGGAATCCGAAGAAGGAATTGTGGTACAAGAAAGTGAAGCTGCACATAATGAAAACAAAAGGAAAGAATCCAGTGTATGGGGTTGGCTGACTAAAAAAAAAAAAAAACATTTGGAAACGTTTGAAAGAAAGCAATTGACTTACGGAAGAGGACGAAGTTGGCATTTGCAGGAAACGCATAAGGGGAGTGAAAGGGAAACTTCCCAAGTAAAGGCTGTCTAGGACATGTGAGCGGATGGTATTGTAAGACAAATACGATGAGGGCAACACAAGGACTCTGTGACCCCTAAAATACAAAAGGAGGCAGCAGCTGGAGTGAAGGTAGGAAGCGCTAGGCTGAGTAATACAACAATACAAGTATTACTTATAATGTGAGTGGGAAGTTATACCGTGATATATGTGGAAATAGCAAATGGAATTAGCATGCATCTTTAAAATAATTGTGAGCCACATTTTTGAAATAATCGAAGGCCGCGAGACGCTTCCCTGCTCATGGCGCATGAAAGCACAGGACAGCAGTAACGTTAAAAAGTAGTGCACATATTAAAGAAAAGGACCTAGAAAACGTGGAAAACGTGTGGGGCCATATTAAGTTTGATAACTGTAACAATGAGGTTGTCGTGACGATGCAACGTGTCAGTGTAAACGAAACGCTATATGGGAAAGGAATGCAAGCAAATTCAATTAAATAAATGCAGAAATAAAGACGAGAAGTATAAGATATAAATGTGCAGTTGTGAAAACATATGATTGTGACAACACAACGAGTGTGAATGCAACGAAACAAGGTTGAAAATTACACACAAAGGCAAGACAACATAAAAGCATTTCTTAACGGAGTAGATACAATATAAACACGCACCATTGTCATTTATGACTGAGAGATGTTGCTCTGCTAAAGCGTCCTGGCATTAGAGTTCATCAGCTTCACCAGCCCCTCCGACAACAGCAACGTGACAAATAAAGATACAGTTCTGGTGGTAATAGCCAAACATGAGAAAGCAGTAATGAGGTGTGAAGCAGGATTAAAGAACGGACTCTTGCACCAACACAACAACACCAAGAACGCTGCAGTACATACACAAATAAAAAATAAAAAAGTAAAAAAAAATACCAATTCATAAGTGCATCAAAGGAGGACAAAATGTAGCATGTCACAGTCAAGACACTGAACAGTGATCTCCAAGATAGACGTAAGAAAGTCCAAGATTGATTCATAGATCAAGTGGCTGCACATGTGTGACAAGAACAAGTCCATGCTGGTAATTCAAAGCTACATTCGACATGTGACTGCACCAATTCCGGCCTATAACCACAACTATACTAAGCCATCGGCCCACTGCATACAGAAGCATGTGATTATATCTGGCTTGAGTAAATTATGAGATGCCTGTTCCTGGCAGAGTGATGAAATTAATATTCAATGATTGAACAGGAAACATGTTCCCAATGCAGCAATTCATTTCTTCCTGCGACAAAACAATGACATGGATGTTCAGCACATTGGATAAGAATTGCAGTCAGCAATATAAAGAGGTGAAAAAGTGATAACGGTGCAATACTTTGCAGAATTATCATGGTGGGACAGCATTTTCTATTTGGCCTCGAGCAATAACAGAATGCATAACGAAGCAAAAGCTACAATTTGGATGCGTGAACAACCCAATAAGAGGAAGCAGGGCAAACCAAAGGATCAAGTTAACACTGGGGGTCTTGCAACAGCCTACCTACCTGTGTAAAACGGAATCTAACCTTTGGAATAGAACTCTCCTTGGCTGTTTGAGAGGCATCAGCATAGCAAGTCATGTTTGGACACAGCACACAATAAAGCAAAGTGAACAAGGGATTGAGTTACGACACCTGCGTAACAAAGTCAATCAAACACTACAACAGTGCTGCCAACTTTGAATCAAAAAATCGAGTGGATGGTGTCATCCCAGAGAGTTAAGCAGGGCAGTAGAACGTACTGGGGTACAAAGGCAACAAACTGCATACACAAGATAATCTGTCCAACAGTAAGGATCTTGAAATTGTGCAATCAGGCAACATGGTCAAGAGGAGTGGAACAACGGCCAGGAGTGAGCAAACATGCCCCTAAGTAATGCAGGTGTGGATGCAAGACTGGCTGAGATGGCTATGATTCCGCTGGATTATTTAAATCGCCCTGACCCGTTCATGCTTGAGCCGCAGGAAGATCATGGGCAGCGGTGGCAAGACTGGGTGGAGGAGTTTGAAGGATTTCTGAGAGCCATGGGAAGCCAGGATGCCCTAAACAAAATGGATATATTTATGAACTTGGTGCGAGAAGAAGTGAAAGGTATTATTACAACCATTTCGAGTCAGGAAAGATCAACGTATCAATCGCTGATTTCTGTCATTGGTGAACGATTGGTTACACCTCCCAACCGAGATTATGAACGGTATGCTTTTTACCAGTGCACGCAAGGGCCACAGGAAACAATTGCACAGTTTGTGTTGCGATTGCAGACAAAAGCAGCGCACTGTGAGTTCATGAATTTTGGTGATGATGAGGTGATAAGACTAAGAATAATCAAAGGATGCACGTCATTGCAGCTTCGGAAACGGTGTCCTGTCAATTGGTCGACTGCAATTTGGTCGACTGCAATTTGGTCGACACCATTTGGTCGAATGCCAAATGGTCGAATTTTTTTTTTTTAATTTATATATATTTTTTGTGGGTTTTCGTGTGGGGAAAGAAAAAAAAAGGAAAAAAAAGGGTGTTGGGGGGGGACCCCCCCAAAAAAAAAAAAAGGGGTAAAAAAAAAAAAAAATTCGACCATTTGGCATTCGACCAAATGGTGTCGACCAATTGTCCTGTTGACCAAATGTTTTCGACCAATTGACTGGTAACCTTCGGAAACATCTCTTAAGAATTCCTCTCCCATTGAAAGTTGTTCTGCAATTAGCAAGAATATATGAAAGGGTTGAGAGACAAACAGTCAACATTGAGAGCAAAAAGAAAGTGGATACTATCTTGACCATGAGTTTTAACAGGCAAGGGTGGTCGCGAAATGCAAAGGTAACACCACGCCGAGGTGCCTGTAGTGGTATAGGACAATGTTATAGATGTGGGTTTGAGCTCTTGGTCAAATGTGTTTGCGATGTGGTCAAGGGAATCACTTCTGGTTTATCTGCAGAGAGAAGACTCCATTTTTGCCTGTGTACTGACTCAAGTCTCGATTAGTGTTGGATAAAAGAGGTAAAACACTGAGATTTCCCAGGGTGAAGACATGCTGGGAGCGAGGCAATTTACAAACTGTTCGTAATAGTTATGCAGGGTTGCCTTAAACACAGCCAGGACTTGACTTACAAAGTAGAGGAGATAAATGTGAGAGTTCAGAACAAGATAGTAACCCAACATCATATCAAGGTCATGTGGTGGAAGAAAAGCACACAAATACAAGGATAATTGATCCGATCAAGCAGTCCCTCAGGAGAGACTCAAAATATGAGTGGAAAGGAAAATGTCGGAAAGCAGGTGAGACAGTAAGGCTTACTAATGATTTATTTATGGAAGGAACTAATGCTGGTCTTATCACACAAGCAGTTATTCAGCCCAATGTCATTAAGAGGTGTCAGTGCCTGACTGAGGAACATTTTGAGGACAGGGAGGAGGACAGGAAGGATTTAAGTAAATTGTCTGTCACAGATCAAGCCCTACTACTGAGAGGAAATTGGCTGGGGGCCTCGGGAAGACTGCAGGCGAGTTCACAAGTGCTAAGAAGTCAAAACACTCCTCATGAGGTAACTGAGTGCAATCCCATTGGTGTACGGGTCCGAGGTCAGGTCTGAACTTGCTCTTCACAGCTTGAGGGCTGCAGAGAGGGCACAGATGGGACAAATCACAAGAGGAGAGTTGTAGAGCTTTGGGGGCCTGTAGGTGAAAGTGAAAGAAAGGTGAGCTTTGGTCATGAGCCTGAGTCGCTAAGAGTCACAGCTGTCAAGAGGCCCATGGCTACTGTCATGAACAGTGATGGTGAGATAACTGAGGATACTTCCTTCTTTCGTGAAATGTTTCAGGATGATTCACAAGGAGAAACCTGTGGGGAGAGGAAGAATGAAGAACCTGTTGGTATTTTGTCACTTAAAGACTCTGGGCATTTCCCTCCTTGTCTGCTTGGCAAAGAAGTTTGAGAAGTCACTAGTCGCTCTCACAGGATCATACGCAAGCCAGCACATCTTATTGAGCAGACGTAGATGTGATCCGTTTGGACAAATGGAGAGTGAACTTATATGATAAGCAAAGGGGGGATGTTGTGACTGTATGGAATGTGGAAAGTAGCCGGAAAAGAACGGAGGGATGGAATGGAAGAGAAAGGGGGCAGTTAAGATATATGAATAAAGAAGGACAGACATGTAAAAGGTATCCTGTCATCATTTAATTATATATAAAAGTATAAGCAAATATATATCAAATAGCAGCAAATCAACTCTCACCTCCCCCCAACTTCTTCTCCGGGGTTTGTCAGCCAGCCACACACACCCACTCTCAGTGCAGTTTACATCAGAGTGCAAAGCCCATCAAGTGATGAGCGAATCAGAAGAGTGACCTACAGGATCATTGATTTTCAACAATTGATCAGAACGTTTTCAAATCTGTCCCGAGAACCCGTTCGGAGAACGTGTACATTTTGCTAGTTTTTTATAACAATCATGAAAACAATCCTCATTCATTACTGTAAGGTATAGTTCAGCCAAAGATTTAGTCTAAATACCACTAATTGTCAAAGTCACTTTCTCTTGGATGTCTTCTTACCACTTCTGAACATTGCATTGCAGGATGTTTTTGTCTTGTTCCTGAAAGTGTGGGTATACTAGCATTTTCACATTAACCCTACATACTTTTAAAAATAAAAACGCTTTAGTCCTTTGGGTCGTTTGGCCCTAGGGCATTGCCTGCAGGCCATTGTCTGCTGAAACACTGCACATCACTGAAGTAGTGTGATTAGGATTCATCGCATAGAGGCTGTGTCAGTGAGTAATTAGTAGTTCCAATGGCATTCAATCTGAAATTCTGTAAACTGTATAATATTTTCTAATTGCTATATATGTATTTTTCTTTAAACAGTGGTATTGACAGCATCTGAAGTTGATTTACTAACTTGAAAGGTGCAGAGAACAATTTGGATGATTCTGGATGTCAAATGAATACACATTTTGGCCTTTAAAATGTACTGAAATACAAATGGAACTAACACTAAAAAATGAAACAAAAAGGACACGTATTCTTTGAAAATTTTGAAATAAGTATCAAAAATAATTTTTAAACATAACACTGGAAAACTGGAAGTGATTGAAAAGTTATTTCAGTGTGAAAATTGCCGAAAGCCAAGGGTCCAGACTGGTGCTCTGGACTTCATTACAAATGTGGCAGCATTTCCTCGGGACATAGCCTTGCTGTTACCTGTAATTGTGAGTGGCATGCTGGAGGTGTTCATGCCCATTGATGGAGTCCCATCCGGCTACCTAGGGATTTGGATGATTTGCAGTGGGCAGTAATTCCACCCATGGTAAATCCTACATTTGTTTAGAGGTACTGTGGTGAAAGAACCTCCAGCAATTTGCTGGAGAATTTTCCTCCTCATCACTTACAAACTTGGAATATGGCAGTGAGGGAAAGGTGGCAGTGATTTCATTACCTCCACTGTTATACTACTTCTGCATACTCATAATGTGTTTATCTACCTTTACAATATTATAGAAGCGACATTGGGACTAAGGTGTGCTAATGTATGACTGGTGCTCCCTTAAACCCGTATGACAAATAATAGCAAAATCCTAGATACAAAGGTTTTGTAAAGCTGATCAGTAACTGAAATGGCATTATTTTATAATACTTGATGTGTACTTGTAGTATTAGTTTGTATATATTAATCTTTGTTGTTGTTTTGCTGCACTGCACACACAAACACACACACACACAAACACACACATTTTACCTTCCTTGTGGGACTACCCTTTCCCAATGATGTAAACATCTACTAAAAACAGAAATATGTTAAAAAAAAACTATTCATGATATAGGATCCAGCTTCAAATTTGCAAAATGCATATTTTTAATTGTGTATACGGTACCATCATTGTGGGGCCTTGAACATGTGTTACCATCCTTTTGGGGACCTGCTTTATTATTCTTATTTGAAATGTTGTGCATCCATATTGAAACTGCTGTTTTTTTCACAGTACTCTTTGTTGCTTTATTATTTTTATCTGACATTTTGTGCAACCACATGCAAACTGCTGTTTTTTTCACAGTACTATTTGTACATTAGGCAATTCTATTTCTATATAATTGCCTGCCTACATCCTATGTATACACAACAGATGGAAGATGGATGATAAAGATATTGCAGTTCTAATAGGAGATTCACTTAATAGCACTTAATTATAGCATTAAACAGAATTATAAACCCTCCAAAATTGTCAGGAAAGAGAACTGGGAAACAGAAAGATGATGTGAATGACCCAGAATCACATGGTGTGGTCAAGGGGGAAAGCAGTGACTTAAATTCAGATTTAATTGTTTCAAGGTCACCATCTTGTCCACTGACCCAAATCCTCTCTCTAGGGTTGGTATCACAATACAGATGTTACTGTCTTCTTTGGGGCTATCTGTGGTGTTAGTGAAGTTACTTTCCTGATAGGGATGGTGCGTGATATGTTACAGGGAGAGTTCCCACACATATTGCATGTGCTAATACTGTTATTGAGGTCTCCATAGATATGTTGTGATTATAATGATGATGAAGACCTCACAGAGATGGTGTGTGTTAACCGTGATGATAAAGTCCCCACAGAGATGGTGTGTGATCACAATGATATGAAAGATCCCACAAGGGTCTGTATGATAAAATTGATGTTGAAGACTTCACAGTCATTGTGTGCAGTAATGATGATGCTAAAGACCTCCATGAGTGGTGCATTATAATTGTGATGTATATTAACACTGATGTTATTGTCCTCACATAAATGGTGTGTAATTATCATTATGTTAAAGTCTCCATAGATATGGTGTGTGATGTTGAAGTCCCAGTAGAGATTGTGTTCAAACCATCGCAGAAATGGCTTGGGATTATTAGGTTAAAGTCCTCACAGGAATGTGGAGGGATAATGGTGATGTAAACTCCACCTAGAAGATAGTGTTTGATAATAAAGAAGTTACAGTCCAAAGATATGATGTTCGATTATGATAATGTTAAGGTACCCACAAAGAAGGTGCGTGATACTAATGATATTGCAGTTCCCACGAAGATGGTGGGCCCATAGACTTGGTGTGTGATGTTAGTGATGTTTAAGTTACAATATAGATTGTGTCTCATGAAATAGATGTTTAGGTCGTCACAGAAATGGAGTGTGATAATTATGTGAAAGTCCTAACAGACATGGTGTGTGCTTGCAATGATGCTAAAGTCCTCACATAGATGTGTTGTTATAATGGCAATGTTATAATAATTTTAGCAGATAGTTTGTGAAAATAGCGATGTTGCATTCCAAAAAGATGGTGTGCAATTATTATAATGTTAAGGTCCTGACAAATATTGTTTTTATTTGTTTATTGGTTATTTATATGGTGCTTATACAGAAAGACAGTGTTTCAAAGTACCACAAGGCAAAGGGAAGGGAGCAAGGGAACAAATAAACAGTGGAAAAGACAAAGAATAAATGATAAAACAAACAAACAGAGGTCCTACTAGACATTTGGAGCGTGCAAGTGCAGGGAAAGTGAAGGCGTGGGGGCAGGGGTGTAAGTGCTAGAAAGGGTCCCCGGGGGGGGGAGTGCCAGAGGTGACTGTTGGGGAGGCAACAGGTAAGTGCATGGGCAGAGACATCACAAGCCAGAGAGGGAGGTCTGACTCCCATCAGTTAAGTGCAGGGCTGAGACAAACCACCCAACTGGCAGGTTTGGACCCAGAGGGCAGTTCAGGGGTGTTGGGATGCTGGTGAGGATTGGGCAGATAGCCAGGACCCTGATGGATTTTTGATGGACCAGGCCATCAATCTCAACGGTTGTGGGGAGGGTTTGCATGGGACGGAGAGGGGAGAGGAGGAGGAAGAGAAGAGAAAAGTCTTAAGTTGTTTACTGAACTTGAGGTGGACTGGTTCAAGATGGTAGAGAAAGAGAAGGAGGCTGTTCCAGAGGAGGGAGCCAGCAGGGGACAGAGATCTGCCCCCAGCTTTCTGCTTGGAGATGCGTTTGACCAGCAGAGATGGAGCAAGAAGATCGAAGGGATCTGGAGGGAGAGTATTTAGTGAGAGAGGGTTGCAGATAGCGTGGCCCCAGGCCCCAGACAACCTTATGGATGATGCAAAGGGTCTTCAATTTGATCCCTGCAGCGACCAGTAGCCAGTGGAGATATTTTAGGGCTAAAGAGATATGATCCCTGGGCTTGAAGCCAAGGATACGTCTTGTAGTCTTATTCTGGATTAATTAAAGAGAGCAGAGGCAGGAAAGAGGAAGGTTGAGAAAGAGGCTGTTGCAATAATCCACGCTAGGGACAGTGAGCTTCTGGAGGAAGGTAAGGAAAGGGAGAGTGCCTCTAAGGAGGTGAAGCTGATAGTGGGCCTTCTTGGCAAGGTCCAAGATGTGAGGAATGAAGGAGAGTGAGGGGTCGAAGATGACCCCATGGTTTCTGGCTTCAGCGGAAGGAGAAGGAGGAGAGCCCGTAGGGGGCAGCCAGATAGTATTTGATGTTAATGATGTTGAAGTTCCTGCAAATATAGTGTGTGATTATCATGATATTAAAGCCCCTATAGACAATGTATGTGATTTTGGTAAAATTGAAGTCACAATAGAGATTGTGTGTCATGATGTTGATGTTTAGGTCCCCACAGAAATGGTGTACCATGACCATATTAAAGTCCCTACAGAGATGGGGTGTGATTATAATAATGCTAAAGTCCTCACATAGATGTGGTGAAATATAAGTGATGTTAAAGACTCATTAGAAGACAGTGTGTGACAATAATGATGTTACAATCCAAATAAATGGTTTGCAGGGATGATGCCGTTAAGGTCTCAAAAGAGATAGTATGTAAGAATAATGATGTTGAAGTCCACTCGAAGATGTGCGATTATCCTGATATTGAAGTAGGGTAACACATGAACAAATTCAATAGAGGCAAGTTACCAAAAGTGAATAGGAGCATGTTCCAAAGCATTTTTATGATACCTTTCACCACAATATATACAATAAAAACATTATTACGCTGGCTGTGCTCATACATTTCTGTGCTGGCTGCACCTATACATGCAAGTATTCCCATATAAGAACATATTCATATTTGCTTTGTGCATACTGATACATTAGGAACATATGCCCAAGCTGGCCCTTCCAATATATGCCAGTACCTGCACACACAAAAATACTCCTGTTGGCTTTAGCATTAAAAAAGCCATCCTACAATAAGAACACATGTCTGACATGTAATAACACTTACGTTTGCCTAATCATAGATGCCCAGTAACAATGCCAAGCCACAGTAAAACGTGGCTAGGCAGGCTGCACCAAAATGCTAGTCTAGCCACTTAATAACACTTGTCATCCTTGTGCTTGCTTTATCGGAGATGCACAATAACATGTAATGACACAGTAAGAAATGGCTGACTGGATGCATCCAAAATAACAGTCTAGTTATGTAATAACACTCAACATACTTGCTTTATCATAACGCCCAGTACAAAAGACCATGCCAGAGACATGTAGAGGTGGAGCCAAGTACCCCCACTCCAACTGCCCCGCCTACAGTACCTGAAACGTATGAACCAAAGTATGTGACGTATACTGAACAATTAAGCCAGCAAAGAGAATAGTGTGGACTCTGTGCAGTACCCATAAGAATACCTATACCAAAGAGCATATGGGAGGTAAAGTACCCATTGAGGAAACCATACCTGCATACAAGACAATATGATGGCCATTTGAACGATAATCCTGAAGAAGCAGAGAAACTAAATGGCAAAGATGAATGGTGACGTCATACAAAGTTGAATCCACACCCATATAAGAAGATAACCAGACCAGAAAGGCAGATGTTTTATAAAACACAAAGAAGTACCAAGAATAAGTGACATCTTGGGATCAAAATGAAGAGACTTAGGCTCAGACCTTATGAAGATACTTAATTAGCGTAAATGTGTTCATATGCAAGAAAACGCAAGCAGCAAAGCAATCATGAAGCTAACCACATGCATTTGAATAGTTAGACCGCAGCAAGTGCCAACATGTACATATATAGAAACATATGGAAAAATAAAGGATGGATGTTTCCACTACGCATATAAGCAGTATTGAACAAAGCAAGAAAGCCTCATTTCAGTGTCGCAGTTAAGAAAAGCAATTGAATTAAACAGAATAAAAGTTCAGCTAGGAATTGACTGAGCCAAGAAAGCCAAGGTCTTATCAAACTGGAATTGGCTGATATTATATACAATTAATGTGAAAGAAGAGAGACTCCTGTTCAGAAAGGTCAAGCAAAACAAAATATGTCAGAGAACTATTGGAGAATAAAATTAAATACATGAAAAGGCTCAAATTCATAGTGTCCAGTCACGTGATAGAAGGAAGTTGGACAAACGAGATGATCACACCTACGCACGAAGGCCGGCTGGTGCCCATACTCCTTAAAATTCTCAGAGAACAGTACAAACCCAAGGCCAACATCAAAGCACTAATTGACACTGGACCATTGAGGTGATGACGGATGATATGCTAATTGGTGAGAAGCTGGTGCTAAGATGAGCTCACCCGCACCTGGTTGTTCAGTCTAAGTGCTGCTAGACATAGGTGGAAGAGTACTGATGGGGGTTGGGAACTAACCAATTGTAGGGGACCACGTAGTTGGGGGTTGTATAGCTTGTGTAGCCAATGGGATGTCATACATTTAGTGACGTTCCTAGTGGCCATTTTAAGGGGAGGGCTTAGTTGCCCCACCTGATGTTAATTATCCTACCACCTTCTTTCGTTACTCCACACAGATATAGAGCTTATACTTAGAACTTCACTTAGACCCAATCACACCCTCTGTTAGGTTTGTGTAGTTTGCCACATTGGATGATGTTGGTAATGACGCAGGTCAAAACGTCAATGATGTCCAATTTTGGGTACAAAAGCCCAGTTTTTTATGAAGTAAGTAGAGTCAGAGTAACGAGCGATTGCTGATGTTCGTTGTACTTTCTGTTTTCTTTGCCAAGTTATTTGTGTTGTCTTGATTATTGATGTATGAAAACAATCTGCATCCCCATCCATCTCCAGGGTACTGCTTCTCATCTTAAAAGGCTGTCTGGGAGAACACCCAACTCACTTGGTAGCAGAGTTGAATGATTAGATAAGATAACCATCGGCCGTCGACATAGGTAACTTTATAATCTCAGCAATATCGCACGACCTTTGCCATTTGGCTGACAGGACGTGAAGCTCCCTGTAGAAGTGGATAGAATAGACAACTCCTTGCACTGTACAGTTTGAAGGGACCCCTATTTTTAGATAGAAACCACTCCCACATTTACGAAAAGGGGATCGAAAAAGTGGCTCGAAGAGGCGGTAATGAAGGCGGTGATCCCGAGGGTCCGAAGAAGAATAACATGCGAACAGTGAGTAAATAGACAAAAGATTGTGGCAAAGGGATGCAACTATAGTATATAATGGAGAGTAACGGAGGGAGGTGGGGTAAAAATGTAATGCAAGAGTAAGAGTGTAATATATATGTATATGGGAAACAAGATATTGATATGAGTGTGGCCGAGCAATATATAAAGAAGAATAGTCGTGAGTGAGGCCACGATAAGAGAATATGCCCTGTTCCTAGACTTTAAAGTGTGCTAGCAGAAATCATTTTCTGGAGTCCCATAAGTGGATGATGTAAGAGACGGGATCGATTGAAGGCAATCCAGAAAGAGGTAGGTTTAAGTTCCAATTGGAGCAATATTAGAGGGCAAGACGAGTCTTAAGAAGAAGATTGTGAACAGCATATGTGGCCAGTCAAGTCTCCCTGTTTTTTTATGTGATTGAAAGGAATGATGATGTCAGAGTTGAAAGAAAACATTTTATGTAATAGAGAAACGTGAAGTTGAGACACAAAAATGTATTGCTTTAAAATTGAACTTTTATGGTTGTTTTTTAGCAAGATTAAAGTAATAAATTGTGTTTTGACGGGATTGGAGCTTGCGACGATTGGTGTTCGCTCATAATTGTATCTTGATTGAGACGTAATTTGGAAATTCATGCATAAGCGAGTGTTAGCAAAGAGAAAAGTGAAGGTTAAAAAATTAAATGGAATAAGTTACTCCATTAGTGCATCTTTGCAAGCAGCTGTCGAAGCACACACTTAAATTTAAACAATACAGTGCAGAGTGGGTTAAAGGAACCGCAGATAAAATGTTTATGCCATGGCCACAAGGCGGATCATTATCGAAGACAGTTTTGCAGCATATGACGACATATTTGCATGCAGCGTATATAGGAAAAAAGTTTGAAAAGCGCCTAGCGTGCCTAAGCTTTGTAAGATGTATGAACAAGAAAAGAAGGTGGAGTCTCCTTTAGATTGGATACCCATCATATGCAAAGATGGGGTAAAGAGCTTTCTGCTCCGCCCGCCCCGTCTGAAATAAAAGACAAAATTAAGAATGACGAAGGGTTATACCCATTTAGGGAACTTAAAGAAGCGACGGAATATAGCAATCGAGTCACCTACACAAAGTAGTGACGAGGGCCCAGAGAATGATACCGAGAAAGATACAACCTCCAAAGTCCCGAGAGACAATGAGAGATGCGATAAGGAGAGACGTGATCGAGCAAGTACGTCTCTAGATATAAGGAGAGAAATAAAGAGATGGAAAGGAGACAAGGATAAAACTGATGAGATAGCACTCTTACAGACAAATGGATGGGAAGTCAGATTTTACTTAAACTCTATGGTAAAAGTATCAAAGATGTAAGACAAAGGGGAGATTAAGACGAACAAGACAGAAAAGACAAAGAAGAAGAGGAATGATTGAACGATGAGGAAGTGAAAAGAAAGGATAGACAAAGATGAGAACAGTTATATCAAGATGAACAAAAAAGGGAACAGGGGAGAGCAGAAGAGCAAAGAAAACGTGACAATAGACAAAGAACAGCCGATGAACAGGAAAGGCTATGAAGAACAGGAATAGAAGATGATGAACAGGAAAGGGTAAAAGAGAAAAGAATACAGGGAAGAAGGGATGAAGAGATATGAAGGGCAATTTAAGAAAGGGATATGAAAAAGAAAGAGGAAGCCACAGTGAGAGAAGAAAGGAGAAAACGCAGAGAAGTCAATGATGAAATGGAACGCAAAAGAAGGTATAGAGCACACAATCTCAATTATTTGGAAAGGGAAGTAAGAAATCCTAATCCACAGGTAGCATGGGCAGACATAGAGGAATTTTTTCCTGAATCCGAGTCATTACCAGGCCCATCTAGAGTAAATCTAGAAGACGAGTTTGTCTCGAAAAGTATTGGGGAAGCGATCAACAAAGTATACCACGAAATGCAAGCCCAGAAAGAATCACAAGGGAAGGGGAAAAAATTATCGTCTCGAGAGCACTCATTTGTATGACACAGAGGAAGCCTCCTGTAGTGCGAGACACAAGGAGCTGTCTTTAGAAAGACTAACATTAAATAGAGATGATGATGAGAGAAGTCGCACGAGTTGGGCACAAGAAATATCAGACGAAGAAAGGTAAACCTTCCAAAGAGAAGAGAGTGTTATGTATGTGGTCCAGAGTGATATTCGACTGTGGATAAGGGAGTAACTTGCTCAGATTTAAAAATACCTATGTTTAAGGCACCAGAGCCACTTACTCACTCAGACCAACATAAGGGGGCAACCCTACGGTCAGAGGGGGGAGCCCCCGCCTTATGAAAGCAAATTAAGATCATTGCCAGGTAGACGGAGATGTGGGAATATCACCCCGGCGGTATATAGACAAATGATGAGAGATGAGAATGAGTTTGGGGTGTCACAATTCCCCTTGCTAGAAAAGGGAGGGGCCAGGCCACAATACATACCATGGCCCCAAATGGACAGAGATAATTTAAAGGGCAAACTCCCGGGTTTAACTTCTGGCGCTGGAAAATGGATACATAAGTTAGAAAAAATGATGGGAGGAAATACATTAGCGATAGGGGATATTAAAGGTCTTCTGATCGCCATACTTGGTGAGAGAGCTTTTGACGTATGGACACGGGCAGGCTACCCGGGTGTGACTATAGTCAACCCCGCGCATGTTGATGCGCGATTTAAAAACTGCAGAGCAGCAATTTGGAAAGCGCTATGAGTATTATATCTGGACACATCTGATATGGGAGCTATAATGACAGAAAAGATGAAGGAAGGAAATGATCTGTTAGTTTACATTAAAAATTTTGAAGACGCCTGGATGCTCGAGACTAGGGAGGCTTGGGGGAAATCTGTACCTGTATTTTATCATATATTATGCCAAGGGCTGCCAGAGCAAGTACAGAAGCAGCTCAAGAAATTAGTGGGTATAGAAGCCAAACCATGTTCGGAAATCCAGTTAACCATTGCACATTACTTCAGACCCCTGAAGGAAAAGAATCACAAAAAAGACAATACGTGAAAAGGTGAGGAAGCAAAATTGGTTCAGAAAAAACTGTCCAAGTATGCCATTGAAAGGGCAATGTTGAATAGCGTAGACAGATCAAATTTCACAGCAAGCATTGAACATGCCACAAGTGAATAACCAAAGAGAGTTTGATCAGACACATAGTGGATATGCTCCACGGGGAAGGGGATATCGAGGAAGAGGTTGGCAAGGTAATCAAGGGAATTGGCAGAATAGTCAGAGAGGTTTTCAGTAATATGCAAAACGGTAATCAGAATTGCAATATGGGCAGATGGGGAGACCACCGCCTATATGTTTGACATGTACAATGACCGGGCACATAGCTCGTATGTGTAGAAGCTAAGGGATGGTACAGAATGATCAGTTTTCAAGACAGGGAATGCCAAATCCACCTGCATATTCGCAGCAGAGCGGAAATGGATTTGCACAAAATCAAACAGTGCAGCAGCAAGCGCCGAGAGTGCAGCAAGGCTTGCAATCACAGCAAATGGCAGGTAACCAACCGCAAGGACAATCGCAGCAATTTCCTGTGCAACTTCAGCAGAACACAAACACAGAACCGCCAATGACTTGTACAATAGGAGGTGTCAATGTTGATGGAGGAAATATATTCAAGAGTGATGGAGTGGGACTGTACCCGCAACAGGAAAGCTCACTGGGAGACCTGATGTGTTCAGTCCTATCTATAATACTGAATCCTCACGAGGAAACGAGGATAGATGTAAATATAGGCAGCAAAGATTTTAATTCTTAGTGGACACGGGTGCAACACGCTTGTGTATACGGAAGGGCAAATTTCGAATGCCCGCAATGGAATGAATACAGGAGCAATGAGTCGAAAGTTCCTTTCACAGAATAATTACCAGTCTGCATAGGATAATGCGATATGAAGGTGCCACTGCTTTATTCGAGGCAAACACCTGTCAGCATATTAGGACGAGATTTGATGACACAATTGAATGTGACCATTTAGTTTACAGACGAAGGCATAGTATGCTCAACACAGGGAATGCATTATTCGAACGTGTGCGAAATGATCATGATGATTTTGTGATATTTGAAATGTGCATTACTTATTGGGTAAAGGTGATCAAGACAAAAGTTCCGCAGAGAATGATGCTAGCACAGAAGCGTCCTGAATATTTTTATGAAGATATGGCGAAAGTGCCAGTTTCATTATGGACCACTGGCCCCTATGAAGTAGGCTTACTGAAAGGGTCTGTGGAGGTGAAGATTAAATTGAAACCAGGAGTAATTTTACCTCGAGCATGAAAATATGCCATGTCTCGAGAAGCAGATGAAGGCATTTTCAAGAAGATTTCCACCATGATGGACCAAGGTATTTAAGTGACGTCAGAACCACCCTGTAATACGTCAGTTTATCCTATCAAGAAATCTATGGGGGCGTTTGTGGTTTTTAATACAAGATTTGAGGCCAATAAACCAAATTGTAGAGGGTGAGTTCCCCTTAGTCCCAAACCCTTTCTACAATTCTATGTAATATATCATTTGATGCACAATATTTCACGGTGATTGACTTAAAAAATGCATTTTTCTCAATCCCATTGCACAAAGACTCACAAGATTTGACATCATTTACTTTTAGACAAGTGTGATTAAAAAGCACAAGGCTGCCCCATAAGTACTGTGAGTCTCAATGAATTTTGAACAGAATCCTCCAGATGTACTTGAGCAATATTGCTTTAGAAAGCGTTGTGCTGCAATACGTAGATGATATTTTAGTTTGCAGCACAGCAGTGGAAAAGTGCAGACAAGATTCTGTTCAGCTGATGATTATACTTGCTGACAAAGGATATTAGGCTACACTACCCAGCGCATACAACTAGGGAGAATCTTGCTCTAACTATTGCTGAGAATTGGTTTGTGCCAAACCTTATGGAACATGTTGCATTTTGTATGGTAAATTGTATTGTTTCCCAATAATTCACGGCTGGGCATACACTGCACATAGTGAGGAGAGTCATCTCAAGACCCCCAGGCCCTTTTCAGCACTTGCATATCGACTAGGTCGACAAGATACAAGTATGCAATGGATATATATACTTGCTTGTTATAGTGTGTCCTTTCTCAAGATGGATAGAGGCAGGTCCATGCGCACACCCAGACTCTACCTGTGCAGCCAAATGTTTAGTGTGAGAAGTGTTTCCTAGATGGGGAGTGTGCGAGGTAATGAGATCGGATAATGGACCTCATTTTGTTAATACAGTTTTTGAGCAGATCAGGTTGTTGCTTGGTATAAAGCACAAGTTTTCTTCGGCTTATCATCCACAAGGAAATGGAATCTGTGAGAAGCTCAATGGCCTGTTAAAAGAAATAATAGCCAAGTTGAAGCTTACTCTGAAGAAAGGGTGGTTGCATTGCCTACCACTGGCATTATATGCATTAACGAACCAACCAGGTTCTGACCACCATTGTACGCCTCACAAAATCATGACAGGAAGGTGACTGAGAACACCCCTAATGCCTCCATCCCGAGTTAGAAGTGATGCTCAGCCGACGTCAGAAGTTTTAGGATTGGAATTGCAAGTCTATTTGAACTGTATGACTTCCAGTTTTTCTGTAATTTCTTTTTTATAATTTTTATTTTTATTTTTATATGGTTTATTACAAACCTTTAAAATATGTTTTCGAACATACCCTTTTTACATCATGCAATTACATTTCCATCCAGAAAGTGTATCACAGTACTACTTAATAACTCTCCATTGTCTTTAAGATTTCATTTTCGCAGTTATTAAGCAGCAAGTTTAAGATATCTAAGAAAAAAGTTAAAGCAAAGGTTCATTTTCTTTACATTTCATCAAACAGTATGTGCCACCAGTTGTTAGCATTTAGAGATGGTCTTTCCAGAATAAGTTCTCCTAGGCAGTTCGTTCTGCCTGTTTGTAAGGCGGTACAGAATAAGATGAGGTGTTTCAGGGTCTCATCCTGTAGGCCACAAAATCTACAGTTCATTTCCGTTGTTTTACTTTTCTACCACAGGCTTTCTCTCTCTTGTGTCTTGAATCTAGAAGTGCAATTGGACGATAGTCCTTTGGATTCGTTCTGTCTCCTTTTTTGAAAATGGGGACGACGATTGCATTTTTCCAAGATTTTGGGGTGGAACAAGATGCAGCGATTTTGTTGAATAGTACGTGACAGAAGCTGGCCCACTCTTCTGGATTCTGTTTCAAGGTGTAATTGCATAGTCCATCGGGTCTGGGTGCTCTTGAGTTAGTTAGGTTTTTAATGATTGTTAGGATCTCACCTTGGTCACATTTGAGATCCCAGGATACCACAGATGGAAATTGTGGCTCTTTTGTCTTTCCCTTTTTTGCTGTATAAACGGGTATAATGATAAATCAAATCTTTTTCTGTTACTGCGTTTGTCTGAATTGCTTGTTGCGAAGTTACATGCTGGTTAATGATGCTCCAGAAGCCTCTTGTGTCTGTCTTTGGGAGTTTTGATAGCATTGTTTCGGCGTCTCATTGCTTCATAATTGTCTTGTGTGACTTGTGCCAATTTTTATATATCTGAAAGATCTGTTTTTCTTGATTTTTGTTTCCAGAGTATTTAGTTTCTGAATAGAATGGATTTGGGTTCTCATTTTCCGTTTTTTGCTTCAGAATCTCGAGATCAAATGTATGTTTGGCTACGAAACTTGTTTTTTAAAGACCTTGTTTTTTCTCTTCAAATTGAGTAAGGATGTGATCATATTCAAGCACATCTTCTCCGTGCGCGTAGGTCAAAGTGATGGAGTTAACTTCAGCATCTTCAAGTTTCAATCAGAGTCTTGTGGAGTCCGTGATAACAGTATGTTTCCAATAGGGTTGTGGTTCCGTGCTTAATTCAGAGAGGCGCATTTCCAGCATGTTATGATCGCTCTCTTTTTTTTCAATGACTTGCAGGGTCTGGATTCGCCAGTGTAGACTCTCAGAGACAAAAAAGTAATCCAGGATGGATTCTTGATTGTCTCTTCACCAAGTCATTTTAGCCGGTATGTCTCCTGTCGTATTGCCGTTTAGCATGTGCATCTTGCGTGCCTCCATTTCTGTACACCATTGCTTAGTTGTGATTGAATTGCTCTTGTGATCAACCAATATTTTTCTCTATGCAGGCAATATTCAGGTCACCACACATTACATTTTTTTTCAAATTGTGTTCGTTAATTTCATCAAGTAGTTGTGTTTTCATATCGATAAAACACAAAAGTTTCATTGTTTTGTGTTGCCAATAGATGTTAATGAGCTAAATTGATTCTGTTAACATTGTTTGTTTACTCTGTTTCATTATGTGTGTCAATTTTAAGTAAGGATATACGTTTCTGGTTTCCAACATCTTGTATCCCAAGATCTTCCTGACTAGCGTCATCAGCCTGGCCATCGGTCTCCCTTTCTCTTTTTTGATCGCAGGATTGAAAGAGATGTCATACGCATCTGAGATGGGAGCCTCGGTCAACCATGTTTCTTGGAGACATATTATGTCTAGTCCTTTCTGCCAATCCTGTTGTAATAGATGTTTATATCCTCATGTGTTCCAAGAGCCACAGTTCTGTAATTTCAGGACAGTTGCAGAGACAAGGGTGTAGGGCAGTACAGAACACAAAAGGAGATGCTTCAACAACCCAACCTCCGGAATTTCATCTTCCCCAACTTTACCCTGGAGATGCGGTCCTAGTTTGTAACCACACAAGGAAAATGTGGGACGAGCCCCGTTTCAACAGTCCTTTTGTCGTTGAGGATGTAATGCAATCTCCTGTCAAATTGCAAGGTAGGAACGCTTGGATCTTCTTGGGAGACATAAAGATCTACTCTGGAGAAACCCCTCTACCTACTCCCCTACACGAAGAAGCTACCATCATCGGGGAAGAACCACAGCATGTGCAGACGAGATCTATGATGAAGAAGAAGGACGCATAACCTGACAAGTGTAAAGTGTAAAGAACCGTTTAGTTGGACGGTGGCTTGATTTTGGACACTCACTATTGAGCTATAAATAAAAGGGTAAAAGGACACATTCAAACACTCTGTGCATCTTAGTTGCAGACTTAAGGGAAGATCTGCATTCTTAAAGCCACATTAGCATATTGAATTTGGACTGAGGCATACTTAAAGCCTTGACAAGAATAAGAGTATGCCAGATTCTGATTGTGGATACAGCAATTGGAAGAGGGTACAATACCCCGATTCTTTCCACAAAGAATTCCTGTTTGTATCGACTCATGGTGTTACCCAGTGATGACCTTTCCAGGAACATATTTACGTATTTTTAGATGGTGTTCCGTTCTTATCCGTCACTGGTAGGGAGAACTTGCCGCATTCCATACTTTCATCCGAGATCCTGACAATGAGAAAATTATAAGAAGATTGCTTAAATCATCGATGAAGAATACTTGAAGTTACCTGAGTGCAGTGAAGCACATAGACTGGTCAGTGTGGTGTTCTTTTGTCTAATTGAAGAATACCGCATCTTGTTGGAAGACACACATATGTGGTAACTTTCTGAGAGATCCAAGAAACACTGCAAACTTGAATGTAATCTTGGAAGTTATCATCATCCAGGTGAGCATCTATTCTGAAAAAAATCACAGAGCAGTGTAGAAACTTTACTCCGAGGGACAGATCGATGAAGTGAATAAAAGACAAAACATTTTGGTCATGCTGACAGGGAAGCAACATGTCATATGGACTGATGCAGATTAGAGGCATTGATTGGGAGCTGATATATGACGCAGAACTCACAGAGACTTGCAGAGGTCATTTTTCTTCATGATAAAGGAACATTTGCATCCCCACTGGTGAAAAAACTGGTTCCAGAGAGAAAGATAAAGTCATTTCTTAAGTATCCAGAAAGCAAATAGTTCATCAAGGACGAATGCTGAATGAAGATAACAGCTTCCAGAAAGCAATCTAAAATGCAGAGCCATTAATTTTTTTTTTCCTTCCTTAGGATCAAATGAGCGAGATGGGGAATTTCAGCAGTAACGTTGTGTTGCCCCAAGAGGACAGACGCACACATTGTCCAAGAAGCAGATATTGCAAAGTGAAATACCTTTGTGTTATCTACACATGCATTGTATTTATACTCATATTGCTTTCACTGACAGTGAGAAATGCATTTTATATAGGAGCACATGGGGCCAAGACTCCTGTATATGTTTCTGAGCAGACGGAAAAGGTGAGTGTGGCAACTACAAGGCAGCCTAGACCCTACATAGTTATTCCTGTCACAAGAAAAGAGGGGAAAATATCTGCGCTTGAAATGGATGTTATTAGTTATCAATCACTCACAACACTTGTTTCAGAAAATGCTTTTAAACGCCAGAGACAGGGTCGGCGGATCAGGCAAAGTAAGGGGTTGATAAAGGTTGGGCCTACACAGATAAAGAAGTCAGACACATCTGGCCCAGTGACAAGAGGACCAAGCACAAGTCCCAACAAAAAGTCATGCATAGAGATTAGAGCAGAATCTTTATGGACATCATTAGCTGCTGCTAGAAAAAGACAGATGGATAGAGAATGACTTGCTGAACTTTCTTCTACTCAGGGAACCCAGACAGATGTCCCTGCAAACAAACCAGCCAGAAGGAGCTATGTTGATGCATTTAGAGACGTAGTCACAGAACACTACATGAAGAGTTTGAGAACCAAAAGAAGCACCCAAGAAGATCATTATGAACTAAATGAATATCTGTACACCACAGCACACTTGGGAAACAACATATGGTACCAACACATGAAAGAAGTTGGAAGAAGGTTGTCAGATGAACAATGCTTTGTATGTGCACTCCTGCCATACAGCATGGGGAAGTCGAAGATCTTCATAGCTATTGAAATAGATGTCCTAACTGCACACTGCATAGTGCACCTATCTATCTGTAGTACAAAAATCCAGTTCATGGGAAAAACAGCCTCTCTCAAATGGGCAACTAAATGGATGGATCCAAATGAAGATGACTATGTTCAAGATATAAAGACAAGAAACAATGCCAAGACAAAGAATCTTGTGATCCAATACGAGAAACCTGGAGTAAAAGGAACTGGTATAAGGAGAGAATTTAATTAAAAAAGGAATGTTCCAGGACAATCTACAGAAGACATCCGTAAATGGATAAACAGAGGCCAGATGCAGATTTGGGGAACTGTTCTATCACCAGTTGGCTGGGAAGAAGGAGTAGTAATCTGCAGAGACTGGGTAATAATGGGTCAATACCAACCAACAATCGAGAATGCAAAAATGTTGTGTAAACCATTATTGCCAAAACTTGCTAAACTACTGACATGGGTTGAAGACAGAGGCGGACCACTGCAGATAGTACCATTGGAGAGTTCTAAATTGTGCTTCAGGAACAATGGTACACGAAAAACGGGTGAAAATCAGGACTGTGTGCAAATCTTTGATGCACTAGGAATGAATATCGGAACAGCAGTAATCATGGATCATTATTGGGGTTGTGGATCCAAGGCCTACATCAGACTGCCTAAAGATTGGGGAGGAATCTGCACATTGGTGAATGTCCATGTTCCTGCGTTGGTGATTCCTGAAGGTGACCTGAACATTAATAGTTTCCCAAAAGCAGATGCTCATCTGAGGAAGAAGCGATCTGTGGAGCTGATAAATAGAATAAAGAGAGATAACTACTTCTCTGCCAAATCAATAGAAGCCTTTGATGCTATTCCATATAAAGGCAAACTGTTCAGCCAGACTTCTTCAGTGTTCACGTTGATCTTCATGTCAAGGATCCAGGTTGGAGCAAATACCAAGTAGCTTCAGATCACCAGAAGGAAATTGCTGGAGACGATTAATACTACCATAAAGGGATTCAATGCAATCAGAGAAGAGATGAGAGCCATACGATTGTTGACGATCCAGAACAGATACGTTTTGGACATGATCACAGCCATGGATGGAGGTGTTTGTACCAAAATTGGAGAATAATGTTGCACATTTATACCTTCTCATGATGACCAGAATAGAACCTTGACAGAGGCCATAGACATGCTGACAAAACTCCATGGCCAGATGATAGAAGAGGTAGAAGACATTGCTGATGACAGCTGGTTTGGATCACTCTTCTCGTGGGTTCCACAATGGATGGCAGATATGTTCAAATTTCATGGAGCTTTGATGCTTGGATTCTGTGTGATCAAGATAATAATCTCACAGTGCAAGAAGACAGCAAAAGAAAGCCATAGGGATGAACATTATGATTGATGTTGAACCAGGATGGAAGCCTAAAGATCTAACTGGTGAAGAAATCAGACACTTTGTAAGAGCCAGTATTCATGCACCTGAGGGAACAAAGTTCCTGTACCAAGACCATAAAAAGTTCGTGGGAAGATGTATCTATTGGAGTCCAAGTGGACAGTGCATGCACATGACATGGTACAAGGATGAGCATGTGAAATCAGCTGGATGGTTGAAGGGAGTCATAAAAATAGGGATACCTAAGAAGCATTTCTTCATACCAGGATGTTGAGATGTAAAAGATGATGTGAGAGTGGTCGATAAATCGTCAAGAGGGGGGAGTGTAGAGGAGGAGCCAAGTACCTTCTCTCCAACTCCAACTCCAACTCCAACTGCCCCGCCTACATTCCCTGAAAAGTATGAACCAAAGTATGTGACGTATACTGAACAATCAAACCAGCAAAGAGAAGAGCATGGACTCTATGCAGTACCCATTAGAATACCAATATCTAAGAGAATATGGGCGGTAAAGTACTCATTTATGAAACAATACCTGCATACAATACAATATGATGGCCATTTGAACGAGATTCCTGAAGAAGCAGAGAAACTAAATGGCAAAGATGAATGGTGAAGTCATATAAAGTTGAATCAACACCCATATAGGAAGATAACCAGACCAGAGAGGCACGCGATTTATAAAACACAAAGAAGTACCAAGGATAAGTGACATCTTGGGATCAAGATGAAGAGACTAAGGCCACAGACCTGATGAAGATTCTTAGTTAGTTTAAACATGTACAGATGCAAGAAAACACAAGCAGCAAAGCAATCATGAAGCTAGCCACATGCATTTATATATTTAGACTGCGGCAAGCGCCAACATATACATATATAGAAAAATATGGACAAATAAAGGATGGATGTTTCCACTACGCATATAAGCAGTATTGAACAAAGCAAGAAAACCTCATTTCAGTGTCACAGTTAAGAAAAGCAATTGAATTAAACAGAATAAAAGTTCAGCTAACGAATTGACGGAGCCAAGAAAGCCAAGGTCTTATTGTCATGGCCGGGGTTCAGATACCCCTCACTTACCAGCGCCGTTTCCCCGGAATCTCTTTCCTTGTAGGAGGGGCCATCCTTATTTTGATTCCTGGAGAAAGCAGTGGTCACTGCCATGGAGACGGTGGCTGACGCGTGACCACACACCCTCGGGCTGCGTGTGTTGTATAACATGTGCGCGGCATCTACATCACGTGACCACCACGTCTACGGCCCGACGCAGAAGACGCATGAAGATTGGCCCATAAAAAGCACTTCCGCCCACGTGACAGTGCTTCTGATTCTGTGTTTTACCCAGTATTCGGAGCTCCGTGACTGCGGTCTACTTGGTTCTTTGTTCCCTGGTTTCCTGACTTCTGCCTCATCCCTGGAATCTGCATAGACTTTGCCCTTATTCTATTTGATCAGCTGTTGCTGACCTCGGATCACTCCCCGGACTGTCTTTGCCTAGTGAATTGGTCTCTTGTCTATCTGTATGGTTTACTGACTCGGTACATCATTGGAACTGCTCTCTCTTGCCAATTTTGCCTCTGTGTTTGCCTGCTTGTGTACCGGCCCTGCCTATTACTCGATTGCGTTAGTCTCCTTTCTGAGTTTGGTTCCTGAAACCTTCCCTTACTCCTTTTCCCTTTCTCTCCTACTCTCAAACAGCACATTGGACTTGTGGGGTGCTTTGCTGAGTGGTGCACCCCGGGCCTAGAGTGACCCTTGTTCCATGCGGGTCAGTTCCCCTTTACTAACCTTCCCTTTCCATCATTTGCCCTCTTTTGGACCTGGATTCAGGAACAGTCTCAGATCACCTACTCTTCCGACCCATGTGTAACACATCGTCGCAGACAGATTCTCGCTTGGGTAACGGCCATACTAGGAGTTGGGGTACAGAACAATAGACGCCAGGTGGGTACAGATAAGGGTTTTTTCCTGATTGGTCTGGTCACAGTTCTAAAACCCATCTGTCTTGCTCCTACAGACTGGTGGTCCTCCTGGGTGGTCAGGTCACACAACCTTTCGAGGAATATCTTCCATTAGCTCCTTTCATTTACCTTGAGCAGTGGGGCATATTATTAGGAAGGTTTCCGTCCGTGAGGGGGGCCTTTGCATGGGGTCGGTGAAGAACTCAGAGAAGGAGAGAGAGGTGAAGGTATCCTCGGCATCCTCTTCGTGAGTATACACTGTGTATGTTTTCAAGAATTGTTTCTACACGGGGTTCTGACACTTATCAAACAGGAATTGACTGACATTAGATACAATTAACGTGAAAGAACAGCGAATCCTGTTCAGAAAGATCAAGCAAAATAAAAGACGTCAGAGGACTTTTGGAGAATAAAATCAAATACACGAAAAGGTTCAAATTCATGGTGTCCAGGTTAGTGATAGAAGGAAGTTGGATGAACGACATGATCACACCTACGCACGAAGGCCGGCTGGTGCTCATACTCCTTAACATTTCTCAGAGAACAGTATCAACTCAAGACCAACTTCAAAGCACTAATTTACACTGGACCATTGAGGTGATGATGGATGATATGCTATTTGGTGGGAAGCTGGTGCTAAGACGAGCTCACCCACACCTGGTTGTTCAGTCTAAGTGCTGGTAGACATAGGTGGAAAAGTACTGACGGGGGTTGGGAACGAACCAATTGTAGGGGACCACATAGTTGGGGGTTGTATAGCTTGTGTAGTCAATGGGACGTCATACATCTAGTGACGTTCATAGTGACCATTTTAAGGAGAGGGCTTAGTTGCCGCACCTGATGTTAATTATCCTACCACCTTCTATCGTTACTCCACACAGATATAGAGCTTATACTTAGAACTTCACTTAGACCCAATCACACCCTCTGTTAGGTTTGTGTAGTTTGTCACATAGGATGACGTTGGTAATGACGCAGATCAAAACGTCAATGATGTTCAATTTTGGGTACAAAAGCCCAGTTTTTTATGAAGTAAGTAGAGTCAGAGTATCGAGCAATTGCTGATGTTCGTTGTACTTTCTGTTTTAGATACTTGACATGAAAACAGATGAACTTTGCAAAGTTATTTGTGTTGTCTTGATTATTGATGTATGAATACAATCTGCATCCCCATCCATCTCTAGGGTATTGCTTCTCATCTTAAAAGGCTGTCTGGGAGAACACCCAGCTCACTTGGTAGCAGAGTTGGATGATTAGATAAGATAACCATCGGCCGTCGACATAGGTAACTTTAGAAATGTGCATTAACTGGCTGAGCCATCTCTAACATGACTCCAGCTGGCTCTAGCCCTGGAAATTGGAGGAGGTTCTTGACAGGGTGAGTTCAGGTTTGAATGGGGGAGGCCTGGTCCCATGAACAATGGGGAAAATGTGTTTCCCAACTCAGCAGTCTCATGGTATGCACTCAGCACTCGCATAGAGGTGCTGAATGTACATAAGGCCTGTGAAGAATGTATGGCACCATGCTGAGGTCACTGCTCTGGCAATGCACCTCAGTCTTGTTCTCATTCTCCTCCCTACTCCACAGCCATTTGTGTTTTGGAAACCACACCTCTCTGCCAGTGTATCACAATCCTGCCCTACAGCACCTTTGGACCCACACCCAGATCTGATACCCTGCCCTCTCCACAGCCATTACCACATTGGCAACCACATATTACTCTGTAAATTGATTGCAGTTCTGTCCTGCAGCACCCCTGTTATTGCAGCATTGACATCCACACATAGCTCTGTCAATGCACTCCAGTCCTGTCCTGCAGCATCTCTGCTGCTATGGCACTGGGAACCACACAAAGCTCTACCAGTCCTCCTCAGTCCTGACCTGAACCTCCCCAGTTATTGCAGAAAGGAGATCCACACACAACTCAGTCACTACACCTCCATCCTGACCTGCAGCACCCCAACTGTACCAGCACTGAGACCCAAACAGATCTTAGCCACTGCCCACCAGTCCTGACCTGAAGCACCCCAACTGTGCAAGCGTTGAAACCCATATACAGCTCTACCTGTGCACTGCAGTCCTGACCTGGACCTGCCCAGTTGTTTCAGAACTGAGTCCCACACACAACTCAGCCACTGCTCCTCAGTCCTGACTTGAAACATTCATCCTGTTCCAGCAGTGACACTCGCACACAACTCAGTCGCTGCTCCTTAGTCCTGACCTGCAGCATCCCTTCTGTTCCAGCACTGAGACCCACCTACATCTCAACCACTGCTCCTCCATCCTGACCTGCACGTCCCCAGCAGTTTCAGCACTGAGACCCACAAACAGCTTTGCCACTGCTACTCAGTCCTCACCTGCAGAATCCTCACTGTTCCACCACTGAGACCCACACACATCTCAGCCACTGTTTCTCAGTCCAGACCTGCAGCACCCCTCCTGTTCCAGAATTGAGACCCACTTACAGCTCTACCAGTGCCCCTCAGTCCTGACCTGGACCTGCCCAGTTGTTCCAGTAGGGAGACCCACACACAACTCAGCCACTGCTTATCAGTCCTGACCTTCAACATTCTGATTGCTCCAACAGTGAGACCCACATATAACTCAGTCACCACTCCTCAATCCTGACCTGCAGCATCCCTTCTGTTCCAGCACTGATACCCACACACATCTCAACCAGTGCTCCTCTGTCCTGACGTGAACCTCTCCAGCTGTGCCAGCACCAATGCCCTCACATAGCTCTGCCACTGCTTCTCAATCCTGACCTGCAGCACCCTTCTGTTACAGAACCGAGACCCACACACAACTCAGCCACTGCTTCTCAATCCTGACCTGCAGCATCCCTCCTTTTCCAGCACTGAGACCCACACATATCTCAACCACTGCTCCTCTGTCCTGACCTGAACCTCTCCAGCTGTGTCAGCACGATGACCCACACACAGCTCAGCCACTGCTCCTCTGTTATTACCTGCAACATCCCTCCTGTTCCAGCAGTGAAACCCACACACAACTCAGCCAATGCACCTCAGGCCTGATTTGCAGCATCCCTCCTGTTCCAGCAGAGACTCACACACATACCAGCCACTTCTCCTCAGTCTTGCCTGTACCTCTCCTGCTGTTCAAGCACTGAGACCCACACACAGTGTAGCTACTGCTCCTCAGTCCTATCCTGCACCTCCCCTGCTGTTCCAGCACTGAGACCCACACACAGCTCTGTCACTGCTCCTCAATCCTGACCTACAGCACCCCTCCTGTTCCAGGACTGAGACCCCCAAACATCTAAGCTACTGCTCCTCAGTCCTGACCTGGGCCTCCCCGGCTATTTCAGAACAGAGCCCCACACATAACTCAGTCGCTTCTCACTCCTGACCTGCTCCTCCCCTTCAGTTCTTGCACCGAGAACCACACACAGGTCTGCCCATGCTCCTCAGTCCTGACATGCAGGTCCCCTGTTGTTCCAGAGAATTATACTATTACTGCGTCCCCATCACTCCGACCTCTGGAAAAAATGTCGACTTTTTTTATTTCGACACCCTTTACACAACATACATCTATATACATGGTGGAGATGGTATATAATGCAAGTAGGTAGGCCTGTGGTGAAAAGGGGGTCAAAGTATTACAAAAAAGTCTGCAATTTCACAGGTTGGTAGGCCTGTGGTGAAAAGGGGGTCAAAGTATTACAAAAAAGTCTGCAATTTCACAGGTTGCACTAATTGGGGTTGCAGTAATCATATAGAATCCTGTTCCAGCACCAAGACCTACACACAGCTCTGCCATTGCTATGCAGTCCTGACCTACAGTGTCCCATTGTTCCCACAGTGAGACCCAAACACAGCTATGCCACTGCTCTTCAATCCTAACCTACAACATCCCCATTGTTTCTGCAATGAGGCCCACAAAGAACTTTGACACTGCTCCTCTGTCCTACCTTGCAGCACCCCACTGTTCCAGCAGTAACCTCAGACACTGCTCCTTAGTCCTGGCCTGCTGCTTCCCAGCTAGTCCTGCACCGGGGCCAGGGGTGGACTGGCCTATTGGGAATTCTGGAGATTTCTCAGTAGTCCTCTGCACCCTAGGCTTCTTTTGTGTGGTAACCCGTTATTTCCCAATACTCTAACAGGACATAGATTGGGCTTGTTGAACATGTGTTACTTGAGGCCACTTTGAAAATCATTTCCAGGGCCTGTTTTGTTTCTCTCTGTTTATGGTCCCAGAAACTTCCTCCCAGATTTTACTGACCTGACTTCACTTCCTGCTTATGAACCATAATACATCCTGACCGAGAAGCATTAAAGGCCATATTGTTCATTTGACAAGAGATATGGGAATCTGGTTCAAAACAGCAGATTATTTTAATTGTATTTTATTTACTGTGAATAATGTAGAGCACAGACATACCCGAGAGGTGCATTAGTGCCAAGTGGACAGCAATACTGTCACACATGCAGGAGAATAAGGAGGAAGACAATACTCCTGTACTCAGGAGACCCTCGACTGGCCCATGAAGCCGAGGTTTGCTCTGAGAGTACTTTAAGATGACTTCGCTGCATCTTGAGATGGATGGGGGTGCAGATTTATTACTCCAACACCAATCAATAAGGACAACTCAATGGTTTGGCAAAGGGAGTCAATTTAATGACAAGTACAAAAAACGGGGAGACATGGCAATCAGCAATGATGAGATCATTCTTCTCGCTTCAACTCCAACGAACTTCATAAAAAGCACATCATTTATACTGAAAATTCCTTATAAGCGATGTGTAACACTCAAAAGTTAATAAGCATTTCTATTGGTTAGGAAAAGGTAACTTTAATATATGTTCTATATCTGTATATGGTAACTGAGTGAGGGATTGGGTAAAACACTGTCAGGTGGGCGTCTAAACCCTTCCTTCA
Source organism: Ambystoma mexicanum (assembly GCF_040938575.1). Lineage (NCBI taxonomy): Eukaryota > Metazoa > Chordata > Amphibia > Caudata > Ambystomatidae > Ambystoma > Ambystoma mexicanum. The sequence continues at coordinate 706,212,317 of NC_090930.1, read as the reverse complement.
AAATGACTATTGTAGACGTCACCAAACGTACGACGTCCCATTGGCTCTACTAACCATAGGACCTTAGATGATTTGGTCCATTGAGATTGGGTTGGCACCAACCCCATGCATCAATTTCCACTTTGCTTAGCAGCACGCAGAATGGTCAGCCAGGTGCAGGGTGCCCCCTCAGCTACCCGGCCTTCATCCAATTAAGGTTACAATCAATCATCACTTCAACAACAATGTGTCAATTATGTTACTGTGGTTGGGCGCGAAACTGCATCTTCTGTCTGGGAAAGTTCTGATATCTTCTCCTGGGTAGATGCCACACGCAGGTGTGAACTCATTCTTCTCCTCGCTCGGATGGTCACTTGATGCAGACACCGTGAATTTGCCTAGTTTCTCTTGATTTGTGCATTTAATTTCTATTCGGCTTGCCACCTGCCTACGCTTCCTTATCTTGACCTTTCAGAGACAAGATATTCTGTTGTTAGGTTTCAATTAGATGTAGCTACTGTGTGTTCCTTCTATTGGTATGACCTTGGCTCTTCTGGCACGAGTTGCATCTGCTGAGTTTCGATATTTTGCCGTCTATTCTCATTTTGCTAGAATATGAATCTTGTCTTGTGTTGGCCTCTAGTAACCTGAGTTGATTCGGCTTTTCGCGTAAAGTGGAATCGCACTAATAAAACTGTGCTTCATTTTGAGGTAGATTATGTACAATGTTGCTTGCCGTGCTATTCTTCTCCTTAGCACAGCAAGCTGTGCTGTTTTCTTAGCTTTCTTGGGATTTCAAGCATATGTACAGGCGTTAACTTGGACAATATCTTCGCCTTGCTTACAGCTTAAACTTCTTTCATTTTAACATCGTCCCTTCATTCTTTGTTCATGATATCTTTATTCATGATGTTTTGTCTCTTTGTGTCATTCTCGGGTCGTCATTTCTTCTGTCTGTGAGTCTGTCCGGGCTCTCATGTCTTCACCATTCGTCTTCCATCAAGACCTTTTTGGTTTCTTCCGGGACGGTACTTCAACAATCTGCATTTCGTCTCATTTGTCGGTAGGGCTTTCTCAATGGATATCTAACTGTCCAGGGTTCTATAGTTATTGGTACTTCAATATGGGTGATGGGAGTGCAGGCTTTATTTGGGACCTCCTCTACATTCCCCCCTCTGGGTGATTCATCAACCACTTTCACCTCCTCCTTTGGATGCAATTCACTCGATTCTTCTATATTTATCTTCACTCCATCACCTGGGTTCATTCCTTCTTCATCTTCAGGATCTATACATGATTGTTTGAAAAAGTGTCTCTTTGGAGTCCATATTTGTATTACTCCTTTCAGGCTTCCTGCTGTCCTTACATGTTCGACTTTATTCCATGTCATTAGTTGACATTGTCCATTTGGGCTACAGTAAACCCATCTTCCCACATAGTTTCTGTGCTTCCTGGGATAGAGAAACGTTGTACCTTCTGGCATGTGCCTTCTGGCCTTCACAAAGTCTCTTATTACTTCATCAGTCAGGTCTTTGGGCTTCTATTCTGGCTTGACATCAATTATGACCTTCATCCCTATGGCTTTCTTCTCAGTTGTCTGGCATTGCGAGATTATTATCTTGATAACACAAAATCCTAGTAATATCATCACTAGTAGGGCTCCTAAAAACTTGAATATGTCTGCCATCCATTGTGGGATCCAAGAGAATAGTGATCCAAACCAGCTGTCAACATCAACTTCATCAGTTTTGTCGATCATCTGGTTCTGTAGCTTCGTCAGCATACCTATGGCTTCTGTTAAGGTTCCATTTTCCTCGTCGTGAGAGGGTGTACATGTGCAACATGATTCTCCTATTTTTGCACAAACTCCTCCATCCATGGCTGTGGTCATGTCAAGCACATATCTGTTCTGGAGAGTCATCAGTCGGATGGCTCTTAACTCTTCCTTAATTGCATTGAATCCTTTTATTGTCGTGTTGATGGTCTGTCGTAACTCCCATCTGGTTATCTGTAACCATTTAGTATTTGCTCCAACTTGGAATCTTGGCATAAAAATTGTTGCAAACACTGATGAGGTGAGGCTGAACAGCCTGTGCTCATATGGGATTGCATGAAAAGCTTCTTCTGATTTAGCAGAGAAGTAATTCTCTCTCTTTATCCGAGTTATTAGTTCCACAGATCTCTTCTTTCTTAGGTGAGCATCTGCTTTTGGGAAACTGTCAATATTCAGGTCATTTTTGGGGATTACCAATGCTGGTACGTGGACATTCACTATCTTGCATATGCCTCCCCTGTCTCTTGGCAGTCTCATGTATGCATTGGATCCACACGCCCAATAATGATCCATAATCACTGCGGTTCCATGTACCATTCCTGGAGCGTCGAAAACTCGTCCACAGTTCTGATTCTCTCCCATCTTCCTTGTGCCATTATTTCAGAAACAGAACTTTGGGCTTACTAGTGGCACTATCTGCAGGGGTCCTCCTCTGTCCTCAACCCATGTGAGTAGCTTTGCAAGTTTTGGCCATAATGGCTTGCATTCGTTTCACACTATGTTGATGGTTGGCTCCTAGTGACCGAAGACCATCCATGCTCGGCATATTACTACTCCTTTCTCCCATCGGTCTGGTGAAAGCACTGTTCCCCAAATTTGCATTTGGCCTCTATTCTACTGAAGAGGAAAAATCGAGACCAAAACCATGCCCCCTCACCGCAAGTGCATATATAGAAGAACAGCAGGAAGAACAAGGAGCGCACTTATCATTTGAACCAGGCCCCAGCGCACCCATGGGTGACAAATATGCTGAAACACACCCACTTCACCAACAGTGCAACTTCCATGCTACATTAGAATCAATGCTGCAATATCAGAATCTACAAACACAAAAATCCCTGTTTAAAGGCTTGCAAATGCCTATATGAATTAACATGGTCTAATTGCACAGTGTAAAGCCATGTTTCAGGAAAATTACAGCCAAGTTCATTTCCCTCACTGAACACTGGCTGCAGAAGCCTTCAGCAAAACATCCGACCTGCCAAGGCCGCACATTCAAGATAAGATTGCTTTCTGCAGACAGACATTTTTTAATTATCCACAAATGCGAATAAATCACGGCAACCCAGTGTGCTTTTTTTTTTCTTTCCGGGAAAGAAAGACATTTTCTCAAGGACTCGCACAACATTTGAAACATAAATTGTAACAAGAACGGCGCAGCCCAGCGCCCAGAGCCCAGGTGCGAACTGCTTGTTCAGCTAAAAAGTTATGGGAACAAGGTCATATTGCAACAAGTTAGAATTAGGTAATGGGGGCTGGCACAGCTAAATCAACCCACTGACGCAAAAGGTTAATATCCAATTGTCAGTCTCACTATAAGGGCTACATAGGTAACCTACTACTTAGCAGCCAATAGCAGGAGGAGATAGGTTTCTGGGAGCTGATCCAATTCTGTGAGGTCAGCCTGCAGTGTGATTACAAAGCTGTCTTGCAAGCCAGCCCCGGGGGAGACGGCGCCTGAACTCTCGATGTGCACGATGCTCTGCGTGTTTTTTTCTTTTTTGCTGCCCAGAAATAAACGCAGTTTGGAACATGCTGCTGCCTGCTTGGGACTCTGTTGCATTTCTGGGGGCCATATGGGAGGTGTTGGGGTCTCCCATAGATGGTGAGGGTATGGCTGCTGGCCCCCACTGCCCTGGTGGGGGTCCAGCTTCTCCCCAACAAGTTGGTGCCCTCTGTGAGGCTCATTGCTCATTGTAACATGGGTGAATGAGCACTGCCTGTGCAAGCCCTGCATTGAACTGAACTCCCTGCCGCCAACTCAAGGAAGGTGTGGGACCCTCGCCTGCACCTGAAGACCACCGGAAAACGCGTAACCAGCTAAAGGCTTCAGGGGCCACTTGGAAATACCCCGCTTGAGGGCAGGTGAGAGCCCTGCAGGAGAAGGGGTCCGGTGAAGCGCCTCGAGGGCGTGTCCAGCAGCGGAGCAACTGCCAGTGCAGCATAGGAAAATGTAAGTTAACCAGCAACATGGGCTTTGAGGGGGGGAAATGTTTAAAGTATTATGATGCATTGTTGATCAGTATGTTGCAGAAATGTTAAGTTCTTTTGTTTAGGTAGAAAATGGGGGAGGCATTGTAAATTGGGTGGTGGGTGATTGTACAGTGTCGCAAAATTCAGCGCATTGGTCGTGATCGGCACGTGAATTGTAGTTGGGACTGGGGCGGTGGCAGTGGTCCCTTCTTGTGTTTTTGAGCCTATTGGGTGGGGTAGTGACTCCCTACATATAGAACAGGAGTGCCGCGCTGATTGGTCTGGATGGTGATTTCATGTACGGGGTCTGGATTTCCTATGAATTGACGTTATAGATCAATGAGTAGATGAGGTTCCCTGCTAATTGAGCGTTTAGTTCAGTGAGTGGATGATAGTTGGCTGGTTAAGGTCCCCTGGTGAGGAGCGTATCACACGTTAGGCGACGCAGCGTGTGCAGTCCAATTATAAGAGTTTTATTGTGGTTTACCTTGTTCCAGTTGAGACAGGAAGACAGCTGTGGGGATTGTGGGGTTTTATTTTGGGATTTTGTGGGGTTGAGAGAAATGGGTTATTGTTCTGTGTATGCACATTTGTCTGTTCATTTGCACTGTGTTTTTAGTTTGGTGACGTCACCTTCAGATTGATGCATAGGACACAGAGTTTTGATGGTGAGGAGATAGTGGTGTGGTTTTGGATTTGGAGAATAGGTGACCCAGAGGCGGTGTGTGGAAGACACATGTGCAAGATTGTGGGGGTGTGCCGGAGAAGGCAATGGTTTGGTGAAGATGGGCTGCACGTGGAGTGCACTGGCTAAGGTGTGGAGCCAAGAAGGCTCACAGAAGTTGAAAAATGTTCAATTATCTTTTAACTTTTGCTCCCTGAACAGCGGACTATCGAAATTTTCGAATTGAATAGAGGTAAAATGTATCACACAATACAGAAACGATTCCCCTTCACCTGTTGTGTAGCACACAGCTCCCATGCCGAAATAAGTCAGTAAAACATAGTGTGCAAAGATTCAAAAGTACTGAAGGTAAATTAAAAAAGACCATGGCTGCTCATAGGCGGCTTCTCCAGAAGCGTGCAGCAATCGCTAAGGACACACATACACAGCACTTACACGGGAATAGCTTTAAAAGCACATGGCTACAGTTGAACTGTGTGCACGAAGGAAAGGGAAGATGCGAGGGGTCAGCTGATGCTGAACCAGCGCGAGCAGAGGGAAGAGGGGACTCACCCTTCTGAACCTCCGGGAGTGTAATATTTGATGACACAGGGGCAGAGAAAGGCAGATGAGGACAAGTAGGCACAAAATAAATTATTAAAGTATGCAATGGGAGGGGCAGTTAAAAACAGCCTCAACACACACGCACAAGAATCACAATAGCAGTGTCAACAATCACCACAATATGCACCGCCCATGTGGGGAGGATACATGGGGCAGGATGGGATCATTTCAGCAGACACCACAAGCACCAACATAGGTACTGTCACCACTACATGTACAGACACAACAAATGACAGCACCACTACCCCAGGACTGACTAGAATCACAACACAGGGGCACTGCACAGCAGCCAGCACCCATACAGAACACTGACACAATAGCAATGGTACCGGTTACACGACTGGGAGGGGTCTTCCTGATGGGAAACAAACCTTTCAAAGGACATAGATTGACATTATACCGCTAATAGGACAGCCCAAGACAAACTTGATTTGACTCACTCTGCCACACACACTCATGCTCCACCTCCCCGACAGAGCGGGCGAGACGTGCGCCGACACACACACTCACGCACACTCAATAATGCAGAGGACAATTGCATAGGGGTGGTGATAGGTATCAAAACATTTTCTTTTCTGGGTGACAGTGGGGCGACTAGACCATGCATTAGGGAAGAGACATTTGTGACATCATGAGTGATGTGGATATGACCACCTTATTAACAGAGTAATCCATAACTTGTTAAACACCAGACATACACATGTTGAAAGTAAGGAAGATTGTTTAAGCATAATGGGGGTGCACGGTACAGAGGGGGGTGCATAATGATAGCGCATCACAAGAGAGTACATTTAGCTACATTTTCAGCACACATCTTTCAGTGAGGAGACTGGGCTCATGAATACACGATTAACACAGAACAATTAAATGAGACACACAAGGTGGAAGAAGGTGCACTTGAGGGGGGAGGCCTACATTTCATTGACAGTTCACCACAGGAGGAGAGAAATAGGGGTAAGGGATGGATGATCCATGTTCCCAACAGAATGAATTTGGCGACACAATAACAGTGCAAGTGGTAATGCCACTAGCGCTTTTGAAAACAGCACTGGCACAAATGCGTTAGCCAACACACATAGGGAAAGAGGTCATTGCTGCACGAACTGGAGAATGATGGTTGTATTAAAATTTGAGAGCAGATATTGGGGGGAGAAATATATTGTTTAAATGTAACAGTAATTACAGTAGTGGAGTAATAAAATACTAGATTGAGTAATTAACAGAGTAGGTAGGGTTTAAAAAGTGGACATGGGGTGGGATAGAGAGAGTGGGAGTAAATTGTGAGGGTTGGGTTTGATAGAAAAGAGGAAATAAATAAATAAATAACTAAATAAATACAAAATAGGGGGGAGAGACAGGTAGCGAATAATTGGTAGCGGATTTCATTAGTACCAGCTTAAAGTGCCTGCAGTTCACTGAGAGGCACGCCCTGAGAAGTGAGAGAGGAGCCATAGAAAAAAAAAAAAAAGATTTAAAAACCCTGCGATTATCTTAACTAAGTAACATGGTGCACTTAATTTAGAAACACAGCCACCCTATATGACAAATTTACCACCCTGATGTTACCCTATTTAGCTTGTCAGTGCCTGATGCCCCACGAGACAAAGGCACGCACTATAAATAGCTTACAACAAAAGCACAGTAAATATAAAGATCCAAAGGCCCATTTGTACACTAGCACCCAAATTGCATATATATGATCCAAGTGTGCAATGAGTATCTTCACATAAATTAAGTGTCTACCCATTTTCTGGGTACATTTCGAATTGTGTAACAATTTACAGTCAGACCGCCATTGAACGCCACCAGGTGGTGACAGGATGGTGCATAGGAGTACCATTGGCTCCTCCCACTAGGACACTGAATAGTGTGAGAGTAGTACAGAGAGGTTAGGTCAAGAAATTGAAGAATATGTAAATTCTCAGGTCTCAAGCGCTTCCATTTCATTTCTCGCCAGATATAAAGGACCCAGGGCAGGCCTGAAGACAACGGACAACCAACACCCAATGGCTATGGACTACAGTGGGACATTTTCCCCTCCTGACAGACTTTGTTAGATGTGTGAGGCATCAAGCCCTACAAAGCGGTGGCCACCCTGGCAACGAGGGAGCAACGATCAACAGGGCCAACGCAAGAGATTTTCATGAACTGCAAAATAGCACGAACACTCCCGAGTTAGGGAAACATAGCCATCCTATGGTCCAACGCACACTAGCAACTAGAATAGGGACTGACACACGCATTTCCAAAGTTTAATTGAGTTTCATATTACATTTTGTGCACCTACAGCTGTAACACTGTTTTGTTTCTTCTCTTTTCCCCGCACCTGCAGGTTGTTGCATATGTATGATGTTAGAAATGTGTAGGAAATTTCCTTAATGTTATCTTCCATTAGAAACTGTGAGGCCTACTGATTAAAACATCGTGTAGCATTCCCCACTCAATTGCCCACCCTATCAAGAACCTCTGACCCCTTAGTGCATGTTTCCCTGAAGTATATTTCTTTGCTTCCATTGAATAAACAGCCCAAGATTTTCCCTACCCATATTGAGAAATTTTGAAAACACGAAATGTCCAGGGGGAGGTTTGATTTTTGCCCTTAGTGATTGTTTAGTTCGCGGAGCTTGAGGTTACTAACAAGTACTAACTATTAACGCCTTTCTTGCGATTTTCAGGCGGGCAACTTTATCATCTCATCAGCTGCAAGGACCCAGCAGCGTAAGTGGTTATGGGCACGCAAATAAGGACTTTTACCTTCACGATGGGACTATTAATGATGAACGAAATAATGGGGGTGGTACTTTGAAAATGATATGTAATAGTGAGCATTACCGCTGTATCCCCTGCTAACATTCCCTAACCTAAGCAGGAAGAGTTACGGCGTCAGTGGGTAAGGAAAAGCTGCTGCTAAAGTAAAGAGAGTTAAGGGCAGACACAAAGGGAGTAAAACATACACATAACACACATAGCAGAAGTGACCAACAACATGCACACATGTACATAATTGGTAGGGACACCACTGGAGAGAGCTGTCCTGACTGTTCTTCAACATATGCCGGAAGAGAATTGATTACAACAGAAATTACTACAGCAGAGCACGACGCCCATGTATGACAAGGTGCGAAGAAGATTGCAAGGGAAGACAGCAACATTGAGATTGAAAAACAAAATTAAAAAAAAATAAATAAATAATAAAAGAAGAAAGAAAAACAAAAAGAGAGAAGAAAAAGTAAAATAAAAGAGACAAAAATATGATAAGTGCCTAACGGAGTGAGACAAAAGAGCAAAGATGGTCACTTGGGTGGAGAATGAAGAAGGACATATACTGTTAAGGTACAAACGTTATGTTACCAGCACAACAGTGACAAGAAGTGGACAATCATTCTGGATGCAAGAAGGTTGAGAGAAGTTGCGAGATGAGAGCAGGAACATCACTGCTTATGGACTACTATTGAGCACATGCATCTAAAGATCAAGAGAAACTACCACTGAATTGGGGAGGAGAGTGTTCATTGGTGCGCATCAGCATGCCCTTGTTGGTGATGACCAAGGAAGATGTGAAGAGTGACACATTCACCAAGATGGAAAACAACGGAAGAAGAGAAACAGACAGAGAAGTAAAAAGAGGGGGGAATTACTTCTCGAGCGAGACAGAAGAATGATTGGGTGAAGTACCAGCATACTAAAGAATGATCAGCAAAACTGCATCTGAAAAGAGAAAGCAAAGAACTAGCTAGTGCTTGCATGGTAATGGAGGACATCATGACTGCCTGGTTGATTGAAGGTGATAACGGAAGGACTAGTACCGAGCACAGCATCATTGTGCAAGATAGAGATACATTGCAAGATGTAAGAGAACAACAGAAGAAGACATCGGAATGCAAATAAGAGACATGGTGAAAGGAAGAGCCGGACTAAGATAGCGGTGTGCAACATGGTTCCAGCAGTAATAAAGGTGGCCACTCCCTGTGATCCGAGGAAGTACGAAGGGAAGTGAGTATGGTGGAACACAGAAGGAGAACACTCCTATATGTACTGTTCATCAACAACAATGCAGAAAATTATGGACACTTCAAGGAATTGACAAAGATATGCAGACCGGAAGGAGGTGAATGTTGCTTGGTGGTGTGGTCGACAAAGTCGACCAGAGGGGGGACTGAAGAGGGAAAATCGAGACCAAACCCATGCCCCCTCACCCCAAGCGCATATATAGAAGAACAGCAGGAAGAACAAGGAGCGCACTTATCATTTGAACCAGGCCCCCGCACACCCAAGGGTGACAAATATGCTGAAACACACCCACTTCCCCAACAGTGCAACTTCCATGCTACATTAGAATCAATGCTGCAATATCAGAATCTACAAACACAAAAATCCCTGTTTAAAGGCTTGCAAATGCCTATATGAATTAACATGGTCTAATTGCACAGTGTAAAGCCATGTTTCAGGAAAATTACAGCCAAGTTCATTTCCCTCACTGAACACTGGCTGCAGAAGCCTTCAGCAAAACATCCGACCTGCCAAGGCCGCACATTCAAGATAAGATTGCTTTCTGCAGACAGACATTTTTTAATTATCCACAAATGTGAATAAATCACGGCAACCCAGTGTGCTTTTTTTTTTCTTTCCGGGAAAGAAAGACATTTTCTCAAGGACTCACACAACATTTTAAACATAAATTGTAACAAGAATGGTGCAGCCCAGCCCCCAGAGCCCAGGTGCGAACTGCTTGTTCAGCTAAAAAGTTATGGGAACAAGGTCATATTGCAACAAGTTAGAATTAGGTAATGGGGGCTGGCACAGCTAAATCAACCCACTGACGCAAAAGGTTAATATCCAATTGTCAGTCTCACTATAAGGGCTACATAGGTAACCTACTACTTAGCAGCCAATAGCAGGAGGAGATAGGTTTCTGGGAGCTGATCCAATTCTGTGAGGTCAGCCTGCAGTGTGATTACAAAGCTGTCTTGCAAGCCAGCCCCGGGGGAGACAGCGCCTGAACTCTCGATGTGCACGATGCTCTGCGTGTTTTTTTCTTTTTTGGTGCCCAGAAATAAACGCAGTTTGGAACATGCTGCTGCCTGATTGGGACTCTGTTGCATTTCTGGGGGCCATATGGGAGGTGTTGGGGTCTCCCATAGATGGTGAGGGTATGGCTGCTGGCCCCCACTGCCCTGGTGGGGGTCCAGCTTCTCCCCAACACTTCCATCTCCAAGCTTCTTCTGGAGTTTTTCCTTGGACATGTAGCTTCTGATTTGCTTCTCTTCTGATCTCTGCTCCTTTAACTTCAGGCTTTCATATCTGATCACAATGTGTTTCGTCTTTCCATTTGTTCTTGTCTTTATGTCCTGGACATAATCGTCTTCATTTGGATCAGTTACTTCAGTTGCCCATTTCAGAGAGGCATCACTACCCATGAACTGGCCTCTGGTCTTGCACATTGCTATGTGTGGCATACATTGTGCTGTTTGGACATTGATTTCTACAGCTACGAAGATCTTGAATTTCCCCATGCTGTATGGTAGGAGTGCACAAACAAAGCATTGTCCTTCTGAACTTCGTCTTCCAACTTCTTTCATGTGCTGGTACCAAATGTTGTTTCCCAGATGTGCTGTGCTGTCCAGGTAGTCGTTTAGCTCATTGTCATCTCCATGCATATTTCTCTTGATTCTTAATGCTTTCCTGTAGTTAGCTATGACTACATCCCTGAATGCATCTGTATGGCTTTTTCTTGCTGGAGGATTCTCAGGTATCATGGTCCTCATCTGCGCCATTTGGGTAGATCGAATTCTGGCAGCTCTTTCTCTCTCTTCATGCATCTTTCTCTGTCGGGTTATAAATGTTTGTTTCCATTCTGGCATTGGTCTAGTATACGGTTGTACTGTAGAACTAGTGCTTGTTCCTTGCGTTGGAATGTATATGCTTTGTACTACAGTCTCTGTGATTTTGTTCTTCAGTTCCGCTTGTAGTTCCCTTGCGCGGGCTATGTGCGGAACTAATGAGTCTACTATCAGTTGGGTCTGTGCAGAGAGTTTCTCAGTGTTGGCTCTTGTTTTCTTAAGAGTTTCTAATATAACTGTTCCTGTTGGTTTTTGCTTTAATTCTTGTTTTCTTACAACTTCTGCTGTGGAGTTTCTTATGGCAGGCAGTCTCTTCTTCTCTGCTGCTTTGGTGTGTGGTTTTGCAGTCATTGATACTAGGCCTGTTTCGTGTGCATTCAGTGTTTGCGTGCGTGTAGTTGTCAGTAATGGTACTTCATTCATCCCTTGCCGACCCTGTCTCCGGCTTTTCCTTTTGTTCGTTACCACAAGTGTGTGTGTATCATTGCTAATTACATCCATTTCAAGTTCATTCACTCCACCATCAGATCTTCTAGGGACTGGAATGACTATATAAGGTCTGGGTGCTTTTGTGGGTTTTATGCATGCATCATTAGGTGGGTGTACTGAAATTGTGACGCTTTGTGCACCAATAAAGAATGCAGTTCTGATCGTTAATGACAGTAAAACAATAATGAATATGATGCATAGGTACATTATGCCCCTGTAGTTCAGCATTTTCTTCCAGAGAAGCGAGGTTGCCTCTTTTCTTGTGGGAGGACCAGATTGCTGCTCTGAACCCCCATCTCGATCATTCAACAAATGTCAGTGTTTATTGTTTCTGTGTTTTAAGAGTGTCTGGTACTTCACAAGTGTCCCCCCTCTCGTTAGTTTCAAATTGTCTCTTTTGTCAGGATACAGTTCCATTGCTAGACTATGGGAAAAATCAGATGTAAAATAACATTTTAGTGAGTCCTTTTACTGTGCATGTTCAAAATAGGTAAGCTCCCAATCAACTCCCCTCATTTGCTTCAATTCTGAGGACATGGTGTATGCCGGTCAATATGAAGGATTAGGGACAAAAATAACAACAAATATGACATGTGGAGTTCTTGCCTCCGCTTCCTTGATCCGTCCCTCGGTGGAAGGTTCTTAGAATCTCCTCAGATAGCTCTTCTGATGGTTAGAAAGTTCTACTTGGAGTACGATTCTGTGTAAGAGCATTCCCATCTGTGCAATATTAGCTGGGTCTCTGATGAAAGTGAGGATGTCAACATCGATTGGTCTCCCCACTAGATCTGGAAAGTCAGTGACTAGGCGAAAAAGAACATTATGGGCCAACCTGGTGTCTACTGGTGACAGGGACATCCGTCCTGTCCTGCTGAGGTTCAGGATTATATGTTTTCTCCCAAATGTGAACAATGTCTGCACTGTCCGGTCGCATGGAGTGCAACCAGAATGATTATCTTATTTAAAAGATGGCTTAAATGTTCTGTATTTGCTGGATCTCGAAGAAAGGTGAGTGTGTCTGTTGTTCTTCCAATAAGAGTTGGATAGTCTTCGATTATGCGAAAGAAGAGTGTGTTGATGAGCTCATCTGTTTTCGCCTGTGTTGGGATCATTTGATTCCTTCTCACTGTACTCAGGGAGTAGGATAAATTGTTCAGCAATGACAGTGAGGAGTTGCCTTATTGTCTTTTCGTTTTCAGGATCTTGTAGGAAGTCAGTGACACTGGTGAGCCTCCCTACCAATGACGGGCATGATCTTAGCACTAGATCAAAATAGGTTATTATGTCCCTTTTGATGTCTCTAATGTGGGACACCATAAGTGTTTCCGAATAGTGTCTCAGTATTAAACGAATTGGGATACTGTATTTGCTTCCAATGTAAGTGTCTTCAATCAAAATTTGGCATACTCTTTTCTAAAAGCTTAAGTGTGCCTCAGTTCAAAGTTCAAAGTCATCAGACTGTGTTGTGGCTAGTGCGTGCAATTTTCTTCTTCACCCTGCAACTAGGATGCACAGAGTGTCTCTTTTCATGTCCTTATACCCTTTTTTGCCTGGAGGAAGTGTCCAATTTAAGCCACAATTTGCAAAAGGTTCTTTGTCTTTGTCTGGCTGGTCATGTGTCCTTCTTCCACGTCATGGATCTCGTCTGCACATGCTGTGGTTCTTCCCCATCGCTTGTCGATTCCTCTCATTGGGGTGCAGGCAGGGGGCCTCCTCTGATGTAGGGTTTATATCACCAAGAAAAATCCAAGCTCTCCTGCCTTGTAGTTTCACTGCGGATGGAGTGTAGTCCTCTACTGTAAAAGGACCGTTGAACCTTGGCTCATCCCACTTTTTCCTTGTGTGATTCCTCACAAGGAAGGTGTCTCCAGGGAAGACGGGTAGAACACGTAGACCTTGAACTTGATCGGTTATAGTGTCTGCTTCTGTGTTCTGTGCTGCACTGCACCCTTTTCATCGTTGCTGCAGCTGGTCTGAAATTACAGTAAGGCAGGATGTCATGCAGTTCAGATAGTTTTGCATTTCAGACCCTAAAACCTCTCCTGTTGACTGGGCAACACATCTAGTTCTATCTCGGAGTACCAGAGGAGTTTTCATTCTTCTTTCTGTGGCTATCTCGTGTGGTGTAAAATGATGGTCGGACCCTGGTTGGTTCCGAAAAGCATACAGTGCCAGTTGAAGGCAGTGCAACCATTCCTTCTTTAGAGTGAGCTTCAACTTGGCTATCCTTTCCTTTAATAAGCCATTGAGCTTCTCACAGACTACATTACCTTGTGGATGGTACGCCGATGAGAACTTGTGCTTTATACCAAGCAGCAAGCAAATCTGCTTGAATACTGCATTGACAAAATGAGGGCCATTATCTGACCTCATGATCTCGCATACCACCCATCTGGGGAACACTTCTCTCACTAAGAATTTGGCCGCACAGGTAGAGTCTGGGTGTGCATGGGCCTGCCTCAATCCATCTAGAGAATGGACACACCACAACAATTAAGTATCTGTACCCATTACATACTTGAATCATGTCAACGTAATCGACATGCAAGTGTTGAAAAGGCCCATTTGGCCTTGGGATGATTCCTCTCATTAGTTTTAATGTGTGCCCCACCGTTAATTGCTGGCAATTACAGTTCACTATAAAAAAAGCAACATGCTCAGTTAAATTCGGTATAAACCAGTCTTCTGCGAGTGTTGCTGCTAGGTTCTCTTTTGTCATGTGCGCCGGTTAATGTAACTGCTCCAGCGCTATTTTTAATAGGGCTACATGCATTACTGGTTTACCAGTTCTGTCTTGTCACCACAAGCTGTCAGAGGGGTTTAAAGAACACCCTAGACGTTTCCACATATTCTTCTCTTCCTGCGGTGCATCCCCTTGGAGTTCCATTAGCTGTGTTTGCCCCAAATTACTGTAACTTTCAGGGGCAGTTAGTGTAACCATCGTTGTTGGTATGGATAACTTCCACTTCCATGATCATCTCACTTTTGGATGCCATACGCTTGGCTTCCGTGTCTGCTGCTTGATTTCTGTGTGAGATCAAATCTGTCCCTTTTGTGTGGGCGGCACATTTCACGACCGCTATGCCCACTGGGAGCTGTAGTGCCTTGATCAGCCTGTCCAATAAACCTGCGTGCTGCACTGGCGTGCTGTCCGCTCGGAGGAAGCCCCTCCTTTTCCAGTGCGCTAGGCCTGCATGCACTGTTGACGTCACGTAGGCAGAGTCACTGTACACTGTTACTTCCTGGTCTGTGTGATTCTCAATGGCGAGTATCAATTCCAACAATTCTACAGCCTGTGCTGAACAATGAGATGGTATTTGTGCACTAAGAAGAACTCAAACCTTTCCATTCTTTGTGTGTTTCATCACAGCAACGCCTGTATATCTTTGCCCATCATTTTGGTCAATCCCCAAAGACCCATCAATAAAGACAATCTCTCCTCCTGCCAAGGCATTTTCTTTCACCCTGGGGATTTCTTCATAGAATTCTTCATAATTTGCACAGTCATGTATTGGTTCTCCTTCAGTGACTGGCTCTGCTACGAACATAGCTGGGTTCACTATCTTACATCAGACTATTTTAATTGATGGATTTCATATGATCACTTCATAAGCAGAAGCTCTCTGAGATGTCAATGTGCCCTTTGGTTTCTCTAGAATGGCAAATATTGAGTTCTCGACGTCCAACATCATTGAGCATTCCATTACAATGATTGTAGCCTTCTCTATGGGGAATGCTGTGGCAGCTAAACTTTGTTCACACAGGAAGTGACCCCTCATAACTGGGTCCAAGTTCCCACTGTAGTACGCCAGGGGCTTGTACCCCAATGTGGTTCTTTGTGTGAGTACTGCCGTCAAAACACTGCCATTTGTGTGTGAAAACAGGTAAGATTCCTCTGCATAATTGGGGATCCCTAAAACTGGTGTTGTGCAAATGGCTCTTTTGAGTTAAGCAAACCCTTTCTCCATGGTCTCAGACCATTCAATCTTTTCCTTCATCACTTGGGCCTTTTTTAGGGCTTGAAGTAAAGGCTTGGTGTAAGAGCTGTAGTCGAAGACCCATGCCCTGACATAGTTGCATAGGCCTAGAAAGCTCTGCATCTGCTTTATCGTATGTGGCTTAGCCGTGTTAAATATGGCTTCAGCACTTTCTGGGGTCACCTTCTTTCCCTCATGTGAGATCAGCTGGCCTATGTGCAGCACTTCTTGTTGACAATATTGTAAGTTTTCTTTGTCAACTTTATATCCCTTCTCAGCCATTATAGTCAATAGCTGAACATAATTGTGCCTGCTTTGCTCTTCTGTGGTGTTGCAAATTAAGATGTCATCCACGTATTGCAGGACAACACTTTCTAGTGCAATATTGCTCAAGTTCATCTGCAGGACTCTGTTAAAAATAGAAGGAGACTCACAGTACCCCTGTGGCAGCCTCGTGCTTTTCAGATGCATTTGTCTGAATGTGAATGATGTCAGATCTTGTGAGTCACGGTGCAACGGGATTGAGAAAAATGCATTTTTCAAGTCAATCACTGTGAAATATTTTGCCTCAATGGGTATGTTAAATAGAATTGTAGATGGGTTCGGGACTAGAGGGAACTCAACCACAACAATATCATTTATTGGCCTAAGGTCTTGAATTAGCCTCCACGACCCCACTTTACTTTTATTCACAGGGTACACTGACGTATTACATGACGACTCTGGTGTCACTAAGATGCCTTGCTCTATCGTGGCAGAAATTGTCTTACAAATCCCCTCATCTTCCTCTCTGGACACGGGATATTGCCGGGCTCTTGGTAGAATTGCTCCTGGTTTCAGTTTAATCTTCACTTCTCCAACCCCCTTCATGAGGGCTGTGTCATAGGGGCCTGTAGTCCATACTGAGACAGGCACATTGGCTATGTTGTCATCAAAATAGTCATGATGATTTAGTGCCAACATCATTCTCTGAGGTACTTCTCTTTTAATCATCTTTACACAAAAGGTGAGACTCACCTCCACTATTGTCTCTCCCATATCTGTTTGTTCTTCAAACAGCTCGTCATCGGTGACGTCAATCAATTGATATCCTTCTTCAATGCGATTACTGCGCACCGTTGTCAGCCCTCGTCATCATAACCATCAATCAAGGCCACTCTCCCTTTCACTGCAGCCGTGTGTATCTTCAAGGCAAATACTTGTTCCTTCTCCTCATGCATCAGTATTCTGGGTCTGAATAAGAACTCATCAGGGGTTCTCATGATTTTGTCTGCAAGGCCAGGCAATCCTGCCATAAGCACACGCATACCATATGCTAACATTTCTGTCTCTAATGGTACGGACCTCATGGTTATGTATGTGGGAATGCATACATTTGAGTAGTGCATTCCTGGAGTGGAACATACTAAGCCCTCCTCCGTGAACGAAATTGTCATGTTTAACTTTGTCATTAAATCTCGACCCAAAAAATGTACTGGGGTCTGCCGTGAATATAGTAAAGGTACATTAATTTTACATTCTCCTATGGAGACTGGAAGTGCATTTGTGAAGGGAACACGACTGGTAGCTCCTGTAAAACTCTGAGTATCTATGGCCTCGCCGGACAGGAAAACTTGCCTTCATGTATGCACAAGCGTGTTGCACCCGTGTCAACTAAGAAGGAATATTCTTTATCCCCTATAATGACATCCACCCTAGGTTCCCTGTGACTGTCTGGTGTCACTGATAGGATAGAACACATCAGTGTTCCCAGTGAGCTGTCCTAGTTTATATACAAATTTGGCCCTCCATGTGTTGGTGGATTTCCCCCATTCCCATTTTTTCTCCCCATTCCCGGGTTCGTGGTCTGCCCTGTGCCCATCATCTGCAATAGTTGAAGTGGTGCCTGTTGGGATTGTCCTTGTGGAAAATTCCCCATGCTTTGCGGTTGCACACCTTGTTGCGCTCCTGGCGATTGTTGCTGCACCGTGTGATTCTGTGCACCACCCTGCTGTAAAACTACAGGTGGATTTGCCATGCCTGCTCCTGTTCCTTGGCCACTCTGCATCATTGTTAGGAAGAATTCTCTGTTTAGGCTGAATTTCCTAACCTAGTGAGTCCCCCAGCAGCTTTGCTGGATTTGTGGGGTTTATTTTGTTTCTCCTGCAAAGAGTGAGACTCTTTTACCCTCACTCTTGGACATGACTTGAGAGTGTTACTGTGACTTGCAATGTGCTTATGGGCTAGGGGGTAATTTTCCCCATAGGCCATCATTGGTTTTTGAATGTGTGTTACACAGCACCCTCAGTGCAGTAGCACAGGGGTGTCTTAGAGACCCCCAAACATAGACTGCACACCCTGGGACTGACTACTGTCTCCCTGGGTCAGTAAAGTTACCATTGACTTTACTAGTCTTAACTTAGGAACTTAACCAGTACAAACCATCTTACTGTGGAAGTACTGGTAGGGGCAATTAGATTGCCCCTGGGTCTGTTGTCGAGGGGGTACTGTCCCGTCCCCCCTCGCCGAGTTCTGGCTGGTGGCAGTGGATACCACGGAAATATTCCACCGGAATATTTCCCAATGGGATTTCCCATTGGTTTTTGATGCACCACTTTTTGGTGCAATGTTAAAGATACCGCCAGTTTATTTAATTAATATAAATTCACCGGTTGGGATTTTTTGCCGGAACTCGCCGCCAAAATGGCGTCTAGGTTCACTTCAGTAACCCTGAACCCGAGTCGAGCCTTTGTTCCACTTTTGGCGGGCTTCTGCACAGAAGCCCTCCAAAGTGGTGCCATTCTGTCTGGGTACCACAGGGGGTATGGGAGGGGGTTTAGGCACCCTGGACCGAGTTGCCTTGCCAACTCAGGTCGCACTCTAGTGTGATTGGCCCAAGTGGTGAGCCACCCCGCTCACCACTTAGCATGTTTGAGTGACAGCTAGGCTGTATGAATGGGGGTTTGCTGCATAAAAGCAGGGTTTTTGGGACTGGTTCTTCAGAAGTCGCCACAGGACCTAAGAAGCCGAAGAGGGAGAAGCCGAGCCGACCTGCCAAGATGACACCACCGGTGAAGCCCTGCAGAATCGTCTCACCACTTTTCCCGACGACAGAGGAGATCTCCCGCCGGAGAGTCTTCTTCCCTTAACTGGTGGGGACAACCAGTTGCTGCCTTCTTTTCGCCGTCCCGAAGCATCTAGTGGCCGCCTTGCCCATGCCAAGCACCCCGGCAACCGGGATACCACTTTTTACCTCAACCGCGAAAGAGGGGTAAAAATCCTTTGTGACCTGAGAACTCCACGGCTGGCCTCATCCCTGGTAGTGCAACGACCTGCAGCCTTTCTCCCCGACGAGATCGCCTCTTCCTCGGGACAACGCCGCGACTTGCACCCACTACCAGGAACGACTACCACCGCTGGAGGATCCTTTCCACTTTTAAAGGTACTGTGTTCCGCCCGTCCTCCCTTGCCACCGATTGTACGGGGTAGATTTAGCCCTCGGCTCTCGAACCTGGGTAGGTCTGGGACACCCTAACTAAACTTTTCAGAACCATAGTAAAACCGTTTTCTACTCACCTGCAAAGACTTGTGACATTGTGTGATCTTGGGCACATTTTCGCCTGGCTCCCTCTAACGTGGGCCCCAAACTAATTCCCCTTGTTCCACTATTGACTGCCTTTGCTAACCTTACGTGAAAAGTGTTTTACCTTATTGCTCTCTTTAATCTTTGCCTTTTCCCCCCCTTTTTGGTAACACTTGTTGGAGTACCATCTAACGTTAAGCGCTCACCTCTGGTTGGAAATAAGTGGTGTTAACTTAGAATTGTCCAACAAATGCTTAGGGATGTACATATGAGTAATAGTAACTGTGTTTGACTTTCTTACCTTTTCTAATGTGCTAGTGTAATTTATGAGTGTACCTTTAATAAATAAGTTTATACTTTTACACCTAGCTCTGGTCAGTGTTTGCTTGTACTACTGTACCTCTGTGCCTAATGTGTATCCTCTGTATACTGCCTAACTCTTCTTGAGGGAAGTCTGACTGCTCAGCCACAGCTACCACAGTGACTCTGTGTGGTACAGACTGCTACCAAGTGGGTTTACTGCCAACACCTGTAGACTTAAATCTTTTGCAGTGGTCCCAGAGGGAACTGCACAGGTTTCTGCCTAACACTGGTGTACAGCGGTGGGATCTGTATTGAGTATACACTTTAGAGTACTTTTGAGATACCTTAGTGCAACTAACCACAAAGCTTAAGCACAAGAAAGAAAAAGTCATTTTTAACCTGTCTACTATGGAAAGTTATAGTCAAGAGTCCCTTGCTACAAAAACTGCTGATTGTCTAAGACTTCTCTGTAAGCATAAGAATCTCATGACTAAAGGAAAGAAAATAGAGCTAATAGAAAGGTTGTTAGAAAACCAAAGCCTGGAGGATGGTCCAGAGGAACCTATCACTCCAGCAAATGTAGAAAACAGCAATGATCTTGATATGGAACAAAGTATTGATGATCTTGGGTCAGAACCAGAAGAGGAGGATGAAACTGTTGTAGATAGTCCCTCTAGGCCTCTGTCTGCTCTGCCAGCTGTACCTACTGGACCTTTGCCAGGTCCCACATTTAGCCCTCAATACTTTGAACTAGAGAAAATGAAACTTGAATTAGAGTACAAGAAACTAAATGCTCGAACTGACAAAGAACTAAGGCTAAGGGAAATGGAGCTCAAGTATGAGCTAGAAATGAAGAAATTGTCTGTTGAGAATGCTTCTCTCTCTGGCTCCTCTAGAAGTTCCAGTCCTAAAAGACCCCGGATGCCTAAGGAATTGATTGGTATGTATGAGCCTAAGTTGGATGTGTTGGATTGGTTGTCTATGTTTGAGTATAATCATGGGCTCCAGAACATCACAGGTAATGAGTTACTCACCTGGTTGTTCTCTAGGCTTCCCCCTGTTGCAACTGATGTGGTAATGGAGTTGGGGGAAGAGGATAGGAAAGAGTATGAATGTGTGAAACTAGCTTTGATAGCTAGGTTTGGGAAGACCCCTTCCCAGTATCTTAAGAGGTTTAAGAGCCTCAAAAAGCATGATGGTACCCCTTGGGCTACCTGGGTGTGTGAAGGGTTGAAAAACGTAGAGGGATGGATTAAGGGTTACAAGGTGAACACTTATGAAGGAATGAGAAACCTTGTAATGATGGAGTCAATTTATGATGCCTGCTCTCCTGAGCTCAGACAGCACTTGGCTGATTCACAGGAATTAGATCCTAGGAAACTAGCTAAGGCTGCTTACTTGTGGGTTGCCAACAGGGCTACTCACAAGGATTCTGGGGTAACTCAGAAGAAGGATGAGGGAAGACAGCCTAAGAAAGACTCCAAAGAGAATTCTAATAATCCTAATTCCAAAGAGGGCCCCAAACAAAACCATAAGGGTAAGCCACCTGGGAAACCACAGCAGAGTAGTATACCTTCTGGTGCTAAACCAGAAGGAGGTCAGAACAAGCCTCCATTCCAAAGGACCTTTGGGGCCTGTTATGTTTGTAAGGCTACTGACCATGTGAAAGGAGATCCCAGATGTAAGGGTAAACCTTCAGGGGTCCAACTTGTCTCCTTAGCCTTCGCTCCAGAGGAGGAAGTCACTATGGCAAGTGGAAACTTTCTACTACTGGCTGATGAACCCACTGGAGTCTCAGCCAGTGTTTCTTTAGTCTCTCTGGGGTTGTGGGAACAACACAATTTAGATGTGTATAATTCTATCCCAGATAATACTAAAGAGTATTATAAGGACAGTGTCCACGTGAATGGTCAGGAGACTCCTGCCATCAGGGACACTGGGGCCAGCATAACTGTGGTGGATGAATCATTTTTCAAGGCAGAGGATGTTGCTAAGGCACCCAAATGCCTCACCAAGTTAGCTGGAGGGCCTGTGCAGATGTGTCCCCAGTTACCAGTTCTCATCCAGTGTAATGATATGGCTGTGAAGATACCTGTCAGTATACAATGTGAAGTGCCAGGAAGAGTTCTGTTGGGAAATGACCTGAAAGCTCTTGGAGTTGTGTCACATACCCCCAGACCTCCTAGTAAAAGGTTACAGGAGCTCACCAAATCTGCAAGAGAGAAAACCCTGCGAGGTTTATCTCAGGAGATGATGATAGAAATCACTCCTCTCCCACTGGAACAACTTACTGCAGTAACTACCAGATCAGGAGCAAAGGGGCCACCCAAGACTCCTAGGAAAAAGCCTGCAGCAAGCACTCCAGTGCTTCCAACAAGGACTTCCCCGAGGTTGTCCACAGTTACACCTGTAACTCCACCTCCAGCTGAGGCTGAGAGGGAGGTACAGCCCTGTTTGGTTGAACTAGACTCTGAAGAAGAGCTAGAAGGAGGTCCAGAACTTATTGGAGACCTGGACCCGGTTGACCATCCTGAGCTGCAGTCTTTACTGGCAGAAGGTGGACCCAGCAGGACAGCTTTCCGTAAGGGACAAAGAGAATGTCCAACTCTGGAGGGTCTCCGCCAGCAGGCAGCTTCTCAGGCTGATGGGCAAGAGCCTGGGAAGTATAGGTTACACTGGGAAGATGGCCTCTTCTACAGTGAACCAACCGAATCTGAATCTGGAGCATACCAATGCCTGGTAGTGCCCCAAGAGAACAGACAACAGTTCTTGCAACTAGCCCACGAGATTCCTTTGGCTGGTCACTTGAGTTTCAAGAAGACCAAGGAAAGGCTCTCTCTCTACTTCTATTGGCCAAAAATGGGGGCTGAAGTAGATAGGTATTGCAGGAGCTGCCATACCTGCCAGACTTCTGGTAAGGTTGGTTCCAAGAATGTGGCACCTTTAGTGCCTCTCCCAGTTGTGGGAGTCCCATTTGAGAGGGTAGGGATTGACATTGTTGGTCC
The DNA here is from genome assembly GCF_040938575.1 of Ambystoma mexicanum. Lineage (NCBI taxonomy): Eukaryota > Metazoa > Chordata > Amphibia > Caudata > Ambystomatidae > Ambystoma > Ambystoma mexicanum. Next base: position 706,189,847 of record NC_090930.1, on the reverse strand, counting down.
CCTTGATCCCCCAACCTCCTCAGGCAACAGGTTTATCCTTGTTGTAGTAGACCATGCTACTAGGTGCCCTGAGGCAATTCCTATGAGGACTGTTACAGCTCAGGCTGTGGCTAAGGCCCTCCTTGGTATCTTTATCAGGGTTGGGTTTCCTAAGGAGGTGATCTCTGACAGGGGGACACATTTTATGTCCAACTACATAAAGGCCATGTGGAAAACCTGCAGAGTCACCTACAAGTTCTCAACCGCCTACCACCCCCAGACAAACGGGTTGGTAGAAATATTTAACAGAACCATGAAGAGCATGATAGGTGCCTTGGAAGAACCCCTTAAGAAGAAGTGGGACCTTCTACTGCCATGCCTTCTATTTGCTTATAGGGAAGTCCCTCAGGAGGGAGTAGGTTATTCTCCCTTTGAACTTCTCTATGGCCATCCCGTCAGAGGCCCCTTGGCCCTGATTAAGGAGGGGTTGGGGAGTGCTCCTTCCCCCAAGCCAGTCAGAGTGACTGACTATGTGATAGGTCTCCGTAGGAGAATGTCACACATGATGGCAGAAGCAAGTGATAACTTGAAAGCTGGCCAAGCTCTGATCAAACATTGGCATGATCAGAAGGCTAACATGGTTGAGTTTACTCAAGGCCAGCTAGTTCTAGTTATGCTCCCAACAAGGCAGAGGGCCTTGCAAGACAAATGGATGGGACCCTTCAAAGTTGTGGGAAAACTTGGAGAGGTCAACTATCTGGTGGATCTGGGCAAACCCAGGGAAGCTCCCAGAGTCTTCCACACCAACCGCCTCAAAGCCTATGTCTCTAGACCAGAAGTAGGAGCATTGCTTCTAGCTTCATCGGAAGAGGAGGAGGAGAGTGACGCTCTACCTGACCTCCTGAGAGGCTTACCTTTGGACGAAAAGGTTGAAGGAGTTAATCTCTTTTCAGATCTGACCCCTGAGCAACAGGAGGAGTGCAAAGCTATGTTAAATCAGTTTGCCCCCCTGTTCTCACTTTCACCAGGCTTGACCCCTTGGGGACAGCATGAGATACTCACTGGTGACTGTCTGCCAGTCAAAAGCAGAGGATATAGAATGTCAGAACATGTCAGAACCCACATCAAAGGTGAGGTCAAGAAGATGCTTGATCTCGGGGTAATAGAGCCCTCTACTAGTCCATGGTCTAGCCCAGTGGTGTTAGTACCAAAGGCAGGATCCAAAGAGTTGCGATTCTGTGTGGACTATAGAGCTCTTAATGCAGTCACCAAGACTGATGCCCACCCTTTGCCAAGGACAGATGAGTTGGTGGATAAACTTGGTGCAGCCAAGTACCTCAGCACACTGGACCTTACGTCAGGCTATTGGCAAATAGCCCTGACAGACCATGCCAAGGAGAAAACTGCATTTTCTACCCCAGTTGGCCTATACCAATTCAAGGTTATGCCTTTTGGACTGAAAAATGCACCTGCAACATTCCAAAGGATGGTGAACCAAGTTCTGGCTGGGATGGAGGACTTCTGCATGGCATACTTGGATGACATTGCAGTCTTCAGCCACTCCTGGGAAGAACATGTGACCCACTTAGGACATGTTTTGCAGGCCCTTGAGCAGGCCAATCTGACCATAAAGGCAAGCAAGTGCCAAATTGGTCAGAGTAAAGTGGTCTACCTTGGACATGAGGTAGGAGGTGGAGAAATAAGGCCTTTGCTCAGCAAGATTGAAGCTGTGCAAAATTGGACAACACCTACTACTCAGACCCAGGTGAGAGCCTTCTGAGGCCTCACTGGGTACTACAGGAATTTCATTGAGAACTATGGGACCATAGCTTCTCCTCTGAATGTAATCTCCTCTCCAAAATTCCCTAAGAAGGTCAAATGGACTGAGGAATGCAATCAGGCCTTTGAAAACCTGAAGAAAGCTCTCTGCCAAGCTCCAGTACTCAGAGCTCCTGACTACCACCAAACTTTCATTGTACAAACTGATGCTTCCAATGTAGGTATAGGTGCAGTTCTTAGCCAACTGGATGAGAAGGGTAGGGAACACCCCATTTGCTTCATCAGTAGAAAACTGAAGGATCCTGAAACAAGGTGGGCAACAATCGAAAGAGAATGCTTTGCTATTGTGTGGGCACTGAAGAAGTTTAGGCCATACTTGTATGGTTCTACTTTTGTCATTCAGACTGACCACCAACCCTTGAGATGGTTAATGCAAATGAAAGGGGAAAATCCAAAACTATTGAGATGGTCAATCTGCCTCCAAGGGTTTGATTTCACCATTGAGCACAGGTCAGGGTGTCACCATCAAAATGCTGATGGACTCTCTAGGATGTATGTCATCGACTAGAGGTATGAGGTTCATCCAGGAGTGGATTAAATCCTCCTGTCCCTTAGTCTGGGGGGGGCGAGTGTTAGGAAGAATTCTCTGTTTAGGCTGAATTTCCTAATCTAGTGAGTCCCCCAGCAGCTTTGCTGGATTTGTGGGGTTTATTTTTTTTCTCCTGCCAAGAGTGAGACTCTTTTACCCTCACTCTTGGACATGACTTGAGAGTGTTACTGTGACTTGCTATGTGCTTATGGGCTAGGGGGTAATTTTCCCCATAGGCCATCATTGGTTTTTGAATGTGTGTTACACAGCACCCTCAGTGCAGTAGCACAGGGGTGTCGTAGAGACCCCCAAACATAGACTCCACACCCTGGGACTGACTACTGTCTCCCTGGGTCAGTAAAGTTACCATTGACTTTACTAGTCTTAATTTAGGAACTTAACCAGTACAAACCATCTTACTGTGGAAGTACTGGTAGGGGCAATTAGATTGCCCCTGGGTCTGTTGTCGAGGGGGTACTGTCCCGTCCCCCCTCGCCGAGTTCTGGCTGGTGGCAGTGGATACCACGGAAATATTCCACCGGAATATTTCCCAATGGGATTTCCCATTGGTTTTTGATGCACCACTTTTTGGTGCAATGTTAAAGATACCGCCAGTTTATTTAATTAATATAAATTCACCGGTTGGGATTTTTTGCCGGAACTCGCCGCCAAAATGGCGTCTAGGTTCACTTCAGTAACCCTGAACCCGAGTCGAGCCTTTGTTCCACTTTTGGCGGGCTTCTGCACAGAAGCCCTCCAAAGTGGTGCCATTCTGTCTGGGTACCACGGGGGGTGTGGGAGGGGGTTTAGGCACCCTGGACCGAGTTGCCTTGCCAACTCAGGTCGCACTCTAGTGTGATTGGCCCAAGTGGTGAGCCACCCCGCTCACCACTTAGCATGTTTGAGTGACAGCTAGGCTGTATGAATGGGGGTTTGCTGCATAAAAGCAGGGTTTTTGGGACTGGTTCTTCAGAAGTCGCCACAGGACCTAAGAAGCCGAAGAGGGAGAAGCCGAGCCGACCTGCCAAGACGACACCACCGGTGAAGCCCTGCAGAATCGTCTCACCACTTTTCCCGACGACAGAGGAGATCTCCCGCTGGAGAGTCTTCTTCCCTTAACTGGTGGGGACAACCAGTTGCTGCCTTCTTTTCGCCGTCCCGAAGCATCTAGTGGCCGCCTTGCCCATGCCAAGCACCCCGGCAACCGGGATACCACTTTTTACCTCAACCGCGAAAGAGGGGTAAAAATCCTTTGTGACCGGAGAACTCCACGGCTGGCCTCATCCCTGGTAGTGCAACGACCTGCAGCCTTCCTCCCCGACGAGATCGCCTCTTCCTCGGGACAACGCCGCGACTTGCACCCACTACCAGGAACGACTACCACCGCTGGAGGATCCTTTCCACTTTTACAGGTACTGTGTTCCGCCCGTCCACCCTTGCCACCGATTGTACGGGGTAGATTTAGCCCTCGGCTCTCGAACCTGGGTAGGTCTGGGACACCCTAACTAAACTTTTCAGAACCATAGTAAAACCGTTTTCTACTCACCTGCAAAGACTTGTGACATTGTGTGATCTTGGGCACATTTTCGCCTGGCTCCCTCTAACGTGGGCCCCGAACTAATTCCCCTTGTTCCACTATTGACTGCCTTTGCTAACCTTACGTGAAAAGTGTTTTACCTTATTGCTCTCTTTAATCTTTGCCTTTTCCCCCCCTTTTTGGTAACACTTGTTGGAGTACCATCTAACGTTAAGCGCTCACCTCTGGTTGGAAATAAGTGGTGTTAACTTAGAATTGTCCAACAAATGCTTAGGGATGTACATATGAGTAATAGTAACTGTGTTTGACTTTCTTACCTTTTCTAATGTGCTAGTGTAATTTATGAGTGTACCTTTAATAAATAAGTTTATACTTTTACACCTAGCTCTGGTCAGTGTTTGCTTGTACTACTGTACCTCTGTGCCTAATGTGTATCCTCTGTATACTGCCTAACTCTTCTTGAGGGAAGTCTGACTGCTCAGCCACAGCTACCACAGTGACTCTGTGTGGTACAGACTGCTACCAAGTGGGTTTACTGCCAACACCTGTAGACTTAAATCTTTTGCAGTGGTCCCAGAGGGAACTGCACAGGTTTCTGCCTAACAATCATGACTTGATTTCTGCATGTGCGTGCCAAATGTCCTGTCATTCCACACAGCCAACATACTGGCGGTGGTTGAATCATTTGCCCATTTGACAAATCTTGGCTACCATTGTGAATATTTTGAAAACCTCATTGATTATTTTGGAAACCTCCCTGATTGTTCTGCCATCCTCTTCCCCTTAAGCCTCTTCCCCTGGGATAAAACTCTGTATTGCCTTGATTATTTTGCTGTGGACTAGCCACCTGCTGCATGCTTGCTTCAGCTGTGCTAGTTATCATGGCTCCTTCAAGAGCATATTTTGACAATTTCTTCTGCACCAGTTTCGCTTCCTCACCCTTTTGAGTTGTTTTCTTTTTGCGATTCTTTTCCTGCAGCAATCTACAATAATGTGCAATGGTCAACTGTATTTCAGCCCAAGGCTTGGCTTCAATTCCCACCAATTTCTTGAGTTGTTTCTGTATCGGCTTTGGTAGCCCTTGGCACAATATATGGTAAAACACAGGTATAGATTTCATCCAAGATTCATGAGTTTCGAGCACCCATGCGTCTTGAAAATTCTGTATGTAAATTAACGGATCTTCAAACTCCTTCATCTTTTGCGTCATTATAGCTCCCATAGCAGAAGTGTCTGGGTAAAGCACTCGTAGCGCTTTCCATACTGCGGCTCTTCCATTGTTGAATGGAGCTCCATTGTGCAAAGTATTAATTGTGGTTACGCCAGGGTAGCCTACTCGTTCCCACACGTCATCTGCTCTCTCACCAAGTGCGCCGATTTGGAGACCTTTGATGTCCCCTATGCCTAACGTGTTTCCTCCTATCATGTTTTCTAACTCATGTATCCACTTTCCAGCTCCCGATGTCAGCATTGGAAGCTTGTTTTTCAAATTTTCTCGATCCATGTGTGGCCATGGTATATATTGTGGTTTTACTCCCCCCTTCTCAAGCAACAGAAATTGGAATGTGTAGCCCTCTCTCTCGTCTTGCATTTTTCTGCTGTCTATTACAGGGGTAATATTCCTGCATCGCTGTCTACCTGGCAATGCCCTTAGTCTGTCCGCATAGGGCGGCAAAGACACCCCCCTCTGATCGCGAGAAACTTCTTCATATTAGTGAAGCTGTGTCACGGACTCGCATGCTCTCGGTGCGGATTCGCTATTGTCTGACCACCTTATTCCTCATTTCCTTGAGAGTCGTCCTTTGCTCCTTTCCTCTTCCTCATTTTCCTCGCACTCCTCCCTTTCGGAGTCAGACATTGTCTGTCCCCAACTAGTGCGACTTCTCGTATCTGCTTTGTTCCTACTTATTTCTAATCTATCCAGGGATAGCTCTCTATTCCCACTACTTCGGGAGACATCATCAGTGTCATACCGCTGAGTGCTCTCCAGGCGCTCGTCTCCCACCTCCCCTTGGGGTATTTGTTCTAGCCCTATTTCATCATATATTCTATCGATAATCTCTCTGATGCTTCTGGTGTAAAAATCATCATCAATATTTGCCCTAGACGTGCCTGGTACTGAATCGTACTCACGGACGAATTCTTCGATGTCCTCCCAGTCTACTACTGGAGCGGGTTTTTTAACCTCTCTCCCCAGATATTCAAGATCGCGTGCTCTCTGTCTTCGCTTACGTTCTACGTCGTCATCAAATTCTTTGCATTTCCTCACCCCTTCTCTGACTCTATCTTCTTCCTTTCTCTTTTCATTTCTACATTCATCTGCCCTTCGAATTTCTTTATCTCTTCGTCTTTTTATTCTTTTGTCACGTATCATTTGCTCTTTCTCTAACCTTTGCTGTTTCTGTCTGTCTTGATCATTGGCTGCTCTTGGGTTGCGATCGAGCTGTATCTCTTGCTCTTCGCTATATAGCTGCTCTCGCCTTTGTCTGTCTTTCTTTCTTATGCCTTTTGTCTCTTAACTCCCTCTCTGTCCCCTTTCTTCATGTCTCATCTAACCTCTACTTTTGTTTCATGTTGTCAATGCCTTTGCCATCGAGTTTCAATAAAATCTGTCCTCCCATCCATTAGTCTTTTTCGAATGCTATCTCATCAGTTCTATCTTCGCTTCCCTTCCATCGCTTCCCTTCTCTTCCCTTGTCGAGAGATGCAGTTTTCTGTGTCTGATCTCTTCTTTTGTCATCACATCTCTCCTTGTCCCTTGGGACTGCGCAGGTAATATTCTTCTCCTTATCTTTCCCTTGTTTTTCGTCACTACTATGTGTAGGTGACTCATATGCAGGGTTGCTATCCCCGTGGCTGCTTTGAGTTCTCTCAGTGGGTATAATCCCTCGTCCTTTCTTCAATTTTCGTTTCAGGTGGGGCAGGTGGTGCGGTAGGCGTCTTACCCCCCTCTGTGCTTACATTAAGTATCCAATCTGTTGGCGGCTCTTCAGCCTTTCCCTGTTCATACATTTTCCACAACTCGAGAACAGCAAGGCATTTTTCTAACTTCTTGCCTTTATATGTGGCATGCAAACATGTTGTCATATGTTGTAAGACGGCTTTAGAGAAAGACGCATTTTGTGGCCATGGCATGAACATCTTGTGGGTGGTACCTTTAACCTACTCTGTACTATATTTCTTTAGCTTGGGTGCGTGTTTTGGCAACTGCTTGCATAAGTATGCCAATGGAGTCATGTCTTCCATGCTTAAATCTGTTCCCTTTCTTCTTTTATACCTTCTGATTTAATTAAAAAACATCAATTCATATGCAATTTTATCTCAGCTATCCAATCGCACAAAATGTAACTCTGTTTTCTTTAAGATTTTTTTTTACATATGACATCACAACAAAAACATGTAAGACAGACGCTTGACAGACTAGACAGACACCAGCTGGACACAGATATCTCTGTCTCTAATCATTACCCCTTCATGGAGGGTAAACTTACCCTTTTCACGACGTCTTTAAACGTTGTGGTAGTCTATCTTTTCCCCATTGTGGGACTCTGGGTACATGTTTGTTCTAGGCGCTTCTATTAAAAGCATAGGTATAAGGCAAATCCTCTCACTTCTCGGGTGTCTGCCCCGGTAACCTTTCTCTTACTTTTATTATTTTCGAGTCATTATCCCCTTATATATATATATACAGTATTCTCTATGTCTAACTATATTTAGTTTTTTCCCGCCTCCCTCTGTTACCTTTTCCTGTTACTTGTTCTAAAGCATGCACTTTTGCCAGAACATTAGTCTTTTCCACTCACCGTTCACATGGATCTTCTCTGGACCGTCGGGATCACTGCCTTTGTTACTGCCTTCTTTTACTTTTCACCCGCTCAGCTGTCCGTAGGACTGGGAAGGGATGCGTGGGGAACACGGGTCCCTTCAGGCCCTGACTGCAGTCTCTTTATGCTACCATTGTCTATGGGGAGCTTAACGGTCTACTCGGCCCAATGGTAAAAGACTTGTGATATTGCCGAAGACCTAGAGTCGGTCAATAGGTGTCTTATTCAAATCAATAATCGATAATCGATAACCATCAAATCTCTGCTACTAAGTGAACTCAGGAGACCCTCGACTGGCCCATATAGCGGAGGTTTGCTCCGAGAGTACTTTAAGACGAGATAGCTGCACCTTGAGATGGATGGGGTGCAGATTTATTACTCCAACACCAATCAATAAGGACAACTCAATGGTTTGGCAAAGGGAGTCCGTTTAATGACAAGTACAAAAAACGGGGAGTCATGGCAATCAGCAATTATGCGATCATCCTTCTCACTTCTAATCCAACAAACTTCATAAAAAACACATCATTTATACTGAAAATTCGTCATAAGTGATGTGTAAGACTCAAAAGTTAATAAGCATTTCTATTGGTTAGGAAAATGTAACTTTAATATATGTTCTATATCTGTATATGGTAACGGAGTGAGGGATTGGGTAAAACACTGTCAGGTGGGCATCTAAACCCTTCCTTCAAAATTACTATTGTAGACATCACCAAAAGTATGACGTCCCATTGGCTCTACTAATTATAGGACCCTAGATTATTTGGTCCATTGAGATTGGGTTGGCACAAACCCCATGCATAAATTTCCACTTTGCTTAGCAGTACGCAGAATGGTCAGCCAGGTGCAGGGTGCCCCCTGAGCTACCGGCCTTCCTTCAATTAAGTTTACAATCAATCATCACTTCAAAAACAATGTGTCAATTATGTTACTGTGGATGGCCTCGAAACTGCAACTTCTGTCTGGGAAAGTTCCGATATCTTCTCCTGGACAGATGCCACGCGTAGGTGTGAACTCGTGCTTCTCCTTGCTCGGATGGTCACGTGATGCAGACACTGTGAATTTGCCTAGTTTCTCTCGATTTGTGCATTTAATTCTTATTCAGCTTGCCACCTGCCTACGGTTCCTTATCTTGACCTTTCAGAGACAGGATATTCTATTCTTAGGTTTCAATTAGATGTAGCTACTGTTCATTACTTCTATTGGTATGACCTTGGCTCTTCTGGCACGAGTTGCATCTGCTGAGTTTCGATTCAGCCATATATTCTCATTTTGCTAGAGTATGAATCTTGTCTTGTTTGGCCTCTAGTGACCTGAGTTGATTCTGCTTTTCGTGTGAAGTTGAATCGCACTTATAATACTGTGCTTCGTTTTGAGGTAGATTATGTACGATGGCGCTTGCCACGCTATTTTTCTACTTAGCATAGCAAGCTGTACTGTTTTTTAGCTTTCTTGCGGTTTCAAGCATATGTACAGGTGTTAACATGCACAATATCTTCATCTTGCTTACAGCTTAAACCTCTTGCATTTTAACATTGTCCCTTCATTCTTTGTTCATGATATCTTTATTCATGGTGTTTCTTCTCTTTATGTCATTCTCGGGTCGTCATTTCTTCTATCTGTGAGTCTGTCCGGGCTCTCATGACGTCACCATTCGTCTTCCATTAAGACATTTTTGGTTTCTTCCGGGATGGTACTTAAACAATCTTCATTTCGTCTCATTTGTTGGCAGGGTTTTCTGAATGGATATCTATCTGTCCAGGGTTGTCTAGTTATTGGTACTTCAATATGGGCGATGGGAGTGCAGGCTTTATTTGGGACCTGCTCTACACTCTGTAAATAACCAGGCCTTTACTTCTTCACTAAAAACCATGCCAGATAGAAGATGCTCTGAGGGAAAACACTTTCTTAGTTTTTAAAAGGGAATACTGAGCAAGGCTTAATTCATAGTGTGCAGACTGCGGGAAGGAACATACTCGCCGAGTTAGCCAGACATGATGGGTCAGTTCTGAGGGTGGCTCTGTCCATCACGCATTGTGTCTTGAAGGACGCTTTCTACTGATCCAGAAGTCAATGGATTGTGCAAAGTGTGGGAGAAATATGGTTCTAATAGCTATACTAAGTGTATTTCAGATCGAGCATTTCAAATCTCCCTCTCACTATTGATTTCTATCACTGCGGTCTCTTTCTTTCTTTCTGGCCCTGTCGTTGTGTCTCTTTCCATGTCCCTGTCTGTTTCTATCTGGGTGAGGGTTGTGTAGTTAGTCATGTGTGCATTTCATAGAACCACCTGAGCCATTGCTAACAGAGGCCGAGCCAAAGGAGAAATCAGGCATCTTGAAGGGGAGATGTGGTTTGGGGAAGGCTGTTCTTCTTTTGTTGTTGCAAAGGCAACTATGTGAGATAGGCACATATGTATTTGTAGTTACATTGTAAACTAACTGTTTCTAAAATTGTACAATGCTCACTTCTAATGATCACTTCCAGTATTTATTGTAGTCACTATAAAAACGTTATACTTGTCTTACTGAACTAAGCACATTATCAGAGCCTAGAAAAACATACATATTATTTTCTGATTGAAGGTTATCATTCCCTGATGAGAAGTAAGTTAGACTGCTAGTGACATTTTTCAGAATACCACTATGAAAAAGCTGAGGCGTATAAACAGCAGCAGTCAGTGTTTCATCCTACTTTGCATAAAATTAAAGAGCATTTTGAGAACATGAGAATGATCACATAGCTTCATATTTGACAAATATGTATGTCATAAAAAAGGGTTTGATGCATGACTAAGTAAATAATTCACACTGACCTCGATGGTCATCTAATTTTTCCCAACCTTAAAAGGTTTGTAACATTGAAGAATATATACTGATTCGGACATACCAGGCTTGGCTGAGAGTGTGTAATGGATGTGGCATTAAATACACCCCAATGTTAGCAGTGTGTCACATGCGCAGGTACAAATGTATAAGCACACTAAGAGAATTTAGTATATATGATTTGCTCAGTGGCATCTCCAGGAATCAAATTTGGGGGGGGGAGCCGAAGGGGCCACAGGCAAAGGTAGGGGGGCTGCCTATAAAAGGGCTGTTAGTATGCTTTCCCAAACTGACACAGGCCCACAATTGATCCCCCACCACTCAGAACCCAGGCCCTATACCTGACATCCTGCCTCCCCACCACCTGGTGCCCAGGCCCCATCCCTGGTATCTTGCCTACCCACCACCAGAGCCCAGGTCCCATACATGGTCTATTTGCCCTCCCCCATAGCCCAGGTCTCACATCTAGCATCCTGCCTCTTCAGCAGCCAGAGGCCAAAACAAAGGCCCCATCCTGGCATCCTGCATTCCTACCACACAGAGACCAGGCCCCAAATCTGTCATTATGCCTCCCGTCCATCAGAGCTTATCCTGCCACATCAACAGCCAGAGGCCAGAACGCCAGCTGCATACCTGGCATCCTGCCTCCCCACCATCATAGTCCAGGTCCGTACATGGCATCATGCCTCTCCACCAGCATATCCCAGGCCCCATATCTTCCATTTGGCTGCCCAACCACCAGAACCCAAGTCCCGCATCTGGGATACTGCCTCCTCAACAGCCAGAGGCCAGAAAATAAGCCACAAACCTGTAATCCTTCCCCCACAACACCAGAGCCCAAGTCCCATTTTAATGTTTTCCATTTATATGAGCAAATCAATCACTAACTGATTTTTCCAAAGTGAAAAAGTCTGCCCCCACTTCTTGTCAGGTGGTATGTTGAGCAATACATGTTAACAGTATCTACCTGAAAATCATTCAACAGCCCCCTAACAAATAACCCATCTTCACATACAACTCACTGAATCAATGCAGTTTACACAATAGAACAAATAGCACCCAAAGAAATTCCCTACATAGGATAGTAACCCACCACAGATAAACCAATACAGCTCCCCAAACACCTTCACAAGGATAGACAGAATAATCACATACACATTTTAACTTACATTAACCACTGCTCCAGACAACTCACAACATATATGAAATGTGCACACCACAAAGAAACCTACCTTTTCAGATCATACACACATCAACATTGCAAGAAATCAACCTTGCAGTGCTTATGCATTAGTCTCCTAGCCCACGTATTGAAGATTCTGAGAACCCAAGAAACCGTGAAAATGGCAGACTATGTACTATACAAAACTCAATATCATAGCATAACAGGGCATAGCAACAGGTTTCACTCATTCTCCTGTGGGGACATACTATGGGCCGCCCACACCATTTGGGTGACTGGCAGCAATAGAGGAGGAAACAATAGTTGGCTCTGCTGAAGTCCGTCCACTATACATTTGTATTTATTTATGTATTGGGTATTTATTTATTTTATTTTTTTATTGTATTTATTGCGCATTGGTAAGGCGTGTATACATCAAGTGAATTGTGTTTAAAATCACCCACAAGGCAGCAGGGAGGGAACATGGGAATGAAAATCAACTATAACAATGAATGATATAGGCGTGCCTACTAGGCCATGTGAGCATTCAGAACGTGCAAGTGCAGAGAGAGAGAAGGGATAAGGCAGCAGTGGGGGTAAGTGCTAGGTGTAACAAGAGGGAAGGGCTAGGGAGTGAGCAGCTTAAGTGCCTGGGTGGGGTAGTCAGCTGCCAATAAATAAGTGCAGGTCTGTAGTCGCAAAGGCAAAAGGGTGCCATGGCAGGTGCTGGGAGTGGGCAGAGGCTGAAGGTGATTGGGTGTAGGAGGCCAGGAGGGCACAAAAGGGCCCTGGTTACCAATTTCAGCAACTGTGCACTTTAGCAGAGCAGAGAGGAAGGGAAGGAGGAGGTGAAAAGGAAGGTCTTGAGGAGCTTCTGCAATTTGAGGAGATCTGGCTCAAGATGAAGAGGAAGGGGGAGGCTATTCCATAGGAGGAAAGAGATTGCCCACCAGTTCACTATCTAGCGAAGCGCTTAACACAGAGAGTTGGTCCCGAAAGAACGTGAAGATCTGGAGTGAAAGTATTTAGTGAGAGCAAGTTGCAGATAGCCTGGTCCCGACCCCAGACAGCCTTGTGGATGATGCAGAGGGATCTGAATTTGATCCTTGCAGCAACTGGTAGCCAGTGGAGAGGTTTTAGGCCTGGAGATATGAGGTCCCTGGCCTTGAGGCAAAGGATATGTCTTGCAGCCCTATTCTGGATTAGCTGGAGGCGTCATAGAGAAGAAGAGGGTAGATTAAGGAAAAGGCTATTGCAGTACTCTAGACTAGAGAGAACCAGGGCTCTAGAGACATTCAGCTTCCGGGGGAAAGTATGGAAAGGAAGAATTCCTTTGAGGAGGTGGAGTTGAAAGCGGACTTCTTGGCAAAGTCCTGAATGTGAGGGATTAAGGAAAGAGAGGAGTCGAAGATGACTCCAAGGTTTCTGGCTTCAGCTAAAGGAGAAGGGGAGAGCCCATAGAAGATGGCGTGAGTGAGGGGAAGAAAGAGGGAGCAGGAGTCCCAAAGGGAGGATCACAGTCTTGCTGGTGTTGAGGCAGAGATCATTGGAAGTACACCAGGACTGGATGGCAGATAGGCAGTCAGGAATGATGGAGGAAGTAAGAAGAGGGTCAGACGGAAGTTTGAAGAAGAGTTGGGTGTCATCTGCATAACACTGGACATTAGGGAAGAAGGTGGAAGTGCAAGTGGAGCAAGGTAGGTGTTAAATAGCCAGGGAGAAAGGTTGGAGCCCTCTGGGACACCGCAGCTGGAGATAGAGGTGTGGGAGGAGAAGGAGCCCAGAATAACCTGGGACAGACGGTCATTGAGGAAGGAGGTCAGCCAGTCCAATGCCCGCTCCGAGATACCTAGGATATCGTGGAGCCATTTTATGAGGATGGAGTGGTTGACCGTATCAAATTCAGAGGAGAGATCAAGTAGAATGAGAGCAGCTGGAGAGTTGGAATCAAGAGATGTGAGCAGCTCCTCATGGATGTTCAGAGGAGCAGCTTCTGTGCATCTGGATGCTCGGAATCCAGATTTATGTTCGTGGAGGCAACCATTGAGTTCAGTTTGCTGGGTCAGTTGGGGAAAACCAGCTTCTCCAAGAGTTTCACAAGAAAGGGGGTGGTGGATATGGGGTTGCAGTTGGCTGGACAAGACGGGTATGCAGAAGGTTTGTTCAGGAGGGGGCACACAACTGAGTGCTTGAGGGAGGTGGGGTAAGATCCAGTAGCAAAAGGGTGGTTGCAGAAATCAGCAGGTGCAGGGGCAAGAGAGACAATATTGTCCTTAATAGTTATGGAGGAGCAGGGGGAGACCTGTTTGGAGGAGACCTTCATGGAGCGGACATCTCTGGTGACCTCATCAATTGTGATAGGAGAGAAGGAGGAGAGAAACACACAGGAAGGATGGGAGGCCATAGGAGGCAAGCTGTGAGGTAAGGGGAGTGGTAGAGGGATGCAAGGGTCATCGGGATGTCCTGTTTTTTTGCAGTGAAATGTGTGCCTGGTACATTGCAGAGGGCCTGGGAGCAAAAAGGTGAGGATGAGACTGCGGAAGGGTTGGCTAGTTTCCTGCAGATTTTAAAGAGTTGTTAGATGCACCAGAGATGTGAGCCTGCATGTGGGCCTTTTTCTTGGCTTGGATGGAGAGTCTGTTTAGCCTTTGGAGAAGGCAACATGTCAGTTTGTCAGAGGGTGAGCCTGAGGTCTACACCTTCCATTTAGCAGCTCTACACTTGCGTTTAAGGGCTACATGTTCAAAGTCAAACCAGGTGTTATGCTTGGAGGCATGTCTCAGGCAGATCCTCATGACTTGCAAGAATGTCAAGGGTATTAGTAATGGCAATATGGAGGCTGCTGAGAGCAGAGTCAGAGGTAGAGTCTGTAGTGGGGAGAGATGGGGATGAAGGTATATGCGAAAGCAGCAGCTGACACTTGTTTCATCAGATGGATGTTTGTGAATGAGGTTGGCAGGCCTGGGAGAAGTGCGTCAGAGGGCTGAGAGGACCGAGGTGAGAGTAGAGGAGAGAATGGTCTGACCAAGAGAGTGAAGTGATCAGGGGGGGAGAGAGTGAAAGATCAGTGTGGATTAAGGCATCAAGACTGTGTCCAGCCGAGTGGTTAGGACCACAAGGGGAGAGGGAGAGTGAGGTGCAGAGGTCACAGAAGACAGTGGATGCTGTGATTGAGGAGTCAAGTTGGATGTTGAATTTGCCCACGAGAAGGAGTTTAGAGGTGGTTGTGAGGAGAGAGGAGGAGAAATCAGCCCATTCAGAAAGGAACAGGGTGGTAAAGCTAAGTGGCCTCTAGATAGTGGACATTGTTAGAGAGGAGGTAGGATATATGACCAACGTGCAAACAAGGCTCTTGAAGGAAGAGTAAGGCTGGGTGGGTATGAGGGAAGAAGGGACCCACTCGAGGAAGATTAGAGCAACCCCACTGCCAGCACAGTTAGGGTGAGGCTTGGAGATGATTTTATAGCCATCATGGAGAAGGGAGTCCAAAGCAGTGACTGAATGGCACACCTTCACCATCCTTTCCCCTCACTCTCGGGCCGACCTCCCTTGGCCCTCCTCCTAACCCCACCTGCAAGGCTAAGAACCTCGGGGTCATCTTTGACTCCACCCTTTCCTTCTCCGTCCACATCTCTGAGGTCTCTAAAAAGTCAAATTTCTGACTGCACCTCCTCAGAGGTACTCTGCCTTTCCTCTCCTTCCCCCAGAAGAACATGGTACCTCAAGCTCTGGTTCTCTCTAGCTTGGACTATTGTAACAGCCTCTTTGTAAATCTACCTGCCTCTACTCTCCGCCCTCTGCAACTAATCCAGAACAGGACTGCAAGACTTGTCCTTGGCCTCAAGCCCTGGGATCATATCTCTCCAGCTCTGAAATCTCTTCACTGGCTCCCAGTGGATGCAAGGATTAAATTCAAAACCCTCTGCATTGTCCACAAGGCGTTCTGGGGACTGGGTCCAAAATACCTTCAGCTATCCCTCCGCAAAAGCCCTGCCTCTCGAGCTCTTCACTCCTCTACCTCCAACTCACTCAGGGTCAGTCGTTTTTCTAAGAAACAAGCTGGGGGTAGATCTCTTTCTTCGGCTGGGGCCTCCCTCTGGAACAGCCTCCCTGCCACTCTAAAACTTGAGGAGAACCATCTCTGGCTCCGGAAGCACCTCAAGACCTTCCTCTTTTCTTCTGCCTTCGCTCCCCCTCTCCCCTGCTGATCTGTTCTCTCTTGGCACCGTGCACCTGGCTACCCTCTGTCTTTTGGGCCCAGGTACTTGCTCATCCTGTCACCCTCCTGCACTGCCTCCGGGCCACCCCTTGCACTGGGGTCTGTATCTGTACCCATACAGCCCCCCTTTTTCTTCCTGCACTTATCGGACCTACCCTGTCTGCTGCCTTAAACCTAGCACTTGCAAATTGCTGGCTGCATTACCACTGTTTGTTGCCTTTATTATTTATTTATTGTTATTTATCTGTTTCTCCTCTACTTCGCACTTTCCACCTCTCCGCCTTCCATGCACTTTTCCCCTCACCCCTCTCCCATGCACTTGCGTGTTCTCAATGTCACTGGGCCTAGTAAGATCGCTGTTTTGTTCGCCCCTGTTCCCCTCCCTTGCCTTGTCGTGCTCTGAAACACTTGTGTACGAGCGCGATAGAAATAAAATATCAATCAATCAACAACAAAAAACTGGCATTGAAGCACATCTCGGTCCTTGAAGAGATTACATTATTTGCCCAGGATCATACACTTTGGTTAAACAGTAAAACTGTGATTTACCCCAATCTACTGTGTAGAGGGGTGCCGACCCCTTCCCCCTTCAACTAAATCATGGTGGCAGATCAATGGTGCTATATTACAGAAATCAAGGTTATAGCACCTTTATTAAAGGTAAAAAAGGGCACATGGCGCAGTGCATATTTGGGTTAAAACGATCCAAGAAGTAAAGGGTGCTTTAAATATCACACATATATCATGAATATGTAAACATATATTATGAAAAAGAGATACAAAGTAAGAAATTCTTAAATAATTAAATAATGTCTTCCTGATGGGTAGCACAGTGGCAGACTGAGATGTATTTCAAAATGGATGCCCAAAGCACAACATAGTGTCCACTTCCCAGCAAGGTGTCTAGTGTGAAAGTCCTGACTCATGCTGATAAGGAATGGTCTTGACAGCATCTCGCTGTGAGATAATTACATCTGGCAGATTAATCTTGGAACTTGGCAAGAAAACCAGATGAGATTCCTAAGGAGGAGGGCATGATGTACTTTCTGAAGACCAATTTGACAGACCAGCTGCAGTATTTGGTATCACATAAAAAGAGGTTATTTATTTCTCCACTGTATGACAGATTGACTAAACTTCGAAGAGTAGATAAGAACTGACAGTGATGTGATTATGATTGTTTTTGGGAGAAGATGAAGAATTGTGTAATAGTGACCTGCCGGGTTTAAAATTGCCTATCAGTCTATGTGTCAGAAAGCAAGTGATAATGCCAAGTATGACTATTGTGGCTTGGTTACCAGCAGATGCATCCTCCAATCATAGGGAAGGAAGGGCTGTTCTCTGGCTAAAAGGACCTATTAGATACATGTTCAAACAAGGTAGTAATTTGCATGATGGTGTTGCATCATCCACATATGCTATAAAAGCAGGGGAAAGGCAGAATGACTGTGTGTGTTTCTTCAGAAGTGTCTTGAAACCTCGAATAAAGACTGCTGTGGAAACCACCCGGGTGCCTGTTTCTTTTGTCCGTGGTCCTTGCCTCAACGTGAATTCACTGATGCCAGAAAGCTTGATGGGATGGAAAAGGATCCCCTGTTCAACAGTTTAGAGATTTGAACACATAACTTTCAAGCTCAACTTGCTACTATTATGTACATTTTGGATTTCAAAGCCTACAATGATGTGTCCTTAACCTTTTATCAATCTATCTGTGATTAAGTAACATTTGGACTAATTACCAGCTTCTGGTAGACCCGTGCCAAATCAGATTAAAGAAACACTTAGCCCCCTTTCTCTCTGAAAGCCTTAGAATAATTTCAAATATTTTTGGGGTGTCATTCAAGAGGCCTCCTAAACTGAATTTAGTGACTGTTTTCCCCTGGCTTAAGGAACAATCATTGACCCAAAAAGTCCTCTATCTCATTTGTATCTATTGTTCTTTCTACCATTCTGAGCAACAATTGTTTAGAAGGGCAGTATAAACTAACTGTGAGACCATGCTTCTTTATCATTTCGAGGTGGGTTTTAGGACTTTCAGGGTAGCTGAATTGGTGAACAGGGACAGTGTTGGTGCCCTGATTTTATTAGACTTGTCATGGATGTCATTACAGGTTGGACCGAGCGATAGAAATCCAGCGTTATGTTATTACCACCGCATTACTACTCCGCCCAATCCCGATTTCTGGGGAAGGTCAGAGCACTTACCTCCACCTTTGAGCTGGGGGTGAATGCACCCACTTTTCTGCTCATTTTCCGTGCATAGAGTCCTATGGACGCGAGAAAAAATGGAGATTAACAGTATTGTCGTAACTTGTGATCCGACGCTAACAGCACCAGACCAAGTTGAAGTAACGCTATTTGCGTTCAGCGGTATCCCGGTGGTAAATCTGTTGGGATACTGCCCAAGTCGTGATGAGGCCCAATGCCATTTAAAACCCATATGTACTGCATCCTCCTGGGCCACTCACACTACATGCACAATTCTGTTTCTCCGCTTGTCTGACATGCAGCATTTCTGGAAGATACATCACAAATAGTCCCTCTGCCACCTTTTGAGTCTTGTGAACACAAACCTAACCATGAGTTCTCATAGGATTTGGTACTATCCCCTCTTTCATTCAATTAATGTAGGCACCTCAAATGCACCTGCACCTGCAACTTGGTCTCCTATTTCACATATACACTGATGATGCACATAATATCCTTCATTTGGAGGAAGGAGATGATTTGCCTGCTTCCAGAAGTGTATCATACTAAGTCAGAAGTCATTTTATTTGGAAGTGATAGCACCCATTAGATATGTTCTTTCTGCCCCAAAACAATGTGGATAATTCCCATCTCTGATAATCAAGTAAAGCATTTAGGCCTGACCCTGAACTCTTACCTTACCTTATGACCTCAAATAAATGGTAGATCGTAGTGTATTTAATTTTAAATGCCTCTGCAGAATTCTCACTTATCTGGAATGTCATAACAATGTTCCAGCAGTCACTGCTTTCATCTCTGTGAGGATGGACTACTGCAATAGAGTAAATGTGGCCCTGCCTAAACCAGGCATAGATAGGCTTCATTGTTTTAAAACTATAGCAGCATGGGTTTGAATAAATCCAGTGGTGTCACTAAGCTAAGGTGGGGCCGAGGGGTGTGGGGGTTAATGGCCTCCCCTGGAAAATGCTGTGTCCCCCTCCCCAGCGACAGGTGAAGACCTGCCCTGGGAGTGTTGCCAAGTCCGCTTAAAGTGGGCTTTTTGAATTTGCAGCAAAGCCCATTACATCTTGCAGCTGAGCAGAGCTCCTCGACTGGCCTGCACGCAGCTCTGCCCATTATCGCGGCCTTAATGGCCTGCAATTACTCCTTTGTCTTACCTGATGGGCTCTGTATTCCATCTGAGATACTCCTAACAGCTCGCTTACCCAGTACTCGGGTGTACACTTACAAGGTATTTAAAGTTACACAAAAAAGCTTACTTTTTCAAAGTTAGTAATTAATTCTACTACTTTCACATGGAAAAATTGGATTGCTTTATAGGGATAGTTAAATGTTCTTAAAAAGTTACACAACAAGCTGGAGGTTTGTGAGAAATGTAATCTTTATCCTGGTGACTTTACTACAAAACTTTTTTTATTGATTCTTAAAGTAAGAAAAGTACAGTTATGTGAAAGGAAGTCTTTTTTCCAGCTTGCATTATTTGGCATTCTTTGACTTAAGTTTTTTCTTTAAGGATGTGTAAAATAAAATGACAATAATATTCTTTTGGCCTAACATGTTCCACTAAGGATTTACATATTTTAAGGTTACTTTAATTTGAGATATGTGTATTTTGCAAGTGAACTGTCAGAACTCTCAAGCTTCCAGTGGCCAGGCATGAGAAGGCCATCCAGTCCTGTTTTTCCTCCTCTAGATTTTGGTATTTGAGTTTATTTCTATCCCAGTCGAAATTTAGAAATACTACACATCTCAAAACTAAAAGCATAAACAGGATTGGGTTGCCTTCTCATGCATGGGTTTGGGAATCTTGAGCCCTCTGCGATATTAGGCAGTATTATTGTAGGCTTTGAAATCCAAAATGTTCATAATAGTAGCAAGTTTAGCTTGTAAATTATGTGTTCAAATGCCTAAACTGTAGATTGGGGTAAAATCCCAGTTTCACTGTTTAACCAAAGTGTTTGATCCTGGGCAAATAAAGACATGTCTTCATGTACCGAGACATGGTTCAATGCCAGCTCAGTCACTGCTTTTGACTCCCTTCTCCATGATGACTATACGATCATCTCCAAGCCTCACCCTAACCGTGCTGGCGGTGGGGTTACTCTGATCTCCTCTGAACAGGTCTGTTCTTCCCTCATACTTACTCAGCCTTACTCCTCCTTTCGAGAGCCCGTTTTGCATGCTAGTCATCTCTCCTAACTCCTCTCTGACCATTGCCACTACATACAGGCCACTTAGCTTTACCACCCTGTTCCTTTCTGAATGGGCTGATTTCTCCTCCTCTCTCCTCTCAAACACCTCTAAACTCCTTCTCATGGGCAATGTCAACATCCAACTTGACTCCTCAATCAGATTCTGGGATTTGTGTTTTTTTCTATCCCATTCGAAATGTAATAATAATACACGTCTCACAATTAAAAGCCTAAACAGGACTGGGTTGCCTTCTCACGCATGGCCATGGGAATCTTGAGCACTCCGCTCTATCAGGCAGTATTACATTTTTTTAATAAGTTCAGAACTACACAATTCTGGTCTGTGCTTGGGCAAGGCAGGAACACATCTATTTTTATCTTATTGATTCTGTGGGAAGAAAATCAACAAATCATCACACACTAATCACTGCTTCAGTCACAGAAGCATTCTGAGGTTTATGAATGATTGTGAAAACCTGCTTTTAGGTATTAATGGTAGAAATAAAATACTGTTTGTTATACAATGTGTTTTCCCTGATCACAACAAAAATATAGTTACTCAGAAGATGGAGATAGGTCATTTCCTTTGAGGGCCAAAGCAATGACTCCATTTACCTCCCACTTGAGAGGGCGAAGGATTATTTGCTTTTTCTTGTTTCTGGGAGATATGATATGACCATTTAATCATGGCTACAAAGTTTAACGGTTTGGAAATATTAGTTTTAAAGCCGGTGAGTGCTCTACCTGGATCATTTCCCTCATCCTTATTAGGAAGGGTAGGCTGACACCAATTGGCATTAAGCACTTCCATGGATTTTTGCTCACAAGAGCTGTCTGGAATCCATATACTGGAATAATTCATTCTCTGATTAGGAAGCTCAAAGGACGAAGGGAGAAGGACATGGGTGTTGCATGTCAACAGAAATGACAGATCCATTTGGTTGAGTTTTCACTGAGAAAGACCCAGTCAAATAGATGTATTTTACAGGGTAGATATGTGGAATCTTATTTTGTCAATCCAACATGTGCTAATGCCAGCCCAAATTGGAGAACAGCAGTATTAGCATCAATCTAGAAGATCAAATATCCCAGCGACGAGATGGGAGAGCTGAGAATCACCATAGTATCCAATTCTTATTCAAAAGACAATTTTCTCGAACACGAATACCTGTTTTTCAGCTAATTTACATACCTGCATTTACTGGCCAGATGCTGTCAACAGAACACACATTTTCAGTGATGGTGCTGTGGCATGTGCGCATGTTGGCTGACATGGGGTATTCTAATCTTTTAATTCAGGTAGAAGTATTTTTCATTAACTTTTTGAACACCTGATAGCATTGATGGTGCTTGTAAACATCCCTCAATGCTCCAATCACAAGGCTTTCAGACTGCCCCATATTAATGATCCCTAAAGTGAATGGCATGAGTAGATGGTTGCTTGCATTCTTGAGGTCTCTCTAACTTGGGTTGATAAAGCTATGCATAGAAGATTGCTGTCCTTTAAGCCAAATTTAATTTTATGAAGAAAAAAGGCATGTGTTTAGCTAATTTGCATATCTACAATGCAATGCTCACTAACACCGAGTTGGAGGTAAACCTCCAAGGATGGCTACTAAGCAGTGGTTATGTTAATTGTGATGCTTGTTAGCTGAAATTACTTATACCACTCTCAGAAAAAATGTTCTCAGAAAAGGGGCAGGCACACAAGGAAATGATAAACAATGCCAAGGTCATCATAGGAACACTGACATTTCATGCTGAGAACTTTAAAATCAGATTGAAATGAAATATATTGAGTCATTTTTAGGCATTTGTGAACAACAATTAATGCCTGAGTGTCTCATCCAACAGGCCATTTCTCTATAAGTATGCTGTAGTCAGAATGGGTGATGGCAACCAGTATCAGAGACACCTTTATTGGAACCACGTTTGTGTGACACATTTAAGGTCATTATCTTTGTCAATAATTATATGAAGATTACCTGCCAGTTCTTCACTGCTGATCTGTCATTAGTAGTTTTGATAGACATGTGTTCTTTAATGCCTCTATAATAAGTTAACAAGTGTGATTTATCACAAAATACTCCTTCGATTAGAGCCTCTGTGTCATGGCTAGTCAGATCATATGGGTGGCTGCTCCATATTGAATTATGTGACTCACACAAGACCTCTGGGAACCCTATTTGGTCCCCCCCATTCTTCCTCTAGTGCTTGCACTTGGGGCTGTGGCAGGCTAAATCCAGTAAAGGTATCACTGCCACAAGAAGATGCAGATCACAGACACCTGTGGGGCATATGCACATTCCAAACTGAGGGAACTCCCTTGGGGTCAGTGCAGCACTGATGTCTGAGCACTTTAGAAGCATGGCAGTTCCTCTGACAGCCATCCATTCTTGATGCACCATAGTAAATGAGTGACCTACCGTGGACATCAATGACCACTGTTTTGTTTGGTGCCCTTCCCCATCAAGCTTGGTCTTGGGATTGAGGCTGGCTGAGACCCATGAAGGAATCACTGTTTGCCAGGGGACTACAGTTCCTAGACATCTTAGGGGCATGCTGATGCTCCAATGGGAGTACAATCTACTGGAACTGGGGCTGCGCTCATGACTGGGCACATTTGAAGAATAGCAGTACCTGTGTAAGCTATCCATTCCTGCTGCACCATAGTTCTCTAAGACACACGCTTGATCTCCTGGCCCCTGGTTGGTTCCCCCCTTATCACACGTGCACCTTCGGCTAGGGGCAAGCTATGATGCATGACGGGATCACTATCCACCAGTAGCTTGAATGACTTACATGTGCTGCAGCATCAACATGTTATTTATTCCAAGAATGTAGATCCACCTCCTCCGCCTATTTAGGGGGATTATAGGTGCACAGTGGCATATGTGTAGCAAGGCATCACATTCAAGGACACATACAGTTTACTGCCTCAGGTATGAGAAAGTATCATGCTGCTAAAGCTCATGGATTCTTGGACTGTAGAACTTGATTAGGCTTTGTTCCAGTCTTTATGGGGGAGTCATTCTCTCTCACCCTTGCTTGACTTATCCCACTTACAGCACTCAATCTTGCCTGCCTCCTTCTTTGACCACTCCATGGTCCTGCCATACCCACGTTCCTGTTGATCTAGTTCGGCTTAGTTGCCGGCTCATTAATTGCAGATCTATGGTAAAACATTATAAGGAAGTCCTCAGTGCAAATGGGATAAAGATATGGATTTATTGGTGATAGCAAAGAGCTAGATTATTTCCTCCTCCAACCAGAGCAAAGCTAGTGTAGTCCCTCAGTGGCACCATATTCCTACAGTAAACCTACTGAATGGTTTTTGGAGAAGTGCAGCTGTTATCTTTTAAGATAGTGTTAAACTATGGACCTTATAGGAAGATGGTAATCTATGTTGATTTCTATGTCTAGGGATCAGTCCTAAAATGGGCTGGTTGACCTGTTATAGACCACCACAGCATAGTACAATCAATTAAGAATGTTTTCGTGATCTCGTGATCACTACAATGCTATTCTCCTTCAATTTTCTATCTTCACAATTTTGGCGGAATTTAAGCAATGGGTCGATGATGTTAACAATCCCTTAGCTAAAGACTTTCAGAATTTATTATCTGCATTGGACCGTGGGCCTCATTACACGGATGGCGGTAAGGGTTTACCGGTACCGGTATATTACTGGTACCGGTAAATCCTTACCGCCTTACTATGAGGTCCCTTTGCGGGTTGGGGAATTTAATGCCTGCTTTTTGCAGGTGTTAAAAACCAACCCGCAAAGGGACCAGGGAGCTAATTACGGTACCGCATTTTGCGGTACCGTAATTAGCGCCTTCCCCATTACCATAGTGGGAATGGGGAAGGGCAATGGTGGAAGGGGGAATTACCGCCCCGCCAACCTTGGAATAGGGCGGTAATTCCCCTTTCCACCAAGGCGGTGCCGGTATTTTACCGGCATGAACCATGGCGCTAATAGCGCCATGGTTCACCGCCATCCGTGTAATAAGGCCCCTTGTCTCAGTCAAATCAGGTCCTATGCACACTGCACACCATTCCCGAGATGTCAGGTATCCCACCTTTGCAAACATTAAGACTTCGGTCCCTGTCCCAGTCATCTATTCAGACCACTTTCTAATCCTGCTTTACATTCTCTTTCCCATTTCCTCACTGTCCTATCACAGAAAAATACAAATTCTTCAATCAGACCCACATTAATGGTCACAGATTTAGCCATTAGACCAGTGATTGAACCTTTACTCCATTTCCATTAACTTCCATATGATCTCCTAGTCACTACATAGAGCTATAAAGGCAATATAAGAGAGGGCTTTCAAGTTATTTGGACTCAATCACCCCAAGATAAATGGTATGGTATCAAACTTGTGTTACCCAATGATTTATTTGTTCTAATAGATAACGTAAGCCTCTCAAAAGAAGAGTGGAATTCTGCTCAGTCAAACATAAGACACTGGAGAAAATGCTTAAATCACAAGTATGGAATCACTATAAATAACTATTTTGGCTGTCAAAAACATCCTCACCATACAAACCTTCTTATACTGTATTTAAAAGAAGGACACTCTTCCAACATTCTTACAAATCCCTCATCCTGCTTTCCTTCTATTTGCCATTATTTTTCTCTTGGTGGATCATGTGTTTTTGAAAAAAAAGAAATTGAAAGGAATTCATGCAGCCTGGCCATGTCTCCGTAAATGCCTAGAATCCCATTTTCCCCACTTCGCCTCCTTATTCACCTGAATTCACTTCGTCATATGCTGACTCCCCAGAGATTGAAGGACACATACAACTATTTGAACCTATTAACTCAGATGTGAGTGCGTCCAGATGCAGGTTATTTAGGCAGCATCCTCTACTCTTCTCCAGGTGCATTGCACACTTAATTATTGATGGCTTCACTTGTGGGGATAGTCCCTCTTCTTTTGATGACAGGACTGTGTCCCATTTTGAAGAAGCCGTCCCTCGCCCCACTGTAGCAGGTAGTTTTAGGTCTGTTTCTAATATTCTTTTGGTATTGAAGAATATGGACAAAATGCAAATCAATGAATTACAGTGTTACATAGATAAATATTCATGTCTCTCCCCATGCCAGTCAAGCTTTCACTCCGTTCATGGGACAGAGACAGCCATGCCCAATTTTTGGGGTGACTTCCTGTAAGTAGTCATTTCCATTGTCTATAACACGGAAGTTTCAGATGGGCTCCTTCTGTTCCCCTATTATGGAAGTGGCTGGGGGTCCGTCAGTGTTCCCCACTCGCCCTCACAATTGTCAAAATATGCTTCACCTATACCAGATTCTGCTTTTCAATCTACTGAGGCCTCTCCTGGTGATGATATAGGCTTCTGTGGATAACCCTCAGGTGTATGTTGAAATGAACAGGGAGGAGCAGCATTAGTCTTTGGTAAACTGCTTCAATATGATCCAAACCTGCATTGGAGAGCATCATTAATAACTTAACGTCAACAATGTGGATGTGATTTAGGGGCTGATTCATGGAATTATTTGCGCCTAAAAACAAGGATTTGTGCGCCATTCTGCCTGAAAATCCCTGTTTAACAAATGGGGATTTGCAGGCAGAATGGCGCACAAATCCTGGTTTTTCGGCGCAAATAATTCCATGAATCAGCCCCTTAATGTGGTGCAGGGAAAAATAAAATATTTTAGAATATTCCGATCCTTACTGAATATATTGGGATTAGCTTTATATGTGCATTGTTTATTTAATTTATATTTATTTTTATTATTAATTCCCATGAAGGAGTGCATGATTTTAATTATCACACGTTGATTGATTAACAGTAATTGTATAGTGCTAGTGAAGAGACCAGTACAGGTATATAAGACTCACATTTCTTAAGTGTTCAGAGATGGTGGGTGAACCATTCTACAGCTTCTTTATTTTACAATGGAGTGAGTGGATTTAGTGGTGTCAGTATAACCAGGATTCATCTGGTCCAATTATAGAGTTCTTCTGATAAAATATGTGGCATCATTATGCCCTTATCGGAGGACATAGGGTTTGTTATCTTCCACATATGTATAGTCCGTTGGAAAGAAAAGCCTACTATTGAGTGAAGCAAATGGGACAGAAAACGACACTGGCTTTCTAAAAGAAATGCATGTGATAGCATTATATTTCAGAAAATGTACTTTGCAGTAGTATGTACTGACTTTCTTGTCCAAGAGCCAACTAGGGGAAGTAGAGAGACCTAGGCAGGGATATTCTGATTTAATTTTGTTTCATCAAATGAAAGCTTTATGGAGAGTACTTAATCATGTTCAATACATAGTGGAGGCAACTTCAGGGTAAACCAAATTAGTAGATGGTGATGAGTATGTTTACCAAAGTCTATTGAGGTAAGCCACTGTAGTAATCATTCTTCATTGAAGTTGGAATTTCAGAAAGGCATCATTTGTTTATATTCAAATAGATTAAAATATTTCTATTTACTAACAGGCCTTTTATGTAACCCTTTATGTTTCTTGAACCGAAAGGGAAGGGGGACTATAAGGAATAAATATTGTTACATTGTGGGTGCCAAGTTCATAAAAAGAACTTTGTTAAGTAAATGAAAATTGTGCAAGCCTGATTTTGGGTGGCTGAAAATTCCTCCAAACTAGTCAGCTGATTAAAACTATCCTACACAGCACTACATGACATATTTAGAGATTTAAAGTGGCTAAGAAAGACAAGAGACATCTGGTGTTAGTTTTGGGAGAGGTCATTCTGGGGAAGGAGAGCAGCTTCAGTGACCTTGAGAAACACCAGTGTATGACCCTTGGTTTTGTGTGACATTGCTAGAAGTCTGGTAAGGACAGCATTGATTGGTGGCGACTGGATGATAGAGAGATCTCTGATACA
Organism: Ambystoma mexicanum; assembly: GCF_040938575.1. Lineage (NCBI taxonomy): Eukaryota > Metazoa > Chordata > Amphibia > Caudata > Ambystomatidae > Ambystoma > Ambystoma mexicanum. Next base: position 706,162,643 of record NC_090930.1, on the reverse strand, counting down.
CCGGTCAGTGTCCACCACTTTCAGTAAGCAGATGAGACCTATACCATTTGGTGACATCTGGAAGAGGGGCAGTAGGAGCAGATAATCCCCAAGGGCTGCTAATGTGAGTCTCAGCCATGTGTGAATTAAATGTAGGAATCAGCCACTATTCAGCATTTACTACTCATTGGGCCTCATTACGACCCTGGCGGAAAGTTACCGCCAGGGCCGTGACTTTACCGCCATGGTGCTAACTACGTTAACGCCATGGCGGTAAGGGGATTTACCGCCCCATTCCGACCTTGGCGGGGCGGTAAATCCCCAATCCCCATTTACCCTTCCCCATTCCCATTTTTGCCCCATAGGGCATAATGGGAGTGGGGAAGGCGTTAATTACGCCACCGTAAATTACGGTGGCGTAATTAACACCAAGTTCCCTTACCGCCATGGTTTTTTACACCCGCTAAAAGCAGGTGTAAAAACCGCCATGGCGGAAAGGGAACTCGTGATTGGCGGTAAGGGGTCGGCGCAGCTAACGATGGCGCTAACCCCTTACCGCCAGGGTCGTAATGAGGCCCATTGTCCGTATCTTGAAGTGAGTGGATGAGACACATGCCTTTGGGTTACACCTGCGAGGAGGACCAAAGAATCCCAAAGGGTGTCAAATCTATTATCGTATGAAGATTAATTGCTTCCGGGTATGATCCAAAGCTTCCTACATCTGTTCTTGAATTTTGTTTTGAAGGTGAGTTTTATGAGCTGATCACATAGATATTTGACTTGTGTGCCAGTATATTTACAAGACAATATCAACTCTGGCAATGCAGCTACATCATTATCATTTGCATCCCACTTCATTTTTTTTCTGGAGAACATATAGTGTTGCAAAGGATTACATTGGTTTCATTATCAAATTATTATTTGAGCCATAACTTGCCATACTACACATCCATATCAGGACCATGACCAGTTTCCAGATCTGGTAGATTTCTTAAATTGATTCAGCCCTTGTTTTTGTTTTTGTTTTGTTTTGTTTGTTTGTTGCCCAGACAATGGACAAAGCAGATGATATTTGGTCATCCTCATACATATTTCCACCTACCATCCCAACTTGAGTTGCAACAAGTCTAACCACTTTACCCATGGAAGTATTGGTTCTTGCAGGACAGGTCGGAATGTGGCTGGTGAAGACAGGTTTTGCATGATGGTGACAGGGACATGGAAAGGGAGACACAAATCGGAATAACATTGGAATATTGTGAACCCCTGCTATAAAACAGCACACTAATTGCAGTGGTTATTGTTACTATTTCTCTTTATAGTGGTGTTCACACTGTTCATGTGGTGTTCATTTTTCTAAACAGTTAATGTTCTTATTCACCTTCATGGTTGTATTTACTCTTGTTGTGTTGTTTTTATTCTTTTCGTTTTTTGGAGGTTGAGGGGGATGTGCAGAATGTGGAAGATTGTGAGTGGGGGAATTTGAGGGCAGAAGGGAGGGGTGGAAAGGGTTGAGACGAAAGACGTTGGTGACAGAGGAGGTGCCTAAATAAAGGTGGTTGCTTAACTTAGAATCGCCCTTCTTTCCATGCTGGTCACACCACAGTTCCCATCTAGGACATTCTTCTGAATCATGTGATAAGTGCGTGTTCAAACACTACGCCATGATTAATATACACACTCCAAATGAAAAGCTTTTTCAGAGACTAAGATGTAAAAACAAACATCAGACAATTCCATATTCTGGGAATTACATTTCATAGCTTCCCCTGTGGGATGATGTCTGAACGAGCCCTGCAGACTTATGTTTGTGCAGCTTTGTGTTCTACCAACTACACAGATGCTTGTGCCATTCTGCGCAATCGTGCAAAAACTCATCCCAACGCCATGTGCAAACAAGCACACAGAGCACTTCCCCTCACCATGTGCCAGCTTGCTCACCAAGGATCCCATACACTCTGCACTAGCAAACTCATTAAGGGTTTCGTCAAATCACAGCTCTAACATGCAGACAGTGGCAACGGGCTGCACCAGCAATAGGCTAGCTGCAGTTTCCCCCATTTTCTAATTTAAATCTGTAGGTTGGCCAGCGAGTGTGACCCTGAGATCTGCTTATCTAAATCAGCTCTACAATGCAAGCACGAAGACGTAGGTAAAGGCCAACATATACACTGTTTATTATACCTTCCATAGGCGTGTTCATGCTCTTAACAAGCAGGACACCATACAGATGGGAAAAGGAAAGGATTCCTTACAGCCTTGGAGTACCTCAGTGCAGCAAAGGCACTTGCACACACCAAAATGATGACCAGTTAATAGCTAACCCAGCCGCCTACACCACACTGCTGCTTCACAGTGTAGCCTTAAACAGTGCACTCATCACCAGTTAGCATTCTCCATAGTTTTCCTTAACTCGTTCGATAGATCGTGCTTAGCCAGTGGGCAGCAATTGTGGCTGACTACAAAGGTAGTGGGAACAACACTCGTGGGAAGTGGTAGGGTTCTAGGTGTCCACTGAATAATAAACATAAGACCATTATATTTATTAGCAACAGTGCGCTCTGACCTTGTCCGATTTAACTAATAGCAGTTATTGAACATCAGAAGCATCACACGCAGAATTACAGAATCCTTGAATGTCAGTAATACCAATAACATTCATAGGCATACCAGCAAATGGTAATACTGTTATCGGTGCCTGATCTGCTGGAATTACCAGCAGATTGCAGCTGCCGGCAACGTCATGTTAGCCCCCGTTCCATTGAGTCCAATGAGCTTTGTGGGGGGATTGCTAAGACTGGTGCCATCAATACTGGCTGCATTTTACCAGTGGGGTTCCTGACTTACCTCTAGTTCTTGGCTGGAGGTATATTGGGCCACCACACCAGCAAACCTGTAGTTTGGCAGTGCAGAGAAAAATGGCAGTAATGGAATTACTGCCACTTTTTTCCTGCACCGCCAAACTTGGAATGGCATCCATGGTCTTACAATTTCTTGTCAGTGCTGGCCTTAACGTGTTAATATTTCTCTCACCAAAGACGATTTTGGGTGACATGAAAGCAAGAAAAACACTTTGCATGCAAAGGATCTATGGTGAGGAATTTGTAGTTTTCACTCTTTTTGCATGATATTATGGATAAAGAGACAGACTACATGGCAGTCTCCACAGAAAACAATCCTGAAGAAAGAAGTGTGGTCCAGTGTTTCTGAAGTGGATGTTTGCAACGGATGGGCTCCTCACTATTGTGCCTCTATTAAGATGAGCAATACAAGCTTTTGGGTTGAGTGAATGCATGTAGGTAGTGGAGAAGTATTCTAGAAAGAAAAAGGAAACACTTGATAAACTAATGCCAATGATGGGGGTTACTTAAAGTAGGGTTTCTTGGTGATCCCGGCACCTCAGAGTGATGATGTCTTTAACACAACAATCTTGACCCTACTCTTACACGTCCTATGTCCCTCCAGGGATGCCCTTTTGTAATAGGAAATGTCCAAAGATGATTGCCAACTTCCAACGCATACTTTATGAGCCTCTTAGCTTCCTGACTAACCCCAGCCTACAACATGGTTTCCAAAAGTGGCTAACATGTTCACAATCCTGCAAGTGCACCCAGAATCTCGAAAACAAACCTAAGATTTCACACATGGATAAATCCCAGCAGGAGTTTCTCCCAATATGTGTTATCTCAAGGGCACTTTGATTTTTGTTAGCAAGTCCAGCTTTAGGTTCCCACTACCCTACATACAGGCTTGTCCCAGGCCTCAGAGTTTCACTGTGACTTCGGATTTGCTGTGAAGTTCCCTTTCACAAACTCTAGATATAACACAATTCTTTTAGTGACATTTTACTAAATGTCAATAAAGATTTATTGAATCTTGATCTTTTTTAATGTCATTGGGCCTCATTACGACCCAGGCGGTAAGTTACCGCCTGGGCCGTGACTTTACCACCATGGCGTAAACTACGTTTACGCCATGGTGGTTGGCGGACTTACCGCCCCATTCCGACCTAGGCGGGGCGGTAAGTCCCCAATCCCCATTTACCCTTCCACATTCCCATTTTTGCCCCATAGGGCATAATGGGAGTGGGGAAGGCGTTAATTACGCCACCGTAAATTACGGTGGCGTAATTAACTCCATGGTCCCTTAGCGCCATGGATTTTAACACCTGCTAAAAGCAGGTGTTAAAAGCACCATGGCGCTAGGGGACCTCGTACTCAGGCGGTAAGGGTCGGCGCTGTTAACGCTGCCGTAAACCCCTTACCGCCTGAGTTGTAATGAGGCCCATTGTATAGTAACTTTGAATTATTATTGTGATATTCCTTTCGGGAAATGATGTATTTTAATATTTTTACCTTTTCCATTACTATTTATGAATTTAATACTGTGATCATTGCCTCGCAAAACCATGTTTGGTGTTTTTTTGTTACATTCTCCGCCTCTTTAATGTTTTGTTTATTCAATTTTTCTTTCATCTTATGGTACAAGTATCAATTTTAATGTGTTTAATGGAATACGTGTGTTATGTAAGTGTGAAAGGTTACAATTTCAGCTAAAAGGCATTAATAATAAATACAATACAACTATTCTTTTAGGGCACTTTTCACCACCTTCTTTCCCAGCAGACCTCTTCTCAGGTCTTTCACATTTCCCAGTTCTAAGTTTCAGTTTCTAAATTCAGCCCAATGTTCTCAATTTTCGGCACCTGTCTCTTAGGTTATTTTTATGAACTCTGATTTCTCCTGGGTCTCTCCCCAACGTTTGGTTCTCTTATAGGTCTCTTGGGTCGTTCCCTGATCTCTGGTTCCTCCAAGCATTCTCTGTACTTCTCGTAGCATTCCTCTCAGTATTATCTCTAGTCTCTCCATGGCCTCTGGTTACCTCTGATTTTTGTTTTCTCGATGGCTTAAGTTCTTTCATAATTCTTGTGACTCGTTCCCCAACTTTTGGTTTCCTTAGGTTTTCCTAGGTCTCTCCATGACCACTGTTTTCCTCAATATTATCTCCCTCCTTTATTCATGTCCTTTTCACAAAGATTATATTCCCTCCTACTTGCCAGATATTCTTTATAGTGATTGCATCGAATGCCAAAGCATCAAATGCCTTAGCATCTAAAATAAAAGCAACGAAAAAAAACATCAATTGCATTATTTTTTTAATGGCGGGTCCCCCCAACCCCTGTTTATTTTACCTCTTAAAACCCATTATAATTCAAATAAAACCTAGCCTTTCAAAAAAATGCATTCAATGCTTTTTTTCGATGGATTTTTTCGATGCTTTTGGCATTCAATGCTCTGAATTTGATGCAATGACTGGATACAGCCAGATATTCTATGTCATATGCTTCCCAGGGAGGTACACAGTCCCCAGACCTTCCTTCTGGTTTCAGGTCCGGCTGATAAAGCCTTCCTCTGGAGTGTGTGTGTGTGTTTATAAATGCCTCAGTTAAATTCCACAACGTTCAGTTTTCTAGCAAAAAGTGGGGACAATTTTTCTCCTGACCTTGAGAGGTAAGCTCCTTGTTCACCTGTCTGACGTGAAGATAAAATGGATTACAGGCATTCCTGTGATTACATTTCTGTCAGTGTTCGGCATTCTGCAAACTCTTGTGATTCGCCTTACTTTCCGCATTTAAGTTTCTGAAAGGTTAGATTCAACTCTGTGAAAAGCATTCTCTGGTCTTTCGGTGTTATTCTGATATTAGAGTTTAGAAAGCATTCAGGATTTCCATCTTGTCTACTGTTACAGTCTGGCCATTCTGGTTCACTTTGGGACATGTAGTCCTAGTTCTTCTTTTTAGACAATGATAGCTCTGTATGCATTAAAGGAATACTGCATCTGTGAGGAGAGGGGCGAGCAGAGCCGCCTGAATCTGGCTCCATCCACCCTTTCATAGGCACATCTGGAAGCAGCAGACAATCATAATTGCTTTTGGCTCAGCACTCTCTTAAGGATGGGGAATACCTCCAACTCACCATAGTTGGAATATGCAGCAGAGGCACACTCATAATGGCAACAGGGGCATTGCCCACTGCATCATGCAGGCTTCTTACTCCGGCATTGTAACATTACTCTTCACCACTTTATGGGGACAACTTGAGCACCTTGAAACACTTGTCTATAGGCGCGTTACAAATGCCATATCATATCATGACCACTCTTGAGCTAAAACTAAAAATGTAAAGTTCTGCATGATGTGCCAAGTAGTGCAAGGATCTATCATAGTGAATTTAATTTACGTATTTCATTCATTTGCTAATTTACTTGAATAATCAAGGACTACCATCTAACTAACAAAGAATAATAACATACTTCTGAAAAGCATTGTGGTGAACATCGCTAATGCAGGCAAACATTTTTTTTGCTTGCAGAACTGGAAATTGTGAGCACATTGGGTAAGAGCCATATGGATGTATTGTTTGTCTTTCATTTGACCTGAATCATTTACTTTCAAAATGACTCATTAATCTCCCCAAAAGATGTGCCGAATTGTATGAAATCAAAATAATCACCCGAGGCAGCACTTTAGAGCCCTATTAAAACAAATAAATACTTTGTCAGGGCTTCTTAACAACTTGAAAGGCTTTTTTCCAAACCATTCGCCCCTTATGTTGGATAGTCTCACGGCAGTAGGCTCTTAAACATGAGACACATGCACAATGAACTGAAAGATGACAAGCGTGACAGATTGCTCTGAAAATAGTCTGTGATCCCAGAGACCAACTGTCCATCTGCCACTGAGACAATCATGACTTTGAAGAGCGGGTATTTAAAAAGCTGCCTTCATCCAAACTTGGATAGCAAGCGGAAGCAAACTTGAGAAGACGAAGATGTGGACCGCTTGCATGTTACAACAGCGGGAACTACTTACAACCCAGATAGCCGTGATCCAACATAGGAAGGTGCAAAGGTGGCCATTGAGATGTAATTCCTTAAACAAATACAGGATGGTCTCGGAAGGGCTACCAGTGTTTCAACAAAGTTTGTCAAATGCATACTACCAACTTCTCTCTTGCTTTTAGATGCACAGGTAAATAGCTATAACGGGAAGGAGCAGATCAGGATCCTCAGATCATCTCGTTTTTTTCTGTTTGCACCACATAAACTACTTAAGTTCTCACTATGGGTCTAGTGGGAACAGTAAAAGGAACATCGTATGTTTAAGTCTTCCTAATTTTAAAATGCCACCCAATTATGAGCTGGGATTACATAGATTATTGACCAGCCACAGAAAATAGAAAGTTTTGCACAAGAGATCTCCGGTTTCTGTTGGAAAGACTTGGGTTTTCACTCTAAGTTATATGACGTGAGCCCCATGGCCATGGTAGTGGCCATGTAGTTATGGTTAAGTTGCTGTTTCCATAGGAAGAGCACTTTTTGGGCGGCTTATAACTTCGCTCCCCCTGGACGAATCCTCACCAAACTTTGCAAAAAAAGTATATGGCCCACTCTGAATTATTTTGCAAAGTTTGGTGAGGATTCATCCCGGGGGGGCAAAGTTATAGGGTGTGTCCCAAAACTTTTTTTCCCCATAGACTGAATGGGGAAATAAATTTGCTCGCGCCTACAGCCCAAACCGATGGACGGATTTTCACCAAATTTGGACCAGGAGTAGCAGCTTGATCCCGAAAGCGTGCTTTTGCAGATTTGGTGAAAATACGTCCAGTATTTTGTTTTTAAAATGACCAAAAAGTAGGTCATAAAAAATTAGTGATATCTGTGTTCGGTCCGCGGACAGTGTCCTGATTGGCCAATCGGCTTGCGTGATGTCCGCAGACATGCAACGTGTTCGCTGATTGGACGCGTGGAGCGTGAAGCACGTCAGATTCGCGGACATCCACGGACAGTGTGGTGAAACTTGGTTTAAAATTTGTATTTAGTAGAGTGTGTTGGTGTGTAAGAGTGTTAGGGGAGGGTGGGAGAGTATGAGGTTAAATGTTGTGTTTTTTTATGTGGTGGATGCTCTTGTTGTGTTTGATTTGTCCGGGGACAACACGGCTGTTCTGAAATGTTCTAAATAAACTAAATGGGGGGGGTGTTCTGAGGACGCAATATGTGTCCGTTTTGTTCGCAAGCAAGCTGAAACTGTTCTAAGAACACTCGCAGTGTCCTGAAATGTTCGTAAATAAACAAAAAATGGGGGTGTCCTGAGGACGCTGTCTGTATTGTTCGATGGGAAGTTGAATGTGTTCTAAGAACACTTGCGGTGTCCTGAAATGTTTGTAAATAAACAAAATGGGGGTGTCCTGAGGACGCTGTCCGTATTGTTCGATGGCAAGTTGAATGTGTTCTAAGAACACTTGTGGTGTCCTGAAATGTTCGTAAATAAACAAAATGGGGGTGTCCTGAGGATGCTGTCCGTATTGTTCGTTGTCAAGTTTAAAGTGCACTTGCGGTGTCCTGAAATGTTTGAGGGGTGTCCTGAAGACGCTGTCCGTATTGTTCTCTGGCAAGTTGAATGTGTTCTAAGAACACTCGTGGTGTCCTGAAATGTTCGTAAATAAACAAAATGGGGGTGTCCTGAGGACGCTGTCCGTATTGTTCGATGGGAAGTTGAATGTGTTCTAAGAACACTCGCGGTGTTCTGAAATGTTCGTAAATAAACAAAATGGGAGTGTCCTGAGGACGCTGTCCATATTGTTTGTTGTCAAGTTGAATGTGTTCTAAGAACCCTTGCGGTGTCCTGAAATGTTCGTAGGGGGTGTCCTGAAGACGCTGTCCGTATTGTTCGCTGGCAAGTTGAATGTGTTCTAAGAACACGCGCAGTGTCCTGAAATGTTCACAAATAAAAAAATGGGGGTGTTCTGAGGACACTGTCCGTATTGTTCTCTTGCAAGTTGAATATGTTCTAAGAACACTCACGGTGTCTTGAAATGTTTACAAATAAATGAAATGGGGGTGTTCTGAGGACGCTGTCCGTATTGTTCGTTGTCAAGTTGAAAGTGTTCTTAGAACTGTCGCGGTGTCCTGAAATGTTCGTAGGAGGTGTCCTGAAATGCTGTCCGTATTGTTCGCTGGCAAGTTGAATGTGTTCTAAGAACACTCGCGGTGTATTATTTGTTTCAATACTCTGCATAGTTCCATTGCAGCTTCTGTAGAAAGTTTGTAATAGTTTAATTTGTTTTGGTGTTCTACTGGCAGGAGTAGTAATCGGTGTAAAGTAACACCACCTATGTTGTAGGCAGTAAAACCTGTGGGGGCAGTGACAACAGCTGACAGTTTGTTGTTTGTCAATTGTTGAAGGAACTTACTGATGATTTTGATTAGGAATGTTTTGCCACAACCAGCTTCACCACTGACGTACAATCGTATAGGTTTATAATTTTGGCAGGTGCATTCTTTGTTTTCATCTTGTACACCATGTGCAATTTCTTTTGTTACTTCTTGAAAAATGCTAAGTTGCTCATTGTTTAGTTTTGATTGTTGTATAGTTAAGTCTTCTTTATCTTCATACTGACAAATGGGGGCCGATTCATGGAACAAACGTGCGCCGAAAATCTTGGTGCAAGCAGGTGCAAGCGCAAAAAAACAGGCGCACGCGCACGCGTGTGATTCATGGAAGTCCCTGCGCGTGTTTTCGTCGGGATATGCACCAAACCCGTGCATGGCGCACACGTCACTGCAACATCCCGAACGGCGTGCGCATCGCGCACAGTGAAAGTGCACAACCTCAGCGCATACACCAGAAAGTGGGCAGAACGCGGGGCATAACGCGCGGAATGGGGAACAACACGCGAAAATAAGGGCGTAACTGGGGATGTACTGCAGGGAAGCAGACGGAATGCCAACACGCACTCGAACCACACGTATTCATGGAATCGAATAGGGCAAAGCTGCGCACAGCCAAAGACACGCACAAGCCGAAACACGTCCGCCACACGAAGGCTGGCGGTAGCATCCCTGCGCATTACAAAAGTGGCAATATACAGCAATGATGAATGTCCCATACTGCGATTGGGCCTGTGCGAGCGGGGTACGTGTATTTCGGGGGTGTGCGGGAAGTTTCACACGCGATTGAGCAGGGTACGTGTATTTCGGGGGTGCGCAGGAAGTTTCACACACGATTGAGCGGGGTACGTGTATTTCGGGGTGCGCGGGAAGTTTCACACCCGATTGACCAGGGTACGTGTATTTTGGGGATGCGTGGGAAGTTTCACACACGATAGGCCTTGGGAGAGTGGGGTACCACTCACCGTCTGCGTGTAGAAGAAGGCATAGCCAACACCCACCCGCTGTGAAGTAATAGCTTGTGAACCCCAACGCCTGGAAAACACACGCACCGCACCCCACGGAAAGCACGTTCAGAGCAATGTAAATCCACGTGGGATCTTCAAGCCCTGCCAGGGCAACGCCCGTGCGCGATACATCACAGACGCACTTACGCGCTAAGGGCCTTTGGTCCAATGAAATCGCGTATGCGTGCAGATGCGGTTACGCGCTAAGGGCCTTTCCTCGAATTACACGCTGACGTGCAATTTCTTCACGTGCCAAATCACTCTGTATCAAGCTGGCCACGCGAAAACACACGGAAGACCACGCTCTTGCCCAAAAGGCCAAATCACTGCACCCCAGAGCCCCGAGCACGCTCCCACCTGCCATCTGCTGCTGCCTGACTGCCTGCTACCTTCATGCCCTGCCATTTGGTGCCTGCACATCAGCCATCTGCAGGGGTCCAGTTGCGGTGCCCACCCCTGCTGGAACATAAGACTCCCGACTGGGATACCATCGCTCCACAGTCCAGCCCCAGGACCCAGTTGCCCACACACGCCTGCCTCGGTGGTCGCCATGTCGGGGCAAACACCATCTGAGACCACTGACGACCCCCAGCCAAAGGCAGAGGGCCACCAGCTTCAGTCAGAAGGAAGTTGGTGTCCTGGTGGAGCTTGTCCTGGGCATTATGATGCCCTCTTCGGATCATCACGCGCTGACAAGGAAGGACGGGACAGGATCTGGGACGACTTTGTGGTTGCCATCAACGCGGAGGGGGTGGCAACCCGCAACATCAAGCAAGTCAAGAAGCCCTGGGAGGACTTCAGGTCCAGAACCCTCATAAAGGCCCGACGCCTCGTGAAGGGGGGCCGGGGCAGCATGAGTACCATCCAGATGAGGGTCCAGCGCTCCATGCCCAGATCCTTGAGAGGCAGACCCGTCTGGAGTCGAGCGGTAAGTGGCCAAGCATTGCTGTGTGAGACATGGCATGTTGCAGTGTGCTGGTTGTCTGATACTTGCTGTATGTGTGACATAGGCCATGTACGCATGTGTGTGTGCAGGGACATCATGGTCATGCATGTGAGACCAGTAATGTGTGAACCACACGGTTGCTGCATGTGTTTAAATGCAACATGGGGAGCCCTATGCGGAATGGACACATGAGAGCATGCCAGTCTCTGTTCCTGGACATGGGTGGGGGTGAGGTATGGGTGCTGATGCCATGTACATGTATGGTGTCCATGTCTGTGTGTCTGACCTGCGTGTCTGTGACTTGTGAATGCCATGGATGCATGACACATGTCTGTGACAATGTTCAGATTCACTGATGCAGCCTAGTTATCCTTGCATCCACTGTGTCTGGGGTGTATGAGGCCAGATGGATGAAACTACGGTGAAGTGTGTGCACGTGATAGGCATGACCCATGATGCATGTGAGTTCCAAAACAACATTGTATGTTTCAAGAGTCCCTTGGACATGTATGCTAATGTCCATAGCATGCGCCATGCCTGTTACTACATGTGTTTTGCCTGCACTGACCCATGTGTTGTGGAGGGACATGATGGAAGTGATCTTTGACAGTGTCACTCATCTGCTATTGCTTCCCCTCTAGGGGACCATTGTACAGTACCCTGATGCTTGTGTTCTATGTCTCCCTCCACACAGCGCCAAGTGAAGAAGAGGGCGTAGATGGCGCTGTGGAGCAAAGCGGCGGGGATGCCCCCACGGCTGCAGCGGAAGACGGTGTGGAGCCATCCAGGTTGGTGGTTTCCACAGAGGAGGAGGAGGCCGCTACTGAGCCGCACATGGGGCCTGGTGGGGGCATCCCTGCTGGTGCAAGTGCTGCAGTCCAGGGGCAGGGGCAGGAGGCAGCACAGGTCGCCGTGGAGGGGCCTGTGCATGTCACTGTCCCTGACACTGTGACTGCACCACCATACACCAGCAGGGATGCCCCATCCCAGGCCCGTCCGCAGGTAGGGGGGATGTCCATGTCATCTGACTCCCCTCCACCTGCGGACGAGGGGACCCCTGGCCGTATGGAGAAGGTCCTGATTGGTGTCGCGTTGCGCACGCGTGACATTCGTGATGACGTGCGTGCTTCCCGGGGGAGCACGCACGTTATCACGAAGAGCACCGTGCCAACGTGGCCCAGTTGGGAGCAGGCATGGTCGGGGGTTTCGTACATGTGTCGGCCACTCTGGCGACGCTCTCCTCCTTTCTTCCGGCCCAGATGCCACCAGGGCCCCCTGTGGACCTGCCCCGACCAACGCAGCCAACTCGGTGAGGATCCCATCCCTGCCACAATCTGGAGTCAGAGGTCCAGCAGGGGTGGACACACCAGCAACTGGACCCCAGCAGATGGAGGATGTGACAGCATCATCGGGCAGGGCACGTGCACAACAGCATTGGTGGATTCCATAAGCCTGGATGCCGTCGTGCTGGCAGAGGCAGTTGCGTCGGAGGCAGTGGCAGGCTCGACGTGGGAGGCATCATGGCCTGGGGCCATCAACATCAGGGGGGCAGGCATCGGCCGGAGGGCAGAAGAACCCTGGAATGGGAGTGTCATCCGTGTGGGAGCGGTTGGGCCAGCAGATAGGTGTCGAGCGGCGGCGGGCAGAGGAGGAACGGCTCACAATGGTCAGGGCGGAGAACTCCATATGGAGGGCGCTGAGGCGGGCTGAGTGCCTCGAGGGTATTCGCAGGGAGTTGGAGCTGGACACCGTATTATCCCTGCGAGACCTCCGGGCCAGGGAACATGCCCGCCTCCAAGCCATTGAACAGGAGTTCGATGATGCCCTGGCCCATCACATCAACCAGTGAGCCGTCGGACTAGCCCGCCGCCTTTGTATATAGTTATTTAGGTTTAGGTTTAATTTCTTTATTATTATGATTTGGAGTCCACGGACTTTGCTCCACTTTTTGTATATAGTTGTATTTTAGATAGGGTTCTTGGTAGGTTTCATTTGCTTTTGGGATAATGGACCCTTCAGACTTTCATTTTCAATTTTCAGGACATGTATATACTTTCTTTTAGTCATATTCACATGGATTAATGTTTTTTTATGCTTTCCATATTTGGATTTCGTTATATGGACTTTGGGGATGCACCACTTATGTTTTTTCATGTTTTGGATTTCTTTTCTTGCTTGGATTTGACTTTCTTTTTCTTATTTCAAATATTATTTCTTCATTTGCATGTGTGCTTTTCATTTTGACATTTGTTATACCTTTTAATACATTTCTTCATTCAACATTATTGGTGTGGTGTACAGCGATGATTTTGGTGCATGTCTCCATGAGCATTGGCACAGTCATGTGTTGCAACTGTGTGGCTCTGTAGGACATTTGCTGATGGGCATGCTGGTTCTTTTCAGACTATCATGGAATGGGTGATTTACTAGGGAGTGGGTGCAGTGGTTCGTTGGGTGTTTGCACTGGGGGGTGGAGGGGTGGGATTTGGGTTGGCATTAGGTCCATGGGTCTGTATAGTCATGGCGTGGTGTTTGGGGGACATGAGTGGGGGCCTGCTGGCAGGTGCCCCACACTGCTGGGGGGTGGGGGTGCAAGGGGACATGTGTGGGGGCCTGCTGGCAGGTGCCCCGCACTGCTGGGGGGTGGGAGTGCAAGGGGACATGAGTGGGGGCCTGCTGGCAGGTACCCTGCACTGCTGGGGGGTGGGTGTGCAGGGGGACATGAGTGGGACATGAGTGGGGGCCTGCTGGCAGGTGCCCCACCCTGCTGGGGGGTCGGTGTGCAGGGAGACATGAGTGGAACATGAGTGGGGGCCTGCTGGCAGGTGACCCACACTGCTGGAGGGTGGGGGTGCAAGGGGACATGAGTTGGTGATCAGTAGTGCAAGGAGACATGTGCCTTTGCTGGGGGGCATGCCCATGTTGGGTGGGCTGCCTGCGGGACATGACCAGGGGTGCAGGGTAGTCCCCTGTGGTGTGGGCTGCCTGCAGGGGCCGTGGAGGGTGTACAGGGAACACCTGGGAGGACCCACACTGCCAAATCACATGTAGGTCTCCCCGGCACTCCCGAAATACATGTACCCTGCTGAAATTGCGTGTGAAACTTCCCGCGCACCCCCGAAATACACGTACCCTGATGAAATCGCGTGTGAAACTTCCCGCGCACCCCCGAAATACACGTACCCTGCTGGAATCGCGTGTGATACTTCCCGCGCATCCCTGAAATACACATACCCTGCTGAAATCGCATGTGAAACTTCCCGCACACCCCTGATATACACGTACCCCGCTCGCACAGGGCCAATCGCGTGTGAAACTTCCTGCGCACCCCTGATATACACGTACCACGCTCGCACAGGGCCAATCGCGTGTGAAACTTCCTGCGCACCCCCGAAATACACGTACCCTGCTGAAATCGCGTGTGAAACTTCCCACGCACCCCTGTAATACACATACCCCGCTTTCCGTGCTGGTACAGGGTTAGCGCAGCCCTTTGCGCTGGATTGGGGATTTTGATGGCTTTTCCCTGCACGAGGGGCGTTCTTGGGGGCATAACTGGCGCTGCTGCATGTTCGCTGCGCCACTGTGCGCCACGGCTGGTTTTGGTAGCTGAAATCCATGAATACGCTGTGCGCGGAAATGGATTTTAGCGCACGCGGCTGGCGCAGAGATTTGCACGCGCACCCTGTGCGCCAGCCAGGTGCGCCACTTGTGCGCTAAATTCTATGAATTACCCCCATGGTGTTTTCTACTTATATCGTAGCTAATTCTGCCTTATTTGTTATTAGTGGCTCTCCCAGTGGATCTTGGCTTCCTGTTACAGAAGGTTGACTACTGTCAGGAGTGTCCTTATCTAGTTGGGCCTGGAGTTCTTCTTCGTGTTGCTGTTCATTGTGCAACATTGTTTTGTACTGTGTAAAGTTTACATCAGTTATAGTGCTTTCATTTGCTTTGAAAGCGTCTTCATATGAGTCATAGTTATCTAGTATTTCTTCTTCTTTTCTCCATGGTTTAAAGAGTTGTAGCAGGGACATGTAATATACTTCTTTATGTTGAGGAGTCTTTAATGACAATTTGATATGATTAATTAAATTTGGTTTGGTGAGTTTTACTATGCTGCCTTCACAGTTTGTCACTCTGTATTTACCATTTTTTTTCATCAGGTTTTATATTATTTTTGTATGTGTAGTTTTGGGCTATGTGGTATAGACACATGGTTTCAAAGTGGTACTCCTGTTTGGGTAGTATGTTTCCAATAAATTGTTTTTTAAAATGTCCAGAAACACAATGGGCCTCATTCCGAGTACGGCGCTAACCAATGGCGCTATTAACGCCTTGGTTGACGCCGTACCCGGACCGGCAGCGCCTTGGTGGATGGCGGAATTACCGCCCCATTCCAAGGTTGGCGGGGTGGTAATTCCCCATTCACCAAGGCTCTTCCCCATTCCCAAATGAGCCCCCATAGGGCTCAATGGGAATGGGGAAGAAGCAAATAACGTTCATTACGGTCACCGTTATTGGCTTGGAGGCCCCTTTGTGCCCTCGACTTTAACACCTGCTCAAAGCAGGCGTTAAGGGCGAGGGCGCAAAGGGAACTCGGAGTATTGCGGTAAGGGATCACCGCCACCGGTCTCGTTACCGGTGGCCGCTATCCCTTACCGCCATACTCGGAATGAGGCCCAATGAGAATAAGCTCTAGGGCGTGGTCTTTTACAAGGGTGCTTGTACGTGGTTCGCGGACATGCACGCTGTCCGTGGACAGATCGAACCCAAAAAAAGGTTCAAAAACTTTCAAAAAGTATGTAGAAACTCACGATTAGTATGTGGGACTTGTGCTATGGTGAGTTTTTATTGACAAATATTGCGGATTACTAGAAAATGTACTTTTAAATTGTTCGGGGACACGAACAGTGTCCGCATTCAGGACACACGATCAGCATGGGCACGGTCACATGATCGCTTCGCGAACATGTTCGCGAAGGAAGCGGCTGTCCGCAGGACACCAAATTCACGGACATTGGTTTGCACATGCGTGTTGATGTTCTACGGACACTGTTTGGGACCTGAAGTAATTAAACGTGCGTCACACATTAAACGAACAGTTACGGACAACCGTTTGTTCTTAGAACAGTTTAACTTCCTTGCAAACAATACGGACAGACATAGCGTCCTCAGGACACCTCCATTTTCATTTATTTACGAACATTTCAGGACACCGCTTGTGTTCTTAGAACAGTTTCAACTTGGTAGCGAACATTATGGACAGGTATAGTGTTCTTCAGGACACCTCCATTTTCGTTTAATTACGAACATTTCAGGACACCACTTGTGTTCTTAGAACAGTTTCAACTTGCTAGCGAACAATACGGACAGGTATAGTGTTCTTCAGGACATTCCCATTTTATTTATTTACGAACATTTCAGGACATCGCGTGTGTTCTAGAACAGTTTCAACTTGCTAGCGAACAGTACGGACAGGTATAGTGTTCTTCAGGACACCTCCATTTTCATTTATTTACGAACATTTCAGGACACAGCGTGTGTTCTAGAACAGTTTCAACTTGCTAGCGAACAGTATGGACAGGTATAGTGTTCTTCAGGACACCTCCATTTTCATTTATCTACGAACATTTCAGATCAACCGCGCTGTCCACGGACACCTAAATTGTTTCTTTTTTTTTAAACTGAAAATAATTACAACACAATATAAAAATGTAACTTTATTTAACATATATTAACAATTCATGACAGAGAAGGTGAGGCAGAAACGGAAACAAAAAAGGAGAATTAGGGGTTTCAACATGATTGGTATCAGGTGAAGAAGGGATGGAAGTCTCATCAAAACGTTTTGGGTTATGGAGAGGGTTTGGGGATAATTGACTGGGATATGGTGAGGGGGACAAGTACATGTGGGACAATGGTATGAGGTTTTTGTTTTAAAATGCTCCTCAACAACAGTTTTCAAATTATTAAAATTGGTCAACAATATATCTATTTTTTCTTTTATGCTGTCAAGAGTGTTATCCGTAACACTTTCTTCAGAGGTATTTTCTATTTTGGTATGCTCTGTACAAAAAAAAAGATATATGTTAAATGTATATAAAATAATAATAATGAAATGGTTTATATTGTAAAGTGTGTACCATTAGTTTCACTATCTTCTGACATTTCTTCATGTGGGAAATGCTCCTCTAACCATTTCAAAGTACTAGACATTTCTGTTTTTATCTAATACAGAATGTTTATAAATATATGAGTAAAATGAAGTACACTTACTATTTCAGGTAAGATATGTTCTGAGTACTCTGTAGGTCTGGTCTTGCTCTTAGTTGTGGAGTGTCTGTGAGGTAATTTTGTTGGAAGCCAATTTATCTTCTTTTGCTATATTCCATTTTAGAACATATTGCATTTAAATGAATGGTTAGTGTGTTACATATATGGGTTACATTTCTTATGTATTACTACATATAATATGGATGTGTGCTGCTTTGTGAATTTTTCAAATGTTACTATGTTATGATATAACAATTAAACATAGGTAGTGGTACTGTTGTCCGAACATGTCTGCGGGCATCAAAAAAAGTTTGCGGACATCAAATTCAGTAGAAGGGGTTCAGTATGTTCCATATTACATGTACATAAAGTCAAAGTTATTATTGTTAAATTGTGCTAATAAAAACCTATGAAATCCAGTGAAAAAACTTTGTTAAAGGGACGTTATGGTTAAGTTGCGCTACTAAAAACCTATGAAATTCAGTGAAAAAACATTTGTGATGTCATCTTTGATGTCCTGGGTGTTAGGCTTAGCAGTGCACGGTGGTGGCGCGAGTTATGGTTGCTTAGCTTACAATTTATTTAATTAAAACAATGGGCCCACGTCATATAACTAAAATGCATATATATATATATATATATATATATATATATAGAGAGAGAGAGAGAGAGAGAGAGGCAAACCTATCATTGCAGACGCACCTTGTTGATTTCACCCAGGAGGGTAAAAATACTTCTGTGGTTTTGCTGTTGCTAATCTTGTTCAGAGGAGAATTGCCTAGCATTTCTTTTGCTGGATTGTCCTTTTGGGTGGGACCAAACACATATGCAAATTTATATTTCTCCTCTGGTAAGGCACAGTGGGCTAAAACCTGATATAGACCCTTCCGTGTTGGCACGTTCCCATAGAACAGGGTGATTAGCCATCTGTGTTCTCAGTAAGGGGGTGTTATGGGCCATAATAAGTACACTGAGCCCTGGTGTGGGGATTCTGCGTTTATTCTGCCAACCAAATACACATGCCACACAGTTGCTTCACTCTGGGCTAACAATGCTCATTATATGCAATATGATGTGTGTTTGTCGTCCCAATTAGTAAGGGAACGTTCAGGAGCATGATGGTAAGTCACTAAGAGGAGCGCCAGGGCCAGGGTGTTGTCCGCACTCAGAATGCTGTCCTGTGTGGATATTGTTCTGCTCTCATCTGCTTTTGCAAGAGGTTGGATATATGACTTCTCTCTATGCTCAGTGCCTACATGCCCCCTTTTGTTGAGTAGCATGGTGCTACTCCAAAACAAAATCTGCAAATTGTGTAGGTCTTTAACTTTCTCTTAGGGGGCAGCTCCCTCTAGACTCCCCGCTGTGCTGCAGGTTCTCTGCCTACTCAGTCGACTCTGTTCTCAGTTCATGCCCTGCTTGACGTGTCTCTTCTTGCTAATTGGGGTTTTGTAAAATCTCTCTTCCAGGGAGTTGCTGCACTCGCTGATTGGCTTGTCGCCCTCTGTCTTCTTCTCCTTGTGCACTCGCTCTTGACTAACTGGACCATGCAATTCTTTGGCCCTCCTTTCAAATAGTGCTACACATTCCAGGTTCCATCTTCTCCCATCCTGAGTCAAATGTGGTTGACCCCTCTTTGACACACTCTGAGAGGTCTGCTGAACTTGGACAAGACAACTTTATTTTTACCAGGTCGCCATCTTGCATGTCATTGTTCGGGGGAGCTCTCCATTTGTCGTTCCAGAGTTTCATGCTGGTCTTGCCTTTTCTCATCTTCCAGACTAAATCATACACTTCTATGCTGCCATCATGCCTTATCCTTGACAACCAGGGTGGAACCAAAGTGGATGCTGCTCTCTGCCCTGTGAACAAGCGAAACAGGGAAATATTTGTAGTCCCATTGGAGGTCAGTCAATGGGCCACAACTGCCTCCTTGACCATGCTGTATTTGTCCATGCCAGCTGCTGTAGCCAATTGCATTGCCCGTTTGATAAATATATTAGTCTGTGATGAGATGAGTTGGACTCCATTGTCTGTGACAAGTTCCTTGGGCAATCCTTCTCTTTGAAAGATTTATTTCAAAATACCAATAACTGTGGATGTCTGATGTCGGGCAAAAACTCTACTTGGACCAACTTCGATAGTCAACTAACACAACTCCATGCCTGTGTTCTGGCCACATTAACTCCAAGGGACCTATAAAGTCCAGTCACAGTTTTTGCCACACAACTTCACATATCTCTGTGGGGTGCAACAGAGCTTGTCTCACCTTTAGCCTTTTATCACTGTTGAGGCACGAATGACACCTTTCTGTCATACTTTTGATATCCTGATCCATGCCTGGCCACCAATAGAACTCTCTCACTCGTCTCCTCGTCATGTTGCTCCCCAAATGCCCTGCACGGGCCTTGCACATGATGGTCTTCCTCAACCCAACTGGTGGGATGGCTTGATCACCTCACATGCCCTTCCATTCAAAACATTTCTTCTGACACTTTCCAATAAGGACACAGGCCTTTGGGAATCACTCATCCAGCCAACCTGTAATGGCCAATTCTGTGAGATTCCTTGTTGTCGCATCATTCACCAACTCTTCTTTCCAATGTTTTAGCTCATTTTGCGGAATTCCTTGCTTCTGAGATTTCACAGAGACGTTACTACACACTCATCTTTGAGGAAGCTGGTTGCTGCATCACTTTGTTCTGGGAGCCTGGGCATTTTTCCACCCGCGATGTGCACACTCTCGTAGGTATATTCCTGCAACTTAGCTGTAATTCAGGCAAGGTGGGGTATGGATAGTCTCATCCCTTCAGGACTGAGCATGTGCACACACCAGCACTTCCTTCTCCACTATAGAGTAGTTATTTTCTGCCTGGGAATGCGCTTTGGATGCAAAGGCCACTATTTGCTTAACGTGGCCCCTCTTCTGGGTCAGAGTTGTGCATAATCCGTACGAGCTGGCATTGGTGGTTATTATGGTTTTCCACTGAGGATTAAATGGCAGCAAGCAGGGAGCGTGTGAGATGCACTGTTTAACTTTCTCAAATGCTTTAAACTGCTGTTCTCCCCATTGGTAATCGACAACCTTTTTCAGTAACTCCCTCATGGGGGCGGTGGACTCTGAGCAGTTTGGAACAAACTTTGCGTAATATTCAGCCAGTTTAGGAACAACCTCAGTTCTTCTTTGCTGGTTGGTGCTGGTACCTTCACAATGGCCTACAACCGGTACCTTTTTCAGCTGATTCCTGCCCTGGAGATCTTTTAACTCAGGTATTCCATTTCCTCTGCTTTTATCACACACTTCTTGAAACACTTTCCGAAGGACCCTGTCATGGGCCTCCAGGTACTCAGCGTATATCAAGATATCATCTTGAAAATATGATTTGATGCATATGTTTTGCAAAAGAGAGTCCATCGTGCGCTAAAACACTAATGCGGCCAAAGCCAGGCCGAATGGCATGCTAGTGTACTGGCAGGTGGCAAAGGGGGTTATGAACACCGTCAATGGCTTTCAGTCTCTATGCAAGCTGATTTGATGATAAGCATCTCTCATATCGAGCTTTGAGAACACTTGGGCCTCTTTCATTAGAAGGATTGACTCATTTATGCTGGGTATTGGGTAGCTGTCTGCCACGACTTTGAAATTCAAGCTGTGCAAGTCAATGCAGATACATATCAGAGTGTTCTTTTTTTTATTACAAATACTGTACTCAGCCATTCATAGAAACGGCTGTTTCTATCGCCCCATCCTTTCGCATTCTTTCTAGTTGTGCTTGTAACGCACCCCTTGCCATCTCCAGCACAGGTCTCACCTTGTATTTTACTGGGACTGCTCCTTGCTTTAGCTTTATTTTGTGCACAAAGTTCTTGTTTTTTCCCAGTTTGTCCAAGAATAAGTCTGGGAATTCTTCTCTGGACACCTACGCTCCTCCTGTGGTGATGGATAACACTCGTCCCTCTACGCTGGGATTTAATCTGATCTGTAACTGGGCCTTTTTCGAGAAGTACACTTTGGTCTTTGCACGCTTCCTTGAATTTGATTATACACAGAATGTAGCCCAACAGGTTCATGGTGGCGCCTCCAAAAACCTTGGGGTTGTGTTTCGTTGTGCACACTTCCACTCTGTTCTTGCCGACCATGTCTTTGTATGTGTCAAGGGGTAAAATGGAAAGGTCTGAAACGGAATTCCGCCATCACTTGTGTTTCATTCCCATCAATTTTGATGACACAGTACAGCTTTTCTCTTCGAGCCCTGCCGCTGTGAACAATGATGCAGGTGGGACACCCCTCTATTTCTGACGACACCTCATTTCTGACTTCATCACTCTGCATTGAACCTGCCCTTTTCATTCCTCTCCAACTGCAAGCTATGGCTATATGTCAGAACCTCCTTCACTTCCAACACTCTTTGTTCCTTGCTGGATGTTCTCTATCATTCGCCAGGTGACTGGTGCTGGTGCATCTGTGATACTTGAATGGTTCTTGTTTTCCCGCTCTATCTTCATTTGAATCATGCTTCCACTTGTCTTGCCTCACCTTGAACTGCACGGCCAGCACTTCCGGCCCTGCGGTGCTGCCCTCCAACTCCTTACGCCTGCACAAGGTTTCTTCTACCACCCTAGCTATTTGGATAGGTTTATCCAGTTGTAGCTACTTTTCCAATATGAACGTGTCTTTTATTTTACAACTGTTGGTGTGAATGACCAGCATGTCACATATCCTGTCTTCCGATGCCTCTCCGAAAGTGCACAGCACTGCCGATTCCGTCAGCTTGATGAGATAGTCATCCACTGGTTCAGCAGGCTCCTGATTTCTGATGTACTGTCTGATCCAGTGTAACAAAACGTTTTCCTTGGATGACAACCTCTTTAGTATCCTCCTTGTTAGGCAGAATCCTGAGCAGTGCCCTTAGGGACCACTACACACAATTAAGACTACAGGTGGTGATACAAGTTTTACCTTTGGTACACGCCTGTACTACTATGTCATAGTGGTAGCAGTGGCAGAGCAGCCAAGGTTATCTCAAGAGTATATGAGCAGTAGCAGAGATTACACAAAGGGACCACAATTACTGTGACTCAAGCAAACACTGACTCAAGGTTTCAGGTAGAAAAAGATAAGTACATTTATTTTGAAACCATTCGTTATAAACACAACACTTCTATGAAACTTCAATAAAAACCACACGTTAAATATACTACAGCTAACCAATTCACTTTGTACAGTAAGTCTCAAGGTAAGTACCCTGTGTTGGAATGAACTGGTGTTAGGCACAGAATACGTTACCGCGAATACGATTGCGATCACTTTTTGACAGTTCGGTCTACTAAACAAACGTGTATCCGTCACATGAAATGCTACCGGGGCAAAAACACACTCAGCACCTGAGATACCCAGAGGGAGTTGGAGGCAAAAATCACAGGCAATATTTTGGTTAGGCAGGCAGAATCAAGAAACACTCAGAGACAGGAGTTCAAAAGTCAAATGGCCAGAGCCAGGGTCGAAAGATGCCGGGGCCAGTTGCCGAAGATCACGCGGTCAACAGTTCACGATTCAACGCAGCCAAAAGTACTTCGATATTGTCAATGTTTGGAAGCAAAAGTTATAAGAAGGAGGGAAGACAAGAACAATCCATCAAAATGAAGAAAAGGGATTCACCCAGTTTCCTCAACAGAACACAGTACCTTGTTCGAATGGTGCAGCTGGTGCCCTGGCAGTTGTTCCTGTTGGTTTCCCGCAGACCCACGATTTCTGGAGCTTCGTTGAGAAGGAAGGACGTCTGAAGAGGGTCTGCACCACACAGGGATGAAGCTGGCAGCAGCGACATGGAATAAAAGGTGTGCTCCTTAAAAACAGGAGAGGCTCTTCAGGTGGCTATCCGGACCACTATAGCAGTGTGCAGCGATTTCGACCATGGAAGAGGATCCTCTGGCTGAAGAAGATGAGCTGGTTATCCCCACCAAGCTCAAGGGAAGAAGACTCAGGACTGAATCTTCTCTGAGTCGTTGAAGGGCAGATAACTCAGGACTGCAGCAGGGTTTCACCGGGACGGGGTAGTTGCAGCAGCCGTCGTTCTCTCTGCTTCTCTTCGTTTCTTGTAGTTCCAGTGGCGACTCTCTGACTTCTAGCCCAAGAGACCTACCTTTTATGCGAAAAACCCCCATTCACGCAGCCTGGCTGTCAATCACCCAGCAGGGGGGTTGTCCAGCCCGGACAACTACCCTGGCCAATCATGACAAAGTGCGACTTGGGTTTCCTAGGATATCCTGTGCAGGGGGTGACTACACCCCTCCCTCACATTCAGCCCACCTAGACACCCAAGCGCCTTGAGGAGGGCTTCTGAGCAGAAGCCCGCCAAAAGACAGTGAACAAAGAAGGCGAACCAGGTTTGCCGCGCAAAGTAAAACACAAGAAGGACTTTAACAAAAAGAAATGGCGAATAAACCCAACGGGAGCAAAAAGAAAAACGATTTGGTCAAGCGGGTTTATGTTTGAGGCTAATATAATAGCCAAGAACAGTACCACGTTTCTCTAATATAATCGCGGTAGAAAAGTTAGGGTAGATACCACTGCCACCAGCCAAGTCTAAATGTTAAAAGAGCGAAACAATGCTCTAGGAGGTACAGATAAAAAGGGATACGAGTTAACCCTTTCCAGTACTCCATGGAAGATGGGGTGCACTGGATCTGTGGTAGATTGACTAAGTAAAGTTAATGGTAACTTTACCCTTTTCTGGGGGACAGTAGTCGCCTCAGAAATGGAGTCGAGGGAAGTCTCAAAGACAACCCTGTGCCACGGCACTGAAGGTGCTGTGTGACACAAAAAGAAGGGGGCTACTGAAGTGGTGTAATTCAGAGTCCACAATCACAAAAACAGATGGAAACACATAGCAAAACACAGGTAAGAGTGGGGGAGAAGCTCTCACTCTTACCAGTTGGAAAAAAAATAAACTCCAGAAGTCCAGCAAAGCTGCTGGGGGACTCACTAGGTGAGGGACATTAGCCATAAATGAGAATTCTCCCTAACGCTCTGCACCGCTTCTTTATACACATCATCGTCATCTGATTCCACCACCTCAGGCTTCAATCCTGCAAATATAATTTGCCTTCCACACGCAGGTTGTTTAGCGGCATGGCCCTTTTTGTTGCTGTGGCGTAGCCTGCTCCACCCACAGCCTCCAACTATGTCTTAAACAGATGTTCCCACTGAGGAAATGGCATGTTTGGCCTACCTAGGGACTGTAGAAATGCCGGTGGTGGTGTGGCACCTTGCATCTTCATTACAGTGGGTTAATTTCCGATTCCTCATCGCCAAATATGTTGTGGCCCACAATAAGTACACTGAGTCTTGGGTTTGGGATTATAGCTTTATTCTGCCAACGAAATACACATGCCACACAGTTGCTTCACTGTGGGCCAACAATGCTCATTATATAGAGTATTATGTGTGCTTGTGGTCCCAATTGGAAAGGAAATGTTCACAAGCGTGATGGTAAGTCACTAGGAGGAGCACAGGGGACCGCTGTGCTTTCTGCGCTAAGCCTTTGCTCAGGATGCCGTCCTCTTGCACCGGCATCACTCTGCTCTCGTCTGCTCTTGTGAGAGGTTGGGCATCTAACTTCTCATGATGCTCAGTCTCTACAAGGGGCTATCACATTTTTGGGAAAAATGACATTGGAAAAATATGGATTATTTACCCTTTGCACTCGGGTATATGGTATCCCAACTTTTCCATATGATTTCAACTCGTGAATGGGTGGTTCCAAGTCATAAATGGGTAAAATACCACAAGTTTTACCATTAACACAATACTTATAATGGGACCATGGGTACCTCATCATTGGTATGGTGATTTTGGTTAAAACAGGTGGCATTTCACAAGGTTGTATCAGTAGTTATGTTAGAATACGTTGTTTAAATGTTAGGGTTTTGTGTTGAAATGTGATGTCAGTTGGATGGGAAGTTGGAAGATCACTGGTGGTTAGTATTTGCTTAGGGATAGGGGGTATGGCTTCTTCTAGGTATTGGATTCGAGGATTGGTCTATTGTTGTGCTGCTGTTCTGTGCCAGTTGATTTAATGAAAGGATTCTTTGGTTCCAGAGATATGTATCATTGTTCAAAGTCGGACTGATCTTTATTCTGAAGATGAGTGCCCTTATGGTCTGGTAAAAAGTAATGTTTTGAGTGCTTTAAGGAAGGCGGGGTGTCCTTGCAGCTAGTGAATTGTAAGTAATTGGTAAACCTGGGAGAGGAGCCACGACTTCAACTGTGGTGTCTTGCAGATGTTGTGGTAGAGCTTTCCAGAGGAGGAGAGCTCAGCCACCAATATGAGAAGCTCCAAAAGCATGGGGTTGTCTAGGAGACTTGTTCTCGCCAACCAAATGGGTCTGTTAGGTTTGTGTGGAAGCAACAACGGCCTAGTCTACAGTTTGGGGGTGTGGCAAAAATAAGTGAGCCTATCAAAAAAAAAGAACAAATAGAGGAGCTTGAGAGGGAGTAGCCACAGAAAAAAACAGGACAGCAAGGAAGTGTACATACGCAAATAAGTAGTGAACTGATTTAAGCAAACCACCTTTTAATTAACAACTAATTAAAAAAACGGTCAGTGGATTAATCCACGTTTAATGCACTGCCAAATGTATAGTTTCAAAATGAAACCCACCTGGTTTTGTGTGGAGGAAATGTCTTACACCCAACACTATTATAACATGCAGTAATTACTGCATGCAGCAATGACTGATCCCCATTGAATCCTGTGGGAATTTGTGAAGGGTCTGCTTGACTTTAAATCATGTGGACCCTTCCCGTTATTGCACACTTACTGCATGCAGTAACTGTATTGTAATTTAGCAGTATTTTCAACTGAAATAATGCCAAATTCTAAATGTGGCCCTAAACTGGGTAGGTTTATTGGGACATTACCATGTAGAGGTTGGTATGTGACAACTGGAGATTTAAATTTGTATCTTTCTTTAACTGGTAGGCAGTGAAGTAATTTCAGGGTCAGTTGTATATGCTGAAAGCAGTTGGCGTTGGAGATCAGTCTGACTGAAAACTTCTGCATGGTTTGAAGATTCTACATGGTGGATGTGTTGGTTTCTTCAAGCATGGAATTACAATAGCACAATGGCAGAGTAAGGAGGATCTGAGCTGCCAAATAAAGGCTATTAGGAGATTGGCATGATTTTCTGTTAAGGAGATGTTTTAAGGTGAAGTATCCAAAAGAGAGTGTGGTTAAAAGGAGAATGAGGTGTCAAGAAAAACTCAGATACTTTTGACATTGGAGGTCTTAGGGATGTCCCGGTCTTGTATAATTGCCTTTTGACACGAGGAGCTCAGTGAGGGGACACCTCTAAATGATCCAATTGTTAGAAATATTGTTTTAGATGTCTTTAAGAACAGCCTCTTTGCATTCATCCAAGCTTGGATCTGTTTTATTGTGGAGGTCATATGCTTTAGTTCAGAGATCTGTGACCTCAATCCAATATATATTTGTGTGTTCTCTGCATACATGTGATACCTTAACCTGCCAGATTTAAGAATGTTGAAAAGGAAATGAAAGACCCTTATATACTTTGAAGGATTGGTTGGTGGGGAATGAGTTCAAACACATGAGGTTTGGGAGGGATAGATGGGCAAGCATGACTACCACACGCATGATTACCACAATTTTTTCCTCACAACACCATACTCATAATGATCCTGATTATATTCCTCAAAACCCTTTTGGAGTAATTGAGTCATCTTGAATGTGATCATACCCTAGATTTATTTGGACTTTCAGCATATTTATTTTAGAATCTTTTCCCACTTCCAAAGAAGATTCCCATGAATGTGTTGACCAAACCACTCATTCTTCCTAAAGACATTACCATTTCCCTAGAGGTGTGTATCATGAGTGGGAAGAGCAAAATCTAGCTGTCAGAAGGATTTAGTTCTCAAAATGATCAATAATAAATTGGGGACAATTACAAGTG
Organism: Ambystoma mexicanum; assembly: GCF_040938575.1. Taxonomy (NCBI): domain Eukaryota; kingdom Metazoa; phylum Chordata; class Amphibia; order Caudata; family Ambystomatidae; genus Ambystoma; species Ambystoma mexicanum. The sequence continues at coordinate 706,135,235 of NC_090930.1, read as the reverse complement.
CAAGGTTTGTAATATATTTTTCCTGGTCTGGCTGGCCTTGTTCCAAGATCTAACTGAATTACACAGTCTTGGTCTTTGGGCTGTGTGTTTTTAGTTGTTCCAGAACAGAATTTCAGAGAGTCTGGGATAACGGTCATCCGGGGGCACAGCATCACATGCTAGTCCGAGCCCCAAGGTCTCTTCTAGGAGGGGGAATTCTCTCACTGCTGTTCCACTCTCCCAGAGTTTTTCGGAGGGGCTTGGAGAGTCTGCTGTCAGATCATCACTTCTCTGTTCTAGGCTCCACTAGCTTCACTCTGCCCTCCTTCCCAGATGGAAAGGGCACACTCCATTCTTGTCTCCTATTCTCAGATGAATTCCTCCATCTCCTTCTGCAAAATGTTCCACTGCCAGACTGAGCTGGTGACTTTTCAAATGGGGTTCATGGTGAGGGTCTGCACCTTGGTTCCCTGATTGTAGTAGTATTCAGATTGGTTAAGGCTAAGGAGTACACTTGTAGCTAGTTTGGGCTCAAGAGTATAGGTCAAACTTATATATGACATTTCTTATCTACCTTTTTAAATCTAAGATTGAACCTCCATTAGGTGATATGACTATGTGGGTCCTATTTAAGTAGTGTTTGAAATGGAGAATGAGAAAACTTTGGTGAAGGTAAATCGATTTGTACAGCAGAAAACCTCTGTAAGTGTTGCTAGTACATACAATTGTAACACCAGCATTTATTAATGCTACCTGTGAAAAATGGGGATGGCTAATATTTTCCACAATGTCACTTTGATGTTCATGTGCTGTGTCCCTCTCGCGTTTGCCGCAAGTGTATTTAACATCCAATGGGGACCTTGCCCTAGCGTGAAACAAACAACCAAATCTATCGATACACTTGGTGTTAATGCTGAGGAGCTGCAATTAATTTCCCTTTAAGGTAAATGCAACATTTCCTATGGGAATCATTTGGGACTATCAAGTGGTTTGGAATAGATTTCTAGGAGTAAAAATTGTGTGATCTGGCTTCAAGGGGTTTGAACCGGACCCTCTTGCTCCTGGGGCCCCTGTTGTTGCGGGTATCCTCCTGTCACAGCCCCCTTCCTTAGTACAGGTACCCTTTTGGGATAGGATAGAGATCTCTAAAAACTTCGTCTAGGTCAAGCATCCCTTAGCTCTGGGTGGCCCACAACCCCTTGGGCCCCCCTCTGTTGGTCCCTGAGGTTAAACAAGAGACTTTGCTATTACAAACATTAAACACAAACATATTGTATTAGCAAATGATATAGCTAGTAAAGATCAATATATGTCCCAAAAACCTTTTTCAGTGTAAGGAGACAAACTGCTTTTGTGTGACCCCCTAAATCTTTCTTACTGTTTCTGCACCTCTTTATTCTTTTGCTTGTCCAGACCATATTTTCAGCTACAATGTAGCACCATGAGCTTCTCTTAATCGGACCAAGTCCTTTACACCAGTGCCTTCTTTGGAATCTGGAGAAAGTACACAATTTAAACAGGCCACATCAAGTCTACTACCTCATCCCGCTACTTTGCGTCTATTATTGTCTGCCCTTCCCTCTAGGCTCAAATGCAGCTTCTTGTAATCCTTATGTTATTGCATGGACATGGCTGATAAGACAGTGCTGAAGCATCTGCACTGAGTATTCCAGTGCTCTTTACTTGGTGTGTTTGGTCCCTTTCTGCTGTCATCACAGTACTGATTGGAATGTGTAGTCTTCATTGCTTTTTAAGTTATTTTGTGATTGAGTCATATCTTCTTGTATGGTGGAGCGCTGTTTGGATTCTGAGTGCTGCCAACCCACATCCTGCCGTTCTTGCTTTATTTAAAATGGGCTCTAGCAATCCTTTCAGTATTCTTTCATTTCTACTATGGAAATGACTGATAACGCCATGCTGAAGTGGCCAGAATGCGGGCATACATGCTAAGGATGGAATGAGGGCCAAAGTCAAGATAGTCTGTCCAAGTTAAGGATGAACTAACGACTACCATAATTGTAATGTTTCCACCTGGTTACTGTAAGTACTCCTGTGAGTTTTTAATGTCCTGTCACCACCTGCTTCCTACCATTCATTGGTTCTCTCATTTATAAGATTACCTTCCTTGGTTTCAACTCCTTCAGCGACCAGAAGCACCTACCAGGTAACCATTCGTACTAATGTATGTTCTGGAGTTAAGCTCCTTCTAACATGTGATCATCTTCATCACTAAAAATAGGCTTACAGCAACCAGTGAATTCTGGGCCTGAATCTGACCAAGCTCTACTGTTAGGTTAAAAAACATGTGTGTACATCGGCCTTAATATATCCAGTGGCGAAGTGGCCATTGTATTTCATGACTTGCTTTCCATGGTGCTGACTATCCTTTGTATGTACACCGGAGGACTTTGTATCTCAGCTGCTGGTCTCCCCTGGCCCGCTGACGATCCTAGATGACTTCAACATATGTTGCCAATGAACCTCTATTCTAGTCATCGTTCATCTTTTGAACAGTCTTAATGTATTAAATCTGCATCAGAATGTTACTAGTCACATGAATTGTGGAGGTGAAACTTTAGGATTAATATCTGCAAATCCTTGTACAGTGGCTAAAATGTCATTTTCTCTTATTTAATCTGACCAGCTGGCTATAAATGTTGCCTCACCACTGTCTATCAGCACTTGAATTAGGCCCCTTCCCTCAGCCGCATCCCTCAGCTTTCCTGTCTGCTGAAAGGAGGTGTTATGGGCTGGGAATATTATTTGAGGCTCTCAGACTCCGTAGCTGCTCCACCCCTTCAATGTGGAGCTCACTACCTAGGATTCCTACTGCCATTGCACTTCTAAAGTGTTGATTCTGGTGCATTCTGTGAAAAGAATTTGCCCAAAAACTCTTGAGCTAAGAACTGTGGAATAGGTTGACACAATTCTGCAGTGAAAGTGGCACGTGACCAAGAGCAATAATCGCAAGCAGGAATATAAGATACAACTTTGCAAAAACATTTGCAGTTTACATCTACAAAATCATAAACATATGTAACATGCTAGGGGTTCCCTGAAGAACAGTACTTGGCTTACTCCTCTTCTCTCATTTCACCCCCTCCCTGGGCAAATTCATCTCTTCTTTGGTTTGTTCACTAGCACTGCTTTGCTAATGATACCAAGATCTGTATTTATTTTCCTCCTTCACCCCTATAATTCTGAAAGACGTCACCAGCTGCCTCGCAACTATCTGTCACTGGATGGCTCAATGTTACCTAATGTTAATGTTATACTTGACATAAGTGCTCTTTCTCCCTTCCTCCAATGCGAATCCGGCCCTCCCATATATAAGCAACTGCTCCTTCCATTGTGAACTCTTTGCTCCATCACATAAGGCTTGCGACGCTGAGGTCATCTTCAACAGCAGAATAATAATAATCAAGATGGCTGAATCTGCACTCTATCAATACCGCCACTGGTACTACAATTAACCCTTTCAACATAACGAAAATCCACCACCCCTTACCAATCTCTTAGCTAAAACTCTGATCTCTAGATTACTGTTCGAGTTTACTACCTGGCCTCCCCCTCTATTCTTATCTCCCAAAAAAACAATCTCCTAGCAACAAAGTTCTCAACTTCATTACATTCACCAACCTACCAAGATCATCACCCACCTCTACAGAGTGACACAAAGCTGGATGGCTCTCCAGCAGAAATCATACTCACCATCTGGATATATACAAGGACCTTGCCCCCTCTGCTGGAATAACTTCACCCTACACATGTTTAAGACCTCACTTAAGCCCCACCTATTGTCCAGGTATGGGGTATCTCACACATTTTCGGTACTGCTCATTAAATGACACTAGCGTGCCCCATTTGAAAATATCACACATATGCACAACATGTAAACATGTATAATACTCATGTTATGTGTAACATAATAACTAGCTTTGATATTCTTCTAGGAACACTGCAGATTCCTCACTGCCTCTATCAGATTCCCAAAAAGCCAATCAGGATACAGCCTGTCATGTGTCAATTAGGCGAAGGGCATTCGGGAAAGAGAGATGTGCTTGTAAATCGGTAACAGTATGGTGAGTTCCCTGCTCTATGCGTGAGGCAATCTGTAATATGAAAGAAAGAATAATGTGGAACTGCTCTGCATATCATATCGCCCCTCTAAATTCCCCCCTGATTCGTATATTCCTTTGCATTAGAAATGGTTGCCTTCAGGTTTTCTGTGTGTAGCATGGGAGAGGATGTTCTACTTGTGTATGCCCTTTGTTTCGAAAGTGGCCTTTGTTTATCAAGTAGGACACATTGGGCCTCATTCCGAGTATGGCGGTAAGGGATAACGGCCACCGGTAACGAGACCGGTGGCGGTAATCCCTTACCGCCATACTCCGAGTTCCCTCTGCGCCCTCGCCCTTAACGCCTGCTTTGAGCAGGTGTTAAAGTCGAGGGCGCAAAGGGGCCTCCAAGCCAATAACGGTGACCGTAATGAACGGTCACCGTTATTTGCATCTTCCCCATTCCCATTGAGCCCTATGGGGGCTCATTTGGGAATGGGGAAGAGCCTTGGTGAATGGGGAATTACCACCCGCCAACCTTGGAATGGGGCGGTGATTCCGCCATCCACCAAGGCACTGCCGGTCCGGGTACGGCGTCAACCAAGGCGTTAATAGCGCCATTGGTTAGCGCCGTACTCGGAATGAGGCCCATTATCTCATATGCCTCCTGTTTAAAAATTGAGGAAGATTTTCTTCATGTGTGCCAACTTTGACATCCCTTAGAGGGTTAACAAGAATCCAAGGCTTTTGTTGCAATTAACCTAGTTCATAAAACTTTGAAATGTCCCAGTGGAGTTCAAGGTCCAGGCTGGCCATGGTAAGAAGACTCAAAATACAGAGCTGTTTGGAATTGAGGAGTTTGAAAACTGGAAGTAATGTGTGTCATGTAGGCCCAGAATACAGATATGCTTGAGAATTATGTATTTGATGTCTGGAGCTGGAGTAGCATGAAGACTCGGAATCCACAGTGGCTTGGAAATGTTTCCAGTTTAAAGAATTAAGATCGTCTGAAATGCAAAGAAAGTAGGCATGTCCTTATATAGATGTGGTATCAAGAAGGCTGCCAAACATCTACAGGGCTGCGAATTCTGAGACAAGAGGTACCTCTTTTCTTGCATTTTACAAAACATGAACCATTCCAGGCTAGTCTCCCATATTGCTGCAAATGGGTTACATAGGATGAAGCAATACCCTTGTGGAGGTTCCTACTGTATTAGTAAATGTGAGAGTATTCATGACGTTATGGCAATAGGCCAGACTGGAAATTGGTATTTATCTTGTACCCAGTTGTTTGGCATCTATATTAATTCCTATGCAGATTATTTATGTTAGAAATGACTTCCCTGGTAATCAAAACTATCAAATACAAAAACATAAGATCCGTCTTTGAATCTATAAAGTTGCCTTCATCGTGCAGAATACGTGCTTTTTAACAGACTGGGTCACCCATTTCTCTCATATTCATCCATACACTTTCACCATCGAAAGGTTGAATCAATTCTATTCTTGCTACAGAGCTCTGTATTGACATTGTTATCTGCAAACATGCCAAAAAATACAGGCAGACAGTAAGAATAATAGCATTAACCTGAAATATGTACGCAACTATTAATTGGCACAGCTTTTACCCTTCACAGCCGGACACTGGCAGATTTTCTTTCAGTCCCTAATTTAGTATTGGTGTCTTGGGTATCTAATATTAAAACGGGTTGTCTCCAGGCTCCTGACCATGCAGGATAATGCCAGCACAGCATTCTATCTTGCTTCTGGTAGTACGCAGTATGTATTTGCACTATCCTGTTCTGCATACAATTCTCTCTTTCGCATCTCACGTTTCGGTTTTGACGACCATTATAACGTCCAGCGTGGACTCTGGTAATGCACTGTAGCTCATCCAACCTGCATACTCGATATATATATATATATTTTTTTTAAATTACACCAAAAATGTATTTATTTTTGCATTCACTATTTTTTTTAATATCTTTTTTTATTGTTTTCAACTACATATGGAGAACAAACATTAACTCTGTCCCCAACTCCCCCTCACCCCACCCATCCCTCCCTCCAGAAGATCGCTTTCTCTGTAGTGTGGGTATTCATTCATGCCGCAAATATGTCCAAGATTCTTATGTTTTGTGGGCACCACTGTTCCATGTAGTCCGGTTGTAGAAATTCTAGTACCACTCCCCCCATTCTTTCCCAAAGGATCCGTTTATACCCTGCAGGGTATGAGTTAGCTTTTCCATTGTCACTAGTGTCCATACCTTCTGTAGCCAGCTAAACACCAGTGGTGGGTCACGTTGTTTCCAATTCCGGGCTATATCTGCCCATGCCGCTTTGACCAGGCCCATAAAGCTCCTCCACTGAAATTTCATATATTTCCTCACTGCTGGGTCCTTAATCCCACATAGCCATACCCTCTTTCCCAGCTGGGCCACATTTGGAAACATCCCGGGCATCTGCGTCTTCACTTCGGCCCAGAATCCCTGAATCCCTTTGCAGTCCCACCAAATATGCCTCCAATTGCCCTCCTCTGCGCAGCCTCTCCAGCAGAGTTTGGAAGCATCTGGGAACATCGCGCTTAACCTCACCGGGGTGCAGTGCCATTGTGTCACAACGTTAACCCACATTTCCCTCATTTGGACCGAGCGGGTTAGTTTAGGGATATTTCCCCAAAGTTCCTCCCACTGTGGTTTACTGATGGGTGCCCCCAGGATTAGTTCCCACTTCAACATGTAGCTCCACCTGACGCCCTCCTTCTGCACATTGTTACATTTGTATAGTGCCGATACCAGTTTCTTGGACCCAGAGTTGGTCAGAGTATATTTTTCAAATGGTGTGAGGTCCCTCGAAGCCGTTTGCTTAATGGATGGTGTTGCGAGCCAATGCCTAAGATGTTCATATTTATATCTGTCCGAATCTTTGTTATTTAGGCGTGTTTTACATGCCTCGAGCGGTTGTATATCCTGGTCCTGTATCATTTTTCCTATTTTCGCGCACTCTGCATCTTCCCATCTACTGAACGCCCCCTACACCATTCCCGGTGGGAATTCTGGGTTCCCGAACATGGGTGTGAATGGGCTGGCACTTCTGTTAGGGTGCCCTTCCGCGTTTGGTCATCCCATGCTTTCAGTGGGGCCCTCATGACTTCGCTAATGCAGAGATTTGGGTGCCTGAATCGTTTCCCTTTCCACAGCATCTCCCCCAACGGGTTTCTTGCCAGTGCCCTGTCTTGTTCCGCCCAGACTTTTTGCTGTTCCTCCCGATCCACTCCCTTAAAACCCATATTTGCGCTGCTTGATAGTACTTATAAAATGCGGTAGAGACATGCCCCCTTCCTGAGTAGGAGCTGTTAGTACTGCTCTAGCTACCCTTGGTGGTTTCTTTTTCCATATGAATGAGGATACTGCTTTTGTGAGTGCCCTGAAAAAAGACTTGGAGACCCTTATCAGGATGGCCTGGAAGTAGTATACCAATTTTGGAAGAATGGTCATCTTTACCGAAGTAATGCGTCCCCACCAGGAAATCACCAGTGGGTTCCACCTCTCCAGGTCTTTCTTAATTTTCCCCAGCAATTCCGGATAATTTCCCCCGTATAGGAGATCCACACTACCCGCATGGGTTATACCCAATTATTTTATCCCTATAGCTGCCACCCGCTTGGTCTCCCCACTATCCCCTGCAAGGAGTAATATTTCCGATTTATTTCTGTTAATCTTCAACCCTGAGATTGCCCTGGATTTCTCTAGTTCTTGTATTAGTTCAGGGAGAGTGTGAGACTGCTCAGTGAGGGCGACCAGCATATCATCCGTGTATGCCACCACCTTGTGTTGCTTGCCGGCCATTTTTATCCCTGCTATGCAGGGCATCTCCCTTAATCCGATTAATAGTGGCTCTAAGAAGATAGCATGTAGGAGGGGTGACAATGGGCAACCTTGTTTAGTCCCCCTTGTTAACTCCACTCTGCCTGTGACTTCCCCGTTTATAGCAATTCTAATGGAAGGGGTGTTATAATTAGCCGTAATCATTTTCAAATATTGTTTACCAAACCCCATATATTTTAAGGTTAGAAAGAGCACTGACCATTCCATCCCATCAAATGCCTTTTCGGCATCTACTGATGGTAAAATTGCCAGGGTTGGTTTGCTTGACTCTGACCTTCTTTATCAGGTGTATTATTTGCCTCAAATTATTGTGAGTTTGTCGGCCGGGAATGAAGCCTGATTGATTCATATTTATCAATTTGGGGAGGAGAGGCAACAATCTAGCTGCTAGCATGTTTGTATAAAGTTTTGTGTTCAGATTTATTAAGGCAATTGGGCGATATGATCCCGGTTGGGACAGGTCTTTTCCTGTTTTGTGGAAGACAAGTACCTTGGCTTCATTCATAGATGGGGTCACATTCACTTCTTCCCTAAATGTCTTGAATAACTTTGTTAAAAAGGGGATTATCGTGTCCGCATATTTCTTATAAAAGGCAGCCGTAAACCCATCTGGGCCTGGTGCTTTGTTAATCGGGAGCCCTGCTATTGCTTTCCTCACCTCTTGTCCCTAATTTCCCCTTTCAAGATCACCCACAATTCATCCATTTTTTGTGGTATGGGTAGAGCTTTTAAATGGGTATCTTGGTCTAAGCTGTCTGGGTTTCCCGAGGCATACAGCTCTTTGTAATAGTCTCTGAAAACCTCCCCCATGTCACTAGTGCGTGTTAATGTCTCTTCCTGTGTATTTCTTATGCTCTTGATCGACATTTCTTGCTGTTTGGCTCATAACTGTCTTTCTAAATTAATATCGGCCTTTTTGGCCATAGTGTAGTACCAGTGTCAGAGGTGGAGGAGACCTTTCTCCGTTTTTGCTGTATGGAGCGCATCTAACAGGCACACTGTGGGTTTCCGCATAAGTTCCCTTTGTATGTCCGTTAACTTCTGTTCCAACTTCATTTCTCATAGGTACCTCTGCTTATCTTTAGACAACTTCAAGGCAATCATATGGCCCTGCAGAACCACCTTGAAGGCTTCCCAAACCATTCCCAGCTTGACTTGCCATGTGGACAAAATATTCTTCTATCTTTTCCCTAATGGCGTCTCCAAAAATGGGATCCTGCAGGGTTCCCCATGGGAGCCTCGACCTCCACAGCCCACTATTTTTGCCTGGTGTCTTTACTTCCAACCGTATGGGGTGTGATCTGATAGCGAAATAGGGCCTATTTCCATCCCTTGAACTACCCCCATTAATCCCACTGATACCCAAAAATAATCATTCCACGACATTGAATTATATACATGGGAATAGTGTGTTAATCCACGCTGTTGGCCTTTGAGTCCCCACCACACATCCGTGGTGCCAGGTTGTCCATCATTTGGCAGAGATGTTTTGTAGGAGCCCCTTGCCCTTGGTGACCCCCTGTACTCCTATCTGTTGCTGGGTGCCATGCTAAATTCAAGTCCCCTCCCAGGATTATCCAGTCTCCCCAAAGACTCCCGCAGGAAGCCATTTTGCCCCGTATTAGGTGCGTATATAGAGGCCAATGTGAGTTGTGACCCATCTATTGAGGCATTGACAAATGTTTATCTACCCATCTTGTCCACCAATGTGTTTTGTAGCTGAGTGTTCCTACTATCATGAACTGCTATGAAGACCCCTGCTTTTTTGTCTACCGCATTGGATTGCACTTTGAGTTTAAAGCTTCTTAGACATAGCGTTGCTTTGTTCTGAAGTCTGATATGGGTTTCTTGCAGCATTAGGACATCCCCACCCTCCCTTATCAGCAGATTCTCTACTTTCTTCCTTTTTATAGGGGTATTGAGGCCCTAACAATAAACATACACATTTTCAGCTTCCCCATGGATTCTGGCCACCATGAAAATGATGTCTCCCCCTACAGTCTGCTTCTGAACTGTCTTCTGGCCCCCCTGCCACTGCCCCCCAAACTAGTAAACCCCCAACAATATAACAACTGTCCTGAGGAGGGCCCAGGGACCTAAGGTTGTTAGGGCGCTCGACCCGTCGCTCCTGTCCCACTGCATACTCAGAAAAAACTCCACGGGGAGTCCTAAACCCGCATTACATTTATGTATGCAGTGTTCCGTCGGGACTACCCGCATCAGGCCGCGAATCCTGTCGGTCCATTGGTTCCCCCTTCCCCTCCGGTCTCCGTTACTCACTCTGTCATGTGCCTTTATTTCTTGTCTAGGGTTACAAACAACCTCTATGTTCAGCGTTTTCCTCCCTCCAACTGCTTTCTCTTATTTTGCACTGTTTTCCATTCCCATGACTTTCTTCGAGCCTCCTCCCTTGTCCGCTGGTGCCTGTCGACCCCATCCTCCTCCTGCAAGTCCATCACCTGGAGGCCTTCCTCGCATGATGTTACCCATCTCTGCTTCCTTTCCCAGGAAAAGAGGAGACCAAACTGGAATGTCCATTTGTACCTAATCTTCCTCGATACCAGCTCCTTGATCACGAGTGCCATTGCCCTTCTCTTCTCTAGTGTCACCAGGGCCAAGTCTTTATACAGTTGGATTTCCACTCCATTCATCCTGATGTGGCCCATCCCTCTTGCCTTCCTCAAAATCTGCTCTTTCTGAGGTAGCCTCATCCTGCGACCTCTACTTGTGGAGTTACTGCTCTGTTGGGGCCTCTCTGCCTGCTTCCCTCGAAGCCCGACCGCCAGGCCGCAGTACCTCTGGTGAGTTGCATGTCTCCTTTGACACTGTGGCTATCCGGCGGTCCCCACTGGCTGTCCTTCTTGTCTATTCACCACCGGCGTGTGGGTGTTGGTAATGGGGGAGCAAGAGTAGCTCCGTCCCCTTGTTGCGAGTGTCTGCCTCCAATCTGTGGTGGTCCTCTACTCAATTCTGACCAAGTCCCCGTCTCTGGTGCCACCCTGGGCTCCTAATGGACCTCTCCATGGCCAGGCCACTGTGGTCTCTTTTCTCCCCCTATGTGGAGAAAGCGGGACCATTGTCTATCACGATGCTATATTGAGACTGTCAACATGGGTTCGGTAGAGGGTTCCAGCCCCCTCGTGTGTCTGCTCACCTCACGCCCCAGCGTTAATAGTGGGGTACCGGGTGTGGCAGAGGGGCCTCCTCTGTTGGTACGTCACTGCCAGTTAATTTCTGGTGGGGGACTTGCTGGCCCAGCCGGTCCCTTCTGACTGCCTCCTCTTCTGGCATCAGGGTTCTCGCCTCCGATTCTGGGAGGGCTGTCTGTATCACGTCTTAATCACCGGCGGTGTGGCACCTCTGTCCGACAGCTGCTCCTTGTCCCGGCTCTTCCTCCTGGGTTAAATTTCATTGCTCTGTCCCCGGGCCTGTGTTGTCTGGGGGGCCCTCGGGTCTCACCCCTCCACCAGGTCCGTGATGACTGTCGGCAGGGAGAGCTCCTGTGGTCCTCTCTTGAGGACACTCCTTCCTTATCTCCTGGGGGCCGCTACAGCTCTGTTGCCCCCGGGACATCTACATCACAGGGGGGGGATCACCTGGCGTGTCCTGTCCTCCAAAGTGCAAGCTGCCTTGCTCTTGGCTCCACAGAGCTTCTCCCCTCGTCTGCTGCCTCCGCTCCTCTCACCGCCTCTTTAATGAGTCTGCTCCTCCGCTGGGGCCGGAGCCGACACAGCACCTCTCCGGTGCCGCCTGTGTCCGTGCTTCCTTCTGTCTCGGCCGGATCTCTTTAGCCGGAGTGGGTTCACGCCAGATGTAATTCAGCAATGGTGCTTTCCTGGGGAAACGCTCCGATATGATGTGTGTGATCACCCTCCATCTCTGCTTCTCCACTTGTTCACGGCGGGATCGTGCTATCACCCCACTACCGCAGACCGGAGAAGATGTCGTATCTCGGGGCCAATGCTTCTTTTTGGTGCTTTAGAATTTCAGCCCGTCGTGATAGACTTCTACACACGTCTCCTTGCTGCGGCTGCCATCTTGGAATCGCTTACGTGATTTAATGGCTGCAGATCATTCAGAATGCGGCAGCCAGATTTGATTTTGTAACTGGCTGATGGAGGGACACCTCTCCCATTATTAGATCATTGTGCTAAGGTATATCCCTCCCCTCATCCGAGAGTTGTACTGGCTTACCATTTGACAGCAGATCTTTTTTAAAGCACTCTGTACTACCCATAGAGACTGAGCTGCACTTTCATTGGGGAAAATTAGCTAAACTATTGTCCAGGACTAGTCAGGCTCTTCGAATTCCTAGGCTCTTTAAGATTAGATCAGGATATATTGCCTTTTCAGTGAAGGCTCTCCCATCTTTGAATGTGTTTCCATTGTATGTATTCTGCAAAACAACTTCCTGTTTAGGAAGGTAGTGGAAATGTCTTTTCTCTAGAAAGCCCCACCCCAAACCCAGGGGTAGATTACCTGTAAATCTCAGCACAAAGAGGCCCTGGAATCTAATGAAATGTGCTCCTTAAATGTACCTTTTCCTGGAGTCGTTTTTCTTCAACGCTGTCTCTTCACTGCAATGATAGTGTCTGCTAGGACGCCGCCAACAGCCTCTTCACATGAAACTAATTTGTATTCTTTGTGAAATAGTAAGACCGAAAGACCAATGGTATCCTTCATGACCAGGCAAAACACACCACCCTAGACACCCATATTAACTTTATCATCGTTTTTAGGATCCTGAGTTACTTACTTTACATAACACTTCTTTTCTACTGAATTGCATTTGAATGATTAGTCTCATACTTCAAACCCCAATATCTTACATAGAATAACCTGTGGGCTTGGCCTAGACTGCCTGAATTTGAGCAAATGATTCTTGTGTTGAGTTTTTAGTGTGTCTCTATTAGGCACCCCTGATCGCAGCATTTTGGTAGATCTGCTCAATAGGATGTATTAATGCCTTAAAGGAATAGTGCGTTCAAAAATATGAATGTCCTGAGGGTTCGGGCATGTGTTTTTACTCATACGTTCATTGATCGTACAAACATTTCCTGTGCACCTTACCGTAGTTTTGATCTTTTTTACACATGCAAAATCAGGCAGCAGGGCGCGGCCATCTTGGGCTAATGTTATCCGTCGCTGCATCGCCCTAAGGCGAATTGCCCTGGTGGCATTAAATCATATCCCCTGCCCCTGAGGCTGCCATCACTAGATGCGTACCACCCATTTCACAACGCCAATGCACGTCTCGCGTCAACATTCTCTTCGCTTCAGCTAATGACATGTCTCCATGGAAATGGCAGGACACCACTTTCCTCAATAAGTATAAACAGACCGCTTCTCATCAGGCAACATCAGGTTTGCCTTTCCAATCGTTTCACTGTCTTTTTTTGATGTTCTGTGCCTCATTTCTGAGCTACCTTCATTGCTCGTAGCCCGTGCGAACAGATACTAGTACCATTACTATCCATTTTAATTTTGCCCCATAATGGCAACAATACAGCCCTACCAGTACGAGCCGGAGTATTCCGAGGCGGAATTACTCGAAAGAGAAAGAAGTGGAAATGATGGGGATTCGGACAACAGTTGGGAGGACGATTCAACAGATCAAGAGCCTGAGCCTAGTCGCATGGACGACGTTTCTACCTCATGTACTTGCAATCGTTGTGCACTAATACCAACCGAGGAGGAGATCTGCTGCTGCCGAGAAAACTATGGATGCTTGTCCTACCCTATCAATGACTGTTAGCACCTGTGGCCGTGCCCTCCCAAGGGTGTCTGGCAGGGGTGGGAATGGCCAAGGTGCCAAACACCATGTGAAATAGGTATCTTACACGCAGGGGCCATTGTTCACACACCCTCCTCAGACCCAGTGTCCCCAGGCAGGCTCCCCGGAAGCAGGCCGTGCCACTGCTATCCACATAAGTTGTTTCCATTCAGCAGTGTTCTGGCCCTTTCCTGCATGGCTCATGCCCCTCCATCCACCACTCCAGAATCAATGATTGTTAGCACCTGTGGCCGTGCCCTCCCAAGGGGGGCTTCGCAGGGGTGGAAACGGCCAAGGTGCCAAACACCATGTACACTTAAAAGGTATCTTACGCTCAGGGGCCATTGTTTACATGCCCCCCTCAGACCCAGTGTCTCCAGGCAGGCTCCCCTGAAGCAGGCCACGCCACTGCAATCCACATAAGCCCCCAGGCCGCACTTCTGCAATCCACATAAGTATGTCTCCATTCAGCAGTGTTCCGGCCCTTTCCTGCATGCCTCATGCCCCTCCATCCACGCCTCCAGAATCAATGACTGTTAGCACCTGTGGCCGTGCCCTCCCAAGGGGGGCTGGCAGGGGTGGCAACGACCAAGGTGCCAAACACCATGTGCACTTCAAAGGTATTTTACGCACAGGGGACATTGTACACATGGCCTAGCCAGACCTGTGTCTCCATGCAGGCTGCCCTGAATCATGCCACGCCCCTACAATCCACATAAGTGTGTCTCTCCCTTCAGCGATGTTCCGGCATTGTCTGCACGCCTCATGCCCATCAATCCTCCCTCCATTATCAACGGCAGTTCGCACCAGGGATGTGCGCTGGCAAAGGGGGCTGGCTGGGGTGGGAATGGCATAAGGTGCCAAACACCATGTACACTTCAAAGGTATCTTATGCGCAGGGGCCATTGTACACATTTGTCTAGCCAGACCCAGTGTCTCCAGGCAGGCTCCCTGAAGCAGGCCGCACCACTGCAATCCACATAAGTGTGTCTTTCCCTTCAGCACTGTTCCGGGTTTTGTCTGCACGCCTCTTGGCCGTCCGTCCCCCCCTACCCTATCAATGACTGTTAGCACCTGTGGCCGTGCCCTCCGATGGTGGCTGGCAGGGTGGGAACGGCCAAGGTGCCAAACAGCATGTACACTTCAAAGGTATCTAACATGCAGGGACCATTGCACACATGGACTAGCCAGACCCTGTGTCTCCATGCAGGCTCCCCTGAAGCAGGCCGTGCCCCTGCTATCCACATAAGACCACACCATATACACGTCACTCTTTCACATACACACCCACTTTTCTAATTCTTTTTAAACCACTTGATATTTATCATGAGAACATCTTTAACCACTGCAAATCCACTTGTGAACGTGCTACCTGAGAACTGTGACCACTGCGAGTCAGCTCATCATTGTGCTACCTTTGAACATCTCCCTGTTCTCCTGCTACAAACTACCCTGCTTGCTGAATCTAACTGTTTGTTGGTCAAGGTAAGGGCAGGTCACCTAATCTTATCTTCTTGATCTTTACATTTCGATCTATTTCGAAACGAACGTACCCAGTACTGTAATGTTCATTCATCTCATTGCCATTACCATTGACTTGTGTTTAATTTATTATTTTTATCGATATGTTGCAATTGTCATCATTGTCAATTGGGATCGAATTGCATCCTTCATGGACCGTGTCTATAAGCATGTTTCCTTTTGATGCATGATAGTAAATTCAAGGGACGAGTAACATGTTACGATTTGCGTTACATCAATTAATTGTGTATCAAAGTTATCCATAATACCACCGGTTACGCTACACAGGTTTTGCTTCGGTGACCAAATCATAGATTGCACAGAAAAATGTATGATATAATTTAATCTTTTTCACACTTTTATGAAAAATAATGTTTTAATGATGTAGACCTTTTTTGTTTACAGAATTTCCAACAGTGCCTGCATGTACGGTTTACGGTTGCCGTTCTAAGACCCATAACAAACCTAAAGGCTCTATAATGCATGTATTCCCGAGGAATATAGATCTAATAAGAGAATGGGTCAGATATTGCGGATTTGCACCGGAAGAGCTTGAAAGTAGAGCCCATGATGTCTTGGTGGACTTGAGGGGTGATAGATTCTGCATCTGCAGCCTGCACTTTGCCACGAATATGTACGACCAATCGCAGTACACAAAGAAGCATTCACTCAGAACGTCTCGTAAATTTCTTCCAAATGCAATTCTGACTCTATTCATGCCCACATTGCCTCTGGTGAGTCACGGTTCCTGATTTAGCTGTAGGCCTTGGGGTACTGAACATGTAACTACATGGACGGATTGGTGTTTTAGGTGTAAATGTCCCTTATAATACTTTTCATATTTACAGGATTGTATTGCTTTATAACTAAACCCCATTTTGCTATACAACTGTTCTTGGTTTTAGGAGCATCATAGAAAACTATTTATGGGCACAGTTAACTATGCTATAGTGCCCTTGGAAATAAGCATAATATTTTCGTGATCGGTTGCTTTACATGTCCATTTTTTAGGTTAGCATTTCTAAATCAAATCTAATTTTCCCTTTACAACTCCATGACAATGCACTGAATATGAAGGAGCAAGATTCTGCATCCATGTTTTTCCAGAAGTAAACAATAACTTTGAGCGCGTATCAGGTAGTTTTATTTTGCTATTTAGTTCCAGAATTATTTTATGCATGAAATTAGAGATAATATGATAAAGTTTACGGATCCTGTCGTGAGTTTACGTATTATTTCATGTATGGGGTTTTATTGATATGTACCATTGTCTGCATCCCATTGTGTGTGTTCAATTTCACTTTGTTCATCGATACTAAAACAAGTACTGTGTTACAGGGTGATGCTGGTACTACGACTACAATTACATCATCCTTTCAACCTGGTCCAGAGCCTGAGGTACGTGTACTGACAGTTCCCTTGAATGAAAGAAAGTATATTGTACATCTGATACTATTAGGCAGTGACATTATTATAAACGAGCATCTTTTGCAAAATGCTTGAGGGCAACATTACAATCAGTGGGTTTCGCACAGTGATCTCTGATCAAGTACACCTGCCATCAATCAGCTGCAATTCAAAATGTATATTTTGACTAAATGACATACACAGTGTACGAGGGTATCTATGTAAGCCGTGTGTACAAGGAAATAATTTGATTTCAAATGCGATTGACTTTTTTAATCAATATTCTCTTCTAGGCATGTATACAAGATCGGAAAATAGGAGGCACGTGAATCTGAGGTGGCGGACCAAATTGCTGGTGCAGTCGTTACAGTGAAGAACACGGTTTCAAAGAAAATCAAGAAAGCAAGGGCAACTAGGAAACAAGTGTGATTACAAAAAGTGTTTTGGGCAGGTGTCTTCAAAACATGCTTTATTTTAAATCTAAAGTGCTATACTGTATGTTGGTTTTATATTGAACATGTTTTCACAACCCATCTCCTAGAGGCCCAGAAGTAAACAAACTTTGATGACACAGACAGCTACTGAAGCCAGAGATGCTGCTCGCCAAACTGATTTCATCATGGAGCAACTTTTATTTGAGGCACAGCATGTACAACTCAATAAGCAGACTCGAGATGCTTATACCCAATGGCAAGAAAATGAATTGTATGTGACCGGAGAAGCCAGCAAAGTGTTGTTGGACCATTGCTACAATGCGAGAACTCCACAAGACGAAGACAAAACTGAATATGATGTTGATGCTTTTGAATTACTCGCAGACCACTTGACACAATCAACACCAGCAAAAAAGGGCCACTCAACAAACAATCAACATTGATGTTTTCTCCGATTCATGTTCAAATAACACAAGCTGAATTAACAGAGACTGAAGCCTCAACACAATTGACCGAGGAACTTGCCAAAGTACTCGACTACTGGCATGATTCCTGCCCCTCATGTCCCCAGCCCTCCAAGATGTCAGGCTGGAGCCAGACCACGATCACCTACATGGCCCTCAAGGGCCTCTCCATCCCTTCAAAAACCCATTTGGAGTCAGACCTGCCGCTTGTGGCACCAGACTCACTCACTCCCATAGGATAACATTGGGGATTGGACTGATTAGTAAGCATTCAGCAAATCTTCGCTTATTTTTTAAAGACTGTACGAGCTTCAAACACTTACCTGAATCCCAGCCGCTCTGGGGGAACTCTGTCTCCGGAACTTCTCATCCATCTGCAAGAGGGAAAAGACACTCCAGGTTAGCGTGAAAACATCTGGAGTCGCCGCATACCGCGCTTACTCACCTCATTTCTACTTCATAACCGGCATCCACGATGAAAACGCTGCGGCACCTAAAAGACACAGAAAAAGTACTCAGTTCAATACAAATACGAAAGGGTCGCATCGCGCATCGTGCTCTCACTCACCTTCAGTGCTACTCATCTCAGCAGCACGTTGCCATCCCCAGACGCCGGCCATCATCTAAGGAAGGAAAGGAACGAAGTTAGAGAACTGTTCAAAAGACTCATTATCCTTACCTGTCAGACTCTTGCCAGTGAAGTAAGTAGGCAGCAATGAGCCTGCATCAATCAACGCACTCCTGCGCTGAAAGCAGGACGGAGAGCACACTTTCCAAGAAAACAAGGTGAGCTGTGGATCAAAGGGAAGGGTTGGATCCCGAGGAAGAAGGGGTTCAAGCACACAGAGACAATATGGAGTTAAACTCTACCAATCCTGTGTTTCAGGCCCAGCCTCCAATCGAGTAGACTCCAGGGAAGGGTTTGAGGTTGTAACAGGTCAGAACAGGCTAGGTGACGTCCTCGTGGATACCAGGTGAGCGTTACAGACCACAAAGCCTCACATCAAAATCCACCTGGGCGTCATGGAATCGTCATAAACCAATCAGTTAGCCCACTTG
Organism: Ambystoma mexicanum; assembly: GCF_040938575.1. NCBI lineage: Eukaryota > Metazoa > Chordata > Amphibia > Caudata > Ambystomatidae > Ambystoma > Ambystoma mexicanum. Next base: position 706,116,653 of record NC_090930.1, on the reverse strand, counting down.
TTGGGGCAGCTACGTTCCGAAGTACATGCAGCCAGGCAGGAGACCAACACCCTGAGGATAGAGCTGATAGTAGCCAAAGAACGCACTGGTGATTTAAGCCGGTAACAAGCAGGGTATACACCATTTCCGGGAAGCGTGCCCTCGATGCCAGCACCATCATCCAATCCCGTTCAGATAACCCTGCTGGGGCAGTTCCCTTGACCCCGCCCGAACGATTTACAGGGGATCCCAAGAGGTTTGCAACGTTAATGAACCAGTGCCGCCTGCACTTCCTTTGTAGACCAGGGGCCTTTCCTAATGACCAATCACAGGTGGCTTTTGTGCTATCGTACCTGAGTTGTAGCGCCGCAGACTGGTCTGTACCCTTTGTGGCCCAAGACAATCCTTTGCTGCATGACTTCAGGGGTTTTCAGCAGGAGATGGAAAAGCTGTTCGCCCATCGTACTCATGGGCAGGCATTAGACAATGAACTTCTGTCCCTACGCCAAGGGAATCAAGACGTATTAACATACATAGCCACGTTCAATAGACTCGTCGTTGAAGCAGAATGGATAGTGGAGATGAGAACCACGTTATTTCATTGGGGGATGCGGGGGGAGCTCAAGGATGTTCTCGCACAAGTAGTGAACCCCCCACGAAAGACTGTTCAGAATTCATTGACCTAGTTGTTCAACTGGATCATAGGTTGCAGGACCGAAGAGCAGATCGAACCAGACCGGAATCTCGCCCTATGCATGTGCGTTCAAAGGTCAATATTGCCCGCATAACAGAAGGTTCAGGAAAACCAATGCAAATCGGGGGAGTCAGATCCTGCTTGACTAAAGCGGAAAGGGATAAATGGAGACAGCAGCAGTTATGTCTGAACTGTGGAAGGCTAGGCCATTTCCTTAAAGAGTGCCCTGTGAAGCCACCGAGGAGGACTGTAGGGGCCACGGACAAGGAAGATACCATCAAGAAATCGGAAAACTCCCCAGCCCGGCAAGTGTAGGGGTCCACTTGTCGAGCGAAGAAAGTGAACTACAGACCTCCCATTTTGCACTATCTGTGGTCTTGATCAATCACCAACAACCATCTCGGATGCACGCAGTAAGAGCGTACATTGACAGTTGAGCCGTTGGGAATTACATCGACCAGGATCTTGCGGTAAAGATGGGGCTTCCGTTACGCCCTAAATCAACCACCGACACTGTTACCACTGTCGACGGCACAGAAATAGCTTCAGGTCCAGTATCCCAATGCACTGCCGCTTTAACCCTTCTGTGCCAGGATGGGCACCAAGAATCTATCGTTTTTGACCTCATTAAGGCACCACAGTTCCGGTTGATTTTGGGAATGCCATGGTTGGTAGCTCACAATCCTCGAATCGATTGGCGAGCAAAACAATTGGCCTTTCCTGAGAATTGCGCCCACACATGTTATCGCCAAGAGAAACAACCAATAGACACCAGAACCTCCACGCTTAAGACTGTGGCAATTAGCACCCTACCAAGTGAATACCAGGACTTTCAAGATGTCTTTCAGAAAGAACAGGCTAATACCCTGCCACTGCATAGACCATACGATTGCCAAATCGACCTGATACCCGGCACACAAATCCCTTGTGGGCAAATTTACGCACTCGCTGAACCAGAAAACCAGCACCTGAAGGGCTATCTTGACCAATACCTGGCCAACGGATTCATCCATCCCTCGAAGTCTCCAGCAGCCAGTCCTCTATTCTTCATACCGAAAAAGGAGGGGGACTTGAGAACGTGCATCGACTATCGCACACTGAACCAGATTACCGTAAAAAATGCTACCCCCTGCCACTGATCCCTGAATTGCTTGATCAAGTCAAACATGCCCACATCTACCCAAAACTAGACCTGAGGGGGGCATATCACGTTGTTCGCGTAAAACAGGGGGACAAATGGAAAACTGCTTTTTGCACCAAATACGGCTTGTACGAATATCAAGTAATGCACTTTGGCCTTTGCAACACACCTGCAGCATTTCAATACTTCATGAACGATGTCCTATGGGAATTGATTGATGTCTGTGCTTTAGTGTATATCGACGATATTCTAGCATATTCCGCATCAAAGCAGGACCACTTTAAATATGTCTGATCCGTATTGGAGAAACTCCTTCAACACCAGCTCTACGCCAAGCTCGAAAAGTGCTCATTCCACGTCTCCGAGGTGGAATCCCTGGGCTTTATTCTCAGCCCGAATGGAATCCGAATGGATGTACACAAGGTAGATGCTATCCTGAACTGGCCATCCCCAAATTCATTCAAGGGGGTTCAAAGTATGCTGGGTTTTGCAAACTTCTACCGCCGATTCATCCCACGATTTTCGCAAATCGTGCATCCCATCACGTCATTGCTAAGGAAAAGCAGCAAAAAGTTCCAGTGGACAACAGAAGCAGAGGAAGCTTTCCAGGAACTCAAAGCAAGATTCACATCTGCCCCAATCTTACGCCACCCTCGCCCTGATCTCCCATACCTGGTGGAAACGTACGCCTAAAGCATGGCTATGGGAGCCGTCCTCTCACAAAAGGACCCCGAAATGGGCCAGTTACAACCTGTTACCTTCTGTTCGCGTAAATTCACACCCCCTGAACTCATTTACTCTATCACAGACAAAGAACTCCTGGCCATTAAGTCAGCTTTAAAGCATGGTGGCACTAACTCTTGGGCGCCAGACACACAATCACCGTAATAACTGACCACCTGAACCTCCAGAACCTAAAAACGGCAAAGGCCCAATCCTCACGACAACTACGTTGGGCTCTTTTTTTTGCTGAATATGACTACGTGATTACATTTCGACCAGGGGTAAAAAACGGGAAGGCCGATGCCCTTTCCCATATGGGGATGGAAGAGCAAGGGTATCAGACCCCTGACCCAATAGCAATCATCCCGACAAGCTCCTAGGAATAACAGCAACCATAACTCAGAAACAATTACATGAAGAAATCCAAAACCTGACGAGTCCGGAGCAATTACAAGCGTGGAGTGCACATGATAAAAGATCAGTTGCCCTACTTCAGGAATCGTTTATTCTTACCAAACCAAGAACTGCGAGAACAAGTCATGTCCGGTTATCATGATTCCTTGATTGAGGGCCACCCCGGAATCGCTAAAACCCTAGCCAAGGTAAAACGAAATTATTGGTGGCCCATGTGGCATAAAGACATTATCCAATTCATCCTATCTTGTGGAGTGTTTGCTCAAAACAAGTCATCCAAGCAGAAACCGGCTGGGCTATTACAACCATTGGAAATCCCACCAGCACCCTGGCACACGTTGTCCCTCGATTTTATTACTGACTTACCACCCAGTCAAGGGTTTAACACTATTCTTGTGGTTGTGGACCTATTTTCAAAAATGTCATTCCTCTTAAGGGGCTCCCAAATGCTTCCACACTGGCAAAGGTATTTCTTGAAGGCATCGTACGGCTCCATGGGTTTCCTTCAGTTTTGGTCTCAGACCGAGGTACTCAATTTGTATCTAACTTCTGGAGAAAATGCTGCTCTATGGCCCAGATCGACATCCGGCTATCCACCAGTCACCATCCCCAAACGGATGGTCAAACTGAGAGGACAAATCAGATGCTTGAGTAGTATCTGCGTTGCATGTTACACCAAGCTGAAGGAAGCTGGTTTGACCTATTATGGATAGCTGAATATGTTTATAATAATTCCCTACACACCAGCACTGGGCAGACACCCTTTTATACCATGTATAGCAGGCACCCACATACTTCTGAGTTGGACGTTCCTACAACCCAGGAAATGACAGCAGTCAAAACCTTGCACACGACCATTTCTCAAACCTTTAAAAGGGCAGCTGAACATATACTTCAAGCTAAGAATCGCCAAAAGAAGTTTGTTGATCAACACCGAGCAAAGGCCCCCAACTACCAAGTGGGAGACAAAGTCTGGCTGGCGTCTAAACACGTGTCCATTAAAGGAACCCGAACTTTCCGTCCAAGATACCTGGGTCCATTCACCGTCACCTCTGTGATAAATACTTTGGCGGTCAGACTAGCTCTGCCGTCAAACATGTAGATTCATCCTGTGTTCCACGTGTCTCTCCTTAAACCTGTTCAACCTGGGACCCGGGTAGGAATGCCACCGCAGCCAATAGTAGTCGCCGGGGAGCCAGAATTCCAAGTCAAGGACCTCCTGGATTCAAAGTATGTCAGATCGAAGTTATACTACTTAGTAGACTGGAAGGGGTATGGTCCACAAGACAGGACATGGGAGACTTGTGAGTACATCCATGCACCTCGCTTGCTTAGACGATTTCATCAAAACCATCCAAACAAACCAGGACCAGACAGAAGAGTCACCTTGAGAGGGGCCTTGGGGGGGAGTGCTGTCATGATTCCTGCCCCTCATGTCCCCAGCCCTCCAAGATGTCAGGCTGGAGCCAGACGACGATCACCTACATGGACCTCAAGGGCCTCTCCATCCCTCCAAAGACCCACTTGGAGTCAGACTTGGCGCTTGAGGCACCAGACTCACTCGCTCCCATAGGATAACATTGGGGATTGGACTTGTAGTGCATTGATGGGGACAAGATGGATGCCCCCACATATTTCGGTTCCCACAACTGCATGTGCAGTCTAGTCTTTTGGGTGTGGTTCAGCCCAGAGACACCTGGGATACCCAGAGACTATTTAAGCCACGCCCAGGCTGAGAAACATGCTTTGTGTTTTCTGCACCTGCAACGTGACACTCACCGTGTTCGGATCAGTCTCCAGTAGGCCTGCATCTTTCTTCTGCGCTCAGCTCCTGCAAGAACAAGAACACCGTTAGGAACAGCCTTACCTTGCTGCGCTTCTGCCCATCATTCATCGCTCCTTCTGTTCTGCAGGCATCTTTGGCGGTGTCATTCCCATCCTGGCACGCCGCTTCCCAAGGAAAAGGGAAAAGAACAGAAAAAAGGCATTAGTAAGCATTCAGCAAATCTTCGCTTATTTTTTAAAGACTGTACGAGCTTCAAACGCTTACCTGAATCCCAGCCGCTCTGGGGGAACTCTGTCTCCGGAACTTCTCATCCATCTGCAAGAGGGAAACACACTCCAGGTTAGCGTGGAAACATCTAGAGGCGCTGCATACCACGCTTACTCACCGCATTTCTTCTTCATAACCTGCATCCACGCTGAAAACGCAGCGGCACCTAAAAGACACAGAAAAAGTACGCAGTTCAATACAAATACGAAAGGGTCGCATCGCGCATTGTGCTCTCACTCACCTTCAGCGCTACTCATCTCAGCAGCACGTTGCCGTCCCCGGACGCTGGCCATCATCTATGGAAGGAAAGGAATGAAGTTAGAGAACTGTTCAAAAGACTCATTATACTTACCTGTTGGACTCTTGCCAGTGAAGTAACTAGGCAACAGTCAACGCGCCCCTGTGCTGAAAGCAGGACGGAGAGCACACTTTCCAAGAAAACAAGGTGAGCTGTGGATCAAAGGGAAGGGTTGGACCCCGGGGAAGAAGGGGTTCATGCACACAGAGACAATAGGGAGTTAATCCCTATCAATCCTGTGTTTCTGGCCCATTCTCCAGTCGAGTAGACTCCAGGGAAGGGTTCGAGGTCGTAAGAGGTCAGAACAGGCTGAGTAACCTCCCCGTGGATACCAGGTGAGCGTTACAACTACAGTGCGTCCTGTTCAGCCGATATGTCCACCACAGTTGAGTCACGAACCATATTCATGCAGGACAATAGTCTAATACAGAAGTCCGAACACATTGTATTCGACAGCTGCCTGATGGAGATAATACTGATTCTGAAATGTGTCCATCCAGTGAGGGGGGGAAGTATGCGGGAAGCCATTTTTGAATGTGACTTGTGTATCACAAGGCACTAACTTGAAAATACAAGCCACCTCTGATCTGCTCCATGCAAAATGTTCATGGTCCACTCAACGGATGCTGGGGAAAGTGGCAGCTGGAAATCTACTGTGTGCAGCAGCTTTACTTTTCAGTGGCTCTACTTTTAATAAGTTGTCCACTTTCTATCAATTTGTGGGACTCCAGTTCCTTTGTAAAACGCAGAACTACAAATATTAACATGAATATTTATTCCCTGCTATTGATGAAGCATGGAAAATGGAACAAATGTCAATCACAAGGACATTCTCTGACAAATGGTTCAGGTTAGCTGGTGATGGACAGTGTGACAGCCCTGGATTTTCAGCAAAGTACTTCACATACCACTTTCAGGACATGGAAATTAAAAGAATTGTGAGTTTGGTGGTTGTGTAGGTGTCCGAATGTAAATCCTCAGTGGCCATGGAGAAACATGAAATCCCTGGAAGATCTCCAATTGAGGGGAATGTAAATTGACCTCATAGCCACGGACAGACATGTTTCAATAGCCAACACCATGAGAAAGCAGTTTCCAAATATTCGCCATCAATTTGGTGTGTGGCATTTTGGGGTTCTGAAAATATATTACAGTGGTCCCAGTCTTTCAGCAACCATCTTTGGTGGAGCGCCAAAACATGTGGTGGGTCTGTGGAAATTCTACTAGAAAAATGACAGTCACTAATGCACCACTGTTCCAACGTTCACTCTTGGACAGAAAACCAACATTTCCATCAATGTGCACATGGACCTTTGTTGCCGGAGCAAGAACGCAAGAAGAAGTGGTTGATTCCATCTTCACCTCCGAACATAGACATCTTGAGAAGATCCTGTTTGATAAATCTCTATCAAGAGATCTGAAGGGACTCACAAAATTCTGTCACACAGGAGATTTGGAGGTGTTCCACAATATATGCCTGAAGTACAGGCCCAAGAGATTGCATTTCGGCATAGACGGGATGCAATATAGGACTTTATTATTGGTATTGGCGCATAACAAGACTGTAGGGTGTGAACGATCAAGGGCTGCAAGAAACTTTGGGATGCTTTGTTACACAATGGCCTAAAAAAAGGGTAGTCAAGCCAATATACCAGGAAATGGTGTTTGATTTTGTGAAAGATCTTATTACGACTGTCTTGTACATACATACTCACGGAACTGCGCACAATTTTGTTCCGAGGACACATACATTGCCACAAAACATTGCAAACGTGCCCTGTCCACCTAAAGCAGAGCCCATGGAACAGTTCACTTCCTGGTTCAAATGATTACCATCTATTTCTTTGTTAAACAATGTTTATATAAAGTGTCCAAATAAAGCGTCCAATTTGTCTTTTGAAATCTATCCTCTTTGCCAATTTTCTTTTCAACAAGTGTCTTTTTGAGAATGCCATACAATGTAACGCTGTTCTTTCACACTTCCCAGTTTCATCGAGCTATTGTGGGACCTTCACTGATCGTGGTAGGGTCAGGTCGATAACAGCATGAAAGCAACTTTGGGGTTCTGCAGTTGCCTAACCAAACACTTGCCCAAATAGCTGAATACCTATGCGTCCCACAAAAGGAATGAGACCTAGGCTAGATAAGATACTTGGCACGCAAGAACTACTGACTGTGAGCAAAACAGTGCATCAAAGGGGGTTGTTGGTGAGAAATAGCTGCACTCTGACCTATATTTTCATGAGGGCATGTGTTGGGCGTCGTTGTTAATGTAAGGAAGGAGTTGGTCAGTTGAGCCCCCAGCCCCCATACATTATACGCAAAAGTGTTACCTTGCTCTTACACTCGTGGGGGACGCCTCCTTTGGCCTTGTGCCGTCGTGGGGAAGAAGGCCCTGACATAAGCAGAGGTGGGGCTATTTCTAGACTCACTTGGACTCCAACTTTGGACTAGGCCGCATTCCGGCATTGCAAAGTTTCCCCTCCCCTCCCCTTGCAAGCACCACGCGCAGCAAGCACTGACAGCCCACACCTTTTTCCTCCTGTGCCTCCCAAGTCCCTTTCTGATGTGCCTGACCTGTCAGCTATCAATACCGAAACAAAGGAGTTGATGGCTGGAAGGTTTAGAATAAATCTTGACCACTGGCATTGCTCTGGGCAACCCTCCAGACCATCGTTCTTCGCCTGCCAAGCCATTACAAAAGGGGAAAAACCATATGCAAATCAGGCTTGGTCCCATCCCCAAAGGGGTAGTCCAGCCCGAACTGCTAGGTCACATCCCTTTTGCACGAGACCACAAGCATCCCCAGACATGTTTCAGCCTTGTTGGGCGTCATCAGTGAGGAGTAGCTTGGGTCTCTAGGCCCAGCAGGCAAGGGACCCACGTCTGGGCATACCCTTCCCACTCGGGGTGACAATAGCAAAACAAAGGAGTTGATGGCTGGAAGGTTTAGAATAAATCTTGACCACTGGCATTGCTCTGGGCAACCCTCCAGACCATCGTTCTTCGCCTGCCAAGCCATTACAAAAGGGGAAAAACCATATGCAAATCAGGCTTGGTCCCATCCCCAAAGGGGTAGTCCAGCCCGAACTGCTAGGTCACATCCTTTTTGCACGAGACCACAAGCATCCCCAGACATGTTTCAGCCTTGTTGGGCGTCATCAGTGAGGAGTAGCTTGGGTCTCTAGGCCCAGCAGGCAAGGGACCCACGTCTGGGCATACCCTTCCCACTCGGGGTGACAATAGCAAAACAAAGGAGTTGATGGCTGGAAGGTTTAGAATAAATCTTGACCACTGGCATTGCTCTGGGCAACCCTCCAGACCATCGTTCTTCGCCTGCCAAGCCATTACAAAAGGGGAAAAACCATATGCAAATCAGGCTTGGTCCCATCCCCAAAGGGGTAGTCCAGCCCCAACTGCTAGGTCACATCCCTTTTGCACGAGACCACAAGCATCCCCAGACATGTTTCAGCCTTGTTGGGCGTCATCAGTGAGGAGTAGCTTGGGTCTCTAGGCCCAGCAGGCAAGGGACCCACGTCTGGGCATACCCTTCCCACTCGGGGTGACAATAGCAAAACAAAGGAGTTGATGGCTGGAAGGTTTAGAATAAATCTTGACCACTGGCATTGCTCTGGGCAACCCTCCAGACCATCGTTCTTCGCCTGCCAAGCCATTACAAAAGGGGAAAAACCATATGCAAATCAGGCTTGGTCCCATCCCCAAAGGGGTAGTCCAGCCCGAACTGCTAGGTCACATCCCTTTTGCACGAGACCACAAGCATCCCCAGACATGTTTCAGCCTTGTTGGGCGTCATCAGTGAGGAGTAGCTTGGGTCTCTAGGCCCAGCAGGCAAGGGACCCACGTCTGGGCATACCCTTCCCACTCGGGGTGACAATAGCAAAACAAAGGAGTTGATGGCTGGAAGGTTTAGAATAAATCTTGACCACTGGCATTGCTCTGGGCAACCCTCCAGACCATCGTTCTTCGCCTGCCAAGCCATTACAAAAGGGTAAAAACCATATGCAAATCAGGCTTGGTCCCATCCCCAAAGGGGTAGTCCAGCCCGAACTGCTAGGTCACATCCCTTTTGCACGAGACCACAAGCATCCCCAGACATGTTTCAGCCTTGTTGGGCGTCATCAGTGAGGAGTAGCTTGGGTCTCTAGGCCCAGCAGGCAAGGGACCCACGTCTGGGCATACCCTTCCCACTCGGGGTGACAATAGCAAAACAAAGGAGTTGATGGCTGGAAGATTTAGAATAAATCTTGACCACTGGCATTGCTCTGGGCAACCCTCCAGACCATCGTTCTTCGCCTGCCAAGCCATTACAAAAGGGGAAAAACCATATGCAAATCAGGCTTGGTCCCATCCCCAAAGGGGTAGTCCAGCCCGAACTGCTAGGTCACATCCCTTTTGCACGAGACCACAAGCATCCCCAGACATGTTTCAGCCTTGTTGGGCGTCATCAGTGAGGAGTAGCTTGGGTCTCTAGGCCCAGCAGGCAAGGGACCCACGTCTGGGCATACCCTTCCCACTCGGGGTGACAATAGCAAAACAAAGGAGTTGATGGCTGGAAGGTTTAGAATAAATCTTGACCACTGGCATTGCTCTGGGCAACCCTCCAGACCATCGTTCTTCGCCTGCCAAGCCATTACAAAAGGGGAAAAACCATATGCAAATCAGGCTTGGTCCCATCCCCAAAGGGGTAGTCCAGCCCGAACTGCTAGGTCACATCCCTTTTGCACGAGACCACAAGCATCCCCAGACATGTTTCAGCCTTGTTGGGCGTCATCAGTGAGGAGTAGCTTGGGTCTCTATGCCCAGCAGGCAAGGGACCCACGTCTGGGCATACCCTTCCCACTCGGGGTGACAATAGCAAAATAAAGGTGTTGATGGCTGGAAGGTTTAGAATAAATCTTGACCACTGGCATTGCTCTCAATTCTCTCAATATTGCTATCAATACCGAGCAAAGGCCCCGCGGCCTGGCAGGAGGGGGTTGCAGAAGGGTTTGCTCTGACATTCTCATATGTGCACATTTTGTCAGGGCTCGAGACTCGCTCCTTGAGAAAAATGTTTGCGTGATTTGCTGTGTGAACATGAGACAGGCTGAGCTGACAGGTGGTGTCGGTTGGCTGTGGGAGTCGTTGAGAGCGTGTGAAGTTCTCCAAAGGAACATTACAAATGAGGCTTTTGGAAGTAAACTAACTGTAACTGTTTTCATAATAAAAAGTAAATGACTAGAAATCTTGTGCAGCATTGATGGATGGCAGTAAACAATTTGTTGGTTTTCAAAAATATTTCTAACGCCACTATGGTCTGAGGGGCTATTCGCTCGCATTCGGAGTGAAGGTCAGCAGCTTTGATTTTTGCTTGCAAGCTGAGCAAACCCACACATCGTACATGGTATGAGGTTCAATTGTTTTTCGACCTTGGAAGAAAGGGAGGATCCCGAAAGAAATGAATGAAGGGAGTGGTGTAATACCGTCAAATATGATAAGGTTCACCATATCATTACGCCGAGGGAATGCAAATGCTGAATATTATGTACGTTTTACTGTAGATGATTTTATAGACCAACGATTGTACGTATCATTAGCCAACCGTTATTGCTGGCTTACATTGTACTGGGCTGTTCTTTGTGGCATATTGCAACGAAACGCAAATGCAACCTGTGTGTGTACTTGTCTTTGTCCCGGGCATATGGGCAGTCCAGCATTGACATGCATTTAGTCCACATCTGGGTTCCCCTAGGTTCCACAAATGCCAAATTCTATGCTAATATTTAGTTAAAATGCCATCTATGTGTTCTTTGAATTGTAGCATTAGCTTCCTCATCCCATTTCGAGCTGAACATACTCCATAGCACTAACCTCTTAAGCAAATTGTAGACCACTTTCCACATTGTTTTCTCTGTCTTCCCATTGTTTCATGTTTGTGTTCATCATTAGTTTGCTCATGGTGCAGAATTAATGGGTAAAATTATAAATTATAATAAAGATCGGCTACTGAGACACATTTCTGTTATGTTTTTCAAACAGCTACATCCTGCCTTTCTGCGATTGACATCGATTCCAGGTACCAACTGACAGCTTTTTTAACAGGCAGCTGCAGATGCACTTAAATGGCTGGATCACCATGATGATTTTTTGGGACGATCGCCACGGGCCTATATGCCCTTACGCGGTACCAGCGATAAGGAGCAACCGCACATCGTTTACGGTGGCCTAGCGCCAAGCTGATGCCGAAGCCTATGCGCTTCTTATACCCAAAAGGAAAACTGCGTGACTCACGAGAAACATTTGTGGACCAAGAACAAAGAAAAAAATTACCCATTTGCTTGAATATGGCAATCGCCGGATGATCTCGGAGGGTTTATTGTGAAATAAAAGTACTTTGCAAATTGTAGAATTTTGCTATTTTCTTTAAAAGTATAGTTTTATATTCAAAATTGGGACGTGTTGTGTTGTGAGATGATCTGTGTTGATATTCTGGGTTCTGCGTCAACCTACGTTAACACGTAGGTGATGACTAGGCATGTTTGGCTATACTTCCCAGTACCGTCATGGAGATAGGTGGAGTATATCACTAGGTTTGCTGATGTCAGCCTCAAGGGCGGGGGATACGATTTAGTGCCACCAGGGCAGTTCATTTTAGGGCGATGCAGCAAAGGATAAGATTAGCACAGGATGGCCGCGCCCAGCTGCCTGATTTCGCATGTGTAAAAAAGAGGAAAACTACAGTAAGGTGCATAGGAAATGTTTGTACAACCGATCAACATATGCTTAAAAACACATGCCCAAACCCTCGGGACAATAATATTTTTGAGCGCACTATTCCTTTAAGAAATTGACCACAGCCACCTGCCTGCCAATCCATTTCGTACAGTCAGGTTCTCTATTGACAAGGTGTTCAATGATTTAAACAGCTATTTGAGCAATAACTTATGGGAGATCACTACTTAGCCCTGGCACAGCCCTTAGTGCTTTCATGACATCCTCTAACTCCTGTACTCAAAATACTTCCATGGATTCAAGTTACTTTTTGTACAATTTCAAACCTGCGGAACCCTGCAAAGGATCATCATAGCAAACTAATGCACCACACTTCTTGACTGATATCAAACTTGCTTTTAACCCTTGCATGGCATCTATTATTTCCTTGTTGCAGTCACTGAGTATCTCAAGATTGTGATTGATTGTTCGTTTTCACAACTGTAGTAATACTACATCTATCAGTGATGTTCAACACTGTTGGCCATAGACTCGTCGAATCCTGCAGCTCATCAACAAATAGTCAACTAGGAAACCTGCCAGCAAAAGGTAGAGACAAGATTTATTTCCATGCAGCAGTGCAGAAATGCACAGAGCTACTAATATACAGGGTAATTCATAGAAATTCGCACAAAAGTGGCGCACGCGGCTGGCACACAGTGTCCCCGTGCGATACACTGCGCCAGCCGCGTGCGAAAAAATCCTTTTCATCGCACAGCGTATTCATGGATTTTAGCCTCCGAAACCAGCCGTGGCGCAGAGTGGCGCAGCGACCCTGCAGCAGCGCCAGTTACGCCCCCAAGAACGCCCTCGCGAAAGGAAAAGCCTTAAAAATTCCCAAATCATCGCTAAGGGATGCGCTAACCCTGGACCAGTTCACAGGGCTGCCAAACAGCAAACGCCAAGCGGGGAACGTGTATTTCAGTGGTTCTCGGGAAGTTTCACACGCGATTGTCCTGGGTACGTGTACATCAGGGGTGCGTGGGAAGTAACACACGTGATTCCATCAGGGCACGTGTATTCCAGGGGTGCGCGGGAAGTATCACACGCAAAAACAGCAGGGTACGTGCATTTCAGGGGTGCGTGGGAAGTATCACACGCAATTCCATCAGGGTACGTGTATTCCAGGGGTGCGCGGGAAGTATCACACACAATTCCATCAGGGTACGTGTATTCCAGGGGTGCGCGGGGAGCAACAAACGTGAATTGCATGTGTGGGTCCTCCCAGGTGTTCCCTTTACACCCTCCACGGCCCCTGCAGGCAGCCCAAACCACATGGGACTACCCTGCACATGTCCCGCAGGCAGCCCATCCACCATGCCCATGCCCCCCAGCCAACCTACATGTCACCTTGCACTACTGCCCACCAACGCATGTCTCCCTGCACCCCAAGCCCCCAGCATCCAGGGGCACCCTCCACCAGGCCCCCACTCATGTCTCCCATCACCCCCACCCCCAGCATCCAGGGGCACCCTCCACCAGGCCCCCACTCATGTCTCCCATCACCCCCACCCCCCAGCAGTGCAGGGCACCCTCCACCAGGCCCCCACTCATGTCCCCCTGCATCCCCACCCCCCAGCAGTGCAGGGCAACCTCCACCAGGCCCCCACTCATGTCTCCCACCACCCCCACCCCACAGCATACAGGGGCATCCTCCACCAGGCCCCCACTCATGTCCAACTCATGTCTCCCAGCACCCCCACCCCCCAGCAGTGCAGGACACCCTCCACCAGGCCCCCACTCATGTCTCCCAGCACCCCCACCCCCCAGCAGTGCAGGGCACCCTCCACCAGGCCCCCACTCATGTCTCCCATCACCCCCACCCCCCAGCAGTGCAGAGCACCCTCCACCAGGCCCCCACTCATGTCTCCCATCAGCCCCACCAACAAGCAGTGCAGGGCACCCTCCACCAGGCCCCCACTCATGTCTCCCATCACCCCCACTCCCCAGCATCCAGGGGCACCCTCCACCAGGCCCCCACTCATGTCCATCTCACGTCTCCCAGCACCCCCACCCCCCAGCAGTGCAGGGAACCCTCCAGCAGGCCCCCACTCATGTCCAACTCATGTCTCCCAGCACCCCCACCCCCCAGCAGTGCAGGGCACCTCCACCAAGCCCCCACTCATGTCTCCCATCACCCCCACCAACCAGCAGTGCAGGGCACCCTCCACCAGGCCCCCACTCATGTCTCCCATCACCCCACCCCCCAGCATCCAGGGGCACCCTCCACCAGGCCCCCACTCATGTCCAACTCATGTCTCCCAGCACCCCCACCCCCCAGCAGTGCAGGGCACCCTCCACCAGGCCCCCACTCATGTCCAACTCATGTCTCCCAGCACCCCCACCCCCAGCATCCAGGGGCACCCTCCACCATGCCCCCACTCATGTCTCCCATCACCCCAAACCCCCAGCAGTGCAGGACACCCTCCACCAGGCCCCAACTCATGTCTCCCACCATCCCCACCCCCCAGCAGTGCAGGGCACCCTCCACCAGGCCCCCACTCATGTCTCCCACCACCCCCACCCCCCAGCAGTGCAGGGCACCCTCCACCAGGGACCCACTCATGTCTCCCATCACCCCCACCCCCCAGCAGTGCAGGGCACCCTCCACCAGGCCCCCACTCATGTCTCCCATCACCCCCACCCCCAGCATCCAGGGGCACCCTCCACCATGCCCCCACTCATGTCTCCCATCACCACCACCCCCCAGCAGTGCAGGGCACCCTCCACCAGGCCCCAACTCATGTCTCCCACCACCCCCCAGCAGTGCAGGGCACCCTCCACCAGGCCCCCACTCATGTCTCCCACCACCCCCACCCTCCAGCAGTGCAGGGCACCCTCCACCAGGGACCCACCCATGTCCACCATCACCCCACCCCCCAGCAGTGCAGGGCACCCTCCACCAGGCCCCCACTCATGTCTCCCATCACCCCCACCCCCCAGCATCTGGGGGCACCCGCCACCAGGCCCCCACTCATGTCTCCCATCACCCCGACCCCCTAGCAGTGCAGGGCACCCTCCACCAGGCCCCCACTCATGTCTCCCACCACCCCCACCCCCAGCAGTGCAGGGCACCCTCCACCAGGCCCCCACTCATGGCTCCCATCACCCCCACCCCAAGCAGTGCAGGGCACCCTCCACCAGGCCGCCACTCATGTCTCCCATCACCCCCATCCCCCAGCATCCAGGGGCACCCTCCACCAGGCCCCCACTCATGTCTCCCATCACCCCCACCCCCCCAGCAGTGCAGGGCACCCTCCACCAGGCCCCCACTCATGTCTCCCATCACCCCCACCCCCCAGCATCCAGGGGCACCCTCCACCAGGCCCCCACTCATGTCCAACTCATGTCTCCCAGCACCCCCACCCCCCAGCAGTGCAGGGCACCCTCCACCAGGCCCCCACTCATGTCCAACTCATGTCTCCCGGCACCCCCACCCCCCATCAGTGCAGGACACCCTCCACCAGGCCCCCACTCATGTCTCCCATCACCCCCACCCCCCAGCAGTGCAGGGCACCTCCACCAAGCCCCCACTCATGTCTCCCATCACCCCCACCAACCAGCAGTGCAGGGCACCCTCCACCAGGCCCCCACTCATGTCTCCCATCACCCCACCCCCCAGCATCCAGGGGCACCCTCCACCAGGCCCCCAATCATGTCCAACTCATGTCTCCCAGCACCCCCACCCCCCAGCAGTGCAGGGCACCCTCCACCAGGCCCCCACTCATGTCCAACTCATGTCTCCCAGCACCCCCACCCCCAGCATCCAGGGGCACCCTCCACCATGTCCCCACTCATGTCTCCCATCACCCCAACCCCCCGGCAGTGCAGGACACCCTCCACCAGGCCCCAACTCATGTCTCCCACCATCCCCACCCCCCAGCAGTGCAGGGCACCCTCCACCAGGCCCCCACTCATGTCTCCCACCACCCCCACCCCCCAGCAGTGCAGGGCACCCTCCACCAGGGACCCACTCATGTCTCCCATCACCCCCACCCCCCAGCAGTGCAGGGCACCCTCCACCAGGCCCCCACTCATGTCTCCCATCACCCCCACCCCCAGCATCCAGGGGCACCCTCCACCATGCCCCCACTCATGTCCAACTCATGTCTCCCAGCACCCCCAAACCCCAGCATCCGGGGGCACCCTCCACCATGCCCCCACTCATGTCTCCCATCACCCCAACCCCCCAGCAGTGCAGGACACCCTCCACCAGGCCCCAACTCATGTCTCCCACCATCCCCACCCCCCAGCAGTGCAGGGCACCCTCCACCAGGCCCCCACTCATGTCTCCCACCACCCCCACCCCCCAGCAGTGCAGGGCACCCTCCACCAGGGACCCACTCATGTCTCCCATCACCCCCACCCCCCAGCAGTGCAGGGCACCCTCCACCAGGCCCCCACTCATGTCTCCCATCACCCCCACCCCCAGCATCCAGAGGCACCCTCCACCAGGCCCCAACTCATGTCTCCCACCATCCCCACCCCCCAGCAGTGCAGGGCACCCTCCACCAGGCCCCCACTCATGTCTCCCACCACCCCCACCCCCCAGCAGTGCAGGGCACCCTCCACCAGGGACCCACTCATGTCTCCCATCACCCCCACCCCCCAGCAGTGCAGGGCACCCTCCACCAGGCCCCCACTCATGTCTCCCATCACCCCCACCCCCAGCATCCAGGGGCACCCTCCACCAGGCCCCCACTCATGTCTGCCACCACCCACACCCCCAGCAATGCAGGGCACCCTCCACCAGGCCCCCACTCATGTCTCCCATCACCCCCACTCCCCAGCAGTGCAGGGCACCCTCCACCGGGCCCCCACTCATGTCTCCCATCACCCCCACCCCCCAGCATCCATGGGTACCCTCCACCAGGCCCCCACTCATGTCTCCCATCACCCCCACCCCCCAGCAGTGCAGGGGCACCCTCCACCAGGCCCCCACTCATGTCTCCCATCACCCCCACCCCCCAGCAGTGCAGGGCACCCTCCACCAGGCCCCCACTCTTGTCTCCCATCACCCCGCCCCCAGCAGTGCAGGGCACCCTCCACCAGGCCCCCACTCATGTCTACCATCACCCCCACCCCCCAGCAGTGCAAGGCACCCTCCACCAGGCCCCCACTCATGTCTCCCACCACCCCCACCCCCCAGCATCCAGGGGCACCCTCCACCAGGCCCCCACTCATGTCTCCCATCACCCCCACCCCCCAGCAGTGCAGGGCACCCTCCACCAGGCCCCCACTCATGTCTCCCAGCACCCCCACCCCCCAGCACTGCAGGGCACCCTCCACCAGGCCCCCACTCATGTCCAACTCATGTCTCCCAGCACCCCCACCCCCCAGCAGTGCAGGGCACCCTCCACCAGGCCCCCACTCATGTCTGCCACCACCCACACCCCCCAGCAGTGCAGGGCACCCTCCACCAGGCCCCCACTCATGTCTCCCATCACCCCCAACCCCCAGCATCCAGGGGTACCCTCCACCAGGCCCCCACTCATGTCTCCCATCACCCCCACCCCCCAGCAGTGCAGGGCACCCTCCACCAGGCCCCCACTCATGTCTCCCATCACCCCACCCACCAGCAGTGCAGGGCACCCTCCACCAGGCCCCCACTCATGTCTCCCATCACCCCCACCCCCCAGCATCCAGGGGCACCCTCCACCAGGCCCCCACTCATGTCTCCCATCACCCCCACCCCCCAGCAGTGCAGGGCACCCTCCACCAGGCCCCCACTCATGCCTCCTACCACCCCCACCCCCCAGCAGTGCAGGGCACCCTCCACCAGGCCCCCACTCATGTCTCCCATCACCTCTACCGCCCAGCAGTGCAGGGCACCCTCCACCAGGCCCCCTCTCCTGTCCAACTCATGTCTCCAAGCACCCCCACCTCCCAGCAGTGCAGAGCACCCTCCACCAGGCCCCCACTCATGTCTCCCATCGCCCCCACCCCCCAGCAGTGCAGGGCATCCTCCACCAGGCCCCCACTCATGTCCAACTCATGTCTCCCACCACCCCCACCCCCAGCAGTGCATGGCACCCTCCACCAGGCCCCCTCTCCTGTCCAACTCATGTCTCCCATCACCCCCACCCCCCAGCAGTGCAGGGAATCCTCCACCAGGCCCCCACTCATGTCTCCCATCACCCCACCCCCCTGCATCCAGGGGCACCCTCCACCAGTCCCCCACTCATGTCTCCCATCACCCCCACCCCCCAGCACTGCAGGGCACCCTCCACCAGGCCCCCACTCATGTCTCCCACAACCCCCACCCCCAGCCGTGCAGGGCACCCTCCACCAGGCCCCCACTCATGTCTCCCATCACCCCCACCCCCCCAGCAGTGCAGGGCACCCTCCACCAGGCCCCCACTCATGTCTCCCATCACCCCCACCCCCCAGCATCCAGGGGCACCCTCCACCAGGCCCCCACTCATGTCCAACTCATGTCTCCCAGCACCCCCACCCCCCAGCAGTGCAGGGCACCCTCCACCAGGCCCCCACTCATGTCCAACTCATGTCTCCCGGCACCCCCACCCACCATCAGTGCAGGACACCCTCCACCAGGCCCCCACTCATGTCTCCCATCACCCCCACCCCCAGCAGTGCAGGGCACCTCCACCAAGCCCCCACTCATGTCTCCCATCACCCCCACCAACCAGCAGTGCAGGGCACCCTCCACCAGGCCCCCACTCATGTCTCCCATCACCCCACCCCCCAGCATCCAGGGGCACCCTCCACCAGGCCCCCAATCATGTCCAACTCATGTCTCCCAGCACCCCCACCCCCCAGCAGTGCAGGGCACCCTCCACCAGGCCCCCACTCATGTCCAACTCATCTCTCCCAGCACCCCCACGCCCAGCATCCAGGGGCACCCTCCACCATGTCCCCACTCATGTCTCCCATCACCCCAACCCCCCAGCAGTGCAGGACACCCTCCACCAGGCCCCAACTCATGTCTCCCACCATCCCCACCCCCCAGCAGTGCAGGGCACCCTCCACCAGGCCCCCACTCATGTCTCCCACCACCCCCACCCCCCAGCAGTGCAGGGCACCCTCCACCAGGGACCCACTCATGTCTCCCATCACCCCCACCCCCCAGCAGTGCAGGGCACCCTCCACCAGGCCCCCACTCATGTCTCCCATCACCCCCACCCCCAGCATCCAGGGGCACCCTCCACCATGCCCCCACTCATGTCCAACTCATGTCTCCCAGCACCCCCAAACCCCAGCATCCGGGGGCACCCTCCACCATGCCCCCACTCATGTCTCCCATCACCCCAACCCCCCAGCAGTGCAGGACACCCTCCACCAGGCCCCAACTCATGTCTCCCACCATCCCCACCCCCCAGCAGTGCAGGGCACCCTCCACCAGGCCCCCACTCATGTCTCCCACCACCCCCACCCCCCAGCAGTGCAGGGCACCCTCCACCAGGGACCCACTCATGTCTCCCATCACCCCCACCCCCCAGCAGTGCAGGGCACCCTCCACCAGGCCCCCACTCATGTCTCCCATCACCCCCACCCCCAGCATCCAGAGGCACCCTCCACCAGGCCCCAACTCATGTCTCCCACCATCCCCACCCCCCAGCAGTGCAGGGCACCCTCCACCAGGCCCCCACTCATGTCTCCCACCACCCCCACCCCCCAGCAGTGCAGGGCACCCTCCACCAGGGACCCACTCATGTCTCCCATCACCCCCACCCCCCAGCAGTGCAGGGCACCCTCCACCAGGCCCCCACTCATGTCTCCCATCACCCCCACCCCCAGCATCCAGGGGCACCCTCCACCAGGCCCCCACTCATGTCTGCCACCACCCACACCCCCAGCAATGCAGGGCACCCTCCACCAGGCCCCCATTCATGTCTCCCATCACCCCCACTCCCCAGCAGTGCAGGGCACCCTCCACCGGGCCCCCACTCATGTCTCCCATCACCCCCACCCCCCCAGCATCCAGGGGTACCCTCCACCAGGCCCCCACTCATGTCTCCCATCACCCCCACCCCCCAGCAGTGCAGGGCACCCTCCACCAGGCCCCCACTCTTGTCTCCCATCACCCCGCCCCCAGCAGTGCAGGGCACCCTCCACCAGGCCCCCACTCATGTCTACCATCACCCCCACCCCCCAGCAGTGCAAGGCACCCTCCACCAGGCCCCCACTCATGTCTCCCACCACCCCCACCCCCCAGCATCCAGGGGCACCCTCCACCAGGCCCCCACTCATGTCTCCCATCACCCCCACCCCCCAGCAGTGCAGGGCACCCTCCACCAGGCCCCCACTCATGTCTCCCAGCACCCCCACCCCCCAGCACTGCAGGGCACCCTCCACCAGGCCCCCACTCATGTCCAACTCATGTCTCCCAGCACTCCCACCCGCCAGCAGTGCAGGGCACCCTCCACCAGGCCCCCACTCATGTCTGCCACCACCCACACCCCCCAGCAGTGCAGTGCACCCTCCACCAGGCCCCCACTCATGTCTCCCATCACCCCCAACCCCCAGCATCCAGGGGTACCCTCCACCAGGCCCCCACTCATGTCTCCCATCACCCCCACCCCCCAGCAGTGCAGGGCACCCTCCACCAGGCCCCCACTCATGTCTCCCATCACCCCACCCACCAGCAGTGCAGGGCACCCTCCACCAGGCCCCCACTCATGTCTCCCATCACCCCCACCCCCCAGCATCCAGGGGCGCCCTCCACCAGGCCCCCACTCATGTCTCCCATCACCCCCACCCCCCAGCAGTGCAGGGCACCCTCCACCAGGCCCCCACTCATGCCTCCTACCACCCCCACCCCCCAGCAGTGCAGGGCACCCTCCACCAGGCCCCCACTCATGTCTCCCATCACCTCTACCGCCCAGCAGTGCAGGGCACCCTCCACCAGGCCCCCTCTCCTGTCCAACTCATGTCTCCAAGCACCCCCACCTCCCAGCAGTGCAGAGCACCCTCCACCAGGCCCCCACTCATGTCTCCCCTCGCCCCCACCCCCCAGCAGTGCAGGGCATCCTCCACCAGGCCCCCACTCATGTCCAACTCATGTCTCCCACCACCCCCACCCCCAGCAGTGCATGGCACCCTCCACCAGGCCCCCACTCATGTCTCCCATCACCCCCACGCCCCAGCAGTGCAGGGAATCCTCCACCAGGCCCCCACTCATGTCTCCCATCACCCCACCCCCCTGCATCCAGGGGCACCCTCCACCAGTCCCCCACTCATGTCTCCCATCACCCCCACCCCCCAGCACTGCAGGGCACCCTCCTCCAGGCCCCCACTCATGTCTCCCACAACCCCCACCCCCAGCCGTGCAGGGCACCCTCCACCAGGCCCCCACTCATGTCTCCCATCACCCCCACCCCCCAGCATCCAGGGGCACCCTCCACCAGGCCCCCATTCATGTCCAACTCATGTCTCCCAGCACCCCCACCCCCCAGCAGTGCAGGGCACCCTCCACCAGGCCCCCACTCATGTCCAACTCATGTCTCCCAGCACCCCCACGCCCCAGCATCCAGGGGCACCCTCCACCAGGCCCCCACTCATGTCCACTGCACCCCCACCGACCAGCATCCAGGGGCAGCCCCACTCATGTCCCCCAGCCAACACGTCATCACAATCCAGATCCCAGGCTCCTATGCCCACCCAAATCCCACCCCACGCCACCCCAGTCCAAACACCCAACCAAGCTTTACATCCATTCAAAATGGAAATACCCATTACATGATAGATAACAAATAAGCAGTATGCGCATGAGTACAAGTCCGTCAGACCCACACAATGGCAACACATGACTGTGAAAACCCACATTGTGGCAGGCATGAAACCAATGAGAGAAGTCCACACATTGAAGTAAGAAACAAAAATGTATTACAGTGTAAATGAAGTGAATGAAATCAAAAGAAACAATAATGGCAACAAAAATCAAAATGCTGCATGTCCACCAAAATAATAAATAATGAACATGGGAATCCAAAATAACCGTAATGAAATTGTATCCAAAGTCACCGTCCAACAAAGCAAATCCAAAGGGAAAGTAAAGTGAAAATCCATTGCTCCATGGTGAAAAAATAATAAAAGATGAAGGCCACAAATCCACTGTCAAACTATGTACAAAGAGCAAATCCAGGGTCCATGATCCCAACTATGTAAATGAAACCTACAATAAAACCCACCTAACTAATAACTATATACAAAAGAGTGGGGCATAGTCCAAGTGCCCCAAATTAAAAAAATAAAAATAAAACCTAACACTAATGAACTATATACAATGGCAGCAGGCTAGTCCAACGGCTCACTTCTGGATGTTGCGGGCCAGGGCATCATCGAACTCCTGCTCAATGTCCCGGAGGCGGTCCTGTTCCATGGCCCCGAGGGTCCGCAGGGGCGACAACATGTTCTCCTCCAACTCCCTGCGGATTGCCTCGAGGCACTCGGCCCGCCTCAGGGCCCTCCGTATGGAGTTCTCCGCCCTGACCATCGTGAGCCGTGCCTCTTCTGCCCGCTGCCGCTCTGCATCTATGGCGTGGCCCAACCGCTGCCACACGGAAGACACTTCCCGTCCTGGGTCCTCCTGCCCTCCGGCTGATGCCTGCCCCTCCGATGTCGAAGGCCCCGAGCCATCGTGGCTCCCACCTACAGCCTCCTGCTGCTGCTGCTGTCCATGTGCCCTGTACGATGGTGCCTGCTGGGAGGCGAACAAGCCGTAAGGGTGGCAAAGGTGGCCGAGCCCCAAGTGGTGGCCGTGGTGGATCTGGTAGGGGACGTGGCCATGACGTGCAGGGTGCCCCTAGCCCCCCATGTGTGGAGGACCTGTCAGGGACACCCATGCCCCCCCCCTGGTTGAGGGTAATGTGGCTGACACCATCCATGCTCAGCCCTTGTTGGACCAGCCCACTGTGGAACCAGACCTGGCACAGGGTGACTCCATGGCTGACTTCCAGGTCAGCAGGTCTAGGCCACGTGCGCCGGTGCAGCTAGGTCATCTGCTGCCCCACGTAGGCAGGCTGGGGAGGCTGCAGGGGCAGCTGCGGCTCCATCCACCCCACCTCTCACACACCCAGCCAGGACAGTGTCGGTCCTAGTCCATCCTGCTGACATTCCCCCTGACACCATCACACTTGAGCTAATGCCTGCACCAACTCGCATGCTGAGTGTGCAATCCCACACTCCTAGTACAGAGTCCACCGGGGCTCCTGCTCCTAGTGTCCAGAGTGGCATAGGACACTCAGGATCCCCACCACCTTCCAAGCAGATGTGGAAGAGTGCTCGTCCAGTCGAGGCTGATGCCCCAGACACGGCTACACAGTCCGGCCCGTCAAGGAAGCCCAGCTTCAATGAGGCCGAACTGAATGCACTTGTAGAGTATGTGTCCGCACATGACCGCGAAATGGTGATTGTTGCAGGATACAAGACCACACCTGCACAACGTCTGGCACACTGGCAGACCATCGCGGACATCATAAGTGCCCTTGGAATCGTGAGGCACACAGCTACTGAATGCTACAAGCGCTGGAATGACCTGAAGCGCAGGGCAAAGAATAAGCTGGCCTCAAGTCATGCCGCTACTCTAGTGACTGGAGGTGGGTCTCCAGCAGAGGACATAGAACTCACTCCACATGAGCATGTTGCTGGGACCTACGTCACGGAGGAACAGATCCAAGGCGTGGGAGAACTGGCAGATCACGAGGCATTGTCCGGTGAGTGCACATGCATGTGTGTGTCATCCATGTGCATGGTGTTTGTGTGAGGGCTTCTGTTTGGGTGCCAGGTGAGGGTGTGTGTGCCTGAGTGGTTTGGGTCACCCATGTGCCTCATCCAATACATTCTGCACACCAGCATTTGGGTATAGCAGTATCCCTTGTGCCAACATTAGACATCTAGCCCAACACCACGCCAGGTGCCCTTGAAGTGTCATCTTGCCACAACATTGTTGCTTATTTTTCTCTGTTTATTCAGGCAGATTGTTTGCATACCACCACTTTTACTAGGCATTTCTCAGTCCTATTGTCACATGTCTGACATGGCTATGGTACAGTGGACTGACTTTGTTTCCTGGATATGATTTGTTTAGACATGTCCCTGTGCTATAGGACCATTTTGGACTGGCAGCTCCAGGTTAAATATTTGAACCATTTCAATGAAAAAATCAATTTCATGAGCAAACTAGACTAAATGAACAATTGGTGCCCTCCTCTCCCTCTTCACTTCATGGCTAGGGTACATGCCATCTGTGTGATGGCATGTGTATTTGACCTGCCAATCACAGGCCAATGTGTGATGCCACTGCTAGGCAGCATGCAGCAAATGTGTTCATCTTCCATCTTGGTGTCATCAATGTCTGCCATCTGCCTCCCCTTCACACGCAGTGACGGTGCATGCATGGGAGGGTTTTAGTCATGTGGGACATGTGTCAATCAAGTACTGTTTCTGTAGCTTCTCAGCCCTAATTGTGTGCCATAGTGCTAATGCCTGTTTCCATTTCTTTTCTTTTATGTCTTTGCAGGGGATGGCACACTTGATACTGCTGGGGTTGTGGAGATGGTGCAGACCCAGGAGGGGTCTCAGTGCCGACCGACAACCAGTGAGGGATGTGGTGTGGTGGTGCGTGAGAACCCACAACTGCTGCAGGTCGTGCTCTCAAGGGGTGTCTCTGGGTGCACCTCCCCCGAGCTGTATTCAGGAGTCGATTTGGATGATGAGACCTATGTGCCGTCGCAGGTGAGTGTTCCTGGGAGGGATTCTGTTCTGTCCGACCCACCTGCACCAGGGTTAGAACCCTCAATGGGGATGTCAGTGTTGGCAGGTACGCCTTTGGTGGTTACGGATGCAGGGTCACACTCCGCAACATCTGATCCTGTTCCTGGGCCTGCAGATCAGAGGGGGAGTGCAGTCCTGCATCCTCAGGCAGTGCTGGCACAGCAAGGCGCAGTTCGCCTTGCCCCAGACAGGTGTGGTGCCCGCCGACGTGGTAGCTGTACGCCACCTGGCAATACCGCATCGGAGCAATCCATATACGGTATGGCAACCCAACAGGCAGCATCATCACAGATGATGGCTCAGGCCATGGATAGGGTGGCCACTTCCATTGTCCCCCCCCGAAAGGCTGATGGAGCGACTACAGCAGGCAACAGACTCCATCTGCCAGCCACACAGGGAGGACATGTTGGCGTCCGACAGGGACAGGTGGGCGGCACTGGCGACTCTGCGGGAAGCCATTTCCATAGAGTCCCAGGGCCACAGGGAAGCCCTGAGGGTGGAACTCCGTCACCTCAGGACGACTCTTATTGAGCTTGAGGCTTCAACAAACACAAGGAGAGAACAGCAGCTGGAGCGTCTCACACGTACGCTCTCAGCTGAGATGCAGGCAACTCGTGAGGAGGTCCGGTCATCCCGTGAGTTATTGCATGGGGACCTCCGCACGATTATCCTCCAGAACCAGATCTTCCAGACCTGCATGCTTGCTGCCATGGAGGACCAGACTAGGGCTTTGCGTGGGATGCCTCCCATAGTGCCACCACCTCCTGAGGCAGCTGCAGAGGGTGAGTAGAGCAACAGCAGCGATTCTCCCACAATAGGGTAGCCGTGCAGGCCATGAGCCCATGGAGGTGTTTTTTTTTTTTTCGCAAGATCCACACAGGTGGGTTTTGGTGTGCACCCTGTCCTCGGACCTCCTGGGTGGCCCCCCCCTCCCCCCGGGCCCATTTTTTTTTTTTTTTTGTTTAAACTTTTGATTTGGACAGTGTGTTGCCTTGTTTGGCTCCCGTGGGCATACGGTATTGTGGCTGGGCACATGCAGGCATGTCATGAATTTGGGTCAGATGCCTGGGTTTGTGTGACACACACCCCTCCTGCATCCCATTTCCATGGGCTTGCAAAGGGTGTGCCCAAGTGACATTGACGTACACGGTGACGTTGGACTCCCATTTGATGTGAGGGCAGTCTGTAGTCAATACTGTGTATACATTTCTAGTGCATATTGTTGTTGTATTGTACACTGCATGCTGTATTGATATGTGCCTCTGCATACATCTCATCCTCCTAATTTGCAGGTCCATTTCTCATGTCTTCACAAGGCGGTCTACTTTGGAACTGGAGACCATGTTGTAAGCAGTGCACCTACACTTTTGTGTGGCGCTAACACTGTATACTTGGAAGTGTTCGAAGTGCTGGCATTATCAGGTAGTGAGGCTACCAATTTTTTAAGTCTGTACTGTCATGTTTAAGGTAGGTTGGAGGTTGTGTAGGTGATTGGTATTCTTGGTAAGTATTTGGTAATGTGTGTTGTAGGTCCTGCATTACTGTGAACATTTCATGTGTGGCCAGTTTCCATTAGGGACACTGTAGTTGGTGACACTTGGGGCATGTTGTGGGGATTAATTTGTTTGTTCTCACATTGCATGACATGCCATGGTGTGTTGTGTGGCCTTGCCGGGGAGGGGTTGGGTGACATGGCACTGTTCTCATGTCGTATTTTGCAAGTGGGTATTCATTTCTGCTGCATGGAAGTGTGTCTTTTGATGACACTGCATTGGTGGTGTTTGTGGAGGTAGGGATGCACACATTGTGACACTTCCACATGAACAATCTCAGGCTGCTATGGTTCTGACAGTTGACTGTCCCTTTGTTCGTCATAATTGTCAGGTCGAGTCATTATTGATTATCAGATGGTATGTGCCAGGGCTGTGTGCAATCCACAGGGGTGTGATTTCTATGTGAAATAATTAGCCACCAGCTGCGTATGGGCTGCCTCACCCCGTGCCCTTTCCCCTCCCATGCACAGCGGGCATGCATGTGGTTGGGGATGTAGGGGCACCACCATGTCCACAGCCAGGCCCCGGCGTGTTGCAACATTGTGCAGGACACATGCTGCCACTATGATCCTGCACACTACTGGGGGTGCATATAACAGCTGCCCGCCAGAATGGTCAAGGGAGCGAAAGCGTGACTTGAGCACTCCGAATGTGCGCTCCACTATGCCCCGGGTTGCAATATGAGCTGTGTTGTATCTTACCTCGGGAGGCATGATGGGGTTCCTAATTGGCGTCATCATGTGGGTGCTCAGAGTGTAGGCACTGTCCCCTGGTGAGGAGGTGATGGGTATCATTAGTGGGGTAGTGACATGACTCTGCATCTGACATGCATGCATGTGCAGTGGCATTCATACTCACCAAGCAGCCATGTATCGCCATGCCGCCCAGCTTCTAGGTCCCGGCTTAGGGTAGACATTCGGTAAATGAAGCTGTCGTGGGTGGACCCTGGATAGTTGGCATATACAGAGGTTATGATTCCCTTGGCATTACATACTACCTGCACGTTGATGGAATGTCAGTGCTTGCGGTTCCTATAGATGTGCTCAGATGCCCTGGGGGGACGCAATGCCACATGGGTGCAGTCAATGCACCTAGCACTTTGGGGAATTTTGCCACACTGTAGAAATCCAAGGCGGCAGCCTGCTTTTCTGCAGGTGTCCAGGGAAGGTATATGTGCCTGCGGACTGATGGGCGTGCAGTGATGATGTTCAAGACCTGGTGTAGGCAGCGTGACTGCGTGGCCTGTGACACCCCACCCACTATGGCACTTGTCCGCTGAAATGATCCAGTGGGCAAGAAGTGCAGTACATTAAGGACCTTCTCCAGGGGGAGCACAGGGTGGGTGATGTGAGGTCATCCTCCCACTCACTCACCAGGTCGAGTATTATGTGAGGTGGAAACCTGTACCTCCCATACACCTGGTCATCAGGCATCCCAAAAAGGCTGGTTCTGGGTGTGAAAATTCGGGCCCTCACTATCCTCCTCCTCCTCCTCCTTTGGTAACCCACGGCCACTGCTGCTAGGAACGGTATATTCATCCTGGCGTCTGAGCTTGTTTGTTGTTTGCGCGCACTTTTATGCTGCGTGGGTCGATGTACGCCTGCTTCCTGCTGGCGTACGTGTTTCCGGATTAGCACGTTTTTTTGTGCGCATGCCTTAGCCCCGTTCAATTCCATGGATACGTGCTGTTGGCGAGCGTATAAAACTTCCCGCGCACCCCTGTAATACACGTACTCAAGCAAATTGCGTGTGAGAATTCCCGCGCACCCCTGTAATACACATACCCAGGCCAATTGCGTGTACGCGCACTTTCATCCAATTACACGCAATGATACTCTGACGTGCAGTGTTTCCATGTGTGCTCTGTCATCACGTGCTATGAGGGAAACACCCACGCGCGTCACGTCACAGACGCGTTACGCGCTGAGGGCCGTTGGTCCAATGGAATCGCGTATGCGTGCTGACGCACTTACGCTCTAAGGCCCTTTCCTCGAATTTCACGTTGACGTGCAGGATTTTCACGTGCCAATTCACTCCGTACCAAGCTGGCTATGCGTAAGCACACGGAAGACCACGCTCCTGCCCAGAATGCCGAATTACTGCCCCCCAGGGCCCTGAGCAGCCTCCCACGAGCCATCTGCTGCTGCCTGCCTGCCTGCTGCCACCATGCCCTGCCATTTTGTGCCTGCACATCTGCCATCTGCAGGGGTCCAGTTGCTGTGTCCACCCCTGCTGGAACAGAAGACTCCCGACTGCTATACCATCGCTCCACAGCCCAGCCCCAGGACCCAGTTGCCCACCCACTCCTGCCTCTGGGGTTGCCATGTCGGGCACTGCAACATCTGGCACCAGTGGCAACCCCCGGCCAGATAGGCAGAGGGGCACCAGCTTCACTGCCACCGAAGTTGGTGTCCTAGTAGAGCAAGTCCAGGGGCAGTATGATGCCCTCTTCGGATCGTCACGCGCCAACAAGGAAGGACGGAACAGGATCTGGGACAACTTGGTGGTTGCCATCAACGCGGTGGGGGTGGCAACCCGCAACATCCAGAAAGTCAAGAAGCGCTGGGAGGACTTGAGGTCCAGGACCCTCTTGAAGGCCCGGCGCCTCAAGGAGGCGGGCCTGGGACGCATCAGTACTATCCAGGTGAGGGTCCTGGAATGTGTAGACCCAGCGCTCCACGCCCAGATCCTTGAGAGGCAGACCTGTCTGGAGTTGAGCAGTAAGTGGGCAAGCATTGCGGTGTGAGACAGGGCATGTTGCAGTGTTCTGGTTGTCTGATGCTTGCCTGTATGTGTGACAAAGGCCATGTACGCATGTATGTGTGCAGGGACATCATGGTCATGCATGTGAGACCAGTAATGTGTGAACCAAACGGTTGGTGCATGTGTTTAAATGCATCATGGGGAGCCCTATGCGGATTGGACACATGAGAGCATGCCAGTCTCTGTTCCTGGACATGGGTGGGGGTGAGGGATGGGTGCTGATGCCATGTACATGTATGGTATCCATGTCTGTGTGTCTGACCTGCGTGTCTGTGACTTGTGAATGCCATGGATGCATGACACATGTCTGTGACAATGTACAGATTCACAGATGCTGCCTAGTTTTCCTTGTATCCACTGTGTCTGGGGTGTACAAGGCCAGATGGATGAAATTACGTTGATGTGTGTGCATGTAATACGCATGACCCTTGATGCATGTGAGTTCCATAACAACATTGTATGTTTGGAGAGTCCGTTGGACATGTATGCAAATGTCCATAGCATGTGCCATGCCTGTTACTGTGTGTGTTTTGCCTGCACTGACCCATGTGTTGTGGAGGGACATGATGGAAGTGATCTTTGACAGTGCCACTCATCTGCTATTGCTTCCTGTCTAGGGGACCATTGTACAGTACCCTGATGCTTGTGTTCTATGTCTCCCTCTACACAGCGGCAAGTGAAGAAGAGGGCGGAGACGGCGATGTGGAGAAAAGCGGCGGGGATGCCCCCACGGCTGCAGCGGAAGGGGTGCGTGAGCCCCCACGGGGGCTTGCAACGGCGGAAGACGGTGTGGAGCCATCCAGGTTGGTGGTTTCCACAGAGGAGGAGGAGGCTGCTACTGAGGCGAACATGGGGCCTGTTGGGGGCACCCCTGCTGGTGCAAGTGGTGCAGTCCAGGGGCAGGGGCAGGAGGCAGCACAGGTCGCCGTGGAGGGGCCTGTGCATGTCACTGTCCCTGACACTGTGACTGCACCACCATGCACCAGCAGGGATGCCCCATCCCAGGCCCGTCCGCAGGTAGGGGGGATGTCCATGTCATCTGACTCCCCTCCACCTGCGGACGAGGGGACCCGTGGCCGTATGGAGAAGGTCCTGATTGGTGTCGCGTTGCGCACGGGTGTCATTCGTGATGAGGTGCATGCTTCCCGGGAGGAGCTTGCACGTCATCACGAAGCGCACCGTGCCAACGTGGCCCAGTTGGGATCGGCCGTGGTCGGGGGTTTCATACATGTGTCGACCAATCTGGCGGCCCTCTCCTCCTCTGTGGAGACTTTACATCAGTCATTCTCATTGCCGTCATCCAGCCCAGATGCCACTAGGGCCCCCTGTGGACCTGCCCTGACCAATGCAGCCGGCTTGGTGGGGATCCCATCCCTGCCACAGTCGGGAGTCGGAGGTCCAGCAGGGGTGGACTCCACAGCAACTGGACCCCTGCAGATTGAGGATGTGCGGCACCATTGGGCAGGGCACGTGCACTACAGCGTTGGTGGATTCCATCAGCCTGGATGCCGTCATGCTGGCAGAGGCAGTTGCGTCAGAGGCAGCAGCGGAGTCAATGTGGGAGGCATCATGGCTCGGGGCAATCTACATCGGAGGGGCAGGCATCGGCCGGAGGGCAGGAGGACCCAGGATGGGAAGTGTCTTCTGTGTGGCAGCGGTTGGGCCAGCAGATAGGTGCGGAGCGGCGGCGGGCGGAAGAGGCGCGGCTCACGATGGTCAGGGCGGAGAACTCCATGCGGAGGGCCCTGAGGCGCAGGGAGTTGGAGGAGGACATGTTGGCGTCCCTGCGGACCCTCAGGGCCATGGAACAGGACCGCCTCTGGGACATCGAACAGGAGTTTGATGATGCCCTGGCCCGGGACACCACAGAGTGAGCCGCTGGACTAGCCCGCCGCCTTTGTACATAGTTAATTAGTGTTAGGTTTTATTTCTTTTTTTTTATTTGGGCGCTTGGACTATGCCCCACTTTTTTGTATATAGTTATTAGTTAGGTAGGTTTTATTGTGGGTTTCATTTACATTGTTGGGATCATGGACCCTGGATTTGCTCTTTGTACATAGTTTGACAGTGGATTTGTGGCCTTCATCTTTTATTATTTTTTTCACCATGGGGCAATGGATTTTCACTTTACTTTGCCTTTGGATTTGCTTTGTTGGACAGTGACTTTGGACACAATTTCTTTACGGTTATTTTGGAGTCCCATTTTCATTATTTATTATTTTTGTGGGCATGCTGCTTTTTGATTTTTGTTGCCATTATTGTTGGTTTATATTTCATTCACTCCATTTACACTGTAATACATTTTTGTTTCTTACTTCAATGTGTGGACTTCTCTCATTGGATTCATGCCTGTCAGAATGTGCGTTTACACTGTCATGTGTTGTCATTGTGTGGGTCTGACGGACTTGTACTCATGCGCATACTGCTTATTTGTTATCTATCATGTAATGGGTATTTCCATTTTGAATGGATGTAAAGCTTGGTTGGGTGTTTGGACTGGGGTGTCATGGGGTGGGATTTGGGTGGGCATAGGAGCCTGGGATCTGGATTGTGATGACGTGTTGGCTGGGGGACATGAAAGAGGGCATGGTGGAGGCTGCCCCTGACTGCTGGTGGGTGGGGGTGCAGCGGGACATGTCTGGGGGCCTGGTGGAGGGTGCCCCTAACTGCTGGGGGGTGGGAGTGGTGAGAGACATGTGTGGGGGCCTGGTGGAGGGTGCCCCTGACTGCTGGGGGGTGGGGGTGATGGGAGACATGTGTGGGGGCCTGGTGGAGGGTGCCCCTGGATGCTAGTGGGTGGGGGTGCAGGGGGACATGAGTTGGACATTAGTGGGGGCCTGGTGGAGGCTGCCCCTGACTGCTGGGGGGTGGGGGTGCAGGGAGAGATGTGTGGGGGCCTGGTGCAGGGTGCCCCTGACTGCTTGGGGGTGGGGGTGGTGGGAGACATGTGTGGGGGCCTGGTGGAGGGTGCCCCTGGATGCTGGTGGGTGGGGGTGCAGGGGGACATGAGTTGGACATGAGTGGGGGCCTGGTGGAGGCTGCCCCTGACTGCTGGGGGGTGGGGGTGCAGGGAGACATGTATGGGGGCCTGGTGGAGACTGCCCCTGACTGCTGGGGATGGGGGTGCAGGGAGACATGTGTGGGGGCCTGGTGGAGGGTGCCCCTGACTGCTGGGGGGTGGGGGTGGTGGGAGACATGTGTGGGGGCCTGGTGGAGGCTGCCCCTGACTGCTGGGGGGTGGGGGTGGTGGGAGACATGTGTGGGGGCCTGGTGGAGGCTGCCCCTGACTGCTGGGGGGTGGGGTGCAGGGAGACATGTGCGGGGCCTGGTGGAGGGTACCCCTGACTGCTGGGGGGTGGGGGTGGTGGGAGACATGTGTGGGGGCCTGGTGGAGGGTTCCCCTGGCTGCTGGTGGCTGCGGGTGCAGGGGGACATGAGTTGGACATGAGTGGGGGCCTGGTGGAGGCTTCCCCTGACTGCTGGGGGGTGGGGGTGCAGGGAGACATGTGTGGGGGCCTGGTGGAGGGTGCCCCTGACTGCTGGGGAGTGGGGGTGCAGGGAGACATGAGTGG
Source organism: Ambystoma mexicanum (assembly GCF_040938575.1). Classification (NCBI taxonomy): domain Eukaryota; kingdom Metazoa; phylum Chordata; class Amphibia; order Caudata; family Ambystomatidae; genus Ambystoma; species Ambystoma mexicanum. The sequence goes on along the minus strand of NC_090930.1, from coordinate 706,083,957 downwards.
GGGCCTGGTGGAGGCTGCCCCTGACTGCTGGGGGATGGGGGTGGTGGGCGACATGTTTGGGGGCCTGGTGGAGGGAGCCCCTGGATGCTGGTGGGTGGGGGTGCAGGGGGACATGAGTGGGGGCCTGGTGGAGGGTGCCCCTGACTGCTGGGGGGTGGGGGTGCAGGGAGACATGAGTCAGGGGCCTGGTGGAGGGTGCCCCTGACTGCTGGGGGGTGGGGGAGGTGGGAGACATGTTTGGGGGCCTGGTGGAGGGTGTCCCTGGATGCTGGTGGGTGGGGGTGCAGGGGGACATGAGTTGGGGCCTGGTGGAGGGTGCCCCTGACTGCTGGGGGTGGGGGTGGTGGGAGACATGTGTGGGAGCCTGGTGGAGGGTGCCCCTGACTGCTGGGGGGTGGGGGTGCAGGGGGACATGAGTTGGACATGAGTGGGGGCCTGGTGGAGGCTGCCCCTGACTGCTGGGGGGTGGGGGTGCAGGGCGACATGAGTGGGGGCCAGGTGGAGGGTGCCCCTGGCTGCTTGGGGGTGGGGTGCAGGGGGACATGAGTGGGGGCCTGGTGGAGGGTGCCCTGCACTGCTGGGGGGTGGGGGTGATGGGAGACATGTGTGGGGGCCTGGTGGAGGGTGCCCCTGGATGCTGGGCGGTGGGGGTGGTGGCAGACATGAGTGGGGGCCTGGCGGAGGGTGCCCTGCATTGCTGGGGGGTGGGGGTGCTGGGAGACATGAGTTGGACATGAGTGGGGGCCTGGTGGAAGGTGCCCTGCACTGCTGGGGGGTAGGGGTGCTGGGAGACATGAGTTGGACATGAGTGGGGGCCTGGTGGAGGGTGCCCTGCACTGCTGGGGGGTGGGGGTGCTGGGAGACATGAGTGGGGGCCTGGTGGAGGGTGCCCTCCACTGCTGGGGGGTGGGGGTGATGGGAGACGGGTGGATGGGCTGCCTGCGGGACATGAGCAGGGGTGCAGGGTAGTCCCCTGTGGTGTGGCCTGCCTGCAGGGGCCGTGGAGGGTGTAGAGGGAACACCTGGGAGGACCCACACGGTCAATTCACGTGTAGTACTACCCGGCACCCCCGAAAAACACGTACCCTGCTGAAATCGCGTGTGGACCTTCCCACGCATCCGGAATACACGTACCCTGCAGGATTAGCGTGTGGAACTTCCCGCGCACCCCTTGAATCCACATACCCTGCAGAATTAGCATGTGGAACTACACGCGCACCCCGGAATACACGTACCCTGCAGAAATAGCGTTTGGAACTTCCCACGCACCCCGGAATACACGTACCCTGCAGAATTAGCGTGTGGAACTTCACACGTACCCCGGAATACATGTAGCCTGCAGAATTAGCGTGTGTAACTTCCCGCGGACCCCGGAATACACGTACCCAGGCCAATCGCGTGTGGGACTTCCCACACACCCCGGAATACACGGACCCAGCCAATTTGCGTGTGGGACTTCCCGCGCACCCCGGAATACACAGACCCAGGCAATTCGTGTGTGGAATTTCCCGTGCACACCGGAATACACGTACCCAGCCAATCACGTGTGGGACTTCCCGCGCACCCCGGAATACACGTACCCAGGCAAATCGCGTGTGGGACTTTCCGCGCAGCACAGAATGCATGCACACGCTATTTTTCACACAGCGGGTGTCCGTGTTTGTCGCGTACCCCTTTGCACGTCATTTGTCTTAGAGTTCCACAGTATGTGACATTCATCATAGTTGTATGTAGGTGCTTTTTGTTGGCGCACATTTTGGCGCACATTTATTTCAGGGGCAGGGACACTACCGCCTGCTTTCTTGTGGCGGACGTGTTTGGGCCTGTGCGCTGGTTTGACCGTGCGCTGGTTTGCCCTATTGGATTCCATGAATACGTGTTGTAGGCGAGCGTGTGGGCGTTCCGCACACTTGCCTCCTGTACTTCCCCCGTGACGCCCACATTTTGACAAGTTGTTCCCCATTCCGAGTGTTACGCCCCGTGTTCCGCCTACTTTTGTTGTGTGCGCCGCGCTATGTGCGATTTCGCTGTGGCCGTGTCGCACGCCGTTAGATATCCTGTGCAACGGCGTGCGCCGCGCACTTTTTCAGCGCACATCCGATATTTTTCTCGCGCACGGCCTTCCATGAATCGATGTGCGCTGGTTTCCCTGCGATTTTCGCACTTGCACTGCGATTTTCGCACTTTTACTGTGAATCGCACGTTTTGGCACATCTGCGCGGGAATTTTCGGTGCACATTAATTCCATGAATCAACACCATAGTATGCCCACCCCAAGAATGTAGCCCCAGAGTACCGTAAAGTTTATAGGGTTTTATAGAGTGAGCCTAATAGAGAAAAGTATATCAGCTCAGTATGGCACGTTTAGTCAGTTACATTAAAAATGGCCCTCCTAATAGTACGTCCTCTGGCTTTGAAGGGCATATCTTAACAGCACCATTTGAAAACTTTACAATTCCAAACAGTGTACCCATGTGAAAAGGTATTTTTCACTACATGTAACAAATCATGATCTGGACTCTTATTCTGGTTGTCAGGTAGCATGGCCAGCTTTCAATGATGACACTGAGCAGGAAGCTGGGCATACCTAAGCCCTGGAGAGAGCCTGGTGTAACATTTGCATGGCATTATGGACTCCCACATGCATGCCAGTTGACATCATCACTGAGTCACTGTCATACATATAACAATGGACACTGGCTAATCTCATATCATGGCTGCTGCTTTGCTTTGTCCATTGTTCATATATGTCCGTGGAACATTTAGAAATAAAGTACTATCAGCTTTGAGACCTTCCTTTGTCCCATCTATAAGAGATTGGCACTTAGGACCTTGTTTGATTGATCTCTCGGATCCTTTCTACATGAAAACTGACAGATGGCATCTCTTGTTCCATTTTCCTCAATGTGTGTCTGCTGCAGTTCCACCACAAACAAGCATTATGTTACGTACCCAAGCCTTGTTCTTGCCTGGCAGCTGACCATTAGACTACATAAACACTTGATGAGACTGCATCACAGAATGAATAAGGTGACTGGGGTTGTCAATAATCCATTTCCGGGGTCCAAATAATGTAAGATATGGAGCAACTCTGGCAGCTGTGTGCTTCACAATGTGTGGTAACAGTGGGTCAATGGGGCCACAGGAAGGTTTAGTCTTGAGTAGGATCCCACCTGGGCTGGTGGAGGCAAAGGAGGACACAGTAGTGGGAGAGGAGTGTAGGAGAGGTGGAGAAAAGTGAGTAGGAGCAGGTGAAGGAGGTAATTAGGGAGGGTATTGTGAATTGCAGACATTTTAGATGCAAAGAGCACAAGATCATTTGCAGAAAGAGTTGAGAGATTTTCGGACGTGCCTAGGCTGGCAGTATTGAGACAAAATGAGAGAGAGATATAATTCACATTTGGCAGAGTCAAGAGTAGAGGAATCGTTTTGAAGAGCAGTGAGATAGAGTTGGAGATCAGAGGAGTGTCTTGACCATTGCCAAGTGTGACATTTTTTGCGCATTGTTGTTGTTCAGGGTGGAGGTTAGAGGGGTACTCCGGGGCTGTGTAGGGGAGGATTTAGGAGGGAGTGTAGTAAGAGGTTAGTGAGAGGACAGGGGAGCATAAAGAGCAGTGTTAAAGTTAGTGAGAGTTTCTTCAGTCAATGGAAAGGTGAGTTCTATGTAGGAGGAGAGAGTGGTGTAGGTCAGATAGGTATTTAGGGAGTTTGGAGGAGGGAAACTTGCACTTAGTAATACTTGTAGTAGATGTAGAGAGTGAGGAAGAAGCAGTAGTGGTGTTTGAGGCAAAGACAGGAGAGTGATCAGAGGGAGAAAGTGCAGTGGAGATATTAAAGGGGAAGAGTTGAGAGATGAGAATAAAGTCAACAGAATTTCCATTTGAATGGGTGGCCAAAGAGTATACAGAAGAGAGTGAGTGGTTAACTAGAAGAGAGTTAAAGTGAATGGATAGAGCAGCAGTGAGAGAGGGGAGGTAAAAGTCACCAATGCCAATGAGGTGGTGATCAGGAGGAAGAGAGTCAATTACCTGGGAGGGGTGTTCAAAGAATTGACCTACCGGATGAGGTGGCCGATAAAGTTAATATGTATGCCATAGGGGCAGTGATTGTGGAGCTATTGTATTTGATTGAGGGAGAATTAGCAGCAGATAGGGGGGAGGAGAGATAGGAAGTTTGGAAAATGAAAACAGTCCCACACCAACACCCCTGACAGTGAGGTGAAGAGAATGAGTGAATGTGTATGCAGAGACATGAAGGGAAGTAAGAGCTGCAGAGTTAGATGGAGAGATCCAGGTTTCAATAAGGGTAATGAGGTCAAGAGAAGGAGCACGTGAAAGGAAGAAGTCAGATGTAAGGAATGTTTTAGTGCAGACAGACTGCGTATTCCCAAAAGCAATAGAGAGTGAGATCTAGAAGCATAGCAACATTGAGTTTGAGAAATAGAGAGATGCTGAGGGTAGATGCCAGACTTGGATGTGTAATGAAAGTTAAGGTTGCAGTGAGTTTTGTGAACAGAAAGAGTAGTGGAGCAAGAAGAGAGGCGGAATAGAAGGAGAAGGGATTATATTGATGGGTAGAGAGTGGAGTTGGTTCTGAGTAGAGAAGAGCGAAGAGAGAAGTAGAACGAAAAGGAAGAGATAGCATGAGAAGTGCATGGCAAGGGTGAAGGTGAGAAGAAGCAATTAAGGGTACTTAAAAATACGTAGCAGAATAAAATAAAGAAAAGGCTCATAGGCCAAGAAACAAAGAGGGTGGTCAATGGCTGGTCTTCACCCTTCACTGTTCCACCCCCAACTGGGACACCCCTGGGCCGACACCCCGTGGGAGTTCAGAAGGGATGACACACAATCTTGTCACCTGATCGCCTAGTTCATCAGTGGTTGGTCACTCTGATATTATCCCTGGTGTTGCTGGGATGAGGCGATTTCTTCATGATTGGTGTTTGTAGAGGATCCTCCTGTGGCCTTCAACTGGAGAGAGGGCTGATCCAAGATGGCCACAGGAAGTGATGTCACCCATCCAAGATGGAATCAGTTTAGGTTTGAATAATTCTATATAGAATCAACTGTGTCACTACCATAATGGTCTGATAGTCAGAAAGAATAGAGATAGAGAAACACCAAGCATGTTGTAGTCAGCAACCATAGTAATTAACATGCAATTTGTTTAGGGTGGCACATTAAAACATTTAACTAGCTAAGCACAGTGAGATACCAGTTTGAACCTTGTGCTAAAGCTGACTCTAATCACTTTAAGAGCCAACAAAGGTGACCACATTTTTAGGAATGTTCTTGTTGGGGGTCGCAGTGTCTGAGATTTTTATTATAGCAAGAAGAGGATGTGGGTCCAGTTGTATGTGTAATCATGTGTTTTATTGCTGCATTATTGAAGACACACTTTGACCTTCGTGTAGACCTGCATCCAACCAATCACAATTGAGGGAGCTCCTCTTTATTGTCACTTTGTGGAGCAGTTATTTTTCACAGCATCCCATGTTCATGTAAATGGCAGCAGTGTGCTTTCATGCCAACTCATAATATCTCTGAGGTCAAATTCAAGTGCACAGTTTCGGATCTGAGTACTTTCCTTACTGCACTGAAGTCTGCCGCCAGAGAAGGAGTGCTTGTTCCATGAGGCTACCCCAGTAACATTGGTATTTCTAATTCAGCACAGATCTGTGAAACATGCCTATTTAGGGATGCCAAAAAGTTGGGAACTTTGAAGAGCAGTGTTGTCTAGTTGTGGTTTCAGGCCCCCTAGTCAACATCAATGGATGCATTCACCAACACAACATAATGATGTCTCCAGAGAAACCAGTTGAAGTGATCCTAAAAGCCCAGAGTAATTTCCCGGAGGTGCTAGGCTAAGAATACAATCACAACTAGACGAAATTAGTTCCAACCAGGGTAGCCCCGAGAGAAGTGGTGTTTGACCTGTGTAATTTGCTGATATATAACTTATACCGGTTGACCTTGCCCGATATTACATCCCTTATAGGATTTATTACGGTTTATGCATAATTGTTTCACCTCAAGCAGTTACGGCGTCTCCTAAGGTCGTTAGCCTTTAGTTCCAACACACGTACGAATTCTATTAAGCAGTCCCGTTACCCAAGCTACCAGTTTAATCACTGGCAAACGCGTGTCCGTGTGTTTACTTTTTAGTACTCACAGTTGCTGCAGTTAATTACAGAGAACTGTCATGTTCACACCTTCAGCGCTCCGCAATCGTTAACAAAATACTCATATGGTTTGTTCATTTCACACCAGTTGTAGATGACCGCTTGTACTCTACCAGCGACACAGCATTTGTTTTTCACAGAGTTTATAGACAATCACTACACCACTGGGGCAAGAGCAGTTCCCTGCTTGCGAATTATAAATGTAGCGTTGTAGTATGATTGAGTCTTTTCAAGTCCAATATTTCCTATTCCACAGTGCCTTTAAAATCAGTGTGGTCTGAGTTTCGTATTGAAGACAGCATGTAGGTAGTAGGAACACAAGCTCTCCTTGTAGTTACACTAAATTGGAGAAAGACTTCACCTTTCATTTACTTAATATCTATTTGCCATTTTGTCTTTTCCATGTTTTCCCCTGACAACGTTGTGATACATGGAACAGTTAATCTCCATATTCTTATTGAACTGTGTGACTTGCTTTAAACACTGGCACCATGTATGTCTTATTGCTAAACTTTGTGAATGCTAGGGTTCGCCCTGATGAAGGAGAATGTTTTCTCTGAAATGCATTGCCACATGAATCATCTAGGATATGTTGACATCTGTTCCAATAAGAAGACATTATTGAACAAGTTAAAATATGCGTTGACTACCACGATGACTCAGATCTACTCATTTCTTATGAATACAACCATACTACAAATCATTTATACTTTCATCTCTAGCAATTCTTTAATGCATCTAAAAATTTCTGAGAAAATAATCCGTAGCCCCCAGGGGGACAGTTTGAGAGCAACTGATTAGCTAGATGCTTTCACCTAGCTTTTTGCATTGCTTTATCGATAGTCCAGGTGTCTCTGGACTCTTTCTCAATCTGCTCATCTGAAATTCAAATACTTATACTAAGAACTATTATTTTAGTAAGGACGTTTCAAAGTGAACAAATTCAAGTGTAGTGCCCACCTATTCACATAGCTATGTTGTAGAAAGGCCATGTGTCATTTTGGTTCTTTTTATACTTTCTTTCATTCTTATATGAAGTAAGAGGATGATGGAGTAACAGGATCCTTTCCGATTGGGGGAAGAAGACAGCACTGTATTTTTTAAGGAGACAAAAGGAATAAGGGTAGGCACTCTGTATGCTGAGTGGGCCTGGGATCTCCCTACCTGATATAAAAGGGGCGGTGGAATAAAATGTAATATATTTGTGGTGTTTTATATTGACTTTGATATTGTGTTGGAGGGGATGGAGGAGAGGTCCAGAGAAGTGGTGTTGAATTTGGTGGTGTGTGTGGAGGTACGGTGTGAGTTGTCGGTGTGTTAGAACAGGAGGCGTGTGTGGGTATGAGGTTGGAGTGTGGAGATATTGAGTGATGGGGTGGGGCATGCGGAAATGGTGATGATATTAGGGGCAAAACGGGGGGTAGAGGCTGACAGAGGTGACGCTGGATCGAACTGCAGATAAAAAGAGTAGTGTTCGTTTTATATGATCAGAGGGGAGGGTGCTCAAAATGACACTGGTTACCATATTAGAATATAGGTGTGCTGCTTTACCCTTATATAAAAAAAAGATATTGAAATACCACAAGGAGTGGGTGGTTAAGACAAAGGGAGGGCTGTTTCAATCGTGGCCTGAGCAGGGAACTAATACTAATGAGGTCCTTGGCCACATGTGCATATTTCTGCCTTCTAAATGCAAGAGGAATAAGTTAAAAAAAACAGAAAAGAAGTATTGGAGTTGTGGAAGATGGTAGAAGATTTGGAGGAAGCACCCCAAGAGCAGCCGGACATCTTAATAAGACCCCCGTCGACATGTGTCCCCACAGCCTTGCAAAGTGCAGAGGCCCCTGTACTGGTGACACCAGAGCCCACAAAGGAAGGGCCACCAGGACCCATAAAACCCCTGCTAGAATGGTACCCTACCAGGGCGGCATCCGGTTCCACAAATCCCACCTACGTCCCTCCGCCGCAATACTCATCATCCGCCCAATATCCGAAACTTCCCAATCCTATGACATCTGCAGCTGCACTAGGGCAGGAACACGAGGGGGGTAAGATCATAAACCTCAAAAGGAGTTGGAGGAAGCATTGAAACAAACACAAGAGCAGTTGGAAAGGTTGAGGCTTGACAGAAGGGATGGACAGAATGTCCCATGTGGGTTGGAGGAATGGATGGTGCGGGACATACTGTTTAGGATTGACAGAACTGCCATCAGAGATGTACACATAGAGAAGGAGGATAGGGGAGCAGGAAGACTGAAAGCAGGAAGTTTGCATTATGAGTGCGTTCTCGGGATGGGAGGGGACGTAGGAAAGGGGCAATTTGACATGGTGGACAAGGTAGAAGATGGGTAAGATCTGCCTGTGACTTCTCCCCGAGTGGAGAGCCTATGTGGATCCAGACTGTGGAATAGGTATGGGCGCATTGCAGTGGCAAAGAGCAAGCTGGCAGAGCAGAGTAAAATAAAGAAGGTGACGGGGACACAGTTCACAGACAAGTGCCCCATGTTTGTGGCAGAAAGTGTTCCCTCATTCTCTCATGAAGATTAAGGTCCCCGAAATGTTATGGAAGACAAATACCCATGGTGTAGGGCTTTTGCAGAGTATTGGCCCAGTACAAATTACCCTCAAGCCAGGAGCAGTGTTGCCCCAAGTGAATGAGTATCCATTATTCAAGGAGGCAGAGGAGGGAATAAATGACACCATCACTGCACTTTTTACACCAAAGCATTATTGTACCCTCCAACTACCCCTGTAACACGGCCATATACCCTATCAAAAAAGTGAAAGCGTCTAGTTGGAGAATGATTCAGGATTTGCACCCCAAATTACTTAGTGCAAGCTGTGTTTCCAGTAGTTCTCAACCCAGCGACAATACTATGCAATATAACCACCAAAGCAACTAATTTCACTGTCATTGATCTAAAAAATGCATTTTTCTCAGTCCAATTGCACTCAGACTTGCAATACCTTACAGCTTTTACACATGGCGGGAGGTGGTTCCAGCATACAAGTTTGCCCGAGCATTTTCAACATGGTGCTGCACACAGACTTGGGGAACATACATGTGCCTAGTACCTTCATTCAGTATGTAGAAGACCTGTTAGTGTGCAGCGACACTGAACAGAAATGTAGAGCTGATTCGATCACCTTACTCAAACTGTTGGCTGACAAATGGTACAAGTTGGATAGGGCAAAGCTGCAGTACTGTCAACAAGAAGTGCTATTCTTAGGTCAGATTATTTCACCGGCCATTCACAGTAAAGGACTTGCAGACATTCTTGGGATTGTGTAATTATTGCAGGGCATGGACTTTCAACTCTACCACTTAAACAGGACCACTGTTACAGGCACTCAAAGACACCCAGAAAGCAAAGAGCACCATCACATGGACAGAGGACATGCTTTCTAGTTTTCAAGACCTGAAAGATGTGATTGCCACAGCCCCTGCCTTAGCTATATATGACTACACACAAGACTTCAATCTCTTTTCACATTCTGATGTGCAGATGATGACAGCTGTACTGCCACAGAAGAGCACAGTGGGCCATAAGCCTTTGCCCTACTATAGTGGCATGTTAGACTCCGTAATGCAGGGACAATTCCTATGTGAGCAAGAACTTGCTGCCACAGCATTTGCCATGGAGAAGTCAGCTACTATTACGATAGGGTGTTCAGCAATGCTGTATGTGGGGCATGCATAATTTGCCATTCTAGTGAGATCCAAATACACCCTGAACACACAGAGAGCATCTGTGTATAATGTAATTTTGTCCAGCCCCAACATCCACATAGTACAATGTAAACATGTGAACCCAGCCACTTTTCGGGTAGAAATTGTTACTGATGAAGATGATGTACATGTATGTGCCACTTATGAGGGACCTCGTGATTACATACCAGAACCCTTAGTTTAGGCCTTCAACAATGGGGAGGTGTTCTTTGTTGACGGATGAGCAAATATTGACCAGGAGACATAGAGGAGGGACACAGGGAGTTCAGTGGTCTACTCAGTGGTTGGAGAATATGAGACACTAGTGCCAAAGTGGTTGTTCATGCATTACTCGAGCTAGGCAGGCAAGCTTATTGTGTAAATTGAAGTTTTGGAAGCATCACAAGGATGGCAAGTGACAATATATTGAGACTATGTTACTATCACAGTGCATTCTGGGTTATTCCCATGGAAAAGAATGGGATTTAGAAGAGCAGATGGGTCCTCAGAACAACATGCTGCTATTTGAAATAGGCTGATTCATGCTTTATCGTGGCCCAATCTAGTCGCAGTGGTGAAATGCGCATCTCATGCCAATAATACAGACTAAGCTTCTCAGAAATGCTGCAGTAGACACAGCAGCCAAATACGGGGCATACCTCCAAATACCAGAAATTGCTGAATACCCTGAGATTGCAAACATGCAAGTACAGCTGCCAGTCCCTTATACATCTCTGCCCGTAAGTGAACTAATTGAGTTACAAGGTCGGGCCCCACAAGAGCAAAAAGTGTTGTGGCTAAAATAAGGGTTTCTGCAGTCCCCTAGATATCTGATTTGGAGACAGGGGGCAACAGGTAAGGTGGTAATGCTCCATGAATTGGTAATGGTCACATTTGAGCAACTACACCTTCCCTCTCATGTGTCGAAGCAGCATGTTGCTGCCCATATACAGGTGGACTGGTACGTGCCAAATATTAAAGAGCTACTAAATGTTTTCTTCTGTACTATTGTAACACTCACATGGTATCCATGGGGGTGCCACCCAGTCTGAACTGTTTCACCCTTGGACCTCTTCCTCTGGTCCCTTGTGTGGCTGAAGACCAGGTCTGAAACACAGTAGTTAGATTTTAGCTTGGTATTCTCCTCTGACCCAGGGCCCACCTCCCATAGGGACCCAAGGACCCCCTGGCACACTTCTCACCTTGCTTCTTGATAAGGTGCGCTCTCCATCCTGCCAATCGGTGCAGGGGTGCGTTGGAGTTGGGCTCGTCGCTGCCTAGTTATTTCACTCAGCGACTCTACAGAGTCCAGACCTGCTGTGACTCCGTTCTTCAGGTAAGTCTGTCTTGATGGTGTGTTCTTTGTTTTGTAATTGTCTCTATTTAACTCTTTCCTTGTTTATAGGTGTGGATGCTGTCCTTGTGATGTTGCGCAGTTTGTGCACGAGATGGTAATAAAGCGCAGAGCGCAGCGCTATATGCTTTTCTTGTGCGCTATCCTGTTTATATTGTCTTTCTTGCAGGCTGCTGTGCTGATCCGGAATACATGTGCCGAGAAGATGGAGAGCGGTGAGCAGTGATGAGCGAACCGCTTACTGGCACTCTGAGTTGGAACTAGCCCTTCCTTTCTTCTGCAGGTGTTGGAGGCCGTTCTATGCAGGTAAGCAAGTGTTTAATGAATGTGAAGAATAAACACTTACTAATGTTGTTTTCTCCGTTTCTTTTCCCAGGTAGCGGTTTTCTTGATGGAGCGAGATCCGCCGAGAAGTTGACTGTTTGGGATCCTGGAACGGAGTTCGTGAGCTGATTCCAAAAGGTAAGCGAATCCTAATGGTGTTTTATCTTTGTTTCTTGCAGGAGATCAGGTCCGGTGTGCGGATGAAGATTCCAGCTGACCGCAGTGAACGTCACGCTGCAGCAAGCAGAGCAACGCGAAGCGTGTTCTGCAATCCGGGCATGGCTTATATAGCCTGCAGGTATCCCAGGTGTCCCTGGGCCTGCCACACCCAAAATGCTAGACCGCATGACTCAGTTATGGAACTGAGCCATGTGGGAGCATCCATGTTGTTGAAAAAATGCCCTTATGGGCCCAGATTATTGGCTTTTCACATGAGCCTGGCGCCAAAGGTGCCAGGACTGACTCCAAGTGAGTCTGGGGGCAAATGTCCAGGCCCTTGAGGTCCTGATTGAGGTACTGGGTGCAGCCCACATGGTCTGACACCCCAGTCCAAGGGCAGGAGTCGTGACAACTATATGCCAGACTTATAACACTGGCCACACATTGCAGACACTACAAGGCACATTGCCTCGACCTACTGGAACATTCTGTGAGCTTCATATCGACTATGCTGACATGGGAAAATGGTGCAACACATTCTGATATTTAGTTGTGGTTGTTTCCCTTTCTCCCCTTGGGATGAGTCTGGTCCATGTGCACACCTAGGCACCAAGTCTGTGGCTCACATTTCTTTTAAGAGAGGTATTTCTTTGATGAGGAGTGTGAAAACTATTACGTTCAGAGAATGGCACACACTTCTTCAATGAGTTGTTTAAAGAGATAACATCCCTATTAGGCATTAAGCATAAACTGTGTTCCCTTTATCACCTTCAAGCCAACGCCGTGGTCAAATTAACGAATGGCCACTTAAAGGCCAAGCTTTCTAAGTTCACTATTAAGAAGAATTGGGTGTATTGGTTGCCCTTGACCCTTTTCATCATGCAGACACAATCTTGTAAGGATCACCATTTGTCCCCACGTGAAAAAGTAATGGGAAGGCCTATACACATGCTGGTATCTCCGGTTAGGAGTGCTTTGGATGCTCACAACGCTGCGTCCATCTTGGGGGATGAGTTTAAGATATATTTGACTGTCTTGATGTGCTCAACAAAACATATCTCTCAACAGATAGCACCACAGCGAACAGAAGATGCCACCAGTGCTGCACCTGATTCTTCTAGCTCGTCACCTCTCTAGCTGGCCCGTGTGTGTGAGGAATTTTGTTCACAGGTGGTGTGAGCCCAGGTATAACATTCCATTTACAGTCATATATGCCACGCCATTTGCGGTCAAGGTGAAGGAATTGCGATATAAGCTGCACCTCTCGATGTCCAGCAGCCCCATACCGCACCTCATATGTCCAAAGCAACCCTATTAAATTCAAGAACAATTGTGTATTAACTGTAGGAAAAGGGATGGTTTCTGATGGTCTTAATGTACAGTAATTTGAAGTTAGCATTTTTCCTTTTGTAGGATCAACCAGTAGGAGTAGTTGTTGATTATTAATATAGGTATGTAATATTATAGATGCCTGAAACTTACGGGCATGTGGCGCGGTATATACAAATTCAAATAAAATATCTAAATAAAGTATATGGTGGACTTGCAAAAAGGTATCTGAATGTAGATATGTATTGCAGAGTATTTTATTTCACAATTTTATCTCATCCTTGCAAAAGCCATCTCAATGCACCAAAAAAGACACCAACTTCATTGAGCCTCCTTCTCAAGAGGGTTAACCACTAAAAATGTTTGGTGCCTGTTTTAATGGTTTTACAACTGCAATGATATGCCTGTATACTAATTTTCAGGTCTGAACAACAGCACAGCATCTTCAAAACGGCCAGTGGATAATGTATATATTGATATGTTTATGCTTTGGTTCTCTTTTAGCAGTAAGCATGTATATAAGCAGTAATGTTATAAGGTTGGAGCATACAAAAGGAGGGTGTAGTAGGGGTGGGTGTGTGAGTGTGGGATGGAACCTATTGGAGAAGAGGCCACACAAACTGACAGCTACACAGATGAATTGATGTATATACAGAAAATACAAGTGACCAGCATAGTTAAATGGAAGTGGTCACACAGAGTAAAGAAGGAGGTAGACAAAAGACAGGTATATGATGAATACAAACAACTTGGAACTGATACAATGGCAGATATGCACCATCCAGAATTTAACAATGTGTGGTATAGCCACATACATGCAGTGGGGAAACAGAGGGAAAACGGGAGCTGCTGTGTCTGCTCCTTGGGCCCCACTTGTTGGGGAATCAAAATTGTTGGTACCCCAGGAAGCTGTATCGTTAGAAGCTCGGTGCTTACTCTATCTAGTGCTATGTCAGGTTCACAGCTTGTTCCAGGATCCACAGTGCAAACCACACCCACTCCTGCAGATGGAAGGTGGACTATTCGTATCAGACACATGTCAAGAAGTGGTACTGAGCTGCTTGTCTGGGGGACTGGTGGGCTTTGACAAAGAAGTAATATGGGAAGTGAACAACACCTGTACCACAATATGTGACATGTATGTCCCCAAGCTAACCTGAAATGATACAAGAGAAACTCCAGTGAAAGTACAAGCACCAGAAGAATATAGACTGTGTTTTCAAGGGCTCAGCAATGTTCCAGTGGGAACCATGAATAGGTGCAACAAGACTCTGTACATTCCAGACATAAACACATAAACAAAGACACTGCAACATTAACCCCTTAACTGTGCCAGGCTATTATGCAAGTCTAAAGGACTAGCATGCTCGTCCTAGGCACTTAAGGGGTTAATGGATGTGTACTGGGTGTGAGGCCAGCAAGCATATGTGCACCCCCCCCCCCCCATCATGGAGTGGCACATGCTCATTGGCAATGCTACATTCAGCCATGCTTGTAGTACCTGAGGCACACCTCTCGAGAGCACTGACTCTTGTTGCAGCCCTGGCAGGGAAACCCCGTCCCAGTCAGTACAGACAAAGAGAAAGAAGCCGTCACTGCAAAGACAGGAGAGACAATCAAATTATCTATCTAAAGATTTATCCAGGCTATTGAAAGAAATACCTGAGAAATATTGGCTGTACACCAAGACAGAGGCCTTATTTGCATCTATCTTGATACCAGGGTTCCAGGCAGTAGCAAATTCAAAATTGCTCCAGATAGTGAGGTGGTAGATGATTCAATAAGCAAACGTTACAGAGCAATAACGGCATGCAATTAAGAGAGAAAGGCGGGCCATCAGGCTGAGGACTCTCCAAAACCACTATGTTTTGGAACTATTAACAGCCATTGAAGGGGGGGGATACAATAATTGGACTGTCATGTTTTACATAAATACCTCTAAATGATGCAGAAAATGGGTCCTTCTCGCACCTCATAGGGGCCCTGCACAGATTGAAGACAGGCATGGAAAGTGAAGGAAGAGTTCAGGCAGACGACTGGTTTCATGCAATGTTCTCATGAGCACTATCATAGCTAGAAGCACTGGTGAAGATTATGGTCTCTATCGTGGTGTTCCTGTTGGTGATGTTCTGCACGTGCTAGTTGATCCTTCTGTGCTGCATGAGGACCCTCCCAAATACTCAATGAGGATGGTTTCAATTGGGGCATGGAGTGCACCTCATGGGACAAAATATGGGCAGGCCCAGACAGATGACCCTAAGAAACCTGGTATTATGAGAATTGAGAGACCCATAGACCCCCCGGGGACAGTGACAACACCCCCACCAGACCTATAAATGTATACAGAACACTGGGCCGACTTATCAGGTGATGCAAGTGCATTTATCTTACATGTACCCCAGAGCAATACGCCCAGGCGGGTGAAAGTTTGCACGGTGTGTGTAGGGTTTGGTATCAAAAGAAGGGACATGGAGGGTGCAAGAAGCAGTAAGATTGGCAGCAGAGTTAGTTCATGTGCATGGGATTATCTAAAGGGGGCATGTTGGGATGCATATCCAAGTCCTCTGACCCCCAAAGCATTTAGGTTGATGAAAATATATTAAGGGCATAAAAGAAATGTAAAAAGAGGGACTGCAGGGGGGAGAGGAGTGTGCTTCATGGGTTAGTGAAAATATTAGCTCATAGTATAAATGGAGGATGGGAGTGCCAGTCCAGGTCTGCAGCAAGAAAACACTGAACTTCCACCATTTTAAGATTGAGGCCTAGAACTGCCAGCCCCCCAGTACTGACAATAGCGGATCTTGACCTTCAGCAGTAATACATTTTCCCATCCCCGCTCCCAGCTCAAGCAGCAGTCTAAGAGGCTTTCACATTATATACAACCACACCATTGCCTTATGCTGCAGGCCTATGCAACTAGAAAGGAATATAAATAGCCAAGCATGAACAGGGCTGTGCCCGTCACTAAAGGATGGTCTCCTGGGAGTCAGGGCAGAGGTCCTGAGCTGCCTAAGCAGCCTGGTTCAGATTTAGGGCCCTACTTCCCCCATGATACTGGCCACTCTATTTGAACTACCAGTTGCCCATTACAACTCTAAATCCCTCACTGATTGATTAGCGTGGGCTTGGCAGAGCCCAGGTGAAGGGCCCGGGAGGGGGAAGCTGCCAAGGTGGGAGTACAGAGCAGGATGTCCTTTGATATGTACTACAAAGTGCACGGGATGTGGCTAACAAATCTAGGTCAGTGACGGGGAGGCATGGTGGGGAGCTGGCTTGGGTTATGAAGAAGTGCCCCGCATTTCAGAGGGCCAATTTGACCTCGAGAGTATCCTCTGAGCTCATGTATGATTACCAGGTGCACATCACGTGTGGGTTCGTAAGGAGAGAAACATTCACAATTGGGGATCCATTCATATATCTGGGACCCAAGAAGAACAAGGCCAGAAACATGAGGAAGGGGATTGATTCACTTGTATTTATTTATTTATTTATTGTTTATTATATAGTGCTTATACACAGGTGAAGTGCTTCAAACCACTTCAAGGCAGGAAGGTAACAAGGGAATACAGCGATCATTCTTAGGCCTTGAAGATTCCGAATGATATAAACAGAAAATCTAGCATAGTAGGCCTGACCTCATTTCTCCTAGTGCAAGTGCATGAAGGAGTACAGTTGAGACCAAGCTCTGGTGGTGGGAAACCATCAGGGGGCGGGTGGAGCTAGACAGACAAACTAACTGGTCCCAATACATTTAGGTCATGCATACATACAGATGGAGGTGCAGAGGTGGGGGTGGTGTGGGGGGGACAGAGAGTCCGGACCAGCAGGGCCTTGGGTTAAGTGCAGAGAGGTTGTCCCGCTCATAGATCACAAGGTGAAAGTGCAGTGATGTAAGCAAAGTGCAGCGGCCCCGAGGCAAGTGCCAAAGACTGGGGGCAGCTGGGACCTGTGGGCTCTGGCGGTGAACCAGGCACCCATCAGCAAAACTGAACAGAGTTAGGGAGGAGAGGGTGGAGAGAAAAGAAAGGAGGTTAGCAGGGGAGAGGGAGTGAGAAGGGGGAAGAGAAAAGGAAGGTCTTGAGGAGTTTCCAGAACATACATTTCTGCGGCTCAAGACGGAGAGAGGCAGGGAGGCTGTTCCATAGGGAAGCAGCCCCGGAGGTAAGGGATCTATCCCAAATCTCTGTTTTTGAAAGTGTCTCACCCACAGACAGTTGGAGGAGGACGAGCAGAGGGCTCTGGAGGGGGAGTATTTAGGAAGAGAGAGTTGTACATAGTGCATACCCCACCCCTAGAAAGCCTTGTGGATTTTGCCGAGAGGCTTGAACTAGATCCTTACAGCAACGGGGAGCCAGTCCCAGGTCTTAAGGCCAAGGATAAGTCTTGCGGGTCTGTTCTGGATGAGTTGTAGGGGATGGCGATAAGTAGGAAGATTGAGAAAGGGGCTGTTGTAATAGTCCAGCCTAGAGAGAACCAGGGCTCGCGAGGTGAGGAGTTTCTGGGGGAAAGTGAGAAAAGGTAGGAGGTGCATTTGGTGATTGGATTTTGTGGAGATGCCAGAGATGTGAGAAGAGAAGGATAGAGTGGAGTCGAAGATGACCTCAATATTTTTTGCCTCATTGATAGGTGAGGGCGCAGGGCCAAGGGAGGCATGCCAGTGAGAAAGTGAGAAAGCGGGAGCGGGGGTCCCAATGAGGATTATCTTTGTCTTAGTGGCATTCAGGCATAAATCATTAGCACTAAACCTGAATTGAGGATAGACCATAAGGGATGAACGAGGAGGAGAAAGGAGGCAGAGGGTAGCCTAAAAGAGAGCTGCATGTCATCTGCATAACACTGAAAGTTAGAGGTAAAGGTAGAGATCCTGTGGGCCAAGGGGGCCATGTAGATATTGAAGAACCATGCAGAAAGATTAGATCCCATGGGGACACCACAAATAGAGAGAGTGGTAGAAGAGAGAAAGTGCTGAGTTCTACCTGGGAGGGCTGATCAGAGAGAAAGGAGGTGAGCCATGCCAGGACCTGGTTTGTGATGCCCAGGGTATCACAGAGACGGGTGATCAGGATGCTGTGCTTTACTGTATCAAAAGCAGAAGAGAGGTCCAGAAGTATGAGGACACAGGGAGAGTTGGAGTCAAGGGGCTGGATTTACATAGTGGCTGACCAATGACCTAGGGGACTTAGTACTGCATATTGCTTGCATATTTTCTGATGACAAACTCATATAAAATGTATTGTCTTAATGTGAACAAACCAGTGCACTCCATGGCAGTCGGGATTGCATACGCCTACTGACATGTTATTTTCTTTATTTGAGAAATAAAACATTATTTTCCTTGCAAGAGGTGCACCAAGCCTTTTTCTTCAGAGGATTGTTCTTTATTTATCTGGTTGCCAGTGGTCTGCCCTACAGGCCTCAACAGTATCCTCTTGGGAATACAATGAGCTGTACTAGAAATCAGAGAAGACTGACTCTTCAGAGACTATATTTTTTATCATGTTAAACAATGTTTTAACCCAAGTTTTCCCCTTTCTACCCTCCATGTCGACTTTTTAAGATTTACCACTAGCTGTAATTTTGCTGCAGAAAATCTGTTGAATGTTGTAAATAGGAGGATTAGCCTACAGTATTGGCTGGAGGTAAATTCTCCTCTTCACCTCCAAACTCAGAATTTGGTCATGCAGTAAATCAGTAATCTTTACGTTGCCACCAGAAGTTAGTGCAAAACAACGCAACTATACCTCCAACCTCGTTATAAGACCTATTTTGTAATGGTGCACTTATAGCTGTAGCGGCTCCCTGTAAGTGTCTGCAGGTGTCTGCAGGGACGCCATCTCCAGTCACCTTCCTTCGGATTGCCCTGCTTACCCCTCCCCCACCTGCAGGCAGTTCTTTTCACTGTGTGTTTTTAAATGTGACTGTCTGAGTATCATAAAATTGCATCTTGAAACCTAGACCTTTCTCCCTCTATTCAGGATTCTCAAACTTAGGTGGGTTTCCACCATGTGTTTAAATCTGACTGTGTGTGTACCATAAAATTGCATCGTGAAACCTAGGCCTTTCTCGCTCTATTCAGGATTCTCAAACTTAGATGTGTCTTCCTTCCTGTCTTAAAATGTGCATTTTGTAATCTCTTTAATCCTGAGTGTCGTCTTGTCCCATTACTCAAGTTGCTTGCTTCTCGCTGTCCTGTCTGCCTGATCTAGTTGTCCTTTCTAGTTTCTCCCCTCTCTCTCTTCTACCTCTCCCCTCTCCCACCTTTTCTATGGTGCTCTCTGTCTCTCCTATCTTTTCCAATTGCTTCTTTATTGACTATCCTGCTCTCCTCACCAAATCTGGTAGGAAGAAGTTTAAAAAGGATATCCTGGTCTCCAACCCGGGCCTCCCTATCGCTGACACCTACACCAGTGCCTCCTCCAAGGAAACTCTCACCGACATCCTCTTTGTCGTTCCTTCGCCAGACCCATGGACCCGTCATATGGTCTCTGTGCTCTCTCCTTTATCTTGTTCTCCCATTAATGGTGGCACCTGGTGGGATGCACTCCTAGCCTCCTTCCATTCTTCTAAGGTCATCATTAATGTTGACTCTAATGGGACCATCTTGACCCAAGGCCCTCAGGCCAACCTTCACCTCTTTGATAGACTCTTCCCGCACCTCATAAACTTCCTTTCTTCTCCTGCTGTCCCCTCTCCCCTTTCCGTGACTACCTCACCTCCCCCTTCTGCCTCCTCATTGGCTACATTGCCTTCTCCTTCATTCTCGGCCCCCTCTTGGGCTCCTTCTACACCTCTGAAGGGCGTACCTCTGATTTGTAGCCCTGCCCGGAAGTCCTTCAAGGATGGCAACCTTCTCCATAGCGCCACTCTAAACTCTCGCTCTGCTGTCAAACACTCCTCTGATATCTGCCGTCTTCTGGAAGAACTTGACCTTGATGTCCTCCGTCTCACCGAGACATGGTTCATGGCCAGCTTTATCACTAGCTTTGACACGCTCCTACCTGATGGCTACAAGATCCTCTCTGCACCCAGGTCCAACCGCGCTGGTGGGGTTGTAGCCCTGATCTTCCCCGAGTGGATTCCTGCCTCTGATACTCCTAAACAGGCCTACTTCTTTTTTGAATGCCTTGTCTGCAGACTCTCACTCTCCCCTAGCTATTCCCTTACTGTGGCTACTATCTATCGGCCACCTGGTCAGATCTCCTTCTTCCTCTCTGAGTGGGCGGACCTCTCTTCCTCAATCCTGGCCTCAACCACTCAACTCCTCCTTATTGGGGACTTCAACATCCACCTGGATGCCTCCTGTCCTTCCTCTGTACTCTTATGTGACCTCTGCGACTCTCTCTCACTCACTATCCTCCCCTCTGGCCTGACTCACTCTGCAGGGCACACTCTGGATGTTCTGATCTCCTCAGACCTTCCCCTCTCTGTTCCTCTCTCCACTCCTCCCTCCTGGAGTGATCACTGTCTCCTCTCCTCCCAACCCACCCTCCCTAGCCCTCAGGCCAAGCCACTTCCATCACTGCCACCCACCTTCTCGGTCCTCCGACCCATGAAGCGTGTGTCAGCTGAGGCTTTTGCCACCACGTTCTCACCCCCCCTCCTCCTTTGGCTGACTCTCACCCTGACACAGCCCTCTCCATGCTCTACTCTGCTATATCTGATACTCTTGATATCTTTGCCCCTGTCCTGAGAATCCACCTGAAGACCAAACACAAGTGCAACTCCTGGTACGACTCAGACCTTGTCACCCTAAAACTCAAGTGCAAGGTGGCAGAGAGGAACTGGCGTGCTTCATGTACATCCTCTGACAAACTGGCTTGCCGCCTGCTACAAAGGCAATACCGGCTCTCTGTCCTAACCAAGAAGAGAGCTCACATCCAAGCCTGCGTCTCTGCGGCATCTAACAACTTGGCTAAACTCTTTAAAATCTGCAAGGAACTGGCCAATCCTGCCACAGTTTCTACCTCTCCTGTCCAACTGGCTTCTCACTTCATCTCTAAAACTCAGGACATCCCGTCCTCACTCTCCTCATATCCTCTCCCTCCCCCTACTCCCTGCTCTTCCTTCTTCCCTTCTGCAGCCACTTCTCCTCCCTCCTTCTCTGCTTTCCCCTGTTCTCCACTGACAAGGTTTATATACAAGTCCGATCTATGAAAGTCTTGTGGAAACAGATTCACCCCTGTTCCTCCAAAACTATCAAGGACCACATCAACTCCCTGGCTCCTGCCCTGGCTGATTTCTGCAATCACCCCTTCACCACTGGAGTCTTCCAATACCCCTGAAGCACTCCCTTGTGCAGAAACCCTCTACCAACCCCTCCTGCCCGGCTAAATATCCCCCAATCTCCATCACTCCCTTCCTGGGCAAGCTCCTGGAGAAACTGGCCATCTCCCAGCTTGATCTCCACACTGAATCCGTTAGTTGTCTTCATGACTATCAGTCTGGCTTCAGAGCTGCCAGAAGAACGGAAACTGCTATCCTGAACATCCGTGAAGACCTGCTCTCCAACCTTGACTCCCCTCTAACACCCCTTTCATCCTCATCTTGCTTGATCTCTCTTCTGCCTTTGACACTGTCAAACATGCCATCCCGCTCAAACGTCTCTGTGATAACCTGGGTATCACTGGTCAGGCTCTGGCGTGGCTGACTTCTTTCCTATCCTCTTCTCTACCTGTGGTCCCCCCCAGGGGTCTAACCTCTTTCCCTGGTTTTTCAACCAATACCTGGCACTCCTTGCCCACTGCATCGCCGCTGTCTTCCCCAACTGTCAGTGCTATGTGGATGACACCCAGCTCATTTTCAGGCTACCCTCAGCCTCCTCCTCTCCTTCCCTCATCTCTGACTGTATGTCTGCTATCCAGGAGTGGTGTGCAGCCAATGACCTCTGCCTTAATGCCAGTAAGACTGAGATTCTCCTCATCTGCACACCCGCTCCCTCCTTCCCTGTAGCTAGCTCTCTGGCCAGCCTCACTTGGCCCTCTTTCTGCTCCCACCTCTGGGGCTAAAAACCTCGGGGTAATCTTCGACTCCACACTCTCCTTCTCTCCTCACATATCTGACGTCTCTAAGAAGTCACACTACCAGCTGCACCTCCACAGAGGTATTCTTCCTTTCCTCTCCTTCCCCCAGAAGCTCACTGTCTCCAGAGCTCTGGTTCTCTCTAGGTTGGACTATTGTAACAGCCTCTTTCTAAATCTGCCTGCTTCTACTCTCCGCCCTCTACAACTTCTCCAGAACAGGACGGCAAGACTTGTCCTTGGCCTCAAGCCCAGGATTTGTATCTCTCCAGGACTGACATCTCTGCACTGGCTCCCAGTGGCTGTGAGGATTAAGTTCAAAACCCTCTGCATCGTTCATAAGGCCTTCTTTGGCCTGGGGCCTCAATATCTTCAACTCTCTCTTCCTAAATATCTTCCTTCTCGAGCTCTTCGCTCATCCGCCTCCAACTCCCTCAGGGTCAGTCGCTTCTCCAAGCAACTAGTTGGTGGTAGATCGCTTTCTTCGGCTGAGGCCTTCCTCTGGAACAGTCTCCCTGCCTCCCTTAAACTTGAGGAGAACCATCTCCAGTTCCGGAAGCACCTCAAAACCTTTCTCTTTGATTCTGCTTTTTCTTGTCCTCTCCTCTGCTGACCTCCTGGCTTTAACCAGAACTGCACTGGCTACCTCCTGACTGTAACCGGAATTGCACTGGCTACCTGGATACCTTCTGATCTCGGGACTAGGTCCTTCCCCCGCCAGTCATCCCCGCACTTGGGGACCGTTCTGTATCCCTACAGTCCCCCTACCATCCCTTGACACCTGATGCCCGCACTTACCCATGCACTTGCCACATGCTGGCCCTTTACTTACTTATTGTTATCATCTTCCCATGTACTGCACTTGCTACTTGCTGGCTGTTTACTCATTTATTGCTATCATCTCTCTCATGTACTGCACTGTCTCAGCCCCTTCCCACACACTTGCGCGATCTGAATGACACCTGGCCTAGTTGGATCGTTGTCCGTCCTTCCCTTGTTCCCCTCCCTTGCTTTGTCGCACCTTGAAACACTTGTGTATAGACACGTTATAAATGCCATATCATATCATTATTAACTATTGCAAGTTGAATTCAATGGAGATGATTAGATTCATAGATAAATATTTGCCATCATTTTACTGAAAGAAAAATATAAATTTGTTTCACAAATGAAATGGATACAAATCCCAGGTAAGGCACATTGTTATAAGTATACTGTACTTGAGAGCCAAATGTGTACAATGTATCCCTAACAAACATCTAATACAGCCATGGGAGATGCCATCATTTCTTCGTTAGGTATCTCCTTTGTATTCAGCATTGGTTAAAACACCTGCAACTGCATTCCATATCCATAACACTCAGGGATGCACAATTCTCAGGCAAGTAAGCATTCAGGCTAGCATGCTTGCCTTTGCCGAACGGCACAAGCATACTTAATCTCAATTTTCAGTATGAATACAGACTATGAAAGCAGTGCCTCACAATCCTTCTGACATTTTGGGTTTTAAGCAAGAGGTGTCAGAAATGTTACCACAGGCATTACTGGCATGTGGTGGCATGTGGTGGCCAAGAGTTCATAGTAACATCGCTTTTTGATCCTTTGATATCCTCTCTTCCTATCATTGTGGAGCAGAATTAAAAAAGCATTGGATTGTTCACCCACTAATAGGGAACATTGTGAGACAGGTCAATCAGAGAAGGCATGAGTCACCCCGCTAACTTTGACACCATTCATTGATTAGTTGGGTCCCACATGAAGTCATGACCAACATCCTTTCACTATAGTCAGTTATATATAATTTATTTTATTCTAAATGTTTCTAATACTAACTTATTTAATAGTATACTCATTTCCTGTCACTTACAAGATATAGGGCCCGATTCACAGAGCATTTTCCTATGGGATTGTGCCATTATAAAACGCTTCTGTGAATTAGGCCCATAAATACAGAGCTCCATTCCAATAAATGTATACAGTGTACAGAACAATTACACTCCTACGAGTCAAAGAAGAGGTTGGCTGACTGAACGTGTACATTTAGCTACTACTTGTTGGGCAAGAATTGATGTACGAACCCTGTGGGAGACTACACAACCCTTGTCCTCTTGGTATTAGGTAACCCACCCTTTGGTACAGGCCTGGACTAGGCAGGTTGGTAGTGTGACTGAGCAGCCAGGCTTATCTCAAGAGGGGTAAATGTAAGCTGTAGATCTGTAGCAATATCATCCACAAATACAAGTAGCCAAGTAACACGTTGTTAATGACTCCAATCAAGCATTCCCACTAAGTCAGTGCCTTGTCTGGGATTGCTCAAGGGAAGCCCTTATTTATATATTTTTATGACAAGTTATAACCTGGATGATGAACCCTTGTATAACGCTCCTCTCTTAGAATCCCCCTGACCCCACTGAGCCAAGAAGTAGGTTTGTTTTGCAAAGTAAAAAGGTTTATTTGAAAAATGAAACAATAGATATATATCACACTTTTATAATAAATTAATATTTGATATCACACTTAGACATATGACAGTGATCAACACTGGGTGTTGTTATACTAGCACACTGGTTTAATTACTTAGGAGTAGTATAGAGGATAAGGTAGCTGAGAATGCTTTATATGGTACAAGTAAATGCAAGGTGGAAAAGAAGCAACACAGGAAGAAACTTGATATGATTTCAGCAAAATGTAATAGAATCACTTTTCCCCTTTTGGCAACTCATCCCCCCCCCATATGCAATAGAAGATGGAAGAGAGAGCACACAGTTCTCAGGAATACAATCAAATGTACAATACAAATTCAGTTCCAATTCCGCCCCAGCAAGCTTAGAGAAACAGGGATGATTTTAAATGCAGGAAAAGTACTTTAAAGGTGATATGCAAAGAAGGGAAGATATGCTTAAAATGCTTTTAATTCCCTCTAGAGGTTCAGGGTGAGTGAGAGCTACTTTAAATTAGTTCAGGATCACTTTAGCAATGCTCTATGAATGGTTGTCAGGTTGCAAACAAATTTCAGCAAAGGAAAGCAAGAAGCTGCTATTTGACAAGTAAAGAAATGTGAGTCAAATCGCAAATCGCTGCACTTTTTCCGAGTGCGTCGAGCCCGATTACGGAAAAAGTGTAATGAATAGAAAGTCGGTTCTGGGTTTTGTTGGAAAGCCTAGAATCTTAGCTTTAAAATGAAAGTTAAATCTCGCTAGCAGAAACGGTCCAAGAAATACGGACGATTTTATGAAGGTGGTTTTTCAGAAATGAAATAATGATTCAAAATGGCAAAATTACACTTTTACAGGTTTAAAATCGGAGAAGGGACACACGATTCTATGATGCAGTTTTGGACAGGTTAAATGTTTTGAATCAGATTATTTTAAGCTAAGAGATGGGTTCTGCACAGTTCTAGCTGGGTACTCACTCCTAATTTTGGAAGGAATGGGCCTCGTCACGGATTTGGTCAACAGGTTGGCCTGGACTTCTGGGCGGTTTCTGGTACTGGTTCTCTGGTTCTGGATCTCTGGTTCTGGTCTGGTCAGGATCTCTGGTTCTGCTCACAGCGATCTGGTCTGGGTCCGGTCTGCGGTTCTGGATACAGCTCTGCTTTCTTGGTGTTTCTGGCACAGGGTTCAAGGCCAGAATCCGACAGCTCAGTCCGGCTGTTTGAATAATTTGCAAATGATTTTGAGGCCTGCTGAAAAAGGATTCAGCTTGTGGATTCAGGCCTCTCTGCTACAAGTTCTGGAGTCTGGATTCAAAGTTCTGGTCTCTGGAGATTGATGGATTTGAAGTCTGGAGTCTCCCGGCAAAGCGTCCCGCAAGAAAGTGGAAAGTGAATGTCCCTGTCTGGCTTCCAGTGGCTCTTTTTATGTCTTTTGAAAATGGGTGTGGATGCTAACTTTCTTTGCCCAACCCACTCACGATTTGATAGGTCAAGGATTTCTCTTTGACCTGATTTAAGAAGTGAGCAGTGAGTCAGATTGATGAGGTTAGGTTAATGGTCAGAGGATCCTCCCCTTGTCAAATTGCACACAAATCTATTTCTGATCCAAATACATATTTCCCAGATACATAATTTGTTGAAATTACATACACACATCATATATCACATAAGGTAATCTCTGTTCCAACTCTGATGTTTCTAAGAGCTTGGATTAAGAAATGACAACATTTTGCGCTTTTTGGTTGGTTTCCCAATATTGGACTTTTACCCAAATTTACACAGAGGTACCCTGTCTCTCTACACATATTCCAGTAAATTCCCATGTCTCTAGCTTAAACCCAGTGTCCGCAACATGAATAAATTGCGGGGTTCAGTCCCAGAACATTGTACGGAATTGAGTTTAGACTCAAATTGTAGGTACATATTCCATTTTAAGGATCTCCAAATTGTACATTCCTGTCATCTGGTTACAATTAGTTATCAGTGTTTTTATAAAACATATATTTGCCTTCAATTCAATTCACAAAAAGTGTCTGGCCCGCCCCTAGGAACTGGGTGAGTCAGGGATCACATGTCTCTTCTTCCAGGTAGAGCTCTGTTTACAGTCCACAACCAAATCAGCATATCCCATTCAATTGAAAGAGACTTTTGTGTTGGGTCCTGCAGGCTGGAGGAGAAACCCCTCCCTCTCAATTAACAGGGCCATGTGATATCCTGCCTCCTGGTGTGGGTCTCTGGGTTGTTAAGAGTTCTCAGGTAAGGCATGTCCTATGAACTTTTAATTACATAAGACCCCCTTCTGTTCACTGCACAGTTCTGCAAGACAGCTCTCCTGTCAGGATTTATAGAGCGCCAGCGCCGGTCGATGTCCAATGCCGGTACTGCACCTATTTTTGACAGCTGTCTTGAATTAATACATTTCAAAAGGAAAGGATTTTACTTGATAGTATATGATCTTTGCTTGACATGGCATTGATGTGGATCTGTGGTAGAGTAAAGTAAAACACTCAACCACAGTTGGATTTTTGTTTGGTGGTTCAGGGCCCATGATCTTAGCAATTTTTGACATTAATAAAAATGGGTTTTGAACAGAACCATCTTTCTTTGCACTGGTGGGTGGCAGGTCAGGGGACCATTTTGCTGTGCGCAAAACTGCTCGGTTCTCCAGGATTCTGGCGCAAATGTGGGCATTTACACCCTCTTGGATTTCCTAAGCCCACAGCACCAAATGTTGCAGCATAATAGTCCAAACGTGGGTCAGGACACCCAACAAGCCCCCCCGTCCAACTGTGCTTTGATTTCAAGACGAGGGGGAGTCTGGTGCAAAGGATGTTTTGATCCACGCGCTGGTATGTCCGCATCATCTTCTTCCAATTCCGCAGATGGCACAGTTCAGGATCTTTTTCTCCATCCGGTTCGATCGATCGGTTCACCTCGCCTGTCCTGATGGGAATATTGGGTGGTAGTCCGGGCCCCTCGGATCTTTGCTCCCGGTCCCCGGGTCGTTCTCCTTGGTCAGTCTCCATGGTTTCATCTCTCCTAGGATGATAAAGCAAAGCGGCAATACACATTCCTAGACATTTTTCCACCACTATTAATGGTGTGGCGAACATATACATTTTATACATCCGGATACATTTTGCAGTCTTATTTTAAAAAACAAGATATAACAGGAAACATTTTCATTCCAGAATCATGATATTTTAGAGACTATATGCGGGACATTTTAGGGTTGGAACTGAATTACTCTGGAGCGGCCCCCTCTGGGATTCCAGAGGATTCCTCCAGTTGCTGCAGAGTGTGCCTGGGATGGCAACACTTTAGCTGATTTATATGGACCCACTTGTCTTCCCCTTCCGCCAAACTACCTTTGGGGATGCGGATCTTGTATGCAACTGGGGAGACCTTGTCTATAATTTCAAAGGGTCCCTTCCATTTTTCGCTGTTTGGCCTGGTTCCTTTGGAAATTGTATAGATAGACCCGGTCCCCCACCTTATATTCCTTCCTGGTGGTTTTCAAATCATAGTGAGTTTTCATGCTATCAGCTGATCTTTCTAGATTCCGCTGAGCGTAGATAAAAGCATGTTGGAGGTGTTTCCTCAAATTCTCCACATACTCATGAGTTGATCAATGACTGCTCTTGGGTCCTGTATAGCAAATGCTGGGGAAGCACCATCTTGCGTCCAGTCATCAACTCAAATGGTGACATTTTGGTTGCAGATGAAGGGGTAGATCTGATGGCCATTAGGACCAGAGGTAATCGGATATCCCAACTTGGCCCAGAATCTGCCACAAACTTTTTTAAGATGCTCACAATGGTTCTGTTATAGTGTTCTACTGCCTCAGAAGAAGCTGGTCGGTAAGCAATGTGTAGCTTCCTTTTGACCCCCAGTATCTCCCACATCTTAGTCATTACTTCGCTGGTAAAATGGCTACCTCTGTCTGACTCAATCCTTTGAGGTAGACCAAAACTGGAAAAGATGTGATTAATCATCAGGGCAGCTGCTGTTTCTGCCTTGCAGTTTGGGGCCGGGAGACATTCCACCCACTTGGTAAACAAGCATGTGACCGTCAACATGTACTTGTTTCCCCTTAGACGAGCGAATCACAGGGCCTACGAAGTCGTTTTGCAAATCCGACCATGGCAGTGTCATCCCCCACTTTTGGAGAGGCGCACGTGTGTGAGGGATGATGGCTGAAATTGTGCACACACCAGACACTATTTCAAGTATTGGTCGAGGTCCTGCCCCATGTGTGGCCAGTATGCAACCTCTCTTAAGATCTCAAGTGTTGTATGAAACCCCCTATGACCGGCGGTGGCCGCATCATGGGCGTGACTTAACATCAGGCTTCGGAATGAGGTAGGGACCACCCACTGATCATGGCCAGCTTGGGATTTCCTTACCAACAAACTGTCTTGGATTCGGAACATCTTTGGACATTTCATCAACACTCTAAGGTCCTCTTTCCCAATGTAATTGGTATCTGTCAGGGGGAAGTTCTCAGGGTCCTCAATGTGTTGGTAAAACTTACCAATTATTGGATCCCCCTTTTGAGCCGTAATCAAATCAGCATCTGGGGTCTCCTTGCTCCATGTGCAGTTGAAAGATCATTGTGAGCATTTGTCTGGGACCTAGTGATAGCAGTGACCTGGATTTCCCCCAACAGGGACTCTATTTCTATTAGATCCCCTTGGATGGCCCCGGTTTTGGCCAGCTGATCAGCTAAGTCATTTCCAGTTTTGTCTGGTCCCTCTACTTTGGAATGACCCTTGATCTTTTTCCAGTAGATGGTCATCCCATTCGATGTGACCAGATCATCAATATTTTGGATCAACTTCCCATGTTTCAAGGGTTTTTTGTTAGCACATAACATGCCTGTGGTTTTCCAATTAACCAGGTGCTCCACAAACCCGTTCCGTACATAATCTGAATCTGTGATTATGACCAGTTCGTGGAGTTGATGTTGGACAGTAGTGAGGATGGCCTGATGCACAGCCATCAATTCTGCCACCTGACTACTTCGTGGACCGATTTTGTACCCAGCGGAGGGTTCTGGAGACTCCTTCACCCATGCATTCCCTAAGCCGGCCACTAGTTCTTTTTCCCCGTTGTTGTCAACATGGTAAGAGAATCCGTCCACATAGACAGTGGGCATCCCCTCACACTTGTCTTCTTCAAAGACTTTGTGTGGGGAATTAAGGTATGCCTCCATGTTGTCCATGATTTTTAGACCTTCGCCCTCGAGACAGTTTTCTCTGGCACAATCATGCAAGTCAGCCAGAGCTTGCGCGAGTAGACTCTTCTTGTTTTGGCCATATCTGACCTCCACAGGAAGGCCTTGCATTGACAGAATCCAGGAAATAATTTGGGAATTACTCACATTTCCGGCCCGGATTCTGTCACTTTGGAGATATTGCAGAGGCTGGTGTGGAGTCTCCACTATGATGTGTTCCCCCTGGATGAACGGGCGGTAATTCTTCAATGCCCACACCGTTGCCAGGAGTGCCTTCTCACAATCGTTGAATTTTTCCCCCACAGAGGATAAAGTTTTGCTCGCATAGGGGATTACTTTATTGACCTTGTCATGCTTTTGGTATAATACTGCCGCCAAGCACGTATTAGAGAACCCTGTCTCCAGGAAGAACTCCTTGTTTCTGACAGGGTAAGCTAGGCAAGGCGCTTGTGAGAGGCTTCTTTTGAGTTGTCTTACTGCCTCGGATTGTTCTGGACCCCATTCCCACTTGAGCCCCCCTTCAAAAGATGAATCAAGGGTCTAGTGATCTCTGCGTAGCCCTCAATGAACTTTCTGCTGTAATTAGTCAGTTCAAGGAGGCTCCTTAGTTCCCGCAGAGTCGTGGGGTCTTTCAGTTTCTGAAGTGCACACACTTTCTTTTCTTGGGGACAGAGAACCTGAGGAGTAATCTCATGCCCCAAGAAATTAACACAGGTTCTACACCACTGTGCTTTCTGAAAGGAAAGTTTGGCTCCGGCGGCCCTCAACTGTGTCAGAACATAACGGATCTCAGCTATATGTTCCTCCACAGATGAACTTTTGATGAGGACATCATCTACATAAGCCAAGTTACCCCTTGCACCCAGGTCGGGCATGGCCTTATGTAGGAAAATGTTGAACTCATTGCCGGAATTGAGGTATCCGAAGGGAGTCCGGGTCCATGTGTACTGCTGGCCCCCAAAGGTAAAAGCCAGTTTGTATTGGTCCTCCCTACTGACAGGCACGGTCCAGTATCCATTGGTCAGGTCTATTGCAGTGAATACCCGTGACCCCTGAATCTGGACCAGCCCTTGGTGAATGTAGGGCAGAGGCCATCGAGAAGTATGAACCCGTTTGTTGAGCTCCCTAAGGTTGGCACAGAGTCTCCACTGGCCGTTTGGCTTCAATATTCCCAGCACCGGATTATTGAAGGTGCTGTGGACTGGACGGATTATTCCCCGGGACGCAAGGTTCTTAATTATTTCAGTAAGGGACTCCATGGATGTGAGAGGCAAGCGATATTGCTTCACAAACACTGGAGTCATGCCAGGGTCTGTGGGAATTGTTGTTGTGTGGATGTCGGTGCGACCACAGTCATACGAATCTACCGCAAAGAGATCTTGGAAATCCAAGAAAACTTGTTTCAACTTTTGCTTCTGTTCCAGAGCCGCGCAGGCATCAGCTAGGTTGACTCTCTCTTCCACCATCTGCCTGAAGCCTGGAAAGACCTCTGGTTTTGCTATCTCAGCGGCCTCCTCCAGCTGGGTGGAGAAGTCCCTGGTCAGAGTGCTGATTTGGACCAGAGGCTTCAGGTGGGAAAGGCAGCCCTCATGGACCTGGAAAATCACCTCATCCCCTCTGAAGTCACAAGTCACATCTTCCTTGCCATAAGGGCAGGAAGTGTACACCAGGAAGTTCCCCCCATGCCGGTTAAAGATCCTGCCTGGTGTTGTATTGTCATCACTGTCACTGTCAAAACAGTCCTTGGGGATTGGTCCTAACAGTTCATTTCCTAAATCAATGGAGAAATGTCAGTCATCAACCGCCATTCCAATAATGGTGCCCGCGGCTAGAGTAATACTCTTTAAGTCACTGTTATCCACCTCTATTGGAATGGTGTCATGTTCTATGTTGACTAATGGTGTTGGGTTTACCCCCAACCCTTGCTGTTGGAGAGAAGCATTTAGATGAATATAAGCATCAGGGTTTTTCCATTTTTGTCCTCTTTCAACTTTCACTTCCAGGTGGAATTGTCGGGTCCTTTCTGGGATGGTGACTTCCTCCTTAATCTGAATTTCAACTGCATAAGGTAGCAATTGAGCTGACCTAAAAGCTTTTTCTGGATCATCGAAGCCCATGGGATTATCCGCTAATCGGGACCAAGCTTTGAAGTTTATTAGGTCCAAACTAATGGCAAAGCGATTGAGAATGTCACTGCCTAAGTAAAAGGCGGCAGTGACGTCTCGCACGACCCAACAATTATGGACTATGCTCTTGTTGCCAATGGAGATTTTGAGCATACACCTACTTGGCAGGAGATGTTTGGAATTGGGTGTTTCCATATCCATTTCCCATTTGTCTATCAGTTTGAATGTGGTAATGGCTGGACCTTTTGGGAGTTGGCGGAACATGGCTTCGCTGATGAAGCTCTTACCGTTGTTCACACAAACTCGAGCGAGAACAGAGTCCTTCCCATCATTTAACGGAACAGGGATGAACAACTGCTCTCCCATTTGCTGAATATCAGCCAGGCTCTGAGCTGATTTCACCTCTTTCTGGACTATCGGAGTGGGAATGTCTGATTGTGGATTAGTAAAGAATTTCAGAGTATTTCCTTCCAGTGTGGAATACCACCTTAAACTGGAAGGAAGGTTGATTTTCAGAAATAGAGAGGACCCCCCATCACCAGTCTGTTGTCCTACTGCTATTACTGTCACGTCTGGAATTTGGTTGTTCTGGAAGTGAAATTCTACTTGGTAAGATTTTTGTTCAACCATGTGGCAGGTGCCGTTTAAACTAACATGGTTGACACTCTGTTTTAATTTTATTGGTCGGCTAGTCTGGGTCCAGAGGACCTTGTTTACGCAATCTATTAGGGGTGACAACCTTCTCAGGAGGTCATTCCCTAGTAAACAAGGGGTGCCCTCTGGAGTCACTACTATGACTGGGTGTTTCACCTTGTGTCGCCCAATTTTGATGTCCAAGTCTGCAGTCCCCTCGACGGGAATTTCCTTCCCGTCAAAGTTCTGGAGTTGTCCAGGAAGAGAGGTGAGAGGAATACGGTAATTCTACCCCCTTCCTGCATTTAGTTCATCAAAGGCCCTTTTGGACAGAAGAGTAGCTTGGGATCCAGTGTCCACCAGTGCCAAAATTGTACCTGCCCCTGTACTTGTACCGGGCATAGTATCTTCCCTCCTTCTCCTCAAGGGGGCACAGATAATGCACATTTTTGGACAACTGGTGGGCTAACCTTCTGGTTTTGGACATTGAGAGAAAAGAAATCTTGGCAGAATTCTGCGGAGAGCCTTGGGAATCTGAAAGAAAAAGTTGGCAACTGGAAATGGTTTTGGGTTCCCCTGGTTCCGGTTCTGGGCCACCCCCCCTTTTTGGAGGCAGTCATCAGGATGGGTTTGACCCATGGGATTTTGATGCTGTTGGTTCTGGGATAGGATGATGGGCGGCGACAGCTCAATCCCCACATCTACCCAGTCTGGGTTGGAATCCCTTGGGACCCATTTTTCCTTGGGAGGAGTTCCCCATCTCTGCAGGAGAAGATCCTTTTCCCAGGATCCTCTGAGGATCCCTCTACCTCAAATTGGAAGACCTGTACCTCCTCCACAAAATGGGTCTGTTTGGGTCCTTTGTTTCTCCTACCTCCTCTCTGCTCCTTGGGTGGCAGTCTTCCAGGGGTAGGAGACTTTGTTTCCGGTTCCTGGTTTTCCAGGGGCTGTTTACAAGTTGGGAAGGAAGCTTCCTCCAAGGCTTTACACACCCCTTCCCCTTGTGCCTCCTCCCTGGGAACCGGTGGGTTATCGGGGTGCTGCCCCCGTCATTGTTCTGGAGCACTAGGTCCAGAGTTTGGGGCATTCTGTGATGGCATGCCCATCTGAGGGTTCTGTTGAGACCTCAGCATGCGGCCCAAATCCTGTGCCATGTTCTGAACCTGGTGCTCTAACTGGGAAACCCGCTCAGGCTGATACGGGGTCCTGTTTTCTCCCCCGGGCTGATCCCGGGAAGGGTAGCTATCCTTTTCTGGTAGTACCCCTGGTTGGGAAGATTTGGGTACCCCTCCAC
This sequence comes from Ambystoma mexicanum, assembly GCF_040938575.1. Lineage (NCBI taxonomy): Eukaryota > Metazoa > Chordata > Amphibia > Caudata > Ambystomatidae > Ambystoma > Ambystoma mexicanum. The sequence goes on along the minus strand of NC_090930.1, from coordinate 706,050,161 downwards.
CCTTGTCCTCCCCTCTCCCGGATTAGGTTGTCTGGGCTCAGGAAAGTGGGGGAAGAAGGATGGATGATTTTGGGGCTGGAAGTTGGGTGGATACCTGGGCAACAAGTTCTGCCCAGGATTTTGTGAATTTCTGCCCTCCTTAGGGAAGTGCGGAGGGAAGTTCCCTGGGTTGGGCGCTTGGTTGGCTCCCCCCCCTTGGGCCGGAGGAGTCCACACATAACCCAGGATTGGTCTGTTTCCCTTGTAGCGGGGACTTACATAGTCAGGGGAGCGAGGAACCCCATTTGTGGGATTACCTCCTTGACTCTCGGTCTGTGACTGGCCCGAGGGCCTTCTGGGATGTGAATTGTTCGGTGCAGGTAGGTTTTTAGGCCCCCCATCTCCAAATCTAAAACGGGGGCAACCTTTACCTCTGCCACCTTGGCAGCAGCAGGGGTGCTGTTGGTTTTGGGGTTTTTGGGCTGATTCTTATTTTCCACCGGTTTCTGCACCTCATAGATGCGGGTGGCTTGCTCAATGATCCAGTCTAAGGATCCTTTCTCGTGAAAATCTCTCACAAGCTTGGTCATTATGTATTTGGGTAAGGCATGGAAAAACGTATGAACAAATTCCTTACTGTCGGTGCGCACCCTTTTGGTAGTCTGCGCAAAAGCACTCTTTAACTCCTGCACAAATTCTTGTGGGGCCTGATCCTCCCCACATTGCAAATTGTAGGCTGCCTTGCGAGCCTCTTGAGGATTTCTATGAACAGAAAAATGTATCAAGATGGCCGCCCTATAGGTGGACCATCTTGAATGATTTTGGTCCTCCAGCCCCGCAAAGAAACTGGAGTATTCTGGGGAGAATGTCCATTTGACATACTGAATGCAGCCACTGCTGTCCTTCAAATGGAAAGTCTCCATCATTTGCTCATAGAGCTCCAAGTGTTCCCAAACAGAATACTTGGTGTTCTTGTGATAAGGCGTGATGACACTCCTGATTGCCTTGATCTGCTTTAAGGGCTCCTTAAGCAAGGCCCTTTTTGCCTTATTGGCCTTTTTAGTTCGGGTAACCCTGGTCCATTCATCCTCTGACTCAGAAGCACTGCTCCCAGAGGTTCCCGTCTGATTCTCCAGGCTCTCCCGGATTCTGCGAGCCTGAGAATGGCTGGCATAATGTGGGGACCTGGTCTCCTGTGTCCTGGGCCGCTCAGTGGAGTCTTCAGATCCCTCCTTGCTGCCAGGATTTGATGGGTCCCCCCCACTGAGGGGGGGTTTTCAGGATGCCGTTAGTGGGCCTACTCTCCTGGGGTTCCCCACTAAATTGCACTGTGCTTAGGTGCCCACACCCGGATACCCGCCCATCCATTCCTGGGAGGTACTGGCCTATGAACCCCATACTTTTGGCTGGATAGTAATCTGCCCTCCCTGTGGCCCTGTGCTCATGTGCGCCAGGGGACATGGGGGTGGCAGAGTCCAAGGACTGGGAGAGATGAAGGCCTCTGGTACTAGGGCTGCTGAGGTTATGCTCAGGTGTTTCCCTTTCCCAGCGAACTTCATCTCTGTCAGCCCCTGCTCCCTGTTGCAATGCAAGAGCCTGCTCTTTCAGTTCCTCAGTTAAGTCCTTACTAGACTCTATCAGTCTCTCCTGCATGGCTACCTGTTGCTGGAGCCTATCAGTGTGCTGACAGAGAGCCTCATTTTCTCTCTGCGCTTCCTGGTTGGTCCTGGAATACTGGGCCAGTCTTTGCTGCAGGGTGGTTATCTCCTGGGCACTGGCCTTACTGGCCTGCTCCTTTCTTGTCAGAGCATCTTCCACCCTCCTGGTGTGCTCTAACAAGTTCTGATGCTCTTTTTGGAGGTCACCCAGTCCCTGGAGGGCCAAGTGATTTTCTTGAATTTTTCTTTTTAAGTGGCACACTTCCTGGCCTAAGGTATCCCTTTCCTGAGTAAGAGCCTGCATTTGTGCCGCCAGGTCGTCCCTCTGCCGTTGAAGGGCACCAGCTTTCTGGCGCTCTTCATCAAACTCTGCCTGGGTATCCAGGTCTTTCAAAATCAATGTATTGCTTTCCTCTTTCTCTCTGTCTAGTTGGATTTGCAGGGTGGCTACCTGCTCTGTGCATGCCCTGTTGAAATTGATCTGTTGCTCCAGCTTTTTCTGGCACTGCAGTAAGAAGTTCAAACTGTCTTGGTGCTCCTTCTGCAAGGGCAAAATTCTGGTATCATGGTCAGCCTTTTCCTGTTGCAGGATATCCATATCCTCCTTTATTTTAATGATGTACTGTCTACTCTCATTTTCGGACTCCTGGCTTCTGTGCAGCCTCTGCTCAGAAGAGTCCAGATCAGATTGGGCCTTCTGTAATGCCAGCAGTTGCCTACTCGCCAGATCTTGGCCTTCAGCACATTTGTCTTGCATGGCTCCCATATATAGATATAAATATGCCGCTACGCTGGAAATCTTGTTGTGCTCATCCTTGGCCTTGGGGGCCATATATAGTTCACTCAGGGCCACATGTAAGGGACCCTGATTTCTCCATTTATATGACCCTGTTTCAGTGATCTGGGGTGCGATTGCCTGCAACCAGACCGCCTGGTCCTGATGAGCCCACTCACCTCTCACAAATAGCTGATGTAAGAGGTGTTCTCTGGCTATTTTGATATATACCAAGGTCGTCATTCTGGAACTTGATTTCCTTCCTGACTTACAGAAGTTTGTATTTCATTTTGCAAAACAGACCGTTTCCTTAGAGCGTTCCTTTGAGGGGTGTTTTTACAGTGTAAAACGGCATGGTGTCCAACAGAATTTATATATCTTGTCAGTTAGCACACTGTATTAATCTGCACAAGTGATAGATCTAATCCAGAATCCCCGGCTACGAGCCCCCACTCTGTTAATGACTCCAATCAAGCATTCCCACTAAGTCAGTGCCTTGTCTGGGATTGCTCAAGGGAAGCCCTTATTTATATATTTGTATGACAAGTTATAATCTGGATGATGAACCCTTGTATAACACCCCTCTCTTAGAATCCCCCTGACCCCACTGAGCCAAGAAGTAGGTTTGTTTTGCAAATTAAAAAGGTTTATTTGAAAAATTAAACAATAGATATATATCACACTTTTATAATAAATTAATATTGATATCACACTTAGACATATGACAGTGATCAACACTGGATGATGTTATACTAGCACACTGGTTTAATTACTTAGGAGTAGTATAGAGGATAAGGTAGCTGAGAATGCTTTATATGGAATAAACTCGATATGATTTCAGCAAAAGGTAATATAATCACTTTTTCCCTTTTGGCAACTCATCCCCCCCCTATGCAATAGAAGATGGAAGGGAGAGCACACAGTTCTCAGGAATACAATCAAATGTACAATACGAATTCAGTTCCAATTCCGCCCCAGCAAGCTTAGAGAAACAGGGATGATTTTAAACGCAGGCAAAGTACTTTAAAGGTGATATGCAAAGAAGGGAAAATATGCTTAAAATGCTTTTAATTCCCTCTAGAGGTTCAGGGTGAGTGAGAGCTACTTTAAATTAGTTCAGGATCACTTTAGCACTGCTCTATGAATGATTGTCAGGTTGCAAACTAATTTCAGCAAAGGAAAGCAAGAAGCTGCTATTTTTGACAAGTAAAGAAATTTGAGTCAAATCCCAAATCACAGCACTTTTTCTGAGTGCGTCGCGCGCGATTACGGAAAAAGTATAATGAATGGAAAGCCTAGAATCTTAGCTTTAAAATGTAAGTTAAATCTTGCTTCTAGCACAAACAGTTCAAGAGATACGGACGATTTTATGAAGATGGTTTTACAGAAATGAAATAATGATTCAAAATGGCAAAATGTCACTTTTACAAGTTTTAAATCGGAGAAGGGACACACGATTCTATGATGCAGTTTTGGAAAGGTTAAATGTTTTGAAACAGATTATTTTAAGCTAAGAGATGGGTTCTGCACAGTTCTAGCTGGGTACTCACTTCTAATTTTGCAAGGAATGGGCCTCGTCACTGATCTGGTCAACAGGTTGGACTGGACTTCTGGTCTGGTCTGGTCGGGATCTCTGGTTCGGCTCACAGCGATCTGGTCTGGGTCCGGTCTGCGGTTCTGGATACAGCTCTGCATTCTGGGTGTTTCTGGCACAGGGTTCTAGGCCAGAATCCGACAGCTCAGATGGATTTGAAGTCTGGAGTCTCCTGGCAAAGCGTCCCGCAAGAAAGTGGAAAGTGAATGTCCCTGTCTGGCTTCCAGTGGCTCTTTTTATGTCTTTTGAAAATGGGTGTGGATGCTAAGTTTCTTTGCCCAACCCACTCACGATTTGATAGGTCAAGGATTTCTCTTTGACCTGATTTGAGAAGGGATCAGTGAGTCAGAGTGATGTGGTAGGTTTATGGTCAGAGGATCCTCCCCTTGTCAAATTGCACACAAATCTATTTCTGATCCAAATACATATTTCCCAGATACACAATTTGTTGAAATTACATACACACATCATATATCACATAAGGTAGTCTCTGTTCCAACTATGATATTTCTAAGAGCTTGGATTAAGAAATTACAACATTTTGCGCTTATTGGTTGGTTTCCCAATATTGGACTTTTACCCAAATTTACACAGAGGTACCCTGTCTCTCTACACATATTCCAGTAAATTTCCATGTCTCTAGCTTAAACCCAGTGTCTGCAACATGAATAAATTGCGGGGTTCGGTCCCAGAACATCGTACGGAATTGAGTTTAGACACAAATTGTAGGACATATCCCATTTTAAGGATCTCCAAATTGTACATTCCTGTCATCTGGTTACAATTAGTTATCAGTGTTTTTATGAAACATATATTTGCCTTCAATTCACAAAAAGTGTCTGGCCCGCCCCTAGCAACTGGGTGAGTCAGGGATCACATGTCTCTTCTTCCAGGCAGAGCTCTGTTTACAGTCCACAGCCAAATCAGCATATCACATTCAATTGAAAGAGACTATTGTGTTGGGTCCTGCAGGCTGGAGGAGAAACCCCTCCCTCTCAATTAACAGGGCCATGTGATATCCTGCCTCCTGGTGTGGGTCTCTGGGGTGTTAAGAGTTCTCAGGAAAGGCATGTCTTTTGAACTTTTAATTACATAAGACCCCCTTCTGTTCACTGCACAGTTCTGCAAGACAGCTCTCCTTTCAGGATTTATAGAGCGCCAGTGCCGGTCAGTGTCCAATGCCGGTACTGCACCTATTTTTGACAGCTGTCTCGAATTAATACATTTCAAAAGGAAATGATTTTACTTGATAGTATATGATCCTTGCTTGACATGGTATTGATGTGGATCTGTAGTAGAGTAAAGTAAAACACTCAACCATAGTTGGATTTTTGTTTGGTGGTTCCGGGCCCATGATCTTAGCAATTTTTGACATTAATAAAAACGGGTTTTGAACAGAACCATCTTTCTTTGCACTGATGGGTGGCGGGTCAGAGGACCATTTTGCTGTGCGCAAAACTGCATGGTTCTCCAGGATTCTGGCTCAAATGTTGGCTTTTCCGCCCTCTTGGATTTCCAAAGCCCACAGCACCAAATGTTGCAGCATAATAGTCCAAACGTGGGTCAGGACACCCAACAACGTACACTCAAGGATTGTGTTATAAATAATTATTTATTTACTTAACAGCAGTTTTTAAATAAGCATTCTTTAAAAAGTGCAATATATGTAACAATAAAAAATACTTTAAAATACTTTTCCAGAATCAACACAAAGCTAGTAGATACTCTTTAGATATGCTTCTTACACACTTTCTACACCCTGAGGCAATTTCACTAACTAGGGCAGTAATGACATTTATATATCACTAGTACACCTTGTAGATTGTGAGGTTTTTAGAAAGGAAAGGTTAAGGGAAGGAAAATGGTTAAAAAGTGTCCAATGAAGTCTAGATAAAAATCTTTCCCAGCAATAATGGTTAAAAACCAAGTTATCACCTAAGAGCGACAGTAAGTATCAAAGTCAAATGGACTAGAAGAGTCTGCAGGGATCCAGGACATCCAATGTCAATGGGAGCCCAGCCTATGGAGCTGAGGCACTTCTTAGATAGGAAAGTCTTGCACCAAGTTAGAGAGTTTGTTGAAGGAAAAACACTGTAGATTCACAAGCTGTTACACTTGTGAAGGGTAGAGCTGAAATCCAACTCTAGAAAAGTAGCTACTGCAAGTCTCAACTGAGAAGAGCAAAGCTAAAGACACTGAGGTAAGTACCCCGAGCCGGAACAGTCCTTTTGGTTAGCAGAAGAGTGGTCCAGTTGGCTTCTGACTGGTTGCAGTGATGCAGATCCTGCATTCCTGGGCCTCAGTCATGGGCACAAGAATGAGAATGTCTGGAGGTCAGCGGCAGGTATGGGCTCTTTTCAGATCAGCGGCACTTTGTATTTTCAGCGCTCAGTAAACAGCATCACTACAGATCTTGGAAACCGGTTGGGCGTCCATCACTCCTTGAGTCCTGCACTCTGGTGAGGGTACTCAAGATCTGCTCGTCCTGCTTCTGGAGGCCAAGGGGAAACTCGTGGAGCTTCTGAACGGATCACAGATGTTGCACTCAACTACAGATTTCTTGACCCCCGGCACTTGGTTCCTGCAGCAGCAAAGAAGTACAGCCAGTCAGGGAAGATGGTCCAGTGGAGTTTGTCTTGGGGGTTAGTTGGTCCCACTAACCCAAGGGAAGAAGCCGTACCTTCCGGAGCTTCTCTTGTTGATTAGAAAAAGGAGTTTCAGCACAGCTGCAGGGTTTCACCGGGAAATTCAAGGAGCCAGGAGGATGCAGCAAGCTTTGTTCATGGTTTCTTCATTGGATTGTTCTTCCCAGTGGTCAACTCTGTCTTCAGTCCCAAAACCCTCACCTTATAAGCAGGTTTATTCCAATCATGCACAGCCTAGATGTCACTCAAACAGAAGGTGGCTGTCCTGGAAGGACAGCCAGCCACACAATCAGTACTGGGTGCATTCAGGCATTCCTAAAAACAAAGGACAGGGGAATTTCAGGAACCTCCCTCACTTCCTGCCCTTCCAAACACACTGGAGTCAGAGGCAGGTTTCAGTACTGAAACCCGCCAAAGGCAAAATTAACAAAGGGCTCAAACCTGGCTTGGTGCGCAGAGTGAAACCCAAGAAAGATCTCACAAACAGAAAATGGTGAAAAAAGAAGACTGGGGCAATTTTCACAAAATGGTCACCCATGGGTGCTATACGGCAGCTGAGGATTCAGCCTATAGTAGAAAAGCACAATGGTAGGAAAATTAAACCACTGCCACCAGCCATTTAAAGTAGTGAGCGTATCATATATTTTTCTTTACATGAGTAGGTGGGATAAGGAGATACTAGGTAAGCCCCAGGCACTCCACTTAAGATGGTGTGTGCTGGACCTACAAAGAGAAAAGGTAAGTAAAGTCAATTACACTTTACTATTCTTGGGAACAGTAGTTCACACAAGAAAAGGTATTTTAACCTTATGAGAAATCGAAAAGGATGTCTTTGTGACACTGCACTGAAGGAGCGGTGTGTCACCATACAAAAAGTACATGCTTATGGAGTTTGTCAGACTCCAAAAACAAAGTAAATACATAATCCAAATCAGGTAAAATCACACGAGAGAGTGAGAAAAAAGGCTCACTCACTCCAGGGTTAAAAGTGAAAAGTCCCGCAAAAGTGCTGGAGGTCTCTAAGGTGGGAGGAATTAAGCACTAAAACGAGAATTCTCCCTAACACTACCAGGGCACTTTTTTGTTATAGCCCTGCTAGGCACCTAATGCTGACAGTGGAATTGGAGGTTTGCTAATATAATCTCCATTTATAAAATTGACCTTTGATTCTTGCGGGACTGCCACTCTGTCAATAATTAATCATAATGCTTTCTGTAGGGGCAAAGACACTTTTACTGGGTTATGTACAGGAATGTCCTCTACAAAATGCTGCCCATCTCAGTGAATGCATACACCTTCCCTTACATCTGTTGCTGGTCAAGTGAGAGCAGCAGCTTCTGTAAAAATAGCTGATCAGCTCACATGAAGCCTCTCCATACGTGCACATGCCAGGGGCATTGCTGAGAGTTACAATACCGGGGGCATCAAGTGTACTAAATTAAGATTGTATTTATTCTTTTTAAGCATTTGTTCAGTTTCATACATTATCAGCAATGGTTAAAACATGTTCAAGTAGATTAGTTGCAAACAAGACATCCCTGACTGTTAATCTGAGGAAAACAATTCTGTTCTTTCCACTCTGTATTCGAGATTAACCATCAGTGCACGGATGAGAATAATTAATTATTGTTGATGCAGCTGAAGCAGTCTTGTCCTTCACTGGGCTTGCCTCTGCCAGAACACATCCAATCTTAGTCAGTCAAGTCAAATTCAGCTCACAGTATCTCTACATGAGAGCAATCATCATTTTGGCTTTGCTCATAACGGTACTAACAGTGATCAACAACTGTAAGCATACATGCCCAAACATTTTTGGGACCTAGAGATCCTTCCCCACAGTAGCTGCTGCCCCAAACAGATGCTCTCAACACTAGGGACAGGAGCAGTATGCACAGCCATGCATTCACATTTAATTCATTTTCCCGTGTGCATGTGCACCCACATTCTAAAATATTCATGACTGCACACAAATGCAACAGCATTCACGCTGCACTAATTCTCACATTCCCACATTCACACACATGCTACAAGGACACAGACCCTCAAATAAATGAATACATGCATACATGTATGCATGTTTTTAATTTTGCCCTTACTTGAAGACACCCACCATTGCCAGCACCATCAAACACTGCATGTTTCTGCGCCTCCCACATACTCCACTCAAACGAACCAATAAGCATGAAAATGTGAACATCAATACTACCTCTACCTTCCTGCTTCCTGACTACCACATTGGAACCTGGGCACCTCAAATTCATATCCCAAGCCCTCTTAATGCTATGGGAGGCACAAGAGCACCCAGTTCACACAATCGGGCCTGGGGATCCACAGCTTGTGGCCTACCAGAGCCCCCCACAACCCCTGCAGTCCCCTTGGTGTGGGGGGCTCTGTAAGATCCGTACTGGGACCAAGCAAACCTAAGGTGCGAGATCAGCACTGACTTAAAAAAGTAGAAAAATTAAAAAGGCACAAGCACCTTTTAAATTTTTTGTTAGTAGTGCCGAGCTCAAACATTTGTTTTCTTCACGTGCACAGAGGCATACACTCTGTTGGTTGCTAGGCAACCAAGAGCACGCCTGCCAACACGAGATCAGATTAGTACATCTCTGGGCCTGATTCTCAAGTGGGTGTTAAGTACCAAAAAGGTTGTTAAAAGAGTTAACAACCTTTTCGGTACTTAAGTCATGTCCTGAAGGTGGAGCATTCGTCCGAAGTCAGTATGAATGTGCCATTTTCTTAATATATGTGGCGGTTGCTAGGATGGGTGGGAAACCAACCTAGCAACTGCCACGTTACCCACCACTTAAGACAGGTTGTCTTGTGGCACTCCTCCACTTTTAAATGTGCGCTAAAGTGGCACACGTAAATGGTACAATTTTGGTGCTGGTATTGTGGAGGAGTGCCACAGGAAGCGGTCACATTGCAGGTGGGTGGCCAAACATTGGTATTTGGGGGGTGGGGTGGGATGGGTGGGACAGTACTGCGCAAAAACAGCACAGACAAATGTCGCTTTCCATGCTGCATACTGTGGTGGAAGGAGTGAACATATCCATATTTCTACCAGAGTACAGCAGCATGGAGTGGGACAGGCATAAAGAATGTTATTTTGAAGCTGTATATTTTGCAGGAATCTTTTGCAGGAAAGTGCTCATGTATCCCCATGTTCTCAGCAGCACTTTCGTAAAATAACGATGATGTTATTTTACAAAAGTGCTGCCGAGATTTTTCCATTGCGACCGTTGTGCCCAAAAACAGGCGCAATGAACATGGTGCACGGTCGTGCACTATGAAGACGCCCAAGCCCACTTGAGAATAGAGGTGGAACCTGGGCGTCCTGATTTGGAACATTGAATCATGCTCTTTAGCACGCTTACTGTGTCAACTTGAGAATCGGGCCCTCTGTCAATGGCCTGCCCCAGAGACTTGCCTCAATGAGGTAAGTTCTATGACTATGCAATTTGTTGTGACTCTCGGTCATCTGTCCAGAAAGCGCAGGTTTTGGTGAAGTGGCAGTTTACATCAGTAACATTTAAACCACAATCATTTTAACAGAGTGTCAATATTAAACAACCATCTGTTAAGCACCAACCTGGTTGTGGCCTCGAAGCCCCAACCTTTCAGTCAGGAGCCACATGCACCAACTGCTTGTGCCAAAAGGCTGCTTGGAAAAAGCCCTTTAAGCAGGGCCTGTTATAGGAATCAGAGAAAACTAACCTTTGCTTTTTTGTTTTTTAACAGGTTTATATTGGCACAGCCAAATTACTCCGTTTAAACCCAGGAACAACACAGCGCTGGATTTGGAATTAATTTACTGAGGATAGCAGGGAGGAGGGGGTTCTGGGAAAGTGTGTCTGTGACCAGCCCCATTTTTCTATTGTAAACATCTTGTCTCCCTAACTAAATAATAACAATAGAAAATGTGCAGGGCATTATTGATACCAGCACTTCTCTTATTTGTACTTGCTTTGCATGTGTAGCTTTTTAATGTGTGCAATAGTGCTAGGGAGGGGATTTAAAATTCTTAATTTGGCACTACATCTTGCACAACATGTTCTCTCATTCCTGGGTGGCAGTTCTCCCAGTCTATAGCTGCCACCAGTTTGACAATTTCTGTCATTGATTAGCAGCTAAAGCAATATCAGCAAACCAAAATGTAACTGGAGCTAGAAGGCTATGCATGCAAATATATACTAATGAGTGTGTGCGTGCCCTCATAACTGCATAAACAAAATGCTGTCTTTGTTCTTCTTTATATGTTCGACATGTTCAATTGTTAAATCAAGCCTACACAGTCTTGAGTAATAGATCAATGGGGCTGCCTACTGGTGCTAGAATTGAAGGGCTCCGATTGGATGGCCTCCCTTTTCACCAATCATGTCCACAAATCAGGAAACAACTCTGCTTGGCCTCATTTATCATTTGGTCATGGTTTTAATTTGAGTTCCCCATGGGTAACACCCATAGGGTGCTTAAATTATAAACAAAATTCAAAAGAATGCATCAAAGGGGTTGATAACTGCAGATTATAACAGGAGAGGTAGCCACGGGGAGCTGAAATGCAAAATATCAACTGAAAAGCTATTAATTGCTTATTGACAACATGGTTCTAATGCAATGGAACCAGAGTAAAAAGGCAATGAGGAGATACAAATTCTGCTGAATAGTAAAAGAGGCCTGAGGGTGGAAATGGCCAAAATGCCAGCAACGGCAGCCTGTACTGTGCATGCTGCAAAGGGCACACTTAATGTCCTAAATTAAAGGAGTATGTTGCTGTTTCATTAGACTTCCAACATGGGGAAGCTGCTTGGGACCCACCTGAGGCGCTGGGCCTGGTTCAACAAAAAGTGTTGAAAGGCCCCAATGCCGTCCATTCATGCAGGAGTTTAAAATGTATATTTATTTGCTGGAGGGTGACAATAATAAGTGTTTTTTTTCATGAGTGTTACTAGCATAGATTGTTTTTGCAGCTTTGTGGGAGATTTAGAGTTACACTACTGGCAAAGATTCTGTCTCCATGTTCAGGAAAGTGATTGGGCTGTTCCCATACTGGCACCGATTGTGTCCACAGTGTCATGACATGTATTTACACTGACCTTTACTGGTACAGATGTTCTCTCCAGCTTTCTGAAAGTTATTTACTTTTACCATTACTGGCAAAGACAGATTGTGGTTGCAGCTTCATATAAGTGATTTACAGTTGCACTGCTTGCGTGTGTTGTGAACACAGGCATCATGAAAATATAATGAAATGCTCCCATGCATTGTTGGTGAAATAGCATCAGTTGAATTTTTTCATGTCTTACCCTAGAAAAACAATTGTAATGGCTTTTTACAGCATTTTTCTCAATGTTTTGCCATAAAATGTACCATTTTAAAACATTATTTTAAGCATGTTTTCTGGAGAGAACCCCACCTATACATGTTACATTTCTAGGGCTCCCTCATTATGCTCGGTTGCCTAGACTAATTTGTGAGAGATGGTAATGCCACTTCACTAAAAATATTCACCTGCCATCACTGGCCTTAAGTAATTTACAATGGCAGTACCCACTCAGTAGCCACCCACCCTACCGGCACAAGAAATTTGCCTCTAGCATCAGCATGTGCATAATTTATCATTTTACTGGTCTACGCATATTGGAGGCTGGTACCTTTGGGCACCAGGGGAAGGGCATCTCTATCCCCTTGTTCCTGTACAAGGGGAACGATGAAGAGCTTGATTATTAAAATTGTATTTTATTGGACACTTGTATGGTGCCAATAAACAGGTGTTTTCAGGCGCCACTAAAAAAAAGTGGGCTGGGGGAGCATGGGAAATCATGAGAATACAACACAAAGAAACAAAAAAAACAATGTTTATATTGGTCTTGTGACAATCCTACCATGCAAGTGCACTAAGAAGGTGATAAGAGCAAGGGGCAGGGGTGTAGAGGGATACGTCTAGAAGTGGGGTGTCCCAATGGGGGGGCTGCCAAGTTCTGGATGGGCTGAGGTAGTGAGTGAAAGGGAAAGGAGGGGGAAGGAAGAGTGCAGTGGACAGGAGGACTAAGTTGGGATAGTCTGGGAAGGTGAGGCCAAAGGTAAATACTGGCAGGGGATTCTGGGGGGGGGACTGTGGGGGGTGGCCTCACCCTTGTATGACTATGAAGGGAACATGCCTCAGTCCAGCAGCAGATTGGAAGTTAAGCAAGGGAGGGGGAAAGGGAAGGAAGAGGAGAAAATGAAGGTCTTGAGAAGTTTTCAGAATTTAAGAAGATCCAGTTCAAGTATGAGGGCAGGGTGGAGGCTGTTCTAGAGGTAGGTGCTTTCTCTGCTTGGAGAAACCTTTGACCTGCAGAGAGTTGGAGCCAGAGGACCTGAGGACTCTGCCTGTGAGCTATTTCGGGAGATGAAGCTGGATGTAGAGCGGTCCCAGGATCCAGACTGCCTTATGGATGATGCAGAGAGTCTTGAATGTGATATTTGCAGTCACCAGGAGCCAGTGGAGATATTCTAGGGCTGGAGAGATACAGCCCCTGGGCTTGAGGCCAAGGATAAGCCTTGCAGTCCTATTATGGATTAGTTGATGGGGGTGAAGGGAGGAAAGAAAAAGGTTGAGGAAGAGGCTATTGCAGTAGTCAAGTCTATAGAGAACGAGGGCTCTGGAGACATTGAGATTCTGGGGGAAGGTAGAATGCCCCTGAGTAGATGAAGCTGAACATTTGACTCCTTGGCAAGGTCCGTGATGTGTCGAGAGAAGGGGAGAGAGCAGTCAAAGAAGATCCCAAGAATTTTGGCTCAGACGTTGGTGAGTGGAGTGGACCCAAGGAGTCTGGCCAGAGAGTGAGGGGGGAAACTAGGAGTAGGCCTCCCAATGAGAAGGACATCTATATTACTGCATTGAGGCAGCGATCATTGGCAGAGCACCATGCCTGAATAGCAGTCAGACAGTCAGGTATGAGGGAGGGAGAAGAGGAGGTAGGGGAGGGAATTTGGAAAGAGAGCTGTGTGTCGTCTGCGTAACACTGGAAATGAGGGGAGTAGGTGGCGATCAGGTGGGCCAGAAGGGCCAGGCAGATGTTGAAGAGCCATGGCAATAGTATAGAGCCCTGAGGGCCGCCACAGGTAGATCGTGAGGTGGAGGAGAGAAAAGGACCCATTTGCACTTGGGATGGTCTGTTAGAAAGAATGCCATGTAGTGTTGCCTATCACAGAGACGGTTTATGAGGATGAAGTGGTTGACAGTGTAAAAATCTGAGGAAATATCAAGGAGGATCAGAACAGAAGGAGTGTTAGAGTTCAGATTAGAGAGTAGATCTTCTCAGGTATTCAGGAGAGCAGTTTCAGTGCCTCTGGAAGTCCTGAAACTGGATTTGTGGTTATGGAGGCAGCCAGTGCTTTCAGTGTGGAGGGTCAGTTGGGGGATGACTAGCCTTTCCATGAGTTTTCCCAAGAAAGGGGTGATAGAGATGGGTTGATAGTTAGCCGGGCAATAGGGGTCTGCACACAGCTTTTTTAGGAGAGGGTGCACAAGGGAGTGCTTGAGTAGTTGAGGGAAAGAACCTGTGGCAAAAGAGTTTTTGCAAAGGTCAGGAGAGGCAGGGGCGACAGTGTTGATGTTGTCCTTGATGAGTCTGGAGGAGCAGGGTAGCACCTGTTTAGAAGAGACTCTCATAAACTGGACAACTCTAGAGATCTCATCTGGTTCAATGGGAGAGAGGTAGGAGAGTATGGAGGCTATAGGGGAGGCAAAAGAGGTGAGAGAAGGTGGGATATCGGGGGAGCAGATGACAGAGAGGACAGGATGTCAAGAGTTTTGGAGGAAAAGTGGGAGGCCAGTATGTAGCATAAGGCCTGAGAGGGAGGAGGAGAAGAGGAGTCTGCGACAGGATTGGTGTGTTCCTTGCAGATTTTAAAGAGTTCAGTTGTGTTATTGGTGGCTCCAGAGATGAAGGCTTGGTCATAAACCCTCTTCTTGGAGCAGATGGAGAGACAGTACTGCCTTTGGAGTAGGCATCAGGCCAATTTGTCAGGGGATGAGCTAGGTGCCAGTCACCTCTGCTCTTCTTCTTTGCACTTTCGTTTCAAAGTGGCTAAGTCATAGTCATACCAAGAGTTGCATTTGGTGGCAGGATTAAAGCAGATCATCATAACAGGGACAAGGATGTCCAGGGTATTAGTGCTAGAGAAATGAAGATTAGTTAGTCCAGCGTCAGAAGGGGATTTAAAGGAAGGGGGTGGGGGAGGGATGAAGGAGGAAGCAAAAGCATATGCTACATCGGTCGAATGACAGAGAAGGAGACTGGCAGTGCGGGTGAGGAGACTGGAGCCAGGGGAGATTGAGGAAGGAGGAGCAGAGAGAGTGGTCAGACCAGCAGAGAGAGATATTGAGGGGGTTAGACAGAGTGATGTCTGTTGAGATGAGAGAATCCAAGGTGTGCCCTGCAGAGTGGGTTGTGCCAGATGGGAGTATAGTGAGGGAAAGAGTGTTGCAGAGGGCACGGAAGAGAATGGTGGCCACATCAGGGGCTTCGAGATGGATGTTGAAGTCCACAAGGAAGATAAGTTTGGTGGAGGAGGCAACCAGAGAGGAGGAGAGGTCGGCCCATTCAGATAGGAAGAGGGAGGAAGGACAGGGGGTCTGTAGATGGTAGAAAGAGTGACAGAGAATCTAGGGGAGACAGACAGCCTGCTTACTAAGCTTTCAAAGGAAGAGTAGGTTTGTGCAGGGATGATGGAGGCAGGAACCGACTCGGGGAAATCAGAGCCACTCCACCACCAGATCGGGAGGGTCTGGGGTTGGATATGATCATGTAGACCTCAGGAAGAAGAGAGTCAAAGGCAGTGACAGAGCTGGCCTTCAACCATGTCTCAGTGAAGGTGAAGACATCAAGGTCAAGGTCTTCAAGGAGGTGACAGATGTCAGCAGAGTGTTTGATAGCAGAGCAAGACTTGATGGTAGCTAGTTGAAGCTGGTGCCACCCTTTACTAGATTTGTGGGTGGGGTACACGGGTGCAGTGCTACCCTTGGGGGAGGAGATGGGGGGATGAGGGAAGGAGGGGTGGAAGGATATGGTTGGAAGTTGAAATGGAAAGAAAGAATCCTGCCAAGAAGGAGAAAGTTGGGCTGAGAGCCCTGGGCCATGATAGTGCCATTGTGATAGACATTAATGATGCCTTTGGAAGATGCAAAGTGAGCCAAGAGCACTTCCCATCTAGTGCTGCCAGTAATGGGTGAAGAAGAGAAAGGGGAGAGGAAAGAGACCATATGGGAGACCATAGGTTAGAAGAAGGAACAACAAAGAGGATGTCGGTGATAGTCTGTTTGGAAGAAGCATTAATGTAAGTGTCTGCGTTGGGCAGTCCAGGAGGGTGGGTCTTAGTAGTGCCTTTTTTAGTTTCTTCCTTCTAGACTTTGTAATTGAGGGAGGATAGGAGATGGAGAAACCATTAGAAAAGATAGGGGAGACGGAGTGCACAATGGGGCATGGAACAAAAGGGGGAGAGGAAAAGGTCAGAGGATGGCAGGGGGGTGGTCATAGGCACTATGCAACAGTAGAATCACACAAGGCGACCAAGCAGACAGAAAAATAATGGGTACGCTGGGAGTGCCCAGCCTTACATTTCAATGAAAAGATTGTAGATATACTAAATTCGAAATTAAGCAGAAAACACTCCAAAGCATACAAAACAAAATGGCTGCACAGATGGAGAGAACACCTAAATTGAAAATATTGCAGAAAACACTCCAAACCATACAAACCGACATGGCTGCACAGAATGGAGAGTACACCTACATTTGAGATATTGCAGAAACCAATCCAAAGCATAGAAAACGAAATGCCTGCACATAATGGAGAGTACACCCACATTTAAGATATTGCAGAAAGCACTTTAAAGCATTTAAAACAAAATGGCTGCACAAATAGAGAGTACACCTAAAGTCGAGATGTTGCAGAAAGCACTTTAAAGCATACAAAACGAAATTGCTGCACAGAATATAGTACACCTACATTTGAGATATTGCAGAAAGTCCTGCAAAGCTTATAAAACAAAATGGCTGCACAGAATGGAATCAGAGAATATAGAAAAGGTAAGGTATTGATCGACTAGTGAAGCAGGGGATTTAGAGATCAGTCTTTACGAGGCAACATAAGAAGGTACTATTGTTGGTGCTAGATTATATACAACGATTATATATAAGAGGCAGTGTTGAAGAAGAAGGCAGCAGTCAAATCAGTGCAAAGGAGGATGCACAGCAGTAGAGGTTCAGTTTATAGATAGATCATAAAGCAGATCAGCCTTTCTTTGCAGTGCAATGGATGGGATTGCAACAACAAATGAGTAGTCAGTACACATGGGAAGAGCATAATATGGTGAAAAATGAAAGCTGGTTCATGGGTGGCAGATGCGATGTGCATGTAGGGAGAGTTCCTATTGTAGGCGGAAAATGAAGATCGAGGAGAGCGAGTTTAGGTGACAACTCAGAGGGTTAGGGAGTCCCAATTGGTGTTGCAGAGGGAGGTAGTCCAACTGCAGGTACTCTATGGATGTCAGCAACATGAGCAGTGATGGTGTTCAAAGTCTCTAAAGAAGTGTTCAGCGCCTTACGCTGACAGCATGATCATCATTAATTTGCACATGCCCGGTGGCCCAAGCTGGTTCTGGGACTCTGGTACAGTTTGTGCTTCTTCAAGTAGTTTGGGGGGCCCCCTTAGCTGGGCTCGCAGAGGGGCTCCCACATTTTGTGTTATGCCACTGTCCACAGCATGGATGTCCAATGGGCCATGGAATGCTGGCGAGCTAAAACAATTGGGAATTCATTGACTGGGGTACTGTAAGCCACAGGGGAACCATTTTTTCCCTATATCAACACCAGTTCAGGAGGACCTACTTATCTGCTTGCTGCAACTGAGGGTCTGCTGAGAGTTTTTTTTTGGACTGGTAATTTTAGAAACATTCATTTTCATTCATGATTCCTAAATAATGGATTGTGGGACAGCACTCCATCACCCATTATGGATAAGCTGCCATTTTCAATGAGTACAAGCGTGCATATTCGATCACGAATGTATTGGTTCGCTGGGGGTGATCATGTTTGATGTGCACATTGGAAGTTAAAAGTCGTTTTCCAATTTTCCACAAACTGGATAATAATTTCTGCTGACATACACACGTTTCAAAGTTCTGTAAGAAGGTTGATAAAACGCTGCTTTGCAAAGTCACAAACTGAATTAATATAAACAGCTGATTATATTGTGTCAGTCTTGATCTAATGTCTGCTTCCTCGTTGATACTTATCATTGCAGCACCTGGTTTTAGTGGATATCATAGTTTCTTGTCAGCACACTAATCCTCTGTCTCTGGAGACTGATTAGCTGCCCATGCTACTTCCCTTCAAAGGGATGATGTTGTAACTAAATAAGGCTCAGAGATGAGCTTTGATTCAGAGGAAATCAATATTAACTACTTAATTCAGGTCTGGATGTCCCAGGGCCAGGGTTTAACTCATGAAATCATTATGTACAAAAGCAACATATGCTTGCTCAAAGTAACGTGTCATGTGAATACATATCCCTGCTGTCGGCTGTCTAAAAGGATGTCCGCAGATCAACTCTTATAAGAGCAGCAATTGAAGTTACAAAGTTATATAAATAGAGTAGCTGATTCCAGGGAGACCCACCGCATTGTGAAAAAGCTGGGTAGTATTTGCATCAGTTCGAGTAAAGGCATGTTAGTATGATACACTGCAAGGAACTTTCAGAACAACACAGGAATAATGCAAAACACGTATACACATGCATGTGTACCTTCACACTTACTCACTATTCACTAAATGATGAACTCATTTTAATTTGTTTAAAAATCATGATTATTTAGTGCGGTGAAACACTTTATAAACTGGTTACGGATCATCAAAGGCCATCTTACTACACAGTTCTAGCTCCTCTGAAAAGTTATGCTATGGTTTATTGGCATGGTCTTCTGCTGCTTTTAGGACCTGCAAGATAATGGTTTGCATTTGTTTAGTTGGAGAAGATTGCTTTGCTGTTGTAGTTATTCACGGAGAGCTTATGGAAATGGGCTCGATGTGCGGGTAAGCTTCACGTTTTTTTGGGTATCGAAGGAAGTCCTTTTGGGACACGGTCCTGTTTACTCTGATGGGGACAAGAATGTTGCATACCTGGTTGATTACTATTATGGCTAAGTTGGACTATTATGCTTGTCTGGTTGGCCTGTGTGGTGCTGTTTGCTTTGATCATGGATGTGAGTGGTGACTTAAGTCAGTTTATGCAATGTACGATCCGTTATTAGTTGTGTTTCTGGACGTTGTGTTTGTGAATCATGTTAAGATGATGTGGTGAGATTTCATGTCAGTTATGGTGGTGGCTGGGGATGTTACTATGGTGCTGATGACATCCTCCACATCAAACACAAGTCAGAAGCATAATATTACAGGTCGTAATCAAGTGGTAGATAATGGAGAAGGCTGGCAGAGGTTAGTTACTCATAGTATAATGTAGTCATGGAACAGGGGATGAATCAGGATGCCATAAAGGAATCGGTTTGTGGATCTACTATAGTCAGTTTAATTTCAGTGAACAAATATATTGACCAAAAAAGGTGTTTGAGGTGAATAGTGGAGATTGAACATAATTATGCAGTGCCCTTTGGCTGAATCAAATGGTGCATTCTTTGTTAGGCCAGTAAGGCACTGCTGCTGGCTTTGGTTGAAGAGATACAAGTTTAGATTAACATTCAAATGTACTTTTAGATTGTTAATCTAAATGTACATCCTCACCCAACCAAATTACGGTGCAAGGTAGCACAGTTGCCCTGGGTGATTTGTTTTGATGGGGGACTGTGCTGTTTGCCTCTGAGAAGGCCCCCCCCCATCTCTTTCTTTCATTTGCAATGTGGAGCCTTTCGGGATTCACACTGAAGATGTAGATCCAAATTTTGAGAGGCCATCAGGGTATAGAAAGTCTGGTCCGGTCAACTCCCAATGGTGGTCAAACAGCCTATGCATGCAGCAGCACCAGAACCTGTCTGACAAGACAGGAATCCTCTGCTGTCAGTCAGTGTGCTCAGAAGAGATTAGTGGCCATCCAGATGTGTAGCATCTGGGGTGGGCAGATATAGGTCAAATCGTTATGAATGGATATGCAGAGTATGCTTGTGTGTTTGTATGCACGCATACAAGGGGCTGTCTAAGTGCACATGTATGAATGTGCCTGTGTGTAAATGTGTGAATGTTTGTGTTTTTTGAATGTATACTGAGATGTCTGAATGCTATCTTAGCATGCGAGTGAATATGAGAGTGTTGTTGCGTGAATGCATTCGTATGAGAGCATGCTTGCAAGTGTTGTAAGGCTGGGGACTGGGCTTGTAATTTTTAGTGTATAGTGACTGTCTACTTGTGGTATGGCATATTTTTTACAGTTTTATTTGCGCATCATGGGTAAAATCAACATGAGTGTTCTTACGTGGCCATACTGGCCTGCATTAGTGTAGTCTGAACATACTTTCTCACGGTGGTTTTGCATTTTTTACTGTAAATCAAGGATAAAAGCAAACATGCTAAGTGTTTCTTTTTACATGACTAGGCAGGCCAACATTTTTGCACCCAGTCTAGACATGATTTCTTATTGTGGCATGACATTTTTAGTGTCAATCAATAGGGGGCACAAGGGTAGTGTACCTTCCAAATGTTCAGGACCCTCTTGGTCCCCTGCAGAAACCCAGCCCAAAAAACAAAAACATGAATTTGCTTTATAGAGCAAGCGATTTTAACTTGTTCCATATTAATGTACACATGCAATTTGCATTTGCAAATAATCTGAATACATTCAAAGACTGGTGGTGTCTCTTCTGCCCTTTACAGCACTTTACATGGTTGAATGCCAGTGAATTCAAAGCCCCTGCCATCGCTCATGTAGACCTCTGTGAAAGGGATTAGGGAGACCATGGGTGATGGCTTGCCATTCAGTGTGGTTCAGGGGCTCTCCAGTGCATGAACATGCTGAAGGACTCTTCTCTCCTCCCTCTGCCATTCTGCGTCTGACTCGGGGTTTGGGAAAAGGCTTACCCTGCCCTCTGCCTATTCCAATAATAAGCAGAAAGAGGGGTAAAGGAAGTGTCCTGACACCAGACCTCTTGCTCCAATGTGATGATGTATGGAGTTTATGTGTGTGTGTGAGAGAGAATTTGTGAGTGACAGATCACGTCTGTATGAAAAAGTGTTTTGGTCGGTGCCTTGTGAATGACTGAGAGAAACTGTATGGCTGTGTGACAGCTTGTGTGAATGTGTACATGAATGTGCGTATTGAAGTGATTGAAGTGGTGTGGTGAGTGACGTGTTAATGATTAAGAGAAGCTGTATGAGTACATGACTGCTTGTGTGAATGTGTATATGAATATGTGTGTGTTTGGGGGGCATCCAGTGATGTTACCAAAAATAAAATAACGAATAACAATTTTACCTAAACTTAAATACCGAAAAAAATCCGAATTTGATATTAAATAAACATGGGGTGGGGTAAGCCATTAAAAAAGGTGGGAAGCGGGTTGGGGTGGGGTAATAATCATTGTAAAATGTGGGCCTTAGGGGAGAGAACCCACAAATAAAATTTAAAAAATCTATATTAATTCAGTAATAAATTGTCAGTAACATTTTTTTCTTTAAAACAATTTTCATTAACAACACATGGAACCATTTGGGGGAAGTCTGGGACTTGGAGTGGGCATTTCTGCAGGGCAATACCAAGGTAAGAAAACATGTTCTTGCTGGCTACATGCCATGTTTTCCTTCTGGATATCTATGATGAAGTAAACTTGATAAAAGTTATTAAATGGCTAGACTGTCATATATTGCTGCAGCCAGCCTAGCAATAATTGTTATTGTGGTATGGCATTTTTATCTGGGCATCTATGATGAAGCAAAAATGATGAGTGCCATTACGTGATTAGTGACTGGACTTGCATATTTTGATGCATCCAATCTTGCTATGATTTCTTCCTGTGGCATAACATTTCTTACTGGGCATCAATGGTAAAGAAAGCATTGTAAGTGTTATTGCATTCCTGTACCCTGTACCCAATATTTATTTGCTTCACATATATACTGTTTATGTAAATTAGGTGCTGGTTAATTGGTTAGTGCTTGTGAATCATTAGAAATGAGCTCAGGTTATTATAATAATAATAATAATAATAATAATAATAATAATAATAATAATAATAATAATATGCCCATAGGTTTGAATTAGGTTACCCCCTTTCAAGATGGTGGACCGTGTTACCAAAAAAGATATTTCCGGTTTGCCTTCAGCGTTTTCTACATGACAGCAAGAGGGCA
Source organism: Ambystoma mexicanum (assembly GCF_040938575.1). NCBI lineage: Eukaryota > Metazoa > Chordata > Amphibia > Caudata > Ambystomatidae > Ambystoma > Ambystoma mexicanum. The sequence continues at coordinate 706,028,170 of NC_090930.1, read as the reverse complement.
GCTGCCTCAGGAAGTTAACCTTCCATACGGACAATTTTTGCGGATTCTCAGAAATGGTTCCTCACTGCAGGATTTTTTATAAAAATTCTGACACGTTGGTCAACAGACTCATGCTGAGAGGGTATCCAAGAAAACTAGTCTCAAATGCAAGAAAAAGAGCCAGATTTAACAACCGAGATACACTTCTCGAACCTGGACCCCCTCGAGATCAGGAACAAACAGACAGAGTCAAATGCATGACCACACATGGTCCGAACTCTTTCAATATCAAGAACATGATCCATAAATCTGGCTGATAGTTAAACTACAATTTCCAGATGGACCGCTACCTAGATGTGCCTTTAAGCGAGCAAGCAATATTAAAGAACATTTAGCTCACTCAATGTACGTTTGGGACACTCCCCGCTTAGGGCTCGAGAATCTACGTTAGGTAACAGGACACTATCCTGTGGGTCGTGCTCTGTGTGCAGGTTTTCACAAGGAAAATCCAAACTTTCCCAATTGGTGAAAGACACTGGACCCTAAATCATCAATCGAACTGTAAAAGTAGCCAGGTGGTGTACATTTTGAATGCCCTTGTGGCTACCACTATGTAGGTCAAACCATGCAGAAGGTAGGAATTAGGATCTCGGAACATCGCTCTAGGATCCGGTGTAAACACACTACACCACCCTTGGTAACCCATTATTTGACTAACCACTATGCAGCTGATGATCTTCTGTGGTGGGTCTTGGAGAAAATACATTTTGGCCAGAATATACAGATCAGACTTCTGAACCTGGAAAATAGATGGATCTACAGGATGGACACCCATGAAAATGGGCTTAATGAGTTATACATCCCCCAGACGTGAACATGATGATCCACACATATGACCGATTCCAACATGATCACTTTGGGAGTGATCTCACACCCAAACAAACTGGCAAACTGCATAGCAATCTGACGCTCTGGCGACTGCATGTGGTACAACTCCCACTCCAAACACCTTGGTGCACTCACCAACTTTTTTGACATTTTGATGCATCTGGAGATTTGCACCTATTCGGCAATGTGCCCCTGTTTTGGCCTATCGCCCTCTCAACAAACAGCACTGTGTGATTTTAGCACATGATATTCTTTGTGCTCCCAATCCTCGATACACTTTTCTTTGCACCTCATCTACAGTGCCATGCATTTAAGAGGGTGGAGGTCAACTCACTTACTGATCATGTGACCGTACCACTCATTATACTTTTTTTTTCTCCATGTCCATTCACACAACCCCACCTCACGCAATTTACGACTGGTATATTCCTCTTTTTTTTCTGTTTTTTTTATAGCAATGGTATGCAATGTACAAATGTCTGCATTTGATGCCCTTTTGCTCACATTAATACCGTGCACATACACGGTTTTTATGTTTATTTCTCGAGACTCCATGCCGGTTGCACGAACGAGTCCCCGGGTGCCGTCGCATACAATTTTTGTATGCTCTTCAATACCGGTATACATTTATAGCAAACAAATCCCTGGCTACCACCACAAATGCCCTGCAAGTGACGCATGGCGCAGCCCATTTACATCTTCCGATGTAATGGGCGGCCTAACACTATGAGCCCTTCTCAATAGTGACACGCACCAATAGGGATGTTGGTTTTCAGTCGCATCCCCTTTTTTCTCCCTGCAATCGTACGCTGACTGATGAGCTCACTTACGCATTCTGCAGAACACCGGGCTGAGGAAAGCTAGACATCACCAGAGAATCGGCTGCATAGACGCGACCAACAGTGATCACTGACAAGGTAAACAAGCCATTTCTTCCCTTTGCCATCTTTTTTCTTATGGAGAAATGACTAGTGCTGACTACATGCACAGCCAGGGGGGTTCTGGCATATTAAAAAGCGACTTTGTCACTTTGATTTCCCCGCCCTGCAGGTTTTCTTCAATGTGATGCACCACTGAGGAACCTCTGCCTGAATTTTCTTTTCTCCATCAGCCCCCGCGAAATTCTTATAGTGTGGTGTCCACATGGGAGACAAAGATACACAGGCTCAGACCACCTTCCGGTACCTCTCACCATTGCAGCTTTTTTATTAGAAAGTTTGTGTTACCACATGAATACACTGGATTATTGTGACCAACTAGTACGTTTCTTTCTATTTTGTCACCTTCGCCTGCAGCCGTTCATGCAGAGCTGCAGACGTCTAGCTGTCTAAACTATGAGTGCTTTTGGCATTTGATTTTGCTCCAGGCGACTCCCCTGTGGCTGTCCATTTTGGATTATGCATTAGGTGCACCCGAAGACGAGGCATTGTTTCCTCCTGTACCCCCATATGACCAACTCCTGAATAGCTATTCTTTACCTTTAACACAATTTGAATCTCAGCATGTATGATGACCAACGGGGCATGCAGCCTTTGGTGGGCAACACACGTGGTGGGGCACCGCTGCATGGGTGGCAAGAAACAATTGTCAACTCCATTCCTTTCTCTCTCACTAGGGGGAAGGATGTCACAGTTTAGAGAGCATGGAGTTGAATATTTGTTATTGCCCTTTCTAGAGACATTTTCTCTTCTTTACTAAGCATAACACACTTTTGACAGGTTTTTAAACACAGACCAAGATAACTTGACTTGTGATACACCATGTTCCTTTCTTTTGTGTTTTCGTGTATTGCAGGGTCCTTTGACTGATGCCCTGATGAAGGCGGAACATTTTATTTTCTACAAATTTGTCTTTCCTGCCGAAACACAATATCTGTGAGGGGCTCGAAGGTTTTTTTTTTCCATATACCTAGAATGTATTCATTGGACTTTGGACGGCAGCCTCTACATTAATACACAAGACCTTGTATCTACCCATTTTCCCCCACTGTGTTGGCAGTTTCAAGCTCAGAAAACGAAGTTGGTTCTGAGGTATATTGACGGTTTGAATCCGCCTACCACTCACGTTCTTTAGACAAGAAAAGGACTTTGATGAGAGGAAATCACTTCTGTCTTTGATTCTCTATGTTTGAACCTATGTCCATAACACAATCAGGATTGACAAGTGACAACCTAGATTTTTTGTTATATACCGTGTGTTTAGAACAGCATTTTGCTAACTAGACATGGAAATGACTGAATGGTTTAGTCTCCCCTTTTTTGTCTTTTTTGTCTTTTGTAAAGTTTCCCTTTTACATGTCTATTTCCCCTTTACTTCCCTCTTTCTGCTTCCGTTTAATATTTCATGAATCTTGAATATGTGTATTCGGTTAATATTTCATGAATCTTGAATATGTGTATTTAGATTTTGTAACAAATGGTCAATGATTGCACTGGTACCAATTATTTGACTGTTTCTTATTGTATCTGTCTAACAGCCATTTGTATATTCAACTGAATACAGAAATATTTCAGAGTTCTTGGATACTAGGTGTTTCTTTTACCTGTCTAATGTTTGAATGTAATATGTAAGAATTTCTGGTTTTGTAGAGGTTTGGCATAAAGAGGTTACCAAATAATTTTACCCATTTGAACCAACCTCGGGCGCAGCAGTAACTCTTTCTTTGGTTCAGCCTCAGGAAGTTAGTGTCTGTTTTCGACTATCGGCGTGCGTCAAGAGGTGAGTGCTTACCGCAACAAGGGAAACCCTAACTATTGTTTCCCGCCTACGTGTGGTAGGTTATTGGAATATCATTCTTTCTTTTCTTCCCTCCCCATGTTGTCATTAACAGAGTTTCTTTCCACACTGGTGGTGTAATTCATTCATATTATTCAGGAAGGGCTGTCAGTGCCTGTTGTGCTTAATCCCAACGAAGTATATGATTTCTTGTTCAAGAAGTAATGGCCAACACCTTTTGATTTTCAGCTCGTTTCTACCAAAAATGGGGATCAAATCTAGTACCATAGTACAAGTAGGCAGCTATTGGTTGAGAGGTTCTGTTGTTATGTTGGAATTATCACAGTGCATGGGCGCTTCACTAGCTATGTGCCTTGACAGGTACCATGGTAATTCACTGCATGAAAATGCATGCTTTATGGTGGTCTTGGCTCTGATGTCACCCAACTGGTCAGAATGATGTTTATCACTCATATTAATTCTGTAATTTTACAGTTTCATATATAAAGGTTGCTGTTTAAATTGTGGTTAATAACATTTTGTCATCAAGTGCCCCTGTTTCCTTTTTCCTGTTTTTTCTTAACTGACTCGTTATATGCTACATCTGTGTCCTTTTCGATGTGTATGGTTTGGTTCAACCAATGGGTGTTCAATTTACCTTACTGGACCTTGTCAATATACACAACATTTCTTTGCCTTGCTTCTCTTGCCCCTAATGTCCCGGGTTTGTTTGATCTGATGTACTGAAAACATGCAAATGTGTGTTTTTTGACTAATGTATGTTTTATGACTATTCATATTATTGTGTTTTGGTATGTGGATATCAACATGGAAGAAGACCTGTGGTCGAAACACATATCGGCTGTGTCAATCCTATTAAATATTGATTTATTTCTTACCAATTGGACATACGCAGTGTGGTTGTGTAATTGTTGAATTGTTAGTTTATTGGATTCCTTGGGTATAGGATCCAGCTTAACACAACAACTCGCTGCAGTCACACTTAGTACATCATTCAGATGCAATCCAATAATTATACAACTTTTTTATATGAAGGACATAGAACTGACATGCACTTTGGGTTCCAGTCTTATGCCCCATAAGTCTTTCGATTGTATTAGAACAGGAAACACTTAAGTTCCTTTAGTGACACATTTATAAAAAAATAATCGTGATAAAAATAGTCTAAGGCAGACCATATTGCTGAATTTTCAATGCAATTACATCATAAAAAGGTTACAGCGATGGCAGCAACACTAAATTGTTAAAACCGTCAGTTACATGGTTGGTTTTAATGAAGAGATTGTGTGGCCATGTTAACTTATTTCAAATGCATGTTCTTTGTACATAAAGAAAGAGTGAAAGACTTGAATTATCTTCTCACCCCTCGTGGGTCAACATCTCATGATGAATACTAGTAAAGACAAAAGGAGGAGAATATAACTGGAAATAATGCATTCGGTCATGAGGTAGTACATTTACACACAATCTAAAAGAAATCATTCAATGACCAATGTTGAAGAAAGCATACAAGAAGTGCAACTATGGTATGTGATTACTTACAAATAAGTACAATGACAGCTCTGTTCTGAAATGTTCATGTTTAAATGTGCAGTAGGTACCTTTAATAGTCCAACAATGTACGTTATGCACTTAAGGTTTATGGCAAGTCTTTATAAGTATTTTTTTGTGTACCATCTAAATATGCTCACAATCAACATAACAATATATTACATAATAACTAATTATGAATCACACTTTAATTGTGTTGAAGGGCGGTGTAGAATGCTAACAATTTTATATTGGTAATCGAGGTCTGAATGGAAACTAAATATGTATTGGCAAACTGGCACATTTACAAATATATTAAACAATGTTGTTTGGATTAGGCTTGTACAGCTCCCCACTGAATAGCAATTTAAAAAAGTACTCTTTATGTTAATACGGGATGTCAACAATGAGCATGAGTATTGAGCCACTATGTAAAATACTTTGGGAAGAAATTCTGTCCTGCTGCTATGGTCAGACAAAGTCAGGCAATTACTGGCAATCACTCACACCTGACTTCCATTAAACTTCCCAACACGGATAAAAGGCAGAGTGCGAAAGCATACTCTGAGCGAGGCAAAGCACATGAAGAAACAGCAGTTTCGAGTCGGCAGCTGAACGAGGGGAGAAAAACGCAAATCCAAGAAGGGTTTGCAAGGAGGGAAATACCCTTAACCTTTTTGGCAACAAACTGTTACTTTCCAGAAAACTTCAAAGTAAAAAGCATAAGGGCCAGAAACTAGACTGTAGACTCCTACATAGTGTGTCAGAGATACCGAAGGCACTTCTGTGTGACCAACCAAGGTGGGGTGGAGCGGCAGCCGTTGGGGTATCGTCCTTGGTTCCAAGAACAAAGAAGCATTAGAGAGATCAACAAAGTCAGTGAGTTGGGGAGATCGATGCAAGACTGGTCTATGTTGAAGTCAAGGTTGTAAGCACCAACATTGTATAACGAGCGCTGGAACAAGCATTGTTAACTGTGTGTGATGCAAGACGCGAGTAAAGCGAAACTGCTGAGGAATGTTTGAACTTGAGAAGGAAAGGTACGATACCATTAACAGAGTGGTCCAGCACCATGAGTGTGCTCAATCAAAGGTAGCTGTATGGTATCCCACCAAGAGAAACGAAATCCAAAAGTGTATTGTATGAAGTGAATTGGAGTGGTCCTGCGACGGTTTAAGCAAAACTCATTGCACATTCGAAAGTCTTCGATTTTGATATCAAGATGATCCAAGCCCGAATGAGGGAGATACATGGTCTGAGCCCAAATGAGGGAGAACATAAGCAAACATTGTGGTGAAAGGGGTCCAAGCCTGAAGGAGTGAGACCCATGATAAATACTGGAAGTGAGAACTTGTGTACGTGAAAATCCTAATAGAAATGGAACTGTGATATTTGTTTGTTACGATAGGCCCTCTGCAGTAAGATATTTTTATTGGAAAAGAGACTTTGGCAATCCATGCTTTGAACTGTGTCCTCGTTGCAGAGAAGCTAGAGTGTGTGTGAAGCTTGAACGCACCGCCTGGCCCCATGCTGAATCCAACTGCTCCACTGTCCTGACTTATCATCTCTTGAACAGTTTGCTTTGTTGCATACATTATTGTCCCAGACACCTTTCTATTTAGAAGTAAGAATTGGCAATAGGTTTATTAGTATAGGCCCTTTTATTTTGACAGAGACTCGACTAGGACTGTGTTATTATTATTTGATGGTTGTAGTTTGCTGCCATCCTTAGATTTAGGTTAGATAAGCATTCAAGCAACCCACTGAAGTTCAATAAACAGCCTTGAACTGAGATCACTTGTGTCTGTCTTCACTGTTTGATACCATGCCTTCCTTACTGTTGTCACCTCTTAATCACTTCAGGGAGTGTGGTAAAATATGGGCACTGTTGCTTCATGGGTGCTGGCAAAGTATCCGTGACAACATTAGATTTTCTGCACTGAAGCGCACACTAAAGAACATTTGCTTTCAATAAACATTTCTAATGGAAGCAGTATCATACCAGGGGCAAATCAGAATATGCAGATTCCCAAAATGATTCCCCTCAATTTGTTCTTAAAAGGCAAAGTTTATGGAGCTCTTAAGACCAGTGGGTGATGGCAACAACTAGTGGCCAAAGAAAGCTGTGTGGCATCAGATTGGGCTTCAAGGATGATTTTCTGATTTGAATTCCAAATGCTAAGCCGGTGGTGGCATTGAAGAGGCTAAAAAGGCTGTAAAATTCTCAGAAGTTCAGCAATCTATTTTAGTGGAGTCTTTTAGAGATAACATCTCGTAATAAGGCTTCTGAAAAAATGTTAGGAACCTTTAGCTTGTGCTTCTTAGTGCTGGACCCAACAAGCATGTGGTCTAGTCTATCTTGTTCGAACCTGGCACATGGTTTGGGGTTTACAGCTCAGGGTTTTAAGTGGTTCCCGGCTGGTTCTATGCAGACTGCTTAGCTATGTCTGGATGGCCACTGCTGACTCCTGAACATCCACAGCTATGTTAAACTCTTCCCACCTGAGGCTCCAAATAGAATGGAATGCAAAGGGTGTTGACCGGTAGAGTATCCCTCGTTCCCTTGGTATGTATATAGGGAGTTTAGTTTGGGACAGAGTTAAAACAGCACATTTCTATGTCTTGCCAGGAAAGCAAGTGTTCCACAGAATGCTTTCAAGAATGTGCACTTCAACTTCAAGTTCTACATAGAAACAGATCCACATGATGTGTGCATGTTAAGTCTAATATGGCACCACTGTTTCCCGTACCCTGAGTGGAGGTCAAACCATCATTTACAGCAGTGGGTCAAAACCAAGTCAAGACTTGGTTTGTTGCATCACAAATCCCACACAAGATACTCTTCTCCAAAATCTCAAATCGACCGCATCTACATACAGAGTACACTTCGTATGTGCCTCTAGCTGCATCTGTCACCTGGGAGATTAAATACGGGAGGGGCAATGTCTTGGGGTGTTGCCAAAGAGGCCTTTCATCACCATGTAGAGAAAAAAAAACAGCGGCATCTGGTATGTTTAGCACTTTATTTCTCCAGGCCGCTGTCAAACCTTTACCAGAAAGCAAAAGCTGCATTAAAATGGCCTTTTCCCGTCAATATTGCTTCACAAAATAAAATCTAGTGTCAGCAATTAGAAATCCAAGTCACTTTACATAACCCCGAAAACTCACTTCTGAAAAGAAATATCAACTGTTCAAATATGATCATAATGACTGCCAAAGGGATTTGAGCATCCATACTCCACATGCCTAGCAGAATGTGAGCTAAATTCATCTAAGCAACAACAAAACATTGGCTGGGTCTTTTAAGCACACCTGTGATGGCACTGGAGACTATCTAAGCATGGGAAATCTCTGCCCACTTAAAATGAACAGTTAATTTCATTATGGGTTGCCCACAGGTGCATGTTAAGTCAGATTTCCTGTGCAGTTTCAAAAATGTACATTATGGTTTCAGCACATAACAGGCTCTTACAGCAAAGGGCCTTCACTCAACTTTACTTTACAACATTTATGAAGCGTACACCTCGGACACATAGGCATTTGGGGGTTGACAAACGAAGAAGCAAAGCACTAGCAAAGACAGGCAAGGAAGCTCTTACATCGGGTAAACGAGAAGGGGGGATTATACAAACAGCCACGTTTTCAGCTTTCTCTTAAAGGATTCTATATTTAACTGACGTCTAAGATCCAATGGAAGGTTGTTCCAGGCTTTGAGTGCTGCAATGTAAAAAGCTCCCTTTTCTGCCTTCCTGGTTCTGCATCTAGGGAGAATTTCACATTTCTGATTGCTATATCTAAGGGATCTACTGTGAACTTTTTCCACTATGAGATCTTGCAAATAACTGGGCATAATGCCCAGTCTACATTTAAATGTAATCACTAAGAGGCGATAACGTACACAGGCCTCCACCGGAAGGCAATGCAGTGCTCGTCTGGCATCCAAGACGTGGTCTCGGCGGGAAAGCCCATGACCACCCTCATGCCCCATTTTGGATAAATTGTAATCTGTTCCCATCTGTTTTGCTAAGTCCAACTAGGAGGCTGCAACAAAAATCTATTTTAGAACCAACAATAGCTCTTGCAATTGTCTCGGCGTTGGCCTGCCTCATAAAAGGTCTAAGATGAGCTAAAAGCTTGATAAAATAGGTCGCCGAAGAAACAAGGCTTCCAATGTGGACCTTCATTGTAAGCTGCTGGTCAAAGATAACCCCCAAAGTTTTAACATTCTTTTGGGGGGGTTATCTTGACATCTCCCAATTGAAAGCTATCATACGCAGGGCCCAGCTTGGATAGCATGGGCTGCTTACCAATAATCAACAGCTCAGTCTTAGCCCTGTTCAAGGCTAAGTTATTCCATACCATCCATTTCTCAATGGAAGCACATACTCTATTTAAATCTGCTTCATCCAGGGCATGAGTACCAACCATGGGGACGACACATTGCGTATCGTCCGCATAGGTGGTAAACGTGATGCCCTCCTGATCTGGCAGGGCGAAGAAAGGTGCCATGAATATATTGTAAGGTCAGGCAGAAATACACTCCTTCGGGGCACCTAATTCAACAGAAACCAGACGGCCTCTGTCTCCTCAAAAAAATACTTTGCTTTCTCTGTTGTTCAGGAATGAAACTATACAGCGTACCACTGCTGGGGAGAAATTAGCCACTTCCTCCAACCTGGTGACCAATATTGAGTGGTCGAACAGGTTGTAAGTGGCCTATAGATCTAAAAGCATCAACATAGATGAGAGACTCTTGTCCACATGGTCAAGAAGCCTGGACTTCAATTCCAATAAAGCAGTCTCTGTTCCGTATCCCAATCTAAATTCTGATTAGCGACAGTTCAGAACGGGGAAGTTATTCAGGTCCAAAATGTTCAATAAATATGGCGTGTTTTTGATGGGCCTATAGTTGAGTGGCATGTCCGTAGGTAAGCCGGGACTTTTAAGAATGGGCGTAACCCATGCTTGTTTGAAATCCGCTGGCACATGACCTTCTGTAAGAGAGGCATTCACGAACTTGCAAAAAGCTGCTGATAAGGTCGGTGGACATGTTTTGATTATCATGGCTGAGCAAGGGGCACTTTTACATCTGGTGATTTTTTGTTGTTTCACTACATCTGACAGCTCATCAACCATAAAGATGGAGAAATTGAACTGGGGAAAGGGGGGACATCTTTTAAACGACTCCTTCCTAACCTTGCCAGAATCTGTAGGAAGGTCATCTTTTCTGTACACCATAACTGGTCTAATACGATTCAGTTTGTTTAACATGACACCCTAGATATCCTGATACCAAGTAGCATCCTTTGCTAATTGGCTAACGTTAGGGGAGCTTGTGAGTTCTTGTCCTTGAATTTAGGGATTTTTCTTGGCATCTACAATTGCCAATTTATAAACCTTGGCAGCACCTTTATAGGCCGCTAGCGCACCTAGAGAGGGATTAGTTCTCCAGCGATAGAATAGTTTCAGGCTACAGGATTTTAGTTTTTGCAAGTCAGGGGAGAACCAAGATTTGTTTTTGACCCCCTACCTAACTATTTTGAACTTGAGTGGAGCTAAGGAGTTGGTAATGTTCTCCAAGTTAGACAGTAGGGTTTTAGACATCCCTACAGAGGAGTCATGGGAAGAAAAGTTGATGGTAGGGCTCAGGAGGGGTTCAATTCTTTCCCACGTGAGCAGCTTAGAATTTTTACCAAATGAAGCATGCGCCCCCTTACCCTTCGATTTCTTAGGAAAGTCAGCCTGGATGGTGAAGTGTAAAAAAGCATGATCTGACCACGGGCAAGGAGATACCTGTAAATCCTTAGTTGAGACATTAATGGTGTAGATCCAATCTAGCTTATGAGCAAGATTATGAGTAGGTGAATGGACCATCTGCTCAAAACCGAGATTGGCCAAGGCCGTCTCTAATTCGCCAACCACAGGATCTTCATTGTGGCCCAGCCAATAGTTGAAGTCACCAAGTAATATAAGGCTGGAATTGGGTTTGGATGGGCAGCAGTTGGACAATGCCAGCGTACAGTCTTCTGTCAAGGAAGGTGGTCTATAGATAAGAAGAAGATTCAGCATTTAGTCCAATTTTCACGTGTAACAACCCGATGCCGTTCATGATAAGCCCACTCATTTCCCAAATGGTTCGAGATGCCCTCCTCTCTGTCCTGCCTTACCTAAAGTTACTAGCACGGATGTAACTGCTGGAATAGTTTGTTTCATTGCAAGAGAAAAACATGGGAACTGAGCATAACGTGCATGCTCTGTCATGAAGAGGTGCTAAAAAATAGGGACGATCCCAGCAAAAATGTATGTAAGTTGACAATCGCACGGTGACTCTCGTCACACTATAAAGCATTGTAAGAGTATGAGGAAACCAACGCCACGATGGGCCACATTTTACTCATATATTATGCATATGAACTCTAGAATCACTTTGTCGAGCATTATTGGGGCCAACATATATCCAGGGTTCTTTCTGAAATTAGAAAAGACAAAAAGTGCTGATTTCAAGAGGCCGGTATTTGGGACTCTGCAAACCTACAGAGTAGAATATAAACAGAGATAACTGAGACCAGTGTGTTGTTAAGATGCATATATCATGCATTGCTCTGCAATGATTTCTGAAAGTTCCTATTAAAGTAATTTGCCAATAAATTCCTAGATCTATGCATATCCCAAAAGGTTTAGTTACAATCTATCAAGAAATGTAGTTATCATATGCTCTTGGAATCAGCGTGAGACCAGGATGATCAGCGCACCCCAGTTGGGAGCAAAGTGGAAAAACAGAGAATGAGCTAAGCTAGAGGTATTTCCTCGTTTAGAGGCACAGGATTTCTTTGATTAATATTCCAAAGTATTTGTTTTATTCAGAAGTGCAGGCCAAGTGTTGATGCAGTCTACATCAGCTGTTTCACCCATAACAGCCAGTGGCATCAGAACTGGGAGGCGGTCTTCGTGTGGGAAGGCAAGCCAACCACCATTACATGCACTCAACAGAGCATCGGAGCGAAGTGTGGGGCAAGAGCAGGCGTCCTTTTAATTTAATATCTAAATTGTATGAAAGGGCCCAGGTGCATTTGCTTCTCCATGCAAATGTTTCCCTCTTTGCAATTGTATGCCTTTTTAGTAGTGGAAACTTAAAGCGTAAAGCTTAAACACCACCTGTATGCCTTACTTTTCCTCTAACTATTTGGAAAGGCTTAATTTCTTCCCACAATTAACGACACCATTTCAAAATCCATATATCTGTAAACAAGCATTGGCAAAACCAACAGGCCCAGGTTCACACACGATTCAAAAGTTATCTTCATCCCAATAACCGTTATTGACTGTCAAAAACCGTGTACACATAGCCCTGAAATAAACCTTATTTTTAAAGTGTCTCCCTCATGTTGATTAGGGTCAATAATTATTACCATTATTGATCCGAATCAAAATATTTCTGTCTTAATTGTTGCAAACGATTTCATACAAACCGGAGTATTTTCCAGAATAAACATGATCATGTGTAGTCGCTCTGTTTGCACAGGAACTCAAAGCTCTTAAATGGCAACTAGGTCTTTGTGAAATAAAAGGTGCCTCGTGGGCTGCCGTAAGTTTCCAGCACATTCCTGTCACTCATTTCGTGGCACAGACTTAAAAAGAACTTCCTATAGCATATTCAGCGGCTGCATGACAGTTTTGTCACATGATCTACCCTTCAGTGAACATATGGGCCTCATTACGACCCAGGCGGAAAACCATGGTGCTAATAGCACCATGGTCCATGCCGGTAACTTACCAACTCCGCCTTGGAGAAAGGGGGTATTACCACCCCATTACAAGGTTGCGGGGCGGTAATTCCCCCTTCCTCCATGGCCCTTCCCCATTCCCATTTTTGCCCCATAGGGCTCAATGGGAATGGGGAAGGCGCTAAGTACGGTACCGCAAATTGCGGTACCGTACTTAGCACCAAGGTCCCTTTGCGGGTCCCTACTTTAACGGCTGGTGTAGACCAGCCGTTAAGGTCCAGTCCCGCAAAGGGACCTCGTAATCAGGCGCTAATGGGTTAACAGCGCCGCAGCCTTTTACGGCGCCGTTAACCCATTAGCGCCAGGGTCGTAATGAGGCCATATGTGTCCCTCTGCGTCATAGCCTAAAGTGACCATGCTCTGCACACCCACTCATTGGGCAATTTTGAAATAGTTGACACATTCCGTAAGATGTGCTACAAATAAAATGTCTGAATTGCTAACAGTAGTTGCTATAACACATACTACTTCTCTAAAACATTTGAGTTTCGAATGAAGTGACACAAAGGTGGATCGGGTGAACACAACGAGATAAGTGAGCTGAGCTGTACTGACCAGCATGGGAGTGCTGACAATACCTTGCCTCCTATCCCCTGCTTGCTGTGGCAAGGGTAAAATACGTTCCGTATTCGGTCCAGTCATCTTTAAAGGGTTCATACTTGCAAACAAAGCGTTAACAGCATTGGAGTACCAAGAAAACATAAGAGCTTTCTCAACTGCCATGATGACTTGAAATAAATCTTTGCCAACAACTAAATTATGCTCATGGAACCCTGGGATCACCACAGTGGGTCAGCATTACCTCGTTCACTGAGCTGTTTTGATAGATCTAGAACTATTGTATACTTTGCGGCAGTGATGCTGCTTAATTACTCCTCCCACAAACATGGTTGCAACGCTCCCCCCTTACATCTGCCCATGTTTGCAGACCACTGCTTCTTTACTTCTTACACTGTTTCCTCTATTTCTGTCTGCATTTCAACAGTGGTTGAACCACTAGTGAGTAGTCTGTTGTGAATGTTTTAAAATCACTAGAACAACTCATGAACAGTGTCAAGAAGCCCAGGACTATAGCTTAGCTGGCAAATCCACCAGTTGTGAGGATTTTCTAATGGTAGGGTCATCAGTCCAATCCATCAAAAGGTAAACAAGTATGGTCTGTAGTCTGGAAAAGCTAGATATTAGTCAGAGCCTAAGTGAGGGTAACCAGTGTGTTAATGATCATACTTGTGCACAATTGAAATCTGTTTGAAAGATGAAGTGCTAGATGGAGCAAGGTCAGTCACAGGTGTTTCCTTAGTCATGATGAAGTAGGAACATCTAAATAATGAAAAATAACATAAATTATAGTTTACTGTGCGTTAAATCCATGCATTCATGTGGTGATGATAACAGGTATTGCTATTACCCCACTCCTTGCTCATTTTATTAATCAAGTAAGTATGGTAGGTTAAATTTGAACCTATGACGGACAGGTTGCATGCTGTTTTATGTGGTAGGCAGATTAACCCACTGGGCTACCTTTAACTTCCATTTGAGACAAAGTAGGGCTGCAAGCCTAGGCCAAGCAATGACTATAGACAGGTACCCTTATCTTGCTTTCTTTTTGTTGAAATTATGAAGTTGCAAAACTGAGTTTTTTATGGTCAAATTGCTTTTTACTCTTGCAGCTGTGTATGGGGACAATTTAATGGCAATCCTACTTTTTACATAATAGACCAATCTCAAAAACATACATCATTAAAACATGATGTATGTTTTTGAGGTTGGTCTATTATGTGAATTACGTATTTCCAAACCAGACCCGGTCGACCCTCGAGGGAACCTCCTCGGTTCAGGACTGACAGAATCAATGGTATGTTGGTGTGTTTTAGATTGCACTCCACTGCCATTTGCTTGGTCTCTTGTTAGTTTGGCAGATATGAAAGTGGGGGTGGGTAAGGAAAATGCAAGCTAGATTTTCTGTTTTGATGCATGCAGTTTGCAAAACCAAGCTGTGTGTGGGTCTTTTTCTAGGCGGTATCTTTGTCTAGAGATGTGTTGATCTAGACTGTGATATTTAACTTGGTTGCATAGGTGCAGAGTTCTGATGCTCATGCCTGTTGGGGGAGGTGTTCATCTGCTATGAACAGGTGGCTTAATTGGGATGAGTATGGGGTGAGGGTGCATAGAGTTTAGCTTGCTACTATGCATGAAGTGAGTTACAAAGCTAACCCAGGCGAGTATGTTCTGATAACAATGCTTGGATAGTATATTCTTACCGTTGAGAGAAGACAATCACACCACATTTATAACAGTGAACCTAAGAGATGTAAACTATGTATCAAGGCCAAGCACAGATATGTTCATTCATTATGAACAGCAGAGACAGCCGTAGAGCATTTTAGCATTTGGAATCCAGATGTATTTTTACCTCTGGGCCAAATATATACAGTCTGATTCATGGAATTATTTGCGTGAAAAACACAGATTTGCGTGCCTTTCTGCCCGAAAATTCCTTTTTGAAGTATGGGGATTTTCAGGCAGAAAGGCACACAAATCTGCCTTTTTCACACAAATAATTCCATGAATCAGGCAGATAGTGTCATAAGCCATGCACGTATAGAAACACAGGCCATTTAGAAAATAACTGACTAAGGCTAAGGAGGCTTTAAAAATAATAAATAAAAAGTTACTCAGTGACCTATATCCAGAGAAAGAATATTTCACCACTGGAAACGTGTTGCACTTTTCATTCCAAGAATACACATGTCTATGGGTAAGGAACAGGGATCTGGAAAACCCATTCATGCAGCACTGGGCTACAGTAATTAGGGCCAGGAGGTCATTTGAAGCACCGTTTGGGCAGCTGTTCAGTTTTTTGTGCAGAATGGTCGGCAACATAGTTCTAAATGATATATGCCTCAGGTACAAATTACTTTCATAATATGAAACCACCATTTTCAAGGAGACAGATACATGGCACAAGAGCCATCTTGCCTATACTGCTAAAAAGAAAAAAAACTGGAAACGCCGGCTCTGGGTTTCTGGAGTCAACCGGAAGAAGAAGAAGATGAAGAAGAAGAAGAAGAAGTAGAAGAAGAAGTAGAACAAGAAGAAGAAGAAGAAGAAGAAGAAGAAGTAGAAAATGAAGAAGAAGAAGAAGAAGAAGAAGAAGAAGAAGAAGAAGAAGAAGAAGAAGAAGAAGAAGAAGAAGAAGAAGAAGGGGAAGGAGACGAAGAAGAAGTAGAAGAAGAAGAAGGGGAAGGAGACGAAGAAGAAGAAGAAGAAGAAGAAGAAGAAGAAGAAGAAGAAGAAAATGAAGAAGAAGAAGAAGTAGAAGAAGAAGAAGAAGGGGAAGGAGACGAAGAAGAAGAAGTAGAAGAAGAAGAAGAAGGAGAAGGAGACGAAGAAGAGAAGCTTGATATCATGCAGCTGTAAACCTAATAACTAGTTGCCTAGAAGCAAGTCATAGTCTGCTTTGATCCACCTCAAGAAGCTTTGGATTGCTCCCACTATGTGGCAATGCTCTTTGGTAGCTACATTGGAAGAAAACGACTTAAATCGGACCAGACTAAAAACTGCCTCAATGAGTATTCACTTCCAATTAGTGCAAGTGTCTGCCTTTCTCTAAGACGTCACGCGTGTCTATTTACCTTTTGCCTTGCACGCCTGCAATACATCACTGTATAATGAACTACAACATTGATTTTTCCTTGTGGAAATAATCGCATTGGCGCTGTCTTTCAGTTTCGTTTAGTCTGCCACAAAAATACTTTTAGTGCTACCTAATAGCCAAAACTAAAAATACAGTATCAGTGTTAGTAATGATTACCACAACTTTCACCAATGTCGGTGATCTTACATGTTTTGCCACGCACTGTTGGGGAGTGGGGAGACTTAACATTTCTTTTTCCCTCTCCTGTTCTGCCTAATAACTCTGCCAGCTTTACAGTCCGCAGGAGATTTCATCCTGTTGGTAAAGCAATGAATTGCAATGAAATCCACCTATCTTTTCCACCTGGTTAAAGCAGGCAGATTCCTTTGGAATCCACTGAAATAGCATCTGCCATGTGTATTTAGAGTTGTAAAAGAAAGGCTGAAAGGCCTCATTACACGGACGGCGGTAAGGGTTAACGGTCACCGTTAATGGCAACGGTGACCGTTAACCCTTACCGCCGTACTACGAGGTCCCTTAGCGGGTTGGAGTTTTAACGCCTGCTTTTTGCAGGCGTTAAATACCAACCCGCTAAGGGACCTCGGAGCTAATTACGGCACCGCCAAATTGCGGTGCTGTAATTAGCGCCTTCCCCAGTCCCATAGAGCCCTATGGGGCAGAAATGGGAATGGGGAAGGGCAATGGCGGAAAGGGGATTTACCGCCCCTCCAACCTTGGAATGGGGCGGTAAATCCCCTTTCCGCCAAGGCGGTGCCGGTATTTTACCGGCATGGTCCAGGGTGCTAATAGCACCCTGGACCACCGCCTTCCGTGTAATGAGGCCCTTAGACTTACTGGAGACCTTCATTATGCACTTCTGAATACAAGTCATGAAAAGTGCAAGGATGGGACCTTTGCGCTTAAGAGAACATCCTCACTGTCCCCTGCAGTGCAAATAGCAATACATACAACAATTATCCAATTACACTTACAATGGATTTGAATGGTTCCTGGGCCATAGAGAAGTAATTTCCCCAAAATGTCAGGGGTAGCGCAAGTGTCATCACACGACCCTTGACCTCTGATGACATCACAGGAAGCAATGTCATTTGACCCAACCCCGAAGTGACATCACGGAAGCGATGAACACAATCTTTCACCCTTCACAAAACAGGAAGGTGCATCACATAACATTGTTCCTAAGTAAACAACGAAAATTATTGTTGTAATATCACTATAATGTGATATACATACCATTCAAGAATGGATCACCATATGTATCCTTAATATCAGTGCGTGTAGGGCCATATTACCAAATTACTGTAAATTCAAGCAGATGTCCAAGTCCAAATGATAATCATGTGTTATTATAAAGCACTTGCGCGCTTTATATAGAATAAATATAGATACAATATCACCCAACCTGTGTTGGTACTCATTTATCGACCTCAGAAGGGTGAAAGGCTGAGTTGGGGTGTTTAAGAACAGACTAAATCAGTGAGTCACCCTATGAAGTGTGCCTGAAATAAACCTTTAATGAGTCTAGCAAATATTGTATAGAATTTCAGAAAGACAAATTATTTGTTATTTTTATTCTTTCTTATTTTGGGTCACTGCTCAAAGTGTTACACTTGCACAACCCCGTTTTTCTTTTTTTTAGAGGCCTGAGCAAGAAAGCCAGCCACTCCACAAACAAAGAGCCACCTGGCCAGGAGCATACATTTTAGTGGTAAGAAGGGAGACCACAGAGGTAGCAAGGCAGATTGGAATTACGTGTGTGAGTAGCTTTGTATTTTGCAGGAAAGAAGACATGCGTATGGGATGTAAACTTGCATTCTTGTGAAGGTTCGTTAGAGAATTCAGCTTTTTAGGATACAATGGGCCTCATGACATCGGCATTAGCCATGTCTGTAATACAGGCACGACTGCCACCGATGTAATTTTTTTTCCTGCACCCACGATTGGGAAATTACCGGGTCATTACCGCCCTGCCGGACCCAATAATTGCCCATATGCAGAGTCTGGAAAAAAGATGCCCCCATTCGGCCCCATAGTGCTGAATGTGAATGGGAAGGTCGGATGCACCGACACTGTTTATAACGGTGTCGGTGCATCCGACATGCTGTGCTTGCAGGTGCCTTTTTTGCTCGCAAGGTTCGACCTGGCGGGCAGAAAGGCACCCGCAAACACAACTCGTAGTTTTCCAGTCCAGGAAATACGGTACCGGCAAGCTTACCGGTATCGTAGATCCCTGACCAGCAAACTCATAATGAGGCCAAAGGACTTGTTTGTGATGACTTCTTGTTTAACATGCTGATATATGATCTGGTATTGCCAAGCGATATCAGTGTGTGTTTAATATTGCTTTAAGATCTTTGCTTTGTGGGGATTTAAATGACCTCCAAAGCAGCATGCAACAGCAGTGGAGTGTGCTTTCTTCGACTGAAGTGAGCAACGCTGCTCAATTCTGCTGGACTATTGGAAGTAGAACCAAATAACTTGAAATTAGGGCTGTATACCTTCTGAGGTCAAAGAAAGAAAGATAGACTATGTTAATCAATTGGGCCAGTCAGCCATGTCTTTACATGTTGCTAGCCCTTTCTTAATTAATGGGAGTAGAACAGTACCCATTGCTGTAGGATTGCTGAAAACACTGTAAGAGCCACAGTGGTCCACATTTATGAACAACTAGGAGCAGGATTATTTTTTACTTTAACTAAGGCAGCCCAGAAGGAATCAAGTTTCACATTTGTGTGATGAAGTAGGCACGGTTCCATGTCATTTAATCGCAGGATGTTTTTTCGTGGGGGTTTCGTGGGGTTTTTTACCATGGATTTTTATTCAAAAAAACTCATTGAATTTTTATTTTTTTTATTTTTGGGGGTTTCTCCCCCCGAAACCACCCATCCCCTTTAATTATTTATATATTGCCGAACACCCACACCCAATTTATATATTTTTCTAACCTCCCCCCCAAAAAAATTCAATGAGTTTTTTCAGCAAAAAACCTGGTAAAATACCCCACGAAAAAACATCCCACGGTGAAAGGACATCATACCGTAGGCACGGCTGGGTTTTTAGACTTCAAATTGGAATACTACTGGGTGAGCTGAAGGTTTTGTATTGATTTTAACTAATTTTAAATATATTTTAAGTATTCCTTATTTTATCTTTATTTTAAATATACAATATGACATTTAATTTGAGGTATTTTTGGTATTAATTACCAGGTATAGCATGTGTTGCATGTGTGTGTTCCTTAATGCACTGTGTTTAAAAGGCAGGATGTTTCTCTGTTGGGCAGTTAATAGAATAGACAATGATGATTAAATGCAAAGATATAGTTCCTTGGAAGGAAGCCTTGATTGTTTAAAATGTATGGTTTACAAGAGGAAGGTTAGTGCTTGAATACACGCAACACAACAGTTGTGTTGTGTATTTGTAAAGGGTTCGGTTGGCAGTAGCCCAAAGAGCCTGAGGATGCTTATTCCACGGCACAGTGGGTGCTACAGAAAAAGCAGAACCCCCCCTTTCTGGCCAACTTGATCTGCGGCACCGTAATAAGAAGAGCATCCACAGAACGAAGAGCACAGGAAGGCACACAATGCTGAAATTTCCCCTGCGAATATTCGGGACCAGTACCATAGAAAGCGTGGTGCACAATACAAAGAGCTTCAAAATCGATGCACTTGGAAACAGGAAGCAATTGGAGCGAGCGAAGAACTGGGCTAATGTGCGAACGTAAAAAAGTAGAGATGGATGTACGAGTGGCAGAGTTTTGGAGAATTTGAAGACAATGAAGAAGGTAGAGAGGTTGAGCAAGATAGAGGGAATTGCAGTAATCAATAGTCCCAAGAATAAGAGAAGGCACCACACCAGCACGTAAATGATCAGGCAGAAATGAAAGAAATTTCACAGGAGACTTAACTTAAAATGCCCAACCTGATAGACAGCTCTCACCTGCTCCTCAGTTTGTTAGAGAAGAGAAAAGCTTGACGCTGAGATTTGTAACTATAGCAGCAGAGTTGAATATACACATTAAATAATAAAGGAGACAGAGCCGAGAGAAAGAGATTGAGAATGATCAGAAAGAAAAAGGTAAGCCAGGCCAGTACCATGCACGAAATACCAACAGAGGACCGCCTGCTGAGCAGAATGGAATAAACAACGGTATCAAAGGCAGCCATCAGATGTAATAAAATCAGCGTTCTGACACCATGTTGATCAGCAAGACACATCAGGACATCCTGAGCATAAAACAATGCAGCTTCGGTACCCTGGCCCAATCGAAACTCAGACTGAAATGGATCAAAGAAATGTGAATTCCCAAGAAAATAACTAATTAGTGAAGTGTAATAGGGAAAAGAGTTTGTATAGGGTGTGCGCTGAAATAGAATCAATATCAATATGCTAATATTGATCAGTATATCCACACTAGATAATGAACAACACTGAAAGTGTATAGGAATTCAAGAAACACCATAAATAGCAGTTTTTCGCCCTTGTTGGGCTAATTATTTAATACAACATGTGGGAATCATATGTGCGGCCCTCTTGGGTCTTTTTCAAGGCAAGGCCTGTGTGAGAAGTACAACCAACCACATTGCAAGTAGGAGGCCTCTAATATCTCTTCTGAAAAGGTATGTCCCCTAGCGTCCAATTCCATGACAAAAATAAATCCAGTCCACTGAGTAGAACGACACTCAACAGTATCCACGGTCTTTGGATCAGTCAAATGCACATATTTACTTTAAAGCTGCATGTGCTTGTCAGCACGTTAGCAAAAAGTATTTCTTCATGAAAACTCCGAACGATATGGTCGCACAGGAGCAGAATGTGTCTTCCCTTATTATGGATTCCCCTGAGTCCCTGGCTTAGATGCCATGTCACGTAGTAAGCCTAATTAGTGAAGTGAACAAAGATTCAAGAAGTTTCATGAGAAAAGGGAGAAGAGAAATAGGGCAAATGTTAGAAGGAACAAGAGGATCCAAAGAAGGTTTTTTCAGAGGAATCACTGCAGCGTGTTTAAGTTCAGGAGGGACAGAACCAGACAAAAAATAATTCTTCATCCTAGTAAAAACAATGAGACAATACCATGCATGACAGCTTTCCATACTGAAAGAGAGCTTGCCTCAGAAGGATAAGGTATATTTAAAATTATCAGCGGCAGTAACAATATCAAATGGCCCGAAAGGTGGACAAAAGACCAAGACTGTACATGGCTAGCCACCATCAAGGGGACAGTACTATTCTCTGACCGAAAGCCAAAGGTAAATATTTTTGGATGAATAGGAATAATCTTGTGCACAACAAAAGAAGAAAGGGAGTCACAAACTGATTGAGGATGAACAAGATTAGCAGAAGAAGAATCAGTAGAGAGTGCCAGCATAGTCTTAAACAGCTCCTTAGGATGATTAGCTCCAGCTTCATTGCAACTGGTATACCGTAATAATTTAGCATCAAAAATAGCTTGCTGGTAAATTGCTGGAGAACTGTGCAAAGAAGATCTAGCCAGAGGACAGTACGAAAGATGTCATTTGCTGTCTGCTAGCCTGCAGAGAAGACGCAAATTGGCAAGATGAGGGGTAAACCAGGCCTCAGATGGGCAATTATGGGATGTAGCAGTTTTATTTCCAAAATAGCAAGAAGCACAGAGAGGTAAGTCATGTACAATGAGCAGCAGGCATCCAAAATATGAGAAGCAATGACAGATGAATGGCACGCCAGCAGTGAAAGTGAGGGAAGGCAGAGCAAAGAGGAATAGAGAGAGGGAGTATAAATCGAGAATGACATGATAAAATAATCCATCCACGGGACCTGCATGAAAGGGAATACTGATACCAAAGTGGATGGCACAAAAATCAAATCATGTGCTTTGCCAAGGAGGTGAGTAGCAACCATGGATAGCTGAGAATGATTGTACTCTACAAGTGCCGAAAAGAGACGGCTGCCTGGAGGTCAGAAGGGTTGTTAGGGTGTATGTTAAAATCACCAATGATGATAAGCTCAGCAAAATGCAATTTAACATCCGACACTAACTCCAGGAAAGTCAGAACAAATGACGAATCTGCATCGGGGGCGGATAAATCACTAAAATATGGAGACATTTGGTGAAAGATAAAAACAAACGTTCCAAAAGAGCCTCTGTCTTAATATCATGTGGAAGGGGCACAAGGGAGAAGTCAAAAGAGGAACGATAAATCAAGGCAAGACCCCCTCTGGACTGAGAACGAGGCCTATTAGCTCTAAGAATACAATACTGTCCAGGAGGCAAGGCCTGGACTAAACGCAGACCGGAGGCGTCACCCAGCCATGTCTCAGTGACACAAGCCAAATCAGGCTGATGTTCGAGCAACAGTTCATAAGATTCAAATGCATGACCCAGCACAGATCGAGCATTAATAAGAAGAAAATGACTGGGGATCGAGAGTGTGAAGCAGGCATCATGGTACAAGTCAGATGATTAACCCAATTAGGGGCAAAAGGGTGGATTGGGGAGCTAGACTCAGCAACATATCATGTGACTAGGCCATCAAGCTGGCAGTATGGCGTGTCCTCAATCTGCATCTGGCCCAAATGGGCATAGATGGGCTAGACTTAGGAGTGACTTTGGCATCCTGAGAACGCCTCAGCTGCGCATGTCTGCTGCGTTTCCTAGGAGCATCTCAGTTATACAACACATCATATTGGCAGTAGCCAATCAGGCTGAGTCTGCCAATTAGCAGAAAAAAAGACTCTGCTTGTCTATGCAAGTTGAAAGTCGAAAGGAAAAATACCAACCATTGTCTTCCAAGCATAAAACCCCAGATCACTGAGGAGGCCAGGCACCCTCCAGCCAGGGAGCACTGACTACAAGGAAATCAGCAGAATTCAAAGTAAAAACCAAAACCATAAAACAGAAATAAAGTAAGGATAGCTGAATGCACAATTAGAAGGGGGGCAACAATGTCCAGTCATCCACCTTAGAGGCGGGGGAACCCATGCCTTAATAAAAGGAAATAAAAATGGGAAACTGAACAAATAATACATTAATAAATAAAGAAAATGAAATCAAACTAAACCACAGAATAAGAAGATACAGCATAATGGCCACTGACTCTGACCAGTTACTGTCCAGCACTCTGAAGAAGTGATTGTGGAGGATGAATTCAGAAGTGTATATTGGTCTATAATCCAGGTGGGAGTTAGGTGTAGAAGTGTTGATAGAAGATATTGCTGTTTTCATGCTGGTTGACTCTGGACCGGATTATATAATAACTGTCAATGGAACGGGGCAAAGGATATTTGGGGAAAGGTGTTTATGCCTTCCTCACATCAAAGCCATTGTTTTGGGTAATATGGATAGGGAATTGTGGGTTGTTTTGTGGCTATTTTTCAATGTTGGGAAGGAAGACTATGGCTAAGGTGTACATTTCAGAGAAGGGTAGTTTTCTCTTGGGATTGTATGAACAGAGTAGTATGGATATCATAATGAATGTCACAATACCGGGACACATTGCTGCGATCAACCAGTCGGTGACAAAGCCAGAAGATGGTTACAAGGCTGTATTTAGTGATATCTTAGTGTGCTTAAAGGTTACTTTCACAAAATAAGGTTGAGAGAATATTTTACTCCAGTGACGGCAAAGACCAGGTGCGTTCCGAGAAGTGAAGTTCCAGAGGAGAAGAGATTGATGTCAGAGGGTGTCATTGAAGATGTAGAGGCCTCACAGTGGGTGTATCTATGGTCGTAGTTTGCAAAGCAAATGGCAGTGTTCAGTTGTGTGTGGATCTTCACAAAATAAATACATTTGTAGCAGTAGACAGATCTCTGTTACTCAACATTGGGGAGCTGGTCAGCATGACGGCAGGCTCCAAAGTGTTCAGCACATTGGACCTTGTGTCTGCATACCATTAGATTGTGTTAAATCCGGAATCTAGAGATTAAACTACTTTTATCATGCATGAGGGCACATTTACGTTTAAATGTATGCTGTTTGGTCTCATATCTGCAGCAGTATTCTTCCAGTGAGTAATGCATGTAGTGCTGGGGAAGTTGGAAGAAGTTGTTTTTTAGCAAGATGACATTCTAATCATGGGAAGAACAGTAGAAGAACGTGATGACAAATTGTCTGTTGTATTGAGAGAACTTCACAAGGTGGGTCTGACTCTGTAGAAGAGCAAGTGTCAATTTAGAATGACAGAGATTGATTATTTAGGCCACATGTTCAGTGGACAAGGTGTTTCCCTTAAAGAGAGTATAGTTTCAACGATGTTGGGTTTGGAACCACCAAAGGACAGACATGGTGTCATGTCCTTTCTAGCAGTAGTAGAATATTATTCCAAATTTGGCCGAAATTTTGCAGATAAATGCAGAAACATAAGAGGCTTGTCCAACAAAGATACTGTTTTTAAATGGGCTTAGGAGTATGACCGTGAATTCAAAGAAATACAGTTGATGATATCAAGTGCACCTATATTAGGGAGATTTCATACCTCAAAGGAAACATATGTGATGGCAGATGCCAGTGACACATGTTGAGGGGCAGTGCTTTTACAAAAGACAATGTTGTTCAAAGTGTCATTGCATTGGCATCCAGAGTACTCCAAGGAGCTGAACCAGATATCTGGTCATAGAGAAGGAAGGATTGTGTGTTGCGTGGGCGATTAAGAAATGTAAGCATTTCTATGGGGTCAAGAATTCACAATTTATAGTGATCACAAACTGTTGTTTGTCATCTTCACCTCCATGGGGTTGGATGGTGTGTTATGCAGAATCATGAGGTGCGTTCCCTCACTACAAGGACATGACTTTGAGGTGGATTTTGTACCCAGAAAAGAGAACATTATTGCAAATTTTCTTTCCAGAGCACAGAGCAGTGGGAGTTGTGCCAAGTCAGTGGAGGATAAAGAGGAGTCAAAACATATAGTTTTGTGGTTTGTAGTGGCACCATAGGTGAGCAAGAATGGGATGCAGATAGAGATGATGTAGAACTGTTCAGGGTAAAGGATATGTTTATTAGAAATTGACACTGTGGTCCAGTGAGCAAGGCGTGGGTGTTTACCATAGAGTAAGGGATACATCGAGTGTTGAGGAGGAACATGTGTTCCAATCAGGGCGAGTAATTCCACCTCTTGGGGTCTGGCAATAGTTGTTAGAGACAGCTCATGAGGGTCATCTAGGGATGACAAAAATCGAGGGACGCCTAAGGGCAGGCTACTAGTGGCCAGTTCTTGATGGGGAAGTTGAGGAGATGGTCAGATTCTGCAGCATCTGTAGCGATTCGGATAAGGTGTTGAAAATGCATGTGTAAGCCCTTAAACCTATAGAATTTCCAGCCATGCCCTGTGTATGTGTCGCAATGGAAATGTTGTGCCCCTTCGTGGCTAATACGTGAGTTAAGAAGTATGTAATTGTGCTACTTGATCTATACCCCAAGTGGGTAGAAATTAAAGTGGTGCAGGAGGCAGATTCAAGGGCGGTGGTCCAATTTTTAGATCAAGAATTTCAAAGGGAAGGATTTCACAGTAGTTTGCTAACTGACAATGGTGTACAATTCACCTCCAGAACAATGAAGGAGTTCCTGGCTGGGATAGGTGTAGAACAGCACAAAACTGTGTTGTTTCATCCAGCAACAAATGGGGTGGTGGAGCGCTCCAATAGGACAGTCGTTCAGAGTATTTGCATGGCTTTAGGAGTCAATAAGGATTAGGACGAGTATGTTGACAAGATAGTACATGCTTCTAGGCTATCTCCACATGCCACCCTGGGTTAGTGCAATTTGAGTTGCTGAGGAGGAGAAAGGCATCAACATCTGTTTGTCCCCATCGGTTGGGGAGGATGAGGTTTGTGGAATGGGAAGAGAGTGATTAGAGAGAGAGAGTAAAAAAAAATGATGATGAGATGAAAGGAAGATTTGTTGCCAACAAGACAACTAGACTCACCAGAGTTGAGGAAGGAGAGAAGGCATGATTGTGCAAGCTGGTGGGTGTTCTGAAGGGACAGAGCACATTTTCATCTCCCAGGCATGTGAAGAAGGCGTTGAATGATGCTGTGGTTTTAGATGATGGTAGGTGCTGGAATAAGGGCAGAGTGGCTGTTGAGGTTAAGTGAATTTGGTGTTGTCAGGTGAATGGGAGGTAGGTGTGTTATGGTGTGTACATGCAATGGGGTTTGGTTCACTTTCAAACATGTTTATTTTCATAATGATGTTTACATTTCAAAGTGTTGTATACTTCTTTCCTGCCATGCCGTTAGCCATGGGCAGTTGATACTTGGTATTTATGCTTGATATATAAGTTCCAGAATTCCATGTTCTGTGTGTAGGTGTATACATTGTCAGTGTGAGCCCCCTGGAGGACTGTTGGTGGCACAGTGCAGGAAGGAGAGCTTCATGAGAGAATGCTCATTACAGAACCCAAAGATCCTACTCATTCAAGGTGTGTCTTGAGTGTTACCTGATCCTACAACACCACTCTCTTCGATTTCAGGGGATTTAAATAGAATCGGCCGAAACATGAACTACACTTACCTGTAGTTGTTTCTACCAAGATTACTGATGTTGGGTTTACAACTATTTCAGCAAGCAATGAACGATTCAAAATGAACCCAGGTCGCCAATTATATTTTATTGTCTTTACTGGCAACCAATGTTCCCTCTAAGCTGTGCGCATGTGTGCTTGCCCAGCTCCCTTCTGGGTGCCGCTCAGAACATTTGTAGCAGCGCACACAGACAATTCTCACCTATTCAAAAAGATTTAATAAGGCACAAGCTACAGCAATGACCTGAAATGTTCTTTCTCTTAAAATAAGCAACTAGTCTTCATATTCTGCTAATATGCATTACACTACTATGCACCTAAAATCCCTAACAGTAAAATACAACACATGAGGTTAAAAACTAATATGAAAAACTGGCTCCATGAACAGAAGAATCTAACCAAGATATGCGTGCACACATTAACCAAAAATGTTCCTTCCCCACCCATGACTCCTAAACCAGATTCTACCACACTTTTACCTTATGACTCTAACTTCGGCCCCAGAGTACATCAAGATACTACCAGACAACCTTGACTCTACCTCTCTTGGCTCTGCGAAAGGTTAGCAGATGTGTACCTACATCCACTTGTTTTATATTTGTTGTAACATGAATAACGTTCAAGTGCAGAATTTCTGTTACTCATTGTGCCTTACCAAAAGCGTCACCCACACTAATCAAACTACCAACTCAAATATTGGATACTAGTAAGCAGGCTACTTGGAACTGTAACCAAATTCCATACTTCCCCTTCTTTCTACAAATGTCATGCAACTACTTTGAAGCGGCACCCTTGTAAGTTAACGAATTATAGAACTCAAACATTAATTTGACCTCTAAAGATTTAGAAAAGACAAATGTGATGCTCAATGTCTCCTACTTTAACATTACCCTATAAGTAGAGAGCAACATTGCAATATCATTTACTTAGCCTATAAGGGATAATGGGTATGGACTATGTATGGGATTACTCGTCCATAGTATCAGGACACCCGATATTCAGACAGGAAAATGCTTTTCACACAATCTGCATCATTTCCACCTGTTCAGTGTTCCTTTGAACATAGACCATCACACATTATACGATAACTTGCCTCAATACAAAAACAGTTTCACTGAGCGCTTGTGTAATCCTACACAATGATATAAGGGCTATGTTGCAAACAATTTTGTATGCACTGCAAAATAATTGTGTACATGCAGAGTCATGACCTTCTTAAAATGCACATCATATGTTGAGGTATTTAAATATTCCTTTCTTGCAAAGTATAGTAGGTCTGCAAATATCTCAGTGAGTGTTTGCGGCTACAATCCCTCACTTGTTACAGTGCTCTATCAACTAGTATTGGAGTCTAGCACAGGGGTCGAGGAAGGGTATGGGTGGAAGCATCACTCCTTGCGGGTGATGAACAAAGCTGCACATTTCAAAGACCAAGTCAGACGTTTCGGCAGTACACTGAAGGAAATGTGGTGCGTGCTTGCTAAAGGATAGGAAATTCTAGTACCCATCGAGACAACAGCACCTTCTTTTTCTTTCTATGCTCAACTGCTGTGGGCTTTTCAATATAATCATGTGTTCTGTGTGTGCAGTCTCTAGCATCTCCCTGCATCTTATTTAACTGACCACAAAGAATTGCAGAAGAGGGATCCATATTTACAGAAGAAGGCACTCAATCAGTTGTACCTCTGACAAATTGATGCAATTAACTTAAAAGGCATATATGTGTGACTTTTTTACAACAGGGCTCCTTAATAAACCTCTGTATGGCTCTTGTTTAATTTTATCTAGGCTGTGGTGCGGAAGGGTGGGCAAAACTATACACTTTATTATGTGCACTGTCATTTCGCTCCCTATGTCAGGGGTACAACCAGGCCTCTAATCAGAATGTGCTCCCTACTTGGAGTCAAATGATTTTTCTGGGAGTAAAAAAGTAATTAGCTTATCCAATAGGGGTACGTTCTGCTTATTAAACTATGTTCTTTCCCCATAAAGTTCCTTTTGAAATCGGGCATTCATATTATTAAAGTTCCTTCCTTCCTATGCCAATGCTCTACTGGTCACTAAATATCAGTGGGCTTTGTGGGTTGAAGCAATGATATGTTCATTGTTTCTCATTTTTGTTAGGCACATTTTCCTTTTTTAGGGAGTAAAAATGCATGGTGCACATGTCTCTTAGCTCTAAGGCTGGTGTTATCACAGCCAACAGGAGAACGTAATGTGGATAATAAGCAGAGGCACAGGAATTTTGGATCATCATATTCTCAGGTGCAGTTATTCTGATGGAATTATTATCCTTACACAAATTATTTGCATGTTCTCCTGGCCCTTGAATTACATCATTTAGGTGGCACTTGAACTCATTTCAGCATGTTTTTGACACATTGCTTTTATTTGCCATTAATCCGTCAGCAAATGTATTCTGTCTGAGTTTCTTGACAGCCACATCAGTTATCACAAGAGATATTTGATTTGTGTTTTGTAATACAAATGAGTGATTTTCCAGTGACCTAAAACATACAAGGCCTCATTATGACTTGGGGCAGCATCCTGGCATGAAAATGCCAGAATACGGCGCCAAATGAATTACTGGTCCAGAGGAATTTCCGCCAGATTACAACAGGTGGTGGCGGTGTAATTCCCCATTCATATTGAGTCCATATTGAGTCCATTGGAATCAAAGTGGTTTTTTGGGTGGAATTACCGCAGAGGAAATTCCGACGATTTCGGCGTCGAGTTGGAGGATTTACCTCCAGGATTTTCCTGGAGGCAAATCCTCCACTCCAGGCACGAAATTGTAATTTGGAGTAGTGGTAACATTGGCGGTAATGGAGTTAGTGCCAACTTTACCATTTAACACCAAACTCGTAATGTGGCCGACTTTTTCTCTCTGCAGAAGTGCATTTTGAAGGTACTGTGGCAGATATCTTCCTTCTCTCTCACTTCCTTCTCTCTACTCCTCCTCCCCCCTGTGCCACCTCCCATTTCCACTCCTTCCAACTTCTCGCTCCCTTCCACTGGAACCGCCTTCCTCTCCCCGTCCACTGCATCACCTCCTACCCCTCATTTCGTACTTCTCTAAAATCCTAATTCTTCCACTATCCCCCCTAGCACCCATTGTTTCCTCTCTCACTACTTAACCCACTCCACCCACTCCTCCTACCCCCTCTCTCACTTCTGTCCCTCTATTAGTACTCAACCTCATCATTAATGTAAATTGTTCTTTGTACTGTTTTCTGGTTTAGATTCAGTGTCATGTATTGTGTGTTGTATTCACTTGCTCCTCTTGTAAAGCGCTTTGGATTAAAGCGCTATATGAATTAAAACAAATACAAATACAAATATTGTGGTCTTGGACTGGTTGATAAGTTTTCTGTATAATCACAAATGACATTTTATTTTAGCCTATATGTTTGGAAAAAGTGTTGTAAGATTCTTAAAGAAATACAGTGGCTTGGAAGAGGAAATTCCTTTCCAAACTCTCTTCTGCGATGGTAGCTCACAAAGTGGCTTACCTCATTAGTCTGTTGCGCACATGGAAAATAATGTGCGCACAACAGCCAACCGGTTCCGCACATAGAGAAAAATAATTAAAGGGAACATTGCTGGCAACTGCCCTACCATTTGATCTTCATAATGTAAATTAAGGGTAATTGAAATTATAAATAAATCCATCTGAATGCATTTTCAATGGGAAATAGTGCTGATTCAAACGGCAGGGATTTGTGAGTAATGACAATCACTTTAAGGAAAGAACTAGGCAAAATAACACGCAAATGTCAATGAATGAACAATTAGTAAAAGAGCAGGAGACATTTGTTTCCCTGCAAAGTATAAAGAAAACTCCTGCAAATACAGTTATTTCTGGCCAGACAATAATAGAGACCTCGAGAGAATGGCCCTTCATCAGTTTCCTCAGTTCTCTAAATGATCAAAGCACTAAATGTAAAGTCTAAACATGTGAATACAAATGTATAGACCAGTGGCAATAGTCCAGTGGCCATTGCACGTACTGTAGTAAGGGAAAGTTTACCCTATGAAAAGGAAAACACTACTTTTAGGATAATTACAGATTGTATATGTTCCAAATTAGATTAGTTACACATGAATCATGTGAGAAACTTTATAATTACTGGGGTGAGCCGACTGAATTATAAAGAACATTCAATATGGAATCTGAAAAAAGACGCAACCTAAAATTGCGTTATGGTATACCTCAAGGGAAATCAGTAGGTAGACTTCTGGTGATAGAGGAAAAGTTTATTAAATTTGAACAGTGAGTTATTTTTCACATAAGACACTGATGATAAAAACAACACGGGTAGGTAATAATCCTAAAATGTGCTTCATAAGCTTCAATATCAATGTTATGATAAGTTATAATGATTTATACTGCACATTGCAAGCACCCAAGGGCAGTCTCCAGGCGCTCAAGTGGCTCTGCAAGAAGGAAAGGACGACAGGTAGGTTAGTGAGAGAAGAGTGATACGATAGGCCCAGAGCCAGGAAAAACTGGGGTCTGTGCGTGTTAGCTTGCAGATGGTTGGTTGCATGCACTGGCTTATTGTATCTGTACGGGCAAGGTCCAATGTCTGGGTAGTTTCTATGAGACTCCTTGTTATGTACGAGGGTGTCTGTGTGTTTTACGTGTAGAAATTCTGATGAGATATTTGAAGAAGGAGGGACCAGATTAAATAAAGGATTTAATTCCAACTGCTCCTAGGAAGGGCAAAGGCCAATACATGGCCATTGCTATTCCATTTGATAGATGGCAACTTTAAACACTAAAAGACAATAGAATTCAGAATATCATCAGTCCAACAAATACTACAATGTCTCATACCAACGAGTCAACATTTAACCACTTCTTCTTAATATCAAGTCGATGAAACTCAGAAACATGTAGTGAGAATTGCCAATTTTGTAATCAGGAATGGGGGACAATGTTTCAATTGTTGATATTAGTGATTATTAATCCATGACCATCTTGTACAGTGAGCACCTGGTAAGGAGTTTACTGCCTGTTCAGTGTCCTTTTGGAGATAATTGTGTGTATTTTCGGTGCGATTTCCAATTGTTTTTTTGTGCTGGATTGATTCTAGGGGGCACTGCCTTTGTGGTCTTGTCCTTTATTTCTGTCATTTTCCTCTCTCCTCCCACTCTCCATTTCTTGATCACAGCTTCCAGGGCAGCCATGCCTGGGCAGCGAGCTAAGGGCCAAGGCACCTCCGTTGCCTGTTTTCTTGTTCACCCTCAGTCCACCTACCAGGCCTCTAAAGCTGCCCACAGCAACTTCCAGGCAGGCAAGAGACAACTATTTGGTTGCATAGCCAGTGCTGTATTTGTGATTTCTTGACACTTTTGCATATGTACATGATCTATAGTTTCACTACTTTTGCACTTTATTTTGCCACTATGCTGAATTTAGCAGATTTGTGCATGTAGCCTCTGCATTAAATGCAGCTGCTTTTCGAGCATAGCCACCATATTGAATTTAGCTTCACTTTGATGTTTGCCACTCTGTTAAATTCAGCTGTATTTTGAGTATAACCTCTGTGTTACATTTAGATGCATTTTGAGTATAGCAAATGTCTTACATTTAGCTCCATATTTGAGTATAACCAATATGTTAAATTCAGATGCATTTTTGAGTATGGCCGTTGTCTTAAATTTAGCTGCATTTTTAATTGTAGCCATTGTGTTACATTTAGCAGCATTTTGAGTATAGCCACTGTCTTAAATTTAGCTGCATTTTTAATTGTAGCCATTTTGTTACATTTAGCAGCATTTTGAGTATAGCCAAAGTGTTAAATTTAGCTGTGTTTTTTAGTACAGCCTCTGTGTTAAATGTAGCGGTTTTCTTTGAGTATAACCACTGTGATATATTTATCTGCATTGTTTTGTATAGCCTCTGTGCTATATTTAGCTGCCTTTTGAGAATAGCCTCTGTGTAGAATTTAGCCTCGCTTAGAACTCACCCCTATTTAAATCTAACTGCCTTTTCAGTATAGCCTCTATTGTGAATTTAGCTGCATTGTGCGTGTAGCCAATGTGTTATATTTAGCTGCCTTTTGAATAAAGCCACAGTATAGGACTTAGCCACGCTTGAACATAACCCCTACTAAATCTAGCTGCATTGTGATTATAGCCACATTTTAAATTCAGCTGCATTCTTGAGTATAGCCACTGTTATATTTTGCTTCATTTTGAGTGTAGTCACTGAATTAAATTCAGCTGCATTTTGAGTATAGCCTCTGAGTTAAATTCACCTTAATTTTGAATGTAGCCATTGTGTAGAATTTAGCCATGCCTTGAATTCACCCCTTCTAAATTCAGCTGCATCTACAAAACTGAGAATACTGCCAAGCCACATGTGTACATATACTACTCCATGCTTATGAAGATAGCCAAATGCATGGCCACCCACCTGCACGCATCTGCTATCATACACTACTTTTAAGACACGTCACAACAACACATCTACCATAAAAATGCAGCTATACCCCATGACAAAAATCTGCTCTAGCTGGACCCATAATGAGTATCCTGCACCCATCCACATGCCAGCTCGACATGGGTAGCTAACAGGACTTGGCCGCCTCTATCTATCTTCATACTGGCTAAAATACACACACATTCTAAACTCCTCTGGCAAATTTCCCATACCTTGTCGGTCTCCTGAGGGCGTTCACCTACAGAGCTTGGAGGCCATACCAATGGGAAAAGGCACTATACAAATTACAATTGCATTACATTACATTACAATGCTGTTATGCAGGCCAGCCTTGCTAACCTTTTACCAGCACCATCAGTGCTTCATTCTAGCCTTCCTTGCCTCTTCGTCGCCCTTTGGTCCACCCACTTAACTCCTTCTCACCCCCACCCATGCCCATTGCTCTCATCATAGGCTAAGCCTTCTAAGAAGCCCTCTTAGCCGAGTGTCCCAGGGTAGCCTTGCCCAGGCCGCAGGCAGCAGGCCATAGGAAAAGGGCACCTCCTGTAGCACCTCCATCTCCCATTTGCCTGTTCACCCTGGCGCCCTGAAAATCCATCTACTGGTACAATTGGGTAAGATGATAACATTTGGGAGCACAGCCAGTGCTGTGCTTCTGAAATATTGCCACTACTGTATCACTACCATTGATTCTTACCATTGTATTGAATCTAGCTTCCTTCTGAAGTTTGTCACTGCTTTAAATCCTGCTGCACTCTGAAGTTTGCCACTGTGCTGAATTGAACTGCCCTGTGAAGTTTGTCACTTCTTTAAATCCTGCTGAACTCTGAAGTCTGCGATTGTGTAGGATCTATCTGCCCTGTGAAAATAGACACTGCTTTAAAGTAGGCTGCACTCTGAGGTCTTCAATGGTGTCGAATCTAGCTGCACTGTGATGTTTTGCATTTTGCTGAACCTAGCTGCACTGCGAAATCTGCCATTGGGCTGAACCTAGCTGCCTTGTGAATGTTTCCACTGCTTTATATACTACTTCTCTCTGAAGTTAGCAATTGTGTTAAACCTAACTGCCCTGTGAAGTTTGACACTGTTTGAATCAAGCTGCATCTTTGAATGTGCCACTGTGCTGAATTCAGCTGTGCTCTGACGTTTGGCACTGTTCCAAGTCCTGCTATGCTCTAAAGTTTGCCACTGTTTTTAAGTCCGGTTGCACTCTGAAGTTTGCCACTGTCTGAACTGTGTTACCTTTTGACCTTGGCCACTGTGTTGAGTCTATCTGCAACCTGAAATTTGCGACTGTTTTGTCTCACTGTGTTCTGGAATGTGTCACTGCTTAAGCCCAGCTGCACTCTAAGGCTTGCCACGGTTTCAAATCCTGCTGGCCTGTGAAATTTGCCATGGTTTAAATCGTGCTGCCTTTTAAATTAGCTACTGTGATGAATTTATCTGCACTCTGAAGTTTGCCACTGTTTCAATCCTGCTACCCTTTTGCATTTTCCACTACTTCAATCCAACTGCCTTTTTTGATTTTGCCACTGTGCTGAATTAAAGTTGCATTGGGAGAGTATCCACTGTGTGGTGCCTAGTTGTGCATTAAGATGTGCCGCTGTTATAAATTCTGCTGCCCTGTGAAGCTTGCTGCTGATTTGAATCCTGCTGCCCTTTGAATTTGCCACTATGTCGAGTCTAGCTGCGCCCTGATGTTCACCTCTGTTTTAAATATTGCCTCCCTGTGAAGCTTGCCACCTTGGAATCCTGCTACCCTTTCTATTTTGCCACTGTGTTGAGTTTAGCTGTGCTCCAAAGTTTGCCACTGTTTTAAGTCCTACTGAGCTCTGAGGTTTGCTAATGTTTTAAATCCTGATGCCTTTTGAACTTTGTCAGTGTTGAGTCTAGCTGTGCCCTGAAGTTTGCCACAGTTGTATGCCCGGTTATGGTCTGAAGTCTGCCACTTTTTGAATCCTGCTACTCTCATATTTGCCACAGTGTTGAATCTAACTGCACTCTGAAGTTTGCCACTGTTTAAATCCAGCTGTCCACTGAAATCTGACACTTTGTTGAACCTAGCTGCATTCTGAAGTCTTCCACTGTTTAAACCCAGCAGCCCATTGAACTTAGTCACACAGTGCTGAAATAGGCAGATTGCTGTTGAATTTAGCCACACTGGAATTGTAATTGGGCTAGTTAACATTGATACTGAAGTTAGCCACTCTAAAATTAAACTGAACCAGGGTAACGTTTCTGCTGAACTTCGTCAAGCTAGATTCGTACAGAATCAGGCAACACTACCTCCAAATTTTACCACCCTAGAACTGGAATGATCTAGATAACGCCGGCATCGAACATAGCCACGCTATAATAGCACCGAATCAGGTAACAATGAAGTTGAATTTAGCCACACTAGAATCTTTATTGAAATTAGCCAGACTAGAACTTTAATGCTTAGGATAACGTTATCTTGAATTTAGCCGGACTATAATTGGACTGAACCAGCGAGGTAGACACCAAAGTGTACTGCAATGCAACAACAACTTAACATGACACCAGGGAAGCAATCAACCCAACAGGACACACACCCTGGAATATATCTCAAGCCCAAACCCCAGACAAAGGTGGAAAAGCAAGCCATCACGACCCCACAACCACAGCGAGACAGACATCACTGTGCATTACACCACACCAATCTACTACCGATCTCAGGAAAAGTAATCAACCCAGACGACACCCGCCCCTGGAACACATCAGACCCCCAAACCCTAGACTGAGACAACAAAGCAAGCCACTGCATTCCTACAAGAGACAGGCCGAACTGGGAGTCTCAAATCCCAGGGAACCCCAAAAAGCTGCACAAGTCTGTACCTAGACAGCACCTAATCACTCAAAACAAATCACCACAACGCCACAGTAACACAGACATCACTGAACCTCAACATACAACTTAACCCAAGACCAGGAAAGTAACCAAACCAGGAGGGCACCCACCCCGTGAACACATCACAAACCGGAATCAAAAACAGAAGCACAATACAACAACCACAGCTAAGCTGAAGCCACTGTATGTCAGGGCATACAAATTTAATCTGAGACTAGGAAAGTAAACTACCAGAGGGCACCCGCCACTGGAATATACCACAAACTCAAACCGAACTCAGAGACACAATACATTAACTATAGCAAGGCAGACACCACTGAATGTATGAGCATACTGATTTAGTCCTAAACAAGGAAAGTAACCAACACAGGAAGGCACCCACCCTGAGAATATATTGCAATCTAATTCTGAATCCAAAAACAGTATTGCATTGTTTTCCGAATACAACCACAGTGAGGCAGACACCGCTACATTTTGCATCACATTTACCTGCCACTGACTTCAGGAAAGAAAGCCACCCAAGAGGACACCCACCCGTGGAATACACCACAAACATAAATCCAAGACCAAGACATCCAGACTACAAACATACCTCGATACAAGAAGAACAAGGAAAAAGAATGGAAAATAGGAAGGAAATTGCATCCCCGTGGAACAGGAACCACCCACCAGAATTCACAACACCTCAAAATCTCCACCAGCCACCTCTAAACGGACTAAGAATATGGACCAAGACAAGAACAAAAACAGAATACATCTCCTGCTACCTCTCCACATATGATCATACCTCAATTGAAAACATAAAATCCACAAACAACCCCATCCAATGCCTCAAACAATCCTGGACACCAACAGACTTCCAAAAAGCACACCACAACACACAGAATCCAGCAACTTTAAAGACATTTTCAGAAAGACCTCAAGAAAAACTCAGAGCTATGCTAGAATCCCTAACTATCCACACCCTTGAGATAACCAAAGACTGGAAAAAAGACCACACGTACAAAGAAAAAAACCCACTGCTACAAAGCAGAACTAAGAAACCCATCCCTCAATTTAATTGAACTCCTCAAAGAAGAAACAGACGGGCCAAAGACACAATCAGCAAATAACAGCCTCATCCAATAGAGAACATCAGAAAAAGATAACCTGGCAACCACCACCCCGACCGAGTGCAGTAAAGGATATACAACAATAAGCAAGGAAAATCACACATTCTGTACTACAGCCTACTAAATGTAAGATCCATGGTCAAACAGAAATGTATGACCTCCAAGCGAGGGCGGCACTGACACGCTCTTCTTCACAAAACCATGGCTATCAGATAATTATAAAACAACTGCCTGCAAAGCCATACCAGCCAACTTCAAACTAAAACATTCCAACAGGTAAAACCTAAGAGGAGGCGGAATTGTAATAGCGTACAAAGTCCACATCTGCGTCTCACCACTCCCCACAACTGACATGGAACACTGTGAATCACTCCTAATCAAATTCTAGCTAAAAAACCAAGCCAACCTACGGTTCCTCCTGATCTACAGATTGCCATACTACAACCCCGAATTACCGCAACACTGTTTTCTGGCCACAATGGATGTTGAAGCCCTTTATACATCAATACCACAAAGAGAAGGTCTAGAAGCTCTCAAAATGTGCCTCAATAAAAGGACTGATGTGACCACAACACCCACAGAGTTCATTTTAGAATGTGTCAGACTTGCCATGTCGGAGATTTTTTTTTCTATTTAAGGATCAACTATATCAACAAATAAAAGGTGTAAGCATGGGGGCTACGTTTGCCCCCGATGTTGCAAACTTGTATATGGCCCAGTATGAAACAGACCATATACACAACAACCACAACCCCTTCAAATCACGAATACTCCTATGGCGATGGTACATTGACGATGTCTTACTCATATGGACCGGCACAGAAGCAAACTTGGGTCTCTTTCATCAATGGATCAATCAATGTAATGACCACATTCGGTTCACTATTGATTGGAGCTACCAGGCGGTGGATTTTCTAGATCTGCACATTTATAGATCAGGAAACAGTCTCCAAACCGAACTCTATAGGAAACCCACAGACCGTAACAGCTTATTGCATTTTTCCAGTTACCACCCCCAGGGTCTCAGATACAATCTACCTTACGGCCAGTTTCTTAGAATCAGACGAAATTGTTCAAACAAAGAAAAATACGAGCAACATGCCAATGGCCTACAAAATCGACTGAAAGAGAGGGGATACCCATAAAAATCAATTAAACAGGCAAGAAAAAGGGCTTTGAACACTGATAGAACTATATACTTGACACCCGAGGAGAAAACCGAAATGAATAGACTGGTTTGTGTCACAACATATTCCGTTGAGCAATCTCACCAAACAAACAATCAATAAACACTGGCATTTGATAAAACACAAGGGCACTCTGGAGAAAAAGCCAATTTTTGCATTTAAAAAGAACAGGAACCTAAGGGACACGCTGGTCCACACTTACATCGAAGAAACCAAGACACCAAACACACTGTGGGACCTTCCGTGTGTTGTGGGACATTATCGATGTGGAACCTGTGTGGCATGTCGCTACTCCACCCCCACCAAAACTTTCAATTACAAGGACTACCATTGCATTCTACAGACATACACTAACTGCAAAGTTTGTGATTTATGGAATACAATGCCCATGTCACTTGCTCTACATAGGCAAGACAACCAGACCAATAAAGCAGCGGATTTCAGAGCACAGATTCTGCATTAAGAACAGAATACCGGACAAGCCCTTGGTCGACCATTTTAGCCGACTAGGACATACTAACGATGGTATCTCTTGGACCATCATACAGCAATTAACTCCACAAAAAAGAGGAGGCGACAGGGACAAAGCACTGACGAGACTAGAGCAACAGTTAGTCCACAAACTTGACACCGTCAAAACAGGTTTAAATGTGTCTGTGGAATGGAAACACTTCTATGGTCAGTGAATTGCAATGGATTTTTCATCCTCTATTTGACCCTCAAAACCCCCCATATCATGGGGCTATCTCATCATTCGATGCTGGGTCCAAACAAAATATTTTTCTGTTTGGCAGGCCATTATTATCAAAACTGTGTGGTCACCCCGCATTTAGACATTTTGACAACCCTCTGTCATCTGTTTGGTTTGTTGACCATATATGGGGTGGCTTTGTCCGCTTAACCTGTCTGTACTGCAGGCCTAGCTGCTGGTTTGGATATGACTAAACATTGTTGACATTCATTCCTTGTTGTTGCATACTGCATCATTCAAATGTACTATCACGAGTTGTATTCCAAATGTATACCGCCACACACTTTTTGAGGACTTATGAACAAATGTTTTCCCAAATGGTCGCCTGCAGAGGTCAAGTCATACGTGATTTTATAACTGGGTTGTGTTGTTTTGAAGTTCTTGTTCACTTTTGTCATCATTAGCACTTGTTGCTTGTGAAGGAATAGGGTAGAGATTGTGATTATACACGAATGTTCTGAATATATGGTTGCCACCATTGGCACCTCCAATCTGTATGTTTATAATCTTTTACAACAAGCATACCCCTTTGTCTACATACAGAATAACAATCAAGATCCACACACGCTGTTTCACCAGCAGATTTGTGTTTTCAACATGCACCTTCCAATATGTTTTGATTCCCGTACTACAGATTGCCCAGCAGGGGGCTGGACACTGACATAACAGTTGGGTCCACGCCGTGTGTATTTTCGGATTGCCTGTATCCACTATACATGTACAACAATTCTACTGGCACTCGCTCATGCATTCTCACATTTAGGCCATTCGCAACACACTTCTGCATTTAACACTACTCGCGCATCGGGCGTTTTGCCTTCACGGCAACGCATACTTGACACTCCAGCTCCTGCACGGTGGGCTAGATCTAGCTCTGCAGCAGACGTGCTATTTGCACGCACCATTCTAGTCCTGCAGCACACGTCACTCGTGCTCCAGGCCGACGCGGCCCGCGGGCCCACCCCCCCTGGGCTCCCATGGCGGCTCCCATGGCGACCGGTGATTGGTTACACGTCGAATGACGCCCTACCAGGGGAGCGCCACCGCTAAACAAATCAGCACGATCCACGGGTTTGATTATCGGGGGTCGTCATGGCCAAGGTTTCACTTTCTCGGCAGGTTTTCGCGTCCAGAGACGCCGCGCCGCACTGCCCAGACGAACACTTCAAGTCACGGAAGTAAGTCCCATACAATGTGCCTCGGCTTGGGCTACTAGCTTGGGTTAGTTTAGAATGCCTTCCAGGCCCAAGCCAATACAAATATTATATTTATATATATTCTTGAGCAATATTAGTTACTTTTTGCTCATGCATAACACGCGCCTTAGCTACGTAGTTTCCTTACTCATGTGCCCTTGTTATACACAGGTATTGTCACTTTTGGACAATCTGGGTTAGCAGCCACCATCCACAGTGGGTGTCTCCACCATTACCAGCATAGATGACACCACTTACCGCCTGAGGTAAGATCTTACCTTTTTTCCATTTACTTATGCGTGGAACCAGGATCTGTACAAAACCCTTACAGAAACTCTCATGTCGTTTCAGGTACACATTTGTTTCCTCAACGGCGCATTCAATGCCGTCCAGATATCTATACCCATGATGGATATTCTCGCTTACCCTTGCACGGGATAAGTCCTCGGTAAGAATTAGGCTCCTCCATTAGGGAGTTTTTTCCTTCTTTTTAACAAAGCATCCTTAGGGAGCTTTCTGAATCATCATTTTATATTTGAGGTCACCACTCCACTCATCATACTCCATTTGTTATTTATAGATAGAGATCCCGGGACTACCATTCATTCAATCACACGTCCTGATGAAGGCCTGCCCACAAAACTGCACTTTACAGCTCTTCTATGCTGAAACACCGTTGTGTTGACAATAATACCATCTGAACAGTGCACAGTTCAAGAATTGTTTGTGTGCTTTTTGTTTATATGTCCATGAAATTGGATGTATGTTCATTTTGTAACTGCATAATTGAAATAATTGACCAATAGTAGCAGTTTTTGTTGTTGTTATTTCCATTGAGATCCGGTTTTTTCCACTGGATCATACCTATCTGTATGGATTTTTTCAAATACCCCTGGGTGCTCTATCTCCACCAATGTTACCCAGATGTCATTAAAATACATTCAGTTAAAAAAATGCATTGCTAGTGACTGTTATGTTTGAATGGTGTGACCTCTCACCCTGAAATGTTGGTTTTGTTTATCTAAGTATACCCACCTGGGTTTTTCAGGGCTTTGCCAGGTGCCCTAATATTTAATCTCATACTACAACCCCAGCTTTGCAACGCAGCTCACTGACGCCATTGCCAACCTTTCCACTTATCACAATAACTTAAATGTTCTGGTTCAAAATAGAAAATAAAACCACTGCCAACTCCCTCTGTGCCCTACTGGAAACCCTCCACTCCATACAAATAGTAAACAAACCTACCCACTGTGCTGGACACCCACCCCCTAGACACAATTTTCTGAGAGATGGACTCTCAACCACCGCCCGCTGGTACTGATTATATGAAGTGATGATCACTTGATCCCATTCACCATCCAAATCCCAAACCGCCTAATGCCCAGAAACAAAATACTCCATGTCACAAACAAAAGCATGTGGAAGTGTCTTGAACTGGAAACCCTAACAGAGCTAATGGAAACAACAAAACCAAAAATGTCCCAGCAAAACAGAATGACTCCAGACTCAGCAGGAGAAAAACTTGATGCCTAGATCACAAAGGCCCTAGACCAATTAGCACCTGCAAAACTCTTCAAAGCCACTCCAAAATAAATGTCAGCAAGATAGTTCGCAGAGGAACTGAGGGAACTTAAAAAAAAAACATACTGCAAACTGGAATAACAATGGAGAAACCGTTACAACCAATCGGCCAAAAACAAATTCTGACGACAACACCGAATGTACGAATCAACAGTCTGAAAAGTGAAAAAACACACAACACCACAAGAACCCAATTGGTACCAAATCCAGAAAAATAAGTATTCAAAATCATCAAGGAAATCAAAAACTCAACATTGTGCAGCAAATGTGTCGTACCATCACAATCCCTATGTGACAACATCAAAAACCACATTAGAACAAAAATAGAAGCAATTAAGCAGATCATCAACGCAAGCTGCACAACAATA
Organism: Ambystoma mexicanum; assembly: GCF_040938575.1. Taxonomy (NCBI): domain Eukaryota; kingdom Metazoa; phylum Chordata; class Amphibia; order Caudata; family Ambystomatidae; genus Ambystoma; species Ambystoma mexicanum. The sequence goes on along the minus strand of NC_090930.1, from coordinate 705,985,577 downwards.
AACACACATTGTATTTGTATTTGTATTTTATTTATTTATAACGCGCAAACCAACAGGCCCGGAGGCATCAGGGCGCAATTTGTACAAGGTTACAGATATGCAGGTATAACAGAGAATCATTAAACATTTACACATGGGATCAGATATGCAGGTATAACAAAGAATCATTATATACATTTACAAGAGGATCTTATATACATATGTACAGTAGTTTCAGTGCCGATAGGTGATAGTAGCGGTCGGCAAGTCAGGGTAGGTCAGGAAGAAGCGCGAAGCCGGCCTTAAAGCTGGTTGAAAAGCCAAGATCTAGTATTGGCTTTGAAGGTATTGAAAGAGTCTTCCGCTCTAATTGTAACAGGGAGGGAGTTCCATAACTTGGAAGCTAAGACGGGGAAACTTGAGCCCCTGCTTTTTGCAATTTAAATCTGGGGATCGCTAGACAGTGGGATTGGGCTGTTCTTAGAGGTCAGGAGGTAGAATGGCGCAACAGTCGACTACCAAGGTAGATCGGGGCTTTGTTGGCTAGGCATTTGTGCGTAAGGGCGAGTGTTTTGAGTGAAATTCTCTGTTTGACAGGTAGCCAATTTAACTTACTTCTGGTTTCTGTGATGTGGTGGTGTCGGGGAATGTTTAAAGCGGCACGAATGGCGTTGTTTTGTGTCGTTTGAAGTCTGTTCAGGTTCTCTTGGCTGGTGCCAAGATAAAGAGCACTACAGTAATCAATTTTAGCCATAATAAGGGTTCTCGCTAGCGTAACGCTGTTAGACGTAGTGAGAAATGGTCTGCAAGCTGCGATAAGTTTGCATGTGTATGCAGACGCAGATCTGACAGCATTAGTTTGTCGGGTTAATGAGAGTGTGGCATCATGGTAGAAACCTAACGTTTTGGTATCTTTTGAGACACAAATGATATTACCATCTATGTTGAATGACTGATAGGATGGCTCTAGTCTGCTCAGGCGTTGTGCAGTGCCCAAGATCAGGAGCTCCGTCTTGTCATCATTCAAGCACAACTGATGTTGGGCCATCCAGGCTTGGATGACCAAGTAGACGTCGTTAAGGGCCTTGGTGTCACCTAGATAATCACCAGTGATGGGGATGAGTATCTGGGTGTCGTCCGCATAGTTAGTATAGGAGACACCCAGATAGTCAAGCACATCAAAGAGTGGTTTTGTGAAAATGTTATAGAGTGTAGGTGACACACAAGATCCCTGAGGAACGCCACAGTGAATCGGGGAAGGGTCCGCGGCTGCGGATGGGGCAAAGACTCTCATGGATCTGTTGCTCAGGAAAGATTTGATCCAAGCCGCAGCCGAGGAAGAGAAGTTGGCAGCGGAATGGAGGTGCTCGCACAGGATCTGATGGTTGACCAGATCGAATGCGGCTGAAAGGTCGAGAAGTAGTAGCATTGCTAGTTTGCCTTGATCCTTTAGAACCTCGATTTGAGTTTTAAGGTCTAATAATGCGGTCTCTGTCCCGTGTCTGGGGCGGAAACCATATTGTCGTAGACCTAGCAAGTTATTAGTTTCCAAGTAATTTTGGATCTGAAAGTATGCGGCACGGTCTAGGATCTTGAGCAGAAATGGTACAGTGGTGATAGGTCGGAAGTTAGTGGGAATGTTAGGGTCTAGGGAAGGTTTTTTAAGCAGTGGGATAACCCAAGCGTCCTTCAGATTGTCCGGGACGATACCTGTTTGAAAGGAAGAGTTGATGAAGGCCGTGATGAATGGGGCCAACTCATGCACTGAGTCCTTGATAGTAGGGGCTGGGCACGGGTCACCTTGGCAGTTAGTTGGCTTAATTCTAAGAATTATATTTTCTACCTCTGCAACGGTAAGCGGAGAGAATGCGAATGGTGTGATATTGGCAGAGTCTGGCAAGGGGGCCTTAGTGAGGGAAAGAACGCGGTTGTCGCGCTTCAGGCTGTCCTGTTTAACTTTGATTTTGTCTTGTAGTGTGGAGATTTTATTTAGTAAGGCTGCTTGGATGTTGGCACACCATTTACTATCTTTCACGCATGTGTCAGGGGGGGCGACTGGAGTTTCAAGCTCTCTTAGGATTTTAAAGAGTTCCTTGGTGTTCGAGTCGGCTTGTATTATGCGGTTGTTGAAAGATTCCTTTTTTGCCGTGATGATGGCATCTTTGTAGGAGAGTGAGGCTAGAAGGAAACTGTCTTTATGCTCGTCTGAGGGGTGGCTTTTCCATCGATTTTCGGCACAGCGTTTAGCTTTGCGGAGCAATCTTAACTGTGGTGTGAACCATGAATTAAGATAAGCTTGAGGTTTAGCCTTTCTAAGTTTGAGAGGTGCTATAGAATCAATGTCAGTTCGCATTGTTTGGTTGTAGGTGTGTGCTAGTGAGGTTGGATCAGAGTAAGAGTTGGTGGCTGTGTTAAGGGACGGGAGTAACAATGGGAGGAGTTTCTCCTTGGTTATATCTTTTTTGCTTCTAGTTGGGAGTGCTGGGGCTAATGGTGACGGGATTCGTGGTGTGGCTTCAATGTTGAAAGTTATAATGTGATGGTCGGACCATAGACAGGGGGTATTGTTAAGGACCTTGATATTGCAATTGGAGCCAGCTACCCAGTCAAGTGTTCTACCTTTAATATGGGTAGGCTCTTGGATGTATAAGGTAAGGCCGAGGTCAGATAGTGCGTTCTCCAGGTCAGAGGCCACAGGATCTTTTAAGTCACCAAGACCTAAGTTAAGGTCGCCTAGGATGATTGTTTGCGAATTGTTCTTTGTATTGTTGAGGAGGAGAGTGGAGATTTCACTGACAAAGGTTGGTGCGGGTCCTGGAGGTCTATAGATTAGGTGCATGGTGGCTGTTTGGTTAGGTGTGAGTGCTAGTTTGACAGACAGCAATTCAGCTGATGTGAGTTTGGAATCAGGTAACACTCTTAGGTCAAGAGTATTTTTATGGATGAAGGCCACACCGCCGCCTTTGGAAGAGGCGGTGGAGCGGTCACATCGTGTGATGCCGTAGTTCGGCGGTAGGGCTAACGCTAGTAAGGGGCCAGATGCGGCATGAAGCCATGTTTCGGAGATAGCTATGAAGTCAAGGTCAGACGTGGTGATGAGGTCAGCTATGTCAAGTGCGTGTGCAGTGAGGGATCTAGCATTAATAAGGGCACCTTTGAACATGGGCAGTTTAACTTCGGTGGTGGTGGGTTTGCATGTGGTGGCAGTTGACAGAGATCCAGGAGAGAGGGGGGTTTGTTTCCTGGTGATGTGACGGACGTGGCGTAGGCGTAGGCGGAATCTGGTGCCTAGTCTCTTATTTCTAAGAGAGAGGGGGCAGGGTTGGTTAGGTGTAGGTTTCCTAGCAAAGTGATCCAACCATAAAGCTGGGTCGTTGAGGTATTGGTTGGTATGGCCTACTGCGGGTGCTGCCGGGCTCATTCTAGGTGACACAAGAGGTCGTGGGGATGCCATGCTGGTAGAAGGCTGGTCCATTTTAACCCAGAGTGTGGAGGTTGTTACCGTAGGAACTACCAGAAACGAGTCCACCACCAACCACCACAACACTCGACCGATTCAAGTCTATAAACAGAGAAACCTTCAACAAACTAATAAAAGACAACAACCTCACTGGAATCCCTACTGACCCATGCCCACCTGACATCTTTAAATAAACAGTGAACCACAGAACACAAAAATCCTACTTTTGTCTACTAATGAACCTATCCCTACACAAAGGAATAGTACCTAAAACGTTCAAATCAGCATACACCAAGCCCCACCTAAAAACAAAACAGGAAATGTGAAAGACTGCAACAACTACAGACCTATATCGAACCTACCCTACCCAGCAAAACTACTTGAGAACCACATTTACAAAATACTACTCAACCATACAGAAAACAACGGAACACTCAACCACTCTCAAGTTGGCTTCAGACCCATGAGAGGAACATAAACCACACTTCTATTCATATGGGATGACCTAAAAATAAGTGCAGACAACAGTACACGATCAGCTCCCATATGACTACTAGACATATCTGCCACCTTTGACACAATTAGACACACAACACTTATCCAGAGACTGGAAGCAGGCAGCATTAAAGGCTCCAATATACAATGGCTAAAATCTTTCCTCACCAACCGAAACAAAAGAACATGCTTACGCTATTTACATCTAACACCAAAAATATTAGCTGCGGTGCACCACAAGGATCTAGCCTCTCCCCACTCCTATTCAACATCTACATAACCCCCCCTAATGAAGCTCATTCAAACCCATGGACTGAATGCCTACAACTTCGCAGATGATACCCAACTCATCATCAAGATAACCTCAACCCAAGACCCAAACAATACCCTCAACAAATGCCTCACGGACATATACACCTGGATGACAATCAACAAACTCAAACTAAACCCAACCAAAAAAGAAACAATTTTCCCCCCCAGAGGATAACGCAACACACACTACCCTGAGCTGGCCACCATACATGGGAACATACATGGCAACCTAACCAGATGCGTCTTCCATGATAGAAAACCTGGAAATACTAATGAACCACAGACTCTCACTAGAACCACAAGTCAATGCAATAGCAAAGAATCGCTTCTACCTCCTGCTACTAATTAGAGGGATACACCCTTACCTCACATTCCCACACAGAACTCTTGCAATCATCTCCTTGTTATTATCGAGACTAGACGCACAAACAATCTCTACCTTGGAATGCCAGAACACCTTACAAAAAAACTACAACACATCCAAAATACTGCAGCAAGACTACTCCCGAGACTAAAGAGAAGAGACTACATCACACCAGCCCTGAGAAGCTTACACTGGCTTCCAGTAAAATAACGCATTAACTTCAAAGCCCTCTGCATCGCTCACAAATCAGTACACAGACAAGGAGACAATTTTCTCCAAGCCAACATCAACCGCTAACTACCAGAAAGAAACCTAAGATCGAGCTAAAACATGATAATCAAAACAAAACTGTCAAACACCAGAAGGGAGAGAGCACTGACACTCCCTCCCGAACCACAGAAGCTGAATGGAATCAACCCTCCAACCTTGTTTGGCACAAGTTCCTGATTTTAGCATGACAGGTAACCACGAAGCAGGCAATGGTGGGAAGAGAGGTTAGAGAGAGGTTGTAGAGGGGTGTTGGGCTTTTAGGGAAACCGGAAAGAGGGTTAGGGTATATTGATTGAATTGGTTGTGGGGATTTAGGGAGCAAAAAACCTAGATGCAATACTGAGACAGTGCAAATTGACTTTCTATACAACCTGGCCTCCTAATAACCTGATTCGCCTTACTTAACTCTTGACCTGGTATACCTAAACCACATGTACATCAGCAAACATGATTGGTATCAAGCTTTGACCCTGATACGACATTATTCAAACAGGTATAAACAAAAAGGCTGCTGCACATACATTAACATGGAAGACAGCATATATACGCGTGAAAACATAGCAGCGTTAGGGAACAAACAATTGGGGTTTCCCCAGGTGAGAATACAAACTCATGGCCTCACAGAGAAGCATGATATTTAACATGAAGCATGAAATTAACACAAAAGTGCTTTTACTAAAGCAGAGTGCTGTGCCTAACTCGCAGTCCATGTATGCATGTGCTAAACATTCTGCCGTGCTTAACAGGCAATCCTATGGCCTTCATATAGTGAACTATTAGTCCCAACACCCCATGTTAACTGCCACACATGTGCGAACTACTAATAAACATGGCAAAGCGTTATGGCACTTAACTGAAGCCCAGGGGCCTCTGGAGGACTCTCTGGCATGGACGAGTTCAGCGTTCGCATAAGCGGGGTCATGGGGACCGGAGTGGCTTCCTCACTGCTCACCGGCTGACAGCATGCCCCCAGCGCCGCCTCCTCAAAACCAGCGTCTCTCCTCACCTTTCCTGGCTCACATGTCCTGCTTCACCTGCCGTGACCTGCCCGTGCCAACAACCACAATCATCAGCAACCAGCAAGGGCAGGGGCGGCCCTGAAATCACATCCAATACGCATGCAAATGCTTGCACACAGCCCACTGGGAATTGCAGTTTGTGGCCCAAATGTGCTGCAGCTACAAGGCTTATTAACCTTTGCCTGATGGCTCCAGCCACAGGCCGTCCCACAGGCTTTCTCCATGCATGCCCTTACAATACTCATGACAGAAACACTATGAGGAAAAATACATTCTAAGGAACGGCATTCTCCCGTTTGATAGCTAAACTATGGAACTTGTTACCAAAGGAAATAAGAACGGCATAAGATCTCCTAACCTTCAGAAAATTACTGAAAGCCTGGCTATTCAATTCACTGAGCCACGCATAAAAATGGCCACCTCTCACAAATCATAGCTGGACCCAAGGTGATAATGGCACCGTACATTTCCCAGAACCAACAATAAAGTAGCCACACCCTACTAACTACTAAACACCCCTTCTCCCTTCTCTTCTCCCGCATACCTTCCAGGAACGTCATTTCATGAAAAATACCTTTGTTAGCGGAAGTGACATCACATGACCCTTGACCACTGATGACATCACAAGAAGTGATGTCATTTGACCCCACCCGAAGTGACATGACAGGAAGCGATGGAACATTAACGTTTATCCCTTGACAAAACTGGAAGTGGCATCACATAGCATTGTTTCGAAGTACACTATGAACAATACGGTTACAATATTACTGTAACGTGATATACATTTAATACAAGAATGGGAATGTATCACCATGTGTATCAGCAGAAAAAAAACATGCTATAACTGCAAATTGCGACAAGCAGCATACGTAGTCCGAAATGGATGCTTATTCTACTCCAAATACTTTTTGGTGGATTTTGTCTGCATTGTGAATTTGAGGTGTTTAAGAACAGAATTTCAGGGCAATTCATGGAATTAATGTGCGCTGAAAATGGGAGCGCAAGGAAGAAAATTGCAGCACACACGTGTGAAAGCCGCGCACACAGCCGTTTGTCGATTCATGGACAAACTTACCTGAGATGTGCGCTGAATCCGCATGTGGCGCACACGTCATTGCGACATCCCGAAGGCTATGCGCGACAGCCAGTGAAGGTGTACACAGGGCAGCACACAAACCTAAAAAGGTGGCGGACCACGCAGAATGGGGAACAACACATGAAAATGTGGGTGTTACAGGAAGTACCGCTGCTAAATCCTTGCAACACCCACACACACGCTAACAACACATATTCATGGAATCGAATAGGGGAAACCTGCACGCCACAATAGACCTGTTAATCCGGAAACATGTACGCCAGGTGGAAGAAGGCGTAACTGCCCCGCCCAGCATAAAAGTGAGTGCAAACAACAAACAAGCTCACCCGCTACGATGAATATACCGTTCCTTGCAGAAGTGGTCGTGGGACACCACAGGAGGTGGAGGATAGCCAGGCCCCGCATTTTTTTAACCAGGACCAGCCTTTTTGGGATGCATGAAGACCAGGTGTATGGAAGGTACAGGTTTACACCCCATATCATCCTACAACAGATTGCTGAGTGGGAGGATGACCTCACATCACCCACCCTGTGCTCCCAAGCACTGAGCCCCTTGAAAAAGGTGCTCAATGTACTGCATTTCTTGGATACTGGGTCATTTCAGCGGACAAGTGCCATAGTTGGGGGCGTCTCACAGGCCACGCAGTCACGCTGCCTACACCAGGTGTTGGCGATCATGACTGCAGGCCCCTCAGTCCGCAGACACATATACATGCCCAGAACACCCGCAGAAAGGCAGGCCGTGGTCCAGAACTTTTATGGGGTGGCACACTTCTAAAAAGTGCTAGGTGCCATTAATTGCACCCATGTGGCTCTACGTCCTCCCAGGGCCACTGAGCACATCTATTGAAACCACAAGCACTGGCATTCCATCAACGTGCAGGTTGTATGTGATGCCAAGGGAATCATCACCTCTGTATATGCCAACTATCCGGGGTCCAGTCATGATAGTTTTATATTCAGAATGTCAGCCCTAAACCGGGACCTGGAAGCTGGGAGGCATGGCGACACATTGCTCATTGGTGAGTACAAATGCCTCTGCACATGCATGCATGTCAGACACTGACAAATGGCAAAACGCAACTAATGACAACCATTATCACCTCCCCAGGGGACAGTGCCTACCCTCTGAGCACCTACATGATAACGCCAATACGGAACCCCACCACACCACCCCAGGTAAGATACAACGCAGCCCATATTGCAACCCGGGTTATAGTGGAGTGAACATTCGGAGTGCTGAAGTCACGTTTCCGCTCCCTTGACTGCTCTGGTGGCCAGCTGCTATATGCGCCCCCAGTAGTGTGCAGGATCATAGTGGCAGCATGTGTCCTGCACAACGTTGCAACCCGGCGTGGTGTGCAGGTGGACTTGGTGGTGCCCCCACTTCCCCAACCACATGCACGGCCGCTGCGCATGGGAGGAGAAAGGGCACATGGTGGGGCAGCCCGTTCCCAGCTTGTGGCAACTTTTTTCACCTAAAGTCCCACTCCTGCGGAGTGCACACAGGCCTGGCACATACTAGCTGACAATTGATGGTGACAAAAGGGACAGTCAACTGTCACAACCATACCACCCTGAGATTGTTTTCCTGGAAGTGCTACATTGTGTGCATCCCTAGCTACTTAAACAGACCCAATGCTGTGTCAGTAAAAGACACACATTCATGCTGCATGAAGGACTACCCCCTTGCAAAACAGTACACCCAAATACTGGTATGTCAACCAACCCCTCCCAAACCCCATCTCAGCTGCCTACGACACCATGGCATGGCATGCAATGTCAAAGCAACCAAATTAATGCACAACACATCACACAAGTGTCACAAAGTGCATCATCACAAATGGAAACAGGCCACCGACAATTCCCTCTCACCTATGAAAAATAAACAGCACACATGAACAAATACTTACCAGCAAGACATAACATGAATACAGGACCCAACATTGGCAACGTTTGACAGTAACCAATCACAATAGTGCAAGTGTCACAACCTGACAAAGGCAGCACATCGACCCCTTCCATCTCCAGTGTGTTGCTGGTAGGTAAATGTGGCAGGGTACTGCATACAACATGAACTGTATCTGCAATGGAGACAGGCAAGCTAACACATGAAGAAACTACATGAAAATATGCATAATGGGCAGTATGGAATACAATATACAAATCAAACATGCAGTGGAGAAATCATCAGCAATCCCCACTAGGGATGTATAGACAGTTTGGAATACAGACTAGCCACACAACTGATGGAAGCCCAATGCCCCTGTGTAAGTTACTGTCACACGGTGAAACCCTTGCAAGCCCATGGAAAGGGGAAGCAGGAGTGGCATTTGTGTCTGGAACCCAAGCTTAAAACACAAACACAAGACAAGCCTGCATGGGCCCAGCTGGAACACACAGTGGATGCCGACGGGTGCCACACAAAGCAACACACTGTAACATGAATGTACAATAGAAAAAAACAATTGTTCAACAAAAAATAAAAAAAAATAAAAAACAAAAATTAAAAATAAAAATGAAAACTAAAAATTAAAAATTAAAAATTGTAAATTAAAATGAAAAATGAAAAAGAAAAATTTAAAATAAAATTACAAATAAAAATGAAAATAAAAATTGGAAAATGAAAATGAAAATGAAAATGAAAAATAAAATTTAAAATGGAAAAGAAAAATTTAAATAAAAAAATTAAAAATGGCCATGGGTCGAATGGGTGGGCGTTATACAGGGTGCACCCCAACAACCACATGCGTGGATGTTGAGAAAAAAAAAAACCTCCATGGGCTCATGGCCTGCAAGTCTACCCGATAGTGGGAGGACTGCCGTCGCTGTAGTCACCCTCTGGTGCTACATTAGAAGGTGTGCGTGGTATGGGAGGCAGACCACGCAAAGCCCTGGCATGCTCCTCCATGGCAGCAAGCATGCAGGTCTGAAATGTTTGGTTCTGCAGGATGATGCTCCGGAGATCCCCATGCAGCACCTCACGGGTAGCACAGACTTCTGCCTGCAAGGCCTCACGTGATGCCCGGATCTCCTCACGGGTTGTCTGGAGCTCAGCTGAGATTGTGTGTGTTAGCTGCTCCAGGTGCTGTTCTGACCTTGTACTCTGGGACACCTCAAGTGCACCCAGAGTAGCTCTGAGGGAGGTGTTTTCTACCCTCAAGGCATCCCGGTGGGCCTGTACCTCTGCAGATATGGCTGTGCGCAGAGCCTCCAGTTCAGCCTATCGGTTCCTGTTGGCGGCCAACATGTCCTCCCTGTGTGAGCGGCACGTGGAATCTGTTAACTGCTGCTGGAGCTGCACCTGCCTTTCTGGGGGGAGAATGGAAGTGGCCACCCTATCCACTGCCTGAGCCATCATCTCACACGATGCCCCCTGTTGTGCTGCAATAGAATAAATGGAGTTCTCCCACACAGTATTGCCTCGTGGCACACGGTCACCGCGTTGCCGGACATGACACCGTTTGCCCCAAGGTGATGTGCACCTTGCTGTGCTGGCACTGCCTGAGGCTGCAGGACTGCATTCTCCTTTGATCTGCTGCCCCAGGAACAGGAACAAATATTGGGGAGTGTGACCCTGCATCCATAACTGCCACAGGTGGACATTCCAACACTGAATGGACCATTGAGGGGTCTACCCCCAGTGCAGGTGTGTTGGACAGAACAGCATCCCTGCCAGAAACACTCACCTGCAACGGGACATTTGTCTCAATGTCTGAATCAGCACCTAAGCCATAGAGGTCATCAGAGGTGTACCCAGAGACACCCGTGGACAGAATGGTCTGTAGGACTAATGGATTTTCGTGCACCACCACCCCAGGTCCTCCACTGGTGCCTGGTTGGTGCTCTGAGTACTCCTGCCCTTGTGCCATCTCCTCCTCTTCCACAGCATCTAGTGCCTCATCACCTGCACAAAAAGAAAAGAAAAGTAATGAAGACACGCATGAACAGCATAGCCGGCACACATAGGCATCACAATCTACACATCCAATACATTAATGAGATATGTCACACATGACACAAACTCTGGCATGCATGCAGTGGCAATGAAGTGGAAGGGGACCCTGAAAGCAGACACTGAGGACTCCAAAATGGAAAAGCAACACATGTGCTGCATAGTGCATAGCACCTGCATCACACATTAGCCTGTGAGTGGCATGGACAATCCACAAACATGACACATGCCAGCACACAGTTGGCACGTAGCATAGCCATGGCAGAACTGACAAGGACACCCAAATAGTATTAAATCAGTACTGTTCTCCATCCATGTGAGACGCACATCACCAAATAGAACATGCAAAGGAGTGTGACAAAACACACATGCGTCACACGCTGCAACAACACCAGTGTGTTGAAATACAGTGATGGGAGGCACATGGATACAACAATGGTAGGTCACTTGGACATGACACAAGTCAATTGTCATGTTGAACATTCAAACAGGGCTCAGAAATGATAGGGTACAGTGCATGTGTAGGTGCACAGCAGTAAATCAGCCTGATTGATGAAATCATTTGCAGAAAAAGTAAACATATGTGGGGCTTTGTGGGGGGAAATCCCTGTCTGAAGTATGGTGATTTTGAGGCAGATCGGCACACAAATGTGTGTTTATCATGCAAATGATTCCATTAATCAGGCAGAATGAAGAGACAAACTGTATTAAGAATGTTCTGGCATGATGCCAGTTTAAGGGCAAGTGCAGTCATAATGTGCAAAATGTTTTCAGCGGTCAGTAGGGATACTGTGAAACCCAAACCCAAGGGCGGGGATGGCTTGGAGGCACTACATGGGTCACATTTAGCAGTCATGACTACTCAGCCTGACCTGGCACTCAACAGAACACATCACCCAAGCAACATACACATTGTCTGGACACACACACATGGGCACTCACTGGACATTGTCTCAAGATCTGGTAGGTCTCCCACACCTTGGATCTGATCCTCTGCGATGAACCCTCCAGTGATTGCCTCATGTTCTGTGAGTTCATCCTCCTCTGGTGGAGGCCAAATGCCAGTCACCAGAGTAGAGGCGTAATTGGAAGCCAGCTTGTTTTTAGCTCAGCGGTTGAGCAATCATCAGCTGTGCGCTTCACAAATCCAAGGGAACTAATCTGGTCCGCGATGCACTGCCAGTGGGCCCTACGCTTAGCAGTCGTAGTCTTGCACCCGACGTTACCAGCATGTCGCGGCTATGTGCCGACACATAGCCCACAAGTGCGTCTAGTTCCACATCATCAAAACTGCACTTCCTTGACATGCCGGAGGGTCGAGCCGTGTCTGGGTTCCCAGCCTGTTCCGCAAGAGCAGACTTCTTCCTCTTGAGAGGTGGTGTGGACCCTGAGTGTCTTACGCCGGTGTGGTCTGTAGGGGCTGAAGCACAGGTGGACTGGCCACTGTTAGCAGCCAATGGCACAATGACCAAAGATCTCACTGCAGGCATTGGCTGCTGGATGCTGTTGCCAGGACCAAGCAGAACAACTGCCTTGGTGTGATGTTCTGGGACCAACACTGTCCCGGCTGGGTGACTCAGAGGCAGGGTGGATTAAGCTGCAGCTGCCCATGCAGCCTCCTCACCCTGGCTACTCGGGGCAGCAGATAACATTGCTGCCCCAGATCCTTGTGGCCTGGTGACAGCAACTTTCCCCCGCCACCTGTGGCTTTGACTTCGTGACACGGAAGTCGGCCTCTGAGTCATCCCGTGCCAGTTCTGTGAACAATCCGGCCCGGGTTAGCAGGGCCTGAGCTGGGATGGTGTCAGCTGCTTCTCCCTGACCCACTGGCCACTGGATGGGGGCCATAGGTGTCCCTGAATGGTCCTGGACAAACTGCCCTCTTGGGCCAGCCCGCCCACGTTGCCCACCAGTGCCACCTTGGCCACCCTGCTCATCCTGGCCACATCCCCTACTGCGGACACCCCTTGGAGGTCAGCCACCTTTGTCTCCCTTACTAATTGGTCGCCTCCCAACCATGGCACTGATGTTCTTGTGCGAATGGGATGTGCAGAAAACAATTGTCCTGGGCAATTGGGGTGAAGGGGGCAGGGTACTAGATGGAATACATACCCCTGTGCTCTTGCAAGGCTTTCTGTGACGCCTGGGGGTAAATGACGGGTCACGCAACGCTGAAGCACCCCAAAAAGAAAATGTAACGTGCACGTGACCCCTCTGTAGCCCACGTGCGTGGAATGAAGGACCCGCAGTATGCTGTGGCACCCAGAAACACAAAAAATGCGTACTTTGTGGTAAACACAGGCTACAATGACCTCTGAATGGGTACGCCACACACAGGGGCAACCACAGTGGAAAAATAAGTGCGTGACTCACTGTATGCCTGGAAAAAGAACATGAAAAAGACGTGCGTGGGTGCATTGGCAACACCCCCGCCAAAAGAAGAATTGAGCTCTGTCTCAGTAAACAAGGAGTACGCACTGCAACCGTTGTGAAGTAATCATGTCTGAACCGACAAGAAGTACAAGAAGCACCCGCTCGCTCTCCACAAAAAGCATGTAAAAGAAAATGGCGTCCTACGTGGACCTTTAACCCCATCCCACAGAAACGCCCATGCGTGCCACGTCACCTAGGCGCTAAGGGCTTTTCCTCGAATTGCATGCAGTCACACACAGACGTGCTGTTTTGCACGTGTGGATTCGATGTGCACCCGTGCCAAGGGAAATCCCTGCTTGCGTTACGTCACTTATGCACTTACGCGCTAAGGCCCTTTCCAAGAATTACACGTTGATGTGCTGTTTCTTTCACCTGCCAATTCACTCTGCATCAAGCTGGCCATGCGACAACACACGGAAGACCACGCTCCTGCCCAGAAGGCCATTTTCCTGCCCCCCAGAGCCACAGGGAGCCTCCTATGATCCCTCTGCTGCTGCCTGCCTGCTGCCAACAGTGCCCTGCCATTTGGTGCCTGCACATCAGACATCTGCAGGGGTCCAGTTGCTGTGACCAACCCTGCCGGAAAAGAAGACTCCCGACTGGAGTTCCATTGCTCCACAGCCCAGCCCCAGGACCCAGTTGCCCACCCACACCTGCCTCGGGGGTTGCCATGTCTGACACAACACCATCCGGCACCAGTGGCAACCCCCCAGCAGTGAGGCAGAGGGCTGCCAGCCTCACTGACAATGAAGGACGGAAGAGGATCTGGAAGGACATAGTGGGTGGCATCAATGCGGAGGGGGTGGCACCCCGCGACATCAAACACATCCAGAAGCGCTGCGAGGACTACAAGTCCACGACCCTCAAGAAGGCCTGGCGCCTCTTGGACGCAGCGGATGCAGTGGGGCGCCGGGCCACCTTACCACTCAGCAGATGAGGGCCCTGGAGTGCATTCGCCCAGTGCTTCACCACCAGATCTTCAGGTTGCAGGCCCGTCTGGAGTCGAGCGGTAAGTGCCCATGCATTCCCATTTAAAACAGTGCATGTTGCAGTGTGGTGGTAGTTAGCTACTTGGTTGCATGTGTGACATGGGTCATGTATGGATGGGTGTGTGCAGGGACATGATGGTGCTGCATGTGAGTCCAGTCAGGCGTGACCCACATGGATGGTGTATGTGTTACAATGCATCATGTGGAGCAGCTAGTGGAATGCACACATGTATGCATGCCTGTGTCTGTACTTGGACATGTTTGGGGTGTGAGAGATGGGTGCTGCTGTCATGGACATGCATGGTGTACATGTCCATGTGTCTGAGTAGTGTGTGAGTGACTGGTAAATGCCATGGATGCATGACACATGTCTGTGACGATGTGTTGATTCACTGATACAGCCTAGTCATCCTTGTATCCACTGTGTCTGGGGGTATACAGGGCCAGATGCATGACCCTCCGGTGATGTGTTGCATGTAATCAGCATGTCCCATGATGCATGTGAGTTTCAGCCCACCATTGGATGTTTCTACAGTGCCTTGGACATGGATCCAAATGTTTGTTGCATGTACCATGCCTGTTCCTGCATGTGTGTTGCCTGTGCTGACCCATGTGTTGTGGAGGGACATGATGGAAGTGACGTTTGACAGTGCCACTCATATGCTATTGCTTTGTGTCTAAGGGACTATTGTACAGTACCCTGATGCTTGTGTTCAATGTCTCCCTTTACACAGCGGCGAGTGAAGAAGAGGGTGGAGACAGCGCTGTGGAGGAAAGCGGCAGGGATGCCTCCACTGGCCGGCCACTCAAGCCCAGTCACCCTCCCAGGTAATTCTATCATCCGGGAGCGAGGGGACTGGTTCTGTGTCCGCCACTATGGCTGCAGCGGAAGGGGCGCGTGAGCCCCCACAGGTGCTGGCGACGGCAGAAGACAGTGCAGACCCATCCAGTTTGGTGCTGTGTATGGAGGAGGAGGAGGCCGCTTCAGAGCCGCACATGAGGCCTGGTGGGGGTGGTTCAACTGGTGCCAGTGGTGCAGTCCAGGGGCAGGGACAGGAGGCAGCACAGGTGGCCCCGGAGGGGCCTGTGCATGTCACTGTCCCTGACACTGTGACTGCATCACCATGCACCAGCAGGGATGCCCCGTATCAGGCCCATCCGCAGGTAGGGGGGAGGTCCAAGTCATCTGGCACTCCTCTACCTGCGGACGTGGGAACCCGTGACAGGATTGAGTCCATCCTGATTGGTGTCGCGTTGCGCACACGTGACATTCGTGATGACGTGCGTGGTTCCTGGAGAGACCACGCACGTCATCACGAACAGATGTGTTGCAACGTGACCCAGCTGAGGGGGCTCATGGTCGGGGGTTTCCTCCATGTGTCAATCTCTCTTGCGGACCTCTCCTCTTCTGTGCACATTATACGCCAGTCATTCTCCGAGCAGTCTTCAGGCCCAGATGCCACCAGGGCCCCCTGTGGACCTGCCCCAACCAACGCAGCCAGGCTGGTGGAGATCCCATCCCTGCCACAGTCGGGAGTCAGAGCTCCAGCACAAGTGGTCACCCCAGCAACTGGACCCCTGGCAACGGACAATGTGCAGGCACATACAAGCAGGGCACCTGCACAACGGCCCCGGGTGTTGCCATCTACCCGGAGGCAGTCGTGGTGGTGGCAGCGGGAAGCAGAAAGGCGGCGGCAGGCTCAGTGTAGGAGGCATGAGGCCCCGGGCCCTCTACATCATCGGGGCTGGCATCGGCCGGCGGGCAGGAGGACCCAGGATTGGAAGTGTCTTCCGTGTGGCAACGGTAGGGCCAGTGAATAGATGCGGAGCGGTGGTGGGCAGAGAGGGCACGGCTCACAATGGTCAGGGCGGAGAACTCCATGCACCAGGCTTTGAGGTGGGCTGAGTGCCCTGAGGCAACTTGCAGGGATTTGGAGGAGTCCATGGCTGCATCCGTGCAAGACCTCGAGGCCAGTGAACAGGCCCGCCTCCGGAATATCGACAAGTAGTTCAATGACGCCCTGGCCCGGGACATCATTAAGTGAGCCGTCGGTCCAGCCCGCCGCCTTTGTATATAGTTATTTAGGTTTAGGTTTCATTTGGTTTTTATTATGATTTGGAGTGCACGGACTTTGCTCCACTTTTTGTATATAGTTGTATTTTAGATAGGGTTTTAGGTAGGTTTCCTTTTTTTTGTGATAATGGACCCTTCAGACTTTCGTTTACAATTTTTCCAGACATGCACATACTTTCTTTTTTAGATGTTCATATGGATTAATGTTTTTTTATGCTTTTCAATTTATGATTTTTTTTCTATGGACTTTGGGTATGGACCACTTATATTTTTTCATGCATTTGATTTTGATTTTTCCTTGCATTTTACTTTCTTTTTCATATTGCAATCATTATTTCTTTATTTGCATGTGTGGTTTTCATTTTGTCATTTGGTTTTGTTTTTAATACATTTCATTATTCTTCATTATTGGTGTGGTCTACTATGATTTATTTTGTGCATGTCTCCATGAGCATTGGCTAAGTAATGTGCTGGCACTGTGTGGCTCTGTAGGACATTTGTTGATAGACATGCTGGTTCTATTCAGACTATCATAGAATGCCTAATTTACTAGGGAGTGGGTGTAGTGGGTCATTCGGTTTTTGTACTGGGGGCTGGGGTGTGGGATTTGGGTTGGCATTAATGCCATGGGTCTGTATAGTTATGACGTGGTGTTTGGGGGGACATGAGTCGGGGCCTACTGGCAGGTGCCTGTCAATTGGGGGGGACATGAGTCGGGGCCTGCTGGCATGTGCCCCTCAATGGGGGGTGGAGGACATGAGTCAGGAATGCTGGCAGGTGCCTGTCAATGGGGGTGGGGTGGGGGGGCATGAGTCAGGGCCTGCTGGCAGGTGCCCGTCAATTGGGGGGGACATGAGTCAGGGCCTGCTGGCAGGTTCCCGTCAATGGGGGTGGGGAGTCATGAGTCGGAGCCTGC
This sequence comes from Ambystoma mexicanum, assembly GCF_040938575.1. Classification (NCBI taxonomy): domain Eukaryota; kingdom Metazoa; phylum Chordata; class Amphibia; order Caudata; family Ambystomatidae; genus Ambystoma; species Ambystoma mexicanum. Next base: position 705,968,215 of record NC_090930.1, on the reverse strand, counting down.
TGGGAGGTGCCCGTCATTGGAGGTGGGGTGGAGGGGCATGATTCGGGGCCTGCTGGCCGGTGCCTGTCAATTGGGGGGGACATGAGTCAGGGCCTGCTGTCAGGTGCCCGTCAATGGGGGTGGGGGACATGAGTCAGGTGTGCTGGCAGGTGCTTGTCAATGGGGGTGGGGGGGCATGAGTCGGGGCCTGCTGGCAGGTGCCCGTCAATGGGGGTGGGGTGGGGGGGCATGAGTCAAGGCCTGCTGGCAGGTGTCTGCCAATTGGGGGGACATGAGAGTCGGGGCCTGCTGGCAGGTGCCTGTCAATTGGGGGGGCATGAGTCGGAGCTCCCAAGTGCATGGTGCCATGTGGCCTGCCTGCAGGGCATGGGGAGGGTGGATGGGCTGCCTGTGGTGCATGGTCAGGGGAGATGGGCTGCCTGCAGGGCATGGTCAGGGGTGATGGGCTGCCTGCGGGGCATGGTCAGGGGTGATGGGCTGCCTGCAGGGCATGGTCAGGGTGGATGGGGTGCCTGTGGGGCATGGCAAAGGGGTTGTAGGGGTGTCCTCTGTGGTGTGGGCTTCCTGCAGGGCATGGGAAGGGGGGAGGGGCACACCCGGGAGGGCCCACACTGCCAAATTGTGTGTCAAATTCCCTGTGCACCCCCCGGAATACATGTACCCTGCTTGCGCCAGGCCAATTGCGTGTGAAACTCCCCGTGCACCCCTGGAATAAGTGTACCCCGCTTGCGCCAGGCCAATCACGTGTGAAACTCCCCGCGCACCCCTCGGAATACACGTACCCTGATCGCACCAGGCCATTCGCATGTGAAACTCCCTGTGCACCCCCGAAATACGCGTACACCGCTCGTGCCAGGCCAATCGCATGTGAAACTCCCCGCGCACCCCTCGGAATATGCGTACCCCACTCGCGGCAGGCCAATCGCTTTTGAAACTCCCTGCGCACCCCCGGGATATGAGTACCCCGCTCGCGCCAGGCCAATCATGTGTGAAACTCCCCACGCACCCCCGGAATACGCGTACCCCACTCGCGCCAGGCCAATCGCGTGTGAAACTCCCTGCACAGCCCCTTTTAATACACGTACCTCGCTCGCGCCAAGCCAATCTCATGTGAAACTCCCTGCGCACCCCCGGAATATGTGTACCCCGCTTGCGCCAGGCCAATCGTGTGTAACACTCCATGCGCACCCCCGGAATGTGCCCAGGCAGACCATCCACCCTCCCCATGCCCCGGAGGCAGCCCATCCACCCTGACCATGCCCTGCAGGCAACCCATCACCCCTGACCATGCCTGCAGGCAGCCCAGCACCCCTGACCATGCCCTGCAGGCAGTCCATCACTCCTGACCATGCCCTGCAGCCAGCCCACACCACATTGGGGACTTTTTCCACACAATTTGCCTGCGCAGGCGGGGTACGCATATTCAAGGGGGTGTGCAAGTTGATTTCCACACGTTTTGGCTGCCACGAGCAGGGTGCGTGTATTGAAGGGGGTGTGCAAGTACATTTTCACGCGTTTTGGCTGCCGCGATCGGGGTATGTGTATTCAAGGGGGTGCGCGGGTACATTTTCACGTGTTTTGGCTGCCACGAGCAGGGTACGCGTATTCAAAGGAATGCGTGAGTACATTTTCATGCGTTTTGGCTGCCACGAGCAGGGTACGCATAGTTTTTCACACGTTTACAGTGTAGCAGGCCTGTAAGCTGGTCCAGGGTTAGCGCGTCCCTTTGCGTCGTATTGGGGATTTCGATGGCTTTTCCTTGCGCATGGGGCGTTCTTGGGGGCGTAACTGGTGCTGCGGGATGTTCGCTGCACCATGGCACCAAATGGCTTGGGAAATCCATGAATACGCGGTGCGCCAGAATGCTGTTTAGCGCACACGGCTGGCACATGCTGGCGCACGCTCCCTCTCTGCGCTGCCCGCGTGCACTGCTTCTGCGCTCAATTCGATGAATTACCCCCTAAATCGGTGACTCACCCCGTGAAGTGTGCCTGAAATAAACCTTTAATGAGTCTAGATATTGTATGGAATTCTAGAAAGACAAATAGCTCAAATAGCCACATGGCATAGGCCACAGCCCAGGAGCTTCAATTTGTTTAATTTTTTTTTTTTTTTTTTAAAGGCAAACATTTTTTAGGGGTAGCAAGGGAGAACACAGGGGTAGCAAGGGAGACCTCGGGGTCCCCCAAATGACGTCCCTGATACCTTCCATGTACCACACACCCAAATGTCTAGCTATACTACGCACAAAACACGGAAGTCACACATCCGCCACAAGAACAAAAAGCTGCAAACAACAAACAACCCAGACACTGGACGTTACCCTTCCGGACACAACAAGCCCAGCCCATTCAATCAAAACACACTCAGAAAGTCGACACGCACAGACTCCAGTTTCACCTGATTCTTTAAGCATTATCAAAAGAGCCCAACTTCTGTCCTATCCCTCTTCCCTCACTAATCTACCCCACCCACTTTCTTACAGAGCTTGTGAGCACCTGGAGATCATGCAAATGGCAGCAGTGTGCGGTATAAATGAACATAAAATTACAAAACATTCCCCAATGAAAGAACTGTCTCCCCATGATATCTACAGTTTGTTCACTATAGTTACATATTGTAAGGAATAGTGCAACATTGTGAGATGTGGATTGCTTTTAGGAAACATGGTCTTGTGTTCTAATTTTCAAGCCATGTTATGTAACGTTCTATAAGCCGTAACAAAGGCTAGAAAGGGAAGGTATTTTGGAGGACTTATCATGTGGATGGACCGCAGAATACTTAGATTAATCCAGGAACCTAAGACATGGGATTCAAAATTCCAGCCGTTTAGTATTTGAAATATAGAAATCACGAATTCAATGTCTATACAACATATGAAGAGACATAGGGGGAGTAAACGATGTTAAGGACTTTATTTAAATTGGAGGATCATTTACAAATGAATGCATTTTCAAGTGAACGAGTGTCCAGAATCTTGATTAGTAACTTTTAATATTGTATTCTGCCGGGTTTTGGTTCCTCCGGAGGAATGAGATATAGCATGTGAGGTTTGGGGCACACTGGTGTCTATTTTACATGTTAATAAGTCCAGTAAAGGTGCTAATCTCTTCATAATGTATTATAACAATACTGAGTGCACAACTTTAATGTAAAAATCATTTTCAGATACATCAGCAGCCTGGAACATGCTTTCTGACAGAAGGAAGATTATTATAGACTATGTACTTGAAGATACATTAAATTGGAGTCTGGTAGATGAGGTGGTGGTTTTGCCAAGAACAGAAAGTAAAATTGAACCCATGCAAATTGAATTTTAATCTCGTTGAATATATGGCTCCACCTGACAGTTAAACAGAACGTGGGTTATCTAGTAAATTCAGGTATATCATTTGGCGATTTTCGGTAGGCAGGAACCAGCTCCACATATGTTAATACAGAAATGAGGCAATTAGAAGCAATAAGGCGAGCCCGCTTTATTTCACGTCTGCTTCAGCACAATATGATGTATTTATTTAAAATATAAGATCAAGGTTTTTATGAACATCCCTGAGAAAATCACCAAAGAGTTACATTGTGTCAGTTAGTGAGACTAAAAGGGACTGTAAAACACGTATTGAAACGAGGAAAGCACGATTGTCTGCCTGCAAACATGTGTAATGAACCGCAAATGCTGAAAGATAATAAAGACCTACATGGATTTTGAGGGTTGTTTGCTTTCAGGGCTCCCTAACGTACTGCACAGTTGACATTGGTTAATGGTGTCCACAATGACACCTGATACATGTTTTGCTCAATTATATTCAGTATTTGAGCCATTGCTAGATGACACAGAATGTCAAGTAGTAGATACATGTGGCCGAGGGTCTCCAGCACTGAGTTTCAGCCAACAGGAAATTGTGGAGGCAATACTCTCTTGACACCCTCAAATGCCCATGGAGCGGACTGAATACCAGAAGATCTTTATAAACATAAGTTGCAATTTAGTTTCCATTCATCTTTAGAATTATCCAAGTTGTCTTGAGTAGTGCCCATGTTTCCAGTTCCTGGTGTAGAGCAATTGTCATCTGACTATTCCAAAAGGTGGATGGGGAAACACTATTGCTCAATTGCCCATTATGGATTTTCGAAATCACCTGCTTTGTAGATTGGGTGCTGCAGTTGTACAAAAATAACTATCTTTACATGCTCAAATAGCCGTTGTAGAGGTTCAGGGAACAATTAACCAGTCATTTAGTCTCTATTTGTTTTGTCCAAAATATGTTGCCTTGAAGAAGGGGGTTTCTCCCAGTATTAATGGAGAATTCGTTGACCACCGTGAAGAAAAATGAGATATTTGATGACCTAGTAAATGTTGCTCTTACATACAACAAATACAGCCACAGTCCATTATATGGGAGAGGGATGGATGACAGATAATATTGCTTTGGAAGAAGTAGTATGGCAGTGTTGCATACTGGCTCCTGCTTTATTTAACTTATTTATTGATGCTGTAGCAGGAAAAATGATATACGTTCAAGCAGATATCCCAATGATTGGGATCCATAGCCAATACTTTTGCATGCAGATGATGTTTTTATAAAGGTGAGAACATAACTTAAAATAACTTTTGTCACTGTATGATTCTTATTGTTCTGTGAAAGAGCTTATAATATACATGGACAGGACAGACAGCCTAAAGCAAGGGCCCAACAAATCACTGAGAAATATATTTCATGCTAAGGGCATAGTCGTAGAAGCAGTTAAAATGAAAATGTATCTGGAAATTCGGTTTACATCAAATTGTTTCAGTATACAGCATACTGAACATGCAAACAATACTCACTCAAACCTCTTCAGCAATCATTACATTTCATAAAGGAGCATTTAATCAATTGAATGCAGTTCCTTCAACAGCCTATGTTACCAATACTATTGCATATGCAGGACAAGGGGTTAAGGTATGGGGCCCGCAACAATTTGAAGGCTCTGGTTAAGATTGGAAAACGATTTCTGGGATTACTATTAACGGCTATTAACTCTATGCCAGTTGGCCAGCTGCACTGTGAGATGAGTCTCAAGGGAACTGATGCTTATTTAGAAACTAACAACCTATTGGGACTGAAGCAATCTGGCTTCCGTCCAAGACACGGCACAGAAACTGCATTGATAGATCTCACCACACAAATTCAAGTACTAAAAGACAATGGTAAACTAGCACTCCTCCTACTGCTTGATCTGTCAGCAGCTTTTGACTTGGTCAATCACCAAACGCTCTGCCACCATTTGAAATCTGCAGCCCATTCTCTGACTCTGCCACTTCCTGGATCAGTTCCTTCCTGGCTAACAGAACTATGAGGGTCTTCTCTCCTACTGACTCTGCTGAACCTTCCCCGGTCCCCTGTGGGGTACTGCAAGGCTCTTGCACGTCCCCCACGCTTTACAATGTCTTTACGAAGCCTCTGTTTGACATCCTTGACTATCTGCATGTTACGTATACCAACTATGCTGACAACACCCAGATACTCATCCCCATCTCTGGAGACTGTGCAACTGACAGCAAAACCCTCAACGAAATCTATTCAGTGATACAAGCATGGATGGCGCAACACGGTCTTGGTCTAAATGACAAAAAAACAGACTTGCTAATCCTTGGTACACAAGCTAAACTGAAGAATCTAAATTCTGCCTTCAAATCTTTCACCATAGATGGCAATTCCATCACCGTCTCCAACAATACTAAAACGCTTGGCATTTACCTTGACGCCACCTTATCCTTCACTAGACAAACTAACGCGGTAGCAGCCACATCCGCATATACATGTAAACTAATCACTGCCTGTAGGCCGTTCATCACCACACCTAATTGTATCACACTTGCCAGAACTTAATCGATTACTGTAACGCCCTATACTTAGGTACTAGACACAAAAATATTAACAAATTGCAAGTAATTCAGAATAATGCCATTAGGGCAGCCCTCAACATCCCGAAGAAGTTGCATATCTCTGAGACTAGACTCAACCTGCGCTGGCTTCCGGCAGAGCACAGAATATCGCTCAAAACTCTTGCTCTAACACACAAAGCTAGGGCCAACCTTGCTTCAGCCTACCTTACTAATCAACTCATCTCGCATACATCCTCAAGACCACTTAGAGCAGTCCAAGTACAGACAATGACCATACCAAGATTCAAGCTCCATAACTCAGGAGGCGCTAGCTTCTCCATACTGGCTTCAAAGTTATGGAATACACTCCCTGATTCTCTAAGATCAGAACCCTCCTTCCATGTATTCAAGCGCAACACTAAACACTGGCTTCAGGACATGGACTCCATGACAATCTAACTTCCTCTGCTCACTTTGTTTTATCCTCTGCCTTACTTTATTTTTGTACCTTTTTCTATTTATTTATTTGGTTTGCCTTTACTACTTGTGTGTTTTGCCACCATCTCCTTCTAAAGAGGGAGAGCCTGAGTCTCCTGCCTTGATTAATTTGTATCTTAGCACTGATCATTTGTATGTGACTGTAACGTAACTACTGTTACCTGTATTCAAGATGATGTGCCCGGTTGCACCTGGGCCTGGCTGCGCTTTACAAATAAACAAATACAAATACAAATACAGGTTGAGTTAAAATGTATTCTGCTTTTGTTGAACACATGGGTGAGACTTCAGGGTTACTTATATAGGTGGCTTTTAAAGGAGATTGCAGCCATGTCTAATCCTACCCGTTTATCGCAGTTTGAACATGTGAAGCTATGTCTGTGATGGGTTGGAATATTTAATTGATGGTCCTCACCAACTACAAAATACAATTTGAGATAGGGCTTTAGTAAAGGTTGGCTCAGACAAAGGGCCTCATTCCAAGTTGGGCGGTAAGGGTTAACGGTCACCATTAAGGAGACTGGTGCCGTTAAACCCTTGCCGCCCAATTCCGAGGTCCCTTAGTGGGAGCCGCAAAGAACATGTGGTCTGACCACACGTCCTTTACGGGTCCTGCTAAGGGACCAGGGCGCTAATAAGGGGCCTGCTATTCGCGGGTCCGTTATTAGCGCCTTCCCCATTCCCATTGAGAACTATGGGGGCTCAAATGGGAATGGGGAATGGTTGGTTGAATGGGGACTTACCAGGTCCTCCAGGGTCGGAATGACCTGGTAAGTCCCCATTCAACCAGACCGGACCCGGACCCGGTTTGGGAGGCAGCCATGGTGCTAATAGCACCATGGCTACCGCCCAACTTGGAATGACCCCCAAACTCTCTGGCAACAAATCTTAAATCTGGTTCAACCCCTGACAAGCTTATTGAAAAGTTCATCTGGCATCTGACATGCAGACAGTGCACCTTTTCAGTATCAAGTTGCTTTCAGACAGGTGGTAGGTAATTGCTGGAGGCAGCCTTAAAAAAGTTAGGGCAGGGTTACAGTGTTGGGCATACATTCCAAGCACTATGGCCAGAGCTCTGGGCAGGCAGGTGATACAGCAGCCAGTGTCTGTCTGTTAAGGTGACACCTAGGAAAAAGAGAAGTAGAAGGTGAAGGAGAGACCAGTAATCCCCAAGGGCATTTTATGGGAGAAGCACGTTCACTTGATTTTGCTGGGAGGGTGCAGCTCAGATTATGGGAGATGGGTGAAGCCAGCCAGTGTCAATCAGTTGAAGTTACATCACATGTCTATCACATGCTATTGGGTGACACAAGGTAGCAAGTGTGGGTGAAGCTGAGAATCCCTAAGGGAAGCTTGTGGAAGAGACACATTTGCCTGATTTTCCAGACACATGTCTCTTCGGGTGACACACGAGTCAGTGGCATCTTTTGAAGTGAGGCCACAAGAGATGTGCCATTGTATAACAACTGGGAGGTTGAGCAGGACGAGCCGGGAATTCCTGGGGTTATTATGTGCAGGACACTCCTGCATGACTTTGCTGGTAAGGAGCAGTCCAAACAGCTTCCTCTAAAAATACATCAGCTTTGTTAGTGATTGGGAGCAGGACACAATTTCTCTTCTCATTTCCAGTGGGAAATAAGAAGAGAAGTTGTCGTGAAGGGTGTACCCCACTTTTGCCGAATAGCAACTTTACTGACTGCATTTTGGCCAAATGTTTTTTTCACTTTTTTGCCACAGATGGTAAGGTAGATAAAAGGAGGGCAGAAGGGGGGTGCAAGGGAGGTATACCCCCACTTTCTGTGATAAAGTAAATGCCAGAATACAAATTGGTGATGTTGCTTTTAGCTAAAAGAAAACTCAGAAAACCTTCATAGAACCATCGTGAAGTAGGGACTGGAAGGTGGAGAAAGCAGTGCCAATGGATGAAGGATCTGGAGAGAAGGAGGAGAGTGAGAGTTGAAGGTCAGAGAGGAAGGGAGGAATAACAGAGGTTTTTTTTTTTTTTTTTTTATTTGGTTGGTTGATAGATCAACCTTTCAAATATAACAATGTAACGATTATTTAAGAACAATTGAGAACAGTTTACAATGCACAATATACATAGTATAATTAAAATTGCAGCTAAAACATTTTTTTTTTTTTTTTTTTTCCTAGTTTTGAGCAGATGCATATTTCCATATTCGTAACAATTCACGGGGTTCTGTATTCAAGACTCATTTAAGTAGATTTATGATAAGTTTCAGTTTCCCCCAACAACACTATGGGCCTCATTACGACCCAGGCGGTAAGTTACTGCCTGGGCCGTCACTTTACCACCATGGCGTAAACTACGTTTACGCCATGGTGGTTGGCGGACTTACCGCCCCATTCCGACCTTGGCGGGGCGGTAAGTCCCCAATCCCCATTTACCCTTCCCCATTCCCATTTTTGCCCCATAGGGCATAATGGGAGTGGGGAAGGCGTTAATTACGCCACCGTAAATTACGGTGGCGTAATTAACTCCATGGTCCCTTAGCGCCATGGATTTTAACACCCGCTAAAAGCGGGTGTTAAAACCTCCATGGCGCTAAGGGACCTCGTAATTGGCGGTAAGGGGTCGGCGCAGCTAACGCTGGCGTAAACCCCTTACCGCCAGGGTCGTAATGAGGCCCTATATCCAAAAATTGTACAATTGCAATTCTAAGACCCAGCTTATTGCTTGAGAAGATTTTGTGCCAGATTTCATCAACAGTCAAAGGTACATATGATCGCAGTTGCTTACTGAAAAGTTTAATTCTTGTCACATCTAAAGCTGGACAAACTACTATTAAGTGTTTCAATGTCTCACGACACAATTTGTCATGGCAGAAGCGACAATGATTTAAATCATCAGTGACCAAGCCCCTCCTGGCCATGATTTCCATTGTCGGATATAAGTTAAACCTGAAACGCAGATATTGTTGCCTTATATAGGGTGATGGAAATTTCAGTAAGTAATCAGACATTACCCGGAATCTTTTGTGACCAAATAGCTGAGTGTCAAAGTCCTTGTAGGTACAACATTTGTCCCTGGTGCATATCCAGTCTCTTTGATACAATTTTAGTTTAGCTCGGTTTGGATTTGTCAAAAGGACCAGTAAAGGTATATCAGCATCCGATAGAGCATTCAATACACAGTTTCTCCAAGTGCGTGGAAACAGATGGTTAGAATTCACAAGGTAGTATGCAACAGGACTCAAGAGGTCACGATGTTCAAGACCTAAAAGACATTTGCGTAGAAATGAACACATTTTCCATATTAACTGTACATGAAGTGTAATCAAACCAAGTTCATACCTTACGAATGGCAATGGGGTACAGTTAGGAAGTTTTAACAATGCTTTCCAAAATTTAGACTCAAGCATGTCCCATACTGATGAACTATGTATTAGTTTAGTTTCAGCACCATACAATAATATAGGAACCACTTTTGCTTGGTAAAATGACATAACATGTTGAATAGAGAATTTACCGAATTTGGACATTAGGATAGTTGCCTGTGATTTTAATGTTTGGAGCTTGTATGACAAGGAATCTATATATGATTTTTCTGAGATTTTATTATAAATTGAAATGCCCAAATACTTATATTCAGAAACATTCTGCAATTCAAAGTTTTGCAAATGCCACTTAAATGTTTTTTTACCGGCTGCTTTTGCATTTGTCAAACAGGTCACTACTTGTGTTTTTTCCAAATTGATGGTAAGATTGTTATTTAATGAATAAGTCGATAGAGTATCAAGTAGATTTTGCAAGCCTCGTGGAGTTGTTGATAAAAGAACTAAATCATCTGCATATAGCATCCATGGGATGAGTTGTTGGCCTAGTTTTGGTGCATCAGTTAGTATGACAGAAAAGGACTCGCCAAGATCTAAAATAAACTGGTTGAAAAGAAACGAGGCCAGGATGCAACCCTGCTTAAGGCCTCGAGCTGTATGAATGGGCACAGATAGCAATCCTTCTGTTGTCAATCTAACTTGTAGAGTAGTGTTAGTATGAAGAAGTTTAATTATTGCAAGGAGTGAAGGTGGACATTCATATCGCAGTAGTTTTTTATACAAAAGATTGCGGTCGATAGAGTCGAATGCAACCCGAAAGTCTATGAATGCCAAATATAAAGGTTGATTTAATGTAGAGTAGTGCGATCTTATCATGTTCAAGGCGACTATGTTTGGGGTAGTGCCCAAACCAGAGACAAATCCTGTCTGGAAAGGATCCCTTCTTTGATGATTGGTGGCCCAGGCATTAAGATCTCTAAGTACGATACGGTTAAAAATTTTACTGGGGGCATCCAGCAATGCTATGGGCCTATAACTAGAGGGATTAGTTCTGTCACCTTTCTTGAATACTGGTAAGATTATAGAGTGGGTCCAGGTTTCTGGCATTGTTTGAGTCTGAATAATGTTGTTAAACAAGTTCCACAGAATGTCAGTCCAAATATCTGGGTGTTGTTTCAAAGCATAGTTGGACAAGCCATCGGGTCCTGGAGCCCTAGAAGTGGTAGCTTTCTTTATGAAGTATGAGATGTCCTCTTTATCAAACTTCAAAACAAATGTATTTGTTTCCACAGAAGCTAAATCATTAGATGAAATTTGTGGGAGCTCGTACAATTGCGTGAAATGTGTAACCCAAGCTTGATGTGGGACATTATTACATTGTAATGCAATTTGGTGTCCTGTTGAACTCTGATTAATAGTTGCCCACATTTGGGCAGTGTTTTTCCCAGCAAGATTCCTGAGCATACAAGCACTATCGTTTTGATATAGAGTGGCTTTCATGCTTCGCATCCAATTCCTATGTTTAGTTTTTAACTTTAGCAATAGGCCATTCTTATGTTCTGAGGCTGATTTAAGAATCTGCCTTTTGCAGGATCTGTATAACTTTTTTGCGGATTGAATTTCTTTGTTAAACACATGCAGATGTACTGATTTTGGCTTTGCCTCATGTGATGCTTTGCGTTGAAACAATTGCATCAAGTTGTGATAGTCAACAAGTTTTGTTTTCACCCCACTGGATTCGAGTGATTCCATTGCATAAAATTGATTAAACCATTGTAAGGACGTGGCAGACCATCTTAATCTATTGCAGCCTGGGTTGATGGAAAGAAGGCCAGCTATGCATTGTGAATATGGACTTTCCACAATGTCTGATATAGTCCAATTAACAAATAGAATATTGTGATCGCTTAAGTTAGTGTCTATGACTTTAAATTTGGTCACGTTATTAATTAGGTTCTTATTAACATATATATAATCAATTACAGCCGTGGATGTACCTCTATGCCATGTGGGGTGAGGGGGAATGTCATCGGCAAAAGTACCATTTAACATTTGCAGATTTCGAGAATCAACAAAATGCAACCAAAGATCCGATCTAGATTTGTCATAGAAAGGTTCTAAACAATGTAAATTAAGGTCACCGGCCAGAATGACATGCGGCACCGGTTTATCAACACAGATTAAATCCAATAGATGATTTATATCTTTCATGAAAGCATGATCGGATATGCCTATCGGGTTCCAGTACATGTTGATTAGAATATAGCTGAAACCACCAGCTTTGAGCTTCACGGCTTGTAGAAAAGGGCTGGGAGAGAGCCACTGTTCAGATAAAAATGAGGGAAGTTGTTTAATGGCGATAAGCAGGCCTGAGGTTGGTCTTCCCAATTTTTTCTTAAGAGCGGGATTAAGATATAGATCATAGTTGTCCCAGATTGGGAGATCCATAAGCCATGTTTCCTGCATCATTATTATGTCGGCATTCGCAATGGCCAAATCGGGATTGTTAATGAGATGACGATGTCCTCTCGTGTTCCAACTGGCTAAGGTGACCGATAATGTTTTTGATTTGGGATGGCATAGTTAGTGCATGTAAGACACTCTATTACATGTGCAGGGCGATTTGGTTGAGTCCTTTCTATTTGATTCAGAATTTTTTGACGTGCCGCACTTAATCTCAGCTACCGCTGATTTTGGAGCAACTTCTGGTAAAGGTATAATCGATGAGGTTACTTCAATGATAAAACCTAAGTCATAGAGTTGTTTTTTGGCAAGCCAGATTGTATTTAAGACAACCCGTGAATTGATCCATAGTTTCACTGAAGAGAGTGAATGCTCATTATCAAATTCCACTAGTTGTAAATCAACCGAATTAATGTCTTCTAGTGCAGGGATTTCTGCGAAGATTGTTAGTATTGACCTGCGATTCAGATCATATTGAGCACTCAGAGAAGGCCTGCAAGCTATGATTAAAAAGTATAAGGCGGGTCTTTTGATGTTTGATTGCAATTGTTTTTTCGCAATGTTTGGATGGGGTGCGGCATCAACAAGAGGTGGGGCTACCTGATTCGAGACTTCATTGGCTTTTTGCAACGCCAATTGAAGTATTTGAAGAAGTTGGGGTGGTAGAGAAACCATACCACCTTCTTGTCCAGACCTCACATCCAATTCCTCAACAGTGTTTGATAAACCGGGAACGTAAGATGGTGGACTGTTCTGGAGGTGTGGAGTGGAGGATGGACTCCAGGTTGTTTGTTTTTTCTGTTGATTGGTTAAACAAGAGCAATGAGCATGACCAGAGTCGGCCCGTTCAGGTAATGTTGGGGTTGAAGTAGGCACATTAGCGCCAATAGCAATAGATGAGGAATTATATTCTGTATTTGCATGTTTTAAGGAAGTGCTGGCCGCTAGAGATGATTTTGTCGGAATTGCAAGAGGGAGCGCTGTTTTTATAATGTCTGTTGTACCTTTAGATTTACAGCAATTTAGGGCTTTCTGAAATGGCTGTTTACTCATATATTCATCAACAGCATGTCTAATTTCCTGCCTTCTGAGATCGAGTGCCCCTTGTGAAGGTTCATCAGATTGGTCTACAGGACCTGTCTTGCCAACTAAGGGGACAGTTGTGAACTGTGAGCTTTCAGCTCCATGCATGTCAGCCGCCACCGCTAACAGATCATTAAGAGGAGCGTAAGATTTAACTTTTTTTGGTGGCCTAACTCCCGCACTATCTTTCCGAACTTGTGCTTGCTGTTGATATTTTTTAGCAATGGCAGTGGAGGCTAATATTTTTCCTTTCTGTGAATTTGTAACTGCTTTTATGAACTGTTTGGTTTTTGAGGAGCCCTGATTCTTTTGAGTTGGCATGTTTTTTGATTTCTTCACATCTAAAAATCTGACAGTCTTCTGTTTGTCGGACCGCTTTGGTTCAAAAAGTGTGTATACTGGTGTCTGGACTGGCAACTCTGAACTGGTCGGGGAATTAACCTGCAGCACCTCCACAATGCTATGAGAAGTCACAGATTGACTGTTCAGACTTGTATCCATCGGATTAACTGTGTCTGCAAGGGACTGTGTAAATGTGGACGGGGCTCCCATATCAATCATTTGATGGTTGTCTCGAATGGGTTCTGAAAAGTGCGGGAGAATGGGACACTTGTTCTGTGGAACTTCCGGGAGAGTGGGAAAAGGACCAGTGGCAAGAATGGGCCAGCAAGCAGTTTGTGTGGCCACATTAACATTGTTTGATTTACATTTGGCACCACTCGAAACAACCTGTTGTTTTAATGTCGTCGTTTGCATGAAGGCGGATTGCCACGCTAACACTTTTTCGATTTGCAAATTTTGTTTTGACAATTTCGAATCAAGGGTCTCAAACAGTTTGGCTATAGAGTGGATGGCCAAATTTACGGAGTTTAAAGTAATTTCTAGTAAATTGGGCCTTAGTATAGCATCATCCTTTTTGGGAGTATTAGAGCCAACAGTACGCGGATTACGTGGCGTTGGGGCCATGTATGAAATTTCAGAGACAGAACGTGAATGGGTATTGTTTGTGAATAAGTCGGGTGAGGCAGAAAGATTTTGTATACGTGAATGGGAAAGATGAGAAGGAGTGGCATTCTCTTGTGGTCGGCCTGCCAAATCCCTGATTGTGTCATGTATATCAGCAATGGTTTCTTGGGCAGGAGCTGTAAATATGTTGCCCAATATGACACTATCAGTGAGTGACCTATCAGTACTAGTAATTATTGCGGCTGGGGCAAATATTGGCAGACCCATTTGGAGCACCAACAGCACTAATGTTCACATTTGAGGGAGTCAGAGGTATTGAATCTGATATGAGTAGAGGAAGATTTTCTACCGCCCTGCTGCTAATGGGGTTTTGCATCATTTCAGATGGATTCTTGCAAAACAGACGGATATCAGCATTTCCAGCTGGTTTCAGACTCCGCTTTCGTAACATGTGAGAATTATGAGCAAGGGGGGTTGAAGTGCCCGTACAGTTTCTAGGCAGGCTTTTTAAGGCATAAGCCTGTGACCTGTGCTCATTAGAGCTTCTTGTTAATGGGCCCATGTTAGGCATACCTGATTTCAGGGACATTAGCACACACTGCATAATTTGATACTTAAAAAAACAAGTACGAATACAGTGTTGGGGACCGAAGAGCAGCCAAAATAGCAGTACGTACTTAGGAATAAGAGGCTGCGAATGCTGCAAAGCCCAAATGAAGAGTCGATGCGCGTCGCTCTCCATGCCTCAAAGCCGCCAAACAGCCCAACAGCTTGACTCCAGCCCTTCTACCTCAGGGCTTACGCCGCAAGGGCGCTCCAGGCGTGTTAATGAGCCCAGCTGGATGTCACGTGGCTCGTGCTTCACACGGGATTCGGTTCGTGCTTTCCAAGGCAAAGGCGTCCTTTTCACCTTTCAGCCTTGATTGCCTTTAATGATTATAGTACAGGCAGCTGCAGGGGAGCGGCAAGCGGTGCTGAGATATGCTCCTTTTGTTTTCTCAGCCCGCAGCCCTCCAGCAGATAAAAGCTTTCAAGATTGTCTGCAGGAATAAGTGAAGTGACAGTTCACAGCGCTGCCACAGCCCAACAGCTTGACTCCAGCCCTTCTACCTCAGGGCTTACCGAGAGGTTTTACATGTTATCTTGGAAACGTGAGTGGTACATGGAGAGGAAAGGTTAGAGGGAGGAAAACAATTGTGTTGCATACAATTGAATGGTTTGAAAGAGATGGTGTGACAGTATTGTTAGCTCTTCAGAGAGAGTTGAAGATGAACAAGAGGTTAAGAGAGTTCCCTGCAGAGTGAACAGGTCTGTTCTCAATGAGGTGGATAGTGTGTTCATTGAGAAAGGACTGAGGGTCCGATTTCTGTGGAATGTTAGTAGAAGGAAGGTTAACGTCAACTAAGAGGATGAGGTGATGTGACAGTAAGAGAGAATCAAAGAGCTGCCCAAACTCATCGAATAATGGTCCAGTGGGGACAGGAAGACGACAGATAGAAATGTGAGTAGAATGAGGAAGAGCAATAGTTGAGAGAGTACACCAAAGAGAGGTAGGAGAGGATGTGGAATGGGGGGGGGTGAGATGTTAAGGCGGGAAGAATATAGCACCACCACCATTGCCCATCAGATGAGAGGACTGAGAGAAGGAATGTTTGGAGCCAAGAAGGGCTGCCAGGATAGCAATGTCAAAGGGAGAGACCCAGATTTCTGTTATAAAAGGAAATCAAGGGGGAGGAGTACTAAAGTGAATGTAATCAGTGATGATGCAAGTCTTTTAGCAAACAAACTGAGTGCAATGCAGAGTGGAATGTTCAGTTGTTGTGTCAGGGAGGAGTAGAAGAGTTTAGGTTCAGAGTTGGAGAGGTGGTTGGGTAGGTAATAGGAGCAGAGTGGTCTGTTGTCTGGTGTTGTTTGTTAAAAGGGGGTGGTATGGAGATGATGTAGTGAGAGTGGTGAGTTGTGAGCTTTATGATAAGGATAGGTAAGGTGATGGATGTAGCATGATTGGAGAGAGCATAAGGAAAGAATAGCAGGATGAGGAGGATGAAGAGAGAATGCATTTTAGTTCAGTATTAGTGAGTGGAAGCTGGAAATATACCAGGTGGATTTTAGGTGTTACTGGCTAGAGCAAAAGAGGAGGTGGTATAAAGGCTCACAGGAGAAGAGGCAAAGAGAAAACAAGTAAAGGCTGGGAGATTTCCCTAAGGTGTTTGCCTTTTGCTTGGGTTATCCAGGACATGCGGCCCCAGTAATGAGGAGTGAAGTAGGAGGGGCAGCAAGGAACATTCAGTTGTAGGAGAAGAGAGGCGGGAACAGCAGGCAGCAGATCAGGAGCAGAATTGAGCTCAATGTTGCTCTCAGCCCAGTTTAGGATGGAACGACCATTCAAAGATGGCAGTTTTGAGGTTACAGTTCACCCGATCAGCTTGTAAATCGATACTGGATGGTTCTTGTAGATCCTCTGACCTCTGCAGTCCTCCTCAGGCAGTGGAAAGGAAAGACTCTGGTGGTGGTGTGCTGAGCTCAGTGTTTGTATTTTATCCTATTTAAATGTATATAGCGCCTAACGCCTAAGCACTTTACAAAAATGACAGAGTGCAATAAAGAGAAGCAGTTACAATGTAAGTTCATTATAAGGAAGGAACTAAATGAGATTTTAACTGAATAGGAAACTAGGAAAAAAAAGTAATAGACTGAATGGAGAAGGTAAGATACTGCCATAGTTTAATTGACACGCGTGAGAAAGAGTGGAAGCGTGACTGGGCACAAGGGGGACGATGACTGGCCAATAAGAATTGAGTTTCACAGTTTAAAGATCGATTAGGACCAAGGATGACAAGTAAGGAGAAGTCATAGCCTATAAATATTTTAAAAAAGCTAATGAAAATTAAATTTCAGTTGAGTCAAAGATAACCATTGTAAAGCCTGATGGGCACTGGTAATAGATTCACATGGAGCAAGGGAGCAGATGAGACGGATGGAAGAATTAAACATTGATTGAAGTGGAACAAGATGAGAAGCAAGTAGCCCAAGAAGAAGATATGAACAGTAGCCCAGATGAGAAAAGATAAGACTCGAGATGAGAATTTTGATAGCATTAAAAATAGGGAAAGAGCAGGTTTTACGAATGTTAATTACGTGGAAACGACAGGTCCTAGCAACCTCATAAATGTGAAAACAAAATGACAAAGAGGGATTGAAAATGATGCCAACATTGTGAGATGGAGTAGAAAAAGGGAGATCGGATGGTGGGAAGAAAATAGAAGATGGAGGAATAGGAGGGGAGATGCGAGAGGAGAGAAAACAACAGCATCTCAATTTCAAAAGCATTTAATTGGGGAAAGTTAGCTGTCATATAAAATTCAATGGTAGTAAGACATCAGACAGAGGTGCAGAAACTCAGAAAAAGATGAAAATGAAAGAACGATTTGAGATTTGTCTGCATAAAAGTGAGAAGAACAATCAAATGAAGAGCTACAAGTAGAGAGAGAAATAATATAAAGACTAACGAGAAGATCCCAAGGACAGAAGCCTAAGGAACTCCGGAATTAAGTGGGTAGGAGATAGAAGACTGACCGGCCCATTTAACAGAATAGGATCATCCATAAAGATATGAAAGAAACCAATTGTGAACAGAACCACTTATACCTAAAGAGGAAAGCCTGTGAGAAAGAATAGTGTGATTTCGAGTGTCAAATGGCACAGATAGCTCGAGTAAAATAAGTAAGGATGATTGTTTATTGTAATGGGCGGATAAGAGAGAGTTGGTAACAGAATGTTTCTGTTGAATGGAAAGGGCAAAAATTAGACTTAAGTGGAGGAAGAAGGGAATGAGAGTTAAAAAAGAAGGTGACTTGAGCAGACACCACTCTCTATCGAGAATCTTCAAAATAAAATGCTGAACAGAGACAAGGGGGGAAATTTAATAGAACCAAAGTATTCAGTGAAGGTTTATATAAGATCAGAATGGTGGTTGCATGTTTAAATTCCGAAGGGAAAACTGCAGAAGTTATTGCTCTCAGAACAGTTGAAGCCTCTTCTGCGGATGGATATGTATTCCAGTTCCCCAAAGCAAATACACTTGGGACTAAGTTCTAATTCAAATTGATTAACATTTTTAATCAGGGTGCTCCACGTATAATTTTAATGCTTCAAAGGGGATAAGGGTTTTATTTGAATTCTTAAGGAATTCATTACTAACCGCAATATACAAAGATTTACTTCTCCTCAGTAGATCATTGGGCTCACATATCACTGGTGCCATAAAGTGTTGGACTCCAGACAGTCTGCTCAGCTAAGCTCTTTTTTAGACTGTCAGGTAATCAGCTCTCTACCAATATAGTTCCCAGTTCCTATTGGTCTAGTTGGTTCCTGATGAGAGATTCTTCCTGCAATCAATCCCCAGTGGATGAAGCCTCAGAAAATGTGTTTCCAGCCAGGCTTCCCGGTGTAATCCAGTTGCTTCCCAATTTCTCCAGTCTTGTTCCGAATTATTTTGCTTTGGGCCTTATTTAGACTGCAGACTCCACCTTCTAAACGTGCTGTCCCTAACCCAGCTATAATTGGAGGACCGATAAGTTTGGTAGCTTGTTCTAGTGAAGTCACTTCTAGAAAAAACACTGTCTCACATTGGACCACAAGGCCTTCATGGGCTGTCCAAAGGGTTTTGCAAAGTCTTGTTTTCTACCACACACCGTGTCATAAGGTTGTTTGGTCTTATACTGGAATTAAATAATTCTAATTTCTATAAATCTACTTTTTTCCTCGTTTACAAGTTTATCAATTATCTGATGCAGTGTATCTCTTTCTATGTAAATGAATGTGATTACTCGGGACTCTGTGACATTAAAAAATTCAGAGTTATAACATGCTATCCTCCAGCAGACATTCGGGTTGAATTCTAATTAGTTTTACATTGTTAGATTCAGCTCATCATTCATGTTCAGCCAGCATATTTGAAAATTCAAAGCCCTCATTGTGGCAACAAACATTTGCCCCCCTTCCCCTTTTCCCATCTAAAACACTTAAGTGCTGTTTCTCTGGAGTGACAGTTGAGATCTATACATTCTGGTTGTATCTGGAGTTCTGATAAACACTCCTTTGAAGCGTGAAGCGTGGCTCGATACGTATCTTTCACACTAGCCATATGCTTAGTTGAAAAGTCCCACCAAAATATTCCTCTGCTGTTGATCTTCTTATGGACTCTCCTGCCTTTGAAAATAGAATGCCTGGCCCATTAGTGTCACCATATTCAAACATAAACTCTTTCAAAGGCACTTGATTTATTAGTGGGATTAACCTGTTAATCTAATGGGCAGGTCTGGTTTTTGACTAGTCAGGAGGACCAATGATATGATATATGATATGATATTTTATTTATATTCCGCCCATACACAAGTGTTTCAGGGCACGACAAGGCAAGGGAGGAGTACAGTGGAGGGACAAAACAACAATCTTACTAGGCCCAGTAACATTGAGAAAACACAAGTGCAAGGGAAATGGGGGGGGTGCAAGGGGACAAATGCGGGGGGGTGCAAGGGGACGGGGAGGAAGTGGAACGTGCTGAACAGGTGAACAACAACAGGTAGTGCAGCCAGCGAGTGGAAAGTGCAAGAATAAGGCACAGACAACGATTGTCTGATAACTGCAGGAAATACACTTGGGACTAAATTCTAATTTGAAGTGATTAACATGTTTAATCAGGGTGCTCCACATATAATTTTAATGCTATAAAGGGGATACAGGCTTTATTTGAATTCTTAAGGAATTCATTACTTACCCTAATATACAAGGGTTTATTTCTCCTCAGTCCCATGGAGTGAATTTAGCAGTATGTTTAGAGTTAATTGCCAACACTAAATGATGTAATGGTGCTGTCTGCCTACATTGTTCACAAAATACTGACAGGGTAATTCATAGAATTTCGCAGAAAAGTGTCGCAAGTGGCTGGCGCAGAGTGTCCGCGTGCGATTGTCTGCGCCAGGCACGTGCGCTAAAAACGATTTCCGCGCACAGCGTATTCATGGATTTTAGGCTCCCAAACCAGCCGTGGCGCAGAGTATCGCAGCGACCCTGCAGCAGCGCCAGTAACGCCCCCAAGAACGCCCTCGCGCAAGGAAAAGCCATCAAAATCGCTAAATCATCGCAAAGGGCTGCGCTAACCCTGGACCAGTTTACAGGGCTGCCAAACAAGGAACGCAAAGCGGGTAACGTTCATATCAGGGGTACGCGGGAAGTTTTACACGCGATTAGCCAGGGTACGTGTATTACAGGGGTACGCGGGAAGTTTAACACGCGATTGGCCAGGGTACGTGTATTAGAGGGGTACGCGTGAAGTTTTACACGCGATTAGCCAGGGCACGTGTATTACAGGGGTACGCAGGAATTATCACACGCGATTTGGCTGGGTAGGTGTATTACAGGGGTACACGGGAAGTTTTACACGCGATTTGGCTGGGTACGTGTATTACAGGGGTGCGCTGGAATTATCACACGCGATTTGGCCAGGTACGTGTATTACAGGGGTGCGCAGGAATTATCACACGCGATTTGGCTGGGTACGTGTATTACAGGGGTGCGTGGGAAGTTACACACGCGATTAGGCTGGGTGGGTCCTCACAGGTGTTCCCTGTACACCCTCCACGGCCCCTGCAGGCAGCCCACAAAACAGGGGAGTACCCTGCACACCTGCTCATGTCCCCCTGCACCCCCACCCCCCAGCCACCAGGGGCACCCTCCACCAGGCCCCCACCCATGTCTACCACCACCCCCACCCCCCAGCCACCAGGGGCAGCCTCCACCAGGCCCCCACCCATGTCTACCACCACCCCCGCCCCCCAGCCACCAGAGGCAGCCTCCACCAGGCCCCCACCCATGTCCCCCTGCACCCCCACCCCCCAGCCACCAGGGGCAGCCTCCACCAGGCCCCCACTCATGTCTCCCTGCACCCCCATCCCCCAGCCACCAGGGGCAGCCTCCACAAGGCCCCCACTCATGTCTACCACCCCACCCCCACCCCCCAGCAGTGCAGGGGCACCCTCCACCAGGCCCCCACTCATGTCTCCCACCACCCCCACCCCCCAGCCACCAGGGGCAGCCTCCACCAGACCCCCACTCATGTCTCCCACCACCCCACCCCCCAGCCACCAGGGGCAGCCTCCACCAGGCCCCCACTCATGTCTCCCACCACTCCACCCCCCAGCAGTGCAGGGGCACCCTCCACCAGGCCCCCACTCATGTCCCCTATCACCCCCACCCCCCAGCCACCAGGGGCACCCTCCACCAGGCCCCCACCCATGTCTACCACCACCCCCACCCCCCAGCCACCAGGGGAAGCCTCCACCAGGCCCCCACTCATGTCCCCTATCACCCCCACCCCCCAGCATTGTGGGGCACCTGCCAGCAGGCCCCAACCCATGTCACCCACCACCCCCACCCCCCAGCAGTGCAGGGGCAGCCTCCACCAGGCCCCCACTCATGTCTCCCACCACCCCCACCCCCCAGCCACCAGGGGCAGCCTCCACCAGGCACCCACTCATGTCTCCCACCACCCCACCCCCCAGCCACCAGGGGCACCCTCCACCAGTCCCCCACTCATGCCCGACTCATGTCTCCCACCACCCCCACCCCCAAGCAGTGCAGGGGCAGCCTCCACCAGGCCCCCACTCATGTCTCCCACCACCCCACCCCCCAGCAGTGCAGGGGCACCCTCCACCAGGCCCCCACTCATGTCCCCTATCACCCCCACCCCCCAGCCACCAGGGGCACCCTCCACCAGGCCCCCACCCATGTCTACCACCACCCCCACCCCCAAGCCACCAGGGGAAGCCTCCACCAGGCCCCCACTCATGTCCCCTATCACCCCCACCCCCCAGCACTGTGGGGCACCTGCCAGCAGGCCCCAACCCATGTCACCCACCACCCCCACCCCCCAGCAGTACAGGGGCAGCCTCCACCAGGCCCCCACTCATGTCTCCCACCACCCCCACCCCCCAGCCACCAGGGGCAGCCTCCACCAGGCCCCCACTCATGTCTCCCACCACCCCACCCCCCAGCCACCAGGGGCAGCCTCCACCAGGCCCCCACTCATGTCTCCCTGCACCCCCATACCCCAGCCACCAGGGGCAGCCTCCACCAGGCCCCCACTCATGTCTCCCACCACCCCCACCCCGCAGCCACCAGGGGCAGCCTCCACCAGGCCCCCACTCATGTCTCCCACCACCCCCACCCACCAGCCTCCAGGGGCAGCCTCCACCAGGCCCCCACTCATGTCTCCCTGCACCCCCATCCCCCAGCCACCAGGGGCAGCCTCCACCAGGCCCCCACTCATGTCCCCCTGCACCCCCACCCCCCAGCCACCAGGGGCAGCCTCCACCAGGCCCCCACTCATGTGTCCCTGCACCCCCATCCCCCAGCCACCAGGGGCAGCCTCCACCAGGCCCCCACTCATGTCCCCTATCACCCCCACCCCTCAGCCACCAGGGGAAGCCTCCACCAGGCGCCCACCCATGTCCCCCTGCACCCCCACCCCCCAGCCACCAGGGGAAGCCTCCACCTGGCCCCCACCCATGTCTACCACCCTTCCCACCCCCCAGCAGTGCAGGGGCACCCTCCACCAGGCCCCCACTCATGTCTCCCACCACCCCCACCCCCCAGCCACCAGGGGCAGCCTCCACCAGGCCCCCACTCATGTCTCCCACCACCCCACCCCCCAGCCACCAGGGGCAGCCTCCACCAGGCCCCCACTCATGTCTCCCTGCACCCCCATACCCCAGCCACCAGGGGCAGCCTCCACCAGGCCCCCACTCATGTCTCCCACCACCCCCACCCCCCAGCCACCAGGGGCAGCCTCCACCAGGCCCCCACTCATGTCTCCCACCACCCCCACCCACCAGCCTCCAGCGGCAGCCTCCACCAGGCCCCCACTCATGTCTCCCTGCACCCCCATCCCCCAGCCACCAGGGGCAGCCTCCACCAGGCCCCCACTCATGTCCCCCTGCACCCCCACCCCCCAGCCACCAGGGGCAGCCTCCACCAGGCCCCCACTCATGTCTCCCACCACCCCCACCCCCCAGCCACCAGGGGCAGCCTCCACCAGGCCCCCACTCATGTCTCCCACCACCCCCACCCACCAGCCTCCAGGGGCAGCCTCCACCAGGCCCCCACTCATGTCCCCCTGCACCCCCATACCCCAGCCACCAGGGGCAGCCTCCACCAGGCCCCCACTCATGTCTCCCACCACCCCCACCCCCCAGCCACCAGGGGCAGCCTCCACCAGGCCCCCACTCATGTCTCCCACCACCCCCACCCACCAGCCTCCAGGGGCAGCCTCCACCAGGCCCCCACTCATGTCTCCCTGCACCCCCATCCCCCAGCCACCAGGGGCAGCCTCCACCAGGCCCCCACTCATGTCCCCCTGCACCCCCACCCCCCAGCCACCAGGGGCAGCCTCCACCAGGCCCCCACTCATGTCTCCCTGCACCCCGATCCCCCAGCCACCAGGGGCAGCCTCAACCAGGCCCCCACTCATGTCTCCCTGCACCCCCATACCCCAGCCACCAGGGGCACCCTCCACCAGGCCCCCACCCATGTCTACCACCACCCCCACCCCCCAGCCACCAGGGGAAGCCTCCACCAGGCGCCCACCCATGTCCCCCTGCACCCCCACCCCCCAGCCACCAGGGAAAGCCTCCACCAGGCCCTCACCCATGTCACCCACCACCCCCACCCCCCAGCAGTGCAGGGGCAGCCTCCACCAGGCCCCCACTCATGTCTCCCACCACCCCCACCCCCCAGCCACCAGGGGCAGCCTCCACCAGGCCCCCACTCATGTCTCCCACCATCCCACCCCCCAGCCACCAGGGGCAGCCTCCACCAGGCCCCCACTCATGTCTCCCTGCACCCCCATACCCCAGCCACCAGGGGCAGCCTCCACCAGGCCCCCACTCATGTCTCCCACCACCCCCACCCCCCAGCCACCAGGGGCAGCCTCCACCAGGCCCCCACTCATGTCTCCCACCACCCCCACCCACCAGCCTCCAGGGGCAGCCTCCACCAGGCCCCCACTCATGTCTCCCTGCACCCCCATCCCCCAGCCACCAGGGGCAGCCTCCACCAGGCCCCCACTCATGTCCCCCTGCACCCCCACCCCCCAGCCACCAGGGGCAGCCTCCACCAGGCCCCCACTCATGTCTCCCTGCACCCCCGCCCCCAGCCACCAGGGGCAGCCTCCACCATGGCCCTCACTCATGTCTCCCTGCACCCCCATACCCCAGCCACCAGGGGCACCCTCCACCAGGCCCCCACCCATGTCTACCACCACCCCCACCCCCCAGCCACCAGGGGAAGCCTCCACCAGGCGCCCACCCATGTCCCCCTGCACCCCCACCCCCCAGCCACCAGGGGAAGCCTCCACCAGGCCCCCACCCATGTCACCCACCACCCCCACCCCCCAGCAGTGCAGGGGCAGCCTCCACCAGGCCCCCACTCATGTCTCCCACCACCCCCACCCCCCAGCCACCAGGGGCAGCCTCCACCAGGCCCCCACTCATGTCTCCCACCACCCCACCCCCCAGCCACCAGGGACAGCCTCCACCAGGCCCCCACCCATGTCTCCCTGAACCCCCATACCCCAGCCACCAGGGGCAGCCTCCACCAGGCCCCCACTCATGTCTCCCACCACCCCCACCCCCCAGCCACCAGGGGCAGCCTCCACCAGGCCCCCACTCATGTCTCCCACCACCCCCACCCACCAGCCTCCAGGGGCAGCCTCCACCAGGCCCCCACTCATGTCTCCCTGCACCCCCATCCCCCAGCCACCAGGGGCAGCCTCCACCAGGCCCCCACTCATGTCCCTCTGCACCCCCACCCCCCAGCCACCAGGGGCAGCCTCCACCAGGCCCCCACTCATGTCTCCCTGCACCCCCATCCCCCAGCCACCAGGGGCAGCCTCCACCAGGCCCCCACTCATGTCCCCTATCACCCCCACCCCCCAGCCACCAGGGGAAGCCTCCACCAGGCGCCCACCCATGTCCCCCTGCACCCCCACCCCCCAGCCACCAGGGGCACCCTCCACCAGGCCCCCACCCATGTCTACCACCACCCCCACCCCCCAGCCACCAGGGGAAGCCTCCACCAGGCCCCCACTCATGTCCCCTATCACCCCCACCCCCCAGCATTGTGGGGCACCTGCCAGCAGGCCCCAACCCATGTCACCCACCACCCC
Organism: Ambystoma mexicanum; assembly: GCF_040938575.1. Taxonomy (NCBI): domain Eukaryota; kingdom Metazoa; phylum Chordata; class Amphibia; order Caudata; family Ambystomatidae; genus Ambystoma; species Ambystoma mexicanum. The sequence goes on along the minus strand of NC_090930.1, from coordinate 705,942,819 downwards.
CACCCCCCAGCAGTGCAGGGGCAGCCTCCACCAGGCCCCCACTCATGTCTCCCACCACCCCCACCCCCCAGCCACCAGGGGCAGCCTCCACCAGGCACCCACTCATGTCTCCCACCACCCCACCCCCCAGCCACCAGGGGCACCCTCCACCAGTCCCCCACTCATGCCCGACTCATGTCTCCCACCACCCCCACCCCCAAGCAGTGCAGGGGCAGCCTCCACCAGGCCCCCACTCATGTCTCCCACCACCCCACCCCCCAGCAGTGCAGGGGCACCCTCCACCAGGCCCCCACTCATGTCCCCTATCACCCCCACCCCCCAGCCACCAGGGGCACCCTCCACCAGGCCCCCACCCATGTCTACCACCACCCCCACCCCCAAGCCACCAGGGGAAGCCTCCACCAGGCCCCCACTCATGTCCCCTATCACCCCCACCCCCCAGCACTGTGGGGCACCTGCCAGCAGGCCCCAACCCATGTCACCCACCACCCCCACCCCCCAGCAGTACAGGGGCAGCCTCCACCAGGCCCCCACTCATGTCTCCCACCACCCCCACCCCCCAGCCACCAGGGGCAGCCTCCACCAGGCCCCCACTCATGTCTCCCACCACCCCACCCCCCAGCCACCAGGGGCAGCCTCCACCAGGCCCCCACTCATGTCTCCCTGCACCCCCATACCCCAGCCACCAGGGGCAGCCTCCACCAGGCCCCCACTCATGTCTCCCACCACCCCCACCCCGCAGCCACCAGGGGCAGCCTCCACCAGGCCCCCACTCATGTCTCCCACCACCCCCACCCACCAGCCTCCAGGGGCAGCCTCCACCAGGCCCCCACTCATGTCTCCCTGCACCCCCATCCCCCAGCCACCAGGGGCAGCCTCCACCAGGCCCCCACTCATGTCCCCCTGCACCCCCACCCCCCAGCCACCAGGGGCAGCCTCCACCAGGCCCCCACTCATGTCTCCCTGCACCCCCATCCCCCAGCCACCAGGGGCAGCCTCCACCAGGCCCCCACTCATGTCCCCTATCACCCCCACCCCCCAGCCACCAGGGGAAGCCTCCACCAGGCGCCCACCCATGTCCCCCTGCACCCCCACCCCCCAGCCACCAGGGGAAGCCTCCACCTGGCCCCCACCCATGTCTACCACCCTTCCCACCCCCCAGCAGTGCAGGGGCACCCTCCACCAGGCCCCCACTCATGTCTCCCACCACCCCCACCCCCCAGCCACCAGGGGCAGCCTCCACCAGGCCCCCACTCATGTCTCCCACCACCCCACCCCCCAGCCACCAGGGGCAGCCTCCACCAGGCCCCCACTCATGTCTCCCTGCACCCCCATACCCCAGCCACCAGGGGCAGCCTCCACCAGGCCCCCACTCATGTCTCCCACCACCCCCACCCCCCAGCCACCAGGGGCAGCCTCCACCAGGCCCCCACTCATGTCTCCCACCACCCCCACCCACCAGCCTCCAGCGGCAGCCTCCACCAGGCCCCCACTCATGTCTCCCTGCACCCCCATCCCCCAGCCACCAGGGGCAGCCTCCACCAGGCCCCCACTCATGTCCCCCTGCACCCCCACCCCCCAGCCACCAGGGGCAGCCTCCACCAGGCCCCCACTCATGTCTCCCACCACCCCCACCCCCCAGCCACCAGGGGCAGCCTCCACCAGGCCCCCACTCATGTCTCCCACCACCCCCACCCACCAGCCTCCAGGGGCAGCCTCCACCAGGCCCCCACTCATGTCCCCCTGCACCCCCATACCCCAGCCACCAGGGGCAGCCTCCACCAGGCCCCCACTCATGTCTCCCACCACCCCCACCCCCCAGCCACCAGGGGCAGCCTCCACCAGGCCCCCACTCATGTCTCCCACCACCCCCACCCACCAGCCTCCAGGGGCAGCCTCCACCAGGCCCCCACTCATGTCTCCCTGCACCCCCATCCCCCAGCCACCAGGGGCAGCCTCCACCAGGCCCCCACTCATGTCACCCTGCACCCCCACCCCCCAGCCACCAGGGGCAGCCTCCACCAGGCCCCCACTCATGTCTCCCTGCACCCCGATCCCCCAGCCACCAGGGGCAGCCTCAACCAGGCCCCCACTCATGTCTCCCTGCACCCCCATACCCCAGCCACCAGGGGCACCCTCCACCAGGCCCCCACCCATGTCTACCACCACCCCCACCCCCCAGCCACCAGGGGAAGCCTCCACCAGGCGCCCACCCATGTCCCCCTGCACCCCCACCCCCCAGCCACCAGGGAAAGCCTCCACCAGGCCCTCACCCATGTCACCCACCACCCCCACCCCCCAGCAGTGCAGGGGCAGCCTCCACCAGGCCCCCACTCATGTCTCCCACCACCCCCACCCCCCAGCCACCAGGGGCAGCCTCCACCAGGCCCCCACTCATGTCTCCCACCACCCCACCCCCCAGCCACCAGGGGCAGCCTCCACCAGGCCCCCACTCATGTCTCCCTGCACCCCCATACCCCAGCCACCAGGGGCAGCCTCCACCAGGCCCCCACTCATGTCTCCCACCACCCCCACCCCCCAGCCACCAGGGGCAGCCTCCACCAGGCCCCCACTCATGTCTCCCACCACCCCCACCCACCAGCCTCCAGGGGCAGCCTCCACCAGGCCCCCACTCATGTCTCCCTGCACCCCCATCCCCCAGCCACCAGGGGCAGCCTCCACCAGGCCCCCACTCATGTCCCCCTGCACCCCCACCCCCCAGCCACCAGGGGCAGCCTCCACCAGGCCCCCACTCATGTCTCCCTGCACCCCCGCCCCCAGCCACCAGGGGCAGCCTCCACCATGGCCCTCACTCATGTCTCCCTGCACCCCCATACCCCAGCCACCAGGGGCACCCTCCACCAGGCCCCCACCCATGTCTACCACCACCCCCACCCCCCAGCCACCAGGGGAAGCCTCCACCAGGCGCCCACCCATGTCCCCCTGCACCCCCACCCCCCAGCCACCAGGGGAAGCCTCCACCAGGCCCCCACCCATGTCACCCACCACCCCCACCCCCCAGCAGTGCAGGGGCAGCCTCCACCAGGCCCCCACTCATGTCTCCCACCACCCCCACCCCCCAGCCACCAGGGGCAGCCTCCACCAGGCCCCCACTCATGTCTCCCACCACCCCACCCCCCAGCCACCAGGGGCAGCCTCCACCAGGCCCCCACCCATGTCTCCCTGAACCCCCATACCCCAGCCACCAGGGGCAGCCTCCACCAGGCCCCCACTCATGTCTCCCACCACCCCCACCCCCCAGCCACCAGGGGCAGCCTCCACCAGGCCCCCACTCATGTCTCCCACCACCCCCACCCACCAGCCTCCAGGGGCAGCCTCCACCAGGCCCCCACTCATGTCTCCCTGCACCCCCATCCCCCAGCCACCAGGGGCAGCCTCCACCAGGCCCCCACTCATGTCCCCCTGCACCCCCACCCCCCAGCCACCAGGGGCAGCCTCCACCAGGCCCCCACTCATGTCTCCCTGCACCCCCATCCCCCAGCCACCAGGGGCAGCCTCCACCAGGCCCCCACTCATGTCCCCTATCACCCCCACCCCCCAGCCACCAGGGGAAGCCTCCACCAGGCGCCCACCCATGTCCCCCTGCACCCCAACCCCCCAGCCACCAGGGGAAGCCTCCACCAGGCCCCCACCCATGTCTACCACCCTTCCCACCCCCCAGCAGTGCAGGGGCACCCTCCACCAGGCCCCCACTCATGTCTCCCAGCGTGCTACGTGTATTTCAGGGGTGCGCGGGAAGTCCCACTCGCGAATAGCCTGGGCGCATGTATTTCAGGGGTGCGCGGGAAGTTCCACATGCGAATAGCCTGGGTGCATGCATTTCAGGGGTGCGCGGGAAGTTTTACACGCGACTTCAGCAGGGTACGTGTATTTCAGGTATGCGCGGGAATTCTCACAGCGATTTGGCTTGGTACGTGTATTACAGGGGTGCGTGGGAAGTTGCACACGCGATTAGGCTGGGTGGGTCCTCACAGGTGTTCCCTGTACACCCTCCACGGCCCCTGCAGGCAGCCCACAAAACAGGGGACTACCCTGCACACCTGCTCATGTCACCCACCACCCCCATCCCCCACCATCCAGGGGCACCCTCCACCAGGCCCCCACTCATGCCCGACTCATGTCTCCCACCACCCCCCCCCAGCACTGTGGGGCACCTGCCAGCAGGCCCCAACCCATGTCACCCACCACCCCCACCCCCCAGCAGTGCAGGGGCAGCCTCCACCAGGCCCCCATCCATGTCTCCCACCTCCCCCACCCCCCAGCAGTGCAGGGGCAGCCCCCACCAGGCCCCCACTCATGTCCCCTATCACCCCCACCCCCCCAGTCACCAGGGGCAGCCCCCACCAGGCCCCCACTCATGTCCCCTATCACCCCCACCCCCCAGTCACCAGGGGCAGCCCCCACCAGGCCCCCACTCATGTCCCCTATCACCCCCACCCCCCAGCAGTGCAGGGGCAGCAGGCAGTCAGGCAGCAGCAGGTGGGAGCGTGCTCGGGCTCTGGGGGGCAGTAGTTCGGCCTTCCGGGCAGGAGCGTGGTATTCCGTGTGCGTACGCGTGGCCAGCTTGGTACGGAGTGATTTTGCACGTGAAAATCCTGCACGTCAGCGTGAAAACTGAGGAAAGGCCCTCAGCGCGTAAGCGCGTCTGTGACGTGACCCGCACAGGTGTTTCCCACACAGCACGTGATGACAGAGCACACGTGGAAAGACTGCACGTCAGAGTGTAATCGCGTGTGATTGGTGGAAATGGCCCTACACGCAGAAGTGACAAAGCTTGTGATTGGTGGAAATGGCCCTACACGCAGAAGTGACAAAGCGTGTGATTGGTGGAAATGGCCCTACACGCAGAAGTGACAAAGCGTGTAATTGGTGGAAATGGCCCTACACGCAGAAGTGACAAAGCATGTAATAGGTGGAAATGGCCCTAGCGCGTACACGCCGCGTAAGTGACGCTGGACGTGTGGGCCTGTATAAAAGGTACGTGTAGAACACGTTTTCTTTGTACGTGCTTTTCGTGGAGAGCGAGTGGGTGAATTCTGTACTTCTTGTCGTTTCACACGCGATTTACTTCACGGCGTTTCAAGTTCGTATTCCCTGTTACCTCTGACAGCTTTTTCTCTTTTTTCTCTTTTACTGGTTTACCTGAGCCTGTTCCCTCAAACAGTGTTCCCTTCTACTGTTGTCCTGTCTCCTCAGACAGCGGATAAATCTTCTTTTGGCGGGGGTGTTGCCAACGAAACGTGCTCCTTTTACACGCTCGTTTACCAGGCAGACGGTGAGTCACGCACGTATCTAACATCTGTGCTTGCCCCGTGTGTAGCCTACCCCTTCAGAGGTCATTCTAGGCTGCGTGTGACACACATACGTTCATTCTTGTGTTTCTGGGTGCCACAGCGTAGTGCAGGTTTTTCTTTCTGCACACGTGGTCTAGGAGGGGTTGCGTGCACGTCATCTCCCTTTTTTGGGCCTCCTGTGCGTTGCGTGACCCGTCATCTTTCCCCAGGGGTTACATTCAGCCTTGCTAGAGCACTAGGGTACAATTACCATCTGGTACCCAACCCCTTTGACCCCCAATTGCCCAGGACAATAGTCTACATCCACTCCCATACGCACATTAACATCAGTGCCATGGCTGGGAGGCGAGGATTCCGTAAGGGTGGCAAAGGTGGAAGAGCCACAAGTGGTGGCCGTGGTGGATCCGGTAGGGGACGTGGTCGTAACTTGCAGGGTGAGCCTGTCCCCCCATGTGTGGAGGACCAGTCACGGGCACCCATAATCCCCCCCCCGTCCCCCCCTCCCATTGAGGCTGATGTGGCTGACACCATCCATGCTCAGCCCTTGTTGGACCAGCCCATTGTGGCACCAGACCTGGCTGACTCCATGGCTGACTTCCAGGTCAGCAGGGCTACGACACGTGCGCTGGTGCACGTTGATGCCATCATGCCACGTGGATCTGGGGCAGCAAGGTCATCTGCTGCACCAAGGAGGCAGGGCGGAGAGGCTGCAGGGGCAGCTGCGGCTCCATCCACCCCAGCCCTCACACACCCAGCCAGGACAGTGTCGGTCCTAGTCCATGCTGCTGACATTCCCCCTGACACCATCACACTAGAGCCAATGCCTGCACCAACTCCCATGCTGAGTGTGCAATCCCACACTCCTGATACAGAGTCCACCAGGGCTCCTGCCCCTAGTGTCCAGAGCGGCGCAGGACACTCAGGATCACCACCACCTTCCAAGCGGAAGAGGAAGAGTGCTCGTCCGGCACAGGCTGATGCCCCAGACACGGCTACACAGTCCGGCCCGTCCAGGAAGCCCAGCTTCACGGATGACGAACTGAATGCACTTGTCGAGTATGTGTCCGGACATGACAACGAGATGGTCATTGTTGCAGGATCCAAGACCACACCTGCACAACGCCAGGCACACTGGCAGACCGTTGCGGACATCGTAAGTGCCCTTGGAATCGTGAGGCGCACAGCCAATGATTGCTATAAGCGCTGGAATGACCTAAAGCGCAGGGCAAAGAGTAAGCTGGCCTCAAGTCATGCCGCAACTCTAGTGACTGGAGGTGGGTCTCCAGTAGTAGACATGGAACTCACTCCACATGAGTCAGTCGCTGGGACCTACGTCACGGAGGAACAGATCCAAGGCATGGGAGATCTGGCTGATTAAGAGGCATTGTCCGGTGAGTGCACATGCATGTGTGTGTCATCCATGTGCATGGTGTGTGTGTGAGGGCTTCTGTTCGGGTGCCAGGTGAGAGTGTGTGCGCCTGAGTCGTATGGGTCAGCCATGTGCTTCATGCAATCCTTCCTGCGCAGCTGCATTTGGCCATAGCAGTATCCCTTCTGCCAACAGTAGACATCTAGCCCAACTGCACGCCAGTTGCCCTTGAAGTGTCACCTTGCCACAACATATTTGCTTCTTTTTCACTGTTCATTCAGTCAGTTTGTTTGCATTCCACCACTTTCACTAGGCATGTCGCTGTCCACTAGTCACATGTCTGACATGGGTATGGTAAAGTGGAGTGACTTTGTTACCTGGATATCATTTGTACACACATGTCCCTGTGCAATTGGACCATTTCAGACTGGCAGCTCCAGGTGAAAAATCTGACCTGTTAGAATTAGAAAAGCAATTACATGCGGGAACTGGACTGAATGAATAGGTGCTGCCCTCCTCTCCATCTTCACTCAATAGCAATGGTACATGCCATCTGTGTGATGGCATGTGTGTTTCACCTGCCAATCACAGGCCAATGTGTGATGCCACTGCCAGGCAGCATGCAGAAAATGTGTTCATCTTCCATCTTGGTGTCATCAGTGTGTGCCATTTGCCTGCACTTCATACGCCGTGAGGGTGCATGCATGGGAGGGTTTTAGTCATGTGGGACATGTGTCAATCAAGTACTGGTTCTCTTGCTTCTCAGCCCTCAATGTGTGCCATGGTGCTAATGCCTGTTTCCATTTCTTTGTTTTCATGTCTTTGCAGGGGAAGACGCACCTGATACTGCTGGGGTTGTGGAGATGGTGCAGACCCAGGAGGGGTCCGAGGGCCGACCAACCACCAGTGAGGGACGTGGTGTGGTGGTGGGGGAGAACCCACAAGTGCTGCAGGTCGTGCTCTCAAGGGGTGTCTCTGGCTGCACCTCCCCCGAGCTGTACTCAGGTGTTGATTCGGATGAGACCTACGTGCCGTCGCAGGTGAGTGTTCCAGGGAGGGATTCTGTTCTGTCTCACCCACCTGCACCAGGGTCAGAACCCTCCATGGGGATGTCAGTGTTGGCAGCTACGCCTTCGGTGGTTACGGATGCAGGGTCACACTCCGCGACATCTGATCCTGTTCCTGGGCCAGCAGATCAGAGGGGGAATGCAGTCCTGCAGCCTCAGGCAGTGCCGGCACAGCAAGGCGCAGTTCGCCTTGCCCCAGACAGGTGTGGTGCCCGCCGACGTGGTGGCCGTACGCCACCCGGCAATACCGCATGGGAGCAATCCATTTACGGTATGGCTACCCAAAGGCTGCATCATCCGAGATGATGGCTCAGGCCATGGATAGGGTGGCCACTTCCATTGTCCCCCCAGAAAGGCTGATGGAGCGACTAGAGCAGGCAACTGACTCCATCTGCCAGTCACACAGGGAGGACATGTTGGGGTCCAAAAGGGACAGGCGGGCGGCACTGGCGACTCTGCAGGAGGCCATCTCCATTGAGTCCCAGGGCCACAGGGAAGCCCTGAGGCAGGAGCTCCTTCACCTCAGGACGACTCTTGTTGAGCTTGAGGCTTCAACACACCAAAGGACAGAACAGCAGCTGGAGCGTCTCACCCGTACGCTCTCAGCTGAGATGCAGGCAACGAGGGCGGAGGTCCGGGCATCCCGTGAGTTGTTGCATGGGGACCTCCGCACACTCATCCTCCAGAACCAGACCTACCACACCCGCATGCTTGCAGCCATGGAGGAGCAGACTAGGGCCTTGCGTGGGCTGCCTCCCATAGTGCAACCACCTCCGGATGCAGCTGCACTGGGTGATAATAGCGACAGCAGTGATACTCCCACAATAGGGTAGCCGTGTGGGCCATGAGCCCATGGAGGTGTTTTATCTTCCCAGGATCCACGCAGGTGGGTTCTGGTGTGCATCCTGTCCTCGGACCTCCTGGGTGGCCTCCCCAACCCCCCCGGGCCCGTCAATGGCCATTTTTGATTGTTTCTTATTTTTATTTTTATTTTGATTTCTTTTATTCCCAATTTTTTTGGGACGATCTGTTGGCTTCCGTGGTTCCTGTGGGCATACGCTGCATTGTGGCTGGGCACATGCAGGCTTGTAATGTATTTGGTTCAGATGCTTGGGTTTGAGTCACACACACCCCTCCTGCTTCCCGTTTCCATGGGCTTGCAAAGGGTGTGCCCAAGTGACAGTGAATTACACAGTGACGTTGGACTCCCATGAGCTGTGTGGGCAGTCTGTAGTCAATACTGTGTATACATTCCTAGTGCATATTGCTGTTGTGTTGTACACTGCATGTTGCATTGATGTGTAACTCTTCTTCTGTGTCTACCTCCCAATTTGCAGGTCCCTTCCTCATGTCCACACAAGGACCTCTAGTCTGGAGATGGGGTCCATGTTGGCAGCAGTGCACCTACAACTCTACATGGCGACAACACTGCACAGTTGGTAGTGGTGGGAGTGCAGGCATTTCCAGGTGGTGAGACTACTAATATGTAACATTTGTGATGTCATGTTAATGGTACTACGTGCTCAAGTATGTTGTTGGTCCGGCATTGCTGTGAGCATTTCAGGTGTTGCAGGTTTCTAATAGTGCCACTGTACATAGTGAGACTGATGTCATGTTGTGGGGATTACTTTGTTTACCTGCAATTAGCATGACATGGCACGGTGTGTCGTGTGGCGGTGCTGGGGTTGGGTTGGCTGACATGGCACTGTCCTCTTGTTGCATTTTGCAAGTGGGTATTCATTTTAGCTGCTTCAATGTGTAACTTCACAAAACTGCATTGGTGGTGTCTGTGTGGGTAGGGATGCACACATTGTGACACTTCCAGGTGAACAATCTCAGGCTGACATGGTATTCCCGGTTCATTCTCCAGACATTCAGGATCAGTGTCAGGTTGAGTCATCATTGATTGTCAGATGGAATGTGCCAGGGCAGTGTGCATTCCACAGGGGTGTGATTTCTATGTGAAGTAATTAGCCACTAGCTGTGTACGGGCTGCCTCCCCCGTGCCCTTTCCCCTCCCATGCGCAGCGGCTGTGCATGTGGTTGGGGATGTGGGGCCACCACCATGTCCACGGCCAGGCCCCGGCGTGTTGCAACGTTGTGCAGGACACATGCTGCCACTATGATCCTGCACACTACTGGGGGAGCGTATAACAGCTGCCCGCCAGAACGGTCAAGGGAGCGAAAGCGTGACTTTAGCACTCCGAATGTGCGCTCCACTATGCCCCTGGTTGTAATGTGGGCTGTGTTATATCTTACCTGGGGTGGCGTGGTGGGGTTCCGAATTGGCGTCATCATGTGGGGGCTGAGAGGGTAGGCACTGTCCCCTGTGGAGGTGGTGATTGGTATCATTGGTGGGGTTGTGACCTTGCTCAGTATCCAACATGCATGCATGTGCAGTGGCATACATACTCACCAAGCAGCCATGTATCGCCATGCCGCCCAGCTTCTAGGTCCCGGCTTAGGGTGGACATTCGGTAAATGAAGCTGTCGTGGGTGGAGCCGGGATAGTTGGCATATACTGAGGTGATGATTCCCTTGGCATTACATGCTACCTGCACGTTGATGGAATGCCAGTGCTTGCGGTTCCTATAGATGTGCTCAGATGCCCTGGGGGGACGTAGAGCCACATGGGTGCAGTCGATGGCACCTAGCACTTTGGGGAATCGTGCCACAGCGTAAAAATCCAGGGCGGCAGCATGCCTTTCTGCAGGTGTTCTGGGCAGGTATATGTGCCTGCGGACTGATGGGCGTGCAGTGATGATGTTCAAGACCTGGTGTAGGCAGCGTGACTGGGTGGCCTGTGACACCCCACCCACTATGGCACTTGTCCGCTGAAATGATCCAGTGGCTAAGAAGTGCAGTACATTGAGGACCTTCTCCAGGGGGCTGAGTGCTTGGGAGCACAGGGTGGGTGATGTGAGGTCATCCTCCCACTCACTCACCAGGTCCAGTATAATGTGTGGTGGAAACCTGTACCTCCCATACACCTGGTCATCAGGCATCCCGAAAAGGCTGGTTCTGGGTGTGAATATTGTGGCCCTGACTATCCTCCTCCTCCTCCTTTGGTAGCCCACTGCCACTGCTGCTAGGAACGGTATGTTCATCCTGGCGTCTGAGCTTGTTATTGTTAAAGTCCGCAAATTTATGCTTTGCGCGTGTTCTAGGCGAGCGTGTGACCCGCGCACCCCTGGAATCCAGTTCCCAGTCCAATAGCGTGTGGAAATTCACACGCACCACGGGATACAGCGTGTGACCCGCGCTCCCCTGGAATCCAGTTCCCAGTCCAATAGCGTGTGGAAATTCACACGCACCACGGGATACAGCGTGTGACCCGCGCACCCCTGGAATCCAGTTCCCAGTCCAATAGCGTGTGGAAATTCACACGCACCACGGGATACAGCGTGTGACCCGCGCACCCCTGGAATCCAGTTCCCAGTCCAATAGCGTGTGGAAATTCACACGCACCACGGGATACAGCGTGTGACCCGCGCGCACCCCTGGAATCCAGTTCCCAGTCCAATAGCGTGTGGAAATTCACACGCACCACGGGATACAGCGTGTGACCCGCGCACCCCTGGAATCCAGTTCCCAGTCCAATAGCGTGTGGAAATTCACACGCACCACGGGATACAGCGTGTGACCCGCGCGCACCCCTGGAATCCAGTTCCCAGTCCAATAGCGTGTGGAAATTCACACGCACCACGGGATACAGGTTCGCTGACGTACTTGCGTGTGTAAGTGCCCGCGCACCCATTAAATACACGTACATAGGCCAATCGCGTGTATGCGCACTTTTGTCCAATTACACGCGATGACACTCTGACGTGCAGTATCTCCACGTGTGCCCCGTCATCACGTGCTGAGTGGGGAACACCCGTGCGGGTCACGTCACAGACGCGCTTACGCACTGAGGGACTCTGGTCCAATAGAATCGCGTATGCGTGCTGACGCGCTTACGCGCTAAGGGCCTTTCCTCGGATTTCACGCTGACGTGCAGGATTTTCACGTGCCAAATCACTCCGTATCAAGCTGGCCACGCGAAAACACACGGAAGACCACGCTCCTGCCCAGAAGGCCAAGTTACTGCCGCCCAGTGCCCCGAGCAGCTTCCCAAGTGCCATCTGCTGCTGCCTGCCTGCCTGCCTGCCTGCTGCCACCGTGCCCTGCCATTTGGTGCCTGCACATCAGCCATCTGCAGGGGTCCAGTTGCTGTGTCCACCCCTGCTGGAACTGAAGACTCCCGACTGGGATTACATCGCTCCACAGCCCAGCCCCAGGACCCAGTTGCCCACCCACACCTGCCTCTGGGGTTGCCATGTCGGGCACTTCCACATCTGGCACCAGTGGCAACCCCAGGCCAGAGGGGCAGAGGGGCACCAGCTTCACTGTCACCGAAGTTGGTGTCCTGGTGGAGCATGTCCTGGGGCAGTATGATGCCCTCTTTGGATCGTCCCGCGCCAGCAAGGAAGGACAGCAGAGGATCTGGGCCGACTGTGTGGTTGCCATCAACGCGGAGGGGGTGGCAACCCGCGACGTCCTGAAGATCAAGAAGCGCTGGGAGGACTTGAGGTCCAGGACCCTTGTGAAGGCCCGGCGCCTCGTGGAGGGGGGCCGGGGCCGCATGAGTTCCATCCAGATGAGGGTCCTGGAACGCGTACGCCCAGCGCTCCACGCCCAGATCCTTGAGAGGGAGGCCCGTCTGGAGTTGAGCGGTAAGTGTCCATGCATTACTGTGTGAGACAGGGCATGTTGCGGTGTGCTGGTTCTATGATACTTGCCTGTATGTGTGCCATAGGCCATGTATGCATGTATGTGTGCAGGGACATCATGGTAATGCATGTGCGACCAGTGATGTGTGATGCACATGGTTGTTGCATGTGTTGAAATGCCGCATGGGGAGCCCTATGCAGATTTTGAACATGAGAGCATGCCAGTCTCTGTACCGGGACATGGGTGGGGGTGAGGGATGGGTGCTGATGCCAGGTACATATATGGTAGCCATGTCTGTGTGCCTGACCTGCGTGTCTGTGACTTGTGCATGCCATGGATGCATGACACATGTGTGTGACAATGCACAGATTCAGTAAAGCAGCCAAATTACCCTTGTATCCGCTGTGTTTGGTGTGTTTGGGGCCAGATGGATGTGACTGAGGTGAAGTGTGTGCATGTGATAGGCATGAGCCATGATGCATGTGAGTTACATAACTGTGTGTGTTTTGCCTGGACTGACCCATGTGTTGTGGAGGGACATGATGGAAGTGTACTTTGACAGTGGTGCTCATCTGCTATTGCTTCCTGTCTAGGGGACCATTGTACAGTGCCCTGATGCTTGTGTTCTTTGTCTCCCTCTACGCAGCGGCTAGTGAAGAAGAGGGCGGAGACGGCGCTGTGGAGCAAGGCGGCGGGGATGCCCCCACGGCTGCAGCGGAAGGGGTGGGTGAGCCCCCACAGGGGCCTGCTACGGTGGGAGACGGTGAGGAGCCATCCAGGTTGGTGGTTTGCACAGAGGAGGAGGAGGCCGCCACTGGGGCACACATGGGGCCTGGTGGGGGCATCCCTGCTGGTGCAAGTGGTGCAGTCCAGGGCCAGGGGCAGGAGGCAGCACAGGTCACCGTGGAGGGGCCTGTGCATGTCGCTGTCCCTGACCCTGTGAGTGCACCACCATGCACCAGCAGGGATGCCCCGTCCCAGGCCTGTCCGCAGGTAGAGGGGATGTCCATGTCACCTGACTCCCCTCCACCTGCGGACGTGGGAACCCCTGGCCGTGCGGAGAAGGTCCTGATTGGGGTCGCGATGCGCATGGCTGTGATTCGTGATGCCGTGCGTGCTTCCCGGGAGGAGCACGCACGTCATCACGAAGTGCACCGTGCCGACGTGGCCCAATTGGGATCGGCCATGTTCGGGGGTTTCCTGCATGTGTTGGCCAATGTGGCGGCCCTCTCCTCCTCTGTGCATGCTATCCACCAGTCGTTCTCCTTGCCGTCTTCCAGCCCAGATGCCACCAGGGCCCCCTGTGGACCTGCCCCGACCAATGCAGCCAGCTCGGTGGGGATCCCATCCCTGCCACAGTCGGGAGTCAGAGATCCAGCAGGGGTGGACACCACAGCAACTGGACCCCAGCAGATGGAGGATGTGACGGCATCATCGGGCAGGGCACGTGCACGACGGCGTCGGTGGTTTCCATCAGCCTGGATGCCGTCGTGCTGGCACAGGCAGTTGCGTCGGAGGCAGCAGCAGGCTCAACGTGGGAGGCATCATGGCTCGGGGCCATCAACATCAGGGGTGCAGGCATCGGCCGGAGGGCAGGAGAACCCTGGAATGGGAGTGGCTTCCGTGTGGGAGCGGTTGTGCCAGCGGATAGGTGCGGAGCGGCAGCGGGCAGAGGAGGAACGGCTCACGATGGTCAGGGCGGAGAACTCCATGCGGAGGGCGCTGAGGCGGGCTGAGTGCCTCGAGGGTCTTCGCAGGGAGTTTGAGCTTGACACTGCGTTATCCCTGCGGGACCTCGGGGCCAGGGAACATGCCCGCCTCCAAGCCATTGACCAGGAGTTCGATGATGCCCTGGCCCATGACAACAACCAGTGAGCCGTCCGAATAGCCCGCTGCCTTTGTATATAGTTGTATAGTTAGGGTTAGGTTTCCTTTGTTTTTTTGATTTTTTTTTTGGTTGCGATTGGACAATGCACCACTTTTTTGTATATAGTTCAGTTTTTAGTTAGGAGTCATAGTTAGGTTTAATTTGGTTGGGCTCATGGACCCAGGATGATCTTCTTCATGGTTCTTCATTGGCTTATTTTAATTTTTCAGAATATTTTCTTGGACATTCATCTTGTTTTGTTTGATTTGCTTTGTGTTTTTTCTTATTTCATTTCCATTCTACTTGCTGTTCAATACATATTTTTTTTTAATCTTCAATGTGTCGTATCATCTCATTGCTTTCAGACATGTCATGTTGGGTGTTTTGTCATTCACTTGCAGCCATTGTGTGTTCAATTGTATTATTTAAATTGGGGGTGTAACATGTAATTGCCTTTGATATGTGGGTGGGTGTGATAGTCGGTTGGGCCTTTTGGCAGGGGAGGATGGGCATTACGGACATGATTGGGGAATGTTGGGACCCAGGTGCAGGGGGGCATGGATTGGACATGGGTGGGGGCCTGCTGGCAGGTGCCCCACAGTGCTGGGGGGGTGGGGGTGGTGGGAGACATGGGTGGGGGCCTGGTGGAGGCTGCCCCTGGTGACTGGGGGGGTGGGGGTGCTGGGAGACATGGGTGGGGGCCTGGTGGAGGGTGCCCCTGGTGGCTGGGGTGTGGGGGTGGTGGGAGACATGAGTGGGGGCCTGGTGGAGGGTGACCCTGGTGGCTGGGGGGTGGGGATGGTGGGAGACATGAGTGGGGGCCTGGTGGAGGGTGACCCTGCACTGCTGGGGTGTGGGGGTGGTGGGAGACATGAGTGGGGGCCTGGTGGAGGGTGACCCTGGTGGCTGGGGTGTGGGGGTGGTGGGAGACATGAGTGGGGACCTGGTGGAGGGTGACCCTGGTGGCTGGGGGGTGGGGGTGGTGGGAGACATGAGTGGGGGCCTGGTGGAGGGTGACCCTGCACTGCTGGGGGGTGGGGGTGGTGGGAGACATGAGTGGGGGCCTGGTGGAGGGTGACCCTGCACTGCTGGGGTGTGGGGGTGGTGGGAGACATGAGTGGGGACCTGGTGGAGGGTGACCCTGCACTGCTGGGGGGTGGGGGTGGTGGGAGACATGAGTGGGGGCCTGGTGGAGGGTGACCCTGCACTGCTGGGGTGTGTGGGTGGTGGGAGACATGAGTGGGGGCCTGGTGGAGGGTGACCCTGGTGGCTGGGGTGTGGGGGTGGTGGGAGACATGAGTGGGGGCCTGGTGGAGGGTGACCCTGGTGGCTGGGGGGTGGGGGTGGTGGGAGACATGAGTGGGGGCCTGGTGGAGGGTGACCCTGCACTGCTGGGGTGTGGGGGTGGTGGGAGACATGAGTGGGGGCCTGGTGGAGGGTGACCCTGGTGGCTGGGGTGTGGGGGTGGTGGGAGACATGAGTGGGGGCCTGGTGGAGGGTGACCCTGGTGGCTGGGGGGTGGGGGTGGTGGGAGACATGAGTGGGGGCCTGGTGGAGGGTGACCCTGCACTGCTGGGGGGTGGGGGTGGTGGGAGACATGAGTGGGGGCCTGGTGGAGGGTGCCCCTGGTGGCTGGGGGGTGGGGGTTGTGGGTGACATGAGTGGGGGCCTGGTGGAGGCTGCCCCTGGTGGCTGGGGGGTGGGGGTGGTGGGTGACATGAGTGGGGGCCTAGTGGAGGGTGCCCCTGGTGGCTGGGGTGTGGGGGTGGTGGGTGACATGAGTGGGGGCCTGGTGGAGGGTGCCCCTGGTGGCTGGGGGGTGGGGGTGGTGGGAGACATGAGTGGGGGCCTGGTGGAGGGTGACCCTGCACTGCTGGGGTTTGGGGGTGGTGGGAGACATGAGTGGGGGCCTGGTGGAGGGTGCCCCTGGTGGCTGGGGGGTGGGGGTGGTGGGAGACATGAGTGGGGGCCTGGTGGAGGGTGACCCTGCACTGCTGTGGTTTGGGGGTGGTGGGAGACATGAGTGGGGCCTGGTGGAGGGTGCCCCTGGTGGCTGGGGGGTGGGGGTGGTGGGTGACATGAGTGGGTGCCTGGTGGAGGCTGCCCCTGGTGGCTGGGGGGTGGGGGTGGTGGGTGACATGAGTGGGGGCCTGGTGGAGGGTGCCCCTGGTGGCTGGGGTGTGGGGGTGGTGGGTGACATGAGTGGGGGCCTGGTGGAGGGTGCCCCTGGTGGCTGGGGGGTGGGGGTGGTGGGAGACATGAGTGGGGGCCTGGTGGAGGGTGACCCTGCACTGCTGGGGTGTGGGGGTGGTGGGTGACATGAGTGGGGGCCTGGTGGAGGGTGCCCCTGGTGGCTGGGGTGTGGGGGTGGTGGGAGACATGAGTGGGGGCCTGGTGGAGGGTGACCCTGGTGGCTGGGGGGGTGGGGGTGGTGGGAGACATGAGTGGGGGCCTGGTGGAGGGTGCCCCTGGTGGCTGGGGGGTGGGGGTGGTGGGAGACATGAGTGGGGGCCTGGTGGAGGGTGCCCCTGGTGGCTGGGGGGTGGGGGTGGTGGGTGACATGAGTGGGGGCCTGGTGGAGGCTGCCCCTGGTGGCTGGGGGGTGGGGGTGGTGGGTGACATGAGTGGGGGCCTGGTGGAGGGTGCCCCTGGTGGCTGGGGTGTGGGGGTGGTGGGTGACATGAGTGGGGGCCTGGTGGAGGGTGCCCCTGGTGGCTGGGGGGTGGGGGTGGTGGGAGACATGAGTGGGGGCCTGGTGGAGGGTGACCCTGCACTGCTGGGGTGTGGGGGTGGTGGGTGACATGAGTGGGGGCCTGGTGGAGGGTGACCCTGGTGGCTGGGGTGTGGGGGTGGTGGGAGACATGAGTGGGGGCCTGGTGGAGGGTGACCCTGGTGGCTGGGGGGTGGTGGTGGTGGGAGACATGAGTGGGGGCCTGGTGGAGGGTGACCCTGCACTGCTGGGGTGTGGGGGTGGTGGGAGACATGAGTGGGGGCCTGGTGGAGGGTGCCCCTGGTGGCTGGGGGGTGGGGGTGGTGGGAGACATGAGTGGGGGCCTGGTGGAGGGTGACCATGGTGGCTGGGGGGTGGGGGTGGTGGGAGACATGAGTTGGACATGGGTGGGGGCCTGCTGGCAGGTGCCCCACAGTGCTGGGGGGTGGGGGTGGTGGGGGACATGAGTTGGACATGGGTGGGGGCCTGCTGGCAGGTGCCCCACAGTGCTGGGGGGTGGGGGTGCAAGGGGACATGAGTTGGTGTTCATTAGTTCAAGGAGACATGTGCCTTTGCTGGGGGGCATGCCCATGGTGGGTGGGCTGCCTGCGGGACATGACCAGGGATGCAGGGTAGTCCCCGGTGGTGTGGGCTGCCTGCAGGGGCCGTGGAGGGTGTACAGGGTACACCTGGGAGGACCCACACTGTCAAATCACATGTGGAACTTCCCGCGCACCCCTGAAATACACGCGCCCAGGCTATTCGCGTGTAGAACTTCCCGCGCACCCCTGAAATACACGCGCCCAGGCTATTCGCGTGTGGAACTTCTCGCGCACCCCTGAAATACACGCGCCCCCAGGCTATTCGCGTGTGGAACTTCCCGCGCACCCCTGAAATACACGCGCCCAGGCTATTCGCGTGTGGAACTTCTCGCGCACCCCTGAAATACACGCGCCCAGGCTATTCGCGTGTGGAACTTCCCGCGCACCCCTGAAATACACGCGCCCAGGCTATTCGCGTGTGGAACTTCCCGCGCACCCCTGAAATACACGCGCCCAGGCTATTCGCGTGTGGAACTTCACGCTCACCCCTGGAATACACGCGCCCCCAGGCTATTCGCGTGTGGAACTTCCCGCGCACCCCTGAAATACACGCGCCCAGGCTATTCGCGTGTGGAACTTCACGCGCACCCCTGGAATACACATAGCCCGCTCCCCCAGGCCCGATCACGTGAGGAACTTCACGCGAACCCCTGTAATACACGTAGCCCGCTACCCCAGGCCCGATCGCGTGAGGAACTTCACGCGAACCCCTGTAATACACGTAGCCCGCTCCCCCAGGCCCGATCGCGTGAGGAACTTCACGCGAACCCCTGTAATACACGTAGCCCGCTCCCCCAGACCCGATCGCGTGTGAAACTTCACGCGAACCCCTGAAATACACGTAGCCCGCTCCCCCAGGCCCGATCGCGTGAATAACTTCACGCGAACCCCTGTGATGCACGTACCCTGCTGAAATCGCGTGTTAGACTTCCCGCGCACCCCGGTATACACGCACATGTATTTTTTGTCAGCGGGTGTCCGTGTTTGTGGGTACCCCTTTGCACGTCATTTTTCCTGGAGGGCCACAGTATGGGACATTCATCATGGCAGTATATAGGTGCTATTTGTTGGCGCACCTTTTGGCGCACATTTCTTACAGCCGCAGAGACGCTACCGCCTGCTTTCTTGTGGCGGTCGTGTTTGTGCCTGTGCGCTGGTTTGAGCGTGCGCTTTTTTGCCCTATTCTATTCCATGAATACGTGTTGTAGGCGAGCGTGTGGGCGTTCCGCGCACTTGTGCCCTGTACTTCCCCCGTGACGCCCACGTTTTGGCAAGTTGTTCCCCATTCCGAGTGTTACGCCCGTGTTCCGCCTACTTTGTTGCGTGTGCCGCGCTATGTGCGAATTTCGCTGTGGCCTGTGCGATTTTCGCTGTGACCTGGCGCACGCTGTTAGATGGCCTGTGCGCCAACGTGCGCCGCGCACTTTTTTATCGCACCTCCGCTGGTTTTCTCGCGCACGGCCTTCCATGAATCGACGTGCGCTGCTTTCCGTGCGATTTTCGCAATTGCACTGCGATTTTCGCTATTCCACTGCGATTCGCACGTATTTGCCCACTTGCGCCGCGCTAATTATTCCATGAATCGGCCTCTGAGTCTTCAAGGCTATACAATACTTTTGAAGTCAGGCCCATGCCTCTGTTTGAATTGTCAAAACAAAATCATCACATTGTATGACTTTTTCTAGGGAACAGACACATTCCTTTCAATCAACGGTCTCTTTTATGTTATT
Source organism: Ambystoma mexicanum (assembly GCF_040938575.1). Classification (NCBI taxonomy): domain Eukaryota; kingdom Metazoa; phylum Chordata; class Amphibia; order Caudata; family Ambystomatidae; genus Ambystoma; species Ambystoma mexicanum. The sequence goes on along the minus strand of NC_090930.1, from coordinate 705,923,446 downwards.
TTTACTTGCAAAATCAAGAGTTAATTCTATGTCATATCTCTATGTATTGGCTGATTTCTGTAATAGCTGCTATTCCTCTACCAGGCCACCATTGCTATGACAACCTGTCTCCTCGGCAGTCGGGCGTCTCACTGGGCACTTCGAGGCTGTTCCACAAAACTCCATGCATGGGTGCCCCAGTCCGGGTCCGCGGACTATGAGCTTGTGCTGCAGGATTCATTGGCATAGCTAAATGCATTGCGGTCTACAGCAGTAGCGGAAGAAGTCTGTGAGAAACAACGCGTATTTGGAATATTTTGGGTACAGTGTGCCTTGAAGGAGATTGAAGGAGGTGCTTGGCTTTACTACAAAGACTGCACTTCTGCCTGAAGTGTGCATAAAGTGTGGAGCTAAGTGCAGAGCAGTATGCAGCAGTAGCAGCAGAAGACCGTGAGCAACAAAGCGTACTTGGAATATTTTGGGTGGAGTGTGCCTTTAAGGAGGCTGAAGGTGGTGCTTGGCTTTACTACATATAGACTCCACTTCTGCCTGAAGCACGTGCAAAGTGCGGAGCTGAATGCACAGCAGTCTTCTGTATGCAGGTCAGCAGGTTTGTGTGGAGTTGTGACACAGATTATAAAGAGGGTGAGTGTTAAACCAGCAAGTGTTTGACTGCCATAATGTATGATTTGCCCAGCAAATTGATATCCGACGGAAGACCTATGCATTCTCCTTCTGAGGTTTCTGGCCCCCTTAATGCTCTTAAATCTATGGACTCTCAGCAGACGCGGAGCCAGTGAACACTCCTGATTTAGATGCAATGTCTCCTGATGCATTTTTACATGAGATGGAAACTTTGCTTGCACTGGCACAGTCTGGCGTTCAGAAAACACTGAGGCTGAGCCTTTCTTACAACGGGGGCCGACTGACAGTATGCCCGCTATTTTATCCTGTTCTAATAGTGTTCCTTTAATGATGCAAGTGGCTCCCACACCTCTGTTTAGTTTATTTTGCTCTACTACGCAGAAAAGATGGGCTGACCCAAAAACAGGCACTCCCTCAGCTATGACACAACTACACATTTTAGACTTTTATCCCACCTCTTGTATGGGCATGGAAATACATGAATTGCCTCTACATCATGCTGAAGTTGGTAGTGTAGGCTATCAGACTAAAGTGGTGATTGCGGGCGCAGAGTGTAATTACATCACATATGACAGTATTTTGGTGATGGATCTGACACAAACGGTGCAAGAGGAAGTTTTTTGGAATACTCTAGATGTGGGGAGTTTATTAACCCCATCTGTGAGGATAAGGTGGTCGCTCAAAAACCCTTAAATGCTTTAAATGATCCACCCTCATTTTTGACTGACCATGTGTCACCCAGTAGTTCACCACGAGATCGTATTGATGGTGTTGCCCCCTTAGGAGCAAACTTAATTTTACACCCTATGCTAAGTGAATTGAGGGACTAGGCCGAATTAACATCCACTACAATTTCAGCCCTTCATTCAGTTTTAACTCCTTTATTTAATTCTACAATAATATCTAGTTTGAAATGCTATTGCATACGATTAAACTAAGTGAGATTAAGTTGAAGTTGGAAGGCGTGGAAGCATTATTACATTCTAACAATTTGCAGCATTTCAACCCAAATTAACCGCTAGAGCCAGTTTTGAGAAGAATCAAAAATCTGATATTACACAGCCTGTGTCTTCTAAAGAAGTGGCACTCCCTCCCTTGGATATTCGGGAGTTACGGCTTCAAGATTCAAGGAGTCCGCTCCTGCTACAGCGAAATGTAAATCAAAAAAACGGTAGGAAGGCCACTGCAGTGAAACAGAGTGGGAAAAACTGTGGGTGGACTTTGTCTTTTCCGGCCTCTTTAATACCATCAAAAATGTCTTGTAATGCCTGGAGTTACCAGTGAAAGTTTAAAGATCGTGCCTCCGGCAGGTGCGTTCAACAACGCAATAACTGAACAACCTAGTTCCTTAGGCTCGGCCATGATGGATATTAGATAACAAGTACGTTCTGGGATTTCAGTGATAGCTTTGGATCATTTAGAAGATTGTTGCTCTTTTTCAACAGGTGACTGCTCTGAAGTGAAGCCTAAGTGTGATGTGGCCTGAATTCTGGAACAAAGGGACTATTGTGGAAAAAGTGGCTGCACTCGATGAGACATTAAAAAGTTCAATAAATCTATGCCGGCACACAACTCCTGCACCTGTACATAATGAAGCTATGGCCGCTAGCCATACGTGGCTATTAGGACAGTTGGTAAAGGGGATTATATTTCTGCCCTCAGTCATCTGGCTGATCAGGAAAAAAGTTCAAGCTTCAAACGTGTAACCAATGAAGCATAGGGTGTTATTTACATTAGTTTGGAGGTCAGAATCTGGATCTTAACGTACCAAATATTAAGACACTAGATTCTTCAATTGGGAGGCATGAGAATTCTAAGACTATTATAGCCCTGGATAAAACCTACAATGCTTTCTTTCAACAGGCCATGCCTTATACATATCTCCTCAAAATGGTATTTGAAATGGAGATGAAATAAACTCTACCTCCCACATAAAATACTGTGTCTTTGACTACTAACCACCAAGGACATTGAGAGAGTAATTTTTGGAGACGGATCACGAATGGATCTGATAGAACTAACACTACGTTAAAGAAATTGTGGATGAATGTTACTAGATGAAGTGGAACCGCTAAGAGCTATGGATTATACTCTTTTTCCTCTTACAGCGAGTCCACTGCACAAAATGCAGAAGTCATCTTGGGACGGCCAACCATGGAAAGTTGGAGAGTTTCTAAAGATCACTTGTAAAAATACAACAAATCCTAAACATACTGTTCAGTTGGTAGACACTATGGTAGGAAAGAGAAATGTAGATGTCAATAATTGGAGATGGCTCCCTGGGAGTCTCTCTAACAATTTCAAGAGACTTGGAGATCATGGCACTGGTCTTTAGCCTGTCTGAAGATGGTGTACAAATGGGTGTGCTGATGTGGAATTCACGGGCACAATAGTTTTCTGAATAATAATGATGTGAAACAGCTCTTTTATGACAAATCAATTATAATGTTTCAGGAGACTTGGCTTATGAAGGCAGTCCATAGTGAGGGTTATATCTCAGTGCAACAGATGGGTCTCCCTAGTCAGAGAGGAAGATCTTTGGGGTGTCTGTTAATTGTAATGAAAAGCACTGTATCTGAAGCAGTGGAGATTATTTAAAATGCAAGATGTGGTGTGCTGGTGGTAAACGTTATGCTGAGAGGGAAAAATGAATGGAATCCTCTTTTTCTCCTCAACGTTTACTAAAACGCTGCAAACATGGAGTTGGATGCCTTTCTGGTGAAAGTATCGGAGGCCTGTGAACAAGTAGTTGGCTAATATGGCAGGGGTAAATTCAATATTAGCAGGTGACTTGAATTCTGAATGTGTAGTGAAATCTTGTGCTTGAGAAGGGAAGATGGCAAATCGGGGTAATGATATAATTCTACCTAAACTAGTGATCATAGGATTTGAGGGCTTCTTTTGATATTGCAATTGCTACCCCATGTCAAGGCACCCATATTGATCTCATTGTAAATATTGGAGGTCACAAAATTATTAAAATAATTGTTAATAAGAATTGTTTGGTGCCAAGGATGTGTGCCACAATGAATTCCAATTCTATTGAGGAAAAGTGTACATTGCTTTCTCCTTTGAATTTGCCAACTTTTTTGCAGGATTGTCTTCGAGACTCTTCTGCCCATGTTACTAACACAAATAGTCAGAGAAACATTTATTATAGGGAAATTCAAATCAGAAAGAGTGTACTCAGTCATAGATTAAGAATATTGTGACGTGCTGATCTTGTTGATGAAGATTACTTGCAGTTGGCTAAACACGCATACAAGAACTGGTTAAGGGCAGATATAGTTGCAGACAGAAAGAGGGCGAGCTGATGCCGAGAATGGTTACGGCCAATAGTTCTCAGAACATCTGGTCGTTGGTTAATGACAAATGTGCATCACAAGATAGCTTGCAAATAAAACAGTTTGTGAAGAAGCTTGGCCTCGCCGTGTTAAACATTTTTATGGACTCTCAACTACTACCTCCTTTGTCATAAAAGTAGAATGCCCATGGCCATTGGGAATTGAGGCCCAGCAGGTCGAAACACTGATAAAAAAGAGCCTCAAATTCAACATCTCCTGGCCCTAGTGGGTTGAGTAACAACATATTGAAGTCCATGCCTGAGCTGTGGAAGGATGTCCTATATATTCTTTTTAGAAACATTTAGGAGACCAAAATCTGTCCTCCTTCTTGGAATATAGCTATAGTAGTTCCTATTTATAAAACAGGAAACCCTGTAGATCCAGTTAGTTATCACACCATAACTTTGTTGGATCTGGACAACACCATCTTTGCAGCATTAATCCTACAAAAAGTGGAAGAATGGTAAATTCTATTCAATAGATTATCTGAATAGCAAAAAGAGTTGTGTAGGGCCATGACCACTCTCAAAAATGGCTACATAGTGAATTGTCTCCATGTGAAGACTGGTAGTGCTGTGGGGACTTGTATGTATATTGCAGGCATTGATTTCAAACAGGTTTTTGATACTGTCAATAGACATCACCATGGGAAAAGCTCAAGACCTGGTGCAGTCCTGAGAATTTACTTGTCATTCTCATAAGAATGTGTGAGAATACAATGATACAGGTAATACTGAATAAACAGGGGTGCTTGGCGGATACACTGGAGACCCATTGTGGCCTCCGTCAGGGTTGTACTTTGGCTCCCTACCTATTTAACCTTTACTTGTCAGATCTGGGACAATAGCATGGCATCTGTGCCTGTTAAAGTTGGTGATCTAGTGACAAGCTGGTTGTCGTACGCTGATGATGTCATCTTGATAGACAAAACACAGCTAGGACTTCACCGCTTGGTCAACACTGCAGTGGCAAATGCGTGCGACAATGACTTGATCATAAATAGTGGAAAAAACAACATTATCAGATTATTTTAATTCAAAAGAAAGCCATATGCCTTTATTTGGCGACTGGAAGTTTCTATTATTGCCTCTACAATTGAAATGAAGTATCTGGGTTTTAATATTGATTCGTACCACATGAAATTGACTTTGTTAACTGGCTTAAGAATAAGCATATTCAAGGTGCTGCTCAGCTCAAATAGATAGTGAATAGATATTTTCATTGTACCATCTCCCCTTTAATCCAATAGTATAAATTAAAGATTATTCCATATGTGTTGTTTGTCCAGGAGGTGAATTATCAACCGAGGGAGATACAATGGGATATTCTTGAATCAGTCATCTGGAAAAAAAAGCACTTAGCCTTCTCTCCTGTATTCCAATTGCAGCTTTACCATTTGAGCTTGGCTTAGCATTGCTAAGATCCATGGTACCATGTTATCAATGTACAGGGCTCTCCTGAATCCACCTAATGGGTCTCGACTGTGGATATTGGCACTAAGAGGCAGTTGAATCCTGTCAGTTGTTTTGGTGAATTTTCTAGAACCATTTTGCCAATTTCCAGCTTGACTTGACTTGACATTTTGATTGAAAATCCAATTAAAGCTAAAATAACCTAGTTTGAAAATGAATGGGTGCAAATGATTGTTAGTATGAGATCCTATGCACTGCACAATAGTCAAAATATCAGAATGAATTTTATACACACAGCAGAAATCGCATGCACCCGATCAGTTGGGACATTGTCTATTGTATGCCGTTTGTTCCAGGTGAAAGAGAGTGTTCAGAATAGAGAGCATGTAATAAGGGATTTATTGCATGGAACTATGCAAGGGTTAACCTGTTTAGTAGATTTGTGCATGATGTAACGTGGATCTCAAGCAAAGAATTTCGGGATAGGGTTATAAGTAGTTAAGAAACTTCTCTGATGATAGCCTTGATAAAAAAGCTTATCAGGTTTGGTCGTAATCAAAGAAAAATGAACATGATGGATAGTATAAGGACTTTAAATGAAATACTTCTTATGGATTGTTATTATATGAATATGTGGGAATATTATTGGTCTTTTCATTATTTAAATCTCTCTTCTTTTAAAGTGGTGGTCGCAATATGGTGATCTTTTATTGCGTGATGTATTAATGTTTAGAAGCGGATTACTTGTATGTTCTTTACCAGCCGGTCAAGTGGCACAGAGCCTGCGAACGCAGGTTCGAATCCCTGAATCCCGGCAGCGCCAAACTCAGCGTTTAATCCTTCCGAGGTCGATAAATGAGCACCACACACCGTGGGTAATAATAAGCAGCGCTCAGATACCTAAGGGTTCGTAGCGCTATATAAATGCCAAATTATTATTATTATTATTTAAATGTGATTAATTGTTATGAATTGTTATTATATTCTTTTCTTATTGTATTATGTAATGCTAACTTCATTTATCTAATAAATATAATAATACAAAACAAATATGTTGCTTACTACCTTTAGTTAAAACCTCTCATATTGTAGTGCTCTGGCTGGACAAATCTTGAGGCCTTGTTCTCCAGGAGAATCCTGAGAAATCATCTGATAAGAGATGCTAGAAGATGAGTTGGCTGGTTAAAATGCATCAAGATTCAGGAGGGCTGACTGGCTCTAGGGTCATGATTTTTGCACCCAAATACAGTTGATCAGAAGTCCATATGACTACTTAGGTCCTGCTATATTGAATTATGTGACTCAAAAACAGAGTCACAGAGCATGATGAAGCCCTCCACTCTGCTTTATTTCAATCTGCATATGACCCGTAGACATGAGCCTTGTCTTTCCTGGCTTAGGAAGATATATTCATGCTCTCTTCTTTTAAGCGCGAAATATAATATGCTTCCGATAAATGCAACAACTGCTAAATGTTCATGAGGCAATTGGTGTGTATTGTTATTGTAATCCTACTAGAGCTGGGGAACTACTACATTGTATGCTTTTTGGCTGCTGTATTATTTTTTGAGGGAGAAAATGATCATCGCTGTTCTCTGAATATGTTGTTTCAATGAATGCAGAAAAGCATTAATGTATTTACAGTTACTCATCAATGAGGTGGTTGCTTCTGAAAGATATTTGTGTGGTGCTTTTCAAATTAGAGTCACATTTCTTCTGATTTCTTGAGGATGTATTGTGGTGGGTAGTTTCTAAAAAAGTTTCTATTTAAGAATTATGAAACAATGTTTCTAAAAATGTTTCCATTAAATAATGAGGAAACCATGTATTGTTTTGAGTGAGAGCTCAAGTATGTCCTATACATGGTTCATAGCATGTTAAGTGTTTACTTATGTACCTGTTCAGTCCTGTTCAGGCCAAGTGATGTGGCTATGGCAAACATGGGCTCTTATGATAAGTACTTCGCCAACCCCTTGTTTTTTGCCACATTACTGACCCTCAATCAGGGAAAATATGTTTTTTGAGCCTCATTCCCCCACCTACCCTTACAGGCACACCCTTCTAAAAAATCTTTAATCTACAACTGTCACTAAATATATACAGACCCTCTTCATACATGTTCACGCCCTTGAAAAACATGCTGTAAAACTCTTTCATCCTATTTCGATCCCGAAGCCTGACTTTGCATGTATCACATGTAGCTGGATCACTGGCTGCTCAGGCACTTGTATCTTCTGTTCCTTCTATCTGTAAGATTATTTGCATCACTCTTCTATGTTTTATTTGTCACCCCAAGTGAGATGGGTATAGACAGACATTGGTGCTGAGCTCGCCATGTCTCGAGACACATGCTATACCTCACTGACCCCAAAGAGTCCAATCTGTGTCTGGCATTACTAGAGATGTATTTTGTGGAATATTTAGCCCATAGGACCCTAGATTTTTGGGCAATCCCCTCCATTTTTGAAAATTACTAGGGATGTGACCTAGCACGTCTGGTTTACTGCCCCTTTGGTGATGGGAGAAATCCTGAATTGCATACCCATCTTGCCATGGCATGACTGGCTCTAAAACGATGGTCTGCAGCATTGCCCAGAGCTTTGTCAATGTTTTTGATTCATTCCGAGGAGGCCAACCATCACTCTTCTGTGTTGCGTTTAACAGCAATAACTATCTGCTGCTTCTGAAGAGTATGAACGATCATTCTCCTCGTTTAGATACTTTCTCAAAAGTTATGTCAAATCAGTCACAATCCCTTCCTTCTCCTCAACTTCTTTACCAGTAAGCAATAGGATGCTCTAGGACTCAATTGTGTCCGCCATTCTATTCAGTACATGTATATGTGATGCATTTACAATTCCTGGTCACATTTTATTTTTCCTGCCAATGACACTCAAAGTGTCCCCGATATGGACAACAAAGAAGTGTTGATGTGTTCCTAGCCAATAACCTTCAATATTGCAAAGCGTGGCTCTAAGCAGTGGTACTGAAGAGTTGATCACCATATCAATATCTTAGATGATTCCTTCTGGTCCTGTCATGGGACTTTGACCCTCTCTGGTTACCTGGCTGAAGAAACTTATGGTTAACCATTTGCTTTTCGTGATGTCCCCAACCTAAGCCATATCCAAGTCCTGCTTTTGTCATCTCTGCATTCTTCTTAAAGTCTCTCTCCACCACATCACATCAGTTTAGTCACAGCTTTAATCTTCTCCGTGCTAGAGTTTTGTTATGTTCTTTACTTGGTTTGCACAGCCTATTTTATCAAAAGAGTTTGGGTTCTCCAAAATGCAGCAGCACGCCTAATCATGGGTGCTGGCAGATTTGGTCACTCATCACCAGCATACCATGTACTAGCTCTGGGTTCAGCAGCAAATATTCTTTAAATCATTATGTATTGTTCAAATAGTATCCGATTTTGTCAGATTCCCCTTTTTCTTGGAAAATGCTGCCATTATGTTCCCTCATGATCCCTGCATTACACCATTACCCTTAATCATCATGTCTGAGGAAAAGGAAGGGTAGGTTTGCCTTTTCTGTGATATCCCTTCAATTGTTCAACTTAACCCCACTCCCTATTTCCTCCATCATTAATCGTTCCACGTCCAGGGATTCATCCCACTTCATCCCGATTACCTACTTCTAAGTGCCCTGAGACCCTAAGGTTAATGTTGCACAACACATCTAAATGCAACAAAACAAATGTGATAAAAACAGAAACAACTATGCAGGACTTCACTAAATTAGAGGGTCGCCTTAGCCCCTCTACTGTTCCACTGTAAGCATTCAGCTTCAGGTATAGAGACTCATATTAAAATATAAAATATCTCTTGAGGCAATATGTGCAGCAAGTTTTAGGATTGAAAAATAACTTGGCAAACTCACTTGGTACGTTTCCTGAATTCTTGGGATTGAAAAACAAATTGTAAATATTCCTAGAGCTCTTCAGGTTGATGATAGAGTGAAATAAACCTTCAAAAGTAAATCTATAGACAGTGAAGTGGCTTCAGGTGTGTCCTACATGATGAAGGTCTTCTCACTGAAGCTGCTTGTAAAGCTAAGAAATGCAAGACTTTATGAGTACCTTATTCTGAATGTATATAATGCTTGATGGCTCCAAAATAGATCAATAGAGCTAGATTGGCTATGCAACCACTTGCCTCAGACATTGGTCAATGTTCCTATAACAAAGAATCAGAAATCTGCAAAATATTATTGAGAGTTTTACAATCGTGGATACTTGGTTTTGGCCACACATGTGGTCAAGTTAAATGCTAACACAGGCGCTAAGAAGGGAAAGCTTGCTGAGAAGGAGAACATTTGATTTGCATGGCAAATGGTAAAACGTGTTGCACACTTTGGCTACAGTGCTGATTGCTATTTGTGTGTGTTCCACCAAATCAACCAGTGATGGTTTGCTTTCTTAAATATGTTTTGATCAGACCCTGCATTTCTCCAACCCCCTCCCCAGATGTAAACTCTCCCACCACTGTTTAGTGGTCAAGCCGGTAGCAGGTGCACACACATGGTGTGCACAGATAGGGGGCTGCTACCTCCACCCAGGGGAAGGGACATCACTTACCCCAGTCTGCCCCCCCCAGAGCTGATCCTATCCAACCACTTCTGATCACACCCCCAACTGCTGAAAGCCAGAATGTAAATGACTGTGAGCTCGACCCTCAATAAACGTGTGTTATGTGTACATGTCTTTTGTGCACCACTGTGATGTCAAATTAGATGGATAAGGATGTATTAAAGCGTGAGCATCAACTTTCAAGATGGCCAGTGCATTGAAATGAAAACCATTGACACACCAAACACTCAACACGGGTCTAGTTAATTATTACAGCTTGCGGTCTCATTAAATTCCTTCCATTGCGCCTATCATAAAGTGTTGCATGCTATCAGTGGTCCTTTCCTGGGATAAGCAGAGCTGGAATCACTTTAACTGTGATATACTTAAAGGGTTGTGTAACCCCTTACTTTAATGGATCTTTGGTCGAGGCTATATGCATCTCGGTTTTGTCGTTTTTAGCCTTGTCAGCAATGTTGGTTTGATATCACATGGATTATGAAAGAAGGCCGTCTGATGCTTCTGAATGACATGAGTATGCCTATGTCTGTGCATTATGTACAAATGTGTGTGATGGTAAACATTTTAATCAACTCGTTTTCCCCAAATAATAACACTTTCTTCTCACTTGTCCACTCCCCCTTGTACCCACTCTTTAGCATTATATTCGACCTTCTCACACTCTCATTCCCGTCCCATGTTCTTCTCATGCACACACTCCCTCACACCCTCTGTCTGCCTTGTAGTCTCTCTTACTGCAGCTCATGTTCAATTGTGGTGTAATGTGAACAGAAGACGTAAAAGCCTCGAGTAAGGCTTTAACACATTCAATACACACCATGCCACAGTGTTAATCATTTGTTTGGTGGAGAGAAGGGCTGGAACGCAACTTTTATTTTCACTGCCTCCCTTCCTCTCTGCCATGCAAATGTTCCAGCATTTGCGCTGGCATGTATTTTCATCCCTATGAGGTCGCCTGCTTTAGGCACCAGCTTAAAACAGGCAGACCCCAAAGGGATCCATTGTACATGCTGCCTGCCATGCTCACAATTAAAATTAAACCCTGCCCGACATGCGAGCATGGCGGGCACGGTTGAATTGTAATTGTGAGTGCTGCGTTATAATCTTCTGGGCGACACCGTTGCTGTCACTGTTGCAACCTGCGGTGCAATGTTCACTCCACGTGGTGACCTGTTGCCGGGGGGATGCTGCCGTTTTCACCAATGCACCCATGGAGAGATTTTTAGCCCAGGCAGCATCTTAGTTGCCATAAGGATGCAACCATACTCACCACAATTCCGAGTGGACACTCACTGGTCTGCCCCCTGAATCTCCGAGATGCAGTGATGAGAGGGGCCACGCAGTCTTCACCCGTGCCACGAGGACAGAGTGGTTGGGAACTTGCCTTCACCTGGGCAATGATGACAGAGCGGCCTGGGACTTTTTCCTGACACGTGGGTTGCTCTGTCATCCCAGGGCTTCTCTTCATTTGGGCCGCTCAGCGTCCTAGGATTTTTTCCCCGGGCTGCATTGGATGGGTTCTCTATACTTCACCCGAGGGGCCACCTGGCAGATGCAGCCTGGGATGACTTCTCGGCAGGGTCCACCTCGCTGGCCACGAGGTGGGCCAATGTGGGTTCCTGGACTGCACCTGGCATGTAGCCCAGCCCTAGGGCTCACACACTGTGTCACCCACCTTATGCTGCCCATTTCCATGAATGTCTGTGGGCCCTGTGGAGCCGCTCATGGCCTCGGCCACTGCAGGGCCACCACAGGGATGTATTTTCTGTTTCCTCTCTGTTCTGTTTTCTTTTTTCTGTCTCCCCTGATTCTATTGCTTTTCCTTTTCTTCTGCTCTCCTCTTTTATTTTTCTACAAATTTTCTAGATTCTTTTCTCCCCTGCCCAGCCTGTGCTTGGGCCTGGGAGTCCTGTCCCTTTGTTCTTTTTTCTTTACTCCTTTCAACCTTCCATCCAGCCCAATGATGGTCTTGATGGATTAGTCCACTGCACCAACACACACATACATGAAACACACACACACAATACATACAATTCAACCCTAATCATTATCTCTAGTTTCTCCCTCAGGGGAGAGTAATGCAGGCCCTTTTAGCTGGGCCCTTTTGGGCCACGAGCTACATTAGGCATGCATGAGAAAAACAAAAATGGATGCGAGAATCAAACTCTGAAATGTCTTCTTTGTTAAAGATTCGATGATGGAGATGAGTGAGAGGAAGACACTGTATTTTGAAGCCTGGTTTTATAGCTAATAACTTTCTACCTGCCTTCCACTACATTGCTGTTTCGATAGTGTTTCTCCACCTCTCCCTGTCTGAACAGAGGCAACCTTGAGAAGTTCTCTGCCAGCCTTTCAAAGTTCTTCAAAGTCATTGACTCACGTGCCCTGCCATAAATCAAGTGTCCTATATTGTGCATGGATTGCAGTCATCTATTTCCTGCGATGAGTTTTACTTCACGTGTTTATTGCCTTTGATTTCCAACCTACCTTTATCCAATAAATCTATACATTGAAGATGTTTAATAGGAAGGCCTGCCGCCTGCCTCCTGAACAGTATTTCAAAATAATGATTCTTCTGATGCCCGCCTCGTGTTTATAATGGCAGGTTACCGTTTGGCTTTAACTCTTGATCACAATACGTTCATGCACGTGCTTCACATGCTTTTAAAGACATTTGCGAGCAAAACGCTTGCACCCTGGGCACGTGCGTATGATTTACAATAGACACATGTGAAGGTCAGCCTGCAGTGAGAGTAGAGACACTGTACTGAATTCTGGTACCCCTACATTCTGAAAGTTCCTCTAATTATGACTACAGTGCAAACCTTCCTCTGGACAACACTGATGTAAGTAAAGCATTGTTATTGTTCTCCCTCCCTGCATGCAATGTCTCCTGAATTACGACATCTGTTTCAAGTTATTGTTTTGGGAATTTAAATAATTTAAAGTAATAAACTCAGCGTTTCAATTTGCATAATGAGCGATATCTGAAAAAATATAAACTGGCCGTATATTCATTAGCACCCTATAGAATTCTGTCTGCATCTGTTGCCTTCGAATGTCAGCGCCAATTATGGTTAGTTGCCTGCAATTGTGACCCCAGCCTCCGTGCTCTCAGCCCTGCCAGGCTTACGTTCTATTGGGGCCCTTGTTTCCTCCGCTGGCCCCACTCAGTTTACCACTTTTTGGTAATTTTTCTTTCAGCTTCGTTTGTTTCTGATCTCTTCCATGGCACTGAAAATTACAAATTGAAATAGGACTTACTGTTGCTTCTTTTGAGTCACCCAAACAGTCACTAAGTGTTTGTTTTGTTGGCAGGCATGTTTGTAAGTGTGCTGCTTTGATCCCCTCTCATTCTCCCACACAAAGAACAAGAACACCAAAAAGTGTCACCCGATCCAGCACCTATAAGATATCTCGATTATTGTCAGGCAGGAAGGGCACTTACGGGGGTTAATTGCCATTTCCCCTCGTTCAAACTTCTCTCTCGATCATGCACCTGGAGTACAGGCATTTAACAACAATTACTACCCTTATCACAGGGCATTAATACTAAAACATAATCGCGTTCGAATTTTTGCCACGGCCATTGCCATGGATGGGAATGCAATCAGAGTTATCAGCTGTTACAATGCTTGCTCCTTGCCAACATTCTCATGTTTGTCCCGTGCATCATTGGGAGGCCACACTGTCAAAGGCACAGAGATGTGGATGTCATTTCTCTTTTTCTACAGCACAGATGGTAGGCAAAGTGAGTGGACTTCATCGAGTTGCCTTTACAATATTCCCTGACGTCGTGGGTTTCTTGGCTTTGCAGCCACATGTGAGGATGCAGCTCCTGCTCACGTGGTGTGTGCCTTTTTTTGCAACCAACTCTCTAATGGGGGTAAGTTGGTATCTAACAGTTACCTTTTATTTGCCTAGTATAGAAAACACATTGTGGGTAATTCTGATGAGTTGGTGTGTACTGCGCATCGGGGCATGTCCTTTGCCGTTTATGGCAGCGAGCGGCTGGCCAGCTCCATTCTGATCAGTTTCCGTCAAGTGATGTGTTTTCACACTTATCTAAAATACCGGATGAAAAGACTGCACCTCATGCAATAGCCACACAGTCTTTATGTGCATGAGGGCCACACTTAACGTATCTAAAGACCATGTGGAAATGCCCAAGAGATATGAGGAAGCCAGGAAGCAGAAAACGGACGAGGAAGCAACGCAAAGAGCCCCACATTACCATGTAGGTGCCCAGAAAGCCCCAAAACAATAGCAGGAGGACTAGCACTGGAACCAGTGTTAGTTCCCCTATTATTTTCTTGTAATAAAAACACAATTAGATCAGTGTGTTTATTTTTTAAATTCCTTACTGTCCCCACACTGTTTGCCCCTGACGGTTGTGCCACCACTGCTCCATCCTCTGTTGCCTGCTGCCCGCAATCTCCGGCGCTTTCTCCCAAGTGACTTCCACACGCTTCCATGTCTTGTTCCCTTTTCCTGTAGCCAGATCCTGTGGCCCTCCCCCTTCCATACAGATTATCTCTTGTATTGCACCACAGCATAGGGCAGTTAGCTGGACCATGTTCAAGGGAGGATAATCCCAATTCCCAGATGATCAGAAGATCCTGGTGGAGGCCGTTGTGAAGATTAATCCATGGCCCATAGCGGCTGTATATGTCAAAGACTCCAAATGACAGAACAAAAGATCTGACAGGCCATCCGGTCACTGCTGTGGGAACCACACTACACAGAGCAGCAAGTGTCCAGATGAGACCACTTTCTCGATTTATTTAAGCAGAATGTTTAGAAATCTGATTAATCCTATGGACCTACAGAAAGTTATGATTCTATTAATGCATGGAGGCGAGTACTATGCACTTCTCTTTTCTTTATTTTACACAGCAGCTGAAAAAGTTATCAACTTTTAACTACTGCTCCCATCATCCCTCATTAGGTCCTCCAATCCCAGATTTCGTCCATATAAACTCCTCAGGACTCCTCCTCGTCCTCATTCTTGGCTGCAACAATCCACCCGAACACTGCTAAGTCCTCATCGCTGTATGCCCTCTGAAGATAAATCCATGGAAGGCTGAGCATCCTTTTGGTCCTGCTTCAGTAGAAGCCATCCCTCTTCCCTGGAATAGGGATTCAAGAGAAAACCAAACAGTTAGTGGATGGGAGGGAAGATTGGGATAATACTTGCCTCCAAGTCATTAATAGAATCACTACTGCTTATCCAGTGGCTTCTCCAGGAATCAAATTTAGGAGGGGCACAGAGGGGGCCAAAGACAAAAGTAGGGGGGCACACACAAAAGTAGGAGGACAACATGGTCACTGCTCGTCTTAGGTAGGGGAGGCACAAGGGGGGGCACAGGGTTTTAACAGGGGGGGCCCAGCCCCCCCCAGGCCCACCCCTATCGATGCCACTGCCTAGGACTAATCGAAAATCTTAGGCATGGCACAGAGGCTCTTAATATGCACTGTTCAAAGCCACGACTAAACCACAGTCAAAGCATGCACAGTTGGTTTACAGTAAAACGTATGAAAGACAGAAGCATTGGCCATGTCAGCGACCAGGAGAATATCATCCAGCCCAACAGCTGCACAAATGGCTTTAGAGGCCATGGCACCTCTTACTGAATGAGACCCAAAAACTTCAGAATCCACCCCTGCCTCCTTCATGACCTCCTTAAGCCATATGGCTAAAGTGGGCAAATATGCTGGTGCAAATGGCTTACCTAAGGAAAAGAAAAGAGGGCCTACAAAGATTCTCTCAGCAGCTGTAACCAGCTCTTATAGTTTCAGGCATTGAACCACATATCATTCGGGATTGGAAGGAAAAGCTGGAAAATCAATGATCCTAGCAACCGTCTTAGTCCCTTGATACAAGCAAAATGAAACCTGGGAAGTTGTAAATACTCGACCTTTAATCTCCAGGGCCCAAACATCTGCAACATGTAGACATGCCACCAGACACATTAAGGTGATAAGCTTTTCCGAAATATGTTTCAGTGACAACTGAGAACTGGGCAGTCAACATTCAAAGAGACAGAGGATCAGATTACCATTCCACAAGTGGGAATAGCGAGGCCTCGCAGGAGCCTAAACCCGAACACCAGAGACAGCAAACCAATAGATGATCGCCCACTGGAAATCCAACACTTACCTCATGATACGCGGAAATCACAGAATGATAAATGGCCACTGTTCGATAAGACACAGAGCTTCCCATTTACTTCCAAAAAACTAACCACCTCAACTATAAGTGACACATGGGAATCTAAGTCCCTTCTACTACACCAGAGCTCCCAGGCTATCCAGGCACATTTTTAATATTGCCAGGTACTAAGGGCCTGTGATGCATTGATAAGTCTTGTAGCTGCACCAGAAATGCCTAGAGGTGCCCAACGTTCCCCGAGATTAACAAGGTGACCAGCCAGAGGGAACCTTCCACTATGAGCGGATGAAGTTCCCCCTGTGGGCCCTGCAGAATGCCGGGGAACATTGGTAACAACCATTGAACTGCAACTAGCAGTTGAAGAACCAGGAAGTGCCAGGCTTGGGACGGCCATCATAGCGTCACCAACATTGCACTGGCACTCTGGACCAACATGTTGGGAATCATGTATCAACATGCTGGGAAGCATAGCAAACGGCAGACGTCAGAAAGGTGTATACCACATTCATGCCCCAATTTTGGACAAACACGTCAGTGGCCTGGGCCTTCGGATCAGGTTTCCAACCAAAAAAAGACAGTAATAGCTTGTTGAGCAGGGACGCAGATTGATGTGAAAGGGACCCCACAGTGTGCATAGCTTGTGAAACACCTTGGTTTTCAGTTGCCAGTCTTCCGGTTCCATTCAATGGCAGCATCACCAGTCCGCCACAATGTTGGATATCCTGGGGGAAAAGAACTGCTTGGACCTTCAACTGACAGGGAAGACCAAAGTCCCAAAACTGTTTCGGACAGATTCCTAGAGTGCGTGCCCCCCAACCTGTTGATTTAATTAACCGTTTGTCCATTTGAAGGAAGATCGCAAAATTGAGCCAGTAAGAATCTCTAAACAGTTGATGTGCCAATGTGACTCTGCAGCGGACCACTAATCATCAGTGGAAATGCCACCAAAGCGGGGGCCCCAGCCTGCAAGTCTTCCATCAGACTCTAAGCCCATACCTGAGGATTGTACTTAAGATTGCCCTGCCATTCCATGCATCGTCAAGAAAATTGCACCAAGGCAGCATAATTGTGCCTTTGCAGAGCATTCAGATTTTTTATCTTCGGTGGGCTCTATAGTGCAGCAGCACTGAATTCACCTGAATTGAAGCCAACATGACCTGTCAATCTGCCCAATAGATATGAAGGGATAAAGCCCTGGCGATTTCGTTCTTGATGGTGTAGATCTTGTCCCCAGGAAACTGTAAAGTAGGGGCAATAGAGTCGATTGTGAACATCTGCATTTCCCATTTCTTTGGGAAATGCAGGTGTTGGGTGGGGCAAGACTGATTTATCCCAATTGCGGAAACACAGAGTTCAGCAAATTGATTGTAAGATGGCAATGCCTCAACTCTGAGGCTGTTCGAATGCACTATTAAGAGAATATTGTTGAGGTAAATTATCAGTCAAATACCTCGCAATAAGCCAACAACCAACCATAATACATTTGAAAAACAACAGGAAGCAGAGAATAGCCTGAAGGGCAATTAGAAAAACCGGTATTGCCACTTTCTCCACTTGAAACACATAAAGTGTCTGTTCTCAGAGCCATTTGGGATTGTGAGGTATGCATCCTTGAGGTCTAGGGTGGCCAACCAATCACCTGGCCTCAACACGTCCCGCAACAACGCAATTGTCTCCATTTTGAAATGTC
The DNA here is from genome assembly GCF_040938575.1 of Ambystoma mexicanum. NCBI lineage: Eukaryota > Metazoa > Chordata > Amphibia > Caudata > Ambystomatidae > Ambystoma > Ambystoma mexicanum. The sequence continues at coordinate 705,905,610 of NC_090930.1, read as the reverse complement.
GATATATTATAAATGCATTGAGGCTCCATCAATTTAAACATCCCAAAACATCCCAAAACACTAGCAGGAGGACTAGCACTGGAAAAAGGGTTAGTTTGTTAAGGAGAATTCTCCAGAATGGCTAATTTCCCTTACCTGTTGAGTCCCTCAGCAGCTTTGCTGGATTTCTAGGGTTTAATTTTTCTACCTCGTTGGAGTGTGAGCCTTGTTTTCCCCACTCTTAAATGTGTTTTGCTGTGTGTTGTAAATGTTTGTGCTCATGGACTATGGAGTCTCACCCACTCCATAGGCATCATCTTTTTACTGTGTGTCATACAGCACCTTTAGTGAAGTGACACAGGGTTGTCTTTTTAGACTTCCCACTTTAAACTAATTTTTTTGGAACTGACTCCTGTCTCCCAGAACATGTAAAGTTGGCATTGACTTTACTAATCCTTTTATATCTACAGACTCAGTACACCCTATCTTCCCATAGAGTACTGGAAGGGTTAATAGTTATCCCTTTTTATCTAATTCTCATGGGACATTTTCATGTTCCCCTTTCTCGAAGATTTGGCTGGTGGCAGTGGTATCTACCATTTTTATTCTACAGCGGACTATGAAAATAGCCTCGGTACTGTTAGAGGCTCTGGTGGTACCTCAAACTCTAACCCGCTGGACCCCTTTTATTTTATTTGGTTCCAGTCGGGTTTATTCGCCATTTCTTTTTGTAAAGGTCTTTCTCGTGTTTTACTCTGTGTGCCAAACCAGGTTTGGTTCCTTTGTTCACCTTCCTTTGGCAGGCTTCTGCACAGAAGCCCTCCTTAGGCGCCTGAGTGTCTGGATGGACAGGATGTGAGGGAGGGGTTTGAGGCCCCTGCACAGGGTCTCCTTGGAGACCCAAGTCGCACTCTAGTTTGATTGGCTAGGTGGCTGTCCTGCCAGGACAGCCACCCCGCTGTGTGATTGACAGCCAGGCTGTGTAAATTGGGGATTTGGTGCATAAAAAGCCAGTCTCTGGGACTGGAAGGCAGAGTCGCCACTGGAACGTGAGAACCAATGAGGAGGTGAAGGAAGAGGACTGCTGCAACTACTGGTCATCCCAGTGAAGCCCTGCTGCAGGTCTGAATCGCCTGAAACCCTGACGACAGAGAAGGTCTGCAAGGAATCTTCTTCCATTGAGCTTGGTGGGACCAACAAGCTCGCCAAACGCCAAAAGACAGCCTCCCTCTCCTGGTAGAATTTGCTGTCCATCGCTGCAGTGAACCGGATAGCCAGGAGGAACGAAACCTGTTTGGGTTTTAAGGAGCGCACCTTTAATTCGACGATTTGCTCCGCTGCGGGCTTCTTCCCTGGGCAGTGCAAGACCCTCCAGACATCCTCCTTCTCGTCACCACGACTGAAGCTTCAGGAACCATGAGCCTGCAGGAACAACTGCCTCAGCTACAGCATTCTTCTCCATTTAAGGTACTGTGCAAATCCGGTTGTTCGTTCCGTCCGACCGCGGTGAAAGTGCTTGAAATCTTTCGCCTCTCTGAAGGCTTGTCCTTCCCTTCTCTTTTGAATAACTTTTCTTCTGACCAACTTTGTTTTGAACTCTTGGCAAAGACTTAAGCGCGAACTACTCAGAAAGGTGTAATCCTCTGCAAAGACTCTGACCATTAACATTGGCCCAGGCCTATTGACTTGAATCCTAGTTGTAGTAGTCTTTTCTAGATTGCCCTGCCTATAACTTGTTGGTGTTGTTGATTTTGAATAACCTTGTCTTTTTTCCCTTTTAAATTGCTGGTGTGCCATTTTGCTCACACTTCATTTTGAACCTAACTTGTCCAGAATTGAATGGGTGTTATTGTAGTATATTAAGACTGTGATTTTCTGCTGCTTTATAATAGTGAACTGTTTTATAAGTGATGGTGTAAATAAATGTATATTCTTTTACTCAGAAACCTTGAACCAGTGTTTGTTTGAACTATAGTGATTGTTGTCCTTTGTATAACTTCTTGTACTGCTCACTTTACTCTTGAGATAAGTCTGGCTGCTTAGCCATCGGTACCACTTTACTGTGTAGTACAGGCTTGTACCAAAGGTGAAATTGTACTTACACTTGTATTCTTAATTGTGTGTGGTGTTCCCAACGGGTACTGCATATGGTTCTGCCTAACATAGAAACACTATTATTTTCTTGTAATAAAAAGACAATTAGATCAGTGTGCTTATTTTTTTAATTCCTAACTGTCCCCACATTGTTTGCCCCTGATGGTTGTGCCACCAACTGCTCCATCCTCTGTTGTCTGCTGCCTGCAATCTCCAGAGTTTTCTCCCAAGTGACTTCCATACGCGTCCATGTCCTGCTCCGACAACTGCAGCCATCCAACTCCCTTTTCCTGCAGCCAGATCCTGTGGCCCTCTCCCTTCCATACAGATTATCTCCTTTATTGCACCACAGGATAGGGCAGTCAGCAGGACCATGTTCAAGGGAGGATAACTCCACTTCTGAGATGATGAGTGAAGATCCTGGTGGATGCCGTTGTGAAGAATAATCCATGTCCCATAGCAGCTGTATTTGTCAAGAACTCCAAATGAGAAAACATAAAGATCTGACAGGCCCTATTGGGTCACTGCTGTGGGAACCACCCTACACAGGACAGCCAGCATCCAGATGAGAACACTTTATTGATTTATTTAAGCAATTGTTAAGAAATCTGATTAATCCTATGGACTGACAGAAAGTTATGATTCTTTTAATGCATGGAGGCGAGTATTATGCACTTCTCTTTTCTTTATTTAACACAGCAGCAGGAAAATGTATCAACTTTTAACTACTGCTCCCATCATCCCTCATTAGGTCCTCCAATTCCATATTTCGTCCATATAAACAACTCGGGACTCCTCCTCATCCTCATTCTTGGTTGCAACATTCTGCCCGAACATTGCTAAGTCCACATTGCTGTATGCCCTCTGAAAATAAATCCATGGAATGCTGAGCACCCTTTTGGTCCTGCTTCAGTAGAATTCATCCCTGTCCCCCGGAACAGGGATTCAATAGAAACCAAAACAGAGGATGAGAGGGAAGAGTGGGATAATACTTGCCTCCAAGTCATTGATAGAATTGTGATTGCCCATCACTCCCTAGGACTAATCGAAAATCTTAGGCATGGCACAGAGCCTCTTAATATGCACCCTTCAATGCCACAACTAAGCCACGGTCAAAGCATGCACAGTTGGTTTACAATAAAGTGTATGAAATATAGAAGCATTGGCCAAGTCAGCGACCAGGAGAATATCATCCAGCCCAACAGCTGCCCAAATGGCTTTAGAGGCCATGGCACCTCTTACTGAATGAGACCCAAAAACTTCAGAATCCACCCCTGCCTCCTTCATGACCCCCTTAACCCATATGGCTAAAGTGGGAAAATATACTGGTGTAAATGCCTTACCTAAGGAAATGAACAGAGGACCTACAAAGATAGCTTCAGGCATTGAACAGCATATAATTTGGGATTGGAAGGAAAAGCTGGAAAATTAATGATCCTAGCAGCCGTCTTAGTCCGTTGATAAAAGCAAAATGAAACCTCGGAAGTTGTAAATACTCGACCTTTAATCTACAGGGCCCAAACATCTGCAACATGTAGAAATGCCACCAGACATGTTAAGGTGATAAGCTTTGCCGAAATCTGTTTCAGTGACAACTGAGAACTGGGCAGTAAACATTCAAAAAGAAAGAGGATCAGATTACCATCCCACAAGTGGGAATAGCGAGGCCTCGCGGGAGCCTAGACCCAAACACCCTTAAGGAGACAGCAGACCAAAGGATGATCGCCCACTGGAAATCCGCCAGTTACCTCATGATACGTGGAAATCGCAGAGAGATAAAAGTACCTGTTCGATAAGACACAGAGCCTGCCATTTCAGTCAAAAAACTAACCACCTCAACTACAGGTGACACATGGGGATCCAAACCCTCCTACTACACCAGAGCTCCCAGGCTATCCAGGCACATTTTTAATATTGCCAGGTACTAAGGGCCTGTGATGCATTGATAAGTCTTGTAGCTGCACCAGAAATGCCCTGAGGTGCCTAACGTTCCCTGAGATAAACAAGGTGATCAGCCAGAGGGAACCTTCCAGTATGAGGGGATGAAGTTCCCCCTGCAGGCCTTGTAGAATGCTGGGGAACTTTGGTAGCAACCATGGAACTGCAACTAGCATTGCGCTGGCACTCTGGACGAACATGTTGGGAATCATGTATCAACATGCTGGGAATCATAGCAAACGGCAAAAAGGTGTCTATCACTCACATTCATGCCCCAATTTTGGACCAACACATCAGTGGCCTGGGCCTCCCGATCTTGTTTCCAACTAAAAGAAAGACAGTAATAGCTTGTTGAGCAGGGACGCAGATTGATGTGAAAGGGACCCCAAAGTGTGCATAGCTTGTGCTTGGTTTTCAGTTGCCAGTCTGCCAGTTCTATTCAATGGCGCCACCATGATGTCCTGGGGGAAAATAACTGCTTGGACCTTCAACTGACGGGGAAGGCAAAAGTCCCAAAACTGTTTCACCATGTTGGACAGATTCGGACAGATTCCTAGAGTGCGTGCCCCCAACCTGTTGATTTAATGAACCGTTTGTCCATTTGAAGGAAGATCGTGCAGCACCATTGTTGTTGGCCAAATAATTGACCCGCAATGGAGCCAGCAAGAATCTCTAAACAGTTGATATGCCAATGTGACTCTGCAGCGGACCACTAATCATCCATGGAAATGCCACCCCAGCGGGGGCCCCAGCCTTCAAGTCTTCCATCAGACTCTAAGCCCATACCTGAGGATTGTACTCAAGATTGCCCTGCCATTCCATGCATTGTTAAGAAAATTGCACCAAGTCAGCATAATTGTGCCTTTGCAGAGCCTTCAGATTTTATATCTTTGGAGGGCTCTACAGTGCAGCAGCATTGAATTCACCTGAATTGAGGCCAACATGACCTGTCAATCTGCCCAATAGACATGAAGGGATAAAGCCCTGCCGATTTTTTTCTTGATGGTGTAGATCTTGTCCCCAGGAAACTGTAAAGTAGGGGCAACAAAGTTGATTGTGAACCTTGGGAAATGCAGGAATTGGGTGGGGCAAGTCTGATTTCTCCCAATTGATGCGGAAACACATAGTTCAACAAATTGATTGTAAAATGGCAATGCTTCAACTCTAAGGCTGTTGACTGCACTATTAAGAGAATATTGTTGAGGTAAATTATCAGTCAAATACCTCGCAATATGCCTACAACCAACCATAATAAATTTGAAAAAAAAACAGGAAGCAGAGGATAGTCTGAAGGACAATTATGAAAACCGGTATTACCACTCTCTCCACTTGAAACACATAAAGTGTCTGTTCTCAGAGCCATTTGGGATTGTGAGGTATGCTTCCTTGAGGTCTAGGGGGGCCAACCAATCACCTGGCCTCAACACATCCCGCAACAACAAAAATGTCTCGATTTTGAAATGTCGATATATTAGAAATGCATTGAGGGTCTATCGATTTATAACTGACTGGTATGACTGATCCTTCATCCGAACCAGAACATTGTTGCTTAGGAAATTGGATGGGTACAGCTGCCATGGTTCGATTGCCTTCTCGTGGAATAATATGTCGATTTTCTTCACCATCACCTGCTCCTGGAAACCCTCTGCTACCCGGAGAGGTCCTTGAGGGTTTGACTCTCATGGAGGCCTTGATAACCCAATGTGATAGCCCTGAACCCAGGGATCTTTGGACACCAAGCACCTCATTTTGGAAATATATTGAAACAAATCCCCTACCAGTATCCCGCTCAACAGAATCTATGGACATAAGTACCTGCATATGCTGGGTGACCTCCTTTTGTATCACAGCCGTGCTGCCCCCACTGGGAAAAAAAGGGATCCCTATCCCTCTGGGATCCACTTTGGGCCCCACGGTATGGCCGATGGAAAGGCTGATGGAAGTTTCTGGGTGCCTCGGATATACCAATGAGTCCATGGCTGACCTCTAGAACGGCTGGCCCAATGAGAAACCTGGAGTTGGAATATGAATTACATTGATAGTTGCACCTTGTCCATTTCTGTGAACGTGGACACAAACTTCCCAATTTTCTTTACAGAGCCATCCCCAAACAAAACCTCCTAAGCATCTTCTGAAACAGGTGCATCTGTTGCCCTACGAGTTTCAGATGTATCTTTACTCCTGTGGCACTCCTGGATGATAGATGCATTTGCATCTCCCAAAAAACATAATGCTCGCTCTACCGAAACTGAGATCGACCCTATGTCCAGAGGTTCATCCATGACACAGGACTATTCCACCAAGTCCAATACCTTGAGGATCTGGCCACACATATTCAAGACCCAATCCTGACTTGTTGGCCATTTTCTGTCTGTGCCCTTTGATGTAATACCCACATGTTGCTTGATGTGATGGCAACAGGCCTGGCTCACAGTGTGGTCAATAAAGGTACCTCTCACTAGAAACTACAGGTTCAGTCTGAATTGAAGGCTTAGGAGACTTCCTCTCCCTATTTGTCATGCCCCCACGGAAGGGTTCTGTGCAAAGGATTCAGAAAACGAAAGAGTGAGGGAGAACTCCTAGCAAGGGCCAGTCAGCGTTTCAATACTTGCCCCGCTAGTCCTCTTTCTTGCCTCTCTCCACCGTCACTAGGCACCAGTTCCTATTTTCTAACCAACGTCTGGGTTCTGGCGGTGGCTCCCACCGAGGAAAACCAAGAGGAACACTCTGCAACAGAGCCGAATTCTTGTTGTGTATGCTTAACACACCCGAGTCTCACTGCAGGGGAGGAAATCAACCCCTGCGTTGCTATCGTCAGTGCTCAAGATCACTGCCCTGTACCTGCACACAGTGGTCCGCATACACAGAAGACATATCTACACCCAACTTACATGCAGGGTAGAACAATATACGCTGGTACTTAACTTTTCTCGGGAGTGAGCATCAAGCAAAGAGGACAATGAGGAGTCCCGAGGGGATTTATATGGACAGACTCTAGGATAAGAGGATCAAAAGGGGGGGAACTAATGAGGGATTAAAGAAGCAGTATTTCAAAGCTGATATTTTTTCTTGCTGCTGTGCAAAATAAAAGTAAGAGAAGTGTAAAATAGGAGCCTGATAATGCATGTTTTATGATTTTTGCTAGAATAAAATATGTTAAATTGTTAACTCATGTTTCTGTCCAGACTAATACACCACCAAAGAGAAAGCAGGACTTTTAAGTAAACAAAGCATTTCATGGATAATCTATCAATCTGATGTGAAAATGTAACCCCTTTATCAATAAGGACTCGGAACACTTTATGTTATGTTATATGTTATATTATATGGCATTTGTATAGCACCTGTTGCAAGGGGTATGGCCTTAAAGCACTGTGGGATTTAGAATGCGTGTGCATTTTAGCCAGCACAAAGGTAGGTAGGGGTGGCTAAGTCCCTGCTAGCAATTCATAGAGATCTGGCTAGTGAATGGCTGCTGTGATAGACTATCAGGAGAGTAAGCAAGTCAAGGAGACTGATTATGTGTCTAGCTGGACCACATTTTTCGCAGGCCTGAGCTGCATTCAGATGGCAGAGGTGATGTGCGTTAAGAAGTCGGATAGTGACTTATTGTAGATCTGTGCAGGTGGGTGGCCAAGCCCTGAGAAAGGCTTAGCTATGCTCCATTGGGATGGGGTGCTGTACAAACCAGAGAATTAAGGCTGTTAACTGGTTGCAGTGAGGTTATGCAGATTTTATCATAAGGATTGAGCGGACACCTTACCGTGCTGGCTGAATACTGTCTTGTCTCCTCAAGTGACTCATCAGTGCTCCCACCTACCTGTCAGGGGTGAATGTTCACGCAGGAGGTGGACTAGATTAGTCAGAATGCAGAGGGGAAGAGCAAGGTCTTGAAAGCCTTCCGGGAAAGCGAGGTTGACCTCTATGCATTAGATGCTAAATAGAAATGAGTACCAGATGAATGGAGCTTGGATGAGAAAGATTATCCCCTTATTCTGGTCAATTTAGCAACTTGGATGACAAGGAGTAGAGTTGTGCCAGATCTCATGTTTCTGGTGGGCCTACAGGGTGTAAACTTGTATTGTAGATATTCGTTTTCTGTGTTGTACACCGCTCAGTGGGTGATGCATATAGCATTGAAAGTGGATCGTCACCTGATCTGCAGCCAGTGAAGGACACAGAGGATGGGTGTGATGTGTACTCTTGGGCCTAGGGCAAGGAGAAGCCTTGCTTAAGTGTTTTGATCCCTTTGGAGTTTTCTAATATGTGATGCAGGGACACCCAGCTATAGGGCACTGCCATAGTCTAGTCATGAGAGGATGATGGCTGTGATAGCAGTGACTCTGTGAGGGAAGGTCAGGTAGGGGGAAGATGCATCGGAGAATGCATAGGTGTAGGTAGCAGGATTTTGACACTGTGTTGATGTGATATGGTAATGTCAGGTCTGAGTCCATAGTGCATCCAAGGTTTTTTACTGTGTTGGAGGTAGAGGGGGGAGGGCCTATAAAAAGCAGCCGAGGGTTAGATTGAGGGAAGAGGCCAATCTTACCGCAGATCGTGATGCCTGTTTTTCTGGGGTTGAGAAGGAGGAGGTTAGCCATCATCCAGTGGTCGATTTCTGTGAGGTAGGACGTGAGGTCAAGGTGGTGAAGAAGGGCTGCTTTGGGAGCTTGAAGATGATGTGTCATCAGCACAGTTGATGATGTGTCATCAGCATAGTTGTAGCAAGACAGGCTGTGTAAGTGGATGATAGCAGGGAGGGGGCTCAGGTAGAGTTTAAAGAGTAGAGGGGAAAGAGAGGTGAAGTGTGGTACTCTGTGAGTAACAGGGCGGGGAGACAAGGAGATTGTTATGGGCATTATGGGCATTGTGTTCCAGTGGAGTGGGGCTAGTAGGGAGAAAGAGCAGAAGTGAGAGCAGGCACAGGGAGGGTATGTGATGGTGAGGGTGACTGCAGAGGAGGAAAGGATGAAAAGGGGATTGTGAGTAAACTGAGATACAATCAGACAGGTACTAAGGTGATAGACCTTTGATAGCTTTAAAACGTGTCAATCAGCATGTTGTGGGTAGGTACAAGTGGCGGGTGGAGCTGGATTGGTTCTAGAGAGTAGAGGGAGCAAAGATGAGGACTTTTCTTTATAGAGAGGGAGGAATAGAGTGGAAGGCCAAGAAGTAGGCTTGAACAGTTATCGCCTTTGCTGGGCACACAAATAGTTAGTAAGAAAATGGCACATTTTGCAACTGTTGTGGAGGTTAGTATGAGCGCCAATGGCAGTGGCAATGATGAATCATTGCAGTCATAGGTCGCTATCAAAGAGGATCCCACGATTGTGAGCCATGGTTGAGGGAGCAAAAAGGTCAGGTGGGAAGAAGATGGGTGGGGAGGGAGGGGCTGGCATACGAAGCTGGGAGACAGTTTAATTCAGTTCAGCATGAGGCAGCGGAGAGCCATCCATTGATGAATTTCAGTGAGCCAGTTGGTAATCCATTCCGAGATGGCTGGGCTGAGGGGGGAAAGAAAAAGCATATTTGAGTGTCATCAGCAGAAATCTGATAGTGAAAGGCAAATGATGAGATAAGTCTTCCTAGGGCAGAGTTACGATTAATTTACAGGTTAATTTGGAGCAGATAGAGAAAGCAAAACTGTTTGATGATCTTGGAATTTGTTTTCATTCTAATGGGTCATGAGCTTCTCAAATTTCAAAAGCTAGCTGCACATTAAAGCATTCAAACAATTTGACTTTACATTTTGTTAGGAACTTCGTCAATAAGGCAGTGGGCCAACATTACACGTATACAAGTTACAAGCCAGACGGTCTGCATCCTATTGTGCGGAGATATGAGGCTATTAGTGTACATCTTCGCTAGCCACTTTGAAGAACCTATTTTAAAACGAGTTTTAGGGTTCCCTAATTCAGTCCCAAATGCAGTAATACATTTGGAGTTTAACAGAGTTGCATCGACAAAATACTAAAAATGAAATCATGTATGGCATAGCCCCAAATTGATTACTGATGGCTCCATAAATAATATTAAGGAAATCCTTTCATAGTCAATATGAAGCATACGACTTCAACAGTGTGTCCCTATTGTTGCTGTTTTCAAGACACAGTACAGTACTGTTCATCCATATGTCCATAATATGCTAATGAAAAACATATACATTTGAAACCTTGTCTGACTAATTACAGTACCATAGAATGGCAAACTGCTTTTGTGTGTTGGAAAAGCACAACGAATTATCATGTTTTTGCTGTAGCATATTTCTTAGGCAAACCTGTTGTGTTCATATGCATAAATAATGAGACCAAGGTAAATTGTTGATTCCTGTAGATTTGACTTGGTTAGGTCTTATTGGATGGGACTAATTAATTGATGGATTTTAGTACTTATAAGTAGAAAAGTTTAATGTTGATATATTATATCAACATTTTAGTTGCTCGGGGGTATAAAGTTATGTTTATTGGTATCTTATATTCTATGACAACTGCATGTTTTCACAGTGCATCGCATGTGTTGCTTTTATGACACAATTGTCGAAATAAAGCTGAAAAATGAAATGAAACACAACTGTGTCACGCATGAGATGGTGCACAGCAGTGAAATATCTTGGAGAGAACTGATCTAAAATTGCAGGCTATCTGCATATTGATGGACGGAGGTATCAAGTTGATTCTGATCATTGACAGCAACAATGGGGCAAGCGAATCTTAAAATAAATAATTCTAGAAGATTAGATAGAACAGAGGTCGGGGTCCGAGTGGGTACCCATGAGGTAAAGTAAGAATTAATATGATAAATAACAGAGAGAGAGAAAGAGAGAGAGACAGAGAGAGAGAGTAGTTTTTGAGCTGTTTGAAGCACAACTAACGCGATTAGAGGGTATTGATCACAGAATACACATCTTTAATTACAGGTGACACAGCACAATGAATGTGCTGTTGAATCTGTGAAGAGGTCAGCACATGGAAGTGCGGTGGCACATTGAAATGTTCTAAGTGAATAGACGCTAGAGATAGGTTGTCTTTCTCACTGATACTGAGCTACATTGTATGGCACCCCGAGTATCAAGCTAAAGCGGGTGAATTTTAATTCCCTCTTTCTTGGTTTTTGTTTGCAGGATTTAATTAGCTGAACCAATCCAAATTGAGGGTGGAGATTTACCCTATCGGGCAATTGAAAAAGAGCTACTGGTACTGGTAATTGGTTCTCTCTAATATACACTTATATACATAGGCGCTATTGACAAGTGTTGATGGTTATCGGACAGTTCATTTTGCAAAATAGAAAGATTTTAATTGATTTTATGTATGTCCTATAGAAAACGATAAAGATTCTGCATGAAGGTGTTTTGAAGATTTTAAACACAACATGTTCATAAGAGTCCAGTCCTGAGGAACATGGGCATCAGTGCTATTGTAGACCTAGATGTTGCTCGGTCGAAACTAATATAAGGGAAGTTCTATGCAAAATATTGAGGAGCCAGGTGCACCGCTGAACTACCTTTAGTTGACAAATGACTGTATTGTATGAATTTTGTAGGTAATTTACTGGTATTGAAGTTTCACTTTACACTTTTATTGTACTGTCTATGCACTCTTTTGCACTACTACTTGCCCAAATGCCAGACAAATTTGAATTTTTGTTTTTTACATGTTTATTGCCAAATTGTGTTGTTTATGAAATAATAAGATATGCTAAATTTGCAGAACTTTCTGAACTGATCTTTGACCCCAGTCCATGCCATCTTGTATAAAATTGAATACTTTAAGTGAGACACCACATTTGTAGATTGCAGTGGGCACATATGACAGAGAGAAGAGCACAAAAAACGACGAGACACATCCAAAGATGGCACAGAGTGCAATGGGTAGTGATAGATCATTACAGAGAGAGACAGATGGGCACAGAGAATGACCAGCAATATTGCAATATTGCAGAAGAAGAGTGGGAGCGAACTGAGAGAATGGATTACAGAAAACGAGATTCATAGGTGAAAGACAGAGAAAGGAAGGGAAGGAGACAGTGAGAAAAAGGATAAAGGTAAGAGAAGTGACATGAAGGGAGTGGGATGTGGGGAATTATAGTCAATTGTATGGACGGGAAAGGGAACAAAAGAAATGGAAAGGTGGAAGGAGAGGCATGGTGCAGGGTGAGACTGACTAGGAAAATAAAAGAAGGAGAAGGAGCAATAGATGGCGGAGGGGAGAGTACATGAGATTAATGAACAGTCATTCTATGACACAGATAAACAGGTATTGTTAAAGACTATATATGAGGCTTCTTTTCATAGTCAAATGCGTGCATGGGTTAATTTGAGCCTGGATATGTGTACACATTTTTATTCATAAAATGTGCATCAGAAGAGGTTGTGTTACTTGCTCAGTGTCTTAGCAGAGAGGGCAAGACCTGACTGGGCAGAGTGTCTGATCTTTTTTGTTAACAGGTGCAATGCAAACTAGTGTGAAGTGGCTGAATGGCTGAAATTATTATAACTTTTATACAAATACAATTATAACTATTCAGCAGAAAAAAAACGAATGTAATTATTGAGGCACTATTATCCCTAGTGCATCTGTACATTGAATGAGAGAGTAATATAGACATCATTTCTTATCATGTGCACAGCTGCCAACACGATCCGTTCCAATCTGTAGGTGTTTCTCGATTCCTGTTTTTTTGTGCTGCATTTAGGGACTTGTAGTGCGAATTTTAAAATGGATATAGCAGAACTACAAGTTCCAGAATGAAAAGAACCACAATCAGGACAGTATAAACACCTAAAGATTGAAATTGATCATGTTAGCAACTATGCATTGAAGCTCAAGCATGTGCCCTGCAAGTCTGCTATACTACTGATTGCACAGTACTGGCACTTCGCATCAGGTCTGTTGCCTTAATGTGCATCTGCAATAACTGTGTTTCCCACTCAGTTACTACACTTTTATTCAATGGGACAGTAGTATTAGTTCTCAGCCTTCTATAGTGCAGCTTTAATCAATATACCCAAGAACAACATGTAGTAGCAATTTTAATACATAACACTACACATTTCAAACAGCTGCACTACTCCCTCTTGTCACCTTTTGGTTGTTGCAGCATTGAACCATCTCAATGGGATTGGTTCCCCTTTAATAGTAAGGCACTGCATCTTTTAAAATATCTTCCATATCTTAATGGGAAAGTACAGCCAGTACTCCACCTGTTTTATGTACTCTTGATGTGACAATAGCAGCACAATTCTCCAGGAATACGTTAATTGTGCTTTGACAGTGCTGATACGTATCAGCAGATCAGGTTTATATATAATGGAGTCATACGGTATTTTTCATCAAGGATGCTTTGATTTTAAGGGGGCAAATCGGCATGTTTCAGAAGGGATATTTGCCTTTAAAAGGACAGTGAAGCCACACACCTGCAGAACTGGCATGCATTTATATTATTTGAAAAGGTTTACTTAGTGCCTCTTCCCCACAAGCATGGATTTATTGTACTCGTCCAGTGTTCAAGTGGATATCAGGCTATATTTAATACGGAGATCAGCCACATCTTGAGCTGCCTTCGAATGTATGCTTTCATCCAGATATGTGATAGAGACTGATAGTGAGAGTAGCAAGCTGAGAGGGGCAAGGCATTCTAGATTCAAATGTTTGGGATTCCACAATAAGCAGGTTCTTAGAATCTGCCGACACATTGTAGAGTGAGGGACATAATGCAATATAAGTCCCCCACACCAAAGGGGGGGAGCCCGGGGGCAAGGGCAGGGGACAAGGCAGCCTGGGGAAGTCCTTGTCCCCCTGCCATGCCATCTGCTACCCTGCACATCCTCTATTATTGTATCTGCTGCTGCAGCGTTCTCTGGGTTTTAGGGCTGGAACCTGCTCGCTCATGGCGGTGTTGCTGCTCACTCCACCTCTCCCTGCCCTAGATCATGCATGAGGCACCCACTCATGGAGGGTGAGCAAAGCAGGAGCGAGGCTGGTGGCCAATGGAGAACACCATGGCCCAGGGTGAGGGACATGGCAGTCTGGGCCAGAACCTGTCCCTCTGCATTACCATCTCCTTTCCTACTCCCACATGAGAGGCTCCAACCAATGGATAGGATTTTGCTGCAAGGTGTGACATTTTCATAAAATCCGGTCAGAGATTCACACTCAAAAAATTACGACATGATTCTTGGTTTGTAGCTCGCAAATAACAGCTCAGGAAGCGCCCCGGAATACGATTCCCACCATGTGTGTGAGGCTGCTCCTAGGTGCGAGAGTCACCAAATTATTAACACTGTGCACCCATTTTTGAAACTCATGTAACACGTGATATGGTGTTTCAATGTGTGAGACTTAAACATAATCAGTGAAACTTTGCATTAAAGTGTGAGACTCCAATACAGGGATTCGGGCAGTTCTCCAAGTCGTGGTGCTTGCACCATATGAATGAGATAGGCACCCAGTAGTAAGAAACAGCCAGTACGTCAGACTATTCTCCAAGGGATGCATTTGAATCCAGGGAGCCACGCATTGTTAAGTGTGAAGGTCATGCTCACTGAGAGAGGCTGTTAAAAATGCGAGACACACCACCAAGAAGAGGGGCTTCGATTTAGGATGTGGAACTTTCACCCACTGAGTGCAACTGTTCATCTCGTTGTCAGACTTTCTTTTAATGTGTGAGACTTTGCTTCCAAGAGTGTGACTCCCATCCAGTATTTGTGACAGCATTCCCAGAAGTAGGATTCACATCGAATGAATGATACTGTGCCATTATTTGTGAGACGTTCACCCAATTAGTGATAGTCCTTTAAGTTCTATTCTCATTAAATTAATACAACCGTCTTTGACTCATTCTCTATGTGTGTGATTATGCTATATTTTGAAAGACTCTCAGTCATCCATTGTATGAGACTGTAGTCTCACATGTGAGAGCAAACTCAACAATACGCTTACATTATGTAAACTTTATATATCGCGGATACAAGAGAGAAAGAGAGAAAAGGAGTTGGAGAAAGCCGAAAAGACACATGCAGAACTGCTGTATAGTGCTGTCATGATTGTTGGTGTTTACACTATGTCATCAATAAAACTTGCTTACTCCAGCACATTTTGTCTGATCTGCAGAGCATTGCTCTGTTTAGCAAGAGCAAATCAAATTGTGAGTGTTCTTTTAATGCATAGAAAATTATGGGGAGTGTGGTACAACCATCCGTAGTGTGAGTAGGTTTGCATCACAGATGGCTCAAAATTACTCTAACTTCCACAGAATTTCCACGATTTTTATTGTTTTGCCTTGCAGTGTGGAAGCCATCTGGAACACTGTGACTGGCTCCAGGAGGTACATGTGACTGTCTGGAAGTTCATTTTTCAATAAAGTATTTTTTTTTATCCTTGGCCACATCCAGCTTTGCCAGAGGACCATGTGCACCATCGCAGGGGTCCTGTCTACAAAACATAGCTCCCTGGCCTTACATTACCCAGTACTCTGTGTGCAAGATTGGAAGTCATCTAGAACACTGTGATTGGCTCCAAAATGGGACATGTGACTCATAGCCTCCCATATTCAGACTACCCTGGGCATCCAGCCCGGGCGTCTGCAGTGAAGGGGCAAAAGCAGCAAAGGGTAGCTCCAGTTTGATCCTGTTGGGGTTGGAAGGGTATAGGGCCAGAATTTTAGCCCAATGCAGAACTTAAACCTGCTTCTTCTCGGTCAGCTATCCACCCCTTCCCTTTCAGCTCACTCATCTACTCTCCTCTTACTTGTGCTGCACCCTTTCTTCCTTGTCTTCACTCGGCTACTTCTTCCATGCTCCATCATGCATCTTGAGTTCTCTCCATTTCTCCTTCTACTCGCTGTTCTCCTTCCCTTCTCTCAAAGCTTTCAGGCTCACTTGGTGTAACTCCTGCATCAGTTTCGAGCTGCCACATCATTTTCCTTCCCCCATGCACACATACCCCTCAAATAGATGTTGCAGTGCTCCAAGGATCTCCAACGTCATATGTCCCTCTTGCCTATTTCAAAATATCTGCTCCTCTCCCCCACCTCCTGCAACTCTCCTCTGCAACAAGTCTTCCTGCATCACTGACCACTTCGACTGTTATCACACTCAACTTTCACTTCTGGATATCAAAGAAACATGGATCTTCTTTTGTGACTTGAAGCTCTAAACACTGACTCTGCTACCTTCTCCCACAATCGCAGATCTGTTGCAAAGGGAAGTGGTGTGTGCTTCTACAAGATCCTCCAAAACTGCCCCTCATTCCACCCTATGACATCATCTCTTTGACTTTTGAACATGCACCTATTCAATGCCTCTCTCCTGCTCCTCTGACTCGTCTGGCTCTCTATCAATCCCCTGGTCCTGTCAACTCCTTCTTCCCTAATCTGACCATTCTCAATGTGTAACTTCCTACCGAAATCCCCATTGCCATCCCCGGGGACTCCCACCTTCCAAAGCCCTCCACATATATCTGCCTTGAACCTAAACCCCTCCTGCCTGACCATTCCCACTCTTTCTACACCCTCCATGACCAACCTACCCACTCTGGTGGGAACTCTCTTGACCCTGTCTTTTTCTAAAATGAATTCTCCTCCCCCGACCTCTCCATTGGCCCCTCTCCCGCTGATCACTCCAGTATTCACTTTAACATCTTGGTCCCTCCACATTCTACTCTTCACCACCCCTCTTCAATGACTAGTATGAAATTCAAGCAAGACTCACTTGCCCCTTATGTTGATGGTGTGACTTCCTCCTCCTCTCGCTTTCCACTATTCCACTGACTGTGCTTTGATTTTCACTATGTCCTTATGATTCCATTTGACTAACACTATCCTGCTCAGAGTTCCACACCTTCCCGTCCCTATTCTTAGCCTTGGATCACCACTGAAATTTAGACCCTCAAAAAAGCATGCGCCGTGACTGACCTGTGATGCTGGGGGAAATCACACACACCTTCCATACTCTAAGTCTACAAAAATATCTTCCTGCTCTAACCTCTGCACTGGACTCCCTATTCCCCTCCCTGCATAATCACCTGCGCACACTTTCACAAAGCCTCCAATCTTTGCTCACACCTCCCAAACCAATATCAATCAACTCCTCCCTTTCTTCTTATGACTTTCCTCACTACATTTCCAACCCTCCTTCTGTTCACGACCACTCTCCATCCCTCTTCTATGGTTGGCTACGTCTCCCCTAACTCTCCTGTGGAATGAACACTCATCTTTCACTCCTATTCACTGTTTTGCACCCCAAATGGTCAAAGGCATAATCTCAATCACCTTGCCCTTATCCCTCTCAGCTCTTTAACCCCTCTCTCTATCTGCTGGACTCTTACCTGCCTCCTTAAAATATGCAACTATCTTAACCTTACTGAGAAACCCTCTGCTGACCCAAAATCCCAGCAAACTATTGCCCAGTTTCTCTCCTTCACCATTATTCAACAATTCGTAAGTGGGTGATCTTCAATGAGTTAACTAAATACCATGGCGATAATAGCCTTGGAGATCCACTTCAGTCTGGCTTCCATTGGAGACACTCCATCGAGACTGCCTTCATGAATGTCTCCAAATTCCTCTCTAATGCTCACTGCAGCAAACTCTCTTCTAGTCTCATCCTTGTTTGACCTTTCTTCCACTTTTGACACTGTCTGCCACTCCTCCTCACAAACCAGGAACTTGGATTTTGCAGATCTGCTAATGCCTGGATCACCTCCTACCTGAGTGATTGAGCCTTCAAATTCCCTTTGTAGTCACAAACCTCTGACCCCAACCCTATCGCTGTCAGTGTTCTCCAAAGATCAGTCCTTGGACCACAGATTTTCACTGTCTTGTATACTTGTAATGTTGAATCCACTGCCTTATTGATGAAGGTCCTAATAAAATGTAAAGCCAATTTGTTTTAATATTTTAATGTGCAGTTAGCTTTTGAAATTTGAGAAGCTCATGACCCATTAGAATGAACCGAATACAAAGGTAATCAAATAGTTTTGCTTTCTCTATCGCATCCAAATGAACCTCTAATTTAATCCTATGTTTTCTAGATTTATATAAAGAGCAGGTCATGTTCTTCTTTTAACAATATTCTGTTCAAGCTCTAATTCAGTTCATATCTCATTAAATGTACGCATCTGCTTCTGTAGCCCCATTGAATTTAGAAAACTTTGACCACATCATCAGCAAATAACAAAATCGGTATTCGTTCAAAATTTATCATCAGAGTATCTGCGGGAAGACAAATTAAATTTGAGGCTGTTTCATTAATAAATAAGCAGAATAGAATTGCAATTGACCTAAGATCACAACTTTGGCAAATGCCTTTTTTCAACCCTAAAATATTCTTTGTTATTGCACCCTGAACGCCATTGAATCGTAGCCAGGTTTTCACTGTAAAATAACTGGATTATGGAAATGATTGACTTGGGGCATGTTGCCTATCGAAAGAGTTCTGTAGCTCTATCCCCGGTTCACAATTGAAGGTTGTTTTCAGGTCAAGAAAAGACAAGTATATATTTTGTTTATTGATTTTTCTTACACTGTATGCAAAATCCTTTACCTGCGGAATCCAATCTTCGGTAAAGTAACCCGTTAACCAAAACACACAGTATTATATTCAACACTATATCAACTCAGACCTACGTGATAATATCATGTGAATAAATGTTTTTCACTACATTTTCACTACATTCGGTTGCTGAAGTCTCACTTCAGACATTTTCTAGGACAGGGTCAAACTACTAATCGAACTTCAATCTCAGAATATTTGGTGAAACTGTTGGTTAGTGGTGAGGAAGCAATTAGGAATATATATTGTTTCAAAAATGTTATTTATTCCAGTGTTTTCATCACTGTACAGCTATCAACACATGCATTGCTCTATATTTCCAAAATGCTAGACATACCCAGGGACATTCCAAATCCAGATGCCACAACATGGTGATACTGGAAAGTAACAAATGCAAGAATGAGAAGAACAGGGAAAAGACCATCTCCTTTTATACATTGATACTGCAGAACAACAGCGTAACAAACATCGATTTCACCCCAACACTAGGAATGTTCAAGAGATAACTGATGTCCTAGTAAATATTGTTTTATCTTTATTTCCACTAAAAATAGCTCAAAGAGAGAGAGAGAAATCAGGAAAATATTTGTATTCCAACCAAAATTGCTAGTACCTATATGTGTCTTCATTCATTACACCGTTGACCCCCACATATCATAATGCAAAACCCTGGGCTTTCTGAAAGGAGTGACTTGGAACTTAGAGTATAGGTTTAAAATTTGTGAAGATTGCAGAATGAAGTCCCATCGTCGACATAATAATGCTCAGCCTAGAAGGTTCGGCAATGCATTGGGAGGAAATAAGTAACATTTTTTATTTGGATTTCTTTTACTTTCATGAAAATATTTGTTTATCTTTACTTCCATAACAAATGTCTCAGAGAGGGAGAGACCAGCACCTTTGTGATCCCAATCAGCATTGCTATTTCTCGGATGCTGCTTCATCCTTTACTCTTTGGACCGTCATTTCATGATTCAAAAGAGTTGCTTGTGTAAAGGCATAACTGGTGGATCAGAGGTTAGAGCATTGGCTTACCAATGGTCAAAATGCAGGTTCAAGTCTTACTGTTGTGCATATTCTCAAAGTGGTAGGTTGAGCCGTGCAGTGGGAGGAAATAGGTGCAACATTTTTTGTAACCATTCTAGAAGTCTTTGTCCCTTTATTTCCATAAAAATGGGTCATAAAGAGAAGCTAACATATTTGTTTATCCCAACCAGCGTTGCTATATCCCAGGTGCATTGTCATCCTTCATTTCTTCGATGCCCATGTCATAATGCAAAATGCTATCCCTCTGTAAGGCTGAGCTAGTAGCTCAGATATTAGGGTGTGGGTTTACCCATAACAATGGTTCAGGTTTGGGTCTTCTAGGTAGGACGATGCTCAAACTGATAGGTTAAGCAAATAGAAGGACACATATTTAATGTTTTTCACTGCTAGAAAAATATAGCGTTTTGTTACAAATGGCTCAGAGTGATCGGCACCTTTGTTTATCCCAACAAGCATTGCTACTTCCCATACGCATCGTCATCTATTGAAACTTTGACCGTCATTACATAATGCAAAAAGATACCATCTTGGTTTGGAAACCCTGTGGCTTAGAGGTTAGAGGATGGGCTTATAGGTAGAAAGGTTGCATGGTCAGTCCTCTCATGCAAATGGTGGGTTTATCTGTGCTTTTGGAGTAAATATGTAAAATGGTTAAATATTTTTTTTTAAACTTTTGTAAAAATGTGTTTTATCTTATTTCCATTACATATGGCTCAAAGAGAGAGACCAGCACCTTTGTTTATCGCAACCGGAATAGCTAGATCCCAGCTTCATCTATTAAACCTTTGGCTGCCATGCCATAATAAAAACTGATATTATTGCTGAGGCAAAAACCAGTGGCTTAGAGGTTGGAGCACAGCTTTACCAATGGAAAGACTTTAGGTTGATATTTCCTCATTTGCATGAAAATTCCAAAACTAGTAGGCTGAGCGGTACATTGGGAGGAAGTAGGTAACATTTTTAATTTGTGTTACTGTTATAAAATATTGCATTCCCATTACAAATGGCTCAGAGAGACACAGAGAGCAGCATCTTTGTCCCAACCAGCATTGCTAATTCCCACATTTTTTTTTATTTTTATTTATTTATTTTTGCATTTTTAAAGCGCTCACACAGCCCGCGGGCATCGAGGCGCTGTTACAGGATTTTCTTTTTTTTTAGTTGCATAATTGTTTTTGTTAATCTTATTTGCGTATTTATAACGCGCTTAAACACCCAGAGGTTTCTAAGCGCGGACCAAGGAGCTCAAAGGTTAGAGAATGGGTTTTCCACCAACAACAATGCAGGTACAAATCTCCTCCTTGGCTGGAATATATTCAGACTGATAGGTTGATTAATGCATTGGGAGGAAATAGATAATTGTTAAGGATTTCTATTGTTATAAAAATATTGTTTGTTCTTCATTTCCATTCCAAATGGCTAAGAGAGGTATCCATTACAATTCGACTGCCATTTGATAATGCAAAAAGCTATTCTTTTGGAAGAGGGACCTAATGGCTCAGATGCAAAAGCATGGCTTTACTGAAGGTTGCAGGTCAGGTCCACTTGTTGGCATGAAAATAGTCAAACTGGTAGGCTAGCCTGTTTGATGGGACCAAAGAGGATACACATTGAATTTGTTGTCTGTTTAAGACAAATGGTTTATCTTTATTTCAATTACAAATGGCTGAAAGACAAATAGACTAGCAAAATGGTGTGTTCCAACCGTCAGTGCTATTTCGAAGATGCATCTTCAACCATTACACCATTGACTCCACATGTCATAATGCAAAAATCTATGATTTCCAAAGTTAATCCTAGTGGATTAGTGGTTAGAGAATGGATTTGTGATTGTCAAAATTACATATTCAAATCCTCTCCACTGCTTGAAAATACTGAAACTGGTAGGTTGAGGGGTGAAATAGGAGGAAATAAGTAATGTTTCTACTCATAAAAATATTGTTTTATATTTCCATTACAAATGGCTCAGCGAGAGACTGGCAAATGTGTTCGTCCTAATCGTCATTGCTAGTTCCCAGATGCATCTTCATCCATTAATTACACCTTGACCGCCAAATCATAATGCAAAAAGCTATGTTTCCTGAAGGGAGACTTAGTGGCTCTGAGGTTAGCGCATGTTCTTACCAATGCAACAGTTCAGGTTTCAGTCACCTTGTTGGCATGAGCATACTCAAACTGGTAGACTGAGGGGTGAATTTGGTGGAAATAAGTAATATTTTTAAATCGTCTTCTATTATAAAATGTTGGTTTACATTTATTTCCATTACAAATGGTTGAGAGAGCCTAATGCCTTTGTTTATCCCAACCAGCAATGCAAGTTTCCAGGTGCATCTTTATCTATCACAAGTTTTACCAGCATGTCATAATGCTAAAAGCTATGATTGCTGAAGTGAGACCTGGTGACTTGGAGGTTACAAAATGCATATATCAAGTGAAAACGTGCATGTCGTCTCTTTGGCATAACATTTCTCAGACTAGTAGTTTGAGTGGTGCATTGGGTGGAAATAAATACTGCTATAGAAATATTGTTTTTATGCTTGTTTCCATTACAAATGGCTCAGGGAAAGAGACCAGCACCTTTGCTTGGCCCAACGTTCATTGCTCGATACATCCTTATACATTACAGCATTGACTACCATACCATAATGCAAAAAGCTATGCTTGTTGTAGAGAGACCCAGTTGCTTGGCGTTTAAAGTATGGTATTACAAAGCACAAAGTTGCAGGCTTAAGTCCCCCACATTTACGTGAAAGTGTTCAAACTGGTCAGTTGAGTGGTATGTTGGGAAGAAATAGATACAAATATTGTTTTATCTTTATTTCCATTACAACGGATTCGGAGAGTGAGAGACATACATCTTTATCCCACACTGTATTGCTAGTTCCTAGATGCAACTTCATTTATCACGCCTGTTACTAGCATACCATAATACGAAAAGCTATCACTTCTGGAGGGCGACCCAGTGGCTATGAGATTAGAGCATGTGTTTACTAAAGGTAAGATGGCAGGTTTGTGCCCCTCACTGGCTTAAACATGCTGAAAATTATTGGTTTAGCAGTGCATTGGGAAAACAGATGAATACTTTTTTAATGTTTTATCACTATTATAAATATATTGTTTTATGTTCATTGCCATCATAAATGGCTTGGAAAGAGAAACCAGCACCTGTGTTTATACCAACCTTCATTGCTAGTTCTCTGATGCAACTTTATGTATTGCACCTTCGTATGACAAACTGGGTTCTGCTCTGCGGGAGTACACGCATGAGTAAGCGTAAAATAGCACACTCAACACTCACACTTCTACAAAGCAAAACAGAAAACAATCATAAAGGTAAAACACTGACATTTAAGAGATATGCCTCCTTTGCCTTTTGTGGTTACTTTGGCCGAGGGAAGGTTATACTCTCAAGAGGTGAACCAGTAGTATTCCAAACAACCCACTTTCATGGTCCAAAATAAATGGAATGTGCAATCAATGTTCTTTAAAAATATATATACTTTAAACACACCAGCTGCATGTGGAGTGAATAGAACCTATTGTACAAAAACCAACCCCGAAAGTAGAACGGAGAAGATGCAACAGACTAGAGAAAGTAACACTCTGAGTATAGTGTCAGGGTTGGTAGGTAAAGTACTAAAAGGGTATCTTTGAAAAAACAATAGATTGTGACCTAACCAGTCTCTATAGTACAAATGGACCAAGGGGACAGTTCAGACTCAACAGTACCTGGATTAAGTTCTTTGTGGGATGACACAGTCAGACCTGGGATTGAATGAAGATGTGAGCTGATCAGAAACAGTGTGGGCCTCTAGGATCTCCAAGGTCTCAGCAGCTAGTGGTCATTGAGTAGGGATGAATGTGGGTGTCGGTGTGGTAGAAGGGTGACTCTCAAAGATGCAGGTTGGGGCAGTCCTAGGAATGCATCACAGTTGGCCACGGCGAGTCAGGCTTTAGCCACTGGGAAGGGTTGATAAGTGATGCTCCAGCGGGACAGTGGGCGACAGTCAACGAAGTAGTGATCTAAGGTGCGTCATGAGCAATCAATGAGGCAGAAGTTCAAGGGCTGGATGGGTTGAGCGTCGGTTGTAACATCCGGTTTGAGCTGGTGTATCACTTTCTGGTCAAAGGTGCAAGCAATGTTCTATGTGGTGGAGCAGTGCAGCAACTGACATTGCTGACTTCCTTCTTGTTCCAGGTGCGGTGAATGTGAAGTGGCTGGTTTGGTGTGGAAGAATAGGGAGCTTTGGCTGGTCTGGCGCTCTGTTGCAGTGAGGCCCACTCTAGGGGACTCAAGGATATGATGGTGCCATTTAGGTTCTGCTCTCCCAGCTTTAAGAGATTCCAGTGCAGCGTGGCAGGCCATGATCAACAGCAGAGGTTACTCACGATGTGCCCCGGGAGTGGTAGGGGACACATTGTCCTTCTGTCTTGGATCACTCCTTCTTCACCTCAGGCTGAGGGCTTTGGGGAGTACAACCCTCCCAAAGAAAGTCCAGTGAGATCATCAGAAAAAATCTGCAGCCTTAAAGGTTCTTAGAGGAACTGAGCGTAGCTGATGAAGGGGTGGAAGGCCAATTTGTTTAAGGGCAAAAGTCCTCAGGTGATTGTACTAAAGCAAGCCTGCCTTTGTGGTCTAATCCCAGCTCTGGAACGGAGTGGACCTTCCCCTCCTGATGTCACACCCAAAGTTCTTTGCTCCAGAGGAACTGGAGGGAACAGGAAAGAGAGATAGGGACGGTGAGAATCAAGATGTGGAGCTCTTCTTCCATTGACCAGAGCTCTGTTAGCTATCATAATCCTGCCCCTTCCATTCTCATTGAGAACAAAGGCCTTTAGAGATGCAATACCCTCGTGTGATGCTGCTCCTTTTGAAAGGGTGTGCACCCTTGATGCCCGGGACCAGGAAAGCTGCCTGCTGTGCAGCTTTTTCAGGTAGAGGTTGTTAGCTGCCCTCGCAAAGAGATCAAAGTGGAGACGCGGTCCTCCATGTTCCTCTCCTGCTATCTGGCAGGTTACAGTCTGCTGTCTAGAATACACACCACCATCTACTGCAGAGTTGACACACAGGAGTTGTGCAATATCAAAGGGAATTTGGTGGCCATGATCATATGTGGTATCATGCACTATTCCTAAATTTAGGTATAGCTTTGTATTTAGAGTTTACCCTGTCAGCAGCACAGGCAATGTATGATTATTATAGTTTTGATTACAGGGGGCACATTTTAAATGGGACCTCTGTGCCACAGGGACTTGGTTTCCAGTACACCTTTTGATCACCATGTCATAATTCGAAAAACTATGTTTTTTAAGGTAAACCCAGCGGCTCAGAGGTTGGAGCATCCAGGCCCAGACAGGCCTGTAAGGCAATGCCTGAAGTACCAGCCCGTGAATCAGATGTGCCATTTATGTGACAGACTGGACAATTTTTTGGGCCAGATTGGGCCAGTTTCATAAATTATTACACTAGTATTAAACAATGTTCCTAAGCAAATATATATTCAAAAACATTAATTGCAACACATGGTATCAAAACACTCTCTTGATTAATACTCAAACACGGTGTGCTGGAGAGTAAGGAATTGTAATGTGTGATTTCTGGACACTTTTTAAATTGGGACTTGGATAGATTGCTTGCACATCTTCATCAGTTTCATCTTTGACAGATAGGTTATGGTGCAACAAGCTATATGTTCTGCTGATAGTGTTGGTAGTTCATAGGCTAGTCTGTGGGTTTATCAATGGCAATGTAGCAGGTTCAAGTTTTATTGGTGAAATGAAAATAATCCATCTAACAGATGAACCTGTGTTTTGAGAGAAAATAGGTCAAAATTGCATGTTTAATATTTGTTATAGTTATACAAATCTGAATGTATCTTTATTTTTAACACAAATGGCTCAGAGAGACCAGCACATTTGTTTATCCCAACCAGCATGCATAGTTCCCAGATGCATCTTTAACCATTACTCATTGGGCAACCATGTCACAATACAAAAAGCTATGCTCCTCCCAAAAATACTATACTGCACCACAAGAGTTTTCATGCCCAGTCACTGAAATCTAATATCCCTTATGGGCAGTTTCTGAGGGCCAGGCGAAATTGCACCAAAGTGGAAGACTTTATTAAGCAAGCTTCGGTAATTGAAGAAAGGCTGCTAGAAAGAGAGTATCCCAAAAGATTGCTTAAACAATCTAAAAAACGTGCAAGATATCAGCACAGAGATATCCTTTTGGGAAAGGACAGGAAAAGAAGAAAGTTGGGAGAGGACCAGCTAGTATGTGCCCTCACGTTTAATACCCAACACAATAAAATTAAGAAGATAATATCTAGTCACTGGCACTTACTTCAACTTAATATGCTGAAATTGGCAAAACCCATTTATGTGTTTAAAAGAGGCAGAAACATTAAGAACTGGGTCTCTAAGGCAGACAGAAATTTTGTTCAAGATAGCCAACCTACTATCACTGCATCGTGGGGTATGCCTCCCATTAAGGGACATTACCCCTGTGGCAATTGTTCCGATTGTCCCAGTACTTTGGCTACTACGACAATTAATATTCATGGAAAAGTTTGGGAACTGAGGCATCATACTACCTGCCTTAGTGCCAATGTAGTATATGTTATTATATGCCCTTGTAAGAAAGCTTACATTGGGAAGTCTTCTAAGGCAGTGAAATTACGTATAAGTGAGCATAAATCAATGATCAGAACGGGCCAGCAGAATGCTCCTTTAACGTTACATTTCCTTGAATTCAACCATAAACCAGAAGATTTGAAATGGTGGCCATTTGAAAAGGTGTTGGGCACTGATGCAGCCAACATCGCTGCACGCCTAGCACAAAAAGAACAATGGTGGATATATCATACCAATAGTTTAAATATTGGACTCAATTTGCAAGAGGAATGGAATTGATCTCCAATCCTCAGCGAGGAAGGTTCTTCATGTCCTTTATTCTCCCTTAAATTTGCATTAAACTTGCACTAAATGTCCTGTTTACATATGAATTGGACTTACTTCAGGGCTTAAGACTATTTCCTGAGTCCTTTTTCTAGCTCTAGGACCTGGATTTATACCAGGATACATGTTGCCCTTTGGTGGACGTTGATATTGGTCCTTTGTTTGTGTCCTTGACACTATTTGTGAAATAAAAGAAGGACAGTTTCTTCGCAGTCGGTCTGGTCCACTTTTCTCTAATGGCGGATGTGCGTACCTTCGGCCCGAGACGAGATTAAGGTAAGCAAGTCTGTATTGGGTGGCAACGGGTTTATTAGTACTCTTTGTCGCATATGAGCTGACGCGGTCTGTTTATATTTCATTTTTTAGACCGTTAGAATACCGAGTCAAGAATTGCCTTAGCTTAACTCAACGGCTGAGGCAGTGTTCCGTCAGAGAGGGGTCATTTTTGTCCTCCGGTTAAACAGCAGTGTTCTGTTTTTTAGGTAAGCTGTTTTCTGTTAGGATTTGATGGGTCCTTCTCAATGGCATACATCTGCTAACAAGCTTTTTTGTAATTTGAGCCCGTTTGTCTATTTGATTTACAGATCGTTACATGAGCGAGCATAAACGTTCTGTGGTGAAGAGCCACGCCTCCTTCTAATCTAAACGTGCTGTGTTGAAGAAGGGAAACTGTGCTTTCGTTTCCTTTTCCCTTCACCGCGGCTACACTGACATCCCTCAATACGAATAAAAAGGGAGCGGTGCAATAGGGAGAGAGGGATCTAATACAGCCTGGGAGAGAATCTTTCAGAAAGAAGGTATAAATATGTGTTTTGCTCCGCCCAGAGAGATTATTATGGTTAGCTTATTCTCATCTATTGTGACATTTTAATTTTTATTTGTTCCAAATTCTTTAGATATCGTCACTTCCTTCAGGGGTCTAGCACTTCAGACCCTCACCAGAGGTTACTGGAATACCAGCCATTAGGCGAACCAAATGGGGTTTGCAGGTAGGAATTTACTGTATTTTTGAAACTGATATGTGAAGCCTGTCCTAGTGGGGTTCACCCCGGTGTGATTAGAGTGGGCTGTTTTAGCACAAATGGGAAAGTGCAGATTATTAGGAGTATGAGAGTAACTTCCGTTTTTCTGAATCCCGGAGTCCTAAATGAAATTAGGGAAATTTCGGATGGGTAAATGAAATCTCACTGATTTGGTCAGTAATGCTTTCTTTCAAAATAGGATATACACAGCCTATGATGTTTATAAAACCGTGGTTAAAGAGATGTCCACTTTGGACTTAGAGTTGTTTTTGTTCTCTAAGATCTGGTTTGTATTGTTAGAGAGGTAACACTGAGAGAGGGTTGACAGGGGTATGTAATTGTAATTTTAATTGTATGTTTGTTTGCTTTTAGAATATTTGTTAAACGTTCATCCAATCCTGATGAAGACACACAATCTGTCAAGTCGAAACTATTTTACCAACTGGGAAGCCTTTTCGTAAAGAAGAATGATTTTTTAAGGCACCAATAGTTGATACTTTGTTCTGGAATGAACTATTATCAATAATGATTAGTTTCTTGATTATTTGGAACTATCAATAAATTGAAAAGACGTGTACTAATGAAATGAATAGTACTTTTTTGTGACACTTTAGCTCATTTATATGACTTTTAGATGTTCAATTAGTGAATGAATGGTTGAATGCTTGAATAGTCAAAATGTTTTTTAAGAATTGATTAAATTATTTCATAAAATGTTGTTTATACAAATCTAAATAAAATGAAATGATGATTTGATCTTAACATTCCCTTGCCTTCCTCTTTCAGTTGTTTTCCTCATTTCCTGGTACCATTTTTTGTATTATTATATGTCTCTACCTCAAGGTACCAGTTAATATTGAGGTTCCCACCTTGGGTTTAGCCTCCCAAAAAGGAGACCATGTGGCCCAGATGAAAGTGCATGAGTTTACCAATGGCAAGGTTTATTTTCAATTTCCCACGTGTACATACAAATTCTTCAACATGTAGATTAACCTGTGAGAGGTAAAAGGTAAATCTTATAGTTTATAAAAAAATCTTTTACGGATATCCACATATATTGTTTTATCTTTATTTCCATTACATGTGAATTAGTGATAGAGAGAGAGACCCGTGCCTTTGTTTATCCGAAAGGGTATTCCTGGGTTCCCAGATGCATCTTCATCCATTATATCGTTGACTGCCATGTCATAATGCAAAGAGCTGTGTATTTGGCAAAGAGACCCAATGGCTCTGAAGTTAGAGCATGGTTTTACCAGTACAATGTTGAAGGTTCTGGTTTCTTCATTGGCATGAAAATGCTCAAACTGGTAAGTTGACCAATGTGTTAGGAGGAAGTAGGTAAAATGTTCAATTAATAATGTTTTATACATATATTGCTTTAACTTTATTTCCATTACAAATGTCTCAGAGAGAGAGAGAGACCAGCACCTCTGTGATCCCAACCGGTGACAGTCCTGCAATAATGCAAAAAGCTATGCTTTCTGAAGGTAGACCCAGTGACTCAGAGGTTAGAGCATGCATGCTCGGATTTGCCTATAGGGCAATGCTTGAACTTCACGCCCTGAATCTAGAAGGGCCAATTACCTTTGTGATCCCAACTGGCATTGCTAGTTCCCAAAAGCATCTTCATCCATTACCCCTTTTGACTGCAATGCCATAATGCAAAAAGCTATGGTTTCGGAAGGGAGACCCAGTGACCAAGAGGGTAGAGCATGCATTCTTGGTCTTGTCTATAGAGCAATGCTTGAACTTCACCCCAAGAATCTAGAAGGACCATTTATATTGACAACATTTACAACTTGTTTGACCATAGTGGGCTGTTTTCATAAGTTACTAAACTAGTTATAATAAGTGTTACTAAGCAAATATGTTTTCAAATGCATTATTTGCAAAATATTGTATCAAAACCAGCCCCTGGGATAGTACTCAAAACCTATCAAATTTGTTCCAAACTAGGAGTACCTTTAACCACATTAAGTATACCCTTGGTCCGTCCAATAAGCCTAGAGCAGATACTCAAGATGAAGTCTTGGAGAAGTCTCAAAAGATCCTTGAAACATACCCTTTGCTTTCAGGGGACAGATGAACTGGAATGTAAACTTGATGAAATTACCTAAATGTATAATTATAGTTTGGTCTCATGTTTATAGGCTTCTTACAACCTTCACTATTGAATCCCAAATGATGGCTTTGTATGTCTCACCTACAGACACACTTGAGAAGGAATGTCTCTTCTGGCTAGTAATGAATTGTAATGTGTGATTGTGGGCCACTTTTTCATTTTTGCCTGGATGCAGTTTTGGCCCCAGTCTGATGCTGACTAGTTCCCAGAAGCACATTCATCATTACACCTTTGACTGTGTAAGTGATTTCAAACCAGCACTCCACCTAAGTCAATGCCTAGCGTGAGACGCACATCTGAACCCTTAAATATATATTTGTGTCTATAAGTTATTTTATTTCTGAATGATGTACCCTTATATCACGCCCCTCTCTTTGAATCCACCTGGTCTCACTGAACCAAGAAGGAGGTTGTTTTGCAAAGTTAAAAGATTTATTTTATGAATTGAACAAGATATATATCACACTTTTATGAATTTGAACAATATATATATATATATCACACCATTAGTATTTATACAATGTTCACCATCAGGTGATATTACAATCAACAATCTCTTTAATCAGAATGAGTGTGGAGAAGAAAAATAATGCAGCATGAAATAATACTTGATATGGATAGGAAAACAATGCAGCATAAAATAATACTTGATATGGGTTCAATCAAATGCAATGTCACTCTTTCCCCCTGATACTACTCAATTCCCCCCAATATGCAGTATA
This sequence comes from Ambystoma mexicanum, assembly GCF_040938575.1. Classification (NCBI taxonomy): domain Eukaryota; kingdom Metazoa; phylum Chordata; class Amphibia; order Caudata; family Ambystomatidae; genus Ambystoma; species Ambystoma mexicanum. The sequence continues at coordinate 705,875,175 of NC_090930.1, read as the reverse complement.
AAGATGGAAGGGGAGAACGCAGGCTTCAGGAATATACAATCTCAACCAATAGCATGTACGGTTCAGAAGTTACAGAGGTTTTAGTAGAGGTCGATTTTTCTCAGAAAGGAGTCAAGATTTCAAATGAAAGATGCGCTTTTGAAATTACAAATAGGATTTCTTTACACTAGGGAGGCTATGAAGATACAAGATACCCAACCGGACAGCCATCAGATCAGCAGCGCCTATGTTCTGACTTTTGCCCACCGAGACACTTGTCTTTCCTCAGCAAATATATTAGCGCAAAGACGATATTATCACTATAATTATCAAAGGACTATATGGATAAGGGAAAGATTCAGGAAAACAAAAGAGATTCTCCAATGCAGTTCTGGAGGTGATAGAATGGTTTAGATAGGATTACTTAAGGATAAGATACTGGCTATGGACAACTCTATGCTATAGATACTCACAACCATGGTTTGGAATAGGCCTGTCAGGATCTGGTCAAAGGGTTCTGGACTGGAATTCTGCTAGCCCACTGGACAGGATTCAGGCGCTTGGTTCTGCATGCAGCACGGCACTCGGGACACTTCACGGCCTCTGGAATGGATCTGACGGGTTGGTTCTGGGTTGCAGCTATCAGGTTACATCTCTGCTCTACTGGTCTGGATCTCTGGGTTCTAGCAAGAGTTTGTGGCGAGAAAGCAGACACAGCACAGCCCGGCTGCTCAATTTTTGGTGTGTCCCTTGGAAGTCTGGGTTAAAATCAGGTTGCAAGATTTTAAAAGGCCAGCTGAGAAGGGTTCAGCTTTGGAATTGGGCCTTCTGCTTTCAGAGTTCTGCAGTATTGGATCTGTGTTCCTCCTGCAGAGTGCTTCGCCAGTAAATCAGTTGATGGATGAATCTGTGTGTCCCTAGGTCCTAAACTGTCCCTATTTATGTATTTCCCTAAGGGGTGGGTAGGCTAAATTATACTAGGCACACTCTCTAGGAATCCTATTGGTTAGGGTCTGTCCTCTCTCCTGATTTGAGAAGGAACACATGGTTTCATGATGATGTGGGATTTTACAATCCAGGGAGTACCTCCCCTTTGTTTCAGTACAATAACTCTATTTTTCACATACATCATATTTACAATATCACCAACATGTTAATAATACATATTCACGTCACAGCTTTAGCAGAGCACGTATCCATCCGAGTCCCAGCTCAGTGAGAGCTTTGGTTCAAATTTGACAGTTTTTCGCGCTTTTGGTTGGTTACCCAGTGTCAGATCTGTCCACATTTTTCTCCATATATGCGCATGACATCTGGGCATAATCCTGTGAAATTTCATATTCCTAGCATTATCACAATTGCTATAACATCAAAGCATCGCACAGAGTAGTTTCAAACGGTGAGCAGCATTTTCATATTAACAACCTATAAATTACAGATTTTTATAAATTTTGCACAGTTTTCTATGAGTCTTTTTCAAAAAGATATTTTCTACAGTTTCAAATACACAAACATGTCTGGTCCCGCCTCCATGGTTTGCTGGGCCCAGAGCACTCCTGGCCTCTTCCTGCTGGGAGTTAGTTTCTGTTGACACCCAAATTTACATTCCCTTTCAGTCTAGGAAGCCTATTGTCTCTTCCCAGAGAAGCAGAGCAAAATCTCCTCCTTTTTTAATTAGCATCAAACTGAGAGTTCCTGGGCAGAGAGCAAAAAGGAAGGCATCTTTGTTTGGGGTAAATTGTGGAATGTGCCTTTGAAGTCCAGTGTGGCTGGCCTCAGTTCACTGTAAAACACACTGTTCAAAATTGTCTTTTGGTAAAATAAACCTTACAAATATACACACAGATCTCTTAATTACATTCTTCTTAAAACATAGAGATTGCATAGTAGCAACCTACATTGCTTTTGACGGCAAGTCTCTTCTTTTCCACAATTTGATTTTAAGACACAAGTTTTAAACTACAGGGTAAGTAAATGGCAGCTTGACACCGGCGAGCGGCGGTACTGCACCCATATCTGACAGGTTTTTCCAGGCAAGCACCCTTTTGAATGGGGATATTTCTGTGATGAAAGGTGCTTCTCCTGACATTGTGCTCATGGGGATTCCTTAAATAAGGTGATGGTGAACACTCCACAAGGATGTTGTATCTTCTCTACTGTTTGGGGAACATGATTTTTAAATTTCAACAGCCAAGGAAAAACTGATTTTAAAGCACTTCTGGGTTTTCCTAGCAATGCAACACTGCCTTTTCAAGCAGTTCTATTTCACTCTGTGGGCAGCCCAATGACAGGTTTTGCCAGTGTGGTCTCCTGTTTTACCACTGACATAGGCAAAATAGATTGGCAGCCTATTTTTTCGGTTTCCCTGCGCACTTCTCAGAGATTTCTAGTGCACATTGGGCTTTTTGGCAGCCATTCTGTTCTTTCTGATGAAAGCAGCACACAGTGATGTTGCAGGGCAGAGCCTAGTGGGTCAGAACATCCCACAACAGCTATGCTATAATGTAAAGCGCAATGCATTTCGATAGGAGAGCCAGTAGTTTAGAGCTTACATCGTGAGTGTAAGAGTTTCAAGTTTGTTGATTCATGTCGTATCATTGCCATGAACATTCTCAAATTAAAACTTTGGCATGTGTTTTGGAAGGTAATAGGCAAGCTTTTTATTGTTAATGTTTTTTCTAATTACACTATTTGTTACCTTTATTTTTATTACAAATGGTCCAGAGAGACTGGCACCTTTTGTATCCCAACCGGCATACATATTTCGCAGTTGCATCTTCATCTAGTACATATTTGACAAGCATGTCATAATGCAAAAAGATATGCTTTCCAAAGGGAAACTCGTGGGCCCACATGTTGGAACATGTTGTTTTTCTTTTGTTTATACCAATGACAAGGTTGTAGGCTCAATCATCTTGTTGGCATACACATCCACAATCTGGTAGATGTGCCTGTGCAGTGGGAGGAAATAGATACAACTGTAAAATATTAGCAGTTTTTTACTGATATAAAAATATTATTTTATCTTTATATCCATTACAAATAGATCAGAAAGAGAGACCAACACCTTTGTTTATGCCACAGGGCATTGTCAGTTTCCAGGTGCAACTTCATCCATTACAACTTTGACCAACATGTCATAAGGCAAAAAGCTATGGTGCCTGCACAGAGATACAGTTCCTCTGAGGTCAGAGCATTAGTTTGCCACTAGCAACATTGCAGGTTAGAGTCTCCTTATTGGCATACAATGCTCATACTGGTAGGTTGATCTGCGTGTTGGGAAGACGTAGGTTCAATGTTTACTTTTATTGTGTTGTTTTACTTAATAAAAATGTTGTTTTATCTTTCTTTCCATTACAAATGGCTTAGAGAGAGAGACCAGCAAATGTATTAATTCCAACCGACATTGCTAGTTCATATATGTAACGTCATCTATTACACCTTTGGCCGTCAAGTCCTAATTCAAAAAGATATGCTACCCAAAAGGGAGACCCAGTGGTTCATAGGTTACAGTAGAGGTTTACAAATGGCAGCATTGCAGGTGAAAGGCCCTACCATTGGCACACAAACGGGCTGTGCTGTGTATTTGCTGGCAATAGGTGAACATTTGTAGTTTTTGTAACTTTGTGCTATTATATATTTTTTTAAATCTTAATTTCGAATGGAAATGGCTCTGAGAGTGAGAACATCACCTTTGTGTATCCCAACCGGCATTGCTAATTCCCAGATGCATCTTCATCATTACACCTTTGACCACCATAATACTAGTTGTAACACATGTTACTAAGCCAAAACGTTTTCAAATGCATTGTATGCAATATAGTTGATCACAAACACCCCCTTGCATAGTTCTCAATCAGACTGTTCTGAATAGGAATGGATTATAATGTGTGATTGTGTGGCATTTTTTTATTGGAGCCTGGAAGGATTGTGTTCCCTTGTGCAGCCCTGCCCAATCAGGACATTTAGGGTTATTCGTTTCGATTGCAAATGTAATTTCCATTACTTTGCATTCCTGACCATCTTGCCAGTTCTGTCTTTTGAAAACCACAAAAAGGACGTGTCCTTGCTATGGTAGCACCTTTCTAGTCTGCATTCTCTCACTTTTCTGCCATTACCTTGGGTAGCATCCGTGTGTCCACATTGATCTTCGGCACACCTGTCCCTGCAAGGTGCTGTAATTTGCTGAACCTTAGCAGGCAAGGTGTGAGCTCAGGCCTCTCTCGCAGGGCAGACGGAGCTGCAGAAATTGGAAATCACAAGTGGCCAGACATGGGGGCTGTTTATTAGCAGATCCCAACATGTACATGGGTGTTCGTGTTATCCTTTGCAAAATAATAAAAACGTGTCATTTGTATAGCACTTTTAACCATAGTGCTTTACATAGAACAATTTATATATACAACTAATATTACCCAATAGAAATTGGTACTTATTGTATTGTTTCAGAAGGATGAAAGGCTGATTTGACATTGCCATGATTAAAAACTGCAACTTGCAGATCATACATAGGTTGCATCAACATGCGCTTAACCTGCAGAGCTATCTTACCAGCCATGTTAAAATGTGAAATCCTTAAATTGAAACACTTTTTATGGCTGGTTTTCATTGGATTGTTTTGTGGAAGCATCAAGCCTTCATAGGCCCTCATTACAACTCAGGCATTAAGGGTTAACGCCACCGTTAACCCTTAACACCTGATTCTGATTTTAACGCCTGCTTTTAGCAGGCGTTAAAATCCATGGCGCTAACCCGCCATAGTGCTAATTACGCCGCCGTAATTTACGGCGGCATAATTAGCGCCTTCCCCACTCCCATTATGCCCTATGGGGCAAAAATGGGAATGGGGAAGGGAAAATGGGAAATGGGGATTTACCGCCCCACTCACCTTGGGATGGGGCGGTAAATCCGCCATCCACCATGGTGTAAACGGAGTTTACACCATGGTGGTAAAGTTGGTGCACTTAGCACCAAGGTTGTAATGACCTCCATAGTATTCCTGTAACTATGAAGAGACCTGCATTTGTCGCTAACTTCAAACACTGCACACTAACAGGCCGATTCATGGAATGAATGTGCGCTGAAAAAAGGGCGCACGCGTGCGAAAACGTGCGATTCTCAGTGAAATAGCGAAAATCGCAGTGCAAGTGCGATTATCGCATAGAAAACAGCGCACATCTATTCATGGAAGTCTGTGCACGCGCAAAATGTGGGATGTGCGCTGAAAAAGTGCGCGGCGCACGCTGGCGCACAGGTCATCGAACGCTGTGCGATAAGGCCACAGCGAATTCGCACATAGCGCGGCGCACATAACAAAAGTAGGCGTAACACGGGGCGTTACACGCAGAATGGGGAATAACTCGTGAAAATGTGGGCGTCACGGGGGAAGTACAGGAGGCAAGTGCGCGGAACGCCCACACGCTCGCCTACAACACGTATTCATGGAATGGACTAGGGAAAAACAGCGCACGGCCAAAGACACGCACAGGCCCATACATGTCCGCCACACGAAAGCAGGCGGTAGTGTCCCTGCGCAAGAAAAAAATGTGCGCCAAAGTTCTACACGCGATTGTGCTGGGTGCGTGTATTTCAGAGGTGCGCAAGAAGTTTCAATGCGATTGGCCTGTGCACGTGTATTTCAGGGGTGCGCGAGAAGTTCCACATGCGATCGGGCCTGGGGGAGCGTGTGCGTGTATTTCAGAGGTGCGCGAGAAGTTTCACACGCGATAGGCCTGGGCGCGTGTATTTCAGAAGTGCGTGAGAAGTTTCACACGCGATTGGCCTGTGCGCGTGTATTTCAGGGGTGCGTGAGAAGTTCTACATGCGATCGGGCCTGGGGGAGCGTGTGCGTGTATTTCAGAGGTGCGCGAGAAGTTTCACACGCGATTGGCCTGTGCGCGTGTATTTCAGGGGTGCGCGAGAAGTTCCACACGCGATCGGGCCTGTGGGGAGCGTGTGCATGCATTTCAGAGGTGCATGAGAAGTTTCACACGCGATTGGCCTGGGTGCGTGTATTTCAGGGGTGCGCGAGAAGTTCCACACGCGATCGGGCCTGGGTGAGTGTGTGCGTGTATTTCAGAGGTGCGCGAGAAGTTTCACACGCGATTGGCCTGTGCGTGTGTATTTCAGAGGTGCGCAAGAAGTTTCACACGCGATCGGGCCTTGGGGAGCGTGTGCATGTATTTCAGGTGTGCGCGAGAAGTTCCACACGCGATCGGGCCTGGGGGAGAGTGTGCGTGTATTTCAGGGGTGCGCGAGAAGTTCCACACGCGATTGGCCTGGGCGCGTGTATTTCAGAGGTGCGCGAGAAGTCCTACACGTGATTGGCCTGGGCGCGTGTATTTCAGGGGTGCGCGAGAAGTTCCACACGCGATTGGCCTGGGTGCGTGTATTTCAGAGGTGCGCGGGAAGTCCTACACGTGATTGGCCTCGTCGCGTGTATTTCAGGGGTGCGCGAGAAGTTCCACATGCGATTGGCCTGGGCGTGTGTATTTCAGAGGTGCGTGAGAAGTTCCACACACGATTGGCCTGGGCGCGTGTATTTCAGGGGTGCGCGAAAAGTTCTACACGCGATTGGCCTGGGCGCGTGTATTTCAGAGGTGCGCGAGAAGTTCCACACACGATTGGCCTGGGCGCGTGTATTTCAGGGGTGCGTGAGAAGTTCCACACGCGATTGGCCTGGGCGCATGTATTTCAGAGGTGCGCGAGAAGTTCCACACGCGATTGGCCTGGGCGCGTGTATTTCAGAGGTGCACGAGAAGTCCTACATGCGATTGGCCTGGGCGCGTGTATTTCAGGGGTGCGTGAGAAGTTCCACATGCGATTGGCCTTGGCGCGTGTATTTCAGAGGTGCGCGAGAAGTTCCACACGCGATTGGCCTGGGCCCGTGTATTTCAGGGGTGCGCGAGAAGTTCCACATGCGATTGGCCTGGGTGCATGTATTTCAGAGGTGCGCGAGAAGTTCCACACGCGATTGGCCTGGGCGCGTGTATTTCAGGGGTGCGTGAGAAGTTCCAAACGCAATTGGCCTGGGCGCGTGTATTTCAGAGGTGCGCGAGAAGTTCCACACGCGATCGGGCCTGGGGGAGCGTGTGCGTGTATTTCAGGGGTGCGTGAGAAGTTTCACACGCGATTGGCCTGGGCGCGTGTATTTTAGAGGTGCGCGAGATGTCCTACACGCGATTGGGCTGGGTACGTGTATTTCAGGGGTGCGCGAGAAGTTCCACACGCGATTGGCCTGTGTACGCGATTCCATTGGACCAAAGGCCATGACAGCGCAGGCGCGTCTGTGTCGTGACACGCGCGGGCGTTTCCCTGTGCCCGGGGGAATGTTACAAGACCAAAAACTGCACGTCCGAGTGTCAGCTCACGTAATTGGAGGATAGGGCCTCAGTGCGTATACGCGGAAGTGACGTTGGACGTGTGGTGCGGTTTAAAAGGTACGTGTAGCACGTTATTTCCTTGTACGTGCTTCTCGTGGAGAGCGAGTGGGTGAAATCTGTACTTCTTGTCGGTTCACACGCGATTTACTTCACAGCGTTTCTAGTTCGTACTCCCTGTTACCTCTGTCAGTATTTTTCTGATTTTCTCTTCGACCTATTTCCTCAAACAGCATTGACTTCTCCTTTTGTCCTGTCTCCTCAGACAGTGTACAAATCTTCTTTTGGAGGGGGTGTTGCCAACGCGCACACGCGCATATTTTTCACGCTCTTTTCCCAGGCAGACGGTGAGTCGCGAATGTATTTACCAACTGTGCTAGCCCCGTGTGTAGCGTACCCCTTCAGATGTCATTGTAGGCTGCGTGTGACACGCATACGGTCATTTTTGTGTTTCTAGGTGCCACAGCATAGTGCGGGTTCCTTTTCCAACGCACGTGGTCTACGAGGGGTCGCATGCACGTCCTTTTCTGTTTCAGGGCTGCCTGTGCGTTGCGTGACCCGTCATCTTTCCTCAGGGGTTCCATACAGCCTTGCTAGAGCACTTGTGTACGAATTCCATCTAGTACCCTACCCCTTTGACCCCCAATTGCCCAGGACAATTGTCTACTACAACTCCCATACACACAACTCCTTCAGTGCCATGGCTGGGAGGCGAGCAAGCGGTAAGGGTGGCAAAGGTGGCCGAGCCTCAAGAGGTGGGCGTGGTGGGCGCGGTAGCGACGTGGCCAGGATTTGCAGACTACCCCTAGCCCCCCACGTGTGGAGGACCAGTCAGGGACACACATCCCCCCCGCCCCCATGGTTGAGGGAAACGTGGCTGACACCATCCCTGCTCAGCCCTTGTTGGACCGGCCCGTTGTGGCACCTGACCTAGCACAGGGTGACTCCCAGGATGACTTCCAGGTCGCCAAGTCTAGGCCACGGGTGACGGCGCATGCCAGTGTCACCAGGCCACGTGGTACAGGGGCAGCCATGTCATCTGCTGCCCCGAGTAGGCAGGGTGGCGAGGCTGCAGGGGCAGCTGCAGCTCTGTCCACCCCAGCTCTGACTCTCGCAGCCAGGACAGTGTTGGTCCCGGTACATCAGACTGAGGTTCCCCCTGCCATCATCACACTTCAGCTAATACCTGCAGAACGTCATGTGGTCAGTGTGCCATCGCACACTACTACTACACAGTCCACCGGTGCTCCTGCCTCTAGTGTCCAGAGCGGCGTAGGGCACTCCGGATCCCCACCACCCACAAAAAGAAAGAGGAAGAGTGCTCGTCCAGTACAGGCTGATGACCCCGACACGGCTACACGGTCCGGCACGCCAAGGAAGCCTAGCTTCAATGATGCCGAACTGGATGCACTTGTGCAGTATGTGTCCAAACATGACGCCGTAATGTTGGTCACTTCAGGGTGTAGGATCACACCTGCTCGACGTCAGGCACACTGGCAGTCCATCGCGGACAGCATAAGTGCCCTTGGGTTTGTGAGGCGCACAGCTGTTGAGTGCGACAAGCGCTGGAACGACCTTAAGAGCAGGGCAAAGAAAAAGCTGGCCTCAAGTCATGCTGCAACTCTGGTGACTGGAGGTGGGTCTCCACAAGAGGACATTGAACTCACTCTACATGAGCATGTTGCTGGGACCTACGTCACAGAGGAGCAGATCCAAGGTGTGGGAGAACTGCCAGATTACGAGGCATTGTCCGGTGAGTGCACATGCATGTGTGTGTGATCCATGTGTATGTTGTTTGTGGGAGGGGTTCTGGTTGAGTGCCAGGTCAGGGTGTGTGTGCCTGAGTGTTTTGGGCCACCCATGTGCTTCATCCAATGCTTTCGGTGCACCAGGATTTGGGTATTACAGTATCCCTTCTGCCCACAGTAGGCATTTTGCACTACATCGCGCCAGTTGCCCTTGAAGTGGCATCTTACAACAACATTGTTCCGTATTTAGCTGTGTTCATTCAGGCTGATTGTTGAAATTCACCCGGGTCTACTGCACATCACTCTGCCCTATTGTCACATATATGACATGCCTATGGTACATGCCATCTGTGCGATGGCATGTGTCATGTATGTGTATTGGACATGCCACTCCCAGGCCAATGTGTGATGGCACTGCTAGCCAGCATGCAGCTAATGTGTTGCTCTTCCATCTTGGTGTCATCAGTGTCTGACATTTTCCTCCCCTTCCAACTCATGGACAGTGCATGCATGGGAGGGATATAATCACGTGGGACATGTGTAAATCAAGTACTGGTACTGTAGCTTGTCTGGCCTAATTGCGTGCCATGGTGCTAATGCCTGTTTCCATTTTTTGTCTTTCATGTTTTTGCAGAGGATGACGCACTTGATGCTGTTGAGGGTGAGGAGATGCTGCAGGCCCAGGAGGGATCTGAAGCACGACCAGGCACCAGTGGGGGATGTGGTTTGGTGGTGTTGGAGAACCCTCTCTTGCTGCAGGCCATACTGTCCCTGGCTGCACCTCCCCAGAACTCTTTTCAGGTGTTGATTCGGATGAGACCTATGTGGATTCGCAGGTATGTGTTCATGGAAGGGATACTGTTCTGTCCGACCCACCTGCACCAGGGGTAGAGCCCACTATGGGGATGTCAGTGTTGGTAGGTGCGCCTGTGGTGGTTACGGATGCAGGGCCACACTCCGCAACATCTGATCCTGTTCCTGGGCCAGCAGATCAGAGGGGAAATGCAGTCCTGCAGCCTCAGGCAGTGCCGACACAGCAAGGTGCAGTTTGCCTTGCCCCAGACAGGTGTGGTGCCCGCCAACGCGGTGGCCGTCCGCCACCGGGCAATACCGCATGGGAGCAATCCATATACGGTATGGCTAACCAACAGGCAGCATCATCAGAAATCATTGCTCAAGCCATGGAGAGGGTGGCCACTTCCATTGTCCCCCCAGAAAGGCAGATGGAGCTACTACAGCAGGCAACAGACTCCATTTGCCAATCAGTCAGGGAGGACATGTTGGCGTCCAAAAGGGACAGACAGGTGGCCCTGGACAATCTGAGGGAATCAATTTCTCTAGATGCCCAGGGACAGAGGGAAGCACTGAGAGGAGAGGTCCGGCACCTCAGGCAGACTCTTGTGGACCTTGAGGCTTCCACTGTCACTAGGACGGAACAGCTGCTGGAGCGCGTCACCCGTACGCTCTCAGCAGAGATGCAGGCAACTCGGGCAGAGGCCCGGGCAACTCGGGCGGAGGTCCGGGGATCTGGGTAACACGTCGGGTGTTGCATGGGGATCTCCGCACCATATCCCTCCAGAACGAGGCCTTCCACACCCGCATGCTTGCTGCCATGGAGGACCAAACTAGGGCTTTGCGTGGGCTGCCTCCCATAGCACCACCACCTCCTGTGGCAGCAGCAGCAGAGGTTGAGGAGAGCGAATCCAGCAGTGAATCTCCCACGATTTAGTAGCCGTGCAGGCCATGAGCCCATGGAGGTGTTTTTTTTCCCAACATTCACACAGGTGGCTGTTGGTGGGCACCCTGTCCTCGGACCTCCAGGGTGGCCTCCCCCACCCCCCTGGCCCACACATGGCCATTTTTGATTTTTGATTTTTTGTTGCAGTGTGTTGCCTTGTGTGGGTCCCGTGGGCATCCACTGTATTCCGGCTGGGCACATGCAGGCTTGTCCTGAGTTTGGGTTAGATGCTTGGGTTCGTGAGACACACACCCCTCCTGCTTCCCGTTTCCATGGGCTTGCAAAGGGTGTGCCCAAGTGACAGTGACTTACACAGTGACGTTGGACTCCCACGGCATGTGTGGGCATCTGTAGTCAATGCTGTGTATACATTCCTAGTGCATATTGTTGTTGTATTGTGCACTGCATGGTGTATTGATGTGTGCTTGTGCATCCATGTCTCCCTCCTAATTTGCAGGTTCATTCCTCATGTCTTCACAAGGCCGTCCACTTTGGAGATGGAGTTCATGTTGTGAGCAGTGGACTTCCAGATGTGCGTAGCAACAACACTGTACAGTTGGAGGTGGTGGATGTGCTGGCATTCTCATGTTGTAAGACTACGTATCCTTTACCTTAGTACTGTCATGTTTATGCTATGTCGATTGTATTGTGGTAAGTATTTGGTCATGTGTGTTGTTATTTCTACATTTATGTGGGCATATTGTGTGTGGCCAGTTTCCATTAGGGGCACTGTACTTTGTGACACGTGTCATGTTTGGGGGATGACTTTGTTTCCTCTCACATGGCATGTCATGCCATGGTGTGTTGGGTGGCGGTGCTGGGGAGGGGTTGGGTGACATGGCACTGTTGTCATGTTGTATCTTGCAAGGGGGTCATGATTTTAGCAGCATAGAAGTGTTTCTTTTGAACATAGCGTTGGTGGTGTTTGTGTAGGTAGGGAAGCACACAATGGAACACTTCCAGATGTACAATCTCAGGCTGGTATGGTTGTGACAGTTGACTGTCCATTGACACATCATAATTGTCAGTTACAATCATCATTGATTGTCAGCTGGTATGTGCCAGGGCTGTGTGCACTCCACAGGGGTGTGATTTTATGTGAGGTAATTAGCCACGAGCTGCGTACGGGCTGCCTCACCCCGTGCCCTTTCCCCTCCCATGCGCAGCGGGCATGCATGTGGTTGGGGATGTGGAGGCACCACCATGTCCACAGCTAGGCCCCGGCATGTTGTAACGTTGTGCAGGACACATGCTGCCACTATGATCCTGCACACTACTGGGGGAGCGTATAACAGCTCCCCGCCAGAACCGTCAAGGGAGCGGAAGCGTGACTTGAGCACTCCGAATGTGCGCTCCACAATGCCTCGGGTTGCAATGTGGGCTGTGTTGTAGCTTACCTGGGGTGGCATGGTGGGGTTCCGAATTGGCGTCATCATGTGGGTGCTGAGAGGGTAGGCACTGTCCCCTGGGGAGGTGGTGATGGGTATCATTAATGTTAGTGGGGTTGTGACATTACTCAGTATCTGACATGCATGCATGCGCAGTGGCATTTATACACACCGAGCAGCCATGTATCGCCATGCCGCCCAGCTTCTATGACCCGGTTTAGGGTAGACATTCTGTAGATGAAACTGTCGTGGGTGGAGCCTGGATAGTTGGCGTATACTGAGGTGATGATTCCCTCGGCATCACATACTACCTGGATGTTGATGGAATGCCAGTGCTTGCGGTTTCGATAGATGTGCTCAGTTGCCCTGGGGGGACGTAGAGCCACATGGGTGCAATCAATGGCACCTAGCACTTTGGGGAATTGTGCCACCCTGTAGAAATCCTGGGCGACAGCCTGCCTTTCTGCAGGTGTCCTGGGCAGGTATATGTGCCTGCAGACTGATGGGCGTGCAGTGATGATGGCCAAGACCTGGTGTAGGCAGCGTGACTGCGTGGCCTGTGACACCCCCCCCACTATGGCACTTGTCCGCTGAAATGATCCAGTGGCCAAGAAGTGCAGTACATTAAGGACCTTCTCCAGGGGACTGAGTGCTTGGGAGCACATGGTGGTTGATGTGAGGTCATCCTCCCACTCACTGACCAGGTCGAGTATTATGTGAGGTGGAAAGCTGTACCTCCCATACACATGGTCATCAGGCATCCCAAAAAGGCTGGTTCTGGGTGTAAAAATTCTGGCCCTGACTATCCTCCTCCTCCTCCTGCGGTATCCCACGGCCACTGCTGCTAGGAACGGTATATTCATCCTGGCGTCTGAGCTTGTTTGTTGTTTGCGTGCACTTTTATGCTGTGCGGGTCGACATACGCCTACTTCCTGCTGGCGTACGTGTTTCCGGATTGGCCACGTTCGATTCCATGAATACGTGTTGTAGGCGAGCGTGTGAAACTTCCCGCGCACCCCTGGAATACACGTACCCAGCCCAAACGCGTGTGAAACTTCCCGCGCACCCCTGAAATACCCGCACCCAGCCCAATCGCATGTAAAACTTCTCGCGCACCCCTGAAATACACGTACCCAGCCCAATCGGGTGTAGGACTTCTCGCTCACCTCTAAAATACACGCGCCCAGGCCAATCGCGTGTGGAACTTCTCGCGCACCCCTGAAATACATGCACACGCTCCCCCAGGCCCGATCGCGTGTGAAACTTCTCGCACACCTCTGAAATACACGCGCCCAGGCCAATTGCGTGTGGAACTTCTCGCGCACCCCTGAAATACCCGCACCCAGCCCAATCGCGTGTGAAACGTCTCACGCACCCCTGAAATACACGCACACGCTCACCCAGGCCCGATCGCGTGTGAAACTTCTCGAGCACCCCTGAAATACACGTACCCAGCCCAATCGCGTGTGAAACTTCCCGATCACCCCTGAAATACCCGCACCCAGCCCAATTGCGTGTAAAACTTCCTGCGCACCCCTGAAATACACGTAGCCAGCCCAATCGCGTGTGAAACTTCTTGCACACCCCTGAAATACACGTACCCAGCCCAATCGCGTGTGAAACCTCTCACGCACCCCTGAAATACACGTACCCAGCCCAATCACGTGTGAAAATTCTCACGCACCCCTGAAATACATGCTCACGCTCACCCAGGCCCGATCGCGTCTGAGACTTCTCGCGCACCCCTGAAAAACACGTACCCAGCCCAATCGCATGTAAAACTTCTCGTGCACCCCTGAAATACCCGCACCCAGCCCAATCGCGTGTGAAACTTCCCGCGCACCCCTGAAATACCCGCACCCAGCCCAATCGCATGTAAAACTTCTCGCGCACCCCTGAAATACACGTACCCAGCCCAATCGGGTGTAGGACTTCTCGCTCACCTCTATAATACACGCGCCCAGGCCAATCGCGTGTGGAACTTCTCGCGCACCCCTGAAATACATGCACACGCTCCCCCAGGCCCGATCGCCTGTGAAACTTCTCGCACACCTCTGAAATACACGCGCCCAGGCCAATCGCGTGTGGAACTTCTCGCGCACCCCTGAAATACCCGCACCCAGCCCAATCGCGTGTGAAACGTCTCACGCACCCCTGAAATACACGCACACGCTCACCCAGGCCCGATCGCGTGTGAAACTTCTCGAGCACCCCTGAAATACACGTACCCAGCCCAATCGCGTGTGAAACTTCCCGCGCACCCCTGAAATACCCGCACCCAGCCCAATTGCGTGTAAAACTTCTCGCGCATCCCTGAAATACCCGCACCCAGCCCAATCGCGTGTAAAACTTCCTGCGCACCCCTGAAATACACGTAGCCAGCCCAATCGCGTGTGAAACTTCTTGCACACCCCTGAAATACACGTACCCAGCCCAATCGCGTGTGAAACCTCTCACGCACCCCTGAAATACACGTACCCAGCCCAATCACGTGTGAAAATTCTCACGCACCCCTGAAATACACGCTCACGCTCACCCAGGCCCGATCGCGTGTGAGACTTCTCGCGCACCCCTGAAATACACGTACCCAGCCCAATCGCATGTAAAACTTCTAGTGCACCCCTGAAATACCCGCACCCAGCCCAATCGCGTGTGAAACTTCCCGCGCACCCCTGAAATACCCGCACCCAGCCCAATCGCGTGTAAAACTTCTCGCGCATCCCTGAAATACCCGCACCCAGCCCAATCGCGTGTAAAACTTCCTGCGCACCCCTGAAATACACGTAGCCAGCCCAATCGCGTGTGAAACCTCTCACGCACCCCTGAAATACACGTACCCAGCCCAATCACGTGTGAAAATTCTCACGCACCCCTGAAATACACGCTCACGCTCACCCAGGCCCGATCGCGTGTGAAACTTCCCGCGCACCCCTGAAATACCCGCACCCAGCCCAATTGCGTGTAAAACTTCTCGCGCATCCCTGAAATACCCGCACCCAGCCCAATCGCGTGTAAAACTTCCTGCGCACCCCTGAAATACACGTAGCCAGCCCAATCGCGTGTGAAACTTCTTGCACACCCCTGAAATACACGTACCCAGCCCAATCGCGTGTGAAACCTCTCACGCACCCCTGAAATACACGTACCCAGCCCAATCACGTGTGAAAATTCTCACGCACCCCTGAAATACACGCTCACGCTCACCCAGGCCCGATCGCGTGTGAGACTTCTCGCACACCTCTGAAATACACGCGCCCAGGCCAATCGCGTGTGGAACTTCTCGCGCACCCCTGAAATACCCGCACCCAGCCCAATCGCGTGTGAAACGTCTCACGCACCCCTGAAATACACGCACACGCTCACCCAGGCCCGATCGCGTGTGAAACTTCTCGAGCACCCCTGAAATACACGTACCCAGCCCAATCGCGTGTGAAACTTCCCGCGCACCCCTGAAATACCCGCACCCAGCCCAATTGCGTGTAAAACTTCCTGCGCACCCCTAAAATACACGTAGCCAGCCCAATCGCGTGTGAAACTTCTTGCACACCCCTGAAATACACGTACCCAGCCCAATCGCGTGTGAAACCTCTCACGCACCCCTGAAATACACGTACCCAGCCCAATCACGTGTGAAAATTCTCACGCACCCCTGAAATACACGCTCACGCTCACCCAGGCCCGATCGCGTGTGAGACTTCTCGCGCACCCCTGAAATACACGTACCCAGCCCAATCGCATGTAAAACTTCTCGTGCACCCCTGAAATACCCGCACCCAGCCCAATCGCGTGTGAAACTTCCCGCGCACCCCTGAAATACCCGCACCCAGCCCAATCGCATGTAAAACTTCTCGCGCACCCCTGAAATACACGTACCCAGCCCAATCGGGTGTAGGACTTCTCGCTCACCTCTAAAATACACGCGCCCAGGCCAATCGCGTGTGGAACTTCTCGCGTACCCCTGAAATACATGCACACGCTCCCCCAGGCCCGATCGCCTGTGAAACTTCTCGCACACCTCTGAAATACACGCGCCCAGGCCAATCGCGTGTGGAACTTCTCGCGCACCCCTGAAATACCCGCACCCAGCCCAATCGCGTGTGAAACGTCTCACGCACCCCTGAAATACACGCACACGCTCACCCAGGCCCGATCGCGTGTGAAACTTCTCGAGCACCCCTGAAATACACGTACCCAGCCCAATCGCGTGTGAAACTTCCCGCGCACCCCTGAAATACCCGCACCCAGCCCAATTGCGTGTAAAACTTCTCGCGCATCCCTGAAATACCCGCACCCAGCCCAATCGCGTGTAAAACTTCCTGCGCACCCCTGAAATACACGTAGCCAGCCCAATCGCGTGTGAAACTTCTTGCACACCCCTGAAATACACGTACCCAGCCCAATCACGTGTGAAAATTCTCACGCACCCCTGAAATACACGCTCACGCTCACCCAGGCCCGATCGCGTGTGAGACTTCTCGCGCACCCCTGAAATACATGTACCCAGCCCAATCGCATGTAAAACTTCTCGTGCACCCCTGAAATACCCGCACCCAGCCCAATCGCGTGTGAAACTTCCCGCGCACCCCTGAAATACCCGCACCCAGCCCAATCGCGTGTAAAACTTCTCGCGCATCCCTGAAATACCCGCACCCAGCCCAATCGCGTGTAAAACTTCCTGCGCACCCCTGAAATACACGTAGCCAGCCCAATCGCGTGTGAAACTTCTTGCACACCCCTGAAATACACGTACCCAGCCCAATCGCGTGTGAAACCTCTCACGCACCCCTGAAATACACGTACCCAGCCCAATCACGTGTGAAAATTCTCACGCACCCCTGAAATACACGCTCACGCTCACCCAGGCCCGATCGCGTGTGAGACTTCTCGCGCACCCCTGAAATACACGTACCCAGCCCAATCGCATGTAAAACTTCTCGTGCACCCCTGAAATACCCGCACCCAGCCCAATCGCGTGTGAAACTTCCCGCGCACCCCTGAAATACACGTACCCAGCCCAATCGCGTGTGAAACCTCTCACGCACCCCTGAAATACACGTACCCAGCCCAATCACGTGTGAAAATTCTCACGCACCCCTGAAATACACGCTCACGCTCACCCAGGCCCGATCGCGTGTGAGACTTCTCGCGCACCCCTGAAATACACGTACCCAGCCCAATCGCATGTAAAACTTCTCGTGCACCCCTGAAATACCCGCACCCAGCCCAATCGCGTGTGAAACTTCCCGCGCACCCCTGAAATACCCGCACCCAGCCCAATCGCATGTAAAACTTCTCGCGCACCCCTGAAATACACGTACCCAGCCCAATCGGGTGTAGGACTTCTCGCTCACCTCTAAAATACACGCGCCCAGGCCAATCGCGTGTGGAACTTCTCGCGTACCCCTGAAATACATGCACACGCTCCCCCAGGCCCGATCGCCTGTGAAACTTCTCGCACACCTCTGAAATACACGCGCCCAGGCCAATCGCGTGTGGAACTTCTCGCGCACCCCTGAAATACCCGCACCCAGCCCAATCGCGTGTGAAACGTCTCACGCACCCCTGAAATACACGCACACGCTCACCCAGGCCCGATCGCGTGTGAAACTTCTCGAGCACCCCTGAAATACACGTACCCAGCCCAATCGCGTGTGAAACTTCCCGCGCACCCCTGAAATACCCGCACCCAGCCCAATTGCGTGTAAAACTTCTCGCGCATCCCTGAAATACCCGCACCCAGCCCAATCGCGTGTAAAACTTCCTGCGCACCCCTGAAATACACGTAGCCAGCCCAATCGCGTGTGAAACTTCTTGCACACCCCTGAAATACACGTACCCAGCCCAATCACGTGTGAAAATTCTCACGCACCCCTGAAATACACGCTCACGCTCACCCAGGCCCGATCGCGTGTGAGACTTCTCGCGCACCCCTGAAATACATGTACCCAGCCCAATCGCATGTAAAACTTCTCGTGCACCCCTGAAATACCCGCACCCAGCCCAATCGCGTGTGAAACTTCCCGCGCACCCCTGAAATACCCGCACCCAGCCCAATCGCGTGTAAAACTTCTCGCGCATCCCTGAAATACCCGCACCCAGCCCAATCGCGTGTAAAACTTCCTGCGCACCCCTGAAATACACGTAGCCAGCCCAATCGCGTGTGAAACTTCTTGCACACCCCTGAAATACACGTACCCAGCCCAATCGCGTGTGAAACCTCTCACGCACCCCTGAAATACACGTACCCAGCCCAATCACGTGTGAAAATTCTCACGCACCCCTGAAATACACGCTCACGCTCACCCAGGCCCGATCGCGTGTGAGACTTCTCGCGCACCCCTGAAATACACGTACCCAGCCCAATCGCATGTAAAACTTCTCGTGCACCCCTGAAATACCCGCACCCAGCCCAATCGCGTGTGAAACTTCCCGCGCACCCCTGAAATACACGTACCCAGCCCAATCACGTGTGAAACTTCTTGCGCACCCCTGAAATACACGTACCCTGCCCAATCGCGTGTGAAACTTCTCACGCACCCCTGATATACACGCACACGCTCACCCAGGCCCGATCCCGTGTGAGACTTCTCGCGCACCCCTGAAATACCCGTACCCAGCCCAATCGCGTGTGAAACTTCCCACGCACCCCTGAAATACACGCACACGCTCCCCCAGGCCCGATCGCGTGTGAAACTTCTCACGCACGCGTGTTCCCGAGACCCGTAATACACGTTCCCCGCTTTGCGTTTGCTGTTTGCCAGTCCGGTGAACTGGTCCAGGGTTGGCGCAGCCCTTGGCGATGGTTTTACGATCTTGATGGCTTTTCCTTGCGCAAAGGCGTTCTTGGGGGCGTTACTGGCGCTGCTGCAGGCTCGCTGCGCCACTCTGCGCCAAGTCTGCTTTTGGAGGCGAGAATCCATGAATACGCTGTGCACGGAAATTGATTTTATCGCACGCGGCTGGCGCAGACATTCGCACGGGCACGCTGTGCGCCAGCCGCGTGCGACACTTTTGTGAGGAATTACATGAATCGGCCTGTAAACCACAAATAATTATTTGAGCGAATACTCACATAACCTATTGTGCAGGCCCTGCACCAGAGCTAACTTGTTTCACCTGGAAGTTCATAAGTGCACTTTCATATATGGAGCTGCTGTTATCACTGCAGTTTTTGCAATATCACTACACTGTAAACAATCGATGATAAATAGGCAATGAGATTACATGCCGAGTTAAGCACTTCTGTGTGCAACCTGCAAGCATGGGTGCACATCCTGTAAGAGCTGATGAAAATAGTCATCTTTTAAATGTCAAGACATTGAGTAAAATGAGATAATATTAGTGCGTTGGCTTCCGACCCCCTTACCTCCCCCACAGAGAGCAGACTGCTAGGAGTAAAATACATTAATTTAGCCACAGACCCTGTGACTCGGTAAAACTTCCGGACAGCTCAACTTAGCACATATATACAAACTATGGTAAAAACTGGACAATATTTTCTGCTTTCCAAGGCAATCAAAGGGGTTACTACTTGCAATGGTAGTGCTTTAAAGTGAAAGGAATGATTAATGCCGCAGTGTAAAACAACCTGATATTGCTTCTGCGCTTGTCCAGTTCAATTCTACTTTATATATTTATCGACTTTAGGGGAGCGAATGGCTAAGAGCTGATGTTTGCAATGATGTTCGGATATTCCTATAACACTCAGATCCCGCATCATTGTATTCGATGGCATCACACATATGTAGCGGGTGTGTGGGAGATGTTTCCAACAAGGTTATTGGCAGACAGGTGTAGGCGTGCAGAGTGATATCGTTTTTTTTTTTTTTTATCACACTTTATCTTACTTTTGAATGCTTAAATCACACCTTACCTGTCTCCAGCAACACCCTCTTCCCTGTGCTCGGGTTCACATTGGGGCACCTCTGTGGGAGGTAGATGTGGGATAAAAGGGAAAAGGTTAGAATTCCCAAATCCCCTCGGAAAGAAACACTTGCTCATAAGCAACTGTAAACACACACACAAGGAAAGTAAAGGCAGACAACGGAATGCTGGTGCGCAGCTTCTTCAGTTGGTATTAAGATGTTTCCTGTCTACCACGACACCAGCATTGGGTCACCGCAATACCCTATATACACTGTCACCATACTTAAGCAGCTGTGAAACTAATAAAAGATCTAACAAAACTAAAAAGAATCCTTTAAAAAATATTGAAAGTTATTTAATAATAGAAATAGGGTCCTAATAATATATATATATATAAAAATAGTCTTTATAAGTGAACTGTAACTATAATACAAAAACCTTACTTGAGAGACAGCCTGGCCAGGACTGTCTCAAGGTCTCTCTTCTTTGTGTTTCAAGATGGTTATCTGGCAGACAGGTCAGCAGCAGTAGAGTGTGGGAGCCCCAAAGTTCAGACCAGAAATTCAGGAGAAGCGTGTGCGCAGTACCTTTCATTCTTTATGGCCAAGCTGCCAATGTCTAATTCAACCTGGCATTAATTGCATTGTGGGGTGCCCGCAGGCATGTCCTCAACCTAGGCCGCCTATGCAACCAGCAGCCCAAGGAGTAGGATGAGTTTCTGGCCCCACCTTACGAGAGGGGTGGGCTCTTTTAGTATTGAGGCAGAGTTCCCCTCCGTCCCAAAGGGAATACGCAGCCTGGGAGGCCACAGTTAAATGTTGGGCGCTCCCCAGTGAGGAAGCACTGTTGAGTCGGTCTATGTCGGTGAATGAAAGCTCCAGGTGGTGGCAGTGAGATTGGGCATATGATATGTTAGGTTATTTATAACGCTCTCAATACCCAGAGGTTTCTAAGCGCGGACCCGGGGATCGAACCCATGTTGCTCCGTGTCGTTCTGTTTCCAAAGCGAGCATGTTGCCGCTGATCTATCCTCCTGAGACCATGCCCACCTCTTTAAGGGGAGGAGCACCCTTTAGCTCCTGTGCAGCAGTGATCTGGAAGGCCAGGACACAGAGTGCCTGCTCTACCCTATGTTGTGAGCGTGAGACTGCAACTGTTGTAAAGGCACTGTGCTCATGGCGTTAACATTATTTTCTTTGTTGGGAAGGATCTTTCATTTTTTTCTCTACTTTGTGTTATTTTATTTTTTTCTTTGTGTCCTTGCAGGGGGTTACAAATAGGTTTAGATCCCTCTTGTATGTAAGCATAACTTCATGGGTAGCTTGGATGTGCAAACCTGGTTAAGAAAAACAGACATTTTGTCAGACGAAAACATGAAAACTAGACAACCCCACAAATTGCAGCAAATTAGTTTTCTGCCAAGGCAAAAATGGGGCCAATGGCCGATGTGGACAAAGAGTTCCAAAATTACACCTGCTCGCTGTTAACAATTGTATTTATCTTAATTAATGTGGTGTTTCTTGCTGTGAGAGTGCAGCTAGAGTGAATGTGTCTCTTTCGTCAGATTGGGTTTCTTTGAGATTGTTTGATATCCGAGAGTACCAGCTGTGAATGAACTTTAACTCTGGAAGTATATCAGCGGTAGGCAGTGCTGGCAGTGAGAACGTGTCATTGCCCAGGTTGGAAATATAACGAGATTTAAGAATTGCACTCTATAAATGAACAACTGCGTGGCCAGCCTGGACTACCTGTTTGGCAACAACGATAGTCTCCAGCTGGTAGAAGAACTAAAGGTGGTACCGATAGAATTTAGCGACCACACTGTATCGGTTTGGATATTAACGTGCAATTGCAAGGGGCAAGGCTGAATGATAGTGCTGGCTCCCACGTAAATCATGTGGGGAACGCTGTGAGATGAACTGCAAAACACTTACAACAGATTGATAGGAAGGTAATAGAACCCCTGGAATCTGACTTGGCTAACAGGGCACCAAAAATGGGGATGAGATAGAGGCTTGATTAAGAACCTCACTGCTGATACTGGCGGAAATAAATGTATGCCGCAGGAGATGTGCAGGAAAGCCCCATATAGGTTTGATAAGACTATACGAGAGGCCAAGCAGGTAATGTGGAAAGAAATTCATTTACTACGGGGCCGGGGGGTTGCTGCCCCGGTACTAGCTTCCCATATTAGGGGCATAAGGAAGAAATATGCAGGGTGGCTCAAGAGATGGAGGTTCTCTATTCGAAATGAGAGCTGGCAACAGATGCTCCTGGCCTTTGGAGTAATTGCCCCACGAAGATCTGGAAGAAGTTGACTAAGGAAAAAGGGGAAGTCAAAAACCTTATCTTGAACCCCATACAGGAATCAGTGTGGGCTAGGTATATGGTGGAAAGTGGGAGTGCCAATATTCTGACATCCACCCCGAATTACATGGTTGGAGGGTGGCCTTTGGTAATTAGTGAAGTCGAAATTGGTAACATCATGTGCAAACTAAAGAAATCTAGGGCCCCCGGCCCTAATGGATTGGCCAATGTGGTACTTAAACAGAACCCGGAACAGTGGTGCAGGATATTGAAGGTATTGTTCGACAAGGTTTGCACGTTCAGACTATCCCAATGTCATGGCAGCAGTCAGTACTCCTGCCAGTATATAAGAAAGGTGCCCGTATGCTACCAGAGTATTATAGACTGCTGCCACTTTTAGACGTGACAGGAAAGCTATTGTCAAATATTGTCTTGAGGGCCCTACAGGATTGGGTTGAAAAATCCCAGATCCTGCCATTCATCCAGACAGGCTTTCGGCCAGGTGGCAGTATGACAAATAACCTTTCAGGGTAATTCATAGAAATTCGCACAAAAGTAGCGCACGCGGCTGGCGCACAGTGTCCCCGTGCGATACATTGCGCCAGCCGCGTGCGAAAAAATCCTTTTCATCGCACAGCGTATTCATGGATTTTAGCCTCCGAAACCTGCCGTGGCGCAGAGTGGCGCAGCGACCCTGCAGCAGCGCCAGTTACGCCCCCAAGAACGCCCTCGCGTAAGGAAAAGCCTTCAAAATTCCCAAATCATTGCAAAGGGCTGCGCTAACCCTGGACCAGTTCACAGGGCTGCCAAACAGCAAACGCCAAGCGGGGAACGTGTATTTCAGTGGTTCGCGGGAAGTTTCACACGCGATTGTCCTGGGTACGTGTACATCAGGGGTGCGTGGAAAGTAACACACACGATTCCATCAGGGTACGTGTATTTCAGGGGTGCGCAGGAAGTATCACACGCGATTCCATCAGGGTACGTGTATTCCAGGGGTGCGCAGGAAGTATCACACGAAAAAGCAGCAGGGCACGTGTATTTCAGGGGTGCGCAGGAAGTATCACACGCGATTCCATCAGGGTACGTGTATTCCAGTGGTGCGCGGGGAGCCCCACACGTGAATTGCACGTGTGGGTCCTCCCAGGTGTTCCCTCTACACCCTCCACGGGCCCTGCAGGCGGTCCACACCACAGGGGCCTACCCTGCACCTGTCCCGCAGGCAGCCCATCCACCATGCCCATGCCCCCAGCCAACCCACATGTCACCTTGCACTACTGCCCACCAACGCATGTCCCCCCGCACCCCCGCCCCCCAGGGGCACCCTCCACCAGGCCCCCACTCATGTCCAACTCATGTCTCCCATCACCCCCACCCCCCAGCAGTGCAGGGCACCCTCCACCAGGCCCCCACTCATGTCCCCCTGCACCCCCACCCCCCAGCATCCAGGTGCACCCTCCACCAGGCCCCCACTCATGTCTCCCATCACCCCCACCCCCCAGCAGTGCAGGGCACCCTCCACCAGGCCCCCACTCATGTCCAACTCATGTCTCCCACCACCCCCACTCCCCAGCAGGGCAGGGGCACCCTCCACCAGGCCCCCACTCATGTCTCCCACCACCCCCACCCCCCAGCAGTGCAGGGCACCCTCCACCAGGCCCCCACTCATGTCTCCCACCACCCCCACCCCCCAGCAGTGCAGGGGCACCCTCCACCAGGCCCCCACTCATGTCTTCCACCACCCCCACCCCCCAGCAGTGCAGGGGCAGCCGCCACCAGGCCCTCACTCATGTCTCCCACCACCCCCACCCCCCAGCAGTGCAGGGCACCCGCCACGAGGCCCCCACTCATGTCTCCCACCACCCCCACCCCCCAGCAGTGCAGGGCACCCTCCACCAGGCCCCCACTCATGTCTCCCACCACCCCCACCCCCAAGCAGTGCAGGGGCACCCTCCACCAGGCCCCCACTCATGTCTCCCACCACCCCCACCCCCCAGCAGTGCAGGGCACCCTCCACCAGGCCCCCACTCATGTCTCCCAGCATCCCCATCCCCCAGCAGTGCAGGGGCACCCTCCACCAGGCCAACACTCATGTCTCCCACCACCCCCACCCCCCAGCAGTGCAGGGCACCCTCCACCAGGCACCCACTCATGCCTCCCACCACCCCACCCCCCAGCAGTGCAGGGGCACCCTCCACCAGGCCCCCACTCATGTCCAACTCATGTCTCCCATCACCCCCACCCCCATCAGTGCAGGGCACCCTCCACCAGGCCCCCACTCATGTCTCCCAGCACCCCCACCCCCCAGCAGTGCAGGGCACCCTCCACCAGGCCCCCACTCATGTCCCCCTGCACCCCCACCCCCCAGCATCCGGAGGCACCCTCCACCAGGCCGCCACTCATGTCTCCCTGCACCCCCACCCCCAGCAGTGCAGGGCACCCTCCACCAGGCCCCCACTCATGTCTCCCAGCACCCCCACCCCCCAGCATCCAAATGCACCCTCCGCCAGGCCCCCACTCATGTCTTCCATCACCCCCACCCCCCAGCAGTGCAGGGCACCCTCCACCAGGCCCCCACTCATGTCCCCCTGCACCCCCACCCCCCAGCATCCAGGTGCACCCCCACCAGGCCCCCACTCATGTCTCCCATCACCCCCACCCCCCAGCAGTGCAGGGCACCCTCCAACGGGCACCCACTCATGTCTCCCAGCACCCCCATCCCACAGCAGTGCAGGGGCACCCTCCACCAGGCCCCCACTCATGTTTCCCACCACCTCCCAGCAGTGCAGGGCAACCTCAACCAGGCCCCCACTCATGCCTATCACCACCCCACCCCCCAGCAGTGCAGGGGCACCCTCCACCAGGCCCCCACTCATGTCCAACTCATGTCTCCCATCACCCCCACCCCCCAGCAGTGCAGGGCACCCTCCACCAGGCCCCCACTCATGTCTCCCAGCATCCCCACCCCCCAGCAGTGCAGGGCAGCCTCCACCAGGCCCCCACTCATGTCTCCCAGCACCCCCACCCCCCAGCATCCAGGTGCACCCTCCGCCAGGCCGCCACTCATGTCTCCCATCACCCCCACCCCCCCAGCAGTGCAGGGCACCCTCCACCAGGCCCCCACTCATGTCCCACTGCACCCCCACCCCCCAGCAGTGCAGGGCACCCTCCACCAGGCCCCCACTCATGTCTCCCATCACCCCCACCCCCCAGCAGTGCAGGGCACCCTCCACCAGGCCCCCACTCATGTCCAACTCATGTCTCCCACCACCTCCACCCCCCAGCAGTGCAGGGGCACCCTCCACCAGGCCCCCACTCATGTCTTCCACCACTCCCACCCCCAGCAGTGCAGGGCACCCTCCACCAGGCCCCCACTCATGTCTCCCATCTCCCCCACCCCCCAGCAGTGCAGGGCACCCTCCACCAGGCCCCCACTCATGTCCCCCTGCACCCCCAACCCCAGCATCCAGGTGCACCCTCCACCAGGCCCCCACTCATGTCTCCCATCACCCCCACCCCCCAGCAGTGCAGGGCACCCTCCACCAGGCCCCCACTCATGTCCAACTCATGTCTCCCACCACCCCACCCACCAGCAGCGCAGGGGCACCCTCCACCAGGCCCCCACTCATGTCTCCCACCACCCCCACCCCCCAGCAGTGCAGGGCACCCTCCACCAGGCCCCCACTCATGTCTCCCACCACCCCCACCCCCCAGCAGTGCAGGGGCACCCTTCACCAGGCCCCCACTCATGTCTCCCACCACCCCCACCCCCCAGCAGTGCAGGGCACCCTCCACCAGGCCCCCACTCATGTCTCCCACCACTCCCACCCCCCAGCAGTGCAGGGGCACCCTCCACCAGGCCCCCACTCATGTCTCCCACCACCCCCACCCCCCAGCAGTGCAGGGGCAGCCTCCACCAGGCCGTCGCTCATGTCTCCCACCACCCCTACCCCCCAGCAGTGCAGGGCACCCTCCACCAGGCCCCCACGCATGTCTCCCATCACCCCCACCCCGCAGCAGTGCAGGGCACCCTCCACCAGGCCCCCACTCATGTCCAACTCATGTCTCCCACCACCTCCACCCCCCAGCAGTGCAGGGGCACCCTCCACCAGGCCCCCACTCATGTCTCCCACCACCCCCACCCCCAGCAGTGCAGGGCACCCTCCACCAGGCCCCCACTCATGTCTCCCATCACCCCAACCCCCCAGCAGTGCAGGGCACCCTCCACCAGGCCCCCACTCATGTCCCCCTGCACCCCCACCCCCCAGCATCCAGGTGCACCCTCCACCAGGCCCCCACTCATGTCTCCCATCACCCCCACCCCCCAGCAGTGCAGGGCACCCTCCACCAGGCCCCCACTCATGTCCAACTCATGTCTCCCACCACCCCCACCCCCCAGCAGTGCAGGGGCAGCCTCCACCAGGCCGTCGCTCATGTCTCCCACCACCCCTACCCCCCAGCAGTGCAGGGCACCCTCCACCAGGCCCCCACGCATGTCTCCCATCACCCCCACCCCGCAGCAGTGCAGGGCACCCTCCACCAGGCCCCCACTCATGTCCAACTCATGTCTCCCACCACCTCCACCCCCCAGCAGTGCAGGGGCACCCTCCACCAGGCCCCCACTCATGTCTCCCACCACCCCCACCCCCAGCAGTGCAGGGCACCCTCCACCAGGCCCCCACTCATGTCTCCCATCACCCCAACCCCCCAGCAGTGCAGGGCACCCTCCACCAGGCCCCCACTCATGTCCCCCTGCACCCCCACCCCCCAGCATCCAGGTGCACCCTCCACCAGGCCCCCACTCATGTCTCCCATCACCCCCACCCCCCAGCAGTGCAGGGCACCCTCCACCAGGCCCCCACTCATGTCCAACTCATGTCTCCCACCACCCCCACCCCCCAGCAGGGCAGGGGCACCCTCCACCAGGCCCCCACTCATGTCTCCCACCACCCCCACCCCCCAGCAGTGCAGGGCACCCTCCACCAGGCCCCCACTCATGTCTCCCACCACCCCCACCCCCCAGCAGTGCAGGGGCACCCTTCACCAGGCCCCCACTCATGTCTCCCACCACCCGCACCCCCCAGCAGTGCAGGGCACCCTCCACCAGGCCCCCACTCATGTCTCCCACCACCACTCCCACCCCCCAGCAGTGCAGGGGCACCCTCCACCAGGCCCCCACCCATGTCTCCCATCACCCCCACCCCCCAGCAGTACAGGGCACCCTCCACAAGGCCCCCACTCATGTCCCCCTGCACCCCCACCCCCAGCATCCAGGTGCACCCTCCACCAGGCCCCCACTCATGTCTCCCATCACCCCCACCCCCCAGCAGTGCAGGGCACCCTCCACCAGGCCCCCACTCATGTCCAACTCATGTCTCCCACCACCCCGCCCCCCAGCAGTGCAGGGGCACCCTCCACCAGGCCCCCACTCATGTCTCCCACCACCCCCACCCCCCAGCAGTGCAGGGGCACCCTCCACCAGGCCCCCACTCATGTCTCCCACCACCCCCACCCCCCAGCAGTGCAGGGCACCCTCCACCAGGCCCCCACTCATGTCTCCCACCACCCCCACCCCCCAGCAGTGCAGGGGCACCCTCCACCAGGCCCCCACTCAGGTCCCCCTGCACCCCCATCCCCCAGCATCCAGGTGCACCCTCCACCAGGCCCCCACTCTTGTCTCCCATCACCCCATCCCCCAGCAGTGCAGGGCACCCTCCACCAGGCCCCCACTCATGTCTCCCACTACCCCCAGCAGTGCAGGGCACCCTCCACCAGGCCCCACTCATGTCTCCCACCACCCCCACCCCCCAGCAGTGCAGGGGCACCCTCCACCAGGCCCCCACTCATGTCTCCCACCACCCCACCCCCCAGCAGTGCAGGGCTCCCTCCACCAGGCCCCCACTCATGTCTCCCACCACCCCTACCCCCCAGCAGTGCAGGGGCACCCTCAACCCGGCCCCCACTCATGTCTCCCACCACCCCCACCCCCCAGCAGTGCAGGGGCAGCCTCCACCAGGCCCCCACCCATGTCTCCCACCAGCCCCACCCCCCAGCATTGCAGGGCACCCTCCACCAGGCCCCCACTCATGTCCAACTCATGTCTCCCACCACCCCCACCCTCCAGCAGTGCAGGGGCACCCTCCACCAGGCCCCCACTCATGTCTCCCACCACCCCCACCCCACAGCAGTGCAGGGCACCCTCCACCAGGCCCCCACTCATGTCCAACTCATGTCTCCATCACCCCCATCCCCAGCAGTGCAGGGCACCCTCCACCAGGCGTCCACTCATGTCTCCCATCACCCCCACCCCCCAGCAGTGCAGGGCACCCTCCACCAGGCCCCCACTCATGTCCCCCAGCCAACATGTCATCACAATCTAGATCCCTGGCCCTTATGGTCAGCCTCCAAATGCCAAACACCCACCCGAGTATGGCAATAGCATGATAGAACCCCAATTGCAAGTTTGGAAATGAACACATGTCCCTCACATACACCCAATGGGTGTCAGTGAATGTCAAAACCCATATCATGATATGCATGAAACCAATGAGATGAGACTACACATTGAAGTTTGAAAACAAAATATGTATTTAAAGCAACATAAATTGAATCAAAACTAAACAAACAATAATGGAAATTAAAAAAAAATAAACCAGCATGTCCGTGAAATAATGCAAAACCACAAATCATAATCCAAAGGAAAGGTGTCCAAAGTCACAGTCCACAAAAGTAAATCCAATGGAAAATTAAAATCGAAAACCATTGCTCCATGGGTAAATCATAAAAAAAAAATGAAAATCCAAAAGTCAACTATATACAGATAAACAATCCAGGGTCCATGATCCCAACAGAAGAAATGAAACCTATCTAATAACACTACCTAAAAAAAAGAAATTATATACAAAAATGTGGCCCATTGTCCAAAAGGTAAAAAAAAAATGCAAAACCAAAGGAAACCTAACACTAACTACAGAACTATTTACAAGGGCAGCGGGCTAGTCCGACGGCTCACTTCGGGATGTTCCGGGCCAGGGCATCATCGAACTCCTGCTCAATGTCCCGGAGACTGTCCTCCTCCATGGCCCCGAGGGTCCGCAGGGCCGTCGACATGTTCACCCCCAACTCCCTGCGGATTGCCTCGAGGCACTCGGCCCGCCTCAGGGCCCTCTGCATGGAGTTCTCCGCCCTGACCATCGTGAGCCGTGCCTCTTCCGCCCGCTGCCGCTCCGCATCTATGGCGTGGCACAACCGCTGCCACACGGAAGACACTTCCCGTCCTGGGTCCTCCTGCCCTCCGGCCGATGCCTGCCCCTCCGATGTCGAAGGCCCCGAGCCATCATGGCTCCCACCACGTTGCTGCTGCTGCTGTGCCTCTGCCCGTGCACTGCCTCCTGGTGCCTGCACATCCTCCGCTTGCTGGGGTGCAGTCGTTGATGTGGCCACCCCTGCTGGACGTCCGACTCCCGACTGTGGCAGGGATGCCTCCTCCACCAGCCTGGCCGCACCGTCAGAGGCAGCTCCACAGGGCACCCAGGTGACTAATGATGCAGTGACAGGATCAGGGACAGGATTGCACACAGGCAACTCCGCGGCGAACTGTGCTGCCTCCTGTCCCTGGTCCTGCACTGCACCACTAGCACCAGTGGAATCCCCACCTCCAGACCCCGTCTCTGTTGCTTGCACGGCCTCCTCCTCCACCAAACCCCCCAACAACCTGGATGACTCCGTGCCATCTTCCCCCGTTGGGCCCTGTGGGGTCCCAGCTGCCCCTTCTGCTGCCGAGGAGTCCAACTCCGACCTCCTCCTCTTGGACCTCCCCCCGGCAGCTGCGGCCTGGGACGCGGCACCGGACTCCTCACTCCCCAACGAGATCACAACCTGGGAGGGTAGCCGGGCCTTGCGTCTCCGGCTGCTGGTGCGATCCCCGCCGCTGTGCTCCACAGCACCTTCTCCGCCCTCTTCATCAGTTGACGCTGCAGACACGGAGAAATAAAACACAGGCATCAGGGCACTGTACAATGGACACATACACACATGACAGTTGCACATGAGTGGCATTGGCCAACCTCAGACATGGCATCACAATTGGCAACACACATGTCATTTCAACTTGCACACATGAGCCATACCACAGCCATATCGCAACTGCCAGCACCATCCATACACATACAACAGTATGAGCAGGCAAAGGTGAGCCACACATCACATGCAACACAGGGAGTGCACTACACATGCACGCACACCACCACACTTGCATGCATGTGTACACCTCAGCCAACTGTCGCAGTGTTCAGATGGGCATCCATGTCACATCTGCCAATCAGGCTTCCACATCCCGCTGTCACATGTATCCATGTTGCATCACTGTTGCACCCTTGTCAAATACACACACATGCACATGTACACAGTGCTGATACATGCAGCTGAAAACAACATACATGCGTGACATCACGAACAAGCCTACTTACATACACATTCATCCAAACATGTGTGCCCACACAACTGCATTTGGCATGCAAGCCTGCACACACAAGCACCATCCATGTCTCACACATGACAGCCCTCGCATGTGTTAGCCTCACGGCCCTGTACACCCCCACCCATACTCGGCCCCATACAAACAGATGTGCAACCTGCACACTACTGGCACATCACCACACGCAGAGCTTACAATCATGATGCATGTACACTTACCGCTCGACTCCAGATGGGTCTGCCTCTCAAGGACCTGGATGTGGAGCGCTGGGGATATGCGTTCCAGGACCCTCATCTGATCTTCCGACAAGTGGCCCCAGCGCCCCTTAGCATCCGCTGCCTTCAAGAGGCGCCGGGCCTTGTTGAGGGTCCTGGACCTGAAGTCCTCCCAGCGCTTCTTGACATGTTGGAAGTCGCGGACTGCCACCCCCTTCGCATTGATGGCAGTCACGATGTCCGTCCAGATCCGAGTCCGTCCTTCCTTGTCGGCGCGCACACTTCCGAAGAGGGCATCATACTGCCCCAGGACTTGCTCCAGCAGGACACCAACTTTCCTGGCACTGAAGCTGGTGCCCCTCAGCCTCTCTGGCCGGGGGTTGTCAGTGGTGCCAGATGTTGCAGTGCCCGACATGACAACCCCAGAGGCAGGAGTGGGTGGGCAACTGGGTCCTGGGGCTGGGCTGTGGAGTGATGGAATCCCAGTCGGGAGTCTTCGGTTCCAGCAGGGGTGGTCACAGCAACAGCACCCCTGGCTGATGTGCAGGCAGCAAATGGCAGGGCACGTGGGCAGCAGGCAGTCAGGCAGCAGCAGATGGCAGGTGGGAGCGTGCTCGGGGCTCTGGGGGCAGTAAATCGGCTTTCTGGGCAGGAGCGTGGTCTTCTGTATGCTTACGCGTGGCCAGCTTGATACGGAGTGATTTGGCACGTGAAAATCCTGCACGTCTGCGTGTAATTCGAGGAAAGGCCCTTAGCGCGTAAGCGCGTCTGCACGCACACGCGATTTCATTGGCCCAAAGGCCCCCATGCGCAGCTATGATGTCACACGCATGGCCATTGAGAATGAAGCGTGTAAAAAAAAAGATACACGTCCGAGTGTCAAAGCGTGTAATTTGTGGAAATGGCCTCATCGCGTATGCGCGTCTGTGACGTGTGTATAAAAGGTACGTGTAGAATGCCATTTCCTTGTATGTGCTTTTCGTGGAGAGCGAGTGGGTGAAATCCGTACTTCTTGTCGGTTCACACGCGATTTACTTCACAGCGTTTCAAGTTCGTACTCCATGTTACCTCTGACAGCTTTTTCTCTTTTCCTCTTTTTCCTGGGCCTGTTTCCTCAAACAGCGTTCCCTTCTACTGTTGTCCTGTTTCCTCAGACAGCGTACAATTCTTTTTTTGGCGGGGATGTTGCCAACGCGCACATTTTTCATGCTTTTGTTCCAGGCAGACGGTGAGTCGCGCACGTATTTAACATCTGTGTTTGCCCCGTGTGTCGCATACCCCTTCAGAGGTCATTTGAGGCTGCGTGTGACACGCATACGTTCATTGTTGTGTTTCTGGGTGCCACAGCGTAGTGCAGGTTTATTTTTCCACACACGTGGTCTAGGAGGGGTTACGTGCACCTTACTTCCCTTTTTTGGGGTGCCTGTGCGTTGCGTGACCCGTCATCTTTCCCCAGGGGTGACATACAGCCTTGCTAGAGCACTAGGGCACGATTACCATCTGGTACCCAACCCCTTTGACCCCCAATTGCCCAGGACAACAGTTCTCAGCGACTCCCATACGCACAATAACATCAGTGCCATGGCTGGGAGGCGAACAAGCCGTAAGCGTGGCAAAGGTGGCCGAGCCCCAAGTGGTGGCCGTGGTGGATCCGGTAGGGGACGTGGCCGTAACTTGCAGGGTGCCCCTAGCCCCCCATGTGTGGAGGAGCACTCAGAGACACCCATGCCCCCCCCCTGGTTGAGGGTAACGTGGCTGACACCATCCATGCTCAGCCCTTGTTGGACCAGCCCACTGTGGAACCAGACCTGGCACAGGGTGACTCCATGGCTGACTTCCAGGTCAGCAGGTCTAGGCCACGTGCGCCGGTACACGTTGGTGTCATCAGGCCACGTGGATCAGGGGCAGCTAGGTCATCTGCTGCTCCGCGTAGGCAGGCTGGGGAGGCTGCAGGGGCAGCTGCGGTTCCATCCACCCCACCTCTCACAAACCCAGCCAGGACAGTGTCGGTCCAAGTCCATCCTGCTGACATTCCCCCTGACACCATCACACTTGAGCTAATGCCTGTACCAACTCCCATGCTGAGTGTGCAATCCCACACTCCTAGTACAGAGTCCACCGGGGCTCCTGCCCCTAGTGTCCAGAGCGGCGTAGGACACTCAGGATCCCCACCACCTTCCAAGCGGAAGAGGAAGAGTGCTCGTCCAGTACAAGCTGATGCCCCAGACACGGCTACACAGTCCGGCCCGTCAAGGAAACCCAGCTTCAATGAGGCCGAACTGAATGCACTTGTAGAGTATGTGTCCGCACATGACCGCAAAATGGTGATTGTTGCAGGATCCAAGACCACACCTGCACAACGTCAGGCACACTGGCAGACCATCGCGGACATCATAAGTGCCCTTGGAATCGTGAGGCGCACAGCTACTGAATGTTACAAGCGCTGGAATGACCTGAAGCGCAGGGCAAAGAATAAGCTGGCCTCAAGTCATGCCGCTACTCTAGTGACTGGAGGTGGGTCTCCAGCAGAGGACATAGAACTCACTCCACATGAGCAGGTTGCTGGGACCTACGTCACGGAGGAACAGATCCAAGGCGTGGGAGAACTGGCAGATTACGAGGCATTGTCCGGTGAGTGCACATGCATGGTGTGTGTCATCCATGTGCATGTGTGTGTCATCCATGTGCATGGTGTGTGTGTGAGGGCTTCTGTTTGGGTGCCAGGTGAGGGTGTGTGTGCCTGAGTGGTTTGGGTCACCCATGTACCTCATCCAATACATTCTGCGCACCAGCATTTGGGTATAGCAGTATCCCTTCTGCCAACATTAGACATCCAGCCCAACACCACGCCAGTTGCCCTTGAAGTGTCATCTTGCCACAACATTGTTGGTTATTTTCCTCTGTTTATTCAGGCAGATTGTTTGCATACCACCACTCTTACTAGGCATTTCCCAGTCCTATTTTCACATGTCTGACATGGCTATGGTACAGTGGACTGGCTTTGTTTCCTGGACATGATTTGTTTAGACATGTCCCTGTGCTATAGGACCATTTTGGACCATTTCAATGAAAAAATCAATTTCATGAGCAAACTAGACTGAATGAACAATTGGTGCCCTCCTCTCCCTCTTCACTTTATGGCTAGGGTACATGCATTCTGTGTGATGGCATGTGTATTTGACCTGCCAATCACAGGCCAATGTGTCATGCCACTGCTAGGCAGCATGCAGCAAATGTGTTCATCTTCCATCTTGGTGTCATCAATGTGTGCCATCTGCCTCCCCTTCACACGCAGTGACGGTGCATGCATGGGAGAGTTTTAGTCATGTGTGACATGTGTCAATCAAGTACTGTTTCTGTAGCTTCTTAGCCCTAATTGTGTGCCATAGTGCTAATGCCTGTTTCCATTTGTTTTCTTTTATGTCTTTGCAGGGGATGACGCACTTGATACTGCTGGGGTTGTGGAGATGGTGCAGACCCAGGAGGGGTCTCAGGCCCGACCGACCGCCAGTGAGGGACGTGGTGTGGTGGTGGGTGAGAACCCTCAACTGCTGCAGGTCGTGCTCTCAAGGGGTGTCTCTGGCTGCACCTCCCCCAAGCTGTATTCAGGTGTCGATTCGGATGATGAGACCTATGTGCCGTCGCAGGTGAGTGTTCCTGGGAGGGATTCTGTTCTGTCCGACCCACCTGCACCAGGGCTAGAACCCTCAATGGGGATGTCAGTGTTGGCAGGTATGCCTTTGGTGGTTACGGATGCAGGGTCACACTCTGCAACATCTGATCCTGAGGGGGAATGCAGTCCTGTAGCCTCAGGCACTGCCGGCACAGCAAGGCGCAGTTCGCCTTGCCCCAGACAGGTGTGGTGCCCGCCGACGTGGTGTCCGTACGCCACCTGGCAATACCGCATGGGAGCAATCCATATACGGTATGGCAACCCAACAGGCAGCATCATCAGAGATGATGGCTCAGGCCATGGATAGGATGGCCACTTCCATTGTCCCCCCCGAAAGGCTGATGGAGCGACTACAGCAGGCAACAGACTCCATCTGCCAGTCACACAGGGAGGACATGTTGGCGTCCGACAGGGACAGGCGGGCGGCACTGGCGACTCTGCGGGAAGCCATTTCCATAGAGTCCCAGGCCACAGGGAAGCCCTGATGGTGGAACTCCTTCACCTCAGGACGACTCTTGTTAAGCTTGAGGCTTCAACAAACAAAAGGACAGAACAGCAGCTGGAGCGTCTCACACGTACGCTCTCAGCTGAGATGCAGGCAACTAGGGCGGAGGTCCGGGCATCCCGTGAGTTGTTGCATGGGGACCTCCGCACACTCATCCTCCAGAAGGAGACCTACCACACCCGCATGCTTGCTGCCATGGGGGACCAGACTAGGGCTTTGCGTGGGCTGCCTCCCATAGTGCCACCACCTCCTGATGCAGCTGCAGAGGGTGAGGAGAGCGACAGCAGTGATTCTCTCACAATAGGGTAGCCGTGCAGGCCATGAGCCCATGGAGGTGTTTTTTTTTCGCAAGATCCACACAGGTAGGCTTTGGTGTACACCCTGTCCTCGGACCTCCTGGGTGGCCTCCCCCACACATATCCCCACCCCCCCGTGGCCATTAATGGCCATTTTTTTTTTTAACAATGTGTTGCCTAGTGTGGCTCTCGTGGGCATACGCTGTATTGTGGCTGGGCACATGCAGGCTTGTCATGATTTTGGTTCAGATGCTTGGGTTTGTGTGACACACACCCCTCCTGCTTCCCATTTCCATGGGCTTGCAAAGGGTGTGCCCAAGTGACATTGACATACATGGTGACGTTGGACTCCCATTTGATGTGTGGGCAGTCTGTAGTCAATACTGTGTATACATTCATAGTGCATATTGTTGTTGTATTGTACACTGCGTGGTGTATTTATATGTGCCTCTGCATCCATCTTATCCTCCTAATTTGCAGGTCCATTTCTCATGTCTTCACAAGGCGGTCTACCTTGGAACTGGAGTCCATGTTGTAAGCAGTGCACCTACACTCTTGCGTGGCGCTAACACTATATACTTGGAAGTGTTCGAAGTGTTGGCATTATCAGGTAGTGAGGCTACCAATTATTTTAAGTCTGTAATGTCATATTTAAGGTAGGTTGGAGGTTGTGTAGGTGATTGGTATTCTTGGTAAGTATTTGGTAATGTGTGTTGTAGATCCTGCATTACTGTGAGCATTTCATGTGTGGCCAGTTTCCATTAGGGACACTGTAGTTGGTGACACTTGGGGCATGTTGTGGGGATTAATTTGTTTGCTCTCACATTGCATGACATGCCATGGTGTGTTGTGTGGCTGTGCCGGGGAGGGGTTGGGTGACATGGCACTGTTCTCATGTTGTATTTTGCAAGTGGGTATTAATTTCTGCAGCATGGAAGTGTGTCTTTTGATGACACTGCATTGGTGGTGTTTGTGTAGGTAGGGATGCACACATTGTGACACTTCCACATGAACAATCTCAGGCTGCTATGGTTCTGACAGTTGACTGTCCCTTTGTTCGTCATAATTGTCAGGTCGAGTCATCATTGCTTATCAGATGGTATGTGCCAGGGCTGTGAGCACTCCACATGGGTGTGATTTCTATGTAAAGTAATTAGCCACCAGCTGCGTACGGGCTGCCTCACCCCGTGCCCTTTCCCCTCCCATGCGCAGCGGGCGTGCATGTGGTTGGGGATGTGGGGGCACCACCATGTCCACAGTCAGGCCCCTGCGTGTTGCAACATTGTGCAGGACACATGCTGCCACTATGATCCAGAACACTACTGGGGGCGCATATAATAGCTGCCCACCAGAATGGTCAAGGGAGTGAAAGCGTGACTTGAGCACTCCGAATGTGCGCTCCACTATGCCCCGGGTTGCAATATGGGCTGTGTTGTATCTTACCTCGGGAGGCGTGATGGGGTTCCGAATTGGCGTCATCATGTGGGTGCTCAGAGGGTAGGCACTGTCCCCTGGTGAGGAGGTGATGGGTATCATTAGTGGGGTAGTGACATAACTCTGCATCTGACATGCATGCATGTGCAGTGGCATTCATACTCACCAAGCAGCCATGTATCGCCATGCCGCCCAGCTTCTAGGTCCAGGCTTAGGGTAGACATTCGGTAAATGAAGCTGTCGTGGGTGGACCCTGGATAGTTGGCATATACAGAGGTGATGATTCCCTTGGCATTACATACTACCTGCACGTTGATGGAATGCCAGTGCTTGCGGTTCCTATAGATGTGCTCAGATGCCCTGGGGGGACGTAGTGCCACATGGGTGCAGTCAATGGCACCTAGCACTTTGGGGAATTGTGCCACACCGTAGAAATCCAGGGCGGCAGCCTGCCTTTCTGCAGGTGTCCTGGGCAGGTATATGTGCCTGCGGACTGATGGGCGTGCAGTGATGATGTTCAAGACCTGGTGTAGGCAGCGTGACTGCGTGGCCTGTGACATCCCACCCACTATGGCACTTGTCTGCTGAAATGATCCAGTGGCCAAGAAGTGCAGTACATTAAGGACCTTCTCCAGGGGGCTGAGTGCTTGGGAGCACTTGAGGTCATCCTCCCACTCACTGGCCAGGTCCAGTATTATGTGTGGTGGAAACCTGTACCTCCCATACACCTTGTCATCAGGCATCCCAAAAAGGCTGGTTCTGGAGTGAAAATTCGGGCCCTCACTATCCTCCTCCTCCTCCTTTGGTAACCCACGGCCACTGCTGCTAGGAATGGTATATTCATCCTGGCGTCTGAGCTTGTTTGTTGCTTGCACGCACTTTTATGCTGCGCGGGTCGACGTACGCCTGCTTCATGCTGGCGTATGTGTTTCAGGATTGGACCATTTATTTTTCGGCGCGTTGTAGGCCACCGTGTGAATCTTCCCACCCACCCCAGGAATACACGTAACACGCTCTCCCAGGCCCAGTCGCGAGTAAATATTCCCGCCCACCCCTGGAATACACGTACCCCACTCTCACAGGCCCAGTCACGTGTGGAAGTTCACGCGCACACCGAAATACACGTACCCTGCAAAAGCGCGTGTGAAACTTCACATGCTCCCCGGAATACACATACCCAGCGCAATCGCGTGTGGTACTTCCCGCAAACTCCATAATACACGTAGCCTGCTGGTATCGCGTGTGGAAGTTCATGCGGACCCATAATACACGTACCCTGATGGTATCGCATGGGAGACTACCCGCGCACCCCAGGAATACACGTACCCAGGCAAATCGCACGGCTGGTGGGTGGGGGTGATGGGACACATGAGTTGGACATGAGTCGGGGGCTGGTGGAGGGTGCCCTGCACTGCTGGGGGGTGGGGGTGATGGGAGACATGAGTGGGGGCCTGGTGGAGGGTGCCCCTGGATGCTTGTGGGTGGGGGTTCAGGGGGACATGAGTGGGGGCCTGGTGGAGGGTGCCCTGCACTGCTGGGGGGTGGGGGTGATGGGAGACATGAGTGGGGGCATGGTGGAGGGTGCCCCCGGATGCTGGTGGGAGGGGGTGATGTGATACATGAGTTGGACATGAGTGGGGGCCTGGTGGAGGGTGCCCTGCACTGCTGGGGGGTGGGGGTGATGGGAGACATGAGTGGGGGCCTGGTGGAGGGTGCCCTGCACTGCTGGGGGGTGGGGGTGATGGGAGACATGAGTGGGGGCCTGGTGGAGGGTGCCCCTGGATGCTGGTGGGTGGGGGTGCAGGGGGACATGAGTGGGGGCCTGGCGGAGGGTGCCCCTGGATGCTGGGGGGTGGGGGTGATGGGAGACATGAGTGGGGGCCTGGTGGAGGGTGCCCCTGGATGCTGGTGGGTGGGGGTGATGGGACACATGAGTTGGACATGAGTGGGGGGCTGGTGGAGGGTGCCCTGCACTTCTGGGGGGTGGGGGTGATGGGAGACATGGGTGGGGGCCTGGTGGAGGGTGCCCCTGGATGCTTGTGGGTGGGGGTGCAGGGGGACACGAGTGGGTGCCTGGTGGAGGGTACCCTGCACTGCTTGGGGGTGGGGGTGATGGGAGACATGAGTGGGGGCATGGTGGAGGGTGCCCCCGGATGCTGGTGGGTGGGGGTGATGTGACACATGAGTTGGACATGAGTGGGGGCCTGGTGGAGGGTGCCCTGCACTGCTGGGGGGTGGGAGTGATGGGAGACATGAGTGGGGGTCTGGTGGAGGGTGCCCCTGGATGCTGGTGGGTTGGGGTGCAGGGGGACATGAGTGGGGGCCTGGTGGAGGGTGCCCCTGGATGCTGGGGGGTGGGGGTGTTGGGAGACATGAGTGGGGGCCTGGTGGAGGGTGCCCCTGGATGCTGGTGGGTGGGGGTGATGGGACACATGAGTTGGACAGGAGTGGGGGCCTGGTGGAGGGTGCCCCTGGATGCTTGTGGGTGGGGGTGCAGGGGGACATGAGTGGGGGACTGGTGGAGGGTGCCCTGCACTGCTGGGGGGTGGGGGTGATGGGAGACATGAGTGGGGGCCTGGTGGAGGGTGCCCCTGGATGCTGGTGGGTGGGGGTGCAGGGGGACATGAGTTGGACATGAGTGGGGGCCTGGTGGAGGCTGCCCCTGCACTGCTGGGGGGTGGGGGTGATGGGAGACATGAGTGGGGGCCTGGTGGAGGGTGCCCTGCACTGCTGAGGGGTGGGGGTGATGGGAGATATGAGTGGGGGCCTGGTGGAGGGTGCCCCTGGATGCTGGTGGGTGGGGGTGCAGGGGGACATGAGTGGGGGCCTGGTGGAGGGTGCCCCTGGATGCTGGGGGGTGGGGGTGATGGGAGACATGAGTGGGGGCCTGGTGGAGGGTGCCCCTGGATGCTGGTGGGTGGAGGTGATGGGACACATGAGTTGGACATGAGTGGGGGGCTTGTGGAGGGTCCCCTGCACTGCTGGGGGGTGGGGGTGATGGGAGACATGAGTGGGGGCCTGGTGGAGTGTGCCCCTGGATGCTTGTTGGTGGGGGTGCGGGGGGACATGAGTGGGGGCCTGGTGGAGGGTGCCCTGCACTGCTGGGGGGTGGGGGTGATGGGAGACATGAGTGGGGGCCTGGTGGAGGGTGCCCTGCAGTGCTGGGGGGTGGGGGTGCTGGGAGACATGTGTTGGTGATCAGTAGTGCAAGGTGACATGTGGGTTGGCTGGGGGCATGGCCATGGTGGATGGGTTGCCTGTGGGACATGAGCAGAGGTGCAGGTTAGTCCCCTGTGGTGTGGGCTGCCTGCAGGGGCCGGGGAGGGTGTAGAGGGAACACCTGGGAGGACCCACACGGCCAAATCACGTGTAGCATTCCCCGGCACCACCGAAATACACGTACCCTTCTGAAATTGCGTGTGAATCTTCCCGCGCACCTCGGAATACACGTACCCTGCTGAAATCGCGTGTGGGACTTCCCGAGCACCCAGAAGTACACGTACCCAGGCCAATTGCGTGTGGAACTTCCCACGCATCCCGAAAAAACACACGTACCCAGGCCAATCGTGTGTGGAACTTCCCGCGCACCCGAAGTACACGTACCCAGGCCAATCGCGTGTGGAACTTCCCGCGCATCCTGAAGTACACGTACCCAGGCCAATCGCATGTGGAACTTCCCGCGCACCCCGAAACACACGTACCCAGGCTAATCGCGTGTGGAACTTCTCGCGCACCCCGAAGTGCACGTACCCAGGCTAATCGCGTGTGGAACTTCCCGCGCACCCCGAAGTACACGTACCCAGGCCAATTGCGTGTGGAACTTCCCGTGCACCCCGAAACACACGTACCCAGGCTAATCGCGCGTGGAACTTCCTGCGCACCCCGAAGTACATGTACCAGGCCAATCGCGTGTGGAACTTCCCGCGCATCCAGAAACACACGCACACGCTATTTTTCACACAGCGGGTGTCCGTGTTTGTCGGTACCCCTTTGCACCTCATTTGTCCTAGAGGGCCACTGTATGGACCATTCATCATGGCTGTATATGGGTGCTTTTTGTTAGCGCACATTTTGGCACACATTTATTTCAGGCACAGTGACGCTACCGCCTGCTTTCTTGTTGCGTACTTGTTTGGCCCTGTGCGCGTCTTTCACCGTGCGCTGGTTTGCCCTATTCGATTCCATGAATACGGTTTGTAGGCGAGCATGTGGGCGTTCCGCGCACTTGCCTCCTGTACTTCCCCCGTGACGCCCATATTTTCACGCGTTGTTCCCCATTCCGAGTGTTACGCCCCGTGTTCCGCCTACTTTTGTGATGTGCACCGCGCTATGTGCGATTTAGAAGTGGCCATGGCGCACGCTGTTGGATGACATGTGCGCCGGCGTGAGCGGTGCACTTTTTCAGCGCACATCCAATGTTTTTCTCACGCATGGACTTCCATGAATCGATGTGCGCTGGTTTCCCTGCGATTTTCGCACTTGCACTGCGATTTTCGCACTTTCACTGCGAATCGCACGTTTTGGCACCTCTGCGCGGGAATTTTCGGCGCACATTAATTCCATGAATCGATCCCTTTGTGTTTTGGACTCATTGCTAAGAGGGACTCAAAAGACGGGTGGGCAGACTCTTTAGGTGATTTTTGTTGATTTTAGTGCAGCGTTTGATGGCGTGAACCGCTCAAGGTTGTGGTACAAGTTTTTACCATGGGGCTGCCCCTCATGGATTGTCAATATACTGAAAGGCCTTCATCAGAATACACAGGCACAGGTCCATTTGACTGAGGATGGGGACGTTACTGCCCCTGTTAAAATCTTTAAGAGAGTAAAGCACTTGCACCCCTATTGTATAACTTATAAATGACAGATTTGCCAGGTTGCCTGTTGCCAAATATTGGGTGTTACATAAAGAGAGGTGGGCAATCTATCCCTTGCATGCTCTATGCAGATGACATAGTCATGCTAAACCACACATATTGTGGAGCAAAGGCTATGTTCACCATTTTGAATAACTATGCAATTGAAAATGAGCTTAAAATCAATATAAGGAAGACGAAAATACTGTTTATTTCTAATAAAAAGGTGAAGTGACCCAGTTTCACCACCCCTCTGGGCAAGGTGGACTATG
Organism: Ambystoma mexicanum; assembly: GCF_040938575.1. Taxonomy (NCBI): domain Eukaryota; kingdom Metazoa; phylum Chordata; class Amphibia; order Caudata; family Ambystomatidae; genus Ambystoma; species Ambystoma mexicanum. Next base: position 705,833,046 of record NC_090930.1, on the reverse strand, counting down.
TTACGTATTGACATGAGCCATAACAAATCCTACAAGAATATAGTAGAAGTTAAGAGAATGAAGGGCTTACGGTTGACACAGCTGATCTCCAACTTTGTAAGAAAGACTGCAGGATTTTCATTGGAGTGGATCATAATATTGTATAAACAATGCTACTGTCTCATGGTACTGTACGGGCTGTAGGCTTTGGCAATGAGAGATTTGGCATGGCTGGAAGGAGCATTCTGAAATGGATACTGAGGCTGAGCTCCTCTATCCCAATGCCATATATTTGCTTGGAGTTGGGATTAGTCTTGCTCAAGGGCAAATTGCTGATCCGTCGAGCCCTATTGCAGTTGAGAATACATTCTAATCCGAAATGTCAGTTTCTTGCCTTATGGGCAAAGTGCAATAACTTGCATCAAGGGAGTAGTTATGTTATGTTATGTTAGGTAAATTTATTACGCGCACATTCACCCAAGGACATTTTTGGCACGAGGAGAAACACAACAAGGCTACAGCCAGTAAACAGTTTAGCAAAAGAGAGTAGTTTTAAATAAGCAGCGGAAGTCCAGATGGTTCTCAGTTGATTTAAGTTTAAACCGGAGACTGTTCCAAAGCTTACCGGCTGCAACAGCGAAGGCCGGGCCACCAACTCTCTGAAGGCGGAACCTGGGGACTATAATCAGGTGATCAACACCAGAGCGAAGAGTCCGGTGGGGAATATAGGGCTGGAACATATCCCGAAGGAATTCAGGTCCAACCTGATTGTAGGCCTGGTGAACTAGATGTAGAGATTTAAAAACTATCCGCTGTAGCACTGGAATCCAGTGTAAGCGATGCAGCACCGGACTGATGTGAGAACCATACCGGGTTGCAGTAGCATCCCAAGCATCTAGGTTCTGTAGCAATTGCAACCGATGGATGATTCCAACTGGCTGGGCCAAATAAAGGGCGTTGCAATAGTCAATCCTACTGGAGATGAGAGCAGCCACCACTAACGGATGAAGCAAGGATGGGAGAAAGGGTAGAATATTACGGAGTACCCGCAGCAAGAAATGTCCAGACTGACATACTGCCCTCACCTTTGAGGCCATAGAAAGTGAGGCAGACAGATAAACCCCTAGGTTCTTCACCACCGTCACCAGAGTGGGAAATACACCCAGTTAGGTAGGCTAGAAGGAAGAGGACCAAGAGTCTGATGCAAAGGAGGTTCCCACTACCAGGACCTCAGTCTTATCCCTGTTAAGCTTGAGCCAACTGGAGCTCATTCAGTCACCCATGGCTGATAGGCAGTCATACAGGCGAGACGGCACTCCATCCCGGTCAAGATCTAATCGGACCAGGATTTGCATGTCGTCCGCATAAGAATAACACTGAAAGCCATGGGAGCGGATAAGAGCTACCAGGGAGCAAACGTAGATGTTGAATAACATCGGGAACAAGGCAGAGCCTTGGGGGACCCCACAGGAAAGAGAATGAGAAGGAGAACGAAAAGGAGGCAAAGATACAGACCGGTCACGACCGGTCAGGAAAGGAGTGAACCAAGCCAGTACGGGACTAGAAATTCCAAGGGAGGCCATTCGAGAGAGTAGGAGGGGGTGGTCAACAGTGTCAAAGGCTGCTGATCAAGCAAAATCAGGGCCCCTACCCCACCACTATCATCAAGCTTGGTGAGATCATACATAACTGAAACTAGGACGCTCTCTGTACACCTTCTGGGACGAACACCAGACTGAAAGGTGTCAAGCATCACAGAAGACTACTGAAAGGAAGACAGAAGGGTAGAAATTAGAGCTATAAGACGTTTTATAAAGAAAGGAAGTAGGGAAACTGGATGAAAATTTGAAAAAAATAGATGGATCCAAATATGGTTTCTTTATGAGAGGGACCACAGTGGCCTGTTTCAATTCACTAGGAATAGAACCTAGGATACAGGAAATATTCACAGCCTATGTCACGAAAGGAATGATCATAGGCAAAGGATCCTTTAGAATAGAGGGCTGCCGATTTAAGACAAGAAATGGCAGTCAAGACAGCCTTGTCTGTAAACACTGGAAAGGAAACTCAGCTGGTGGTTACAGGCGGGTTAATGTCAATGACCTTCGCCCTAGTACTAGGATGAGAAGATTCAATATTATCATGAATGTTAGTGATTTTAGAGTGAACAAAATCAGCTAGCATGTCACAGTGAGACTGAGATGACAGGACAGTAGGAAGAAAACAGGCAGTGGAAGAGAATGTTTTAACAACAGAAAATAGCTCCTTTGACTGATGCAGCTTCAATGCTCTGTGTAAAAAAAGACTGCTTGGCTATTTTAATTGACAGGTGATACTTCCTAGATAGGGAGACAAGCATAGCTTTGTCAGAGGGGCTATAAGAAGAGCACCATTTACGCTCAGCTTGGCGAACACTAAGTTTGGCTGCTTTCAATTTCAATTCAACAGAAAACCAAGGTTGGGAGGGCCGACAGCGGACACTAGTAAGCTTAAGGAGCACACCTTGATCGACAGCATTCAACAATGCTTGAGACAAAATGGAAACGTTAATTGGGCTGCTATTGGGGCAATTATCAGTTACGCAAAGCAGATCAGGACCGTCATTGCAGAGTAGATCATATATGTGGCTAGAATGCTCCACCGTTGAACGAGAATTAAGTAGCTTAACTCTTAAAAAAGATGTAGATGCGACCTGAGCCAACCTTGTAGCAGGGGGAGACATAACAAATCCAACGGAAAATACTGTGTTTGCAGGTGTCAGCTGTAGAGGTCCAAGACGTGTATAGTGGCATTCATGAAGAGCTAAGCCCTCAGGCCTGTCCGAGTCCCGGACGGGCCCAGACAGACTTAACTTTGGCGCAACTTTGGGGCGCTGAAGGCAAACCCACTGCGCATGACCGCTGCGCTGTCTGCGCATGATGCAATTTGGGCGATACATGGCTTACCCAGGCCACTCCCAACTCAGGGAGCAGTGAGGATAGGTTTGAGAAGCTAGCAGCTAAACTCTACAGTAATATGGGATGGAGTCCTGATTTCCTAAGGGGAACTAACTACGACACATTAAAGCGTATTTTCAAAGGTAAAGTGAAAGAGTGGGATTAGATTAATAACTACAACCACCGGGCAGCCTTACGCAGATTCTACTATGTTTCAGGAGTTTTATTCACCTACCTTCAACCGCAGAATTATTTGAGGCAGTGCCCTAAAATCTCAGTATTGTACTTTCAACTAAGGCTGGGCATTAATCAGCTGCCCGTATTGGTCTCCATTGGTGCCCAACGGGGCACTCCTTTTAAGGACAGATGCGGCTGCATCTGTAAAAATCCTGGCAAATTAGAGACCGCTAAACATCTTTTGATGGAATGTGCTGCCTTGGGTGTAGAATGTATGACTATCAAGGGTAGCATGGTCCACTCTTACGACTCCATAATGGATGATGCCTTCTGGAATTATTGTCTGAACACAGAGAACCAAAGTGTCCATATTGCCATGTATTGCTTGTGGGACGCTATTAAAAGGCGATTACCTCAGGTAAGGCGAGTTATAGGGAATTAGTAAACTGTTAACATATGCGGCGGATGGATTCTGTGAAGATTGAGTATTTTAGCTACATTTTTAGACATGTTTTATAAAGTGTTTCATAACGTATTTTATAATGTATTTTATAAGATGCTATTTGTGAAATATTATGATGTTTATGTGGAAATAATGTGTACATTTGTAAAGTTCTTTTGGAACTCAACAGACAAATAAATAATAATAATAATAATAATAAATGAACAACAGAGCTGCCCATTTACTCTATAAATTACCTAAAACCTAAAACACAACTATAGCAACTCACTCAACATGGATCTCAAGTTTAATCTCACATTGCACGTGTGTAGAAGTGTGTCTGTGTGCGTCTGCCTGTGCATGAGACTGTTTATGATGCGAGACTGCTGACACAAGTTCTTACATCTGTGTTTCTGATGGTGGTGCTGAGCTGCAATGCACCTATATTTTTAATGCTTAACACCCAGACATGCCAGCCAGGTGTTGTGTTTGTGTGAGTAGGTGGGGGTAATCTGGGAAGTGATGACACTACCTGTCATGTAGTGTGGTTTGATCGGGTAGTGAGAAATTGCATGGAGGAATTTTCTGGAGGTAGTGTGAATTGCACAGCATTCTTTAGACCAGTCGCGGATTACAAAATAGGCAAAGTAGGCACCGGTCTAGGGGCCGCACTCCTTTTTGGGGGCCCCGCGACAACGGATCAAAATAATATTGATTTGACCTTGAAGTAAAATTACAATCAAGCGTTCTTAAATTGTTTCCAAAAGATAGAAAAAAAAGTATCAACTCAAAGAAACGAAAACTTGATATTAAAGATTTTGTAGAGAAAATACTGTATTAATGTAATGTACCCATTAACAACTTAAAGTACATAAACCAGATACATCAGATTCACATAACAGTTTGTCTCTCAAAAGCTCATCTTCTGGCAACTGTCACTTCTGGTGCAACCTATGTACGTGTAATGTACAGTAGTGATGGTTGTCTCCATCTGGCGGCCGACTTGCACGCTACTTAGTTCAATTGTATCCCACTAGAACGCTGCACACGAGCACAAACCCTCCAGAAACAAAGCTTTCTGTGTGTTGGTGTGTCACTTGAGTTCCCGTTGACTCAAGTCCCTAGTAATATATTTGCGATTAGAAGCATAGACGTCTGCATTACTGTAAGTCAGCTTTTCTGAGTTATAATGAAGCTTGATTAACTTCACCATCTAATTTAATAGAACAAATCTTGTTCACGTACTTTTAGCCATTTTTGGCTGAGACTTAAGAATTCTTTCATTTTCTTGAACAAAGTGTAAATATTATTTGTCATTCTTTTGTAGACCCATAATGTCGGCACCCAAATTAAAGTAATGGCTTAGGGTCCTCCACCGGCACTGGTTGAGACTTACATCATAATTTTACATTGTCAATCTAGACATCAGCATTAGGCCTCATTTTACTGGGGCAACACTGACCTCATTTTCAGGCCGGTCTTGCAGAAACCAGCATGAGAAAGGCATGGCATTGCAGGAACACTGTTGAATCCTGGATGACTATATACCTTACTTAGGCACATTGGCATGGCACTATTGAAATAGGAATGCCATGGAGATTATTTGTACAAAATGGGCAGTATGAAAATGTCATCAGATTTAGTGTAATGTCCCATCTCTTCTACCAAATTTCTCATCTATTTCATGTGTTGGCCTATGCCTGTGTCTAAATGGCTTGTTGCATCCTTTTCCTCTGAAATGTTCCATAAAACATATCATTTCAACCTAGTATTTTATAAAGTTTCTCCTAGACAAACCTTTGCAGATCCTACTGGGTCCGCATAAGGCTCATATGGACCAACCCGGGTTATGCTCCAACACCATAGAAATTCAAAAGCCACCACTGGCGAACATGTATTCAAGAGCTACATGGAACATTCATTTCCTCACTTGAGAAATTGGGTTTTCTTTTTGAGCATGAATATTGGTTTTGATTCTATGTCTCTTCCTGGGAGATAAGAACTGCCTACCACAAAAAGTGTGCTCTCCTTCCCTTTTAACTACTTGGATATTTGCAAGTTTTATCTGAATGTCAAGGGGTCATGTTCCCTGGTACTAAGTACAGCGGAATGTGCTCGGAGGCCTACAGACGTCTATGTGATCACAAAAGGTTATGCATATTAGTAATGCTGCGCCAATTAGTGCAATGACATCTATAATTCACAGAAGTGTATTTACATAGCGGTGCAAATTATTGAATACATGGATTCATTATTGCAGCTGTGAGCCATGTGCAGCTCAGAATGCTGAGAATTATACAGTCCCTCTTAGCCTCCGGTGACCTTGAAGCAGTATCTGTCCATGGATCTATTCTATTTAATGTCTTTCTACAGCAAGAACCTCTGGCATCGACACACAAAACTCGACCCCTTTGTCCGCAGGTAGAGCAACACGATATGGTCAAACAAGTCACAGGGCTTTAGTACTGGATGAGAAATCATGTTCCCTACGGGTTCTTCACTGCAACTGAACATAGCGAGCAATTGAAAAGAAGAGCTTTAAAACCCATTATTCTTTAATGCTATTAGCTAACCAGGAGAGATTTCCGTGTATCAAACAGTTTTTCGAATGAATAAAGCAGGTGCCTCATACCAAAACAAGATATTAAAGTAGATCCCTCTCTGGTGAAATGTCTCCCTTGTAGAGTCTCATTCACCCAGGATTCAGATACTGGACATGTTTCCGTTCACACCTCATGCACTGTGCACTGCTTGACTCAGTAAAACTACACATTTCAGTAAAATACCTGCAATATTTTCAAATTAATGCTGGTGTGTGGAAAATCTATATTCCCACGTGATGTTCCACTTGCATTCTTTTAATTGTGGGGTGGTTGTCCTACTCAGGTCCTTCTCAAATGTGTCTGTAGGTGAGACGTATGAAGCCGTCTTTGGGATTCAATAATGAAGGTTTTAAGAGGCATTTAAACTGGAGACCAAAGTACAATTATACATGTAGGTGATCTGTCCCCTGGAATGAAGGGGCACGTTGTGGGCATCTTTTGAGTCTTCACCTAGAGTATCTGCTCTGAGCTTATGGGTTTGACCAAGGTTATACTTAATGTGGTAGAAGGTACTTTTGTTTTGAAACATATTTAAATTATGCTGGTTTCTGATTGTTCTGTTTGCAAGTTCATATGGCTCCAAGAGGTCCAAACAGTCTTGAAAAATTAGATTACAGATGCAGAGTTGTCATCGTGTTCTTAACATGTACTATCCTTAACACTTTATCCCCACAACTAAAGGGAGGCATGGCTTAAGGAAGTATAATGCAGCCTGTGTTGGGGTGGAAATATGTTGGCTCAGGGTTTGGAACCTCTCGTTGGCATATGTTAGTAATAGAAACGCTGAATCAATCCAGTGGCCCCTAAAGAGAGAGGAGAGGGGATATACCCGTGTATCCGAGGATCCTTCATGTGCCCAGGCTGGTTCAGGTAGTACCGTCTGTTTTAGGCTTACCAGACCGTGTTTGCATGATGGATGACAAGTATAGGGACTGCAGCTTAGCAGCTGTTCTCCAGTGTCTCCTTGGACTATCACATCACAGTTTATATTTAGCCTGCATTCCCTGCCCTACAGTTCATCATGAACCATGCACTCCTCTGCATTGTCTCTTCTCTACTAAGTCACCTTGTACAATTCGACATATACTTTGGCTCCCAACGATATGGCACATGCCATCTTGACCACAATTATGTGGTAGGCGAGCAACAAAGCTTCTTAAAAGGTCTGCCACTGTAATTCTCCTGATTTGTTCCTGGCCCATTCCTTCTCCTCCCCCAAATTATCTGCTGGCATCCTTTGATAGCACAGGGTCTGCTTCTCTCATTGGTGCTGCAGCGCCCTACATGTGGAGGGCTTTGATGAAAGCTAAAGTGACAGAACCTACTATCTCTACTTTCCATCAAATGCTTTCAAAACCATATTACTAAAAGAAGAAATGAAAACGATGACGAAAGCAAGATGATAACATAATGTTAGGATTTTCTGTGATAGGGTTAGTGAGTGGCATGAGCATCAGTTGCAGCTAATTTAGATGGTGCATACCTATACTCTATGGAACTCTTCATCAAACATCACTAAAGCATTAGTACAAAGTTATGCCTTAGACATGTTCCCACATGACATTAAGTGCTATTGCTGAGAAGTATATTCGTGAAAACAGGCATTGCAAAAGTGATATGTTAATGCATTTTTTTAGATCCCAAGGAGATTTTAGTTCATACTTGAATGCCAATCATCGAGTGATATCTTTTTAAAAAACACATAACTTTTAAATATTAGACTGTAACATTCGCCTAAAGACACAAGAAAGGATTGTTTGAGTTTATGCATTTTAGCATCACCATGTGCAGCAAATATTGCTAAGGAGAAAATAGGTGCAAATATGAAGATAAAAAGACTAAAACTGCTACAATACACACACCAGCCCTGCTTACATATTCCTAAATGTTGAGTGGTCAATCTTGTCAGAATGTATGCATATACAATTATATAGTGTGAACGCTAGCTGGCAAACAATAGAACGCTTTTCAAGAGAGGCGAGCAAGAACACGTAGAGTGGATGGGTTGGGTAGAGCCAGAGGGGAACGTTAAAGCTCGAAAGAAACGTGTTTGTTGTCGGTCAGCGAGGTAGTATCGAAAAGACTCAAATTTTCGACATGCACATCATCATAAAGGTCACAGTACAATTCGCACCATTGGCCAATCAGGTGGCTGGAACAGCGGGCGAGAAAACACATTCCCTGCTTGCTGTTCCAGTCAGCGGAGGCCGTTCCCCAGGTGGCACTATCTTTTTTTAATGTTTTGTTTTTTTCCAAACCCCCCAAACCAAAGAAAACCTCTACTCCACACTTACCTGAAGGACCAGAGCTTTGTGCTACGGTTCGCCACACTTACAGCTCGGGCGGCCACCATAGAAAAGGAAAAGGGACGGTCCCTTTTCCCTAGGACAGCAGCCATCATTTTTTCATTTTTTTCCCCTTGACAGATTGCTTGCAGAAGCAGCACGAATCTCCCGAGGGGAAAAAAGGAAAGTCATTTGCACACCAGATGAACGCTTGGGTGCGAATGACTTTCACGGCCCGGCCTGGGGGGACAGACATGACCGATAATGGCCCATAGCCCTCGGTGAGGCCCTCGCTTCACTCGGGCCTACCATGGCTCAGATTGGTGGGCCATTACCAGCCATGTCGTCCCCCTGCCGAGGCCTAAAAGTCACATCACGGAACCAGTCATTGAATGAGTTTACCTTGTTGAAAGGCCCAAAGCTGCACTTGTGTAGGCACCAGATTATCAGTAGAAACTGTTCTACAGCATATTGGATATCCAAATTTACAGTTCATGGGTGCAAACCAATAGCTACTCTTTAATCTGATGTCTTACAAGTATTAAGAATTGACTTAAACCATTGTTTCTGCTGCATGAAATGATGCACAGGTTATTCTTGTGTAGTGGATTTTGTTTTGGACACCTACAATGGGAATATACATGTTTCGGGTATAAATGTGTATTATTCTAGATTTGTCATCAGGATTAATTTAACAACGGCTCCCCAGTCAGGCCAGTAGTAGCTTTAGAACGTTCTCACTCGAGAACCAAACACCACATTTCATTTTTTCACTCATGCTTGGCTATCGGAATGCCCTTTACTCGGGACCCCTAAGTTTCTTCTTTCCAAACTTGTGATGATTCAGAATGCGGCATAGTGATATCTGTAAAGAAGATTTCATTATGCCTCATCTGACATTCCCGCCCTTTCTTATCCAACGATCATAAGGATGAAATGTGGGGTCGTGCCTATAGTGCCTTGGGCTTCTGCCTCATTTTGAGAAAGATGTTGAAATATACTATAACGTTGCACTCTTATTCTTAGTGTCTCTTGAGAATTGCCCTTATTTAAAGACATCAAGAAGGCGGTCATCCTTTCTTGTTTCTGGTCCATGTGACCTGAAATTCTCACTCCCTGCACCTGGGGTATAATGAAACTTCGGGAAGCTTCTAAAACCTTTCCTAGTCCCAGTCTAGTATTCAACTGTTTCAGTTAATTTGAGTCAGGTTTCATCACAAATGAAACAAGCATTGACAAAGCCAACAGTGTTGGCTTTTGTATAGGCATGGTGACAGGCATTCGCCTAGAATTGCCATAGTAATACTAAATGGCCATAACACGGCAGCAGCTGGAAATCAGGCCATTTCCTGGGCGTATGATAGCAGTGTCTAGTGAAGGCCTAACTTATAGACAAGCAGAACTGTTGGCTTTGTCAATGCTTTTTATTTAATAGGACTTTAGTTTAAGGTACAAAAAAAGGGAGCAGGTGGCCCTCTCTAGAAAGAACATGGCATGATAACATGTTCGGTGGTTTTTTCCCACTTTGAGAGTCTGCAGCCATTGCTTTCTGCTCACTGTACTTTTCACAAAGGAGGAATATCCATTTGCTTATCAGTCTTTGTCCCACCCGCAAGGGAGGTCCAGCACCAAATCCAAACCTCCTTTGAATAAGAGTACCAGCAGCAACCCCAGACACATGTTTCAGCCTTGTTGGGTCTCATCAGTGAGGTGGGGCTGTGCCTCTATGAGCACAGTAAGCAAGCGGTCAACGTCAGGGTTCCCCCACATAACTTAGGGTGACCAACACCAAGTTTCTTGCAAAAATACAAACAATGTAACAGGTGCCCCTCTCCAGAAAGAACATGGCATGATAAACTGTTCTGTGTTTTTTTTCTCTCACTTTAAGTGTCCGCAGCCATCACGTTTTGCTCACTGTACCTTTCACAAAGGATGAATTCCATTTGCATATCAGACTTTGTCCCACCCACAAGGGCAGTCCAGCACCAAATCCAAATCTCCTTTGAACAAGAGTACCAACAGCAACCCCAGACACGTGTTTCAGCCTTATTGGGCCTCATCAGTGAGGTGGGGCTGTGCCTCTATGAGCACAGTGAGCAAGGGGTCCACATCTGGGTTCCCACAGGTAACTTAGGGTGACCAACCCCAAGTTCCTTGCAAAAATACTAAAAAGGTAGCAGGCTCCTGGTTTTAGAAATAAGATGGTATGATAACCTGTTCTGTGTTTTAATTTAGGACTTTTATCTGGTGAAATCGCCACCAATGTCTGTTAAATCTTTTCCCGAGAATTATAATTTCAGGGTTAAATTTGCATTGTTGCTTTTTTTGAAGCATGGATATTTAACGCATAAATGATGGATCCGTTGTTGTCACCTGGCACTCTATTGAGTCCACTGCATGCTTGGTTTTCGGTGTGTACTGGAAGTGCATTTAACACATCTGAAAACACAATGGCCCTCATTACAAGTCAGGCGTTAAGGGTTTAACGGCGCCGTCGGCGCCGTTAACCCTTAAAACCTGATTCACACTTTAACGCCTGCTTTTTGCAGGCGTTAAAGTCCAAGGCGCTAAGCGACCTTGGTGCTAATTACGGCACCGTAATTTACGGTGCCGTAATTAGCGCCTTCCCCATCCCCATTAATGCCCTATGGGGCAAAAATGGGAATGGGGAAGGGCAAATGGTGAATGGGGAATTACCGCCCCACTCACCTTGGAATGGGGCGGTAATTCCGCCATCCACCATGCCGGACTCCGGCATGGACCATGGTGCTAATAGCACCATGGTCCAGCGCCGGAGTCGTAATGAGGCCCAATGGGCCTCATTACGACCCTGGCGCTAATGGTTTAACGGCGCCGTAAAGAGCGTCGGCGCCGTTAAACCATTAGCGCCTGATTACAAGGTCCCTTAGCGGGTTGGATGCTTTAACGCCTGCTTTTTGCAGGCGTTAAAATCCAACCTGCTAAGGGACCTTGGAGCTAATTACGGCAACCGTAATTTACGGTGCCATAATTAGCGCCTTCCCCATCCCCATTATGCCCTATGGGGCAAAATGGGAATGGGGAAGGGCACATGGTGAATGGGGAATTACCGCCCCCGCCAACCTTGTGATGGGGCGGTAATTCCGCCATCCACCATGCCGGAGACCGGCATGGAACATGGTGCTAATAGCACCATGGTCCAGCGCCTGGGTCGTAATGAGGCCCAATGTCCAAGATATTCACTTAGCCCTAATGGGGTCCCTCAGATTCTAACTAGGCTAAATGCCTGGAATTGTTTCATGGGCTGTTAATATATCTGCACGTGCTTCTGTGTCAAGGCTGCAACACTTGTGTCTTATTTGTGTCATATGCACTGCTAAGCGTACATACTAACCAAGTCATACACATTTTCAAGAGATTCCTTATCAAACCGAAGCTTACATCTTTTAACAATTAGAAGGGGCTTACAGGTGCGCATGTCTTGAGGATATTATATTTGGTGGTACAGTAGTCAAAGCAAACCTGACACATAATTGCCTTGTCCTCTTTCTCAATTACAAACTGGACCTGGGATTGTCACTGCTATCAATCCAATTACGGCTCCATCTTTTGCTGATAACTTTTGAAAATGTTCCTTTCAGAGAGAGCCTGCCCAGTACCTTCGGGACACATCTGTGATGAATTACTGATTATGCTATGCATTCCTATTTATGAAAAGAAGAAGTGCTTAACACGAGTTCATCACTAGAATTGTGCTGACTGCATTCCTTTACAAGTACATTATGCCATTTTAAATAGCTTGTAAAAATCTGTTGCTTAATGTCTCTGTCAATCAATAGGATTGGATCAATAGCACCACAGCAAAATGAATGATTTATTTTGGCTGCGCATGGAGTCCATAAATCCTTCTTATTGATTTTACAGTAATAGAACAAGATAACAAGAAAACAATGTACAGGTAATTTCCTGCAGCATGCTGATATGGACGTAAAACAAGCATTGGCGAAGCCAACATATGTGGCTTTTGTTACAGGCTGCCTCCCCAGACACAATGGGCCTCATTACGACCCAGGCGGTAAGTTACCGCCTGGGCCGTGACTTTACCACCATGGCGTAAACTACGTTTACGCCATGGTGGTTGGCGGACTTACCGCCCCATTCTGACCTTGGCGGGGCGGTAAGTCCCCAATCCCCATTTACCCTTCCCCATTCCCATTTTTGCCCCATAGGGCATAATGGGAGTGGGGAAGGCGTTAATTACGCCACCGTAAATTACGGTGGCGTAATTAACTCCATGGTCCCTTAGCGCCATGGATTTTAACACCTGCTAAAAGCAGGTGTTAAGTCCGCCATGGCGCTAAGGGACCTCGTACTCAGGCGGTAAGGGTCGGCGCTGTTTACGCCGCCGTAAAACCCTTACCGCCTGGGTCGTAATGAGGCCCAATGAACAAAAAGCTAATTGTGACGCATTGACTTCTGCTCTGCAAGTGTATAAGGATGTGTAGAGACTAAGGGCCCAATTAATGGAATTATTTGTGTGGAAAATGGGGGTGTGCACACCATTCTGCATGAGAAACCCTGTTTGCCGACTATGCTGAACTGTTTCATACTATGCAGGGACTCTGTGCAGGCTTGGCACGCCTCTGCGAAAAAAGTTGAGTGCTTTGCGCGAGACACCACGCAGAGCGTGGGAGAGGCCTTCACAGAGGGCAGAGTAGGGGACAGAACTAGGAAAATGAGGAAGAACAAGGGAAAAAGTGGGCGTTACGAAGGAGGACCACAGGTAGTCCATAGCACACCCACAAATGTGCATGAGAAAGCGTATTCATGGATGCGACCGTGCAACCTCTCGCCTGTGAAATGCCCACACAAATTGCTTGATTTCCCCGCCACCCGAAGGCAGGCGTAGACACTTGCGAATAGGAATCGCAGCACAGAGGTGGGTCTGCATGTCAGATTTAGTGGTGCGTGTACGCAGAGAGGGATCCGATCGGACTTAGGGGTGCGCATACACAATGTGATCTGATGCAGAAACGGTTTACAGGGGTTCACATGCAGATTTTCCAGGTTTTATCCGAGTTACGATAAACCGTACGCATGTTGTTGGGATGTCGTCACAGGGTCCCCGAGATGCAGGCCCGATTGCAGGGGAGCCCACACACTGAAGGGTGCATGTAATTGCTGCTGGGGGAGCACTCAAAGGTAGCACTTCTGGCTGTTTTTGCTTTGCATGGGGGCGTGTCAGGAGCATTCCGTTTGCAACTTACATATATGGTTCGTTTGTATAGAAAAGTCCATGAATATGCGGGGCGTGCATATTTTCTTCTGTGCACAGGCTCACGCAGTCTCGTTCTGAGCATGCAGCCTTTGTGGAATAAATGCACACTTTTCCATGAATCGGGCCCTACTCCAACCTCACACTTCCACAGACCAATAGCCAACACAATCATAAATGTGAAACAGGCACAGTTAAAGGATATTCCTCTTTTGCCTTTTGTGGTGAGGTGGGCTGAGGGAAGTCATTTTCTCAAGGGGTGTGTGAATGTGATTCAGTAGCGACCCAAATAGTGATGTATAGCACTCCAAAATAAAGGAATGTCCAATCAAGGTTCTATAAAAATATATACTATAATCAAGCCTAACATATGCAATAATAACTAAATATGAAACACTACAAAATGCCCATGCCAGAGGAAAGAACACATAATCAGCAAAGATTGAAAGATGCAGCACTCTGGGTAATGAATAAGGGGTGAGAGGCAAGTGAAAACCACAATGTGTTCCAAAATGATTTACTCTTGGGTGCAAAAAGGCAAAAAATGGGTGTTAGCAGTTAATAACCTTTTAGCGGGTCTTGGTTGTTTGACATCAACAAACCAGTCATTTCTGAAATTGTGCGAGCAGTTCAAGCCGTGATGCAGCAAGTTGTGTTAATCCAAGCAGTGAGATGACTGGGGTGAATCTGGTGGCTCAGAGAAGTTTTGATGGCAGTGTTGGAGAGATGCAGGTTGGTGTGTTTGCTAGGATCAGTTCAAGGCACATTGAGTCATGTTGCAACCTCTGGGTATGGTTGTTGAGTGCTACTCCTGTGGTTCGAAGTTTGCGGTTCTGTGAAGTGGAAATTTGACGATGAGCCGGGTTGAGCCTTTTGTGTAACTGCTGGTTCGAGTTGGCGAATGACACTCCAGCGGTTCAAGTCGGGGTCAGTTGATAAGCAGTAGATTTCAGCCGATCATTTGACAGACTCTGTGATGCACAATGCAGAATCGAGCTGCTCTGAGATGCAAGCACTCTGGTACGCAGTGTTCAGTTGCATACCAAAAGCAGCATTGGTGGGTCCTTTGGCAACAAACCCAGTTCAGAGACAATTCAACTGGTTTAATGTGATGAAAGCAGGGGTCTTGGCTGTTTTAGCTGTCAGGATGTTGTGAGTCCCAATCGAGGAGTTCAAGGATAAGTATAGTCCTTGTGCTCAGGCTCCAACACACATGGGGGCTGGCACACACTGCAAGGGTCATTCAAGCCTGTTGGAGCTGGCAGAGAGGCAGGACTTGTCACAACAGCAGTTCGCCCCCCACTTGTCCCTGGGGATGTTAGAGGACAGAGCTTCTCCTGCCTAATACATTCAGTCCTCCCTTTCCTGGCAAAGGATGTTGGAAAGATCCACTCTCGCAAAAGAAGTTCAATTAATTTGTTCTTATCTGTTTGATGAAAAGTGATTAAAAGAAGGAGTGAGAGACCCCTTATTTTAAAGGCGTACCACATCCAATAGATATTGGCTATAACATTAGCTTTGGCTGCCTCTGTGCGGCACTTAAGTGTTATCGTGGAGTCAAAACTAAAACGCTTTCCAAACTAACCAAAATGCAACTCAGTGATAAGGACAACAAGGCTGAAACATCTATGGGGTTGCCTGTGTTTCCATGCAGAATGGGCATGGCATAGCTGTTGGGACTGGGCTGCTCCGCTTTGTGGCAGGACCAACACAGATTTGCATATGGCTGGTCTAGTACAGATGGGGTGAAAACAATGGTGTGACAGGTTGCTTTGAGCAAAGCCAATGATTAAGGTTATTTTGTACCTTCCACCTTTCATATTATTTGGCTATAGTCAAAAACTATACCCAGCAATAAAAATTGCTAGGATTTGTACCTTTTTTGGACTGTTTTGAACATCTTCATTTTATTTTTCTAATCAATCCCCTTTATTTTCATTTTTCTAAGAAATACATTTTTAACTATTATTTTTGATGCCGCCTGTCACTAGGTGTCCCATTGCATGTGGAACATGTGTTCTTATGTTAGATGCCTCATGAGGGTGCACACTTCCTTTGTCTTACTCTTACTAGCTAAATGGCACAACCAGTTTAAAAACACATAGTGACAATATAATTTATTTTCAAAGCTTGCACCTGTCATCGCTCAGCGGGTTGAGCGCTCGCTGTTGCGATCTGAGCGTGATCTGCAGGTTGCAGGTTTGAATCCCGGCAAGGCCAACTCAGACTTTCATCCTTCCAAGGTAGAAAAATGAGTACCAATTTCGGTTGGGTGATATTGTAGGTAAAATATGTGCTCTGTAAAGCACTTTGGATTAAGGTGCTATATAAATAACACATCATTATCACATCATTTACTAAGTAAATGTGCCTCAATTCCCACTATATGGATGCATAGCTCTCAACATTTCCTGTGCCCAGGGCGGGTGAAAACAGACAATTGTGTTGGTGCAGGTCAGAGCAGAATGAAGTGCATGGGTGTTTCAGGGTGCTTGTAGGGAGAGTGAAGTGATTACATGGCCGTGATTACACGGCAGGTGACACTCCCAAACGTGTGTGGGTTTAGAGGTATGTGGGGGTCTCACTACCGTTTGTCTTCTTCACTTCGGTGTAGTCTCACTATCGGCGATCTTCCCTCTAAAAACGTTACCTTTGGATCTAAACCCATGATAGGTTGCTTATGTGGAATGACAGACCATGAGATTTCTCTCTTGAATGCTCAATGTTTAGGGCATGTTTGTCGGTTGTACTGACAATCTACACAGAGGCCCAAAACATAGCGTCCCCTCAAAAAAGTGAAGCTCCATTTTATTATGAATAGCTCTGACTGTGTTTTTTCACTGTGCTCTGCTGAGAATTGCCCTGATAGCACAAAGAGTCATTGCCAGTGTCATTGGGCTTTAGCTGTCATGTGTGATTTTACATGCTCCAGTAGTGACATCACACACCTTATTTAGCAGTGATATGCTCAGGTGTAAACGACTTGTACATGTCCAACCTCATGACTCTGGTCAATGCATCCTCCATCCTGCCTTTTCCAGACAAGACTCTGCAGCAAGCTGTTTTAAGCTGTTAATTTAGGAAAGGGCATTGATTGTGTCTTGCTACTGATCACAAAAGCTTCTTCAGACTAAAGCCTCAAACCAGGATGCCCAGACCTTAGTAAAAGTTTGCCACAGATTCATAACTATTGCCCAGACTGGGTCAAATACCATCACCTAGAGAATCACCCAAGCCCAAGTGGCACAAATCAAACATCGTAATCTAGACTGAACTAACCAAATGAAACTGAAATGTGAGCTAAACCAGATGATAATGAAGAAATGTCTTCATGCCATGGGGGTCCCAACTGATCTTAGCAGAGGAAAATGTATTCCTTTGGTTTCAAGGATAATATATAACTGAACCAGAAACATGGCTTTCACAGAAGTTGTGACGAATCATCGTCTGGGACGCCAGTGGTCCAGGGGTGAACATCGGTTTCTAAACTATCAATCAGCACCACACCTCTAGTGCACCATAAGGGATCCGAACAGATTGGAAACATAAGCAAATTATAAACCTCCTTGTCCAATTGTGGTAATGTGGACGAAACGACAGGCTTATCTCCGAAAAGGTAATGGATCGTTGGTTAGGTGCAACACAGCGAAAATACAATTATTACCCAAAGATAAATGGACTGTCCAGTCAAGGTTGTATACAAAATAACTACATTATTTATATCACAATAGACAGTTCTAGCAACACTACGAAATACAACCCACCCTGTAAGGGAATGCAGAGGACAGATAGTTTCAAAGAACGAAAAGGGGTGCACTCTGGGTTCTGATAGGAGGGTAGTCGGTATGGTTAATAACCACAACAATTTATGGTCTCTTTGCTTCATTACAAAGGGAACAATGGGTCTTTAAATGTCTCTAGGAACCTTCTGGAAAGGGCGATTGGGGAGAGAACCACAACATAGCTTTGGATATAGATGTTGTTGGTGCTCAACTGGGTTGAGTCATCTTCAGGGTGCTTTGCAGGCTTCTGTGACAGAGTTCAAGATGGGAGTCTGCTGCGAGTATCAGGCGGCAAGACGGTTAGTTGAGCAAAGCTGGACATACAGCTGCAGGCTGGCCTTCACAGTGGCTCGAGATCAGGAATTGTTGCCTCATTGCTGATTGGCAGTTCTGAAACTCTGAATGAGACATTGCAGATGTTTTTTAAGTGACTGCGGCTTGACAGCGGTCAGCGTTGCAGTCGGTTGCAGCTCGAGGAACTACACTAGCTCAAAAAGTTACTTTAAGGTGTATGTCGGTTGATGCTCACCAAGGCACTACTCCCAGCTTCTTCAATAGTCTTGTGTCATCCTTTAATGTGGCTAGCCCACAGCTGTGGAGTCCTTGGTTGTAGGTTCAGAGACCTTCTGGCATTTCCTATCTTGGAAGCTTGCTGCAGAACCTAGCAGTGCACGCTGTGTTCTGGCTGGGTACCGGTTATAGAGTGGCTGGAGGGTTGTCTGGGTTCCGTTTCTCCCTCTGTTACATGAGAGATGTTTATCAGAGGGATATTGCTTTCCTCTTTGGATATCCCGGCCTTCCTTCACTGCCAGAAGATTTAAGGTAGACTTCAGCCAGGGTCCAAAGTTGAGTTCTTCTTTCTGCTTCTGGTGAAACCTTCAGCTGATCTGCTTAAACAGGGGCTCCAGCCCTCTTTTAAAGCCAAGTGGGCCACAGTGATTGATGTAGGCTAAACCTACCTTAATTAACCAAACCTGGGGTCCCTACCAACAATCTCCTGTATGCATAAGTTCATAGCCAGAGTGCTTTGCAACAAGAAAGGTGAAGGGGTTAAAACAGGAAAAAGGTGTGTCGCAAAACTAAAATGGTGGAATTCTTCTTTCAGCAGAAAGAGCTCTGGTCACACGATCTTGTAATACTAAGTCCCACCTATCTTCCTGTCTGTTGTTGATCAAATAGTCTCTCTGGTTAAAAGATATCTCTGTGGTTCCTGATTAAAGTGACAGGTCTTCCTTGCAGCTTCAGTGAGACTTGAAGTCTCAGGCTCCTGCAAACTACATTCTTGTACCCTATGAATGGGGTACCCCACAGCGGGCCGGCCTACAGTGAACTGTAGTCTCAGACACAACAGTTCACTGGCATCAATACTGCGGGCAGGAGCTGGCTTCAGGTTGACACAGTTACATATGAAAGATTATTGGGTTTCCTGTCTCATTTGTTAACCTCTACGGCCAGTTTTGAAGTGCCCTCTATTGTTATGTTACTTGCTGCCCCCAGCTGCAGGACCTAATAAAAGAGCAGGGCAGATCCATGGAGACTATGTTAGTTAATCAGGTTAGCCATGGCAGGGGGACAGTTTGGTCCTCCCCCTTCCTTGAGGAGACGTAGTGCACTCCTGGCTGACAGATTCCAACTGAATTTGACAGGGCGGACTGTGCCTGTATGCTGTGTTCACCCAGAAAACATAGGTCTATGAGTTTGTCGTGGTGTGAGCATAGGAAAATGTGTGGATTAGCTCCACACATTCTTCAGAGCTTGATCTACCATCATTAATTTTAAATAAAAATGTAAAAAAATCCCAAGTGAGCCCACGCCCACCATGCGGATGGTTGAATTCCTTATATAAGCGTTCACACTTTTTGTAGTGTGCACTTCTGCTTCCAAGTTGTAAACTGCAGTGTGACACTGTTACAGATCCATCCTCAGGTTTTTCTTTTTTTTTGGATGTTGCATGATTTCAAGTGTGGGCCATCCAAAACCCCTGATCCTTCATGAGAGGATCATTTGGACAGGGAACAGAATAAAAATGTGATAAGCAGAAGCACCAAATAACTACTGGTATCATGCACAACCAAGTATGCAGAAGCTACCCATGGGAAAAACACCTAGTACAATGTGTGCAGCAAATGTAACTTTCACGTAACAAGCAAACGATAATACTTTGTCCAATTGTCTTCACTCCATTATGCTTTAAATGTCTTCTAGTCGTTACACAGGGTCGGTTAGGTCCATCTGGCTTTCGTTCCAAGGCTGAATGAAAATCCAACTAAATTTGAGTGGGCTCATCTCTTAAATCTATATATGGGCTGATATTTCTACATGGCTCTAAACCATGTTTATATAATTAATTAAAGGTGCAATCTCTAGGTGTGGGTGAGGGATTTGAAACTGCATTGGTCTGTGTTGTCTTGCTTCTCAGACGGACACACTGCCCATGAGCTATCCTCCCAGCCATGGACACATGTATTTTGTAAATATTATATGAGAGGGCTGTGTTCGCTGCCCGATAGTTAAGGTGAGTCAGACTCCCATAGGAACCTCAAAACATTCTATTGTTAATTACTTTGGATTCCAGAAACAGATTTGGCTGAAATTCTGAAGTAAATTAGGGGCACACCCCCCATCCCCAACTGCAAAGTTTTGTAAAGATTCATTAAAAAATAGAACATTTATTAATAATACAAAAACAAATCAAAGTTGCAGCCTTCTTCCCATTCATTTTCCCACGGACAAACAATGTTCATTTTTGCCAGACCGCATAACCCAAATCACTTGACAGATTCGGACCAGGAATTAACTAACTTAGGTACAAAGCACTTACTGGAGGCCTTTTTGTGGTTTGGGGTTATTCCGTGCAGTCATTTTTTAAATATTTAATGCAGAAGGGGGTGCCCCCATCTCCAAAATAGATAGTTATATCTTGGCTAAATTGCCAAAACTGGGTTTTTTTCAGAAATGAAACTGATGCCATCTTGTTTTTCTCTCGTTGCCAGAGATAGCTGTCTCTATAGCCAAGGATATTGGAAAATGAAACACAGGAAAAAAGACATTTGCGGGTAAAATCAACGTTTATTTTATCCTAACCGTCTTGCTTTATGAGCTTCTCTATCTTTAGAGCTGTGAGCAGTTTACAGGCCAGGAGGGTAGTGAGATCCTCAGAGCAACATATGCTCATGAGTACTTGATATTGTCCCATTATTTCCTTCTGAATACTAACCAAGTGTAAGGATCACTTGACTCAGGCTTTGTAGGGTTTGAAATCTGGGATGTGTTACTTTCAAATTGAGCACTGGATGGCCTTGGCCTAGTGAGTGCGCTAGCCGCTGGCAACTGTGTGCCATCAAGCAGTGCTGTATGATCCTGGCCAGCACATCAACATGTTGCCTCGGCCAGCCTGCTTCCATGGCAGGCCTCGACACAGACTGCTGTGTTTTGAGTTTCTAAAGCAGCAGTCAGCTGCATCAGTTAGGGCCCAAGAAATGTATGCCAGTAACATAAAAAAATGAAGGGCCTCCTATGCTCCTCAATGAAAATACATACAGTGCAATGGACTCCAGGCCTGCCTGATGTGGCAAGTTCCCAGTCAGTAAACTAGTGCCATTGAAGGAACCGTTAGGGGGTCCCTAAACTGCTGCACCCCCAAAATGAAAATGTATACATATTTGAACGGTTCGGAAAGTTGGATTATGAGATTTTCTGACATTGTCAGGTCTGTTGACCTGTGTAAAAAAGTCATTGGATTCACAAGAAAACTTAAAATTGACCAGCAATATAACCATATTTTAAACAGTTCACAAGTATTGCAAGCAACCAGTCAACAGCTCCTATGACTACGGAAGCCACAGAACAAACCAAAATGACCACCAGATTCCTTTCGGCCTAAGGCCAGTTCACTGACACATCAAATGACCCTGGATACATGCATTCCAGTTGCAATTTATGCTGTCATACAAAGCCAACCTGGACTTTAAAAAGCAGCCACCCTTGGCAGGGATTTTCAGTCCAGAGGAGAGCTGCCAGCAAGAATACGGACCATCATGAAAGACCCCAATCGTGGTGACTTTGCAGTTATATAAGGCCAAATATTGTGCTAAAGGTACTGTTGTGTGGCTACATAAGAGAAGTGTTGGGAAAGCTGAAACCTTTAAAGGGAAGTATATTGACCATTAAAGATGAGGGGAGTTTTGTGAGAAGAAGTTTGCTCAAGTTGGAAAAAAGTTGGAAAAAAGGGAACATTGGAGTTCGGGATGGAAGGATAATGTAATTTTCAACCATAGTGTGACTGGAAGGAAAACCCAAAGTCAGAACCCCTAGAAAAAGTAGGCAGGGTTTTGAGGTGTCGATTTGTGGCCAGGGAAGAATGGATCTAGTTTGGAATGGAAACACTGATTTGGAAAGTGAGTAAGAGATAGAGAGGTTTGATTAGTTCAGAGACAGACACAGATGGAAAATACCTGACACGAGAGATGAGGAGAGTCAACTGGCAAGTGGAAGAGAGTGGACAGGAAGGAGAGAATATTGCAAAAGAGTACAAGCATGGATGATGGGAAGAGAGGGAGGTAATAGTGTGGATACGGGGAAGAGAGGCATTGTTTACCACTTAACTCCCGACGTAGGTGGCGCACAAAATTATTCCTTTTGGGAATTTAGGACAAATATACACGCTCATAGCACTTAAGAGTTTAAAGGTGGCAATGAATACTACAGTGGAAAACATAAGGGAGAGAATTGAAGGGAGGCTAGAGGAGATACCATTTGAGAGAGAAAACATGTAAGGTATTCAAAGAGAATAGACTGTTGTGTGGAGAGGAAAGAGGATGACAGAAAGGTGGAAGAGATTTGGGCGTTGGAAAACAAGTAACATCAATAGAGGCAATGAAGGTTTGAAAGCCTACAGATGGGGACAGGGACAGACTCAGACCCTCAACAAGCGGAAATGGGAACAGGAGACAATCTATCAAGACAAAGGAGACAGGAAGGTCCAAGAGAACCATGTTTATTCAAGGGAGAGTGAATGGTAAAGTGGAGGAAGGGCATCCAAGAATAGAGAGGGCATGAAAAGGGTCCAGGGTAAACCCAGAAACGAGCAGGGGAAGACAAGGGAGACTAGCAACATGCTTCTGCTTTGAGCCCCGGCACAATAAACCTTTAATAAGGAGCCAACCTGAAACTCAGCCTGGCTCGTGGTCTTCACTGTCACACTGAAACTGCTTAGAGAGTGAAGGCAAGACCCTGTTTATGCACACTCCAGAGTGAATACAACCCTCTAGGGAAATAAGCAAGGATAACAAAGTTTTAATAATACAGAATACAAATATCAGCAAAGGACTCTGCTGCTTGAGAACGTTCTACCATTAGAATGCATATTCGAGCCTTTTGAGGGGCCACAGCATTATAGGTGACATCACATATAGGGTCTAAACCCACACAATTGATTGGTAGGGACCCTATACATGGTCCTGCTCCAAATGGGATACCAGGTTACAATTGTTTGGTTTCTCTGCCATCTGTCAGGATCCACTTGGGACCGCTAGGCTCATCTGCAGGTAAAGGTCAGGTTGCTCATGAAATATATTGTTAACTCTTAACTAACCTACTAAGTCTGTTACTACATCACTGTGGGATGCACCTGGGTGGCTTGGGGCATAGTGTCAATGGGTATGGAGGAAGAAATACAGTCATACTGACCCATACATTATGGGCTTCGTTGATACCGCATTTCCTGCACCCAAGGCCTCCACCCTTACCTTGATCTATAATGTATCCCTCCCTGTACCTCGTGTTACAAAAGGACATGTTTTGTGCTAAGGGTTGAAACAGTCATGCATGCTTACATCTTTTATGGTCAGTTGGTTTATGCTAGGACATGGGGGTCGCTGGATTATCATGGAATGCAGGGATGGGGGGTCGGGTCAGTGGTGTGGGCTGTGGCTCTGGGCTGGCTGGGTGGGGGTTAGAGGCCTGCTGGCAGCTTGGTTGTGATGAATATGCACTGCGAGGAGCCTGGTGGTGTCTCATGGCTTTCAGGGCGCATTCCTCCTAAAGATTTGAAATGTTTGCAACAGTGAAGGGACAGGGGGAAGTGAACTTCTGTGAGAAATGGTGGCACGCATTCATTTTGTCTTAATGATTTCGGGCCTAATCAAATCCTTCCCTGGGGCTCGACTGGTGCAGTGCGGTCATGCAAGTAACTACAAAATGGTGTTTCTTTCTAGGTGCCTCCTAATCTTAAACAGCTGTTGTTTGCGCTATATTACCTCTGCACCGAGTTTCATAGTGCAGTTTTTCCCCCCCTTATACTCTACACTATTTCAAAGGGGATTTGCTTCACCTTAAAGCACCTAGCGGGGTGGGATATACTCCCTTACATCCCAACAAGAGGCAGGAGGACCCTGCAGCATCCTGCTGCCCAATAGCCATTTGTCCGTGGCAAAAGAATGTTTACAACCCCATCTAAGGGACAGAGAGGATTGGGAGAACACCACTGATTTGAGCCTGCGAGGAGCAAGGCCACCTTCCTCTAGGAATAAACTATTTGTTTTGACTTTTGCATTTCTTAAGATTTAAAGGAACTTCAGAGCATTTCGATATGCTACTATCACTTGTTTTGAGTTATTTGGTACTTCGGCCAGACTGACTACTATTCTGCTCAAGAAGGAGAACTGTGCTTTTTTGAGAGACTTGCTCTTCTTTTCTCCTATTGTTCAGACACTTGTAGACCACAATATTCAGGTACTCGTAGAACCATTATCCAGACCGATGAAAGCACTAGCATCATGACACTGCTATATTCTGAGTTTGTCATGTTTTTGCATCTCAGCCTCTGGGTGGAGCTGTCTGCATACCTGGGGAGGTGGGGGGGTGTTTTCTACCATCTTCAGAGAAGACCCTAAATCATTATTTAACATTTCCTTTTACAAGTCTGTATATCCAAAAACATGGACTTCAATTCCCATAATGCACCTTGTGGCAGTTCTCATTCCCTGGTTATTCCTATGCATCAGTCTTGGAAACACAATCCCCAGAAGCCCTAGAGAATAGTGCTACTTTCACATTCCCAGGACGAGAAAGGAAGGAGGCAGATTACCTTCAGGTGTGCTGTTCCAGCTGCTGCTAATGAGCCTGCTTCAGCCCAGGGCAGGTCTGTATTTGGGCAACTGCCTGCAGGATCATAGGGCTCTCGCATTGAGTTCAGTCCCTGCCCTTTGTGCCTTGAGCCTCAGTATTCCTGTTACTATTCTTGTCCTCACTCATGCTTCTGTTATTCCTGTGTTCAGAGTTTGGCTGCTGGGTTTCCCAGAAAGCGTTCTCTGCCCCTTTCTTTGTCTCATTTTACTTGTAGTCTATAATGAATTTAGTGTAACCGTGTGTTGCATTCTGTTCCCTCAGAGGGCATCCACTTTAGGTTGTGGCTAGATCCATACCGGCTTGTCTAGTGTAAGTACACTCCTTGTTTGTGCCCTGGGGTCCAGACACAGAAGCCTTAAATAATGTAAGGAGTCTCTTGAAAACAATGTGTTTAAATGGTGCATTTTACAGCATAATAGTTCGCTATGGTAGCCCATGAAAAAAACAGTAGATGCAAAATGGAGATGCCTCAACAATAATGAGACCCTGCAATCATGTGTTTTGCGTCACACATCATGGTCTCAGGTGGTCTTGTTTGCTCCCAGTCTCCATGTTGTAAATACATATCATGTCTTTAAGTAGCACACACTCTCCCTTATTAATTTGACATTTCAATGAATCTATCTCATTTTATTAAAAGTGGTAATTGCATGCAAGAGACTACCCACATTAGCATGTATGTGTTGGCGGGTTCCCTGCATGCAATATTCGCCAAGATGAAGCAAACACCTTAGCTCTTTCATTTGAATTTCTGTTTTGTAAACAATGTAAACTCTGTGTGAAAATTACAATTTACAGACATGTACAAAGAAGTGTCATGTAACCAACATGCTTCTAAAAGGAGCTAATTGCTGCTGTTTTATATCTGCAAGTAAATCTCATATTAGTATGAAACTAGGTGGTTTTGAAGGTAGAGCAGAAATGAGATGGAGAAGTATTTCACCCCGTCTCCCAATCTGCCTGCAGTAGTTTTATTTTAGTTGCCCCAGCGGGATGCAGCAAGTGCAAACACTGGTATGAAGCTTTTTCATCTTGTTTTCCCTTATTTTACCAAACGGTTGCATTTAAAATAAGCCAAAGTTAGTAAATTACCCCCAGGAGGGAAACAAATAACACCTTGCTGTTTTGCATGCAATCATAGAGCATTTTGGGAACACAAGAGTGGCTACTAATGTTTACATTTGACAAATATATCTGTGATAGTGTTTTAAGTTGAAGTCCCTCATTATGTACAATGAGCTTAGAGTTCATGTTATCTTTCACAACACTCACCCCAACTGTAACATGTCTGCAAACAACGCAACATTTATACAACATTCCCTTGCTGGCTCAGGGTGTGGCTCTGCTTTCAAAGCTTGTACATGGAATGCCCACCTGTGAGCAAGAGGAGGGGGGGGACTAAAGGGCGTGTCGCATATTTTGAGAGGGGTCAGGGAACCTTTAACCCCCCTGGCAGTTATGCTTATCTGTGGTGAGTCAGATATTGATGGAGCGGCTGTTCCATGGGCTGCGGACATGAACAAAGAAGGCCTGTGTTCTGGTTCCTTCCTGGCCCACAGGGTGGAAGTCTGCACATTTCCATTCTTCTACTAGATTGTAGGGCTGTAAAGATGCCTACTGTATTTGCAGGCTGGCTTGTTAAATTGAAGGAGACACAGCCTTGCAGATGGTGCATGCTATATTTCTTTTATTTATTTTTATTTGCTTTAATTGATGACAATTTTTTCGCAAAAGAAAGAAGGATCCATTCCATTCATTCAGTGTTATATTTAAAATCCTGAGTAGGTATCCCGGAACAGTTTGTTAAAAAACGTGACAACTGCTAGCACATATTCATAAAAATAGTCCACCAATCTTCTGAGACATGTAGGGTATACTTAGACATCAACTCACCGAATTGCTTCCTTCTCTCGTCATTTAGCACTGGACAAAGTAGCAGAAAATGTTTCAGTGTTTCCACAGTTGAGTACTCTTTACAAAAACAACATTTATTCTGTTGAGATTTCGACCATGTTGCCAAGAATTCATTTGTGGGAAGAAGGTTTAGTTGTGCTCGGAGAAATTGTTCTCGATGCATTCTGTTTTGAAACTTTGTTAGATAAATAGGTAGAGCATTTACTTTCCGAGTCTCCATCGCCAAATGAGCAACCGACTAATAACCGGTGGTAGATCCAATGTCAGTATCCAATGTCAGTATCCAATTATGCTCTTTCAGATTTTCCTTTACCCTTGTCGGGTTTGAAAACACGACTTCCTCAAAACATCCAATTTCATTCAGTTTCTCAATGTTATTTCTTGCCCAGTTATTTAACATCAGGCTATTGTGAGACATGAATTCCTTGTTAATTATGTCCAAGATCAGGGGTCGAGGGGATACAAGACATTTCCTATACAGTGCCAAACTGTTCCATTATATTGTGGCTTTCAAGGATGGAAGACCTAGCTCATTGGCGAATGATCTGAATCGGTGTGGACAATGGAAGACCAAGTACTTTTTTCCAAAAAAGGCCCTCTAGCCAAGGCCATACTGTCTTCGAGATGTTTAACATTGCCTCAGGTCCATAAGTCAGGGACGGAATCACCTTAGATTTATAGTAGTTTATCACTGGCAGTATGATGAAACGACCACATTTCTTGTTTAAGGCTAATGCTTGACTGGCCAGTGATTTACTTTTTTCTTTTAGGTGATGACCATCAGGGTTTCAGTTTGTGTGTTGCTGAGCCATACTCCTAAATATTTCAACGATGGAATTTGTTTTATTGGTATGTTGTCCAGAAACCATTTGTGTTTGTTTCTCCCTCTATTAGAGTTTCCAGAAGTTAAGATCTTGGTTTTTGTCCTTATATATTTCTAGCCCGTTTGTCTTGATGTAACGTTGAAGAGGATCCAACTGCTGTTGAAGGCCTACTGGAGTTTGGTCTATCAAGACCAAGTCGTCTGCACAGAGTATGCAAGGTAATTGGACCCCCCTACCGTTGGTGGGAAACACCTAATTAAGGTTTGGTGTTGCTTTATGTTGGCCCAAAACAGGTTAAACAATGCTGGGCCACTTGGGCATGCCTTGTTTCACTCCTTTTGCCATGGGGATCTCACCAGATAAGAGTCCTGATTGATTCAGATGAACTCTCATAGTTGTAGCGGAGTGTATAGCTATTAATGGTCCCATTAGAGTTTCTGGGCAATTCTGTACAGCTGTTTTTTTTCACACAGCCTGTGGCGGTTTTCTTGGTCGAAAGCCTGGACCAGATCCACAAAAGCCATGAAGATTTTGGGTTTGACTTCCTGCACACATCCTTTCAGCATGTTGAGTACTAGTATGTTTACCACAGTACCAATGCCTTTAACGAAACCCGTTTAAGAGGGGTCAAGCACCATTTTTGGAATTGATGTAGCATTAATGTTTACTTGGTCCCCTTTTTTAAAGACAGAGGGCCTCATTACGACTGAGGCGGAACGGGTTAACGGGCTCTGCTAAAGGAGACGGACCCGTGAAACCCGTTCCGCCTCATTACAAGCTCCCATCGCGGGACCCGGTAAGTAACGCCTGGTCAAACCAGGTGTCCTTACAGGGTCCCGCGAGGGGAAGAGGGAGCAAACAACGGGCCGCTCATAATTGGCCCGTTGTTTGCTCCCTCTCCCATTCCCATTGAGCCCTATCGGGGCTCAAATGGGAATGGGAAAGGTCCGGGCCCGGGTTCCTGGAGGGAGGAATTACCGGGCCCTCTGAACTCGGAATGGCCCGGTAATCCCCATTTAGGGAACCCGACCCGGACCCGCTTTTGGCAGCAGCCATGCCGCCAATAGCAGCATGGCTACCGCCAAAGTCGTAATGAGGCCCAGAGAGTACTATCACCTTCTTCCTGGAGCTCAGTATTTGTTAACATTTTGGTGATCTGGGGAAACATTTTGTGTATGAATTTGGCCCATTCCTCAGGATATTCTTTTAACATAGAGTTTCTTAACCCATCTGAACCTGGAACTTGTGAGCTATTTAGCTTTTGGATTAGCTCTTTGATGTCTTGAATTTTATGTAGAATGTTCCAAGGTCCCGTCCCGATGGTATGGCCTTGTATTGCTACCTGGTACTCATTTGTGGCATAGAATTTTGCAAAATGGTGTATCCACTGTTGTTCACTTACTGAGTTAACCTGTGAGTTGATGGAGGTACCTAGTCTTCCATCCATAGTTATCTCTAAGCATTATCTCAGTGTCGTGTTGGTACATGATTGATCTGTGCGAGCACAGCCATTGTTTGTATTTCCTTCCCGGAATTTTTGCATTAGCCTAGTCATCTGGATGTTTTGATTTCTTTGCAACTTGTGTGGCCTTTCTCAATTTTTTTCTTTTTTCCACGAGTTCAGCATTGAAGACATGTAGACTATTTAGAGGTTGTAGATGACGTATCTGTTTTTTTGTACGATGTTCTAGGAGGGAGATGTACTCCACCTTTGAACCTTGTATGGTGCCAAGAGAGAACAGATCAGCAGGGGAGAGTGGGAGCGAAGGCAGAAGAAAAGTGGAAGGTCTTGTGGTGCTTCCGGAACCAGAACTGGTTCTCCTCAAGTAAGGTTTTTGATGTCACCTTTTACCAATTTATGTCTCTTTCCTCCATTGTTAAGATGGAGATCCTCCTCATTGGCACACCTTCACCATCCTTTCCCCTCACTCTCTGGCCAGCCTCCCTTGGCCCACCTCCTACCCCCACCTGTGAGGCTAAGAACCTCTGGGTCATCTTTGCCTGCACCCTTTCCTTCTCCGCCCACATCTCTGAGGTCTCTAAAAAGTCAAATTTCCTACTGTGCTTCCTCAGAGGTACTCTGCCTTTCCTCTCCTTCCCCCAGAAGCTCATGGTATCCCAAACTCTGGTTCTCTCTAGCTTGGACTATTGTAACATCCTCTTTATAAATCTGCCTGCCTCTACTCTCCGCCCTCTGCAACTAATCCAGAACAGGACTGCGAGACTTGTCCTTGGCCACAAGCCCTGGAATCTCTCTCCAGCTCTGAAATCTCTCCATTGGCTGCCAGTGGATGCAAGGATTAAATTCAAAACCCGCTGCATTGTCCACAAGGCTTTCTGGGGTCTGGGTCTAAAATACCTTTAACTTTCCCTCCGCAAATACCTCCCCTCTCGAGCTCTTTGCTCCTCTACCTCCAGCTCCCTCAGGGTCAGTCGTTTTTCAAAGAAATGAGCTGAGGGTAGATCTCTGTCTTCGGCTGGGGCCTCCCTCTGGAACAGCCTCCCTGCCACTCTAAATCTTGAGGAGAACCATCTCCGGTTCCAGAAGCACCTAGAGACCTTCCTCTTTTCTTCTGCCTTGGCTCCTCCTCTCCCCTACTGATCTGTTCTCTCTTGGCACCATGCACCTGGCCACCCTCTGTCCTCCAGGCGCAGGTACCTGGTCACCCTGCCACCCTCCCGCACTGCCTCCAGGCCACCCCTTGCACTGGGGTCTGTATCTGTACCCATACAGCCCCCCCTTTTTCTTCCTGCACTTATCAGACCTACCCTGTCTGCTGCCTTAAACCTAGCACTTGCAAATTGCTGGCTGCACTACCACTGTGTGTTGCCTTTATTATGTATTTATTGTTATTTATCTGTTTCTCATCTGCTTCGCACTGTCCACTTCTCCCCCCTTCCATGCACTTTTCCCCTCCCCCTCTCCCATGCACTTGCGCATTCTCAATGTCACTGGGCCTAGTAAGATCGTTGTTTTGTTCTCCCCTGTTCCCCTCCCTTGCCTTGTCGCACTCTGACACACTTGTGTACGAGAGCAATAGAAATAAAATATCAATATCAATTGTATTCAGACACATTCACAGGCATAATCTGCCTTTCACCAGGGGAAGTAGAGGTCCATTCTACTTATTGCAAGTGGTGGTCACTGTTTGTCGTCTTTACCACCCTGAAAGGTGTGACGAAAGGAAGAAGGTTTCTTGAGACAAAGATGCAATCTATTATTGAAGATTGATCCTCTCTCTTCCATGTTGCCCGAGAGGTATATCCCCCTTGATGCAGCCATTTAGCATGTGCATATCCTTGGAGACTATGGGCCTCATTCCGAGTACGGCGCTAACCAATGGCGCTATTAACGCCTTGGTTGACGCTGTACCCGGACCGGCAGCGCCTTGGTGGATGGCGGAATTACCGCCCCATTCCAAGGTTGGCGGGGCGGTAATTCCCCAATCCCCATTTACCCTTCCCCATTCCCATTCTTGCCCCATAGGGCATAATGGGAGTGGGGAAGGCGTTAATTACGCCACCGTAAATTACGGTGGCGTAATTAACATCAAGGTCCCTTAGCGCCATGGATTTTAACACCTGCTAAAAGCAGGTGTTAAAACCTCCATGGCGCAAAGGGAACTCGGAGTATGGCGGTAAGGGATTACCGCCACCGCTCTCGTTAGCGGTGGCCGCTATCCCTTACCGCCATACTCGGAATGAGGCCCTATGAGTGATGACCATGAAATGCCTCTTGATGTGTGTGTGTTCCCTTGGGTTGTACCCATCAACTACTGCCCGTCCTTTATGCATTTTGCATTTAAATCACCACATAGGATGATGTAGGGGGTCTGCTGGTTGATGTATGCATTGTCAATGAAGTTTGCTGTTAAATCTATACAGGTAACTGATCGTGGATTCCAGTATAGGTTGATTTAGACCAATTTGGATGGGTTATTTAGACCTTGTTGCATTTCAGGGGCCTGTCAGCCTATGAGAAGTTCTTGATCAAATACACTTGTTGAGATAATTTTGATGTTTGAGTGCGCTCTCTGATTTTACCACTGTTAATAGGTCTGATGTTGGCCTCCCTATGTTAGCTTATATTGCCAGGTTCAAAGTGAGTTTGTGTTCGTCGAGTGCTGGTTTATTGCATAGCCAAGTTTCTTGGAAGCATATTAGATCATAATCTCCCAGATTTATATAACTGATTTTGGTAAAATGTGAAAAACTTCTGGTGTTCCATGAGGGCATTTTAAGTCTTCTCATCCCAGACATGTCCCGGTTTTTACAAAGCCTCTTTGGAGAGTGATCATGAGGCTTCTTGAGTGGCTATGATTGTTTGTGAAGTGCTAGAGCTCTCAGAAGCCAATCCACTGGACTTCCACTCTCTAGCGGAGGATGAGTAGTGTTTCTGACATTCCTGACTTGACGCAGGCACTGGTCCGGTTAGATGGTCACACACAGGTTTGATCCCAGACCCTCTAGAACTTGGCCCATCTGTATAGGATCCAGATTATTCAAACTCAGTCTTAAATCCGGTTTTCCTTGAGGTGGTTGGCTGTTTGCTCTCCTGTTGATCCTATCTCACTCCTGGGTGACTTTTTTGCTCTGGTAGTAGGAGGTCCTCCTCTGTTGGAGTCTTTACCTGTGTAAGATCAATGTCCAACATTAGCAGGCTTTCTGCTGCCTCTATCAGCATACCCTTAACCACCGGGGAGGATATATGAATGAAGATACGCTGTTTGTCTCCAAATTCAATGATCTTCAGATCTTTTGAAGTCAGTTATCTTAAGTTTGGGATGCAATACAGCAGTTCAGTCACCGTTCTTCTGTTGAGTATCAGATCGTCATCCTTATCAAGGATTCTCTTGAACTTCAGTGAGCGCTCACTAATAATTTTTGTTCTCGTGGAGATTGGCCTAGAAGTACGTGACGGTACATGTTTATCTCTGGACGATCTTCGAGCCACACATTTTTTAGTTATTAATTCTCTGTTTCAGATTGTAAGATGTTCACTAATGGCAGACCTTCCTCTTTCTAGAAGTTCTCAACCAGATTTGGGATTTTTAATGACAGTGGAGAGACCATTGTTGGCTTTTGATCTAGCCTATTTTCTCTTTGACGGTGTCAGCCCATAGGTTTGCCCGCTGGTAGATATGGAGGGTCACTTAAATATCTGGGGTCCCAAAGAGGGGGATGAAGCAGATGAGGGTCTCTCCCCCGAGTTTGATGTCTCTGCTAATTGTCTTATGTTCTTTCTCCCCTCTAGGTGTTGAAACTTCAGCACCAAATCGTTAGCGGAACCCTGAAGGAGGATCACTCATTTCTGGACACCGGTAAATTCTCAAGTTATTAGATGGGGTTTGTTCTGATAAGAGGAGAATGGGAGGCGGATGCTAACCCTGTTGCCTGCTTTTGAACAGAGTGTCTGACACCAGAAGCTGGGGGCCTAGAAGACAAAGGGCCGGACCAAGTCTGAGCAGGATGCAAGGAGGACGGATTCCACTGCGGAGCAGCGTTGAACAGGATGCTGAAGGCCGCAGACCAAGACTGAAGACCAGGGTACTGAATATTGCTGAAGGATGCTGAAGGACTGAAGGATGCTGAAGGACCGAAGGATGCTGAAGAACCCAAAGAGTCACAACTGGATACAGAAGAATGCTCTTGACCAAGGAGCTCAACGCAGGAAAATGCTTGAGCACAGAAGCAGTAAAGGAAACACTACTCTTGTCAGGAGCAGAAGAAATGCTAAGCACAGGGTGCAGTCCGGGGCACAGCTTTATAGTCCTGAGCCACACCCTGCTGGAGCTAGATGCATAAGGGCGTTGGCTCCATGCACATGCCAGGTAATTTGCTGCACGTGCCGGACTCGCACATGTTCAGTGCTTCTTGGCTTGTGACGGGTGGTGCCCCTGCTTTCAGCCCTTTCTCACTGAGCACTGTACCCCTTCCTTTCTACCAAATAGTATAAACGTTGCCTACATATTTTTTTGTCCATAATTTCTTTTACTTCATATTCTTTTTCTCCTTCCTAGATTTCTATTAGGGGAGGATTGCTGAAGGAATCTCGAGTTCCGGGGTGTACGGGTTTAAGCAGGGATACACGGAAGACTGGGTGGATTTTTAGATTTGGGGGAAGTTCAAGTTTTACCGCTACTGGATTAATAATGGCGCATATAGGATAGGGTCCTATAAATTTGGGGTTGAACCTTTTTGAGCCTTTTAATCGAATATGTCTGGTAGAGAGCCATACCTTATCCCCAACTCTATATTCAGGGACCTCCCTTCTTCTCCTGTCTGTGAAGAACTTTTGTGTATTTTTGGTTTCCTGAAGTGTTGCATGGGCTTTGTGTAATGTTTCTTTAATGTTGGTATGAAGGGATGTGACCGTGGGCATCTCCAGAGCAGTGGGTGGATCAAACTCGGTGGTCTTTGGATGTCACCCATAGAGAAAATAAAAATGGGTAAACCCAGTGGCACTAGGGATGTTATTATTGTATGCATATTCGGCCACCCACAGGAGGTCGACCCAATTGCCTTCAGATTGAGGAAACATACACAGAAAATACTGTTCTAATGTCTGGTTGGTTCACTCAGTCTGTCCATCTGTTTGCGGGTGATGGCTCGTATGTGATTGTTGAAGCCAAGCGTTTATGTGCAGGTGGAGAGCTGATGCAATTGGTTGTAGATGACGTGACCTCTGCCCTACCCACCTGTGCAGCTCTGTTCCTTGCTTTCCTTTTTTTCACTGTTAGGTCACTGGCCATGCCTCATACAGCTGTCCTAAGGGTGGGACAGGAATACTACAGGTGTCTTCCTGTGTGGACCATTTTGGACAAGGAGGCGCCACAACCAGATGCCCTGCTCCTCGCACCTTTGGTTTGCCCCCTGTTATGATTTCAACACACATATCTCTCCCTCTCGAGCCCTGATACACCATCTCCATTCATTAGTGATGTCGCTGCTCACAGGCATAATCATGGACATCGCATTGCTGCTACCTCAAACGTGTCACCATAGGCCTGATCAGCACTGCAACTGCCGACATAACATGAGGAGATATCTTCCCCTACATGCACTAACACACATTAAATGTTGCCATCTGAACCCTACATATGACTTTTACACCTTATTCATGATTGAGACCTGTATGTCACCCATCTACACCCACAGACCAGAGATCCGCATCCACAATGCCAAAAGACTATTATGAAGAAACTATTCAAAGACGATAATGAGAGGCATTGCCATCATTCACTGCGGTTCATGCACATGCACCCAAATGGACTCCAACACCAGTGGTTATTTGTTACCACTCTACAGTGACTCTTCAACAACAGACACTGTCAGCTTCAACATCATGTCACTCCCACCCAATGACAGTCAATGTTCGATTGGAGACTTCACGGACTTGCTCACTGTGATGTCTCTCAATCACCCCAACATATTCTTCCGCAGTGTCTTTGATATTAATGACAATCCTGTAAATAATTAGGTGAAGGAAGGTGTCCAGTGAGTTGTCAATACTCTGGACCAGAAAAAGTACACAATAGATCCCATGCACATACACTATTCCATCCCCTTCCTCATCATGAACACCCTATATACCCTTTGCAGTGGGTGTCCAATCATACTACATGCTTGTGAATGTGATAATTGACATTCACATTAGTCACACAACCCATCAAGCGCATCCAGGGTTAAGGCAGTAAACATAAATTCAGCTCATTCAGTCAGAAACCCCCTCTTAACATGGGATGATGTCAAGAAAAGTACAATGACTGTAAGTTGTTTATCCAAACAATGTGCAAAGGTGTTGCTGGAAACGTCAACCACCATGTACCTATGTGCTATCACAACCTGTTGCCTTGACCTTCCACAGCCTGATACATGGAGGCTTCAATCTCTACAAGTGTGTCATCAGAATCGAAGGAGTGACAGTTTACTGCACCGCATACATGCATGGCCAGTTCAGGTAAGTGTAGCTACACACAGAGAACTGATGAACAGTGCCAAGGTCAAACAATTAATGGACACCATAGGCAAGGAGTGCAAACAAGTCAGTTTCCTCTTGGACCTATGATGCATTACACAAAGTCTCTCTTCAACACACACATGCTGTGGTCCATGGAGAGTTCAAACCCAATAGAATGTATCATCATGTTGTAGCTGTTCCGGATCCACCTGCACAGGAGTCAGCAAACAGCACAACGACTGTTTATTTTCACTGAAGGGCACGTTGTACATGGTGAACAATCTCTCTGCCTCCATACTCCAGACCCTTCCACCTGCAGCACTCATCCCTTAGCTGGCAACATGGCAGCTTCACCTCAACATTGACGACTGAGAAATGCTTGTAATTGTCTAGTACCCGAGAGTGGACCCCAAAAGG
This sequence comes from Ambystoma mexicanum, assembly GCF_040938575.1. Lineage (NCBI taxonomy): Eukaryota > Metazoa > Chordata > Amphibia > Caudata > Ambystomatidae > Ambystoma > Ambystoma mexicanum. Next base: position 705,797,345 of record NC_090930.1, on the reverse strand, counting down.
CGCATGGTCCATCATCAATATGTCCTTCCTAGGGTTGCTATTTGAGGAAGCAGTAGCTCTATGTGCTCCAACAGACGTATGCCAACAACAGTGTCCAGTGCAAGCAATGTTGCCTCAGAGCCAGATACTGCACAGGCGCTCTTAGCATCAGTACTGTTGTTTGGCCAGTTTGTGATGTAATTAGCTTTCACGTCATAGTGCAGTATGTTGGGCAGAATCACACCTGGCAATCCCTCATTCAGGTGTACATCATGTATCTATGGCGAGCCCTTGCATTATGACGCCACTCACAGACTGTCTTTGCCTGGAGCTTGGGGGAGTTATTCATTGAGGAATTCTGTATGATTGTGCCACTCACTCGCTGCAATGAAATCACAAGATTAGCTCAGCCTCTTGCATACAATGTAGGTTCAAGGAGCCTACTTTGCAGCAAAATGTGGGCACACGTCACAGTGTTGGGCTGACCAGGAGGAGTGTTGTGGGTGTGTACGTTGCTACCGTTTTCCCCTGATCCCTTTGGTTTTGTGCTGTGTTTATATTGAGAATTAGCTCATCGTTTGTGCAGTGCATTCTTAGAGGACATTTGTACCGCGCACAGTTAAGACTGTGTTTTTTTGCAAATCAGGCCCATTGTTACACTTTCCCACTGCATATAGAAGCTAGTTACAGGTGCAGCCTTTAACATTACAAAGTCAGCAAAGACAGAATCAATAAAAGGAGCCGACTCAGAGCACAGGACAGGAATGCAAGTATTGACATAACATAACAACAGGACTCTTGCAACAATGAAACAATTTAAGCAGGCTGCCCAGTGAGCCACCATCAGAAAGGCGCCAGCGTGCATCATTTTGACTTTAAAAACATCAAATCCGAGCTCATTTTAAAGGAGAACCAAATGGCATGTCCCCTCTGGTTGCTTCAATACTTTCACCAGCTGCGCATGCCCAATATTCCAGCAGAAGATGGATTCATTATATAAACAAATTGAACAATCTTCTATTGTGGCACGTTTTAGAAGCGCATGATGGGCCGTCTGTCAGCTGGACATGTAGCTCTGTGAACTCATTCTGTGACAATAATCTTGCTATTTGCTGCTGGTGAAATTGAATGGCGAACCTTACGGATCCCACTGGCAACGAAGTTAGAATATATCACACATTCACTACATTAGTTTAGTATTGTCCTCGTGCACCTTGCGAACGCGTTTTAATTTTGTCTTGAAATGGTGGTGTGTTCATTGCGCCTTGCTGGGTATAATAATAGACTCACAAACCCCCAACTGTACCTCATAAGGTCATTGAATTTCACCGTAGGGTGTTGTGATATCAATTGCATGAGACGGCCGACCACTTGTTCCTTCATGTCATGGAACCCCGAGGTGACTTTTAATAGCCCTAATTAAGAAATGGTGGATGTGCACTGCCGTATATAATGCCAGGTGCAGTTCTGCATTCAGAGTAAAAACGTACGCAGAGTTGATGAATGTGAATATTTCAATCAACTAAATAACAGTGGCTCGATGGATTGGCAGCAGATGATTAGTTTATTTCAATATAACACTGGTTATTTACATGGGGTTTTGTAATGCGTCGGCCGCCTTATTACACTGTGACTGGGGAAACCAACAGAGGAGGAAGTGCTATGGGTATAGGAGAAGGGCTGGATTTGGCAATGAACAACGAGGAAGGGTACCACTCACAGCTGGAGGTGGAGTCACATTTCTGGCTACCTAGTTACATTTTACGTTCACTTCAAAGTTAATTGAAGTTCACAGGGTTCACTTCATTCTATATGATGTAATTAGCACAGAAGATGGGTGAAGAGGGTGTAAATATGGCATGCAACGGTCTGTTAGAGGAGTTTTGGAAGTGTTGGGATGCACGTTCCTATTACCGTCCCTCCCAAACGATTTAATTTGCAGAAAATATATTAAAACATGGAGAATGTGCAATGGGTGGTGTAGGGGGAGGGAGGAACTCTATGGGCGGATGCAACTGATGGGAGAAATATGACTTTTGGGAGGTTATACAGTGGAAAACTAACCATTTGTCTGCAATAGTTTCACATAGAATATATTGCATGAGTATAGTAGTTATAACATGAGCTAATGTTGTATTTAAGAGTATGCCTGGATCCTTGCAGGTTGTGTAGGAGTCACAGAACAACAGGGCATCTTCTCTTGCTTGATTATCACATTCCATTCCAATTCCAGGCGCGACAAGGAACACGCATGTACACCCACATATAAATATATCAAATAAGACCTTTGAACAATTTGGTAGGAATGCAAGCAGTTAAATGGGAGAAGGGCTGCGGCTCAGTATGAAGGCCACACTCATGGCAGATGTCTTGTGTTGCCAAAACGTGAACTGAGATGTACGACACTAGCACCCCCAGAGGGATGGTCATTCCATTTGAACTGCCAGATGCACAAGAAATAATGCTCTTAAATCTTTCTTGAAGTGGATCGATTAGTGGGAAACTAGGCTTACCTCTTTGGGGGAGGTAACTCATACCTAATTTCAGCCCCCCTTGCAAATTATAAGAATTCTAACACAGTGCAGGCTGTTGTGCTTTCCTGGGGCCCCCAAAAGGGGTGGGGCCCATAAGAGGTTGCCTACTAAGGGATACCCTGGCACTGGAGAGAGCAAAGGGTGATGACAATACAGTGGGTAGGCACTCTCTGGGATGACAAAATAGTTTCTTTGTTCGCAAGGACCAGTCTGACTTCCAAAGTTATCTGCCGAGTTCATGTTGACGACCAGGTCCACATCACATGGTTAGGAGTAACGACAGGGTGTGGTTTCCTCATTTAACCATTTGCTTTGCAGTGTTTCAAGATGGAAAAGGATGCTACCCACGTGTGGTGAAGATGGAGGAGAAGACGCCACAACCAATTTGAAAAGGGGCAATATGTAACTATTTGCAACTATATAGGTGGCAGTCAATGAAAGTGGGGGATGATTACTGTCTGTCGAGTGCGTCATGAATGATGATTTGTACATTTATAAGATGAACTCCATTTTGAGGAAGAGAGAGCGCTCTGTGGCAGTGGATTCATAATATCTTGCTGTCCATTCCTTTCTGTATACAGAAGAAAGCTCATGTCCTTCTCGAAAAATGGTGCACCTAGCCCTTTTCCCATAACGAGTTGTTTTTTTCTGTCTGGTTGTTGGAGAGTTACCCTACAATATTGGTGACCCTGATGTGATCTCAGACTCCCCTGTGAAGACGGTAGATCACTGGCCGCACATCCGGAGGGGCCGCTCACACCTGCACTGATCACTCCCCCTTTGTGTGCTCCTTTGAGAGGTTTACAGGAGACATGTTATAAGAATTCCTGTCTGTTCTTTGGAGCGGTGCGTTGTCCATGGATTGTGCAGGCCGTTAATGGGACACATTGATGGAGGACTCTGGATGAACACGTAGATGTAAGTGCACCTTATTCGGACAAAAACAAGTGGGAGATGGTGACGGGATATGAGTGGCTGAGTGTGTGAGGAGTGGTGTTTGTGTCTGTGTATAGTGTGGGAGGATTGAATTGATAGGTTGGAGTACCACATGATGTTGTATATGAAGTTATGTTTTTTTATAAATAGAGTATTGTGGTGTAACGGGAACTTTTCCCATGGCATTAGGGAAGAAGACAGTGCTGTATAATGGAGACAAAATTATGCGGATTGAGACCCTGGATATTTAGTGGGTCTGGAATCTCTGCGCCCAGTGTAAGGGGGGGTGAGAATGAAAAGGAGTTGTGGTAGAGGCCCCTGTGGGCCTGGCATCTCCTCACCCGATATAAAGTGGGTGTTGGAATGAAAGGTAGATTATATTGTGACTTTTGTTGTTGACGGTTTTTGTTCTGATTAGTAGGAGGCCGAAGGAGGGCCTGGTGTGTTGTGTAATGGGAAGTTTGAGGAAGGAGTGGATGCGCATGTGCAGAGAGTGTGAACGGGAATGAGTATTTCGTGGGGGGGGTGTCAACGATGTATGGGTGATAAACGGGGAGGAGAAGGGGCATTGAGGAGGGTACAGTTTGTAGGGAATGGGCAAGGGTTTTGATAATATTGTAAAACAGTGATATAGGGATGGCTATGATTGAGCCGGCAACCTCATTGGAATATATGTGCAAGGCCCTTCCTTTGTATTGAGAACAAATTCTCAAGTATCATCAGGAATAACTAGCCAAAACAAAAGAAGGGATATATAAACTATGGCCAGAACAGAGGCTAAATAACAGAGAAGTCATATGCACACATTTTTAGCGGGCAAATACAAAGGGAAGCACATTGAAAAATAGAAAGGAGGTATTAGAACTATGGAAAATGGTGGAGGATTTGGAGGATGGTTTCACAGAATCCCTTAATACTATGAGTGACCTGGTCCTCCCATGCGCCCCGACAAATGGTATTTCTACTGTCCCAAGTGCCCCTGCGCCCCCCACCGAAGTAGTTCAGTGTTCCCCATTAGGGTGTTATCCTACACATGCTGCGTCAGGATATACAAAACCCACATATGTTCCTGTGCCTGCCACAGCTCCCCTGCTACCCACGCCAGCCCAATATTACATTTTCCCCAACCTCACAGTGTCTGATGCTGCAAGGTGTAAGGTACCAGAAGGAACTGATATGAAACCACAGAAGGAGTTGGTAGATGCATTAAGGAAGGTGGAAGGTGAACTGGCACAATTAAAATTAGATAGGAGAGATGGACATCATGCTTTTGTACGAACAGATGAATGGAGAGTGGGGGATATTTTGTTTCAGATAGACAGTATAGCCATTAAGGATGTGCACATAGAGAAGGAAAGAGAGGAGAGAGGAAGAGCATGGATTATGGTATGGTGAGGTCAGATTGCGAATATGACCGTATGCGAGGGGGAGAGGAGGATTGGAATACCGTAGATGAGTTGGAAGAAGAGGAGCAGCCACTTGTGATCTCTCCACAAGTAGAAAGCTTGTGAGGACCTAGGTTATGGAATAGATATGGATATATGGCAGTGGCTAAGTGGTCAGTGGTGAGAAAAAGGAAAGTGGGGAAGACGATGGAGTGCAGTTTCCTTTAATACACAAGGGACCAGGGAGAGCGCAGTATATATCATGAGCCCATATGGATAAAAACAATCTTATCAAGGCACTCCTGTCTCTCACTGCTGGAGCGGGTACGTGTATATATGCTTTTGAGAAGCAAACAGCCGGGATGGCTTTGGCTGTAGGCGATTTGAAAAGCCTGTTTGTTTCCACACTGGGAGATCAGGCTGATGACATATGGATTCAATCTGGGTATCTGCTCTGAAACACTTGTGTACAAGCGCGATATAAATAAAATATCATATCCTATCATATCTGGGGGTGAAGTTGGGTCATGACAGTCATGACGGGTTGCATTTTAATGATATTAGGCCCCAAGTGTGGGCATTGCTATGGACCTCATATCTGGATACACCTTATCTTTAATCAATTATGCAAATGATAATGCGAGATGATGAGGATCCTGCTCAGTATATATTACATGTGCAGGAGATGTGGAGGGCAGAAACAGGAGATTCTTGGGATTGACTGATTCAATTATTTTATTTTCTTGGAAAAAGGGGTCTTCCGAAAGAAGTACAGAAAGCTCTCGACAAGATAGTGTGGATTGATGCAAAGGGCTGGGTGGAAATTCAGTCTATTATTATACAGCACTGTAAACAGTTAAAGGAAAGGGTGAAGGAAGTAACACTGGGGGGACAAGCGGAGGAAGCAAAAATGGTTCAAAAGAAGTTAGCTAAGGTTTCATTGCAGCGCAAAGATGATTTTAACACTACTAATACAGAAGGTAATAGGGATGAGATGCAGAGTTCAGGCAAGACAGAATAGTCTAACAATGCAGTTCTGGATATAAGAGAGGATGGGTTTGGATATGGATGACTTATGGACAATACATATGCTAGTGACAGTCCTAAACTAAGGATATTCACTACCAATGTTTGGACAGAACCGTCAGGGATTCAGGTCAGTCAAGATTTCTGGACAGGAATTCTGCTAGGCACACCGGACTGGACGCCAGGCGCTCTGGTCTGCAATCAGCAAGGCGCTCTGGACAACGCACGGTGGGACTGGACTGGATCTCATGGGCTCTGGTTCTGGTTCACAGCTATCTGGTTGTAACGCTCACCTGGTATCCACGGGGACATCACTCAGCCTGTTCTGACCTCTTATGACCTCAAACCCTTCCCTGGAGTCTACTCGACTGGAGACTGGGCCTTGTTTTCTTGGAAAGTGTGCTCTCCGTCCTGCTTTCAGTGCAGGGGCGCGTTGATTGATGCAGACTTGTTGCTGCCTAGTTACTTCAATGGTGAGAGTCTGACAAGTAAGTATAATGAGTCTTTTGAACAGTTCTCTAACTTTGTTCCTTTCCTTCCTTAGATGATGGCCGGCGTCCGTGGATGGTGACGTGCTGCTGTGATGAGTAGCGCTGAAGGTGAGTGAGAGCGCGATGCGCGATGCGACCCTTTCATATTTGTATTGAACTGAGTTCTTTGACTGTGTCTTTCAGGTGCTGCGATGTTTTCAGCATGGATGCCAGTTATGAAGAAGAAATGCGGTGAGTAAGCGCGGTATGCGTCGCCTCTAGATGTTTCCACGCTAACCTGGAGTGTCTTTTCCCTCTTGCAGATAGATGAGAAGTTCCAGAGACAGAGATCCCCCAGAGCGGCTGGGATTCAGGTAAGCGTTTGAAGCTCGTACAGTCTTTAAAAATAAGTGAAGATTTGCTGAATGCTTACTAATGGCTTTTATCTGTTCTTTTCCCTTTTGCTTAGGAAGCGGCGTGCCGGGATGGGAATGACACTGCCGAAGATGCCCGCAGAACAGAAGAAGTGATGAATGATGGGCAGAAGCGCCGCAAGGTAAGGCTGTTCCTAACGGTGTTCTTGTTCTTGCAGGAGCTGAGCACAGAAGAAAGATGCAGGCCTACTGGAGACCGATCCGAACACGGTGAGTGTCACGCTGCAGGTGCAGAAAACACAAAGCATGTTTCTCAGCCTGGGCGTGGCTTTAATAGTCTCTGGGTATCCCAGGTGTCTCTGGGCTGAACCACACTCAAAAGACTAGATTGCACATGCAGTTCTGGGAACGAAATATGTGGGGGCATCCATCTTGTACCCATCAATGCACTACGAGTCCAATCCCCAATGTTATCCTATGGCAGTGAGTGAGTCTGGTGCCACAAGTGCCAAGTCTGACTCCAAGTGGGTCTTTGGAGGGATGGAGAAGCCCTTGAGGGCCATGTAGGTGATCGTGGCCTGGCTCCAGCCTGACATCTTGGAGGGCTGGGGAAATGAGGGGCAGGAATCATGACTGCACTCCCCCCAAGGCCCCTCTCAAGGTGGCTCTCCTGTCTGGTCCTGGTTTGTTTGGATAGTTTTGATGAAATCGTCTAAGCAAGTTAGGTGCATGGATGTACTCACAAGGCTCCCATGTCCTGTCTTGTGGACCATACCCCTTCCAGTCTACTAAGTAGTATAATTTGGATCTGACGTACTTTGAATCCAGGATGTCCTTGACTTCGAATTCTGGCTCCCCGGCGACTACTACTGGCTGCGGTGGCATTGCTACCCGGGTCCACGGTTGAACAGGGTTAAGGAGAGACACATGGAACACAGGATGAATCTGCATGTTTGACGGCAAAGCTATTCTGACCGCCACAGGATTTATGAGGGAGGTGACGGTGAATGGACCCAGGTATCTTGGACGGAAAATTTGGGTTCCTTTAATGGACATGTGTTTAGACGCCAGCCAGACTTTGTCTCCCACTTGGTAGTTGGGGGCCTTTGCTCGGTGTTGCAGCAAACTTCTTTTGGCGATTCTTAGCTTGAAGTAGGTTTTCAGCTGCCCTTTTAAAGGTTTGAGAAATGGTTGTGTGCAAGGTTTTGACTGCTGGCATTTCCAGGGTTGTAGGAACATCCAACTCAGAAGTACGTGGGTGCCTGCCATACATTGGATAAAAGGGTGTCTGCCCAGTGCTGGTGTGTAGGGAATAATTCTAAGCATATTCAGCTATCCATAATAGGTCAAACTTCCTTCAGCTTGGTGTAACATGCAATGCAGATACTGCTCGAGCATCTGATTTGTCCTCTCAGTTTGACCATCCGTTTGGGGATGGTGACTGGTGGATAACCGGATGTCGATCTGGGCCATAGAGCAGCATTTTCTCCAGAAGTTAGATACAAATTGAGTACCTCGGTCTGAGACTAAAACTGAAGGAAACCCATGGAGCCATACGATGCCTTCAAGAAATACCTTTGCCAGAGTGGAAGCATTTGGGAGCCCCATAAGAGAAATGAATGTGGCATTTTTTAAAATAGGTCCACAACCACAACAATAGTGTTAAACCCTTGACTGGGTGGTAAGTCAGTAATAAAATCGAGGGACAACGTGTGCCAGGGTGCTGGTGGGATTTCCAATGGTTGTAATAGCCCAGCCGGTTTCTGCTTGGATGACTTGTTTTGAGCACACACTCCACAAGATAGGATGAATTGGATAATGTCTTTACGCCACGTGGGCCACCAATAATTTTGTTTTACCTTGGCTAGGGTTTCTGGGTTGGCCGTCGATCAAGGAATCATGATAACCGGACATGACTTGTTCTCGTAGGTCTTGGTTTGGTAAGAATAAACGATTCCTGAAGTAGGGCAACTGATCTTTTATCATGTAATGTTCTCCTTGTGCACTCCACGCTTGTAATTGCTCCAGACTCATCAGGTTTTCGATTTCTTCATGTAATTCTTTCTGAGTTATGGTTACTGTGATTCCTAGAAGCTTGTCACTCGGGATGATTGCTATTGGGTCAGGGGTCTGATACCCTTGCTCTTCCACCCCCATACGGGAAAGGGCATCAGCCTTCCCGTTTTTCACCCCTGGTCAAAATGTAATCACGTAGTCATATTCAGCAAAATAAAGAGCCCAAAGTAGTTGTCGTGCGGATTGGGCCTTTGCTGTTTTTAGGTACTGGAGGTTCTGGTGATCAGTTATTACAGTGATTGTGTGTCTGACGCCCAAGAGGTAGTGCCGCCATGCCTTAAAGGCTGACTTAATGGCCAGGAGTTCTTTGTCTGTGATAGCGTAATTGAGTTCAGGGGGTGTGAATTTACACGACCAGAAGGCAACAGGGTGTAACTGGCCCGTTTCGGGGTCCTTTTGTGAGAGGACGGCTCCCATAGCCATGCTTGAGGCATCCGTTTCCACCAGGTATGGGAGATCAGGGCGAGGGTGGTGTAAGATTGGGGCAGATGTGAATCTTGCTTTGAGTTCCTGAAAAGCTTCCTCGGCTTCTGTTGTCCACTGGAACTTTTTGTTGCTTTTCCTTAGCAATGACGTGATGGGATGCACGATTTGCGAAATTCCTGGGATGAACCGGCGGTGGAAGTTTGCAAAACCCAGCGTACTTTGAACCCCCTTGAATGAATTTGGGGATGGCCAGTTCAGGATAGCATCTACCTTGTGTACATCCATTCGGATTCCATTCGGGCTGAGAATAAAGCCCAGGAATTCCACCTCCGAGACGTGGAATGAGCACTTTTCGAGCTTGGCATAGAGCTGGTGTTGACAGAGTTTCTCCAATACGGATCAGACGTTTTTAACGTGGTCCTGCTTTGATGCGGAATATACTAGAATATCGTCAATCTACACTAGAGCACAGACATCAATCAATTCCCATAGGACATCGTTCATGAAGTATTGAAATGCTGCAGGCGCGTTGCAAAGGCCAAAAGGCATTACTTGATGTTTGTCCAAGCCGTATTTGGTGCGAAAAGTGGTTTTCCATTCGTCTCCTGTTTTACACGAACAAGGTGATGTGCCCCCCTCAGGTCTAGTTTTGTGTAGATTTGGGTATCTTGGACTTGATCAAGCAATTCAGGGATCAGTGGCAAGGGGTAGCGTTTTTTTACGGTAATCTGGTTCAGGGCGCGATAGTCAATGCACGTTCTCAAGGCCCCCTCCTTTTTCGGTACGAAGAATAGAGGACTAGCAGCTGGAGACTTCGAGGGACGGATGAACCTGTTGGCCAGGTATTGGTCATGATAGGCCTTCAGGTGTTAGTTTTCTGGTTCCGTGAGTGCGTAAATTCACCCACAAGGGATTTGTGCCCCGGGTATCAGGTCAATTTGGCAATCGTATGGCCTATGCGGTGGCAGGGTATTAGCCTATTGTTTCTGAAAGACATCTTGAAAGTCCTGGTATTCACTTGGTAGGGTGCCCATTACCACAGTCGCAAGTGTGGAGGTTCTGGTGTCTATTGGTTGTTTCTCTTGGCATGTGTGGGCGCAAGTCTTGGGAAAGGCCAATTCTTTTGCTCTCCAATCGATTCGAGGATTGTGAGCGACCAACCATGGCATTCCCAAAATCAACTGGAACTGTGGTGCCTTAATGAGGTCAAAAATGATAGATTCTTGGTGTCCATCCTGGCACAGAAGAGTTAAAGCTGCAGTTCATTGGGTTACTGGACCAGAAGCTATTTCTGTGCAGTTGACAGTGGTAACAGTGTCGGTGGTTGATTTAGGGCATAACAGAAGCCCCATCTTTGACGCAAGATCCTGGTCAATGAACGGCTCCACTGTCAATGTACGCTCTTACTGCGTGCATCCGAGATGGTTGTTGGTGATTTATCAAGACCACAGATAGTGCAAAATGGGAAGTCTGTAGTTCACTTTCTTCATTCGACAAGTGAACCCCTACACTTGCCGGGCTGGGGACTTTTCCGATTCCTTGATGGTATCATCCTTGTCCGTGGCCCCTCCCGTCCGCTGCGGTGGCTTCACAGGGCACTCTTTAAGGAAATGACCTGAACTTCCACAGAACAGACATAACTGCTGCTGTCTCCTTTTGTCCCTTTCCGCTTTAGGCAAGGGGGATCTGACCCCACGATTTGCATTTTTTCTCCTGAACCTTCCATTGTGCGGGCAATATTGTCCTTTGAACGCACATACATAGGGCGAGGGTCCGGTCTGGTTCGATCTTCTCTTCGGTCCTGCAACCTATAATCCAGTTGAACAACAAGGTCTATGAATTCTGAGCAGTCTTTCAGAGGGTTCACTACTTGTGCGAGAACATCCTTGAGCTCCCCCGCAACCCCCGATGAAATAACGTGGTTCTCTTCTCCACTGGCCATTCTGCTTCAACCAGAGTCTATTGAACGTGGCTATGTATGTTAATAGGTCTTGATTCCTTTGGCGTAGGATCAGAAGTTCGTTGTCTAATGCCAGCCCATGAGTACGACGGGCGAACAGATTTTCCATCTCCTGCTGAAAGCCCCTGAAGTCATGCAGCAAAGGATGGTCTTGGGCCACAAAGGGTAGAGACCAGTCCGCAGCGCTACCACTCAGGTAGGATAGCACAAAAGCGACCCATGATTGGTGATTCGGAAAGGCCCCTGGTCTACAAAGGAAGTGCAGGCGGCACTGGTTCATGAACGTTGCAAACCTCTTGGGATCCCCCGTAAATTGTTCGGGCGGGGCCAAGGGAACTGCCCCAGGAAGGGTTATCTGAACGGGATTGGCTGATGGTACTGGCATCGAGGGCACGCTTTCCGGCAATGGTGCATGCCCTGCTTGTGACTGGAGAAGTTTCTGGCTTAAATCAGCAGTGCGTTCTTTGGCTACTATCAGCTCTCTCCTCATGGTGTTGGTCTCCTGCCTGGCTGCATGTACTTCGGAACGTAGCTGCCCACACATGTGGGCTAACTGGTTGGTTTCTGATGTTTCCATGACGCCCAGGTGGATTTTGATGTGAGGCTTTGTGTTCTGTAACGCTCACCTGGTATCCACGGGGATGTCACTCAGCCTGTTCTGACCTCTTAAAACCTTGAACCCTTCCCTGGCGTCTACTCGACTGGAAACTGGGCCTTGTTTTCTTGGAAAGTGTGCTCTCCGTCCTGCTTTCAGCGCAGGGGCGAGTTGATTGATGCAGGCTAGTTGCTGCCTAGTTACTTCACTGGCAAGAGTCCGAGAGGTAAGTATAATGAGTCTTTTGAACATTTCTCTTACTTCATTCCTTTCCTTCCTTAGAAGATGGCCGGCGTCCGTGGATGGGACATGCTGCTGAGATGAGTAGCGCTGAAGGTGAGTGAGAGCGCGATGCGCGATGCGACCCTTTCGTATTTGTATTGAACTGAGTTCTTTTTCTGTGTCTTTCAGGTGCCGCAACGTTTTCAGCTTGGATGCCGGTTATGAAGAAGAAATGCGGTGAGTAAGCGCAGTATGCGGCACCTCTAGATGTTTCCACGCTAACCTGGAGTGCCTTTTCCCTCTTGCAGATGGATGAGAAGTTCCGGAGACAGAGTTCCCCCAGAGCGGCTGGGATTCAGGTAAACGTTTGAAGCTCCAACAGTCTTTAAAAATAAGCAAAGAATTGCTGAATGCTTACTAATGCCTTTTTTCTGTTCTTTTCCCTTTTCCTTAGGAAGCGGCGTGCTGGGATGGGAATGACACTGCCGAAGATGCCGTAGAACAAAAGAAGTGATGAATGATGGGCAGAAGCGCCGCAAGATAAGGCTGTTCCTAACGGTGTTCTTGTTCTTGCAGGAGCAGAGCGCAGAAGAAAGATGCAGGCCTACTGGAGACCGATCCGAACACAGTTATTGTCACGTTGCAGGTGCAGGAAACACAAAGCATGTTTCTCAGCCTGGGCGTGGCTTAAATATTCTCTGGGTATCCCAGGTGTCTATGGGCTGAACCACACCCAAAAGACTTGACTGCACATGCAGTTCTGGGAACCGAAATATGTGGGGGCATCCATCTTGTCCCCATCAATGCACTACAAGTCCAATCCCCAATGTTATCCTATGGGAGTGAGTCTGGTGCCCCAAGCACCAAGTCTGACTCCAAGTGGGTCTTGAGGGGCAGGAATCATGACACTGGTCACAGCACAGCTCTACTGGGTTGGATCTTTGAATTCTGGCAATAATTCTTAGCAGGAAAGCAGCTACAGCACAGTCAGGCTGTTCCTTGGATCCCCTTAGAGGTCTGGGGTCAAATCAGGTTTCTGGATTTTTAAAGGCCAAGCTGAGAATGGTTCAGCTTTGGAAATGGGCCTTTCTGCTTTCAAAGTTTCTGAGACTGGAGTCTGGAATATGGATTTCTCTTGCAAAGTGCTCCAGCAGCAATCGGTTAGTGGGTGAATGTGTGTCACTTTCTAGGTTCTAAGCTGTCTCTATTTATGTGTTTACTAAAGGGGTGGTTATGCTGAATTATCCTAGGCACACCCCTAGGTATTCGATTGGCTAGGGTCTTTCCTCTCCCTTGATTGGAGAAGAAAACAGAGTGTCATCATGACGATGTGGTTTATGATGCAGGAAAAACCGCCCCTTTGTTTTTGCACATGAAATCTACTTTTCATATAATACATATTTACAATTTTATGAACTTTATCTCAATAGCATATCTAGATCACATATTTTGTGGAGCAAGTATTCATCCAAGCCCCGTTGCTGTGAGAGTTTGGGCCCAGATTTGGCAACTTTTCGTACTTTTGGTTGGGACCCAATTTCTGATTTGTCCATAATTTTATACATATGTGCGCATGATATCTGGGCATAATCATATGAAGTTTCATGCTTCTGACATCAATATAATTGCTATAAAACCAGAGTTCTGAGTCCTGAGTCCTTTTAAACTGTGCACCAAAATATTCCCATTAACAATACTGTAATTTTACAATTTTACAAATTCGCACAGTCCTGTGTTAGTCCTTTTTAAAAATATATTTTCTGTGCTTTGAGAATCAACAAAAATGTCTGTTCCCACCCCCAAAGTTTCTGGTGGCTCAAGAGCAATCCCCACCTTCTTCCTCTAGCAGAGAGCACTTGTAACGCTCACCTGAATCCCTCGGAGGCGCAGGTCTGGGCTGGGGGTTCTCGAAGTCTTCTAGGGTCACGCGCAGGCCTCGAATGCCACCCTGGAAAGGCCCTTTCCTCACGGAGATCTTGATCTGAAGGGTGAGGTGTCTTATGTAGGTGAAAGCAGAGCTTTCCATCCTGCGTCAGTGCAGGGGCGCCGAAACCAGTTACTTCACTGGTTAATTGTCCAGCCTCTTGGTTGCAGAGGATGAAGATTTGGAGCTAGGCCGTTGTTAGCAGCACGAACGGCGGTTGCTTGAATATGGAAGTCCGGAGAGCGATGGAATGGCGAAGGTATTGCAGGCAAGTAAGTAGAAAATGTCAATTCGAAGTTAAAAGCACTTCTTAATGTCTCTGTTCCTTTTTCAGGTCGCAGAAGCAGCTGGGTAGAAAAATGGATGACGAGGAATGCACCGAGGAGTGAGAAAGATGAGCGCTGCCCAAAACACGTGCGTATAGATGGAGTTCTGTATTTCTTAATGATGTCCTTTTGTTTTGCAGATGCGAGTAGCAGCGTCGGCGGAGGCGAGAAGAATGCCGCGCAGGTAAGGAAAGTTTCACGGAGGTTTACTAACCAATGTCTTTGCTTCCACAGGGTGCCGGAAAAAATGGAAAGCTGCAGCCCGTGGCTTGAGATGCACCGATGGACTGGGTAAGTGCTGCGCTGGTTTTTATCTCGTGCTAACCTGGTGTTCTTTTCCCTTTTCAGATGCTGCTGAAGACGAAGATGGTATTTCGGAAGGTAAGATTGCGGATTTCTCTTCCCCAGATGCAGAAGTTGAAGATTCTCTCGAGCTGACACGGTGAGCGTCCTGCTGCTATTGCAGAATAACGCGAAGCACGTTGCTCTGATCGGGCGTGGTTTAAATAGCTTACTGGAGTGCTTTGGTGTCTCCTTCCACAGCAGCCTCGCCCAGGTAAGAAGTCCCAGCTTCCAGAATAGTTCCAGTATCCAGTCCCAGGGAGTGGTGCTGGCCACACCCAGAGGTAAAGTAGTTCCAGCCATGGATGGATGAGGATTTCATCCTGCAGGTGAGTGAGCAGCATGGTCTGCAGCAGGTAGGTCCACCCAAGCACCATTCCTTACATCATGAGCCCGGCACGTCCTGTGCCGGGACTGAGTCCCCTTATGAGCCTGGCGCCACTGGCGCCAGGACAAGGTCCATAAGGCAGTTGGGCTAAACCTGACTCCTTGGAGGCTGCGGTCATGACAGCACCCCCCCTCAAGGCCCCTCCCAAGTTTGTCTTTTCCGGAGGTTTTGGCTTGTTGGGAAAAGCCCGATGAAATTTTCGGACTAGACGAGGTGCATGTACATATTCTGAGGGTTCCCAAGATCTCTCCTGGGGTCCATATCCCTTCCAATCAATCAAGTAGTATAGTTTTGATTTGGAAATTTTGGAGTCCAGGATGTCTCGAATTTCAAATTCGGATTCTCCGTCAACTTGGATTGGCTCAGGAGGTTTAGTCAAACGGGTTCCGGGTTGCACAGGTTTCAGGAGAGAAACATGGAAGACAGGATGTATCTTCATTCGAGTAGGTAATTCTAGTTTGACAGCCACTGGGTTAATCACGGCCGTGATCGAGTAGGGTCCTAAATATCTTGGGTTGAAGGTGCGTGGCCCTTTTAAAGATAAATGTTTAGTGGACAGCCAGACTTGATCTCCTTTTTGATATTGAGGAGCCTCTTTTCGATGTTGGTCTGCTCCTTTTTTGTATGATTCTTTAGCTCGTTGAAGATGAGCTGTGGCTTCTTTAAATGCTTGAGTTATCGCCGAATGCAGATGGTCAACAGCAGGTGTTCCGAGAGCTTGAGGTGGGTCCAGATTTGAGGTTCGAGGATGACTTCCATACAGCAGGAAAAAAGGGGTTTTTCCCGTCCCAGAATGGATTGAATTATTGTAAGCGTATTCAGCAATCCAAAGGACATCCTTCCAAGTACCCTCGGATTGATGCAACATGCAGCGCAGATATTGTTCTAAAGTTTGGTTAGTTCTCTCAGTCTGCCCGTCGTTTTGAGGGTGATGGCTGGTGGAAAGTCGTACATCTATTTGTGCTAAACGACAACAACTCCGCCAAAAATGGGAAATAAATTGGCTCTCTCGGTCAGAGATTAGTACTGAAGGGAAACCGTGCAACCGGACAATGTTTTCAAGAAATTCTCGGGCTAGAATGGAAGCTGTAGGTAAACCCTTCAGGGGGATAAAATGAGCCATTTTTGAAAAAAGGTCCACGATCACTAGAATTGTGTTGTATCCGGAGCAAGGGGGTAAATCCGTGATAAAATCCATCGAGAGCGTGTGCCAAGGGCCTGGTGGAATGTCTATTGGACGTAGTAATCCTGCTGGCTTTTCCGTTCCTGACGCCTGGTCGATATGTGATTACAAAATCGAATTCTGCGAAGAATAGAGCCCAGCGTAGTTGCCTCGAAGATTGAGCTTTAGCTGACTTCAGGTACTGGAGGTTACGGTGATCCCTGATTACAGTTACTGTGTGCTGGGCTCCCAAAAGATAATGCCGCCAGGCCTTAAAGGCGGACTTAATTGCCAAGAGTTCTTTGTCCGTAATTGTGTAGTTGATCTCAGGAGCCGAAAATTTGCGAGACCAAAAGGCTACAGGGTGTAAGTGATGCGTTTCGGGGTCTCTTTGTGACAGCACCGCCCCCATTGCAAGACTGGAAGCGTCTGTCTCGACGATGTAGGGAAGTTCTGGACGGGGATGCCTTAAGACTGGAGCAGAGATAAATTTGGCTTTTAATTCGTGGAAGGCTTGTTCGGCTTCTGGAGTCCACTCGAATTTTTTATTCTTTTTCAGAAGAGCCGTGATAGGTTGGACTACCCGAGAGAATTCAGGAATGAACCTTCGGTAAAAATTAGCGAAGCCCAGCATGCTCTGTACACCTTTCACGGAAGTTGGGGAAGGCCATTTGGTGATAGCATCCACTTTTCTTGAGTCCATGTGAACTCCGTTGGGTGACAAGATGAACCCTAAAAATTCCACTTCCTTTGCATGAAAGGTGCACTTCTCCAGTTTAGCAAACAAGCGGTGTTGGCGAAGTCTCTGTAAAACCGCTGTGACGTGTCTACGATGATCAGTTTCTGAGGCTGAGTATACCAGGATGTCGTCAATATAAACGACTACGCACACATCAATAAGTTCTCTGAGGACATCATTCATGAAAAACTGGAAGGCGGCCGGTGCGTTACATAGTCCGAAGGGCATTACTTGATACTCAAATAATCCATATTTAGTGCGAAAGGCCGTCTTCCATTCGTCGCCCTCCTTAATGCGTACCAAATGGTAAGCTCCTCTGAGGTCTAACTTTGTGTATATGCAGGCGCCTTTTACCTGGTCCAATAATTCAGGAATCAAGGGCAACGGGTATCGGTTTTTGACTGTAATCTGGTTCAGGGCGCGATAATCGATACAAGTTGTTAGGTCACCTTCCTTTTTCGGGATGAAGAACAAAGCTGAGGAAGCCGGGGATTTCGAGGGGCGGATGAATCCGTTAGCCAAGTACTGGTCCAAGTATTGCCTGAGATGGAGGTTTTCTGGTTCAGTAAGGGCATATATTCTACTGCACGGAGGGGTGGACCCAGGTATTAGGTCTATCTGGCAGTCGTATGACCGATGCAGAGGCAGGGTGTTGGCTTGATCTTTCTGAAAGACGTCGCTGAACTCTTGGTACTCCAGAGGTAATCGGGGGTCCTCGGAAGTGATGGCTGCTACCTTGATTTCGGGCTGAGGATAACAGGTTGAAGCGCATTCTGGAAACCGGATTACCTTGGCTCGCCAGTCTATCTGAGGATTGTGCTTTTCCAACCAAGGCATTCCCAGAATCGCCTGAAACTGCGGGGCCTTGATTACATCAAACACAATCTTCTCCCGATGTCCGTCTTGACATAACAACGTTACCTCCATGGTGGTATGAGAAACTGGTCCGGAAGCTATTTCAGTACCATCCACTGTAGTGATTACGTCCTTTACCATCTTGGGACGTAGGGGAAGATCCATCCTGATAGCCAAGTCTTGGTCCACATAATTACCGATTGCTCCGCTATCAATGTATACTTTGATAGCATGCATGCGATCTGGTCTATTGGGACTTATGAGGACCATAGGCATTACCAAATGCGAGGTCAAGGAACTGGTTTTAACGCTCGGCAAGCGGACTTCTACGCTTGTCGGGCGAGGTCGTTTCCCGATTCCAGTTTCTCAGCATTTTTATCAGAAACTCCTACGGTCTTCTTGACCGGTTTCACTGAGCAATCACGAAGGAAATGTCCAGAATTCCCACAGTATAGGCACAGCTGTAATTGCCTTCTTCTTTCCCGTTCTTTCTGAGTTAATGGTCCTTTTACTACTCCTATTTGCATTGGTTCCACGGAGTCATTCCCTTTAGCGGAGCTCTGAGGTCTTGAAAGTACCCGGGTTTCAAATCTGGATCGATCGGTCTTCCTGTTCTGTAGCCGATGATCTAATTGCCTCTAATACTCATGAGTTGTAGAGGCATTTATCAATGTCTGCTCTTGAGTCCTGTAGATCAGATGCTGGGGAAACACCATCCTGCGTCCAGTCATCAGCTCAAATGGTGACATTTTTGTTGCAGATGAAGGAGTAGATCTGATGGCCATCAGGACAAGAGGTAGTCGGATGTCCCAACTTGGCCCAGAATCTGCCACAAACTTGTTTAATATGCTCACAATTGTCTTGTTGTATCTCTCCACTGCACCACTAGAGGCTGGCGGTAGGCAATGTGAAATTTAATTTTGACCCCAAGTATCTCTCACATCTTTGCCATTACTTCGCTAGTGAAGTGGCTACCTTGGTCTGACTCGATCCTTTGGGGTAGTCCAAAACACGAGAAGATGTGGTTGATCATCAGGGCAGCTGCTGTTTCTGCTTTTCAATTTGGTGCCGATAGACATTCCACCCATTTAGTGAACAAGCATGTCACAGTCAACATGTACTTGTTCCCCCTAGAGGAGCGAATCACGGGCCCCATAAAATCGACTTGTAAATCTGACCAAGGCAGAGTCATCCCCCTCTTTTGGAGAGGCGCACGGTGTGTGAGGGATGTTGGCTAAAATTGTGCACACACAAGACACCCCTTCAAGTATTGGTCGAGTTCCTGCCCCATGTGTGGCCAGTATGCAACCTCTCTTAAGATTTCAAGTGTTGTATGAAACCCCCTATGACCGGCTGTGGCCGCATCATGGGCGTGACTTAGCATCAGGCTTCGGAATGAGGTAGAGACCACCCACTGATCATGGCCAGCTAGGCATCTCCTTACCAACAAACGGTCTTGGATTCAGAACATTTTTGGACATTTCATCAACACTCTGAGGTCCTCTTTCCCTTTGTAATCGGTATCCGTCAGGGGAAAGTTCTCAGGGTCCTCAATGTGTTGATAAAACTTACCAATTATTGGATCCTCTTTTTGAGCCGTAATCAAAGCAGCATCTGGGGTCTCCTTACTCCATTGTGCAGTTGAGAGTTCATTGTGAGCATTTGTCTGGGACCTAGTGATAGCAGTGACCTGGATTTCCCCCCAACAGGGACCCAATCTCAAGTAGATCCCCTTGGATGGCTCCGGTTTTGGTCAGCTGATCAGCTAAGTAATTTCCAGTTTTGTCTGGTCCCTCTACTTTAGATTGACCCTTGATCTTTTTCTAGTAGATGGTCATCCCATTCGAGGTGACCAGATCATCAATATTTTGGATTAATTTCCCATGTTTCAATGGTTTGTTATTAGCACATAGCATGCCTCTAGTTTTCCAGTTAACCAGGTGCTCCACAAACCCGTTCTGTACATAATCCGAATCAGTGATTATGACCAGTTCGTGGAGTTGGTGTTGGACAGCAGTGAGGATGGCTTGATGCACAGCCATCAACTCTGCCACTTGACTTCTTTGGGGACCAATCTGGTACCCTGTGGAAGGTTCTGGGGCATCATTCACCCATGCATTCCCTACGTCGGCCTCAAATTCTTTTTCCCTGTTGTTGTCAACATGGTAGGAGCATCTATCCACATAGACAGTGGGTATTCCCACACACTTGTCTTTTTCAAAGACTTTGTGTGGGGAATTAAGGTATGCCTCCATGTTGTCCTTGATTTTTTAGACTCTCGTCCTCGAGACAGTTTTCTCTGGCACAATCATGCAAGTCATCCAGACCTTGCGTGAGGGGACTCTTCTTGTTTTGGCCATATCTGACCTCCACAGGCAAGCCTTGCATTGACAGAATCCAGAAAGTAATTCAGGAATTACACACATTTCTGGCCCGGATTCTGTCACTTTCGAGATATTGCAGTGGCTGGTGTGGAGTCTCCACTATGATGTGTTCCCCTGGATTAACGGGCGGTAATTCTTCAATGCCCACACCGTTGCCAGGAGTGCCTTCTCATAATCGTTGAATTTTTCCTCCACAGAGGATAAAGTTTTACTCGCATAGGAGATTACTGTATTGACCTTGTCATGCTTTTGATACAATACTGCAGTCAAGCATGTATTTTAGAACCCTGTCTCCAAGAAGAACTCCTTGTTTTTGATGACAGGGTAAGCTAGTCAAGGCGCTTGTGAGAGTCTTCTTTTGAGTTGTCTTACTGCCTCGGCTTGTTCTGGACCGCACTGCTGCTTGACCCCCCCTTCAAACGATGAATCAGGGGTCTTGTGATCTCTGCGTAGTCCCAATGAACTATCTGCTGTAATTAGTTAATCCAAGGAGGCTCCTTAGTTCCCGCAGAGTTGTGGAGTTTTTTAATTTCTGAAGTGCTTCCACTTTCTTTTCCTGGGGACAGAGACCCTGAGGAGTAATCTCATGCCCCAAGAAATTGACACAGGTTCTGCACCACTGTCCTTTTGAAAGGAGAGTTTTTCTCCGGCAGCCCTCAACTGTGTCAGAACATAACAGATCTATGCTATGTGTTCCTCCGGTAAGTGACTTCAATTCAGCACTCCAACTAAGTCAATGCTTAGTATGGGATGCCCAATAGAAGCCCTTATTCATATATATTTATGTCAAAGTTCTTTAATTCTGGATGATGAACCCTTATATAACGCCCCTCTCTTTGAACCCCCCTGACCTCACTGAGCCAAGAAGTAGGTTTGTTTTGTAAATTAAAAGGTTTATTTGAAGAATTAAACAATATATATATCACACTTTTATGAACAAAATAATATCTGAATAGCACGCTTATGAATATGGACCGTAATCAACAACGGGTAATATTACAAAATTAACACTCTCTTTAATCACTTAGGAGTATGAATATGGAGAATACTTTAGCAGAGAATGCTTTATGTAATTCAAGGAAATGCAATAATGGGAAAGAATGCAACACAGAAATAAACTTGATATGATTTCAATCAAAAGATAATATGGTCACTTTTTCCCATGTGACTACTCACTCCCCCCCTATGCAATATGAAGAGATGGAAATGAGGACACACAGGTTTCAGGAATACAATCAAGAATGCAATTCAATCCCAGTTCCCCCAGCAAGCTTAGAGAGAACAGGTATGATTTTAAAACACAGGTCAAAATGCTTTTGAATGTGATCGCAGTGAAAGTGAAAATATGCTAAATTGATTTTAATTCACTAAAGGATATTCAGAATAAGTGATAGTTACTTTGGATTGGTTACAGGTCAACGATAGCAATGATCCATGAATGATTATCAGATTGAAAATGGAATTCAGCAGTGGAAAGCATGAAACAGCTATTTTTACAGAATATGAAATTGAGCCAAATTGCAATTCGCAGCAATTTTTCTGCGTGCGTAAATCGCGATTACGGAAAAACTATAATGAATTGGAATGTCTGTTTGGGGTTAGGATCTTAGCTTTAAAATGACAGTTACATTCCGCTTCTAGGACATGCGGTTTGAAAGTTACAGAGGTTTTTATGAAGGTAGATTTTCAGAAATAAAGTCAAGATTTCAAATGACAGATCGCGCTTTACAGATTTGGAATCCACAGGATGGACACAAGATTCTATAATGCAGTTCTGTACAGGTTAAAATGGTTGGAAGAGGAGTACTTTAAACTAAGAGATTGGTTATGGACAGTTCTAGACTAGATACTCACTCCTAGGCTTTGGAATGGAATGGGCCTCGTCAAGATCTGGTCAAGGGGTTTGGCTTCACTCTCGGCACCGGACAGGTCTCTGGCCCTCTGGGATCTGCGTTCAGCACTGCACAGTGGTCTGCGGCCTCTTGAACTGGATCTGACGGGTCTTGGATTACAGCACTGCTTTCTGGGTCTGGACCTCGGTTCTAGCAAAGGGTTCTTAACTAGAAGCAGACAGCTCAGCCCGGCTGTTGAATGTGAGAATCAGGTTTGCAAAAGATTCTGAAGCCTGCTGAAAAGGATTCCACTTTTGGTTTAGGCCTCTCTGCTTCAAGGTTCTAGAGTTTGGGTTCTAGAGTTCTGGTCTCTGGATCTATATCTGGAGTCTGGAGTCTCTGTCTGGATATTGTCTGGATCTGGTCTGGCAGAGTGCTTCGCAGGAATCGGTGAGTAGTGGAAAAAAGTGTGTTCCCTATCTGTCCTAAATAGTCTCTATTTATGTGTTTCCAAAGTGGGTGGGTAGGCTGATTCTCTATGCCCAACCCTCTAAGGATTGAATAGGTCAGAGAATGTCCTATCCCCTGTCTGGAGAAAGGATCAGCGTGTCATGAGGTGTCATCATGATGCTGCCATTTACAAACTAGAAACTCCCCTTTGCTTTTACTTAGAAAATCAATTTTTCATAGCAAACATATTTCCAAGGTGCACAACTTGTTCATAATACATATACACATCACATATTATTTAAGGTACATTCTTGTCCAACTCCGATCTTCTTAAGAGCTTTAGTTCAGAAATGACAATTTGTTCACGCTTTTGGTGGGTTTCCCAATATTGGTTCTGCACCAAATTTGATACATGCATGCAGATCTTCCCTGGGCATATTACTGTAAGTTCTTATGTTCATAGCAACAACACTGCAGCTGCAATATTAATACATTCTGGGGTTTGGTCTCAGAACATCACAGAGCGTCCAGCTTAGTCTTAAATTGTGAGAGAATTTTTCATTTTATGAATCCCAAAGTTTCATATTTTTGGCAGCTTGGTACACTTTGTTATACGCAATTTTATAAAACATATATTTGCTGGGCTACCTGAATCCAAAATGGTTTGTCTCCGCCCCCAGAGCTGGCTGACTCAGAGGGTCACATGTCTTGTTTCTCCCAGAGCAGTTGTTGACCAGTCTCACCCAAATCAGCATATTCCTATTCACCCCAAAGCCCCCGTTGTCTTGACTGAGAGCAACATCCCAGGGTGCCTTGGCTAGTTCCTGTTCACACCAGTCTGTTAATCTCTTGGCCAAGGGCAGAAGGAAGCTTCTTTTGTGCTGGGAAAAGGTGTGGAATCTGTTTGATCCCAGTGTGGGAAACTTTTTAACTCTGCAACCAATGTCTACAAATTGTTTTTTCTTACAATACATACATTAAACAATTGCTTCCTTCAAGACATTTCAGAATATAGTTTTAAATTGTCTACACCCCTTAGCAAGTCTTTCTTTGGCATAGTTTGGGGTTCCATGCCCAACTTTACAAAGAACTGGTTTTAAAATGCCAGCTTTCTGGTAGAGGTGAGCACCGGTATTGCACCCATTTTGACAGCTTTCTTTCCATCAGTATCTTTAAAAGGGGATTTTGCTTGATAGCATATGATTCTTGCTGATATTGTATTGATGTGCATTCTTGCAGTAAATGATGTGGAACACCCAACAAAGAGGTTGGATCTTTTAGGGTGGTTTGTGAGCCATGATTTTAGCACTTTGACAATCAAGAAAACTGATTCCCAAACAGCTTTGTGTTTCTTTTGGCAATCAGCATTGCTATTTCCAAGTGGTTTCAGGCTGCTCTGTGGGTAGCCCAATGCTGGTTTTTGGCATTTATCCCCTGTGCTCACTAAAATAGGCAAAAGTGGATGGCAGCCTATTTTTCAGGTTTTCACTGCGCATTTTCTGGTGATTTCTAGCGAACAGCATGCTTTCCAGTATCCATTATGATGTTTCTGCTGCCAGCAATGCCTAGTGTGGTTGCAGGGCTTGGATGAGTGGGTTGAGACATCCCACACTCCACAGTTGAGCTTTTGACTAAAACATCATCTACATAGGCCAGGTTACCCCTTTCACCCAGGTCGGGCATGCCCTTGTGTAAAAAAATGTTAAATTCATTGCCGGAGTTGATGTATCTGAAGGGAGTCCGGGTCCATGTGTACTGCTGCCCCCCGAAGGTGAAAGCCAGCTTGTATTGGTCCTAACTAAAAGTGGGAATGGCTGGACCTTTTGGGAGTTTGCGGTACATGGCTTTGCTGATGAAGCTCTTACCGTTGGTCACGCACACTCGGGTGAGAACAGAGTCCTTCCCTTCATTTAAGTGAATAGAGATGAACAACTGCTCTCCAATTCTCTGAATATCAGACAGGCTTTGAGCTGATTTTTCATCTTTCTGGAAATAGGAGTGGGATTTTCTGATTGTGGATTTGTAAAGAATTTCAGAGTGTTTCCTTCCAGTGTGGAATGCCACCTTAGATAGGAAGGAAGGTTGATTTTCAGAAATAGAGAGGACCCCCCATCACCAGTTTGTTGTCCCACTGCTATGACTGTCACGTCTGGGATTTGGTTGTTCTGGAAGTGAAATTCTACTTGGTCAGATTTTTGTTCAACCATGTGGCATGTGCCGTTTAAACTAACATGGTTGACACTCTGTTTCAATTTTACTGGTCGGCTAGTCTGGGTCCAGAGGACCTTGTTTACACAATCTATCAGAGGTGACAACCTATGCAGGATGTCATTCCCTAGTAAACAAGGTGCGCCCACTGGAGTCACAACTATAACCGGGTGCTTAACCTTGTGATGCCCAATTTTAATGTCCAAATCCGCAGTCCCCTCGACGGGAATTTCCTTCCCGTCGAAGTTCTGAAGTTGTCCAGGAAGAGGGGTGAGAGGAATGTGGTATTTCCGCTCCCTTTCCGAATTCAGTTGGTCAAAGGCCCCTTTTGACAGAAGGGTAGCTTTGGATCCAGTGTCCACCAGTGCCCAAATTGTGCACTTCCCCTGTATTTGGACCGGTGCATAGAATCTTCCCTCCTTCTCCTCGAGGGGGCAAAGATAATGAAATTTTTAGACAACTGGTGGGTTAGTTTCTTGGCTTTGGACACTGATAGAGAGGTGATTTGGGCAGGATTCTGTTTGGAGTCTTGGGAATCTGAAAGAAAAAGGTGACAGCTAGATATGGGGGAAGCTTTGGGTTCTCCTGGTTCTGGTTCTCGGCTGCCCCCCCTTTTTGGAGGCAGTCACCCGGATCGGTATGAACCTGGGGATTTTCATCCTGATGATTCTGGGGATTGATGGGCGGTGCTAACTCAGTCCCCACATCTACCCAGTCTGGATTGGGATCCTTTGGGACCCATTTTTCTTTGGGGGGAGTTTCCCCATCTCTGAAAGAGAAGATCCTTTTCCCAGAATCCTCTGAGAATCCCTCTCCTTCAAACTGAAAGACTTGTACCTCCTCTTCAAAATTGGTCTTTTTGGGCTCTTTATTTCTCCTACCCCCCCGTCTGCTTCTTGGGTTGCAGACTTTCGGGGGCAGGAGGTTTTGGTTCCGGTTCCTGGGTTTCCAGGGGCTTTTTAAAAGTGGGAAGGAAACTTCCTCCAAGGCTTTATACCCCCCTTCCCCTTGTGCTTCCTTCCTGGGAACCGCTGGGTTGTCGGGGTTCTTTCCCCGTCAATGCTCTGGAGCACCAGGTCCTGGGTTTGAGGCATTCTGCACGCCATGCTCATCTGAGGGTTATGTTGAGCTCTCAGTATGCGACCCAGATCCTGTGCCATGTTTTGGACTTGGCGCTCTAGTTGTGACACCCGCTCTGGCTGGTACGGGGTTCTCATGTCTCCCCTGGGCTGATCCCGGGAAGGGTAGCTATCCCTTCTCCCAAAAAAACCCGGGTTAGAAAGTTTGGGTACGCCTCCACCCTTGGCCTCCCCGTTCCCGGATTGGGCTGTCTGGGCTCAGGAAATTGGGGAAAGAAGGATGGATTGTTTTGGGGGTTGAAATTCTGCGGGTACCTTGAGAAGAAATTCTGTCCTGTATTTGGGGGATTACTGCCCTCCTGGCGGAAGTGAGGAGGGAAGTTCCCTGGGTTAGACGCTGTCTGGTTGTATCCCCCCTCCTTGGGCTGGAGGAGTCCACACATAACCCAGGATGGGTCTATTGCCCTTGTAGTGTGGGCTGATGTAGTCAGGGGAGTTAGGGGTCCCATTTGTGGGGTTTCCTCCCTGGCTCCCTGTTTGTGATTGGCCCGAAGGCCTTCTGGGTTTGGGGTTGCATTGACTCTGTGCAGGCAGGTTTTTAGGCCCCCCAACTCCAAATCTAAATTGGGGGCAACCTTCACCTCCGCCCCTTTAGCAGCAGCAGGAGTGTTGGTTGTTTTGGGGCTTTTTGGATTATTTTTGTTTTCCACAGGCTTTTGCACCTCATAAATGCATGTGGCTTGTTCAATGACCCAGTCTAGTGATCTTTTCTCATGAAAGTCTCTCACTAGCTGGGTCATGATGTACTTGGGGAGAGCGTGGAAGAAAGTATCCACAAACTCTTTGCTGTCAGTGTGCACCCTTCTGGTGGTCTGCGCAAATGCACGCTTTAATTCTTGAACAAATTCTTGTGGGGCCTGATCTTCCCCACATTGCAACTTGTAGGCTGCCTTGTGAACCTCCTGAGGATTCCTACGCACTGCTACCAGAGGTGCCTTTCTGGTTTTCTAGGCTCTCCGGATTCTGCAAGCTTGGGAATGGCTGGCAGAATGTGGGGGCCTAGTTTCTTGAGTCCTGTGGTGCTCAGAGGAGTCTTCTGCTTTCTCCTTGCTCCCAGGATTTGCTGAGTACCCCCCCCCCCACTGTCCTAGCTGGGCAGAGGTTTTCAGGATACCCTTAGTAGGCCTACTCTCATGGAGTTCCCCACTAAATTTTACAGCACTTGGGAACCCATACCCAGATGCCCACCCATCCATTCCTGGGAGGTGCCGATCTATGGCCCCATATTCCTCATTGGATTGAAGTCTGCCATCCCCGTGGCCCTTGGCTCATGTGCGCCAGTGGACATGGGGGTGTCAGAGTCCATGGATCGGAAGAGATGAAGGCCTCTGGTACTAGGGTTCCTGGGATTATGCTCAGGTGTTTCCCTTTCCCAGCGAACCTCATCTCTCTCAGCCCCTGCTCCCTGTTGCCATGCAAGAACCTGACCTCTGTGTTCCTCTATCAAGGCCTTGCTAGTCTTTATCAATTGTTCTTGCACAGATACCTGTCTGTGGAGCCTGTCATTTTTCTCACAGATAGCCTCATTGTCTCTCTGTGCTTCCTGTGTCATTTTAGAGTAGTGGGCCAGTTTTTGCTCCTGAGTCCTGTCCTTACTGGCCTGGTCCTCCTTTGCCAGAGCATCTTCCATCCACCTGGTGTGCTCTAACAGTTTTTCATGGTCTTTTTGGAGGTCACCCAGTCCCCGAAGGGCCAAGTGATTTTCTTCCATCTTTTCTTTTACATAACTGACCTCCTGGCCTAAGGTGTCTCTTTCCTGAACAAGAGTATGCCTCTATGCAGCCAGGTCTTTGGAGCGCACCAGCTTTCTGGCGCTCTTCATCAAATTCTGCCTGGGTGTCCAGGTCTTTCAGGATTAATTTATTATTCTCTTCTTTTTCTTGTTCTAGGCAGTTTTGCAGGGTGACTACCTGCTCTGCGCATGCTCTATTTGCTGTTCCAGTTTTTTCTGGCTCTGCAGTAGAGAGTCCACACTTTCTTGGCACTCCTTCTGCAGGGCCAGCACTTTGGTATCCTGCTCTACCTTCTCCTGCTGCAGGATATCCATATCTTCTTTTATTTTTATCAGGTACTGCCTGGTTTCATTTTCTGATTCATGGCTCCTTTGTAGCCTTTCCTCTGCAGAGTCCAGATCAGTTTGGGCTTTTTGTAATGATTGTAGTTGCTTGTTTGCCAGATATAGGTTCTCTGCATATTTGTCCTGTATTTCTCCAATGTGGAGGTACAGACATACCGCTATTTTGGCAATCTTACTTTGCTCTTCCTTTACCTTAGGGGCCATATACAGTTTGCTCAGTGTCACATGTAATGGACCCTGATCTTGCCATATATTTAATCCTGTTTCAGTGGCCTGTTCTTTAGTTCCCTGCATCCACACATTCTGATCCTGCTCTGTCCATTCACCCCTGACAAATAGTTTGTGCAGTAGGTGTTCTTTAGCCATATTGATTTCTACCAAGGTCGCCATTTTGGAAATATTAAATTCCTTTCTGACTTACAGGAGTTTATTTTATTTTTGAAAAACAGACTAAGTTCCTTAGAGCGTTCCTATTGAGGGCTACTTTTCACAGTGTAACACAGTGTGGTAGCCCAACAGGGTTTATGTACCCCGTTAGTTAGCACACTGTATTAGACTGTCACAAGTGGTATGTCTAATTCAGAAATCTCGGACGAGCCCCCAATCTGGTAAGTGATTTCAACCCGGCACTCCACCTAAGTCAATGCCTAGCATGGGATGCACAGCTGAAACCCTTAATTATTTATTTTTGTCTATAAGTTCTTTTATTTAGATGGACCACTTATATAACGCCACTCTTTTTGAATCCCCTCTGGTCACACTGAACCAGGAAGCAGACTGGTTTGCAAAGTTAAAAATATTTATTTTTGATTTGCACAATATATATCACACTATTTTAATGGTTATACAATAAGCACGAATGGGGTGGTGTCACACTTACAATCTCTTTAATCTCAAGGAGTAATGATAGGAAAAATAATGCAGCACAGCGATAATACTTTTGTGTGGGTTCAATCAAAAGGCAATGTGATTACTCTTTCCCCCTGCACACTACTCAATCCCCCCAATATGCAATATAAAGAGATGGAATGAGAGAAAACATGTTTCAGGAATACAGAATTCAACACAATAGTATCAATCCCAATTTCCCCCCAGCAAACACAGAGAAAGAAACATGAATGACTGCAAACTTGTCAAAATGGTTTAAAGTTGGCTTTGCATGAATGTTAAAACACTGAAAATGGTTTAATTCAATTAAATTATTCAAATACTAATGGGAGCCACTTTGTATGGTATCAAACAAACATTAGCAATGATTATAGAGTAACTAGCAAGTTGAAAACTTAATTTTGAGGTCAGGTGCAATGAACAGCTATTTCACACGTTAGTGATTTGAGCCAAACGAAAAATTTGCAGCAAACTTTTCCGCGCACGGTAAGCGCAATTGCGGAAAAACTATAGCATAAACGGTGAAGAAGTTATGAAGGTTTTTGTGGAGGTCGTTTTTTTTCAGAAAGAGGCAAAATTGCAAAACAAGAATGCACTTTTAAAATTACAAACAAGGTTTCTTTACACTAGGTGTAGACTATGAAAATGCAAACTACACGACAGCACAGCCACCAGACCAGGATATCTCAGGATGGTTTTGCCTGCCAAGACGCTCCCTTTTCTTCAGAAAATATATCAGCGCAAAGATGATTTTAACACTACTAATGCAGAAGATAATAGGGATGAGATGGAGAGATCAGGCAAGACAAAATATTCTAACAATGCAGTTCTGGATATAAGAGAGGATGGGTTTGGATATGGATGACTTATGGACAATACATATGCTAGTGACAGTCCTATACTAAGGATACTCACTACCAATGTTTGGACAGAACCGTCAGGGATTCAGGTCAGTCAAGATTTCTGGACAGGAATTCTGCTAGGCACACTGGATTGGACTCCAGGCGCTCTGGTCTGCAATCAGCAAGGCGCTCTGGACACTGCACGGTGGAACCGGACTGGATCTCACGGGCTCCGGTTCTGGTTCACAGCTATCTGGTCACAGCACAGCTCTACTGGGTTGGATCTTTGAATTCTGGCAATAATTCTTAGGAGGAAAGCAGCTACAGCACAGCCAGGCTTTTCTTTGGTTCCCCTTAGAGGTCTGGGGTCTAATCAGGTTTCTTGATTTTTAAAGGCCAAGCTGAGAATGGTTCAGCTTTGGAAATGGGCCTTTCTGCATTCAAAGTTTCTGGAGTCTGGAGTCTAGAATATGGATTTCTCTTGCAAAGTGCTCCGCCAGCAATCGGTTGGTGGGTGAATGTGTGTTTCTTTCTAGGCCCTAAGCTGTCTCTATTTATGTATTTGCTAAAGGGGTGGGTATGCTGAATTATCCTAGGCACACCCCTAAGTATTCTATTGGCTAGGGTCTTTCCTCTCCCTCGATTGGAGAAGAAAACAGAGTGTCATCATGACAATGTGGTTTATGATGCAGGAATAATCTCCCCTTTGTTTTTGCACGTGAAATCTACTTTTCATATAATACATATTTACAATTTTACAAACTTGATCTCAATAGCATATCTAGATCACATATTTTGTGGAGCAAGTATTCATTCAAGCCATGTTGCTGTGAGAGCTTGGGCCTGGATTTGGCAACTTTTTGGACTTTTGGTTGGGACCCAATGTCTGATTTGTCCACAATTTTATACATATGTGCACATGATATCTGGGCATAATCATATGAAGTTTCATGCTTCTGACATCAATACAATTGTTACAAAACCACTACACCTTCTTAGAACATTGCACAGAGTTCTGAGTCCTTTTAAACTGTGCACCAAAAAATTCACATTAACAATACTGTAATTTTACAATTTTACAAATTCGCACAGTCCTGTGTCAGTCCTTTTAAAAAATATACTTTCTGTGCTTTGAGAATCAACAAAAATGTCTGTTCCTGCCCCGAAGGTTTCTGGTGGCCCAAGAGCAATCCCCGCTTTCTTCCTCTAGTAGAGAGCACTGTTGACACTTGTAATCTGCACATCCTTTCAGCCAAGGAAGTCCTTTGTCTCTCCCAGGAGCAGGAGCCCAAATCTCCTCCCCTCTTCATCAATACCTGAATGTGATTTCCTGGCTTTTGGTGGGAAGCAGGAGAGGTGCCTTTTGTTGGGGCAAGCTGTGGAATTTGCTTTGTAGTTTTTGGTTTGCATCAGGTTACTTTAAAACTCACTTTGTTAAATTGTTCTTTGATGAAAATAAACTTACAATTTTAAAACAGGCAAACAGAACTCCAATTCCATTCTGTAAAACATAGAGATGAAATAGTTGAAACCTATATTACTTTTGATAGCAGGTCACTTAATTCCAACCATTTGATTTTAACTGCACAAGTTTAAGCTTCTAATGCAATTACTAACAGCTGTCATACAGGCGGACGGTGGTACTGCGCCCATATTTTGACAGATTTTCAAAGGAAAGCACACTTTTGACTGTGGATATTCTGATGATAGATTGTGCTTTTCCTGACATCGTGTGCTCATATTGATTCCTTTAATGAAGTGACAGGTAACACCCAGCAAGGATGTTGGATGTTCTCTGATGTTTTGAACCATTATTTTGTATTTTCAGCAGCCAAGGAAAAAAGGATTTGAGAGCAATAAAGCACTGCCTTTCATGCAGTTTCCATTTTTTCTTGTTGGGCAGCCATGTGACAGGTTTCAGCAGTGTGGTCTCCTTCCACCACTGTCACAGGCAAAGTAGATCTGGCAGCCATTTCTTTCCGGTTTCAAAGTGCAATTTTCATAGATTTTGCTGCTATTTTGCTGATTCTGGTGCCACCAGCACACAGGGATGTTGCAGGGCAGAGCCTAGTGGGTTGAAACATCCCACAAATGTAGAGAGGTGAAAATGATTGGGCAGGTGGTTATCAATCTCAGTATCAGGTGGTGTTTCCAGGGGGGTTTCAGTGAGGTCGAGGGAGGTTTTCGGGAACCCAGGGAGGACAAGGAGGGTTTGGAGGCCTGGTGCCTTGGGGAGGAGGTATGCAAGAAGAATCGATAGGAACTAACAATTTTGAAACCTTATAGTGACTAACTCGTCTTCCTCTCTATTGTTGAGTCCCGAAAAAATTGACCCAGTAGTCAGTACTTAAAATCGTATTGAATTTATTATCCTAATTCAACATCCCAAATCTCAAACATTACTGTAAAAATATGCGTCTAAGAACACCCACAGGTGTCACGCCGCCCGCATTGGGGTCCACTTACTTGAAGCGGCGCGCCTCATCCTGGAGGATGTACCCGTACTTTCGCTTGGGGGCTCCTGGGTTGTCCTGGTCCTCGGGCGCTTCCGGGTTTCCTGGGCATGTTGGTCTGCGCATGCGCGGGCGGCCGTTTCGCGTTTTCCGCGCATGCGCACTGCACGGGGCACTCGGTTTGGAGGACCTTGCGGTCCACGCCTCTCTCCAAGCCAACCAACCCATGGGAGACAGCACGGCTTGCGTTCCAAGCCTCCTAGGTGTTGGTAGTCCTATTTAAGGAGCCCGGCCATTCATTCAAACCGCGTCTGAACGCGGTTTGAATTGGATCGTGTTTCCTCGCCGTTTCCTTGTGCCTTCCTTACCTGTTACCTGATTCCCGTTCTTCTTGTTCCTGGTACCCTCCTGGTACAACCTGAAGTTGTATTGTCCTGTCTTCCCTTCTCCTTGTCCTGTGGTTGGGGCTCCCTTTTCCCTTCTTCTGAGTTGGGTGGTTCCCTTTCTGTGTCTACTAGCTGGCTCTGGCTCTTGCACCTTGTCTGCCTGCCCGCTCTGCCTCCCTCTGCCTTTGTGCCTACCTTGTGGGCAATCCCATTACCTTCCTCTGCCGGATCCAGCCTCCAACCAACTTCCACTGTGTCCTGATCCTTGGGACTTTCATCTTCCGGATCCAGTCTTCCTTGGGACTCAGTATCGTCATCTGGAAAGGCTCCCCCTGTCAGTGCTTGCACTGTCCTGACGCCACGCTAATCAGGGGAGAGCACACTCATGGCGTTGGGAGCTGGTTCATCTCCAACCCGGTTCCATTCGGGCGGGAGCTGGGCTGGCTTCTCGCGTCATCAACCACATCACCGCAGGACTCCTGAAAGCCTGCCCTCATCTTCAAGGTCCTCAACCGGACGAACAGGTACGCAACGTCCTCGTGACGCAGTCTATAACAACAGGTTAGTTTACAAAAAACAAAAATCAGAGCAAAAGATACATCTACACATTACTTATAAAAAACTATTTATAAAAACATCATACAAAGACACAATAGGACAGACAAATAATTGCACATTGATCCAATTCATGTATCCACATTTATAAAGCCCAACATGTTTCTGTCCATAACACCAAATAGGTCAGACATCCATCAGAGGTTGTCCTCTATAATTCTTTAATGGGTTTCTGATTATTGTATCTTGGGTGTAGATTAGGAGGAGGAGCAGGTCAGTGTTGGACATGCTGGCAAATAGTCAATTTTTCAAGAGAGTGTACACAATAATTTGCGTACCCCCAAAAACAGATGTGTCTTTATCCCCAGGGTGGTCCGGCCCTATGCCCCGAGTCATATGGACAGTTACCGCTAGCTTATGGTGCCCCATTGCATGTTGCCCCGCCTGCTCCCCCACCATCATTTCCGCAGCTATCAGCTCTGGGTACTAGTAACATGCCACCATGCACAATGCAGCAAGGGCAGTAACGATGTGTTGTCTGGCATGGTGACACATTACCAGGGGGCCACAGTGGTTAGGGGGAACTTATTTGTTTTTCCAGGGACAAACACATATCTAGATTAGAACAGCCCACAGAGAGCCTTAGCGTGCCCAATTCTATCTGTCACCGCCAACAGAGAAGAAGAACCCTTGCTGAACGTGGAGACCATATATTTTCATGGTGGACACAGGTCCAACTAAATCATGCATCATTGAGGAAGGATTACCTTTATCTGGTGAAAACATGGATACGCAGGGCTTCTCTGGGGCAATTCAGTCAGTTCTTTTCATAAAGAAATTACCCATTAAGGTAAAAGACAGAGAGGTGTGGGCCCCCTTGTTGTACTCCACTGTGACCCCGAACAATTTGTTGGGAAGGCACATTCAGAGTAAGTTCAACAGGACCATTTCATTCACCTAAAGGGGCATGGTATGTTTTACACCTGGTATGTGTCCCTTAAGGCTAATTTTGACCTTACATGCATTGGGCATTAAGTCTGCAGCGAGAGGAATACCAGGGCCCCTGATTTGTATATATACAGTATTACAATACAACTCAGTGCAGTACCACATGTGGCTGATAAATACTGGTGAGTACCTTCTGAATTTCTGTTTAGGCCTGCCCAAACTCAGGAAGTAGTTGCAGGAACAATCAACGTCTTCGATATAGAAGGGGCTCTAATGTCAGAGGACAGGATTGTGTTGATAGTAGTTGATTCAGATAAAAAGAATGGTGCACAGTTTTGTGCATTGACCCTACCATACCAATGCAAAATGTTTCAGATGAGATCCTTTTTGAGAATAAAGAAAATGAGGGGGAAAAATATTGGAAGTGTGTGTCCCTTGTGAGAGCATGATACACTACAGACACATGGCCTGCTCTATGTTACTTGTAGGGAATGCTCCCTCCTTTGCCTCTGAAGATTTGTGTCAGGTACCTGACAAGTTGTGGGTGAGTAATCTGCATGATGCAGGGCTCTTTTATGAAGTATTGCGCCATTACGTATCATCTTGAAACCTGGCGCAGTGTTTCCAAGAGTTAAACAGTATCCCTTATCAAAGGCAGCAGAGGAAGGGATCTATGACACCATAGTCGTCATTTGTATCAGGGTATAATAGTGCCATTCTAATTCACTGTCAAACACAGCCATCTACCAAGCGAAATAATTAAATGGGACAAGATGAAGGATAATTCAGAATGTGTGCCCCTTAATGATGTAGTACTTGCTGAGTTCCCGGTGGTTCTGAACCCTGCTACAATACTGTGTAATATACCTGTTGAGGCAACCCATTTTACTGTGGTAGATTTGAAGATTGCATTTTCCTCAGTACCCCTGCATCCGGATTCACTGTACCTCACCGCGTTTACATTTGCCGGCAGACAATTTCAACATACTACGCATCCTCAGGGGTAGTGTGAGTCTCTGAGTATATTGAACATAGTGTTACATGAGGATTTAGGAAACATTGATGTCCCCAGCACCATTTTCCAATATGTGGATGATTTATTGGTGTGCATACTACTGGACACCAGTGCGAAGAGCACTCTATTACCTTGTTACAATTGTAGGCCGACAAAGGATGCTAGGAGTACAGAGCAAAGTTGCAATACTGTCAACAAGAAATGTTGCACTTGGGTCAGTTGATTTCATTGAATGGTAAAAAAGTGATTCCAGAAAGCACAGCAGCAGTGCGCGCAACCCACCAGACGGTGAAGGTTAAGGACATGCAGACATGCCTTGTTCTGTGTAATTACTGTGGAGCATGGATCTTTGACTGCACGTCATATATTAGACCATTGATTGCCAGTTTTCAAGAACTGAACAATGTTATTTCCACTGTTCCTGTACTGACAACTCCTGATTATACTAAAGAGGTTTATCTATTCTGACATTCTAACAGTCAGATGATGACCACAATATTGATGCAACACGGCACTATGGGTCACAAACCCTTACCGTACTACAAAGGCATGCTGGACTCTGTCTTAAAGGACAGTTTCCATGCAAACACATGTTGGCTGCTGCTGCTTTTGCCATTGTGAGGTCCACTACTATTCTCATGTGGTGTTTATTGATGCAGGTATGTCGAACATGCTTTCTTTGCAATATTAGAGAGGTCCAAATCCACATTGACCACGCAAAGGGCTTCCAAATATGAAGTAATTATTTCAAGTCCATCTATTCACATTGTTCATTGTAAAACAGTAAATCTATCTACTTTTCTGACTGAACCCATTACTGATGATGATGAGGTGCATGCTGTGTCACATATGAGGGTCCTGAGGATTGCATCCCCAAAGCATGTCATTGTGCTCTAGATGATGAAGTATTCTTCATTGATGGGTCCTCAATTATCTCAATTATTGACCAGGAGACAGACCAGCGACATACTGGGGCAGCAGTGATATGATCAGTTGATGGGTAATATGAGATTGTTGTGCAGTGGAGAGTAACAATGTCATTTTACACCACAGGCAGCAGAATTGATTAGACTTATTGAAGCACTTGAGGCAGCGCAAGGGTGCCGAGTTACAATTTATTTCTGACTCAGCCTATATTATGACAACTGTTCTGATCCATCAAGATGGATGAGAAGAGGATTTTGTAGAGCAGATGCGTCCCTGGTGCAGCACGTGGCCCTGTTGGACCAATTAATTCATGCCCTTTCACAACCCACACTTGCTGTAGTCGGTAAGTGTGCTGTCCACACAAGTGGTACAGATTTCATATCCCTTGGGAATGAAGCAGCAGACAAGGCAGCAAAACAGGGTGTGTATTTGCCAGTACCAGATATCCATGAGCATCGGGCACTTATAAATATGCAGCTGCAGGTCTCATAGACAGCACTTCCCATTACTGAAATAATTGAGATACAAGGTCAGGCGCTGCAAGGTGAGAAGTTGTTGTTGCAAGGAAGGGTTTGTGCACAGTCCCCAAATGATCTTGTGTGGAGGCAGACAAATACAGAAAAGTTGGTGATGCCCCTAAGATTTCAATTTAGTGGCATTTGACCAACCCGATTACCCCACCGACATATCCAAACAGCATATTTTGCCAAAGATATGCAAGGGGATTGATATGTGCCCAATTTTCAGGAATTGTTGCCTAGGTTCAAGTCCAATTGTGTAGTTTTCCAGATGTGCAGCACTGAGCAAACAATACAAACTCTGAGGGGAACAATGCTGCATCCAATTGCCCTTTTTTCCTGAGACCTCTACATAGACTTTGCAGATATGGGTGAGAGATGTAATACCTTCCATTACTTCATAGTTGTAGTATGTCCTTTCCCGTTGGATCGAGGCTGGTCCATGAGCACATCTGATGCCAAATCAGCCACTAGGTTTCTGGTGAGAGAAGTGTTCCCCTGATGGAGGGGGGGGATGTGAAACTCTTAAAAGTGACAATGGCACTCACTTCTTTAATGAGCTGTTCAAGGAAATTGCAGCTCTTTTGGGGATAAAGTGCAAGTTCTGTTCCATTTATCACCCCAGACTAACAGTGTTGTAAAAAGGATGAATGGTTTATTGAAAACTAAGTTGTCAAATTTTGTGATACACTGAAAAGGAACAGGGAGCATTGTCTCCATATGGCCTTGTTCAGTTTGAGGAACCAGTCCTGTAAGGACCATCATCTCTCCCCACATTTTTTTAGCTTCAGGAAGACGCATGCACACGCCATTATCTCCTGTGCGTAGTGATTCTGAAGCTCAGAGGTCTGCGCTAATTTTGGGGGATGAGTTTCATTCAGATCTGATTCAGTTAATGAAGTGTATTATTTACCTTTCTCAACCAATTGATCCAAGTATATTGGAAGACGGTAAAACAGCACTTCCCCATAACCTGTGTGCTCTGGCAAGATAGTGACACTGAAAAAATCCTAACTGTTCCCTAGTGATAAAATGTATATCAACTGACCTTATAAAAATGGTGTATGCTACTCTGCATGCGGTCAAAGTAAAGGAATTACAGTACTGGGTGCATTTGTCTGATGCTAGGAAAGCAATGCACACATTGTCACCACCCACAAGCATGTTATCTTTATGT
This sequence comes from Ambystoma mexicanum, assembly GCF_040938575.1. Classification (NCBI taxonomy): domain Eukaryota; kingdom Metazoa; phylum Chordata; class Amphibia; order Caudata; family Ambystomatidae; genus Ambystoma; species Ambystoma mexicanum. The sequence continues at coordinate 705,759,827 of NC_090930.1, read as the reverse complement.
TTTTAACAAGGTGATTCTCCTTTAAGCTGAGACAATATTTGCTGTATTTTTCTTTTTAAGAAGAGTTACGTTTTATTGATTAAACAGTCTATTGATATTTAGGGTTTGCTACTTTTTTAATGATGTCTTAATAATAATAATAATCATTTAGCATTTATTTAGCGCTATGGACCCTCAGGCATCTGAGCGCTGCTTATATTACCCATGGTGTGTGGTGCTCATTTATCGACCTTGGAAGGATGAAAGGCTGAGTTTGGCCCTGCTGGGATTCGAACCTGCGTTAGCAAGCTCTGCACGGATGTCAAGGTGAGCGCTGTACTCGCTGTGCCACCTCACCATCTTCTACTATGAATTTGCAAGCTCTTACAATTCTTGATGGAACTTATGTTATTGGGTTTAAGAATGTTTGTAGGAGGGTATTTTTTCCTCTTGTATGTGGATTTCTTCTTGGTTTCTTTTTATATTTGTCTAGTGAAGATATATGGTTAGGTCAAATAAAGGGTGCTAAGAGTGTAACACAAAGGGATTTGACAAAGACAGTCAACTTTTTGATAACAATCAAATTCTTATGCTACAAAACCAAGTGATGATCATATAACCATGGTAGTGAACTTTAAACAGAGGAGAACACATAATATTGAATTTAAAGTTACAAGTCAAAATTTGCATGAAGAATATGAATACAACGAATATAAATCTGTAGTATTTGATATAATGTCGGATGTGCACTACACAGAATTTAGGAACGTGTGGTACAGTCATGAAGAATATGAATACAACAAATATAAATCTGTAGTATTTGAAATAATGTCTGATGTGCACCACAAAGAATTCAGGAACATGTGGTCCAGTCATATGAACTTGGTAGGGAAACAGAGGTGTAACAGGAGTTGTTATATCTGCTCCCTCATCTCCCCATGTATCTGGAGCACCCAAAATGTTAGTACCCCAGGAGATATTGCCTCTGGAGATCAAATTATTTATTGGAAGATCTGTCAAAGCTGCTTAAAGTGAATCCATTGTACACCAAGAAGGATGTGTTCTTTGTGTATCTCTTAACACCAGGGATCAAGGCGAAGTGGTTGCAGATTGTTCAGTGGGAAGTGATCCAGTCAGCGAATGACACTGAACAAGGCCTAAACACCATCAAGAGCAAGTTGAGGGTGATCCGGTTAATGATGCTTTAAAACCGATATGTCCTGGATCTACTGACAGCGATGGAAGGGGGCATGTGCAAGAAGATAGGGTTGTCTTGCTACATATATATACCCTCAAATGATGCAGAGACTGGGTCCCTGGCGCACATCATAGGGGCACTACACAAGCTAAAGACTGCTTTGGAATGTGAAGCAGGTCTGCAGGCAGGCCGACGATTGGTTAGATGCATTGTTTTCATGGGCACCATCCTGGCTTGGGGCACAGGTGAAGATACTGGTTCCGAACATGGTACTCCTGCTGGTGTGGTTCTGCATGTGCTAGATGATGCTTTGATGTTGTGCAAGTCCATTCCAAAAAAGTACAAGGATGATGGTTACTATTGGGCCAGGATTGGCTCTCCCGTGTACAGAGGATGGGCAGACTCAAACTGAGGACCCAAATAAACCACATATGGTCAGGATTGAAAGGGCTATATAACCCCCATGGATATTAACCTCTCCCCCACTAGATCCTGAAAACTACACTAAACACTGGGTAGACTTAGTGAGTTATGGGGATTGCATATATCTCATGTGCACCCCAGAGAAATATGCACAGGATAGGGGTAGTCTGCATCATGTGTGTAGGGAGGGCATGGGTCCCTACAGTTGAAGCAGATAGAGAGAGAGCAAGGGAAAAGTTAGTGAATGGAGGTTTAAGTAGAGAGGTTTATGTTGGGATACACATTCAGATTACTGCCCCTCCCAATCAATATAGATTGAGAAAATATATGAAAACATGGAGAATGCACAAAGGGTGCTGTAGAGGGTAGGGGGAAACTCTATGGGTGGAAGCAAATGATGAGAGACATATTTATTCTGGGAGGTTATACAGTGGAAAACTAACCATTTGTCTGTGACAGTGTCACGTAGAATACATTGCATGAGTATAGTAGTTATAACATGAACTAATGTATTTAAGAGTAGCCCTGAATTCTCGCGGGCCATTTTAGAGACACAGAACTACAAGGCCTCTTCTCTTGCTTGATAATCACATTCCAATTCCCAGGCACTTCAAGGAGCATGCACGTACACCCACATATAAATGTATTAAATAAGACCGTTGAGCAATTAGGTAGTAATGTGAGCAATTAAATGGCAGAAGGGCTGTGGTCCAGTATGAAGGAAACACTCAAAGGAGCCGGGGCAGAGGTCTTGGGTTGCCAAAAGATTAACTGATATTTAGAACACTAGCTCCCCCCACCCCCCAGAAGGATGGTCATTTAATTTTGAACTGCCAGATGAACAAGTAATAATACTCTTCAATTTTTCATGAAGTTGATGTATTACTGGGACACTAGGCTTACCTCTTGGGAGGGGTAACTGATACAGGGAGGAGCAGAGAACAACAAGGTCTGTGATTTGGGTGATACAATGGGGAGGCACAATGCAGACACCTCTGTGTCTTGGATGAGAAAAGAGTTATTTTGTTTGCAAGGACCAGGCTGACCTCGAAGTTACCGCCAGAGTTCATGTTGACAACCAGGTGCACATCAAGTGTTTAGGAATAAAGACAGGGTGTTGTGTTTACAGTTTAACAAATTGCTTTGCAGCCTTTCAAGATTGAAAAAGCCATTACCCATTTGTGGTGAATATGGAGGAGAAGACGCCACAACCAATTGGAAAAGGGGCCATATGTAACTATTAGCATGAATATAGGCCGCAGCCAATGAGGGTGAGGGATGATTACGGTATATCGAGTGCATCATTAATGACTATTTGTACATTTATAAGATGAACTTCATTTTGAGGAAGAGAGAGAGCTTTGTGGCAGTGGATTCATAATACCCTGTCACCCATTCCTTTTTGCATACAAAATAAAGCTCTTGTTCTTCCTGAAAAAGGATGCACCTAGCATTTTTCATTAGCGGGTTGTTTTTCTAAGTCTGGTTATAAGAGAGTTGCTGTACAGAAGCTTCCACAAACACAAAGTGTTGTCTGTCTTTCAGGAATTCAGGAGTCTGCTTGAAGTCCCACATCCTCTGGCTGGCCATAGTTTTGGGCTCTTTCAAAGGCACTGTCATTTTTCCTTTGAGGTGATTTTGGCTTTGTTTTCTGGAGCTTTCTTTGAGGATCTCATGTTTATGTTCTGGATATATTTCTCTATCATGGAAAATAGGTATTTGGAACCAGAAACTTAGGTGGCTGGGTGTCTCAGGCACGATGTTATTTACTTCTAATTGAGCATAATTATGTGCAGGTCTTGAAAAAGGTACACTTTTACCCTTCTCTAATAACATCATAACCATATTTCCGGAGTCCTTATCATCCTACGCCCTGACTTGCACAATTTGTCTTCTTTTCCTCCATGTGGTTTTGTTTTCCAAATGACTAACCCCAAAATATGAATAATCAGATTCTTGAGATTATGGCTGTGTCACAGATTCCACATGGCATGTTTATTTCCAAATGGAGGAAAGAAGACAATAGAAAAGAGGACATTTTGATATGAAATGATCAACATGTCCAATTTACCTATTTTACTTTTAGTCAGAATAGATTGAAAGTAAGTGACAATTGTTAAAGAATCCTATTGACTGAGGGTTCCCAAGAAAATTCATTCTTCCAGCATTTTCTTAAAAAGTAATTTCTTCCCCTCTCTTGTATTTAATAAACAAATGGAACGCCCTTGCACAATGTCCACAAATTAAATGTAGCTGCTGTTTCATTGGTAGGAGAAATGCAATAAAAATCATTATATCCCAGTGGCGTGACATGCAAATGATGGAAGCCTCGCTATTCTCCTGGGTTGCTGCTCTGGTGGCATGGATCTCAGTGTGCCTTTCGCTCTCATCACAGGAGCCATGCATGTTCTCAGCATGGCACTCCCATGAAGAGAGTGAGTGCCCTGCTAATAGCTATGCAGCACTGAAAGCATGGTTCTCAGCACTCCCTCTCTACACAGGAACACGATGCTGATAGCCATGCTGTCAGTGCCACAAGGCTCTCAGTGTGGTGCTCCCTCACTTTACAGGAATGCTGAGTTCATAGCAATGCTGTTAGCTGCTCTCCTCCTTGCCTAAGCAACCCTGACAGATGTGTATCAGATACCAAAATCACCCATTCGCCTTCCCCAGCTCCTTCCTTTTTAAGGATGTGGGCCTGGAGGCCCCTGCCACTGGTGCCGCTCTCCTCTTTGCCCGAGTCACCCCTGACAGACTTGCCCAGAGCACCAGAATCACCCAGCTCCTACCACCACGCTTACCTTCTTTTGGTAGGGGTGACAAATCTGCCCTCTTGCTGCTTGCGGTCTTCACCAGGAAACACCTGGCAGACAAGGCGCGGCTGGTTTCTAAACCCTTCCCCTCCTTTCTCAACACATTTGTACGTGGTTGCTGAAACTAGTCTTTTTTTAAAGTGACACAATAGCATTATAGACCACACCCTCAGCCTGTACTGGAAGTTATGGGCCCTGAAGTCCAAGTTAAAGTCCTTAGCGCATGTCAAGGCCCTTAACTCCCAGGCCTGCCTTCAGACTAGGGGCCTCATTACGACCCAGGCGCTAAGTGTTTAACGGTGCCGTAAAAGGCTGCGGCACCGTTAAACACTTAGCGCCTAATTACGAGGTCCCTTTGCGGGACCAAACCTTAACGGCTGGTTTTACCAGCCGTTAAAGTAGGGTGCCGCAAGGGGCCTTGGTGCTAAGTATGGTGCCGCAATTTTCGGCACCGTACTTAGCGCCTTACCCATTCCCATTGAGCCCTATAGGGCAAAAATGGGAATGGGGAAGGGCCCATGGTGAATGGGGAATTACCGCCCCGCCAACCTTGGAATGGGGCGGTAATTCCGCCATTCATCATGGCGGACCCCGGCATGGACCATGGTGCTAATAGCACCATGGTTTAGCGCCGGGATCGTAATGAGGCCCTAGGTCTATAAAGCTTAAGTAAAGGTTATCTCTATTCTGTATAGAGGTATTGCTAAAAAAAAAGCTGTCAACCCAGGTACAATGAATCCTTTCTACAGAAAATGAGATGACACGATGGGAGCCAAGGGCATCAGTTATCAGAACTGCGCTCTTCAATGTTCTTCAACGCGTTTATGAATAACACTTGCATAACCACCATACAATGGAAATACAATATACATCCCAGTGGAGATACAGAATACCAAACCTAAAAGTTCACAGGGCAATAACAATGTTTCCAACATTAACAATATGGAATATAACTCTCCTAAAATCACTCCATAGGCATAACAAAGGAGAGCACAATAGTGTCCTATATTTTTCAGTGCTCTTAGTTGGATCTTTTTTCAGGGGCTAAAGAGTTACAGCAGAAATATTATTTTTTTACATTACAATTATGGGTTCACATTAGGGTGACTTGACCAATATGTAGTCCAAGGCAATGATTTTTCAAAACTCAATTTTCTTTCAAGAATTAAAGCCCACTTCAAATAAGCGAGTCTCCAGCTTTATACCAAAGCATTTACTACACTGTTAGAGGTTCATAAGCAATTTGTCAGTAACATGAGATTTTAGCTATCTACACAAATCTCACTAATAGAAATTCACACAAGCATTCATTTCCATAATCAATTCTAGGTATTTATTATACTCTAAAACATGCCTATCATTCTGAGCACGTATATTGCTTGCCATGTCTAACTTTACAAAAACAGTTAAACATGAGGCATAATATTGCTGTTTTATTGAATCAAAATACAGTCTTCGTGTTCCCCAATGACAGCCACAATTTACAGAGTTAAATGCTTTTTCTACATTAAATGTGGCACAGGGGATTCTTTCATGTGTATGCATTATTCTCTGAAGGTGTATGTGTATCTTTCAATGAACATGTGCATGCATTTTCAATTAACATATGTGTACAGCGTCCAATCTACATATGCATATGTGTGTGTGCAGTCATCAGTCTATTCCTATTCAAGTTTTGGCTTGAGATGTAATCTTCACTAGTAAAAGGTACCATGTAAATGCATCCCTTCCCTTTAACATTAAACATTTGGTCTACCATGATTTTCTGTGAATAGAATGAATTCTCTGTGCTACTTTCTGCTGTGCAAACATTTAATTTATAACCAGGCTCTTCCTCTGGATGCAAATTTGCATGATATTATGGTAGGTAATAGTGTTACATAGGGACACTATGGCTTACATGATTCTATGCTGGCACGATTCAAGGATTCTATTTTAATTTGGTATAATTCTAAAAAAACAGTTTGCACTGAATATGCACAAACTTATTATGTATGTTTAAATTGTGCCTCTCAATATACAAATGCATTGGGTTTTAAGGAAATTACATCCCACCTGCATTCAGTGTCAACTAGAAGACACAGGGTATTCTATTTAGTACTGCATGTGTCCCTTTCAGATTAGCATCCCCTAGGATCACTGCCCATTTGATTCCTGAGATTTTTCCGTAGACAGCACTATGGGCATGTTGGAGTTATAAATTGGGGTTTCTATACCTACATGTTAAATGTGCCTTTGTTTTTTGGAGAATCAGCTCGGACCCCCTCAGTCTGAATTTACTGCCTCAGCAAGGTCCTTTACTGCTGGCTTCAAACAACCAAGTATGTATGTGGAGATCAGGATCCTGGTAATGAAATATTGACACTAAAAGTTCCCTCAGAAAAGGGAGTGTCTGGGGTAAGGCATGAAGTCCCACTCCACAATACACAATACTATGAGCGAGTATAAAAAATATAGCTTTATTGATACTAGAAAACAACACTATTTTTTCTTTAAAAAAACAATGAGGCTAATAATTAGCTGTATTTGACCATAACAATGGTTCACAAATGAATGACTGTATGTCCAACACCACAACCAGTGATATCATGATGAACCAAGCGCTAGTCAAACATAGATTATATGTAAACATATTGCATGGAGCAGTAAGCGCACCAACTGATGCACAGCTGCTCCAATGCCAACCAAGGGAAGTCTCTACAACAATACATGTCAGACTGCTCTATAAATAATCCAGCATATGTCTGTTCTTTTCAGTGAGAACATTCTTCAGGGTTTGATCAATAAGAGCATCCCTAAATTATGTCAATCCCTAAATTATGTCAATGCTTGAAGCTAGGTGTGGTCTGTATTCTTTGCAGAAACCATAACCTGTGAATAATGTTTAAAACCATTGTCAGTGGATCTAATACCTTCCAAGAACACACTCCTTTATAAACTTGTTAGTATAATTTTATAGACTCTTAGGGCCTCATCACGAGTTTGGAGGTAACCCATAAATTCGGCAGTAGCGCTGTTACCGCCGGATTTAAGGGTCCACCAAATCAGGGCTTTGGCGGATTTCTCCCCAGCTCTGAGCTTTGGGGAAATCCGCCGAAAATTAGCGCTCATACCGCCGGTGGAAAATCCGCCGGCGGTATGATTGTGAAATGTCCCCATTGAGCCCAATGCGGAATGGGGCATTCCCGAATGGGCTCAATGGGAAATGGGGATTTCCAAATCCGCCAAACCCGTGATCCGGCGCTAATAGCGCCGGTGGGTTTGGCGGTAGGGCAGATAGCGCCAGCGTTGTTAGTGCCGCCGTTACCGCCCAACTCGTGATGAGGCCCTTAGTGTCTTAATTTAACCGATACCATTCAAGCACACTTGTATGAGCGGCCTGGTAGGTAAAACATTCAACTCCAAAAAAGTGCTTGCGAAGGAATAAGATTCAAATATATCTATGGGGAGCACAAGAGTGACCAAGGTGGAAACCAAAAGATGAGCCACTGACCTGAACTGCACACCTTGCGAATACAGCAAAGTGTAGTTGCATTTGAAGAAGTTAGACGACGATGTCTAAAATGTGTCACAATTAGCTCATTGAGGCGCCTCCCAGTATTGCCCCCCAGTATTGGCTGGATATAGAACAACACATCCCCTTAGGAGAGAGACTAATGCTGAAGCTCCCCTTGTATGACCAAGTTTGCCAGCCAGGGTTAATGCACTGTCCTGTTAAAGCAGTATAGGGACTTTCTCTGCAGGATCTTCCACAGTAGGTAGGTATGAGGCCAGATCCACTAGATTCTATATGCCTCTATCTATAAAATATTAAGTATTGCCCTTACTGCCACAAAATCTATAAATATGTACAGATCTAATAAAGAGACACAGAAGACCCTGTTGTTGTCACCATCACTTAACAAATTTATGTGTGGCACCTGTCTGCTTAGATGCACAGTGGAAACCGTTTGCCTGCTGGGACAATTAACTTATCCACGTGACGTTGCTCACATGATGAGTGCCACGGCCGAGCGTGTCTCTCAGATGATCCCAATCCCATGTGGGCGCCATCTTTGAAGGTGTAAGAGCTTATTTGAAACACCAACCTCATCCTAGCATGCTGCTGGGAGAAATCCATAACTTGTTTAGCCATGTTCAAACTCACCCACTATGGTTCAACCTGTGTGTGTACATTATGTGTGTAATTTGATATTGCTTTCATTTTGGATCACAAAAAATACTAAAGGTCCCTAAAATAGAAATACATTGAAACAGCAGCACTATGTCTAAGGCTGTATCACTGCCTGAAAAGCATGAAACATGTATGAAACAATGTCTATGCAAATGAATATGTCTATTATGAATAAGAAATCATACTGAATTGGAGCGGAAAACTCCTTATTGTGTCCTATGGGAATACACAATAGAGTAAAGGAATAGAATGTATGCACTCCTATATACCTGCTATGTAAAATGGGTCTGTGCAGTTGGTGCCCAGAGGAGTAAGGCTGGAAAAGTTTCTCACCAGGTGTATGGAGATGAAGACCCTGACATACTGGCCTATGATCCCACATTCCAATTAATGTCTTCGTTAAGCCCAGATATATGGCTATTAGTCAGGAAAATGTATAATTGTTCCCATCGTTACATGGATTTAAAAGTGTAACATTACACCAACACTGTCCAGAACATGTCATCAGCCATGTGCTGTGCTTCCTGGAAGTGGGCTTACAGAGGAGCATTGATGTTACCATATCATATGCTGCTCCTATGTTCTAAAATTCAGATTTAAACTTTTCTGGAAGTCATTCCTATGTATCTTTTTATACACTGACATTCTATGGCATACATTACCATTTTAGAATTACAATTGGTGACCCTTCATTGTATCTGAGGTCATGGGAGCCCTCTGTAAAAAAATGGCATGTACCGCATTGACTACATGCAATGTGAACATGACCAGAAAGTCGTTCCATTCCCCATGTCTCCGGGAAATTGGGAGACCTCTGACTATAGGATTTCTAAATGTCAGAGCGCAATAAGGTGTCTTTGATGTTCTGACTCCTTTTGAACACAAACAATGGAAGGGACAAGGCTGAAGGCCCATTGCGTAAAAAGATGCCAATGTTTCCATGTGCATTTTTTGATCTTTTAGGATAGATTTGTATAGGTCGATACACAAACCAGCCTCTGCTCATTCTGGATTTTGTTTTCAGGCTGTAACAGGACTCCCCTAGGAATGTTAGCCACTCTTGTTCTGGCTTATCTAACACATTACTTTGGCCCTCATTACGACCCTGGTGGAAATCGCGGTGCTAAATGCACCGCGGAGCACGGCGGAAAGCTGCCGATAGCGCCATGGAGGTTGGCGTATTTTCCGCCCCATGCCGACCTTGGCGGGGCGGTAAATCCCCAATCCCCATTTTACCCTTCCCCATTCCCATTTTTGCCCCATAGGGTATAATGGGAGTGGGGAAGGCGTTAATTGCGCCACCGTAAAATACGGTGGCGTAATTAACATCAAGGTCCCGTAGCGCCATGGATTTCTCCGCCCGGAAAAACCAGGCGGAAAACGTTCCATGGCGCTACGGGAACTCGTAGTAGGGCGGACGGGTCCGCCGCGAATACCGCTGGCGTAAACCCACTCCGCCAGGGTCGTAATGAGGGCCTTTGTGTTTTATTTAGACTGCAGTTTACTCGTAGGTTTCTTATCTGCATATTCGAAATCTGCATTTTTAGTACTGTTACATCTAAGTCAAATATATTGACTAAATGGCAGATTCTCTCAAAGAGACTTGAGGGGAAGCTCTGAAAATTGAGGAGGGCATTAATGTCTGTAGGTTTCCTGTAGGGTTTCACTTTGAGGTTATTGCCTTTGCAAAATATACAGATGTCAAGGAATGATATTTTGCTGGAGTTGATAACATGAGTAAAGAACAATTGAGGGTCCAGAGCACTAAACCATGCTATTCTTTCCTTTGGTCCATCCCAGATCACAATAACGTTGTCAATAAACCATTTCCACAGTTTAATTTTACAATGGAATTCATTATCAATAGGGTACATATATGTTTCCTCAAAATGATTAACATATAGATTAGCCAAATTTGGGGCTACAGTAGAGGCCATGGATGTGCATTCCTGTTGACATGTGTTATTAATCAAATAAATGCTTATTTTGGCCTGGAGATGTCACTGGTGGTGCATCGGAAATGGGCTATTTTCTATTTTACCGACATAAGCTCAACTTGACTTTGGTTTGAAGTAAACACAGTCTTCTGAATAGGGCCTGGAAAACCCATTTGAGCAAGCCTTGCTCGGCATGTGGCACTTGCTCGAAGTAAATACAGTCTTAACTCATGATCAAGGGTCCTATGACAGATATTCCTATGGTTGTGGCTGCTGCACCAAGCTGAATCGAGTTACTTGTTGAGGCATATTCCATTTCAAGTTAATAAGAAATTGCAGTGTTATTCAGAGTTAAATGAAATGTATAGAAATGCATCGCATGACACAATGATTGATAATGAATAAAAGGTTATTTTCTATTAGAGTTTACAAGTGCAACTTCTGACAATAATAGTAGGAAAATGGTAGTGTGATGAAATACTGGGATTGTTCATTGAAAATATCATTCTTTCAACAATGAAAGTTACAGATCTATTTTCTCTGCACATGGCATCCGAATTATAGGAATATGCTGAGAAATGGAGTTCTTTGTAAGCACAAAGGCTGAGAAAATAAGTGTTCTGGGACCCAGTTTTTTTGCTGATAATCACATTAAAAATGTTTGGGCCTTCGAATTTTTCTAAATGTGGCAGATGTTCCAACTTCCATATGCATTTCTTCTTACGTCCCTAGTATTGACAATAACTGTATTTAAAAGGGCCTTAGAAATGGTTTCAGTCTATAAATGTTTGTTTTACTTTGTTGAAAAATGTCCCTCAAGCACACATGCAGTCATTTCTTCACCTCATTTTACAGGGACATCCATTTGCATCGTGTCAGATATGCAATCCAACAGGAAACATAATTTTGTGAATGGTGCCTAACTCGCTCTTTCAGAAAACTTTCTATTATCAGTTCACTTCAAAACAATTATATGTGCTAAATGTTCCTCCCAGAACCAATGTCTCCAGGAGAAAGACCAAGGTTCAGGGATCATGGCTTTTTGAAAAAGTACATTCATTATTTTCCGACATGGGGTTCAGATCAGCCCCACAATAAGGATTGTTGAAGAAGCCTCGGCTAGTCATATAGATGCTTGGATTACATCTTTATTCCTTTGAATAAGGATACCCAGATCTTCCACCCCTTTCCTTCATCGGGGCATGCGATTGACACCCTTTCCTTAGGGTCTCTTTCCATCTCCAAATCTTTGGTCCAGGGGGCTGGAAGTCATTTTTTGGATTAGTTTGCTATAGAGAGGTGTAGAAAGGCTGGTTTCGTTTTTTTTAATTTAAATCTTTTTAATTTTTTTTTGTTATTGTGTCGTAGTTTAAAACCAAACTTTTTTTACACAATTTTCTCTCATGTGATTAGATTCCTAATTTTGCCCCCCTTAACCAAGAGGAATCACTTAGTCTACCATTTAATTTCATTCCATTTCCCCCTCTCTCTAAGTGCTGCATAAATCATTCTCTGCTGGTGACAACAAACATAGTTTAGCCTGACTGTGCAGTTCTCTCTTCACATTAAATTGTTTCAAGAATGTCATCTAAAAAGTCTATTCCTGTTCGGCCAACCACCAGTCATCAGCTGATAATGAACGTGCATTATTTATATATTTCCCTAGATAGTTTGTTCTTTCCATTGTCTGTCCTGCACAGCTTATGATTAAATGCTTTGTGATTTCTATCGCAATTGCCTGGTGACAGAATCTACATATGCTATCCGTATAGCCAAACTGTTCTCTTCTAGACATGATTTCCTTAGTCTGGTATCAGCCTAATCTTAGCTGCAACAGTTGGTTTCAATGATATGTACTGGGAAACTTTCTGATATAAACTTGAATTTTGTTGACCACTTTTGGTTCCATGGATAGAGATCAGGTGACTTATATTGTATCCTGACTTTGTGTGTGAAAATCCAGTTGTTTTATTAGACTTTGTTTTTAACAGCCACTGGATTTTTTATAAGTATATATGGATACATGTCTAGCTGTGTATGTTTTTTGATGCATAGATTCTGCCAGTCCCCAAGTGGCCATGATTGACCTCCCGTGACTGTATGCCAATAATATTTTGTATGGTAATGCAGCGCCTGGCATCAAACTTCCTTAAGTAGTGCAAGACTTTTACAGAGTATAACCGATAACAGTGATTGAAGGCCAAGTTCACATCACACTGCTTGTATTGGTACACTTTGGGGTAAGTGGAGCACCTCTTTCCAAAAACACCCTTCTAGTGTGTTCCAAATTCGAGGGTTAATACTTAGTCCTGTTTGACTGCCATATGTCAATGTTGGGATAACTTTTTGCTTATAGAATGTTAGTAAAGCTATGAAACGTAAAGCTATGAACGTGAAATTCCCATACCTAGCGTGGATGATTGACCCTTGGTATGCTAACACGTTAATTTTCCTTCTCAGACAATTTATCCAGGCCACTTCTCCCAATGAACAGAATACCCAAGTATCGTATTGTTTCCACCTGTTCCAGTTTTCCTTGTCCAATCGACCACTCAAATCTTGCTCTTTTTTGTCTTTGACTAGATCTCTCCGTTTAATTAAGGATTTTAGATTTGTTGATATTAATCACTAAAGAGTTGGCTTGCATGTAGCAGTTTAATTCTTCAAATGTATGTTGTAGACCAGTTGGTGTCTGATCTAGCAACACTAGGGCATCTGTATAAACTATCCAGGCCACTTTCTGGTTATTTATTTTTTGGGGTAAATCTTTTACTTTATTTAGCGAGTATGGGAGATGTGCCAGATATAAATTAAACAGCGTGGCTGCCAATGGGAACCCTAGTTTAACTCCCTTTTCTGTTTTTATTCTAGCCAAAAGTGTTCCTTGTAGATCTAGTATGACTTGAATCATTGTATTAGAGTGTAATGCTTTCATTTGTTCGATCAGGTCAGTGGGACACTTCCAAGTTTTCAGTTTTCTCCAGAGCAAATTCCTATCCATAGTATCAAAACCTTGTTGTAAGTTAATAAACACAAAATAAAGTTTCCCCTGTGTTTTTATTCTCTGTATTTTAAGAATATTCAGAATAAACAGATTCAGTTCAGTCCCAACTCCCTTGGTGAACCAAGTCTGCCTGAGAATTTGGATATTGGTATCCTGGGTCAATTTCACCAGACGTTTCTGCAGCCTGGATGCATGTAATTTCCGTATCACGTCCAATAGGGCTATAGGCCTATAATTCTTTGGTTCAGCTTTGTTTCCTTGCTTGAAGATTGGAATTATAATTGCAGTCGATCATGAGGCAGGGATTTCTTTTGTTTTTATTATCGGTTGGAATAGTGTCTCGATGAACTCACTCCAGATCTGTGGATTTTTCTTCAGGATGATATTCGTGAGCCCATCTGGGCCAGCTGCGTTCAGTGTTTTCAGTGTTCAGTGTGTTTTTGATTACTTCACGTACCACCATTCTATTGCACTCCAGTGCCCACGATGTAGAGCTTGACACAATCGCAGATTCTCCTTTATTCTTTATAATACTAAATATGTTAGTATAAAGGGCAATCCATTTATCTTCAGCTGCGCCACTGCTAAGACAGGCCTCTTGATTAAACATTGTTTTGTTTAATAGTGACTATATTTCTCCAGTCTTTTTTATGCAACAGCTTTCAACATTTGTTCCCCCTCTTCTTGCTCATGTAATATCTGGTATGATTTCTGCCAATTCCAAAAACGTTGTTTCCTCTTTTTCTTTTCATATCTATCGCCTTTGTAGGCATAATTTTCTTCTCGATTATTTAAGATGTTTTTTCAGACTTTTTTCATTATCAGTGATCCTACTAAAGGGGTATTTATGTTCTAGATTTGTGTTTTTGCATCCTGATTCTTGTGGTTATTTATAGAATGCTAATAATGGTAAATAATTAATCCTCATATCATTTTCTTTAATCATTTCCATGTATGTTCTTGATAATTTGTTTATGTTGGTATTGCTACTTTTTAACCTGTTTTTCCCTTGATTTACAGTAATTGTCTCCATGATGTGGGTTTCTTTTGATGGTTTCTATATCCTCCAGGTCATAAATAACATATTGTGGTAACTTTCAGTAGTTGTTATGATATCAAGCCGTTCTATCAGATGCCTGAAATTAGAGGAACTCCAGATATAATCAATTGTTGTAGCCAGAGCTCCATTTGACCATTTAGTCTTTCCTAGTGTGTCATCGAGTGTCTGGCTATTTACCATATAACATAACAGTTTTGTTCTTTAAGCTCATCAGCCCATCTATTGCTTTGTTGTTCTTTGCTTGATGTCTGACATTGTGCAAAGTGTATTGATATACCTTTCCGATCTAAACAATGCATATTCATATCACCACGGATTATGATGTGTGGATGTTTATCTCCCATGTTGCATTTGTTGATCGCTTTATTTTATTTGTGATATGAAATCTGCTGTGGTTATCATTTTGTGGTTCCAATAGACATTTATTATCATAATTATTTCAGGGAATTCTGTGGAAACTTGATCTTGATCTAAATGGAGATTTGGATGAACAGGTTTGGATTACTGGTTTCCCTGATTTTTAAACCAGCTCCAATTTTTATACATGTTAAGAGACCTGAAAGATTATGATGATATCGTTCATATCCACCAAATTTGTCCTACTTAAATGTCTGAAACCTGGGTGTTCCATGAAAGCAGCCTTCCACTGCCCACATTTCACCTGATATTTTCCTAGCATTGTTTTTCTGGTAGCAATGCCCAAGATAGCCAACTCCAATTTTCATCCCTGTCTTCCCTCCTGATGGGCGATAGTGTTTTTTGGTTGTTGTTTCCTAAATTACCCACTTCCTTGAATGCAACTGTCAGAGGTCGCTCAGTATCCGTCAGCTTCGGCCTCTGTTTTGCCCTTTCTCTCTCTTTTGGGCCCTCTTGTCTCTCTTCCAGATGGTCCTGCACAAATGTATTATGATCCATTACATCAAAACCAAGCAGCAGCGGGGCTGTTTTTGCATTTAATAATGGTAATTTCACTTTTTTGGATTTTACATGTAAACAGACCCAATGTAGCCACAATTCACACAGGTATTAATGATTGCTATATCATCAGATGTAATTGATCTTAAGTCAGGAACGCACTGGAGCAACTGTATCACGTACCTACGATTTAGGTTTACCTAATTTTTCTCTGAGAGGATATTTTCAATAATAACCTTTTCTGTGACTTTCTTTACAGCTTTTGCATTTTGTCTCGGCCACTGACCAGGCTATTCTTCATGCCGATTATTACATAAAAACCAAGCGGCAGCGGGTCTGTTTTTGCATTCTATAATGGTAATTTCACTTTTTGGATTTTACATGTAAACAGACCCAATCTAGCCGCAATTCACGCAGGTATCAATAATTGCTATATCATCAGATATAATTGATCTCAGTCCAGGAACGCACTGGAGAAACTGCATCATGTACCTACGATTTAGGTTTACCTAATTTTTATCTGAGAGGATACTTCTCTCCCTTTGTTGTGGAACATATGCATCTCTTATTTTGGCTTGTCATGTTTTGTTGCTCAGGCGGATTCTCCTCTGGGCTGAAACCACTTCAAATGTCATCTCTTTTGTGCTTTCGGAGCTACTTTCATTTATACATTCATTCTCCCTAAGGAGTTCTGAAAGATCTTCCAGCGGATCATCATTGCACTCAATAGACAACACTCTAGATGGCATTGTGGGTGAAACGTGCTTGTTAATTATTTGTTTCCTTATTTTTGAATCAGTTTGTAGATTTGACCCCGTATACGTTGCTTGGACAACTTTGTTTCTGTTGTAATGCTTCCATTTGTAATTGTCCTTTCCTTGAATGTCATTGTTACAATAACGGCATGCTCAGGTTCTTTAGGAAAGCTCTAGAGCCATTATTTTCTGACCACGTGTTCAATTTGGGTAGTTTCTCTTGGTTTTTCATACTCCTCACTTCTTGTTCCTTTTTTGTTTTTACTCTTTGTCGCTGCCAGCCTTGGGGTATTTTTGTTGTTGTTGTCAAATAGATCATATACAGGCACCTTGGACAGTGATAGGACCTTAACAGCAGTCACCTCAGGTCCTCTACAGTTACATTTGACGATATTTGTTTCCAAACTCCATTCATCTGTTCCTTGTTAGTTTGATCTAGAGGATGCTCAGATGAGATACTAATTCCTTCATAGGCAGTGTTAATCATCACTTGTATTACTGTACAGACCCTCGGTGTGTCTGATTGTGGCATTGGAATTTCTTGAATGGTTTTTAACAGTTTTTGCACATCCCGTTTGCTGTTTCCCTTTACAGCCTCAACGAAAGACCATCCTTCTATATTAGACCTTTGAATTGTTTTAAGGTCTTTGACTGTGCTGTCTCCATTTCTTTTTGTAGTGACTATGGTCTCCTTTTCAAATGTATGCCTCTGCATGTCAGCATTTATTTTAATTGCTGTTTCTACTTTATTACAATATTTCCTCATCCATTTGAGGCTTTCCAGTAGAGACTCTACCATAATTTTCCTGGCAGCATGTTCGCTCTGAGCCAAATCGCTTAGTCTCGCTTGCCAAGTTGTTTATTTAGTCTTGCTTGTAATGAATATACCAGGAATTCCTTAAGGTTTAACTTGGCTTGTATCATGGCTAATAATATTTCCTGGTCCTTCAAGGAGGAATTCATTTGTTCATACATTTTCAAGTATGGGGCCAGAGATATTCTTAAGGCAGCCATGATGTTTTCATGAATGTGTGCCCCCAGATCTGCTGGCAGTTGAAATCCATGGGGGCCTGTCTCCTTATTCAGGTGTGTGCATGAGTGGTCCTGCGTTACCTCAGGGGACAATAGCTCAGGCTATAACTGCTGCACATATGATTTATTGGTATTAACTCCACCCATGGATTCCTCATTCCACTTTGCATCGACTATTACTCCTCCACCCTCTGGTGACAACAGATCTGATTCCTCCTCTTGCTGAGCCTGATGGTTCAAATATGGAATCATTATGGTTGGAGTAGATACAAGCCGATTAGCGAAAATTTTCTTATGCCTTCCATCAAATGAGAATCTCAAAGATTGCTCACATATTCATTCTCTTATGTCAGCAATATTTTTCTCTAGACTTTTCTCTAATCTAACCTCTCATGCTGCGCTCAATTTCTCTAATGTATCTGCCGCATGGTTTTCTTCAAATGGGTGATGACACTGGGGGAGCTGATCTTCTCCTCTTGAGACTTGTGTTTGAAATTGAGGAACATTAAAGTGACCTATGGCACTTTTTACTTTTGTATTGTCGTTAAAAGGTGGGGTGTTCCTTTGTTGGGATCCTGCCTCATCATGTCTGTATAGCTGTGATGTAAATTGCTTCCTTTCTGAGTGTGTCCCGGTCCGACAGTCGGTCTACTCTTCCTCATCCTCTTTCTCTTTTCTGATGATAGTTGTAGGTCTTGAACGGAGGTACACTCAACTGTATTATACTCCCTGCTATTCTCCTCATCACACGGCATCAGCACAGCGGAATTGTGCGCCCCTGTTTCCTTGGCCTTATTTCCACCATTACTCACACTGTTTGAAGCAGCTCTTTTTATCAATGCATCTGTTTTTCTGTGTGTATTTTCATCACACACTCCATCCTTATTATTGATCCCTTTACTCACCTTATTTGGGTCGGACTGCATTTCAACATTGTGTATGTCCATATGCAACATAGTTGCAGTTAATTCTAATACTTCTGCGTCTGTCATGTCCTGTGTTTTTATTTGCTCCCCCTGTGAATTTGGCAACATTTCACCCGCCGCGTGCTTTTGTATTTCTCTTTGTTCTATTTTGTTCCCCCTCCCGTGTTCAGGGACCAGAAGTCACCACCATTGGCAACTAAGTGCTGATCAAGTGTGTTTACATCTGAATTTGTAAATACTGGTGGGGACTGAATCACATCCAACGGACGCTCTCTTACCGGTATACTGCATGCTTGTTCACTAAGGTTATCCACAGGCGGGGCTTCATGAGGCTGCTGTTGTTGTTGTTTCCTCGTACGCAGTCTCGATTTCTCCATCCTTATATTTAGTTTGAATCCATGGATCAGTGTTTGGATCAGGGTTTGGAACAAAACTCAAGTATTCAACACATTTGTACAGATTGCTATGGATCTTTGAATTTCCTTTTTCTCAGCTGTTGGTATTTGCTACTAATAGAACGACTAGCAGGTCCGACAAGGATAGCTTCAAAACTTTGAAATCTGTGATGACTGCACAACTGTAGACGTAACGCTTGACTTTGCACGTGCTTCGCTGATGCACACAAGTCTTATCCTTTGATGCTAAGACCAAGCATGCTGCTCCGAACAACCGATGATCCCAGGCAGTCCAATGCATTGTAGAGACATAGCCTCAGAAATAGGTAGGGACTCAAGCAGAGAGAACAGCCATCACCTCTGCACAACTGTAGACTTAACGCCCGACTTTGGTGGTTTAGTATGAAATAACAACAAAGTTGGATTTAACAGATTTTATAGTTCCATATCTTACCCTAGTATACACAATACTGCATGTATCCCTTCAGTCAAATCATTACATCTCACCTCTTTACACAGATTTCGTTCCTGGGTCAAAATTCCTCTGATCTGGAGGAGGAACTGATTCCTCAGTTGGATGAAGCGTATTCCGAGAGTGACAGGCGTTCGCTGGTTCAAGTGGACCCAGCTTTCCTCCATCTAATCCCCTTTTGGAATGCGTATTTTGCTAACAGCGGAGACATCTTATCAATTAGCTAATATTATCCTTCCTGTTCCTTGGACTGATTCCATCAGAAAATATAAACATAAACTCTATCACCTACCTTATATTCCTTTTTGATGTCCACAGGTCATATGTTGCTAATCCTTGAGACATTCCCAGTTGATATCTGGTCAATCTGCAAGCATTTTAGAGGCTGGTGGGAGGTCTCCACTATTACTTGATCCCCATAGATCAACGGACTATAGTTTCCATACCATTGCCATTAGAGGTTTCTCACATTTATTATTATTATTATTATTATTATTATTATTATTATTATTATTATTATTATTATTATTATTATTATTTAATTTCTTTTCATTGTCTAAAAAGAACATTTTTACAAAAATGAAGTGTCTGAGAAATCTGAGTTCTAAAAGAAGAAGAAAAGTTAATCAATTACATTAAGAAGGGGTGGGGGGTCCAAGCCCTCTATTTGTGAGTGAGTTTGCTCTTAGGGTTCAAATTTAGGTTTGGTTAAGTGGACCCTCTGTAATTCCTCTTTGAGGTCCGCACTGCCCAGTGACCCCCGCGCCCAGATTCTTGTTCCAATCCGAGGGCTTGTATAATCTTAGCTGTGGCAAACACAAGTGGGATGCAGTCACCGTTTATTAATTTGGCCACCAGGATTTCTCTTCATGCAGGTTGTATTTTTGGAGATGGTGTCGTAAGTTGGTGTAGCTTTTAAGTGCTGGACCTAGGCATAATTATATGAGATGTCTGATGGTCTCGGTCTGTTCCTTATTCCTGCAGTAGCGGCAGGAATCAGTGGTTGATTGACCCCAAATTTTAAGGATATTGTTGGTTTTTAAGATGGTTAGTCTGGCTTTCAGGTAGGTGGCTCGTAGCTTTCTATTAGGAAATGTTACCAGATATTTCAAGACATGTTACACCTTCTGTGTATTTGTCGGTAGGTGGGCTGTCAGTTTGCTCTTTCCTGCTGTTTCTTGAGTTTGGATCCAGTCTCTGCGGATCAATTTCAACTTGACTTTGGATGGATTTCGGTCTAGCTCTTCTTTTGAGCTACCAAGTGCGTCTAAGAGATTGACATTTTTTTTGCCCACTCAGTCATCATCACATTTTTGCCACTGTCCATTTCATTCTTAATGAGTTCTAATAGTTTGGGCCGGGAAGCTCCTTGGATCTTTCTGTTGAGAAGCAAGCTGTTTCTGTATAGTGCTGCTTTTAAAGAGACTAAGCTCAATTTGCATTGAATACATGCCACAGGTGTGGATGATTGTAATCTCAAGACTTTGCGCCAATAAAGGCCTTCTAGTTTGGCCCATAAGTGCCCTGGAATCCCTGGCATTGCTTCCCCTCCGTATGTGATTGGCACAGTTACCTTCGCTTTGTAGAAGTTCAAAGTTGGAGCGAGGGAGAATCGGCCAAATTGTTTGTCGATAGCCATTGACTGAGCAGCTATGGTCTTCATTTTGGTGAGTAGAGTTAGCTGCATCAGTGATTTAACCAGGCTCCTGCTGACTGTGATGCCTAGGTATCAGAAGCTTGAGACTTTTTCAAGGCTGGCTCCCTCCAGATGCCAGTGGAAATGTCAGTGTTTCTTGGTGGCTTTTTCCAAAACCAAAATGTTTGTTTTAGCTGGATTAATTTGGAGGTTGTTTATGGTTAGGTATTCTGAAAGATTGTCCAACTGACATTGAAGACCTATTTCCGTTTGATCCAACAGGATGATGTCATCCGCATATAGGAGGCGTGATATCTTTTCATCCCCTATTGTTGGTGGAAAAGAACAAGTGATGGCGTCTATGTCTTCAATGTCTCTTATGCAGGCATTGTACAATGCGGGAGCCAGGCAGCAACCATATTTGATGCATCTTGAGATGTTTATCGATTTAGACAGAAGGCCTGTGCCATTCAGTCTCACCCTCATGGTTGTTCCGGAGTATACGGATTTGATGGGATCGATGACTGATCTTGGGCATTTCCATTGTGACAGCTTTGCCCATAACTTGCTTCTGTTCACTCTGTCAAAGGCCTGAGTAATGTCCATAAACGCCAGGTAAACCTTTGGTTGACCAGCCAGGATCTTTGCTTTTAATACACTGATCATCATGATATTTACCAATGTATCAAGGTCCTTGATGAATCCTGTTTGAAATTTGTCAAAGCAATCAGTTTCTTTAGCCCACGAGTGGAATCTATCCAGAAGCAGCGATGCGAATGGCTTGCCAATGGAATCTAGCAAAGCTATTGGCCTGTAATTTCCCGGGTTGGATTTATATCCCTTTTTGAAGATTGGTGTTATATTGGCCATCTTCCAAGAGGCCTGTTTGTCTTGTGACGTGCCTTTTTATAATTTCTGAGATCAGAACAGCCCATTCGTCTCTGTGTAATTTCAGTTCAACATTAGTGATGTTGTCCGGACCAGGAGCTCTTGAATTGTTTAGGCCCACGATTTTCCTCAAAATCGCTTCTTTATCATAATCGATATCCCATTGTGCCAGGACCGGTAGCTGGACGAGGTCAGGGCAAGTCAAAGGCTAGTAGAAAAAAGCTTCAAAATGTGTTATCCATTTGGATTCGCTAAAATTGTTTAGTAGTTTATCTTCTGTAGACTTTGACGAGTTTTTGATTAGACACTAGAAGTCTTTTTCTCTTCTGCTACACACGGCGCGGAGCATGGATACAGAGTCTTGTTGGTAAAGTTTCCTCTGATGCCCCACAAGCCATGATTTGTAGGCTTTCAATGCTTTTAGTGTTTTTTCTTGATTAGCTGTTGTCAGGTGTCTTCTGGCATGTCTTGTTGCATGCCTCATTTTTTTCTCATCTCTTTCAAGGGCTGGATTGGGGATTTGTTCTTGTGTTGATTTTGTTGATAGAATGGCGTCAACAAAGGATGGTAGTCCAGTGCTGCTGCGTCATGGAATTTGCGTCCTGGTTGTTTGGAGCTTTGTATTGATTAATTATTGCCCCGATTGATTCTGTGGTCAGACTGAGAAAAAGGCCCTGACAGCGGGTCTCGACTGGAAATTTTGTGACAATGTTTGATGGTCTTAGGTCAGGCCATGTAGTGATGAGAAGGTTATGATCACTGTTTAAGGTTTTTCTTACCTTGAATGAGTCTATTATCAACAAAAGTCCTTTTGAAACGAAGATGTAATAAATTTTAGTCCCGTTTCCGCCTCTTTCCCACATAGGTGTTCTTGTTTTGGGTAAAGATGATGTTGCGTGGAGGTCATGCATGTCTCGAAGGTCCATAAAGTTGCACCATGTGATTCTGCACTGTTTTGAGTCCAAATTGTTCCCACTCCCGTACTTACACTGGTTTGGTTGGGTCTTGTGGGATTCCTCTCCAGGAAGGTGGCATGTTGCATTCAGGTCAGCACAGATGATGGTGTGAATTATATCATATTTGTTGTTGGCATCTTCTAGGGTGGCTTTTATCGAGGAAATGAAGGCTTGTGATGACTGGGCTTTTGGATTCCAGTAGGTGTTTATTACCAATATTAAGTCCTCCATGCTGGTCGTCTTAGTTTGGATTGAACGGCTCCATGATACTAGTGTCGACTGAACATATGCAGTGGTCGACAAGGTTTTTGTCGATTGCAGGGAGCTGCCAGTTTGAATCGCGGTCAAGAGCCCTGAAATAGGATGCCCCTTCCGTCCATTGATTGCGGGAGAGATTGATATTTCAAATCCATCCAGAGTAGGAGTAGCCATTAGCCAAGTTTCCTGTAGGCAGAGTAAGTCAAAATTGGCCAAGATGATGTCACTGTGCTTGGTTAAGTAGCTATATCCTCTAGTATTCCAAAATCCTAAGGTTATCAGGTGCATTTGGTATTCTGCAGGGTCTGATGCTTTCGGAAGTAAGCAGTTGGTTTTCTCTGATGGTTGCTATTGTCGAGGATTCCTCGACAAGGACTCCGGGATCCATGCCCATCTAGTCTGTTCCTTGTCTTGTAGGTTTATTTGATGAGTGTCAATGGAAGAGTCTTGGTTGCTCTTTGATGGCGATTGACTAAAATTCACTTTAAGGTCAAACAAAGGGCAGTGGGATATTCGTTTGGGATCTCTGTGGTCCATTTAGCTTTCCTCAAGCCTTCGAGGAAGGCTATTTAAACGGGGACGACATCTGCCCTTTTTGTTTACAGAGTGTTCTCGGAGAAAAGGTCATCTGGCCTCTCCAGATGCTTTGTCACCATTAAAAAGTAGAGGCAGTTCTGGAGTGATGCTTTGGAGACGCCTGTCTTTGATGGGGAGGGCCTGGACTTTCCTGGACTTTCCTTCTGTGTGTTCCGCCCTTGTCGTGATTGACGGTCAGTTGAAGGTGCCTTAATGCTGTTATTTCCTTCAAGGCCCCTGTCTTTTAAGCTGGTTTCTCTTAGGTCGTACCCCAACTTTAGGAGTTTTTCTCCATCATTGAGTAGTTTAAACTTGACAGTAGGGGAGATTAGATGTAAGTATATGCAGTTGGTGTGTACTCTCTGAGCAAATTCAACAATATTTAAGTCCTCTGATCAGATTGATTTTAGATTCTGAATGTGGTGAAACAGGTGCAGTATTGTGTTTTGATTTAGTATTGACTTGTCATCAGTGTCTGGAATCCTCTCCAATGTTAAGGTTCGGGATGAGCGCAATTTGTGAGTAAATAAGCTGGAGTATCTTGTGCCAAGATTTTCTATGGAGGGTGAAAGATGGGAGTCGTGATTGGTTTCTTTACCAACTCATTTGCTCCCTACTTTTGAGATCCAGGTGGAGCACTTGGTGTCATGAAATTTTGACTTAGAGCCGTCACTGAATCTTGTCTTTATGTCTGTCGACCCTGCAACGTTCTTTGTCCCTTCCAGCTTGATTGAATCTGATGTTCCTTGGTGAGTCGTTCAAGCTGGGCAGTGTGCGGTTGTTTTGCTTCCCTGCAACCATTGTCAGCTTTTTGCGTTTGTCTTCTAAGGTCACGAAAGTTGGAGAACCTGACTCCATGAGGGCTGATTTTTGTTTCGGTTCGGCCGCTGGGCAAGGAGAGTTGTTGTGGTCAGCTTTTCTTTTCCGGCTGGGTTGACCGTGAGTTCATTTTCTGAGTCCTCAATGGTTTATAGACTCAATTCCATGAGGTCTTCATATGTTATTGATTCACCTGATCCTTCTGGTGTATTAGGTTGAGTTGTGTTAAATTTGGTTGAGTTCGGATTGGGTCTAGTTTCAGCATACCAAGTTGTTTTTTTTTCAAAGATGGATGCAAGAAGGGATTCTTGACTGACTTCGAAGAATGGTTTACCATTGCTGTTGGTAAGTCGGGAATCTGGTTTTTAGATGGTTTCGCAGCATTTGGGCTGGTAGTCTTCTGGTCTTTCTTGCAAGATGGTTTAGAAAGAGCATTACTGGTAAGGCTAGGATGCAAGGCGATAGACAAGTGTGTTTGTTCGAGTGCTTTCTTAGGCTTAATAGTCTTGCTCGACCTGAAACTATCTTTTATCTCAATTGTGGTTTGTTCTCTGAATTTTGTTGTGATGGAGATACGGTTTGAGTATAGGTCTGGTTTGGACAGTGATTTAGATTTGTCAGGACCATTTGTTTTTTTGCTTCTTTGGTTGAGTGTCCAGAGCCATTATCCTGTAATGAATAGTTTGCATTGGTTTGGGTTGTGGTTGAGGCGTACTTTGACTGTAGGTGACAGTCTTCATTAATGGTGGAGACGAAGCATGGTGAATTCTGTGGTTGGTCTGTCATGGTTCCTTGGTCTCTCGAGTTCGCTTTCCATGCCTCAGTAGCTATGACATAGCCCTCCAAAAGGATCAGATTTGTGTGCATAAGTGCTGTCATGTTTGTGTGGTCTTTTAGAGTTTCTTTTAATGCTTCATATAGTTTGCCGAATGGAGCAAAATCAATGGTAACAGCTGACATTATTGCAAAAATGTCTAGTTTTTTTGCTTGAGTGTCTCGTTACCTCTCAGTGGTAAGATCTCGCTTATCCTCCAATTTTTGGGTGGAGTGGATGAAAATGATGGTTGCGAGTTGGGTAATCGATCGTTGGCCTTATCGATCTTGGCCAAACTTTTCAGGTGAATCCTTGCTGGCCTTTGTGAGGCGGGGAAAGGAGCATGGGGAATCTTTGTAATACTATCCTCCGTGGGTATTGTAATCTCCCCCAACTGACACATGGCAAGGGTGTCCTTGCTGTGTCTGTTCAATGTTGGTTCTTTAAGTTGAGGGGCCAGTGATCCTGGAATCATGTTTGCAGTGTTTTTGGGTAATATTTGGCTTCTTGCAGTTATTGCCTGCGTCTGGGCCCGCCGCGGTTGAGTGTCAAAAGGAAAAGACGTTTTCTTGGGGGATAGCTG
This sequence comes from Ambystoma mexicanum, assembly GCF_040938575.1. NCBI lineage: Eukaryota > Metazoa > Chordata > Amphibia > Caudata > Ambystomatidae > Ambystoma > Ambystoma mexicanum. The sequence continues at coordinate 705,734,214 of NC_090930.1, read as the reverse complement.
TTGGTCACAAAGGGTGGTCGGGCCTGCTTGTCTAAAGTGCCATCTGGTTTGAACTGAAAAAGTCTGTCGACTTTCTGTTGTCGATTGAATTAATCAGTTTGGGTGTTATCTCGTTTTCATGTTGGATAGAGGCGGATGGAGGTGGTCATCCGACCCTTCCCGTATTTCAGCATCCAAGAGTCCACAGAGTTGGGCATGGAGCACAGGTCCAGCTTTTCCCAACTTGGAAAAGAACCTTTCCAGCACATTTGTCTTCCGAAGGCTGGCCGAAGATGTTTTGATTGATTTTCATTGTTGCACCCTTTGGGTCTGGCTTTTTTGGTTTGGTTTATTCATGAAGCACTTATGATGTTTGAAGCGCTTCATGGAAGAGATGGTGTTTTGTGTGAAAGATTTTGCTTTCGCTGCAGGCTTTAGCGGAGTAGGAAGGTCAAAATCCTGCTTTTTTGTTACATTTGCTTGGCTCTCTCGCAGGAGTGACTCTGCTTGCTCTATTATTTCATGTATATAGGGGTCCTTGAGGCTGACGTTGGCTGGATCTGGAAGCTCCTGGGATGAGTCTGAGGTGGAAGTCGAGTCAGAGCTCAGATCTATTGTTAAAATGTTGCTTAGCCCAGTTAGTTCGTGCGAAAGGCTGGCCAAGTGTTCCGTGACAAGTACAGGGTGGATTTCAGTCTCAATCATGACTTAAGATTTAAAGCTACAGTCACTGGCCATCGTGACTGTTTGGGAAGGAATGCCCCATGGTTTGTCTTGCGGAGCGTGTTGTTTGTCCGCTCCTTCTTTATCCACTATGTCCGACTGTCGAGGAAACTGGGGTAAGTGACCTGGAAGCTCATCTGCATTGTGTGCCTCTTTGGGTGATGAAGGGGGGGCAACAGAGTTTGGGGGCGTTTGGTTCCATGCGCTCAAGTCCAGCAAACTATTCCTGCCACCGTACCCCTGGGCTGGGGAGCCCCCTCTCCCGCTGTCCTTGATACAAGACTGAACGGAAGGGACAGTGCCCCTCAAACAAGTTCAGGGGGTTTGCCCTTCCGTCAGGCCTGCCCGCTCACATCCCCCTGCTCCAGACACTGACTGGCTGTCTGCAGCCCCTGCCCTTCCCGCCGACAGCAACACCTGCATGGAGTCGGGCACATGGTATGTGAAGCGGGGTCTGACATGGGGAGCGTAGCGGTGGGCGGTGGTATAGAAGGAGAATGATTTGGCATCAGGCACTCACATTTACCCTTATTTTCGAAATTCTTGAACAGAGGAATTATTTGAAGGACAGAGTTGCTTCACTGTCTGGAATGGTGGGACACGGAGATAGACTGTGCCAAATGAGGTGATGCAGTTGGTGCAGTCAGTTCGTCACTGCACATGTGGCCACTTCGAAGAAAGCTCACGTCTTTGACTGGGCGGCAGAGTCTGGCCATCTCTGCCATTACTGCCGGACTGCCAGACTGCAGCACCTCGTCAGTAGCTCTGTGGCCCTCCGCGGCCCGCGATGGATTATAAGTGGGTCCGCCCACAGCAGGAAGGGAAACAACAAACATACTCAGTCTGAGCAGGATCAGTATTTACTGCCAGACTGCAGCACCTCGTCAGTATCTCTGCGGCTCTCCGGGGCCCGGGATGGCTTATAAGTGGGTCCGCCCACAGCAGGAAGGGAAACAGCAAACAGACTCACTCTGAGCAGGATCAGCATTTACTGCCAGACTGCAGCACCTTGTCAGCAGCTCCGCTCTCACATTAATTATTGTTGATCTTCATGGTTTATAAAGTTTTGCTGCGTAAGAGACCATTTTATTATCCTGGTTATATTTCTGATATAAGACCACAGTAAATGGGTGTCAGAAAAGCAATTTCCGGGAACATATCCTAATTTTTCATGGGATAAGCCATGCAAAGAGCTTGGGATAAATGTCCTTACCTTCAACAGATGGACCAAGGTTTGAGTCATCTCTGCATAATCCTCTATGAATTTACAACTATATTTAGTCAAGCCTAAGAGACTGTGTAATTTTTGTAAATGTGCGGGTTTGCTCAATTTCAGTAGAACCTCATCCTTCTTCTTCTGAGGATTAAGACCCTTCACTGTGATTTCATGGCCCACAAAGTTTAAGTTAGTTCCGCCCCACCGTGCTTCCAGAAGTGATAACTTTGAACCTGCATTTCTCAGTTGGGTCAACAAGTAGCATATCTCCTCCAGCGGTACTAACACAGTTCTACTTAAGTTTAATAGGTCATCTACCTAAGCCAAATTCCCTCTTTCTACAAGGTCAGGTATGGCTTTAAGTAGGAATATATTGAACTAATCCCTTCTATTAATATAGCCAAAAGGGAGTTCTGGTCCAGGCATACTGCTGCTCCCCATATTTAAAGGCAAGTTTATATTGGTGCTCCCAGAGTATTGTGACAGTACAATATTCATTGGTCAAATTGAGGGCAACACATATTTTAGAAACTTGGATCTTTTTATTTTTTTTTATTTTTTTTTATTTTGGTTGGCTGAATAATCAACCTTTCAAAATTACAACATATTATTATGCAAATGCCAATAAAACAAAACAATAATAAAAGATTTTATCAATACATTAAACAATCATATACAGTCTTGAACATTATTGCAGAATTCTGAGAACATAGGCATCAAATTAAGAAGACACACAGAATGAAAAAGGGGACAGGAGTACAATAAACTACAAACATAAAACCTTCATGAATCCATAAAGGGATGATTACCTCTCTCTTCCACCATACTCAAAATCCCATTCAGTGTCAGCTCCCAGGGCCTCTGCAATAAGTATTACATTAATTACTCTGGAATTACCACATTAACAAATTGGACCAGTGCTATCTGTATCGAGCTTTTGGAACTAGACAAAAGATGAGCCCAAATTTCCTCCCTAGTCCGAGGTAAAAAGGAGTGGCAGCATTTGTCAAACTATTTATGCTGAAGCATACTCAAGACGGGATAATCAATTATCAAGTGAAACTTGGATCTGTGCAAAGCCCTGATCAATGTAGGGAAGAGGCCACCACAACATATTTAACCTCGACTTCAATTCCCTTAGGTCTGCACAGTATCTCCTTTGGCCATTGGGTTTCAATATTCCTAGCACTGGATTATAAAATAAATACTCTGGATTGATCGAATAATCGTGCAGGATTGCATGTTCTTCATCATCTCTGTGAGTGATTCCATAGATGCAAAGGCTAACCGGTATTCTCTATCAAATACTGGTGCCATGTTATGGTTCATAGGTATGGTTGTATAATGAAGAGACATATGTACACAATCATATGAATCCACAGAAAATGATTTCTGGAAAACCATTAATATCTGTCTTCATTTTTCATTTTGCTTTTCTGTCTCACATGCATCAGCCATGCTGATATGTTCTTTTACCATCTGGTGTGTAGAAGCAAAGAACCAAGCAACATGATTTAGAAAGATGGTTTATTGCTTATAAGGAAGACTGGGTAGGAGAGACCCCCAACCATCTCCACAGTGTAACATCAACTGACTGGTTAGTCAAGCAATAACATTCTATAAGCAATGCTCCAGAACTTACATGTCATAGCATCATGTCATAGCATCATTCACCAGAGTTCCACTGAGCACAATAATAGAAGACTATGCTAAGATATCACCATAACACACTCCCCTCCCTTATCGAAATAAAAAAAACTATATACAGATATATTTTAAATGATACACACAAAAAAATATATATTAAAAACTTCAGAGATAATGTATATGCATTTCATCTCCTCACCTTGGCACCTGTCCACTTTCCAATTTAACAGCACCCTCAAATACTTGAGCAACCCTAACTGGATCCAAATACAGAGGATCACCTTTCTTTGCGATAACAGCTTTTCTGATTCTGACCAGATCACCAACTTCAACAACCGTCCTCCTTCTTGGAAACTTCTCGTTAATTTTCTTGACCCATTTTCTCTTTCGCTCATCCATTCTTCTTTTTACTTCATCTAACACCTTATCAGTTTCTCTCGCCCGACCTAACCAAGCCGGAGACAATAAAGTGTTGCCCCTCCGGCCTCTCATTAACTCAAATGGGCTAACCCCTGTCTCATTATTAGGAGCCATCCGCAAAGCATACATTCGGTCCTTGACCGCAACCTTCCTGTCCAAACCACATGCACTTGCCCCCCTAATACCCTCCATTATACAGCGATTAACCCTCTCAATCATACCATTGGCTTGAGGGTAATATAATGCCGTCTTTTATGTTTAATACCACACTTGTACATGTACTCCTAAAAGATGCCCCCAGTGAACTGCGGACCATTATCTGTCAACATGCTCCTAGGTAACCCTTCCCTCTCAAATATTTCTTCCAAGAATGCCACTATAGGCTGTCCTGCGATATACCTCATTATTTTGAACTCCGTCCATCGTGAGAACATATCTACCAAAGCCAGCACAAATCTACCACGACCACTACCCATATCTACTGGACCTAAGACATCCATGGCCAGATCCTGCCAGACACCCTTTGGACTTTCAACTCCTCTCAACGGCTGCACCACCGCAGATATGTTCTTCCCAGACTTTACACAATCTACACATCCACCAACTGTCTTCTCAACCTCGCAGTCTAAACCCGGCCACCAATAGTCAGCCTTAATTACTTCTTTGGTTTTATATGTCCCAATATGACCCTGATGTGCAATGGCAATAAGACTTCTCCTTAGACAAGCAGGGACCACAAGCTTGTCCCACCGATATATCAAACCGTCCTTCACCGACAGTTTCGAATCTCACCTCCCACAAAACCCTTTCTTCACTGGATAATAACCTCTTCTCGGGCTACCCCACTCTAATGAAATTTATTATGCGCCTCCACATTTCATCTGATGTCAATGCTCTAACCCACTCTTCTTTGTGAATTACACCTTCCACGGTGGAAAACACTGTATTCTCGAATTCTGCAGACGGCCTTCCATCATCCTCATCTTCAACTCTTATTCTCGACGCATGATCTGCCTGCACATTGTTTTTACCTGCCACGACCTAAATACTGAACTTGTGGCATTGTAATCTGGTCACCCAACAAGCAACTCTTCTAGAAACTTTGTCCAGACCTCTACTTTCAAAAATGGCTTTCAATGGCTTATGATCTGTTCTCAATACAAAATTCTGACCCCACACAAAGTTTTTTAGTTTTTCTATCCCACAATGACACGCCAATGCCTCTTTTTCTAAAACAGAGTAATTTAGTTCGGGACCCCTCAACATTCGGGAAGCATGCAACACGACCGATTCTGCTCCATCAATTCCTACTTGCGACATCACCACTCCAATGCCGGTTTCACTCGCATCCACTGACAATATCGTCTTTTTTCTAGTGTCGTACATGGCTAGGGGTTTGACCATGTCGATTTTGGACTTCATCTCATTAAATTCTCTTTCGCACTCTCTGTCCCAAACAAATTCCACCCCTTTCCTCAATAATGCCCTCAGTGCAGTAACACTGTCAGCATAATTTTCTATGAAACGGTGGTAGAATTCTATTGTCCCCAAACATTATCGAAGTTCTGCCTTATTCTTTGGAGACTTCATTCTCTTTATTCCATCTATTAGGTCTCTCTTCGGCTTCAGCCCTTCCTCAGATATTTCATGCCCTAAATACTCCACCACCTGAGTGGAAAAAACACATTTCTCACTTCGCAAAGTAATACCGCGTACTCTGAAAATTTCTAAAACCATCTCCACTTTCCTTCTTAATTCCTCTTCAGTTCTTCCACAAATTATCACATCATCTTGGAAACACCAGACATTTGTGACACCCCTGAAAAATCCATCCATGACTTTTTGGAAAACAGAGGAAGCCGATATTAATCCGAATGGCATGCGCCTAAACTGATAGATACCTTCATATGTAATAAAGGCCGTCAGCTTTCGTGACTCAACATCTAAGTTAATTTGATGATAGGCACTGGCCATATCTAATTTGGCAAAGTATTTGGCATTCCCGATTCTGCTTAAAAGTTCTCCCATGTTGGGGAGTGGCTGACGTTCGGCTGCCACAAAACGGTTCAATTCTCTCAAATCAATACATACTCTCAAATTCCCACCAGGCTTTTTAACCATAACGACAGGAGAAATCCATTCAACAGCCTTGGCTGGTTCAATAATACCAGCTTTCTCCAATTTCACCAACTCCATTCTCACAGCATTACGCACTGACACCGGCAACGGTCTGAGTTTTGCCACCACGGGCGTGCAGCCATCCTTCAAGACAATTTTATGGACCATCCCTTTGAGGCAACCGACACCCTTGTTGAAAACATCAGGATATTTGGCAATTAAACCCATGGAACTGTCATCTAAACTGCTACACACTGACACTTTCTCCACATTTAAAACCTGTTCCTTGCTATTTGGATCTAGCTTAATACATAATCCCCTTTGCTCCTTCCATCCTAATAATGTCTCACCCTTCTAGGTAATATACAATTTTCCATACGTAACTCTATTCTTAAATTTGAAAGTTGCCAAACAACATCCTAATACATCGATTTTCCCACCATTATAGCCCCCAGGCGTCTTGTCCGATGGGCTTAAATCTTCCATCCTACCCCCCAGAACATTCTCGAAAACAGCCTTAGACATCAAAGTGATTTTCGAGCAAGAGTCTGCAACCATTTTGACCTGACATCCATTCATTTCAATCCAGGCAGAAGGATGATCACACTCATCAACTTCAGAACATTTAACCATGTTCACAGTAACAATTTCATTTTCTGAACCCTCACAATCCTCTGACGATGGATGATCAGCCTCCTCAACCATCATAATACTCCTACCAGCGCCAATATTGTAATTAGTACAGCAATTCTCAAAATGCCCCCATCTTTTACAAATGTTGCAGTTTGCCCTTCTCGCAGGACAGGTCGGAGAGGTGGATAGGTGATGGGCACTCCCACAACGAAAACACAGTCGTTCCACTCTCCTTTTTCCCCCTGGAATATTTTCTCTTTGGGTAAAGTTATTTGCTGTCTGGGCTGTGTTTCCACCCTTCCCTTGGTACATGTCACCACGTTTGGACGTTTTGCGTTTCTGTTTTCTTTGGTCTTTGACAGCATCCCTCTTTTTGTCACCCACTTTTAGAACTTCAACCTGTTGAACAACTTTGGATTCTTTTGTGGCTAACTTCGCCACACATTGAAAAGTATGTTCAATTCTTTTTGCAATAGCGACAACTTCATCAAGGCAAGGGTCATCTTTTAGCCACACTTCTTCCCGAATCTTGTCATTAGAACAGTGTAGCATGAACTGATCTCTAATATGTTCATCTGAGCTTTCACCAAATTTGCAGTTCAATGATAAATGTCTCAGGGCAGTAATGTATTCTTCCACCGTCTCACCCTCATGCTGCATTCTCATGCCGAAATGATAGCGTTCTAACACAGTGCTTATTTTTGCCTCGAAATGTTTGTCTAGTTTTGCCAATGCTGCATCAAACTCATTGATGCCTTCTTCAACGTCCAATTCACTCAAATTAGGCAATGTTTCAGAAATTCACCACCCCTCATAACCTAGAAGATGCATGAGCATAGATACCTTACTTTCTACTGACATACCATTGCCACAGGTGGCCTTCACATAATGTAAGAAGCCTCTCTTCCAGGGCCCCCATTTGATTCTTGGAGGGCCAGGAGATGGTAGGAACATTTGGGGTCCCGGAATTCCAGACAAAGCCATCCTGTCTGCAAAACTTATGAATGTCACGCACAAATCCACAGACTCCTTACTTGATGCTCACCTCAGTTATAACTCCATAGGCAAGTCCAGAATTCGTTTGGATAGCAATATTTTGATACACGACGGCTATCCCACGTTGCTGCCTTCCACAAGTGGCCCTGGGTGGACACAAGCGATGTAATTCACATTCCCGACCTTCCATCCGCAGACGTGACGTGGCACGTGACTCCTCATGGGCTCAACATGAGTTCCTTCCATCAAGCTCGCCGCACACCTTCTTCCCGAAAATGACTCCGATCAAGCAGAAGAACTGGCACTCACCCCACTCACATGTGGATTGCGTGTGGGACACTGCAACGAAAGCGATTTGGGGCGGTCTGTGGATCTCGCCAAGCCACCGCCAGAAAAGGGAGACGCCAGCCCGAATCTACACTCCAAATACCACCAGGTATACACAGATGAGTGCAGGAGTGTCTCTCCTCATACGGGTGGTGTGAGGAGTGGGGCAGCTTTTTCCTCAGCAGGCCTCGCGGTTGGGGGTCTCAAACACTCAAATAAAAATCAGCTGCAGTCGTCGCTCCGTTGATAGACAGTACCACAGCGATCCCATCCTCTTCACCAAATGTAGAAGCAAAGAACCAGGCAACATGAGTTAGAACGATGGTGTATTGCTTATAATGAAGGTAGTAGAGACCCCCAACCATCTCCACAGTGTAACATCAACTGACTGGTTAGTCAAGCAATAACATTCTATAAGCAATGCTCCAGAACTATCATGTCATAGCATAATGTCATAGCATCACTCACCAGAGTTCCACTCAGCACAATAATAGAAGACTATGCTAAGACATCACCATAACATGGTGGAAGCCTGAAAATATTTCTGGGGAAGCTATTTATGAGGTGTCTGCTAGTTGGGTAGAGAGGTCTTTGATTACAAGGTCTACCCGAGTGGTTGATTCCATAGAGTCAACAACATTATAAGTGACTTTCAATCTCTCTCATCTTCCAACATCCGACAGATAACATCCTCTGCCCGATAAGGACAGAGGGAGTACACCATCACATTCCCCCATTGTCCAATATAAAAGGTTTCTATACTTTACTATAAGTAATGTCTGTCAATCATCAGGTCTGGGAACAATGATCGGGTTGGCTAAATCCATGGAAATGTGTGCAGAATCAACAGCAATCCCAATGGTGGTAGCTGCGGATACAATGATGATTGGTATTCGGCTCGTGTCATCTTTGAGATCTATTATCGGAGTCTGAAGTAGATACAAGCCCGGTTGTTAAAGAATAATGTTTACATTAATAAACGCTTCTACATTCTGTCCTTTTCTAATTGTAACTGGAAATGTGCATTGTCATGTATTTCTGGAATACTGACTTCGTATTTAATTTAAATCTCAGCAGCATAAGGCACCAATAGGGCTGCCCAAAATACCCTTAGATCATTAAAGCCCAGCAGGTTTCCCCCAGATTCTGAACTATATCCTGTTATCAATAAGATCCAAATTAATTTTGAATCAATGTAGTATTGTTAATATAAAAATCAGAGATGACATCACTCATAACCCAACACTATGCTTTACCCTTATATTTCCAATTTGGATCTATGGTATGCACTTGCTGTGTATGGCACCCATCGTATCAAGTCCAGATTCCCATTTATCATTCAGATAAACTGTGGGAATTGTCTGACCCTTTTGGAATATCAGGAACAATCTATTGCTGATTAAACTTCTTTATGAGTTAATCACATTTTGGAGATAACTGTTCCCTTGCCTTCATTGAGTTGAAAAGGGAAGAATATGAGTTCTCAATGTCTTTGTAGTGCAGTTAAACTGATGTTTCTGTTTTCTGGATTATCCCCGGTGGACCTTGTTCCACATTGAAGGTCTGCCATTCATAAAACGTAGGTGTGCTTCTTCCCAAAGTGGAGACCACTAGTTATTTGGAGGAACATTAATTTCAAATGTTTTGGGGAAGTTTCTTAACCGTCATCTTATTTTTATGATGGTTCTTCCTGGTACTTGAATGTTTTGGAAGTGAATCTCTACTTAGTCAGGATGATTTTCAATCAAATGACTGGTGCCATTCAAACTAACGTAGAAGCCACTTCGCTTTAGTTTTATAGAGCAGAAAATGTGGGTCCAGAGGACCTGGTTGACAGACTCTATCAGAGGCAAATTCCTCCAAAGTGAATCGTTTCCCAGTGAAATAGCTGTACTCTCAAGAGACACGACTATCTCAGGATGGATGAGTCTGTTTCGTCATATTTTGATTTGTAGTTCATTAACCCCATCTACTGGGATATGGGTCCTGTCCAAGTTCTGGATCTCTAAAAGAAGAGGATTGAGAGAAAAGCAATGACTTTCCCCTCTTATTGGATGAGAGGTTCAAGCACTTCTCTAGATAGCATGGTCATTTGGGACCCTGTACCAGTGAGAGCCAGTTAAGCCACACTGTCCCTGAACCTGAACAGGCAGGACAAATCAGTCATCTTTCATCTGCAACTTACAGAGAATGCTTGAGTTAGTGGATAACTGGGTTTGCATTTGATGGATGTTTGGAATTTCAGAAGCTTGACCTGGGGTTGTCCCCCTAAGGGTATTCTGCTGAGGGTCAAGTCCATGTTGGTTGGTGAAGGTGTTATTATTTCCAGACTATGGCTGGAAACCAGGGAACTCCAGTTTGCATTGGCTCATGCACATCCCGCAGCAGGAGCCAGAGCCAAGTTGACAAGAAGGCATCAGAAGACCAGCTTCAAAGAAAAGGTAAGCCGTTCTTACAAGGAAATGAGGCTTTGATTTTCCTCCTTAGACTCCATGCTTTGAGGGATTGAGGGAGTGAAGTCAAAGACCGATATGCGCTGATATGATATAATAAGTCATTTATGATACACAAGTGTTTCTAGGCTGGACAAGACAAGGCAGAGAAGACAGAGGCACTGGCGTAACAGGGGCCCCCGCAGCCCCCACGGTGCGGGGGGGCCCACTAGCACATGCCTGGGAAGGGCCCCCACTTGAAAAAAAAATGAAAAAATAATAATTTTTCCAAAATATTTTTTTTTAATTTCTTTTTGAAATCACTTTGCCTTCATAAAGAAATTATTTCTGTAACAGAAATAATGTCTTTATGAAGACAAAGTGACTACAAAAAGAAACCTTTTTGAAGTCAGAGGGCTCCCCCTACACCCAGGACATGGAAGACCCGAGACTGGAGGCCTCCATGTCATGGGTTGGGGGAGTCCTCTGAATTAATAAAGAAATAGTTTATTTTTTAAGTCACTTTGCCTTCATAAAGAAATTATTTCCGTTATTGTTTGGTCCTTAACAGAAATAATTTCTTTATGAAGTCAGACTGATTTCAAAAAAGAGACAATCCGCATCATCACAAGTTTGGCGGTAGCCTTGCCGGTAAAACCGGTAGGCTGTCGCCAAACTTGCACTTTTTTCTGGCACCTGTGAATGGGCAGTTACCGGTAATTGGCCATACGCGGGGGCCGGAAAAAAATGCTCCCCATTCTCATTTGATCCTCATAGGGTTCAACGGGAATGGGGAGCTTGGATGCACCGGCACCATTCAGAATGGTGCTGGTGCATCCGACATGCTCTGCTCGCGGGTGGCGGTGCGCCCAGCCAGGTCAGACCGGCGGGCGGGAAGGCACCTGGGAGCAGAACTCGTAGTTTGCCTGTCTGATAACAACGGTACCGGCAAGCTTACCGGTACCGTTGTTACCAGACCAGCAAACTTATACTGAGGCCCAATTTCTTTTTAGTAATAGGGCGACCCTCAAACCAATGAGGTGTGTGAGTGTATTGTGAAAGGAGGCCTCACTTAAATGTGGAGGTGGCTACCTGTGTGAGTGTATGGTGAAAGGGTGCACACAAATATATGGGTGACTGGGTGTGCGTGTGTGCGTGCATGGAGAAAGGGTGCACGCTTAAATGTGTGAATGGTGAATGGCTGCCTGGGTGTGCCTGTATGGTGAAAGAGTGCACACTTAAATGTAAGGATGGCTGGGCATGCATGTATATGGTGAATGGTGTTTGTGCTTGTGTTCAGGGGCACAACAAAACCTACATTTCGGGGGGCTGATTCTTCAAATGTTGGAAGAGGCGCTAACTTCACGGGTGGTGGGGGAAGCAAACTTATTTGTGTGGGGGCATCTAACTTCTTTACGCATTTTAATGAGACTATTCTAGTGCAGCTTCAATGGTACAAGCAGTTAACTCTATCCTTTAAGTGTAAAAGCACCCACTTATTAACTGTTGTAGGAATGAACAGTCTCATGTTCCCTTTCTACCCTTCCAATCACTTCCCTGGCATGAAAGTACTAAACCCACATCAAATTTCAATTGCCTAAAAAATTTGCCATTTGGAGGCAGGTACTAACAGTGAAATGCTTTACGTTAGTAACGGCTGGGCCCTTGTTAACAGCGAAACCCAGGTGCCATTTAACATCTGTGTCCTGTTCTGTCCGGTAACTGCTCTGAAGGTCGGCCAGGTTGAGTCAACATAGCCCACATTTTCTGGGGGTGAGTGCTGCAGCCCAGTCAACTGAATATTGTTAAGCCCCTACTTGTGTTTAATGCCATAATTACTTATTGGTAATCGTCATTAGTCCTAGCCCTATTCTTCCTTGTCCCTGTACTTGTGTATGAGGCAGTACTTGGGTATGAGGCACCATGCCTCATACACAAGCACTGGGATGAGGTAGAGGTACATGGAGGTAATGCCTGACTTAGCTACCTGTATATTCATTACTCCTAATCCCACTCTTCCTCATGCCAGTACTTACCTATGAGGCAAGGATCCTCAAATGTAAGCTCTGGGACAAGGAAGAGGGAGGTGAAGGTAATTCTGGGCCAAGGAGCTGATTTTGGAGGTTGGGGTAGGGCATGGGAGGGAGAGGGGATGTGTGGGCGGTGGAATTGTGCGATAAATCATAATGGTTGTCCATGTCCAGGCTCAGCAGGCATGATATGTGGTATTAGTGGCTAGAGAGGCATTTTGGTGCACCCAGTCTAGTTATTCCTCAGTTTATTATGACCTTTTTTTAACTGCACATTTCTGATAAAGCAGTCCTGCTAAGTGTAATTACCTGGCTAGATTGTCATTTGGGTGCTGCCAGTATGGCCATTTCTTACTGCAGCATTGTATATTTTTTTGAGCATCTGTGATAAAATGATATGATATAAGTCTATTATAACATGCCTATACACAAGTGTTTCTTGGTGCGACAAGCAATGGTGTGAAGATAGATGGTGGACAAGACAAATGATCTTACTAGGCCTTGTGTCAGTCAAATTGTGCAAGTGCGAGAATGAGAAATGCAAGGGGAAAGGGATGGGGAAGTGCAAGGAAGAAGGGAGGGGAAAACAGGGCTCTAATGCTCTGAGTAAGTGCAGCCAGGACAGTGAGGCTCTAGGTAGTGCAAGGAGGACAGGGGACTGTAGGGTTACAGTTACAGTCCCTAAGTGTGTGGTAGGCCAGAGGCAGTGCAAGGGTGACAGATCAAGAAAGAGCCTGCACTCTGTGAGACTCTGAGGGTAGCCAAGCAACCAGTTTGTACAGGCGACAGGTAGGTCAGGTAGGTCAGCAGGGGAGGTCAGGTAGGTCAGCAGGGGAGGGAGAGAGCGAAAGCAGAGGAGAAGAGGAACGTTTTGAGCTGCTTCCGGAACATCAGGTGGTCCGCTAAAGTTTGGGAGGCGCAGAGAGGCATCTGCAGAGGAAAGAGATCTACCCCCCACTCTCTGCCTGAAGAAGCATCTAGCCCTTAGAGAGTTGGAGGTAGCCGGGGGAAGGGCTCGAGAAAAAAGGTATTTTGAAAGAGAGCATTGGATGTAGTGTGAGCCCGAAGTCAGAAAGCCTTGTGGACAATGCAAAGGGTCTTGAACTTGATTATTGCAACCCCCGGGAGCCAGTGGAGAGATTTCAGGGCTGTAGAGATATGATCCCGTGGCTTGTGGCCAAGGATAAGTCTTGCTGTCCTGTTCTGGATTAGTTGCAGAGGGCGGAGAGAGGAAGGCAGCTTGAGAAAGAGGCTGTTGCAGTAGTCCAGCCTAGAGAGAAACAGGGCTCTGGAGACAGTGAGCTTCTGGGGGAAAGTGAGAAAGGGAAGTGTCCATTTAAAGGAGGAGCAGCTGGTAGGTAGTGGGACGTCTTGGCAACATCCGAAATGTGAGGAGAGAAATAGAGAGTGGAGTCAAAGTTGACACAAAAGGTTTTTTGCCTCGCAGGAAGGTGAAGGAAGAGGGCCTTAGGTGGGCAGCCAGGGTGATAGAGGGAAAGCAGGGGCAGGGGTCCCAATGAGAAGGATCTCCATCTTAATGGCACTAAGGTAGATATCATTGGTGGTGCACCAATCCTGAATCACAGATAGACAGTTAGGAATGAGCAAGAGATGAGAGGAGCCTGAAGGAAAGCTGAGAGCCATCCCCATAACACTGAAAGTTAGAGGAGAAGGTAGGCCAAAGAGGCCAAGTAGAAGTTGAAAAACAAGGGTGAGAGGATAGAGCCCTGGGGAATGCCACAGGTAGAGAGGTGGCAGAGGGAAAGGGACCAAGTTGGACCTGGGAGGGCAGTCCAAGAGGAAGGAGGTCAGCCACTCCAGGGCCTGATCCGTGATGCCCAGGTTCGATTTATCAGGATGGCATGGTTGACTGTGTCGAAAGTAGAGGAAAGATGAAGGAGGATTAGGACAGAAGGAATGCTGAAATCAAGGTTAGAGAGCAGATCTTCACAGGTGTTCAGGAGAGAGGTTTTGGTGCCTCTGGCAGCTCTGAAGCCAGACTGATGGTCATGGAGACAACCAACAGATTCAATGTGGAGAGTAAGCTGGGAGATGGCCAGCTTTTTTCCAAGAGTTTGCCCAGGAATGGGGTGATGGACATTGGGCGATAGTTTGCCTGACAGGTAGGATCGACAGACGGCGTGTTGAGGAGTGGGTGCACAAGGCAGTGCTTAAGGGGAGAGGGAACGTTCCAGTGGTGAAAGAGTGATTAAAGAAATCGGCCAAGGTGCAGCGTGTCAATATGGTCCTTGATGGTTCTGGAGGAGCATGGGAGCACCTTTTGGAAATCATTTTTATGGATCAGACTTGTCTAGAAACCTTGTCAGGTGTTGTCAGAGAGAAAGAGGAGAAAGGACGAGGAGAGGTAGAGATGACTAAAGGGGGGCCAAGAGAGGGAGAGGAAGAGGAGATAGTGGACAGGATGTCTTGAGTTTTAGCAGAGAAGTGAGAGGCCAGAGCCATACAGAGGGTCTGGGAGGGAACAGGAGAGGTGGAGACTGCAACAGGATTGACCAGTTCCATGCAAATTGTAAAGAGTTTGGCTGTGTTGTTAGAGGCAGCAGAGACCCAGGCTTCAATGTGTGCTCTCTTCTTGATGAGTGTTATTGCTTCGACTGGCATTTTTGCGCAACCAGTCTAGGTATGTCTAAATGTGGCCTGGCATACTTTACTGTAATGTTATAATGTGTCTATACTGGTCTACATTGTGCAGCCAGTGGGACATGTTTTCAATGTGGCATGGCATTTTTAATAGCAGCGCGTGATTTGCATGTATTGGATTGGTTTTACCCTACAAAACAATGGCAAACACTCTGGCTTTTTAGCCAATTTTTCCTCAGAAAGTGTGCTGTATATTGCATTAAAACACATACTTATATCTTTCTCCTAGTACAGTGTGCGGTATACCCCTTCAGCAGCACATCCATGCGTATTGGGCAAGCGTGATAATCTAGGCCGGCCCAAAGTGTGGCACGACCCATGAATTTTTGCCGAGCTGGGGGGGCCCCCTAAGCATGGCTTGCAGGGGGGCCCCCACATTTTGTGTTACGCCACTGGACAGAGGGAGGACAAGACAAACGATCTTACGACCTTGTGTCATTCAGATTGTTCAATATGAGGGACAGAAACCAGATTTTGATTCATTGTAGGAGGAGCCACCTAATGACTGCTGCACCGCTGTCTGTTCTCACTTAGTTTCACAAATAGTGTTGCTGCTGGTATTGTCCCTGCAGCAGCTAAAGCCAGGTTGAGAAAGCAGCCGAAGAACAGATTTAATAAACAAGTAGGTCGTGTTTGCGTTTACGTAGGCTTTTGTTTTTTCTGCTAAGGCTCTGTGTTTTGAACCTGTTTTAATTGCAGGGTTGCGGGAGTCGCCTAGTAACTGCTGCGCCACCTGCCTGCTCTCTGTAGGTTTCCCAGCTAGTGTGCTGCTGCTAGCTGGCTGTGCCTTCCTAATGATAGGTGAAAGGAATGAGCATGTCTCTTCTCTGTCTGACCACACCAGTGCACATATCATAACTGTGTGTGCGTCATTGTTTGCTCTTATTTAAAACTTCTAGCAGGACCAGTGGCTTGTGGAGCCTTCAACAGAGCCAAACATGAACCAAAACTGCTAGGTGGCATTCGAAAATAATAATATAAAAATTATCACTGGAAGAGCCCATCAAAGCTTAGCGAGCTAAGCTATCACCCAGACCCCTGTTCAGCCGAGGACAGACAGGTGCGACCAAGTTCACCCTTCCCAGATCAATAAATGGAGTGCCACCAAACTGTTTAATAATAACACATACTACAGTGCTTAGAAGCAGGAAGAGCTCTAACAAAGAAACACTATATAACTGCTAATACTAACTGCTCCACACACAAATTTGACATTTGCAATTAACCATCTCAATCTGTACTTTGCTTGCTAGAAACCTAATCACCCCCTTATTTATCGGAGACGTGCAGTTAGAAGTCAGCCTACCGGCTGTCCTGAAAGGAATTGAATACAGATTTGAATACATCCACACACGACTGCAAGAATACTGCAGCTGCAATTTATTAGAGCCCTTTGGAACACCCGCAGTCCGGCAAATAAAAGCAGCTTCCGTTGGTATGTAAGTTGCTTTTATGTTTTTTTTTCATTCTGCGCAGGTGTAAAACCATCGCACAAACCAAGGAAATGCTGATTTTATGCACAGCCTGCTGTTTGGGTTATTGCATGGTGCTGTATAGCTTTCCAGAATTAACGTTATCTCATTCGGATGTTTTGCTGCACTAATTTAGCACCAATTTGCAGTGGCCTTTTAAATGACACCAAAGCTGCTCCATATACATTTCTACATGGATCTGTTAAAAATCAGAGGGTGGATGTCTAAGGAAGTAAAGCATTGGCCTCTGCAGAGCTGGTCTTATATCACATTGCACCCCAGGCGGGACGCATCGTTGGCGCACCCCCAAAATGACTACCGCACAACATGTATGTCGCACATGTTGCTAATAGGACACTCAAAAAAGAACTAAATGGAAATGCAATACCAGTCAGGCGAGTGGGACGAAGTAGGACGAGAGAGGGAGTTGGAGTGGGTGGAGCCAATGCTTACAATGCCTTTCAGACTTTTATTTTACTAGCCCCCTTCGCCATCCGACTGGGGAGCTGAGTAAACGCCTGGAGGCTTGTCAGACTTACATAGTCATAGTAGATGAACGCAGATTTGTTTTATTACACCAGATGTGTCACCAACCCCCACGACACACCCCAATCTCAACTCAACCATTTCAGCAGGTGTGGGGAGATGCAACAAAGAAAGTGGGACAGAGGACCAGCCTCATAGCCTCGCCAGGATGTAATGAGAGTTGATTACAGGATCTAGTCTGAGCCACAGGATGTGGGCATACCATAAAACCGCACAGAGTGCTCACAATGTTCCTGGGTTGGCATCCTCTGTTAATTACATTCCCCCTCACATCTTTTGTTGAGTCAGAGACCAGGTGCACTCTATGAAGACAGTATCCACATATTTTATTTCTCCATTCGAATCAATTATATTTACAATAACAACCATTGGCAAAGTCAACAGTTTCAAGGAACTCATTTACAGTGCCAATTACGACATTGAGGGTCATTACAGGTTTCTAGGTCCTGAGAATTGGTGGTAAAATTGCCAGTCATTTTATGACTGGCAATTTTCCCGGACCAGCAAACTACAAGTTTGCTGTCGGGGGTCACTTATTTAACTCCAGCTGAGAGATGGAGGTAGATCAGGTACCCACTGGCACCGGTATACCCGCATCAGAAATACAGTCAATCCGCTTATGGGACTCCATGGAATTGGGGTTTACTGCCCTATCCGACACCTGTAATATCCCGTAAATTCTGGAATATCAAGCGGTGGAAACAGTAGGTTAGTTTGCCGGTATCACCGGCAGGATAGAGGCAAACTTGTAATGAGGACCATGAACTCTCAGATGCCTGCTTATAAATAGCACTAGGATGCCCTGTACAGCACATAGTTTGAAGTTACTTCACGGTAGAGCCTGCACAAGAAGATTCCACAGGGTGTGTCTTAGGTGGGGGGATGCAGGTAGTGAGTAGGTATGCCTTGTTTGCCATAGGGATTAGCATGGGTGGTCAATGGCTTTGTAAATAACCGAACAATTCTCATAGGCTGTGGGCCTTTCCTCACATTATAGCTTCATCTATTCATATCTGCTCTCTAATACAATACTTTGTGCTTATAGGTGGTGCCATAGTGCCACGAAATAGCTGACACTGAAAATAACAACCCATATAATAATAATAACTGTAGGCTGGCGTCCTGAAGTATCAATAAGGTGTTAAAAACAAGAGTATGAATTACAAACAACACTATTTGTGCATTTTCTATGTGATGAATAATTCTTGTTTCTCTTTTACTGTTTACAAATTTGTTCTGATTAAATATTTGATTCACAATCATCAGTGCTTTGTATCTTGTCGGTAATTCTGTTTAAATATAATTTCCTATAGTGTATACCATTATTAGAGGTTTCTCTAGACGCATAGCTGTCATTTCTTATTTTACAACCCTATGACATTCCTTTAACAAACCCGTGTTGTACCACCGGAGACCAGCTGAATTTGGATTGTGTGGCTTTCAGGTGACAAGTAGACCACTACAGCCTATGCTCAACACATTAAGCTGTGTTATTGAACCATGCTCCATACCGTGGACAAACACAATTGGTAGACATGTATAATAAAAATATAACCCCCATGCCAGTTGCATACATACTTCTATTCATACTCATTTTGTCCCTTTCGCTACTGTACAATATGCTAATATTGAATGGCGCTACGCGTGGAGATGGCCTATCGTTTGTTCTGGTCCAGATGCCCTATGTTTAGTAATTTAGATTTGAATGGCAAGCACATTTAGCTCCAGCAATAATCCCAGCTGTGAGCTTACCCAGGACTCCAGTGCAATGTATTCTGTGTTTTTGAGGTTGCTATAGAACATTGTGTCTTTGTTTATCAATGGACAATACGACTCATCTTGCCATTGAGTGCTAACCACGCACACCTATGCCAGTGTGTTCACTGGAGTACATCCCGTAGGCGCTAATCTGTGGCGCTGCTCTTCTGAAAATGGGGCAGCTGCAGGCATTCAGTTTAAGAATGTGTAGCAGGTTTAGCATGGGCTGCAAATAACATTAACTGCACACACTTCTCTGTACTCCACAGTACCTTCCGGCATTCATGACATACAGGCATTCTCTTCAAACTAACAGCATTTACTGTTAAACGAAATACAATAGTCCAACTGCCAGATAATTCAGAAAGAAACCCTTAAAAGTTAATATGATGTTCAAAAAGGTGCTGAACATGTAGGCCTAAGGAAAGTGATCAAAGCCTCAATAGTTTGGTGCTGGTACAACTGAAATATATTTGTAGAGACGCTTTTTCATTAGTCCCCACCACCTCACCGCAGTCATACTGGAATAGTCAGAGAAGAGCAGTAATCGTACCCCCTGTATTGTTTCCATACCACATCGAGTGTATGAGAGACGTTATGCACTCAGATAGCCATACAGAACGTACCCTTGCACTAAAAGTGTGGAAGGATGCCACATGGAATGATGTCGTAATCCAAGATGTCAGAATGCACCTAGCCACATCATGGACATACGTTAAAATGAAATCTGACAAGGACAGAGTGATGTCATAAAGATGATATGTGAACCTATGCAGAAACAATATGAATATATTTATGAAGTAACAATGTAAATGAAGCACCATGAGAAACATGTACCTAAAGCTAAAGTAATCATGGAAACAAAGAAGATGAAGTAACTTACTGATCAATAACTGTAAATATGCAGTAACACAAGGTAGAAAGAAAACATATAGAAGCTTGCTATAGAGGAGTATATAACGTGGCAAGGATGTCCATAATGGGAAAATGGACGTTGGCTCACGTTGAACTTACCCAAGCTACCAAGGAGAAAAGGCCGAGGCTGTAGAATCAGGAGATGCAGAAAAACAACTCCAAGTGCAGCACTGATGATGAGTCAAGGTTGACCCAGAATTAAGGATGCTACTTTAAGGGATAAGCACAGAGCACAAAGGGAGTACATGGATACACTCTGAATGTGGGACATTCCTCATAGATGGAAGAAGAAGAAAAAAACTGTGAGAGCCAAACTGCTGGTCAATTAAAAGTATACAAACTTCATGTGAGATAGAGTGAGCAAGTCTCTAGAGGCCAAGAGGAGCAACAGCACCTTGCATGATTAACTCAAATAGCAGTAAATAGAAGGCTGAAATGGACAAACTTGTGGTCTCTTCACAGAAGTTGAAAACAAATGCTATTCATTAAGAGCCTCAAGCTAAGATAGTGATGTGCTCACACTCCCTTGAACGTTCCAGGACAATGAACAGGCAACACGGTCAACTACAAATGGAAGACATTGGCTTATTGCCTACTGATAAGAGATGATGGACTAATTGGGAAAACGTCTGATGGGATTCAAACACCTAAGTTTTGTTTACGTACGTGCTGCTTAAGAGCCAAAAGTCTAAGGTTGGGATACTATGAAAACCAATCATATAGGGCTGGGGGACAACCTCAGTGCAATGTAGCATAGACCAGTCCACTGTTGTTTTGTCTGCTATTATCAGTACTATACGAATTTAGAGGTTCCTCAAGGCGTGCCCTGCAGATAAGGGGTAGCCGATGATGTACTAGTCCTTATATGTTCTATAAGTAGATATTTTCCCTTAGCCAATCCCTTCCCACGATAGATTTGTATTTTGCCACGTAGAATGTCTTCATAGATGACGCACATTGGGGTATAAGACCTCTATTTAATCAGGTGACTATGTGAGTGTGCAAGCATCAGTCCGATGCCTGTGAGTTCTCCCTGCTTTATTAAATGACAATAAAGTAGTACTTTGTCATATTCCTCGAGTCTGTCCGATTATTTGGTCTGATATCATTATGTATAATTCCATCTAACACAAAAAGACATTTGAAGGTGCTAGAGCACATATTCTTAAACACACCACATTGTGTAATTTGTATGCCTTACTTGAGCACACACAATCCTGGCTATGAGAGCAACGGATGGCCTTATTTTCAGTGATATCACACACACACTCTCTTCATCACCCTCATCTCACAAATGACCACCCTCCGCTGCTCATTTCAGTGTCCCTCACCACCACCAGCTCTGGCGAGGGTCACTCTTGGCAAATGAGCGGCTTCTTCCTCGCTAGAACTTGGCTTCCTGAATACTGCCCTGCTGAACCTGCTAGGTAACGTACTGTCTGGTGAAAATATCAGCTGACTCACTGAAAAAGCACTGCCATCCCAACCCCTGGACTGTGGCGCATGCGTTGAGGAGGAGGTAGATGCTATCAGTCCTGGCTGGGCCCGGGGTACTGATAAGCAACAAATGTTACTTTTGGCAGTATCATAAAATCAAGCATTTGGGGCTTGCAGACCCCGGGTGCACTGCTAGCCCTGGCTTTGCCAGCAATATCTCATAGACTGAGTGACTAGTCTCTGATGATTTCGACTTGGGTCACACTTTTGTTTGTTTGGTTGTACATACTAGCAATGTAAATGTGCTGTACTTAATTTAGTGCAAAGAAATGAAATGATGCAGCATTGATTGATGTGCAGAAAACCAGAAAGCATGCATTACAACAGTGGGAGCTGGAGTCGGACTGGCAAACACTTGGAGTTGGCACATCAGGCCGCTTCCTGCACGGTCTGATGCAAAGACCTTTGATGGGCTTCTGTCACAAAGACCCAAAGACAAGCTGCACTTCACAAGGGCTTTGAGGGGCTTTGAGTATTTTGCCAGGGTGGCTCAGCTTGCCACATTCTGACCTCGTTTTGCCTTTAAAATATTAATGCTATTATGTAGGTTAGTTTAAGTGAATCAAAACAAGACCACATTTCCCAGAATGCATTAACTCATTAACAGGGTAATTCATAGAAATTCGCACAAAAGTGGCGCACGCGACTGGCGCACAGCATGTCCGTGCGAATGTGTGCGCCAGCCGCGTGCGCTAAAATCGATTTCCGCGCACAGCGTATTCATGGATATTCGCATCCAAAACCAGCCGTGGCGCAGCGTGGCGCAGCGACCCTGCAGCAGCGCCAGTTACGCCCCCAAGAACGCCCTCGCGCAAGGAAAAGCCTTCAAAATCCCCCAATAATCGCAAAGGGCTGCGCTAACCCTGGGCCAGTTCACAGGGCAACGTGTATTTCAGTGGTTCGCGGGAAGTTCCACACGCGATTGTCCTGTGTACGTGTGCATCAGGGGTGCGCGGGAAGTTCCACACGCAAAATCAGCAGGGTACGTGTATTTCAGGGGTGCACGGGAAGTTGCACACGCGATTTCAGCAGGGTACGTGTATTTCAGGGGTGCGCGGGAAGTTCCACACTCGATTGGCCCCGTGCAAGCAGGGTACGTGTAATTCAGGGGTGCGCGGGAAGTTCCACACGCGATTTCAGCAGGGTACGTGTATTTCAGGGCTGCGCGGGAAGTTCCACACGCGATTGGCCCCGTGCGAGCAGGGTACGTGTAATTCAGGGGTGCGCGGGAAGTTCCACACGCGATTACAGCAGGGTACGTGTATTCTAGGGGTTCTGGGGAGTACTACACGTGAATTGGCCGTGTGGGTCCTCCCAGGTGTTCGATCTACAACCTCCACGGCCCCTGCAGGCAGCCCACACCACGGGGGACTACCCTGCACCCCTGCTCATGTCCCGCAGGCAGCCCATCCACCATGGGCATGCCCCCCAGCCAACCCACATGTCACCTTGCACTACTGATCAACAATGCATGTCTCCCACCACCCCCACCCCCCAGCAGTGCAGGGGCAGCCTCCACCAGGCCCCCACCCATGTCTACCACCACCCCCACCCCCCAGCCACCAGGGGCAGCCTCCACCAGGCCCCTACTCATGTCTCCCACCACCCCCACCCCCCAGCAGTGCAGGGGCAGCCTCCACCAGGCCCCCACTCATGTCTCCCACCAACCCCACCCCCAGCAGTGCAGGGGCAGCCTCCACCAGGCCCCCACCCATGTCTACCACCACCCCCACCCCCCAGCCACCAGGGGCAGCCTCCACCAGGCCCCCACTCATGTCTCCCACCACCCCCTCCCCCCAGCAGTGCAGGGGCAGCCTCCACCGGGCCCCCACTCATGTCCCCCTGCACCCCCACCCCCCAGCAGTGCAGGGGCAGCCTCCACCAGGCCCCCACACATGTCCCCTATTACCCCCACCCCCCCACAGTGCAGGGGCAGCCTCCACCAGGCCCCCACTCATGTCCCCCTGCACCCCCACCCCCCAGCAGTGCAGGGGCAGCCTCCACCAGGCCCCCACTCATGTCCCCCTGCACGCCCACCCCCAGCAGTGCAGGGGCAGCCTCCACCAGGCCCCCACTCATGTCCCCCTGCACCCCCACCCCCCAGCAGTGCAGGGGCAGCCTCCACCAGGCCCCCACTCATGTCTACCACCACCACCACCCCCCAGCCACCAGGGGCAGCCTCCACCAGGCCCCCACTCATGTCCCCCTGCACCCCCACCCCCCAGCAGTGCAGGGGCAGCCTCCACCAGGCCCCCACTCATGTCCCCCTGCACCCCCACCCCCCAGCAGTGCAGGGGCAGCCTCCACCAGGCCCCCACTCATGTCTACCACCACCCCCCCAGCCACCAGGGGCAGCCTCCAGCAGGCCCCCACCCATGTCTACCACCACCCCCAGCCACCAGGGGCAGCCTCCACCAGGCCCCCACTCATGTCTCCCACCACCCCCACCCCGCAGCAGTGCAGGGGCAGCCTCCACCAGGCCCCCACTCATGTCTCCCACCACCCCCGCCCCCCAGCAGTGCAGGGGCAGCCTTCACCAGGCTCCCACTCATGTCCCCCTGCACCCCCACCCCCCACCAGTGCAGGGGCAGCCTCCACCGGGCCCCCACTCATGTCCTCTATTACCCCCACCCCCCCCGCAGTGCAGGGGCAGCCTCCACCAGGCCCCCACTCATGTCCCCCTGCACCCCCACACCCCAGCAGTGCAGGGGCAGCCTCCACCAGGCCAACACTCATGTCCCCCTGCACCCCCACCCCTCGCACTGTGGGGCACCTGCCAGCAGGCCCCCACCCATGTCCAACTCATGTCCCCCTGCACCCCCACCCCCCAGCAGTGCTGGGGCAGCCTCCACCAGGACGCCACCCATGTCTACCAGCACCCCCACCCCCCAGCCACCAGGGGCAGCCTCCACCAGGCCCCCACCCATGTCTACCACCACCCCCACCCCCCAGCCACCAGGGGCAGCCTCCACCACACCAGGCTCCCACTCATGTCTCCCACCACCCCCATCCCCCAGCAGTGCAGGGGCAGCCTCCACCAGGCCCCCACTCATGTCCCCTATTACCCCCACCCCCCGCAGTGCTGGGGCAGCCTCCACCAGGCCCCCACCCATGTCTACCACCACCCCCACCCCCCAGCCACCAGGGGCAGCCTCCACCAGGCCCCCACCCATGTCTACCACCACCCCCACCCCCCAGCCACCAGGTGCAGCCTCCACCAGGCCCCCACTCATGTCTCCCACCACCCCCACCCCCCAGCAGTGCAGGGGCAGCCTCCACCAGGCCCCCACTCATGTCCCCCTGCACCCCCACCCCCCCGCACTGTGGGGCACCTGCCAGCAGTCCCCACCCATGTCCAACTCATGTCCCCCTGCACCCCACCCCCCAGCAGTCAGGGGCACCCTCCACCAGGCCCCCACCCATGTCTACCACCACCCCCACCCCCAGCCACAAGGGGCAGCCTCCACCAGGCCCCCACTCATGTCTCCCACCACCCCCACCCCCCAGCAGTGCAGGGGCAGCCTCCACCAGGCCCCCACCCATGTCTACCACCACCCCCACCCCCCAGCCACCAGGGGCAGCCTCCACCAGGCCCCCACCCATGTCTACCACCACCCCCACCCCCCAGCCACCAGGGGCAGCCTCCACCAGGCCCCAACTCATGTCTCCCACCACCCCCACCCCCAGCAGTGCAGGGGCAGCCTCCACCAGGCCCCCACTCATGTCTCTCACCACCCCCACCCCCCAGCAGTGCAGGGGAAGCCTCCACCAGACCCCCACCCATGTCTACCACCACCCCCAGCCACCAGGGGCAGCCTCCACCAGGCCCCCACTCATGTCTCCCACCACCCCCACCCCTCCAGCAGTGCAGGGGCAGCCTCCACCAGGCCCCCACTCATGTCCCCCTGCACCCCCACCCCCCAGCAGTGCAGGGGCAGCCTCCACCAGGCCCCCACTCATGTCCCCTATTACCCCCACGCCCCGCAGTGCAGGGGCAGCCTCCACCAGGCCCCCACTCATGTCCCCCTGCAACCCCACCCCCCAACAGTGCAGGGGCAGCCTCCACCAGGCCCCCACTCATGTCCCCCTGTACCCCCAGGCCCCAGCAGTGCAGGGGCAGCCTCCACCAGGCCCCCACTCATGTCCCCCTGCACCCCCACCCCCCAGGAGTGCAGGGGCAGCCTCCACCAGGCCCCCACTCATGTCTACCGCCACCACCACCCCCAGCCACCAGGGGCAGCCTCCACCAGGCCCCCACTCATGTCCCCCTGCATCCCCACCCCCAGCAGTGCAGGGACAGCCTCCACCAGGCCCCCACACATGTCCCCCTGCACCCCCACCCTCCAGCAGTGCAGGGGCAGCCTCCACCAGGACCCCACTCATGTCTACCACCACCCCCACCCCCCAGCCACCAGGGGCTGCCTCCACCAGGCCCCCACCCATGTCTACCACCACCCCCACCCCCCAGCCACCAGGGGCAGCCTCCACCAGGCCCCCACTCATGTCTCCCACCACCCCCACCCCCAGCAGTGCAGGGGCAGCCTCCACCAGGGCCCCACCCATCTCTCCCACCACCCCCACTCCCCAGCAGTGCAGGGGCAGCCTCCACCAGGCCCCCACCCATGTCTACCACCACCCCCACCCCCCAGCCACCAGGGGCAGCCTCCACCAGGCCCCCACTCAAGTCCCCCTGCACCCCCACCCCCCAGCAGTGCAGGGGCAGCCTCCACCAGGCCCCCACTCATGTCTACCACCACCACCACCCCCCAGCCACCAGGGGCAGCCTCCACCAGGCCCCCACTCATGTCCCCCTGCCCCCCCACCCCCCAGCCACCAGGGGCAGCCTCCACCAGGCCCCACTCATGTCCCCCTGCACCCCCACCCCCAGCAGTGCAGGGGCTGCCTCCACCAGGCCCCCACCCATGTCTCCCACCACCCCCTACCCCCCAGCAGTCAGGGGCACCCTCCACCAGGCCCCCACCCATGTCTACCACCACCCCCACCCCCGAGCCACCAGGGGCAGCCTCCACCAGGCCCCCACTCAAGTCTCCCACCACCCCCACCCCCCAGCAGTGCCGGGGAATGCTACACGTGATTTTGCCATGTGGGTCTCCCCAGGTGTTCCCTCTACACCCTCCATGGCCCCTGCAGGCAGCCCACACCACAGGGTACTACCCTGCACCCCTGCTCATGTCCCACAGGCAACCCATCCACCATGGCCATGCCCACCAGCCAACCCACATGTCACCTTGCACTAGTGATCACCAACACATGTCTCCCACCACCCCCACCCCCCAGCCACCAGTGGCAGCCTTCACCAGGCCCCAACTCATGTCCCCTATTACCCCCACCCCCCAGCAGTACAGGGGCAGCCTCCACCAGGCCCCCACTCATGTCTCCCACCACCCCCACCCCCCAGCAGTGCAGGGGCAGCCTCCACCAGGCCCCCACTCATGTCTCCCACCACCCCCACCCCCCAGCCACCAGGGTCAGCATCCACCAGGCCCCCACTCATGTCTCCCACCACCCCACCCCCTAGCAGTGCAGGGGCAGCCTCCACCAGGCCCCCACCCATGTCCAACTCATGTTCCCCAGCCAACATGTCATCACAATCTAGATCCCTGGTCCCTATGGTCAGCCTCCAAATGCAAAACACCCACCCGAGTATTGCATCCACCCACTCATAATTGGCAATTACATGACAGAACACCAATTGCAAGTTCGGAAACAAACACATTTCCCTCACATACACCCAATGGGTGTCAGTGAATCTCAAAAGCCATATCATGATATGCATTAAACCAATGAGATGATACTACACATTGAAGTTTGATAAAAAAAATATGTATTGAAGGAAACATAAATAGAATCAAAAATAAAGAAACAGAAATGGGAATGTACATAAATGAAAAGAAGCATGTCCGTGAAAAAAAGCAAAACCAAAAATCAAAATCCAAAGTAATGGTGTCCAAAGTCACTGTCCAGAAAACAAAATCCAATGGGAAATAAAATAGAAAGCCATTGCTCCATGGTTAAAATGTGAAAGAAAAATACAATCCAACAGTGAACTATGTACATACGAACAAGCCAGGGTCCATTATCCCAACAAAAGAAAGGAAACCTATCTAACTACACTAACTAACAAAATATATACAAATATACAAAAATGTGGCCAATGTCCGAAAGGTCCAAAATAAATCCTAAAGAAAATGAAACCTAACACTACCTACATAACTATGTACAAGGGCAGCGGGCTACTTTGACGGCTCACTTGTGGATGTCCCGGGCCAGGGCATCATCGAACTCCTGCTCAATGTCCCGGAGGCGGTCCTCCTCCATGGCCCCGAGTGTGCGCAGGGCCGTCGACGTGTCCTCCTCCAACCCCCTGCGGATTGCCTCGAGGCACTCGACGCGCCTCAGGGCCCTCCGCATGGAGTTCTCCGCCCTGACCATTGTGAGCCGTGCCTCTTCCGCCCGCTGCCGCTCCGCATCTATGGCGTGGCCCAACCGCTGCCACACGGAAGACACTCTCTGTCCTGGGTCCTCCTGCCCTCCGGCCGATGCCTGCCCCTCCGATGTTGAAGGCCCGAGCCTTCATGGCTCCCACCACGTTGCTGCTGCTGCTGTGTCTCTGCCCGTGCACTGCCTCTTGCTGCCTGCACAGCCTCTGCCGGCTGGGGTGCAGTCGTTGATGTGGCCACCCCTGCTGGACGTCCGACTCCCGACTGTGGCAGGGATGCCTCCTCCACCAGCCTGGCCGCACCGTCAGAGGCAGCTCCACAGGGCACCCAGGTGACTGATGGGTGGAAAGATGGCACGGAGGATGACTGGCGCGTAGGGGGTTCAGTTGAGGAGGGGGTCGTAGCAAGCCCCATCATACGGAGGAATCCGGCCTGGGTGACCTGTCCCAGCAGGCTGACGTGGTCAACGAGCCATTCGAGATGACGTGCAGTCTCCTCATGAAAAGACTGCAGGTCACCTCGCATGGCCCGTTGATGCAACGCCACACCAGTCAGAACAGGCTCAACCCAGACCCGGATAGCCACGTCCACAGGCAGAGGAAGGCCAGTTGTCGTGAGCTCATCACCTGCCTGAAAACGGGTCTGGACGTAGGCATCCCTGGTGGTGCAAGATGATTTAGGGACAGGATCAGGGACAGGATTGCACACAGGCACCTCCGCGGCGGCCTGTGCTGCCTCCTGTCCCTGGTCCTGCATTGCACCACTAGCACCAGTGGGATTCCCACCTCCAGACCCCGTCTCTGTTGCTTGCACGGCCTCCTCCTCCACCAAACCCCCCACCAACCTGGATGACTCTGTGCCATCTTCCCACATTGGGTCCTGTGGGGTCACAGCTGCCCCTTCTGCTGCCGAGGAGTCCAACTCCAACCTCCACCTCTTGGACATCCCCCCGGCAGCTGCGGCCTGGGACACGGCACCGGACTCCTCACTCCCCGACGAGATGAGAACATGGGAGGGGAGCCGGGCCTTGCGTCTCCGGCTGGCGGTGGGATCCCCGCCGCTGTGCTCCAAGGCACCTTCTCCGCCCTCTTCATCAGTTGACGCTGCAGACAGGGAGAAATAAAACACAGGCATCAAGGCACTTTACAATGGACACATACACACATGACAGTTGTACATGAGTGGCATTGGCAAACCTCAGACATGTCATCACAATCCCCAACACACATGTCATTTCAACTCGCACACATGAGCCATACCACAGCCATATCGCACCTGCCAGCACCATCCATACACATACAAGAGCATGAGCAGGCAAAGGTGAGCCAGACATCACAGGAACTGCACCACACATGTACACACACCACCACACGCAAGCATGTGTACACCTCTGGCAAGTGTCGCAGTGTTCAGATGGGCATCCATGTCACATCTGCCCATCAGGCTTCCACATACCGCGGTCACATGCATCCATGTTGCATCACTGTTGCACCCTTGTCAAATACACACACATGCACATGTACACAGTGCTGATACATGCAGCTGAAAACAACATACATGCGTGACATCACGGACATGTCTACTGACATACACATTCATCCAAACATGTGTGCCCACACAACTGCATTTGGCATGCAAGCCTACACACACAAGCACCATCCATGTCTCACACATTCCAGCCCTCGCATGTGTTAGCCCCACGGCCCTGTACACCCCCACCCATGCTCGGCCCCATACAAACAGATGTGCAACCTGCTCACTACTGAATAATCACCACACGCACAGCTCACAATCAGGATGCATGTACACTTACCGCTCGACTCCAGACGGGTCTGCCTCTCAAGGACCTGGACGTGGAGCGCTGGGGATATGCGTTCCAGGACCCTCATCTGTTCTTCCGACAAGTGGCCCCGGTGCCCCTTGGCATCCGCTGCCTTCAAGAGGCACCGGGCCTTGTTCAGGGTCCTGGACCTGAAGTCCTCCAAGCGCTTCTTGACATGTTGTAAGTCGCGGACTGCCACCCCCTCCGTGTTGATGGCAGTCACGATGTCAGTCCAGATCCGAATCCGTCCTTCCTTGTCGGCGCGGGAACTTCCGAAGAGGGCATCATACTGCCCCAGGACTTGCTCCACCAGGACACCAACTTCGGTGGCACTGAAGCTGGTGCCCCTCTGCCTCTCTGGCCGGGGGTTGTCAGTGGTCTCAGATGGTGTTTGCCCCGACATGACAACTCCAGAGGCAGGAGTGGGTGGGCAACTGGGTTCTGGGGCTGGGCTGTGGAGCGATGGAATCCCAGTCGGGAGTCTTCGGTTCCAGCAGGGGTGGTCACAGCAACAGCACCCCTGGCTGATGTACAGGCAGCAAATGGCAGGGCGCGTGGGCAGCAGGTAATCAGGCAGCAGCAGATGGCAGGTGGGAGCGTGCTCGGGGCTCTGGGGGGCAGTAGTTCAGCCTTCTGGGCAGGAGCGTGGTCTTCCGTGTGCTTACGCATGGCAAGCTTGATTCGGAGCGATTTGGCACTTGAAAATCCTGCACGTCTGCGTGTAAATCGAGGAAAGGCCCTTAGCGCGTATGCACGTCAGCACGCATATGCGATTTCATTGGACCAAAGACCCTTAGCGCGTGAGCGCGTCTGTGACGTGATGCGCGCGGGTGTTTCCCTCATTACACGTGATGACAGAGCACACGTGGATTTCCACCAATCGCGTGTGGAACTTCCTGCGCACCCCAGAAATACACGTACCCAGGCCAATGGTGTGTACGATCACT
The DNA here is from genome assembly GCF_040938575.1 of Ambystoma mexicanum. NCBI lineage: Eukaryota > Metazoa > Chordata > Amphibia > Caudata > Ambystomatidae > Ambystoma > Ambystoma mexicanum. The sequence continues at coordinate 705,703,614 of NC_090930.1, read as the reverse complement.
TCCCTCCGATTACACCCGATGACACTCGGACGTGCAGTTTTACCACGTGTGCTTGCATATGCGATTTCATTGGCCCAAAGGCCACCATGCGCAGCTGTGACGTCACGCGCATGGCCGTAGAGAATGGCGCGTGTAAAAATGAAGAGATACACGTCCGAGTGTCAAAGCGCGCAATTGGTGGAAATGGCCTCATTGCGTATGCGCGTCTGTGACGTGTGTATAAAAGGTACGTGTAGAACGCCATTTCCTTGCACGTGCTTTTCGTGGAGAGCGAGTGGGTGAAATCTGTACTTCTTGTCGGTTCACACGCGATTTACTTCACAGCGTTTCCAGTTCGTACTCCCTGTTACCTCTGACAGCTTTTTCTCTTTTTCTCTTTTTCCTGGGCCTGTTTCCTCAAACAGCTTCCCTACTACTGTTGTCCTGTCTCCTCAGACAGCGTACAATTCTTCTTTTGGCGGGGGTGTTGCCAACGCGCACACGCGCATATTTTTCACACTTTTGTTCCTGGCAGACGGTGAGTCGCGCACGTATCTAACATCTGTGCTTGCCCCGTGTGTCGCGTACCCCTTCAGAGGTCATTCTAGGCTGCGTGTGACATGCATACGTTCATTCTTGTGTTCCTGGGTGCCACAGCGTAGTGCAGGTTTATTTTTCCATGCACGTGGTCTAGGAGGGGTTGCGTGCACATTACTTCGCTTTTTTGGGGTGCCTGTGCGTTGCGTGACCTGTCATCTTTCCCCAGGGGTGACATGCAGCCTTGCTAGAGCACTAGGGTACAATTACCATCGGGTACCCAACCCCTTTGACCCCCAATTGCCCAGGACAATAGTTCACATCGACTCCCATACGCACAATAACATCAGTGCCATGGCTGGGAGGCGAACAAGCCGTAAGGGTGGCAAAGGTGGCTGAGCCCCAAGTGGTGGCCGTGGTGGATCCGGTAGGGGACGTGGCCGTGACTTGCAGGGTGCCCCTAGCCCCCCATGTGTGGAGGAGCAGTCAGGGACACCCATGCCCCCCCCCTGGTTGAGGTTACCGTGGCTGACACCATCCATGCTCAGCCCTTGTTGGACCAGCCCACTGTGGAACCAGACCTGGCACAGGGTGACTCCATGGCTGACTTCCAGGTCAGCAGGTTTAGGCCACGTGCGCCGGTGAACGTTGGTGTAATCAGGCCACGTGGATCAGGGGCAGCTAGGTCATCTGCTGCCCCGCGTAGGCAGGCTGGGGAGGCTGCAGGGGCAGCTGCGGCTCCATCCACCCCACCTCTCACACACCCATCCAGGACAGTGTCGGTCCAAGTCCATCATGCTGACATTCCCCTTGACACCATCACACTTGAGATAATGCCTGCACCAACTCCCATGCTGAGTGTGCAATCCCACGCTCCTGCCCCTAGTGTCCAGAGCGGCGCAGGACACTCTGAATCCCCACCACCTTCCAAGCGGAAGAGGAAGGGTGCTCGTCCAGTAGAGGCTGATGCCCCAGACACGGCTACACAGTCCGGCCCGTCAAGGAAGCCCAGCTTCAATGAGGCCGAACTGAATGCACTTGTAGAGTATGTGTCCGCACATGACCGCAAAATGGTGATTGTTGCAGGATCCAAGACCACACCTGCACAACGTCAGGCACACTGGCAGACCATTGCGGACATCATAAGTGCCCTCGGAATCGCGAGGCGCACAGATAATGAATGCTATAAGCGCTGGAATGACCTGAAGCGCAGGGCAAAGAATAAGCTGGCCTCAAGTCATGCCGCAACACTAGTGACTGGAGGTGGGTCTCCAGCAGACGACATAGAACTCACTCCACATGAGCAGGTTGCTGGGACCTACGTCATGGAGAAACAGATCCAAGGCGTGGGAGAGGTGGCAGATTGCGAGGCATTGTCCGGTGAGTGCACATGCATGTGTGTGTCATCCATGTGCATGGTGTGTGTGGGAGGGCTTCTGTTTGGGTGCCAGGGTGTGTGTGCCTGAGTGGTTCGGCTCACCCATGTGCCTCTTCCTAAACATTCTTGCCAACAGCATTTGGGTATAGCAGCATCCCTTCGGCCAACATTAGACATCCAGCCCAACACCACCCCAGTTGCCCTTGGAGTGTCATCTAGCCACTACACTGTTGCTCATTTACCTCTGTTTATTCAGGCAGATTGTTTGCATACCACCACTTTTACTCGGGATTTCTCAGTCCTATTGTCACATGTCTGACCTGGCTATGGTACAGTGGACTGGCTCAGTTTCGTGGACATGATTAGTTTGAACATGTCCCTGTGCTATAGGACCATTTTTGACTGGCAGCTGCATGTTAAACATTTGAACCAATGACAATAATCAATCATATGAACAAACTGGACTGAATGAACAATTGGTGACCTCCTCTCCCTCTTCACTTCATGGCTAGGGTACATGCCATCTGTGTGATGGCATGTGTATTTGACCTGCCAATCACTGGCCAATGTGTGATGCCACTGCTAGGCAGCATGCAGCAAATGTGTTCATCTTCCATCTTGTTGTCATCAAATTGTGCCATCTGCCTCCCCATCACACGCAGTGACGGTGCATGCATGGGAGTGTTTTAGTCATGTGGGACATGTCAATCAAGTACTGTTTCTGTAGCCTCTCAGCCCTCATTGTGTGCCATAGTGCTAATGCCTGTTTCCATTTGTTTTCTTTTATGTCTTTGCAGGGGAAGACGCACCTGATACTGCTGGGGTTGTGGAGATGGTGCAGACCCAGGAGGGGTCTGAGGGCCGACCGACCACCAGTGAGGGACGTGGTGTGGTGGTGGGTGAGAACCCACAACTGCTGCTGGTCGTGCTCTCAAGGGGTGTCTCGGCTGCACCTCCCCCAAGCTGTACTCAGGTGTTGATTCGGATGATGAGACCTACGTGCCGTCGCAGGTGAGTGTTCCTGGGAGGGATTCTGTTCTGTCCCACCCATCTGCACCAGGGTTAGAACCCTCAATGGGGATGTCAGTGTTGGCAGGTACGCCTTTGGTGGTTACGGATGCAGGGTCACACTCTGCGACATCTGATCCTGTTCCTGGGCCAGCAGATCAGAGGGGGAATGCAGTCCTGCAGCCTCAGGCAGTGCCGGCACAGCAAGGCACAGTTCGCCTTGCCCCAGACAGGTGTGGTGCCCGCCGTTGTGGTGGCCGTACGCCACCTGGCAATACCACATGGGAGCAATCCATTTACGATATGGCAACCCAACAGGCAGCATCATCAGAGATGATGGCTCAGGCCATGGATTGGGTGGCCACTTCCATTGTCCCCCCCGAAAGGCTGATGGAGCGACTACAGCAGGCAACCGACTCCATCTGCCAGTCACACATGGAGGACATGTTGGCATCCGACAGGGACAGGCGGGCGGCACTGGCGACTCTGCAGGAAGCCATCTCCATAGAGTCCCAGGGCCACAGGGAAGCCCTGAGGCAGGAACTCCTTCACCTCAGGACGACTCTTGTTTAGCTTGAGGCTTCAACAAACCGAAGGACAGAACAGCAGCTGGAGCCTCTCACCCGTACGCTCTCAGCTGAGATGCAGGCAACTAGGGCAGAGGTCCGGGCATCCCGTGAGTTGTTGCATGGGGACCTCCGCACACTCATCCTCCAGAACTAGACCTACCATACCCGCATGCTTGCAGCCATGGAGGAAAAGACTAGGGCTTTGCTTGGGCTGCCTCCCATAGCGCCACCACCTCCGGATGCAGCTGCAGAGGGTGAGGATAGCGACAGCAGTGATACTCCCACAATAGGGTAGCCGTGTAGGCCACGAGCCCATGGAGGTGTTTTTTTTCCGCAAGATCCACACTGGTGGGTTTTGGTGTGCACCCTGTCCTCGGACCTCCTGGGTGGCCTCCCCAACCCCCACGGGCCCATTAATGGCCATTTTTTATTTTTTTATTTTTTTTTATTTTTCCATTCTTTTTTTGGGACAGTGTGTTGCCTTGTGTGGCTCCCGTGGGCATACGCTGCATTGGGCATGTGGCTGTGCACATGTAGGCTTGTCATGGATTTGGTTCAGATGCTTGGGTTTTTGTCACACACACCCCTCCTGCTTCCCGTTTCCATGGGCTTGCAAAGGGTGTGCCCAAGTGACATTGACGTACATGGTGACATTGGACTCCCATGAGCTGTGTGGGCAGTCTGTAGTCAATACTGTGTATACATTCATAGTGCATATTGTTGTTGTATTGTACACTGCGTGGTCTATTGATATGTGCCTCTGCATCCATCTCATCCTCCATATTTGCAGGTCCATTCCTCATGTCTTCACAATGCGGTCCACCTTGGAACTGGAGTCCATGTTGTAAGCAGTGCACCTACACTCTTGCGGGGCGCTAACACTGTATACTTGGAAGTGTTCGGAGGTCTGTCATCATCAGGTGGTGAGGCTAGCTAATTGTTAAGTCTGTAATGTCATGTTTAAGGTAGGTTGGAGGTTGTGTAGGTGATTGGTATTCTTGGTAAGTATTTGGTAACGTGGGTTGTAGGTCCTGCATTACTGTGAGCATTTCATGTGTGGATTTGTTTCCATTAGGGACACTGTAGCTGCTGACACTTGGGGCATGTTGCTGGGATTCATTTCTTTCCTCTCACATTGCATGACATGCCATGGTGTGTTGTGTGGCCGTGCCGGGGAGGGGGTGGGTGACATGGCACTGTTTTCATGTAGTATTTTGCAAGTGGGTATTCATTTCTGCAGCATGGAAGTGTCTTTTCATGACACTGCATTGGTGGTGTTTGTGTAGGTAGGGATGCACACACTGTGACACTTCCACATGAACAATCTCAGGCTGCTATGGTTCTGACATTTGACAGTCCCTTTGTTCGTCTTAATTGTCAGGTCGAGTCATCATTGCTTATCAGATGGTATGTGCCAGGCCTGTGTGCACTCCACTGGGGTGTGATTTCTATGTGAAGTAATTAGCCACCAGCTGCGTACGGGCTGCCTCACCCCGTGCCCTCTCCCCTCCCATGCGCAGCGGGCGTGCATGTGGTTGGGGATGTGGGGGCACCACCATGTCCACGGCCAGGCCCCGGCGTGTTGCAACATTGTGCAGGACACATGCTGCCACTATGATCCTGCACACTACTGGGGGCGCATATAACAGCTGCCCGCCAGAACGGTCAAGGGAGTGAAAGCGTGACTTGAGCACTCCGAATGTGCGCTCCACTATGCCCCGCGTTGCAATATGGGCTGTGTTGTATCTTATCTCTGGAGGCGTGATGGGGTTCCGAATTGGCATCATCATGTGGGTGCTCAGAGGGTAGGCACTGTCCCCTGGTGAGGAGGTGATGGGTATCATTAGTGGGGTAGTGACATAACTCTGCATCTGACATGCATGCATGTGCAGTGGCATTCATACTCACCAAGCAGCCATGTATCGCCATGCCGCCCAGCTTCTAGGTTCCGGCTTAGGGTAGACATTCGGTAAATGAAGCTGTCGTGGGTGGACCCTGGATAGTTGGCATATACTGAGGTGATGAAACTCTTAGCATTACATAGTACCTGCACGTTGATGGAATGCCAGTGCTTGCGGTTCCTATAGATGTGCTCAGATGCCCTGGGGGGACGTAGTGCCACATGGGTGCAGTCAATGGCACCTAGCACTTTTGGAAATTGTGCCACACCGTAGAAATCGAGGGTGGCTGCCTGCCTTTCTGCAGGTGTGCTGGGCAGGTATATGTGCCTACGGACTGTTGGGCGTGCAGTGAAGATGTTCAAGACCTGGTGTAGGCAGCGTGACTGCGTGGCCTATGACACCCCACCCACTATGGCACTTGTCCGCTGAAATGATCCTGTGGCCAAGAAGTGCAGTACATTGAGGACCTTCTCCAGGGGGCTGAGTGCTTGGGAGCACAGGGTGGGTGATGTGAGGTCATCCTCCCACTCACTGACCAGGTCCAGTATTTTGTGTGGGGGAAACCTGTACCTCCCATACACCTGGTCATCAGGCATCCCAAAAAGGCTGGTTCTGGGAGTGAAAATTCGGGCCCTCACTATCCTCCTCCTCCTTTGGTAACCCACGGCCACTGCTGCTAGGAATGGTATATTCATCCTGGCGTATGAGCTTGTTTGTTGTTTGCGCGCACTTTTATGCTGCGTGGGTCGACGTACGCCTGCTTCATGCTGGCGTACGTGTCTCAGGATTGGACCATTTTTCTGCACGTCGTAGGCGAACGTGTGAATCTTCCCGCCCACCCCAGGAATACACGTAGCACGCTCTCACAGGCACAGTCACGGGTAAATATTCCCGGCCATTCCTGGAATACATGAAACCCACTCTCACAGGCCCAATCGCGTGTGGAAGTTCACGCGCACCCCGAAGTACACGTACCCAGGCCAATCGCGTGTGGGACTTCCCGCGCACCCCGAAGTACACGTACAATCGCGTGTGGAACTTCCCGCACACCCCGTAGTACACGTACCCAGGCAAATCGCGTGTGGAAGTTCACGCGCACCCCGAAGTACACGTACCCAGGCTAATCGCGTGTGGAACTTCCCGCGCACCCTGAGGTACACATACCCAGGCCAATCGCGTGTGGAACTTCCCGCGCACCCCGAAGTACACATACCCAGGCAAATCGCACGGCTGGGGGGTGGGGGTGGTGGGAGACATGAGTGGGGGCCTGGTGGAGGCTGCCCCTGCACTGCTGGGGGGTGGGGGTAATAGGGGACATGAGTGGGGGCCTGGTGGAGGCTGCCCCTGCGCTGCTGGGGGGTGGGGATGGTGGGAGACATGAGTGGGGGCCTGCTGGAGGCTGCCCCTGCACTGCTGGGGGGTGGGGGTGTTGGGAGACATGAGTGGCGGCCTGGTCGAGGCTACCCCTGGTGGCTGTGGGATGGGGGTGGTGTGAGACATGAGTGGGGGCCTGGTGGAGGCTGCCCCTGCACTGCTGGGGGTGGGGGTGGTGGGAGACATGAGTGGGGGCCTGGTGGAGGCTGCCCCTGGTGGATGGGGTGTGGGGGTGGTGGGAGACATGAGTGGGGGCCTGGTGGAGGCTGCCCCTGCACTGCTGGGGGGTGGGGTGGTGGGAGACATGAGTGGGGGCCTGGTGGAGGCTGACCCTGCACTGCTGGGGGGTGGGGGTGGTGGGAGACATGAGTGGGGGCCTGGTGGAGGCTGCCCCTGGTAGATGGGGGTGGGGGTGGTGGGAGACATGAGTGGGGGCCTGGTGGAGGCTGCCCCTGGTGGCTGTGGGATGGGGGTGGTGGGAGACATGAGTGGGGGCCTGGTGGAGGCTGCCCCTGGTGGATGGGGGTGGGGGTAGTGGGAGACATGAGTGGGGGCCTGGTGGAGGCTGCCCCTGCACTGCTGGGGGGTGGGGGTGGTGGGAGACATGAGTGGGGGCCTGGTGGAGGCTGCCCCTGGTGGATGGGGGGTGGGGGTGGTGGGAGACATGAGTGGGGGCCTGGTGGAGGCTGCCCCTGGTGGCTGTGGGATGGGGTGGTGGGAGACATGAGTGGGGGCCTGGTGGAGGCTGCCCCTGGTGGATGGGGGTGGGGGTGGTGGGAGACATGAGTGGGGGCCTGGTGGAGGCTGCCCCTGCACTGCTGGGGGGTGGGGGTGGTGGGAGACATGAGTGGGGGCCTGGTGGAGGCTGCCCCTGGTGGATGGGGGGTGGGGGTGGTGGGAGACATGAGTGGGGGCCTGGTGGAGGCTGCCCCTGCACTGCGGGGGGGTGGGTTAATAGGGGACATGAGTGGGGGCATGGTGGAGGCTGCCCCTGCACTGCTGGGGGGTAGGGGTGGTGGGAGACATGAGTAGGGGCCTGGTGGAGGCTGCCCCTGTTGGTTGTGGGATGGGGGTGGTGGGAGACATGAGTGAGGGCCTGGTGGAGGCTGCCCCTGCACTGCTGGGGGGTGGGGGTGGTGGGAGACATGAGTGGGGGCCTGGTGGAGGCTGCCCCTGGTGGCTGGGGGGTGGGGGTGGTGGGAGAAATGAGTGGGGGCCTGGTGGAGGCTGCCCCTGCACTGCTGGGGGGTGGGGGTGGTGGGAGATATGAGTGGGGGCCTGGTGGAGGCTGCCCCTGGTGGCTGTGGGATGGGGGTGTTGGGAGACATGAGTGGGGGCCTGGTGGAGGCTGCCCCTGCACTGCTGGGGGGTGGGGGTGGTGGGCGACATGAGTGGGGGTCTGGTGGAGGCTGCCCCTGGTGGATGGGTGGTGGGGTGGTGGGAGACATGAGTGGGGGCCTGGTGGAGGCTGCCCCTGGTGGATGGGGGGTGGGGGTGGTAGGAGACATGAGTGGGGGCCTGGTGGAGGCTGCCCCTGGTGAATGGGGGGTGGGGGTGGTGGGAGACATGAGTGGGGGCCTGGTGGAGGCTGCCCCTGGTGGCTGGGGTGTGGGGGTGGTGGGAGACATGAGTGGGGGCCTGGTGGAGGCTGCCCCTGGTGGCTGTGGGATGGGGGTGGTGGGAGACATGAGTGGGGGCTTTGTGGAGACTGCCCCTGCACTGCTGGGGGGTGGGGGTGGTGGGAAACATGAATGGGGGCCTGGTGGAGGCTGCCCCTGGTGGCTGTGGGATGGGTGTGGTGGGAGACATGATTGGGGGCCTGGTGGAGGCTGCCCCTGCACTGCTAGGGGGTGGGGGTGGTGGGAGACATGAGTGGGGGCCTGGTGGAGGTTGACCCTGGTGGCTGGCGGGTGGGGGTGGTGGGAGACATGAGTGGGGGCCTGGTGGAGGCTGCCCCTGCACTGCTGGGGGGTGGGGGTAATAGGGGACATGAGTTGGGGCCTGGTGGAGGCTGCCCCTGGTGGCTGGGGGGTGGGGGTGGTGGGAGACATGTGTTGGTGATCACTAGTGCAAGGTGACATGTGGGTTGGCTGGTGGGCATGGCCATGGTGGATGGGTTGCCTGTGGGACATGAGCAGGGGTCCAGGGTAGTACCCTGTGGTGTGGGCTGCCTGCAGGGGCCGTGGAGGGTGTAGAGGAACACCTGGGAGGACCCACATGGCAAAATCACGTGTAGCATTCCCCGGCACCACCGAAATACACATACCCTGCAGGAATCGCGTGTGAATCTTCCGCACACATCGGAATACACGTACCCAGGCCAATCGCGTGTGGAACTTCCCGCGCACCCTCACCTAGCCAGGCCAATTGCGTGTGGAACTTCCCGCGCACCCCGTAGTACACGTACCCAGGCCAATCGCGTGTGGAACTTCCCACGCACCCCCACCTACCCAGGCCAATCGCGTGTGGAACTTCCCGCGCACCCCGAAGTACACGTACTCAGGCTAATCGCGTGTGGAACTTCCCGCGCACCCAGGAACACGCGCACATGCTATTTTTCACACAGCGGGTGTCCGTGTTTGTCGGGGCCCCTTTGCACCTCATTTGTCCTAGAGGGCCACTGTATGAGCCATTCATCACGGCTGTATATGGGTGCTTTTTGTTAGCGCACATTTTGGCGCACATTTTTTTCAGTCGCAGGGGCGCTACCGCCTGCTTTCTTGTGGCGTACTTGTTTGTCCTTGTGCGCCTCTTTGACCGTGCGCTTGTTTGCCCTATTCGATTCCATGAATACGGGTTGTAGGCGAGCGTGTGGGCGTTCCGCGCACTTGCCTCCTGTACTTCCCCCGTGACGCCCAGATTTTCACGCGTTGTTCCCCATTCCGAGTGTTACGCCCCGTGTTCCGTCTACTTTTGTGATGTGCGCCGCGCTATGTGCGATTTCGCAGTGGCCGTGGCGCACGCTGTTGGATGACATGTGCGCCGGCGTGCGCGGCGCACATTTTTAGCGCACATCCGATGTTTTTCTCGCGCACGAACTTTCATGAATCGCTGTGCGCTGGTTTTCCTGCGATTTTCGCACTCGCACTGCGATTTTTGCATTTTTCCTGCGATTCGCACGTTTTGGCACCTCTGCGCGGGATTTTTCGGCGCACATTAATTCCATGAATCGACCCCTAAATGTGCACTGGCTTCAAACAGCAGTGCTTCCGGTGAAATGGAGTCACCTGCAAGCAGTTTTAATGTATTAACTGATTTCACCTCCTCCCCGTAAATCGAGTACAACATTAGAGAGGAACAGGGGCACAGTTAAAAGGAGCAAGAGGTGTTTAGATTAACAAAATCAATAAAGTAAAAAAAAGCTCAGCCCAATAAAATATAAATTGGGCACTTAGCTATGCAGGTGGTTAAAATTAAGTGGGACAAATTACATAAGATATTATTGTTGCTGCAATCCGGCCTCTCCATGTAATTTTCACCATTAACACTGCTCAGTACAAACTGTGGCAGGTTTGTTTGTTTGTTTATTTATTTATATAGCATGCCTGACCCGGAGGTATCTGGGCACTTTTGGAAGAAGTTACAAGAGATAGCAATGAATACATACTTACAATATTTACAGTACAGGAAAGTGGCTGGTAGTAGACATTGGGCCTCATTACACGGACAGCGGTAACCATTGCATTATTAGCGCCATGGTTGCCGCCGGTATTTTACCGAGTCTGCCTTGGTGAATGGGGGAATTACCGCCCCATTCCAAGGATGGCGGGTGGTAATTCCCCATTCACCAAGGCCCTTCCCCATTCCCATTGAGCCCCCATAGGGCTCAATGGGAATGGGGAAGGAGCAAATAACGGTACAGCTATTAGCGGTACCGTTATTTGCCCTGAAGTCCCTCAGCGGGTCCCTTCCTTAACGTGTGGTCTGGCCAAGGCCCATTCACCCAGGCCCTTCCCCATTCCCATTTGAGCCCCCATAGGGCTCAATGAAAATGGGGAAGGAGCAAATAACGGTACCGCTATTAGCAGTACCGTTATTTGCCCTGAAGCCCCTCACCAGGTCCCTTCCTTAACGTGTGGTCTGGCCACACGTTAAGGACGGGACCCGCTGAGGGACCTCGTAGTATGGCGCTAAGGGATTACCGGCACCGGTGCCCTTACCGGTGACAGTAATCCCTTAGCGCCATCCGTGTAATGAGGCCCATTGTATTCTAAATTCTCAGGCGGTTATATGTGGTCAGCAGGTGTAGAGCCATTTTAGACATCAAGAGATATGATCCAGTTGTTGGTGTTTTTTCTGAAGCAGAGGAAGGAGGGTTGAGACCTTAAGTTTACTGACAAAGAGTTCCAGAGGTGAAATGCTAAAATGGGAAAGCTACTTCCCCCTGCTCTCTTAAGGTTTTATCTAGGGGTCGATCTAAGATTTTCTTAGATAATGTGTCCACTTAATACTTGGGGGCAGAGTTTGCAAGACATTTATGAGTAAGGTTGAGTGACTTAAAGTTAATTCTGTCTTTCTCAGCTAACCATATAGCGTTGCATCTGGCCTCAGAGATGTGCTGCATTCTAGGGATATTTAATGCAGTTCTTAAAGCATTGTTCTACAGGATTTGCAGTTAGATTATATTCTATTTACTAGTCGATAGGAACAGAGCGTTATACTATTCTATTTTAGAGAGGACTAAAGGCCTTGCCAGGTTGCTTCTGCTGGGTGTGGAGAGAAAAGGTTTACAAGCATTAATTAACTTGCAAGTATGTGCTGAGTCAAGGTAAACACCCAGAGTTTTTACAACTTTGAAAACTTTTATAATATTACCATTGATGTTAAATGAGTTGAATAGGTTTCTTAGTTTGTTTAGTCATACCGAGGAACCAATGAGCAGAAGCTCAGTCTTCTCATCATTGAGGCAGAGGCCATGAGTGGCCATCCATGCCTGAATGATGAGTTAGATTTTGTTAAGCATGATTGTGTCAGTCTTGTGGTCACCAGTAATTGGGATGAGAATCTATGTGTCATCAGCATAGTTAGTGTAGGTTACACCCAGATTGTCAAGGGGTTTGGTGAAGATTGTTGTACATTGTAGGGGAGACACATGACCCCTGAGGTACTCAACAAGTAATAGGTACCGGATCTGCAGAAGCAACCGGTGAGAAGACTCTTGTTGTGCGGTTATCCAGAAAGGATTGAATCCAAGCGGTGGCTTTGTCGGAAAAGAAGGCTGCTTTTTCTAAGTGGTTGCATAGGACTGTGTGATCTACTAAGTAAAATGCTGCCGACAGGTCTAATAGGAAAAGGAGGTCAAGTTTACCTTACTCCCTGATACCATCCATTTGATTTTTTTAAATCAATGAGTGCTGTTTCAGTTCTATGTTTGGGTCTGAATCCTGACTGTCGTAGCCCCAGAAGGTAATTGGTTTCCAGGTACGCCTGGATTTGTAAGTACACTGCCTTGTCTAGAACCTTCAACAAAAAAGGAAGAGCCATTATGGGACGATAGTTTGTTGGGATAGCAGGGTCTAGGTTTGTTTTTTTATAGTAAGGGAAGGACCCAGGAATCTTTTAAGTTAGTTGGGACCGTACATGTGTTAAAGAAGAATTTATTAATGTTGTGATTAAAGGCGCTAGTTCCCTAGCTGCCTCTTTGATTATGGGGGCGGGGCCGGTGTCTCCCTGACATTTGGACAGTTTGAGGGAGGCTATTATGCGCTCTACTTCGAGACTGGTAAGAGGAGTACATTTGAAACATTGCTCTGGTTTTGAGGAGGTCATTTGGGGTTTCAGAAGGGAAGGATTCCAAGAGAAACTACTTTTTGTCAGTTCACTTTTCATTTGAGAGTGCTGCTTGAATTTTGGTGCACCAAGATTTGCCTTCAGTGCAGGTATCTGCTGGAGGGGAAGGGGATTCTAATTCTCTTAGAATCACAAAGAGTTCTCGAGTTTTAGAATGAGCTCTGTTGATTCTGTAATTGTACGTATCTCTTTTAGTTTGAATAATTTCAGATTTGTAACTGCTTTTACCAAGATTTTCCTTATTCTCTGGTGAAGGATTAATTTTCCAAGAGGATTCAGCATTTCTTTTTTGGTTTTATAATGTTTTCAGATAAGGGATGAACCACAAGTTTAGATGTGGGCACGGCTTACTTTTGCAAATTTTTTTGCGGTCTATTTTGTCAATGGCATGGTTGATGGTGTCGTTGTAGAGGTCTACGAGAGCTGTAGGCTCAAATTTAGTTTCTGTAAAGTTAGTTATAGGATGGAGTAACGGTAGTAAGTTTTCCTTTGTTATATTCTGTTTGTTTCTGGTATGGCTAGAGGAGCTGGGGGGATTGTTTGCTTAAGATGAGGAGAGTCGTGTAAGGTGAAGGAAATAAGGGGTTGATCAGTTCAGGCGCATGGTTCAATGGAGGTGATTTTGATATCACAATTAAGGTCAGCTAGCCAGTCTAACGTTCTACCTTTGGTATGAGTTGGCAGGTTAATTTGGTGGGTAAGGCCCAGTTCAGTGATTGTGTTGGCTATTAAAGTGGCATTTTCATCTTTAGGGTCATTGAGGCCTAGGTTAAAGTCCCCTAATACAATAATTTGAGATATTGGTTTAGTATTGGTCGATAGTAAAGATGTGATATCCTCCTCGAAGGTTAGGATGGGGCCAGGTGGTCTGTAGATTAGATGCATAGTATGGTATGCAATGGTGAGAGTGGCAATTTGATGGATAACAGCTCTCCTGAAGGGAAAGGAAGGTGTGGTATAGCCCTTAGTCTTAGGGAGGTCTTAGCAATGAAATCAATGCCTCCTCCTCAGGCAGTTTCCCTCTCATGTCTAAGTAGGGTGTAGTTATATGGAATTGCTAGTGACAGAGATGGCCGTGTGGCAGAGTGAAGCCAGGTCTCAGTAATGGCCAGAAAATTGAGATTTTGGAGACAGTGTCAGAAATGTCAAGTGGATGGGCTACTAGTGAACTGGCATTAATCAAGGCACCTTTAATTTGAGCAGAGTCGGTGCCAATGTGTACTAGCATGGGACATGTGATTCCCTGTACAGTTGGCTTATTAGTGGGACTGTGGATAGGGGGTTCTGACTCAGGTCTCTTTGTAAATAATTTAGGCCAGTTAGGCCTGGCATTGTCATTGATTACTGTTTTAAGCACTTTTCCCAAGCTGGATCCTAATCTGAAGTTTCTAAGGTATATAGGGCAAGGTTGATTAGGGGTCGGTCACATGGTATATTGTAGAATCCACTGGAGTAGTGATAGTGTGGACATGATTAGATAAGCAACATGATATGATATGATAGGTTATTTATAACGTGCTTAATACCCAGAGGTTTCTGAGCGTGGACCCGGGGATCAAACCTCTGGTGCTCCGTGTTATCTTGCTTTCAAGGCGAGCACGTTTGCTCTTTCGCTATCCTCCTGAGACATATATAAATATGATCAAAAAATAGTCCATAGGCGCCCCTCTGTGAGAACGAACACAGCCCATTGACCTGTTCTTTGGGAAGTTACTCACTCGAGAGTCTGAAGCCACACTTTAGCTCACTGTACCTTTCACAGATGGGAAATATCCTTTTGAATATAATTCTTTAACCCGCCCACATGGGCAGTCCAGCACCAAAATGCTATGGCAATTCCCTTCTGAACAAGAGTACCAACAGCAACCCCATAGATGTGTTTCAGCTTTGTTGGGACTGATCAGTGAGGTGGAGCTCTCATAGCACAGTGAGCAAGGGGTCCATGTCTGGATGACCCCCTCGGAAACTTAGGGTGACTAAACCTAAGTGCCTTAAACAACCAAAAATAGTCCATAGGCGCCCCTCTGCGAGACAGAACACAGCCCATTGACCTGTTCTTTGGGAAGGTACACACTCTAGAGTCCTCAGCCACACTTTAGCTCACTGTACCTTTCACAGATGGGAAATAAACATTTGTATATCAGTCTTTGTCCCGCCCACATGGGGAGCCCAGCACCAAAATTATATGGCAATTCCGATCTGAACAAGAGTACCAACAGCAACACCATACACGTGTTTCAGCCTTGTTGGGCCTCATCAGTGAGGTGGAGCTGTGACATTCTGAGCATAGTGAGCAAGCTGTCCACGTCTGGATGACCCTAGGAAACTTAGGTTGACTAAACCTAAGTCCCTTAAACAATAAAAAAATAGTCCATAGGCGCCCCTCTGAGAGAAAGAACACATCCCATTGACCTGTTCTTTGGGAAAGTACACACTCTAGAGTCCGCAGCCACACTTAAGCTCACTGTACCTTTCACAGATGGGAAATAACCATTTGCATATCAGTCTTTGTCCCGCCTACATGGGGAGTCCAGCACCAAAATTCTATGGCAATTCCGGTCTGAACAAGAGTACCAACAGCAACACCATACACGTGTTTCAGCCTTGTTGGGCCTCATCAGTGAGGTGGAGCTGTGCCTTTCTGAGCATAGTGAGCAAGCTGTCCACGTCTGTATGACCCTAGGAAACTTAAGGTGACTAAACCTAAGACCCTTAAACAATAAAAAAAATAGTCCATAGGCGCCCCTCTGCTAAACAAACACAGCCCATTGATCTGTTCTTTGGGAAGGTACACACTCGAGAGTTGGCAGCCGGACTTTAGCTCACTGTACCTTTTACAGATAGAAAATATCCATTTGCATGTCAGTCTTTTTCCTGCCCACATGAGCAGTCCAGCACCGAAATGCTATGGCAATTCCTTTCTGAACAAGAGTATCAACACCAACCCCTTACATGTGTTTCAGTCTTGCTGGGCCTTATCAGTGAGGTGGAGCTGTGTCTCTCTGAGCACAGTGAGCAGGGGGTCCACGTCTGGATGACCCCAGGAAACTTAGGGTGACTAACCCTAAGACCCTTAAACAACCAAAAAATAGTCCATGGATGCTCCTCTGCGAGAACAAACACAGCCCATTGACCTGTTCTTTGGGAAGGTACCCACTCGAGAGTCCTCAACCACACTTTAGCTCACTGTACCTTTCACAGATGGGAAATATCCATTTGCATATCAGTCTTTGTATCGCTCACATGAGCAGTCCAGCACCGAAATGCTATGGCAATTCCCTTTTGAACAAGAGTACCAACAGCAACCACATACACGTGTTTCAGCCTTGTTGGGCCTCATCAGTGAGGTGGAACTGTGTCCATTCTGAGCACGATGAGCAAGGTGCCCACGTCTGAATGACCCTAGGAAACCTAGCGTGAGTAAACCTAAATCCTGTAAACAATAAAAAAAAAAGTCCATAGGCACCCCTCTGCGAGAACAAACACAGCCCATTGACCTGTTCTTTGGGAAGGAACGCACTCGAGAGTCTGCAGCCACACTTTAGCTCACTGTACCTTTCACAGATGGGAAATACCCATTTGCATATCAGTCTTTGTCCCAGCCACATGGCCAGTCCAGCACCGAAATGCTATGACAATTCCCTTCTGAACAAGAGTACCAATAGCAACCCCATACACGTGTTTCAGCCTTGTTGGGCCTCATCAGTGAGGTGGAGCTGTGCCTCTCTGAGCACAGTGAGCAAAGGGTCCACGTCTGGATGACCCTAGGAAACATAGGGTGACTAAACCTAAGTCCCTTTGTAGAGGAGGTCCCAAGTACGGCCCACACTCCAACTGTCCATTTTGAAGTACCAGGAATGTTCACGCCGAAGTATGTGACGTAAGAGCAACAAATAAACCGGTAGAGAGCCACAGTGGGGCTCTGTTCAGTACCTATCACAAGAACCGTACCCATTGAGGTACCGACACCTAAGAAAACATGGACAGTTAAGTATCCTTTGAGAAAACCATATCAACAAATGAAACGGAATGAAGATTATCAGAGTACAGTCCCTGAAGAAGCCAAAAAGGTCTTAAAGGAAGACGAATGGTGATGTCACAAGAAACTGGACTGACTCACATATAGAAGGTATGACGACCTGCGAATGACAAAAGGAGACGAAACGCCATGGATAAGGACATTGTGAACGCAAAGTGAAAGGACAATGTCAAATGTAAGAAGCTTATGCCATGAGCACGACGAAGATATTCAGTTAGTCACACGTGTATATATGCTTGGAACCGCAAGAAAGCTAAGAAAATTGTGCAGCTTGCTATGCTTAGTAACGAAATAGATTGCGGCAAGCGCCACCTATACATACCTACCTCAATAGAAGCATGGTATATCAGTATACTTCCAATATGCACAAGGGCAGAATCAAACAAAGGTTACTAGAGGTTGCATGAGGAGAGCTTCACAGTTAACAAATCAAGAATAAAAGACAGAAGCAAAACTCAGACAGAGACAAATCGTGCCAAAAATCCAATGTCGTATCAGCTAAAATAGACCAACAGTAGCTATAATTAATGAAGCAAGGAACAGAATATCCTGTTCAGAAAAGTCAAGATAAGAAGCAGAAGGCAGGTGGTGGACAAATTGAAAAACAAATACAGGAATTATACGGAGAATGAGGTGATTTTACGGTGTCTGAATCATGTGCCCAGCCAAGCGAGAAGAAAGGGGACTTTCACACCTATGCATGGTGGTGTCCCATGCAAAAATATCAGAACATTTCCAGACAGAGATACAGTCTCAAGGCCAACCACAGTGAAATAATTGACACATGACCACTGAAGTGATGATTGATTGTAGCAATAATTGGATAAAGGCTGGGGGAGCTGATGAGCAACCTGCACTTGGCCGACCATTCTGCATGCTGCTAGGCAAAGTGGAAAAGTATGAGTGGGGTTGGTGCCAACCCAATCATTGTGGATCAAGTCATCTAGGGTTCTATAGTTAGTAGAACTAATGGGACATAGTACTTTTAGTGACGTCTACAGTAGCCATTTTTAAGGTTGGGCTTAGATGCCCCACCTGAAAGTGTTTACCGTATCCCCTCACTCGGTTACCATATACAGATTTAGTACATATATTAAAGTTACCTTCCTTGAACCAAAAGAATTTCATGAAATATTTAAAGCGTTATACATCAGTGATGACAGGTTTATAGTATAAATGATGGTTTTTTTTCTGATGTTTGTTAGAGTTGTAAATCGAGAAGGAGGATCGAGCAACCGCTGATATTCATGAAACTCCCTATTTTGGAAATCCATATATTAGCAGAAATGGAAAGAGTGTTATATCGGAGGGAAAAGAAAAATGCTTTACTCAACAAGTTCTAGGCTAAATTTCTCTTATTGTATTAGGTTTGAACATTGCTATGACTCCTTGGGTGGGGGGGTGGTAGAAATGCATATAGTTCAATGATTGTAAAAGTAGATTTTGTATATTGTTTCCTCTTGGTTATGATTCAATTGTAATTGTTTGAAAGCAAAATAAAATATACAGAAAAAAAAGAAACTCCCTGTTTTTGTACTTGTCATTAAACGGACTCCCTTTGCCAAACCATTGAGTTGTCATTATTGATTTGATGCTAGAGAATTCATCTGCATCCCCATCCATCTGACGCCTGCCCGACTTCATCTTAAAGTGCTGTTGGGCAACCCCCAGCTCTATGGGCCAGTTGGGGTCCTAGTGCATACCTTAAACTATCATAGGCACCCCTATGCGAGAACAGTCACAGCCCATTGACCCGTTCTTTGGGAAGCCACCCAATCGAGAGTCTGCAGCCAAACTTGAGCTCAATGTACCTTTCATAGATGGGAAATAGGCATTTGAATATCAGTCTTTGTCCCGCCCACATGGGCAGTCCAGCACCGAAATGCTATGACAATTCCCTTCTGAAGAAGAGTACCAACAGCAACCCCATACACGTGTTTCAGCCTTGTTGGGCCACATCAGTGGGGTGGAACTGTGCCTCTCTGAACACAGTGAGCAAGGGATCCATGTCTGGATGACCCAAGGAAAGATAGGGTGACTAAACCTAAGTCCCTTAAACAATCAAGAAATAGTCTATAGGCGCCCCTCTGTGAGAACGAACACAGCACATTGACCTGTTCTTTGGAAAAGTACCCACTCGAGGGTCCGTAGACACACTTTAGCTCACTGTACCTTTCACAGATGGGAAATATCCATTTGCATATCAGTCTTTGTCTTGCCCACATGCAAAATCTAGCACCGAAATGCTAAAATGCTATGGCAATCCCCTTCTGAACAAGAGTACCAACAGCAACCCCATACACATGTTTCAGGCTTCTTGGGCCTCATTAGTGAAGTGGAGCTGTATCTCTCTGAGCACAGTGAGCAAGGGGTTTACATCTGGATGACCCTAGGACACTTAGGGTGACTAAACCTAAGTCCCTAAACAATCAAAAAATAGTCCATAGGCGCCCCTCTGTGAGAACAAACACAGCCCCTTGACCTGTTCTTTGGGAAGGTACCCACTCAAGAGTCTGCAGCCACACTTTAGCTCACTGTACCTTTTACAAATGGGAAATATCCAATTGCATATCAGTCTTTGTCCTAGCCACATGGGCAGTCCAGCACTAAAATGCTATGGCAATCCCCTTCTGAACAAGAGTACCAACAGCAACCCCATGCATGTGTTTCAGCCTTGTTGGGCCTCATCAGTGAGGTAGAGCTGTGCCTCTCTGAGCAAAGTGAGCAAGGGGTCCACGTCTGGATGTCTCTAGAAATCGTAGGGTGACTAAACCTAAGTCCCTTAAACAATCAAAAAATAGTCCATAGGCGACCCTTGCGAGAACGGACACAGCTTATTGACATGTTCTTTGGGAAGGTACCTACTCGAGAGTCCGCATCAACACTTTAGCTCACTGTACCTTTCACAGATGGGAAATTTCCATTTGCATATCACATGGGCAGTCTAGCACTGACATTTTGTGGCAATTCCCTTCTGAACAAGAGTACCAACAGCAACCCCATACACGTGTTTCAGCCTTGTTGGGCTTCATCAGTGAGGTGGAACTGTGCCTCTCTGAACACAGTGAGCAAGGGGTCCAAGTCTGGATAACCCTAGGAAAGTTAGGGTGACTAAACCTAAGTCCCTTAAACAATAAAAAAATAGTCTATAGGCGCCCCTCTGTGAGAACAAACGCAGCCCATTGACCTGTTCTTTGGGAAGGTACATACTCGAGAGTCCATAGACACACTTTAGCTCACTGTACCTTTCAGAGATGGGAAATAACCATTTGCATATCAGTCTTGGTCCCTCCCAGATGGGCAATTCCCTTCTGAACAAGAGTACCAACAAGAACCCATACATGTGTTACAGCCTTGTTGGGACTCATCAGTGAGGTGGAGCTGTGCCTCTCTAAGCACAGTGAGCAAGGGGTCCATGTCTGGATGACTCCTAGAAAACTTAGGGTGACTAAACCTAAGTCCCTTAAACAATCAAAAAATAGTGCATAGGCGACCCCTCTATGAGAACAAATACAGCCCCTTGACCTGTTCTTTGGGAAGGTACCAACTCGAGAGTACGCAGCCACAATTTAGCTCATTGTACCTTTCACAGATTGGAGATATCCATTTGCATATCAGTCTTTGTCCTGCCCACATGGGTAGTCCAGCACCAAAATGCTATGGCAATTACCTTCTGAACAAGAGTACCAACAGAAAACCCCATGCACGTTGTTCAGACTTGTTGGGCCTCATCAGTGAGGTAGAGCTGTGCCTCTCTGAGTAAAGTGAGCAAGGGGTCCATGTCTGGATGACTCCTAGAAAACTTAGGGTGACTAAACCTAAGTCCCTTAAACAATCAAAAAATAGTGCATAGGCGACCCCTCTATGAGAACAAATACAGCCCCTTGACCTGTTCTTTGGGAAGGTACCAACTCGAGAGTACGCAGCCACAATTTAGCTCATTGTACCTTTCACAGATTGGAGATATCCATTTGCATATCAGTCTTTGTCCTGCCCACATGGGTAGTCCAGCACCAAAATGCTATGGCAATTACCTTCTGAACAAGAGTACCAACAGAAAACCCCATACACGTTGTTCAGACTTGTTCGGGCCTCATCAGTGAGGTAGAGCTGTGCCTCTCTGAGTAAAGTGTGCAAGGGGTCCACATCTGGATGTCCCTAGAAATCTTAGGGTGACTAAACCTAAGTCCCTTAAACAATCAAAAAATAGTCCATAGGCGCCCCTTTGCGAGAACGGACACAGCTTATTGACCTGTTCTTTGGGAAGGTACCTACTCGAGAGTCTGCATCCACACTTTAGCTCACTGTACCTTTCACAGATGGGAAATTCCCATTTGCATATCAAATGGGCAGTCTAGCACCGAAATGCTATGGCAATTCCCTTCTGAACAACAGTACCAACGGCAACCCCATACTCGTGTTTCAGCCTTGTTGGGCCTCATCAGTTAGGTGGAGCTGTGCCTCTCTGAGCACAGTGAGCAAGGGGTCTAAGTCTGGATAACCCTAGGAAACCTAGGGTGACTAAACCTAAGTCCCTTAAACAATAAAGAAAATAGTCTATAGGCGCCCCTCTGTGAGAACAAACACAGCCCATTGACCTGTTCTTTGGGAAGGTACCAACTCGAGAGTCTGCATCCACACTTTAGCTCACTGTACCTTTCACAAATGGGAAATTCCCATTTGCATATCAAATGGGCAGTCTAGCACCGAAATGCTATGGCAATTCCCTTCTGAACAAGAGTACCAACAGCAACCCCATTCATGTGTTTCAGCCTTGTTGGGCCTCATTGGTGCGGTGTAGCTTTGCCTCTCTCTGCACAATGAGCAAGGGGTCAACATCTGGATGACCCAAGCATACTTAGGGTGACTAAATCTAAGACCCTTAAACAATTAAAAAATAGCCCATAGGCACCCCTGTGCAAGAACAACCACAACCCATTGACCTGTTCTTTTTTGAAAGTACCTGCACGAGAGTCCGCAGCCACACTTGAGCTCACTTTACGTTTCCCAGATGGGAAATATCCATTTGCATATCAGTCTTTTTCCCACCCACATGGGTAGTCCAGCACCGAAATGCTATGGCAATTCCCTTCTGAACAAGAGTACCAACATCAACCCCATACACATTTCTCAGACTTTTTGATCCTCATCAGTGAGGTGGAGCTGTGCCTTTCTGAGCACAGTGAGCTAAGGGTCCACATCTGGATGACCCTAGGAAACTTAGGGTGACTAAAGCTAAGTCCCTATAACAATCAGAAAATAGTCCATAGGCGCCCCACTGCAAGAGCGAACACACTGTATTGACCTGTTCTTTGGAAAGTTACCCACTCGAGAGTCTGCAGCCACACTTAAGCTCACTGTACCTTTCACAGATGGGAAATAACCATTTGCATATTAGTCTTTGTCCTGCCCAGATGGGCAATATCCTTCTGAACAAGAGTACCAACAGCAACCCCATACACATGTTTCAGCATTGTTGGGCATCATCAGTGAGGTAGAGCTGTGCCTCTCTGAGGACAGTGAGCAAGGGGTCCACGTCTGGATGACCCGAGGAAACTTAGGGTGACTAAACCTAAGTCCCTTAAAGAATCAAAAAATAGTCCATAGGCACCCCTGTGCAAGAACAAAAACAGTCCATTGACCTGTTCTTTGGAAAGGTACCCACTCGAGAGTCTGCATTCAACACTTGAGCTCAGTGTACCTTTCACAGATGGGAAATAACCATTTGCATATCAGTCTCTGTTCCGCTTACATGCGCAGTCCAGCTCCGAAATGCTATGGCAATCCCCTTCTGAACAAGAGTACAAACAGCAACCCCATACACATGTTTCAGCCTTGTTGGGCCTCATCAGTGAGGTGGAGCTGTTCCTCTCTGAGCACAGTGAGCAAGGGGTTTACGTCTGGATGTCCCTAGGAAACTTAGGGTGACATAACCTTAGTCCCTTAAACAATCAAAAAATAGTCCATAGGCGCCCCTCTGCAGGAGTGAACACAGTGTATTGACCTGTTCTTTGGAAAGGTACCCACTCGGTGGTCCGCAGCCACACTTTAGCTCACTGTACCTCTCACAGATGGAAAATTTCCATTTGCATATCAGACTTTGTCCTGCCCACACGGGCAGTCCAGCACTGAAATGCTATGGCAATTCCCCTCCGAAAAAGAGTGCCAACATGAACCCCATACACATGTTTCAGCATTGTTGGGCCTCATCAGTGAGTTGGAGCTGTGCCTCTTGTTAGGGAGAATTCTCTGTTTAGGCTTAATTTCCTAACCTAGTGAGTCCCCCAGCAGCTTTGCTGGATTTTTGGGGTTTGTTTTTTTCTCCTGCCAAGAGTGAGACTCTTTTACCCTCACTCTTGGACATGATTTGAGTGTGTTCCTTTGATTCTAGGTGTGTTTAAGGGGCTATGGGGTCTTTTACTCCATAGGGCTTCATGTGTTTTTGTGATGTGTGTTACACAGCACCCTCAGTGCAGTAACACAGGGGTGTCATAGTGACCCCCCAGTATAGACTCCATACCCTGGGACTGACTACTGTCTCCCAGGGCATGTAAAGTCACCATTGACTTTACTAGTCTTGAATTCTGAACAGAACCAGTACAAACCATCATATTGTGGACGTACTGGCCGGGGCAATTCGATTGCCCCGGGGTCTGTTAGTCGAGGGGGCATGTCTCCGTCCCCCTGATCGAGTTTTGGCTGGTGGCAGTGGATACTTCTTTTTATATTCAACCGCAAATATTTCTCTATGGGATTTTCCCATTGTTCGAGGCTACAATCTTTATTTATTTAATTACGATAGCCTCGAACATACCGCCGGTTTATTTCATTTATTATTAATTCTCTGGTTGGTATTTTTTTACCAGAACTCGGTTCTAAAATGGCGTTTGTGTTCTCTTCTGTGACTCCAACCCAAGTCAAGCCCTTTGTTCCACTTTTTGGCGGGCTTCTCCACAGATGCCCTCCAAAGTGGTGCCACTCTGTCTGGGGTACTTAGGAGGGGTGGAGGGGGATTTAGACACCCTGGACTGAGTTGCCTAGGCAACGCAAGTCGCACTCTGTCCTGATTGGCCCAAGTGGTGATCCGGCTGGCTCACCACTTAGCATGTTTGAGTGACAGCTATGCTGAGTGAATGGGGATTTTCTGCATAAAAGCAGGGCTTTGGGGACTGGAACTTCAGAAGTCACCACAGGACCTAAGAATCCGACGAGGGAGAAGCTGAGCCGAGCTGCCTCGACGACACCACTGGTGGAGCCCTGCTGGACCGTCTCACCACTTTTCCCAACGACAGAGGAGATCTTCCGCCGGAGAGTCTTCTTCTTTTGACTGGTGGGGATAACCAGTTTCACTGTCTTTTCGCCTTCCCGATGCATCTCGTGGCCGCCTTGCATGTGCCAAGCACCCCGTCAACCGGAATACCACGTTTTACCACGACCGCGAAATAAAGTGTAATACCTTTAACCAGAAAACTCCACGGCTGGTTTCTTCCCTGGCAGTGCAACGACCTTCATCTTTCCTCCAAGTCGAGATCTTCTCTTCCCCTGGACGACGCCGAGACTTGCACCCGCTGCCAGGAACAACTGCCACCGCTGGAGGATCCTTCCCACTTAAAGTACTGTGTTCCGCCTGGCTTCCCTTGCCACCGACTTACGGGGTAGATTTAGCCCCCGGCTTTCGAACCACGGTTAGCCTGGGACACCCTGGCTAAACTTTTCTGAGCCTCTCTAAACTCTTTTCGAACTCCCTGCAAGACTTTCAAAGCCTAGTGTAACTGTGTGATCTTGGGCCCATTTGTGCTCTGCTCTCTCTAAGAGTGGGCCCAGCCTATGGACTTTCGCTCACAAATGAATTTTGCTCTTCTGCCTTGCTAAAAGTGTTCCTAAATCTTAGAGTGGTGTATCTTTGCATATTCTGCCTTTTTCCCTCCCTTTTTCATGAACTTATTGGAGTGTCATCTATAGTTAAGCGCTCACCTCTATCTGGAAAAAAGTGGTGTTAACTAAGACTTGTCTGATAAGGAATAAGGGTTGTATATATCATAATAGTAACTGTGTTTAGAGTGTTTTACAAATAAGAGTGCTGGAGTGTTTCAAACAATGTGTTTTTAAATAAATAATTATATACTTTGATACCAAAGCTCTGGTCAGTGTTTGTTTGTGCTATTGTGTCTGGGTGCCTATTGTGTATACTTTGCATACTGCCTAACTCTTCTTGAGGGAAGTCTGACTGCTCAGCCACAGCTACCAGGTAAATATGGGTGGTACAGACTGCTACCAAGTGGGTTTACCGCTAACACCTGTAGTCCTAAATCTTTTGCAGTGTTCCCAAAGGGAATTGCACAGGTTTCTGCCTAACACCTCTCTGAGCACAGTGAGCAAGGGGTCCACGTCTGCATCACCCTAGGAAACGTAGGGTGAATAAACCTAAGTCCCTATAACAATAAAAAACAAGTCCATAAGCGCCCCTCTGCGAGAACTAACACAACCCATTGATCTGTTCTTTGGGAAGGTACCCACTCGAGAGTCTGCAACAACACTTTAGCTCACTGTAACTTTCACAGCTAGGAAATACCCATTTGCATATCCATCTTTGTCCCAGCCACATGGGCTGTCCAGCACCGAAATGTTATGGCAATTTCTTTCTGAACAAGAGTACCAACCGCAACCCCATACATGGTTTTCATCCTTGTTGGGCCTCATCAGTGAGGTAGAGCTGTGCCTCTCTGAGTACAGTGAGCAAGGGGTCCACATCTGGATGACCATAGGAAACTTAGGGTGACTAAAGCTAAGTCCTTTAAACAATCAAAAAAAAGTCTATAGACGCCCCACTGTGAGAACAAACACAGCCCATTGACCTGTTCTTTGGGAAGGTACCTACTCGAGAGTCCGTAGACACACTTTAGCTCACTGTACCTTTCACAGATGGGAAATAACCATTTGCATATTAGTCTTTGTCCTGCCCAGATGGGCAATTCCCTTCTGAACAAGAGTACCAACAGCAACCCCATACACGTGTTTCAGTTTTGTTGGGCCTCATCAGTGAGGTGGAGCTTTGCCTCTCTGAGCACAGTGAGCAAGGGGTCCATGTCTGGATGACCCTAGGAAACCTAGGGTGACTAAACCTAAGTCCCTTAAACAATCAAAAAATAGTCCATAGGCGCCCCCTTGCGAGAACGAACACAGCTTATTGACCTGTTCTTTGGGAAGGTACCCACTCGAGAGTCTGCATCCACACTTTAGCTCATTGTACCTTTCACAGATGGAAAATACTAATTTGCATATCAGTCTTTGCCCCGCCCACATGGGCAGTCCAGCACCCAAAAATTTAAGGCAATTCCCTTCTGAACAAGAGTACCAACAGCAATCCCATTCATGTATTTCAGCCTTGTTGGGCCTAATCAGTGCTGTGTAGCTTTGCCTCTCTGAGCACAATGAGCAAGGGGTCCACATCTGGATGACCCTAGGATACTTAGGGTGACTAAATCTAAGACCCTTAAACAATCAAAAAATAGTCCATAGGCACCCCTGTGCAAGAACAAACACAGCCCATTGAGCTGTTCTTTGGGAAAGTACCCGCTCGAGAGTCCGCAGCCACACTTGAGCTCACTTTACCTTTCCCAGATGGGAAAAATCCATTTGCATATCAGTCTTTTTCCCACCAACATGGGTAGTCCAGCACCGAAATTATATGGCAATTCCCTTCTGAACTAGAGTACCAACAGCAACCCCATACACGTTTTTCAGCCTTGTTAGGCCACATCAGTGAGGTGGAGCTGTGCCTCTCTGAGCACAGTGAGCTAGGGTTCCACGTCTGGATGACCCTAGGAAACTTAGGGTGACTAAACCTAAGATCCTTAAACAATCAAACATTATTCTATAGGCACCCCTTTGTGAGAACAAGCACAGCCCATTGACCTGTTCTTTGGGAAAGTACCTACTCGAGAGTCCGTAGACACACTTTAGCTCACTGTACCTTTTACGGATGGGAAATAACCATTTGCATATTAGTCTTTTTCCCGCCCAGATGTGCAATTCCTTCTGAACAAGAGTACCAACAGCAACCCCATACACATGTTTCAGCCTTGTTGGGCCTCATCAGTGAGGTGGATCTGTGCCTCTCTGAGCACAGTGAGCAAGGGGTCCATGTCTGGATGACCTTAGGAAACCTAGGGTGACTAAACTTAAGTCCCTTAAACAATAAAAAAATAGTCCATAGGCGCCTCCTTGCGAGAACAAACACAGCTTATTGACCTGTTCTTTGGCAAGGTACCCACTTGTGAGTCTCCATCCACACTTTAGCTCACTGTAACTTTCACAGATGGGAAATAATCATTTGCATATCAGTCTTTGTCCCACCCACATTGGTAGTCCAGCAACGAAATGCTATTGCAATTCCCTTCTGAACTAGAGTACCAACATCAACCCCATACACATTTTTCAGCATTTTTGGGCCTCATCAATGAGGTGGAGCTGTGCCTTTCCGAGCACAGTGAGCTAGGGGTCCACATCTGGATGACCCTAGGAAACTTAGGTGACTAAACCTACGTCCCTATAACAATAAAAAAATAGTACATAAGTGCCCCTCTGCGACAACAAATACAGCACATTGACCTGTTCTTTGGGAAGGTACCTACTCGAGAGTCCGTAGACATACTTTTGCTCACTGTACCTTTCACAGATGGGAAATAACCATTTGCATATTAGTCTTTGTCCTGTCCAGATGGGCAATTCTCTTCTGAACAAGAGTACCAACAGCAACCCCATACACATGTTTCAGCATTGTTGGGCCTCATCAGTGAGGTGGAGCTGTGCCTCTCTGAGCACAGTGAGTAAGGGGTCCACGTCTGGATGACCCTAGGAAACTTAGGGTGACTAAACCTAAGTCCCTTAAACAATCAAAAAATAATCTATAGGCGCCATTTTGTGAGAACAAACACAGCCCATTGACCTGTTCTTTGGGAAGGTATTTACTCGACAGTCCATAGACACACTTTAGCTCCCTGTACCTTTCACAAATGGGAAATAACCATTTGCATATTAGTCTTTGTCCCGTCCAGATGGGCAATTCCCTTCTGAACAAGAGCACCAACAGCAACCCCATACATGTGTTGCAGCCTTGTTGGGCCTCATCAGTGAGGTAGAGCTGTGCCTCTCTGAGCACTGTGAGCAAGGGGTCCACGTCTGGTTGACCCTAGGAAACCTAGGGTGACTAAACCTAAGTCCCATAAACAATCAAAAAATTATCTAAAACCACCCCTCTGGGAGAACAAACACATCCCATTAACCTGTTCTTTGGGAAGGTACCTACTCGCAAGTCCGTAGACACACTTTTGCTCACCTTACCTTTCACAGATGGGAAATAACCATTTGCATAGTAGTCTTTGTCCTGCCCAAATGGGCAATTCCCTTCTGAACAAGAGTACCAACAGCAACCCCATACACATATTTCAGCCTTATTGGGCCTCATCAGTGCGGTGTAGCTGTGCCTCTCTGAGCACAGTGAGCAAGGGGTCGCATCTAGATGACCCTAGGATACTTAGGGTGACTAAACCTAAGACCCTTAAACAATCAAAAAATAGTCCATAGGTACCTCTGTGCAAGAAAAAACACAGCCCATTGACCTGTTCTTTGGGAAGGTAACCACTCGAGAGTGCACAGCCACACTTGAGCTCACTTTACCTTTCCCAGATCGGAAATATCCATTTGCATATCAGTCTTTTTCCCACCCACACGGGTAGTCCAGCACCGAAATGCTATGGAAATTCCCTTCTGAACTACAGTACCAACAGCAACTCCATACACGTTTTTCAGCCTTGTTGGGCCTCATCAGTGAGGTGGAGCTGTGCCTCTCTGAGTACAGTGAGCAAGGTGTCCATGTCTGGATGACCATAGGAAACCTAGTGTGACTAAACCAAAGTCCCTTAAACAATCAAAACATAGTCCATAGGCGCCCCCTTGAGAGAACGAACACAGCTTATTGACCTGTTCTTTGGGAAGGTACCCACTCGAGAGTCTGCATCCACACTTTAGCTCACTGTACCATTCACAGATGGAAAATCCCCATTTGCATATCAGTCTTTGTCCTGCCCACACTGGCAGTCCAGCACCAAAATGCTATGGCAATTCCCTTCCGAAGAAGAGTGCCAACATGAACCCCATACATGTGTTTCAGCCTTGTTGGGCCTCATCAGTGAGGTACAGCTGTGCCTCTCT
The DNA here is from genome assembly GCF_040938575.1 of Ambystoma mexicanum. Taxonomy (NCBI): domain Eukaryota; kingdom Metazoa; phylum Chordata; class Amphibia; order Caudata; family Ambystomatidae; genus Ambystoma; species Ambystoma mexicanum. The sequence goes on along the minus strand of NC_090930.1, from coordinate 705,674,826 downwards.
GAATACAGTGAGCAAGGGGTCCACATCTGGATGACCCTAGTAAATTTAGGGTAACTAAACCTAAGTTCCTTAAACAATCAAAAAATAGTCTATAGGCGCCCCTCTGTGAGAACAAACACAGCCCATTGACCTGTTCTTTGGGAAGGTGCCTACTCGAGAGTCCATAGACACACTTTAGCTCACTGTACCTTTCACAGATGGGAAATAACCATTTGCATATTAGTCTTTGTCCTGCCCACATGGGTAGTCCAGCACCAAAATGCTATGGCAATTCCCTTCTGAACTAGAGTGCCAACAGCAACCCCATACACGTTTTTCAGCCTTGTTGGGCCTCATCAGTGAGGTGGAGCTGTGCCTCTCTGAGCACAGTGAGCTAGGGTTCCACGTCTGGATGACCCTAGGAAACTTAGGGTGACTAAACCTAAGTTCCTTAAACAATCAAACAATATTCTATAGGCGCCCCTTTGTGAGAACAAGCACAGCCCATTGACCTGTTCTTTGGGAAGGTACCCACTTGTGAGTCTCCATCCACACTTTAGCTCGCTGTAACTTTCACAGATGGGAAATAACCATTTGCATATCAGTCTTTGTCCCACCCACATTGGTAGTCCAGCAACAAAATACTATTGCAATTCCCTTCTGAACTAGAGTACCAACATCAACCCCATACACATTTCCCAGCATTTTTGGGTCTCATCAGTGAGGTGGAGCTGTGCCTTTCCGAGCACAGTGAGCTAGGCGTCCACATCTGGATGACCCTCGGAAACCTAGGGTGACTAAACCTAAGTCCCTATAACAATCAAAAAATAGTCCATAAGTGCCCCTCTGCAAGAACAAATACAGCATATTGACCTGTTCTTTGGGAAGGTACCTACTCGAGAGTCCGTAGACACACTTTAGCTCACTGTACCTTTCACAGATGGCAAATAACCATTTGCATATTAGTCTTTGTCCTGCCCAGATTGGCAATTCCCTTCTGAACAAGAGTACCAACAGCAACCCCATACACATGTTTCAGCATTGTTGGGCCTCATCAGTGAGGCGGAGCTGTGCCTCTCTGAGCACAGTGAGCAAGGGGTCCACGCCTGGATGACCCTAGGAAACTTAGGGTGACTAAACCTAAGTCCCTTAAACAATCAAAAAATAGTCTATAGGCGCCCTTTTGTGAGAACAAACACAGCCCATTGACCTGTTATTTGGGAAGGTATTTACTCGAGAGTCCGTAGACACACTTTAGCTCACTGTACCTTTCACAAATGGGAAATAACTATTTGCATATTAGTCTTTGTCCCGCCCAGATGGGCAGTTCCCTTCTGAACAAGAGTACCAACAGCAACCCCATACACGTGTATCAGCCTTGATGGGCCTCATCAGTGAGGTGGAGCTGTGCCTCTCTGAGCACAGTAAGCAAGGGGTCCATGTCTGGATGACCCTAGGAAACCTAAGTCCCTCAAACAATCAAAAAATAGTCCATAAGTGCCCCCTTGCGAGAACAAACACAGCTTATTGACCTGTTCTTTGGGGAGGTAGCCACTCGAGAGTCTGCATCCACACTTTAGCTCACTGTAACTTTCACAGATGGGAAATATACATTTGCATATCAGTCATTTTCCCACCCACATGGGTAGTCCAGCACCGAAATGCTATAGCAATTCCCTTCTGAGCTAGAGAACCAACAGCAACCCCATACACATGTTTCAGGCTTGTTGGGCCTCATCAGTGAGGTGGAACTCTGCCTCTCTGAGCACAGTGAGCAAGGGTCCAGGAAATTTGGTGTGACTAAACCTAAGTTCCTTAAACAATCGAAAAATAGTCTGTAGGTGCCCCTCTGTGAGAATGTACACAGCCCATTGACCTGTTCTCTGGGAAGGTACCCACTTGAGAGTCCGTAGACTCTATTTAGCTCACTGTACCTTTCACAGATGGGAAATAACTATTTGTATATCAGTGTTTGTCCCATCTAGATGAGCAATTCCCTTCTGAACAAGAGAACCAACAGAAACCCCATACACATGTTTCAGCCTTGTTGGGCCTCATCGGTGGGGTGGAGCTGTGCCTCTCTAAGCACAGTGAGCTAGGGGTCCACGTCTGGATGACCCTAGGAAACTTAGGGTGACTAAACCTAAGTCCCTTAAATAATCAAACAATAGTCCATAGTCGACCCTCTGCAAGAACGAACACAGCCCATTGACCTGTTCTTTGGGACGGTACCCACTCGAGAGTCTGCAGCCACACTATCACTGTACCCTTCACAGATGGGAAGTATCCATTTGCATACCAGCATTGTGAGGATGCAGTGGTGGGAGAGGTCCTCAAGGAAGACCCTCCAGGGGACTCTAGGGTGGTGAAGGAGCAGGACTTTGGCATACCCAAGGAGCTCTTGGTGTGGCAACGTGGTTAGGAAGAGCCTCACCCTGAGCCTGCCATTGCAGACGGGGCCACTCACAGGGAGAAAAAACCTTTCAAACCTCAGCACTCCTGGTCATGCATATGGCATTATTTATACCAGCAACTGTGGACAATTATAAAGGGTGAGAATGGTGAGGCCTTCTGCACAGTAGAGAGCTGTGGCAAGCATGTGATATGAGGCAGAGAGGAAAGGACCCTGGCCTGTGAATGATTGCCCTGTCCTACCAGATTCGCCAGTGGCCAAAAAAAATGAAACTGGATGACTGACTCCACCCCCAATAATTGTCTCCACCAGTGACCCGGCTGTCTCCAACGCTCCTTCCAGACAATGGTGAGGATGAAAGTCTTTGTATCTGTCCGGGTCATTACACAGCATGATGATGTCCTTCCTGAGCACACCATGGCAAGTAATATTGACTCCAATGTCCCACCCAGCATTCCCAACTTGTGCCAGTGGCACCAGCGACTGTCAACAGCAGTATGCCACAGTTGCAGGCAACAACCAACAAGGAGTTGAAGGCAGAAAAATACTGGCAGTGCCTGCATTTTGGCAGAATCCTGGGGCAGGGGTGAAGCATGCAGGCAATTACAACTTTAATTTCCTGTTGTTTCTTAGCCTAGCAAAGTCAGACTCAGTGTCATTTTAGGCTGCCCTGGAGAGGGTTTTGCTGCAGCAGCAATTCTTCTCCTATAGTTGTTTGTGCATAGGGGAAGTAAAGAGGCAGTCATGGAGGATTGACTGTCCTCTTACGGAGACTCTGTCACACATGAGATTAGCAGCACTCTGTGAGAGAGCTGGTGAACGCTAGGTAGTGGCAGTACTCAGTGGGGAAGACTGACATCTTTAGGAGGTGGTAATGATTCGTGTGAGCATACACACACTTAAGGTGATGGCAGTCCATTGTAATGTACTGTGGAATGCTGACTCGCGGTTCGACGCGGTCAGCATTCTAGGTGGATATTGATGGTTGGAAGGGTCTGAGTGGTGGTGTGGCCACAGGGTCTGTCTGCTGAATAAAGGAAATACTCTTACCCTACCTTGCTGCCTTCTTTGTTTCATCACTGGCAATGAGGATCACTACGGTGAGGGACAGACCCTGTGTGACCCGCGTGTGCTAATACTGTGCAGCATCATTGTTCTTATCCCTCTGCTTCCTTGGTGATGGTGGGGGCAGAGGGAGTGGGCACGGCAGCCACAAGGGAGTAATCACGGAAGACGGCCGCTTGAAATGTGGGCCACATTATGCCCTGACCATCAGAGCTGGCAAGCTGATGATGCAACACTAGAGGATAGGACCTAGTGACGTTGACGCTCCTGGCAGCCATCTTTCGTTGCCAGGCAACGCTTTGTGTGGGATTTCTAGGGCAGTTGCTCAGAGCACGGCAGGAGAAAGAGAAGGTAAAAGGGATGATTTTTGGAATCAGTGAGTGACCAGCATTGGAGTTTGCCACACTAAGTGGCAAGTGAAGGTATTGTGAGAGGAGAAACATGTTTTCTTAATAACCTATAAGCTGTACTGCAAGGGGGCACAGGAAGGAAAAGGGGCACAAAGCCAGTGAGCTGCAGGAGGTACAGTGCATGACAATAACCCATAAGCTGTACTGCAAGGGTCACATGAAGGAAAAGGCGCACAAAAAGCCAGTGAGCAGCAAGGCTTATAGTGCACCTACATGCAAGTTGCACGTGCATAGCAACAAGAGTACACCCAAGCTATCATGCAATACTGCAATGCCTGGCTTCCCCAAGCATTTTTTATGTCCCCGGGTGAACCCCCAGTTTCAGCTCTAGGAGTGAGGTACATCGATGATGAGAAGGAGGCAGCATTATTGATCTGTCTTGGGTCCAAAGGACTCAGAGTCTTCAGGCATCTCTCGGGTAAAGAGGTGTATGTCCAAGGCGTTTGAGAAGGGGAGAGAGTAGTGAGCGCATATGAAACAGCTCTCAGAAAAGTAGAAGGACAATTTGGGAAGAGACATAATGTTGCACTTGAGTGATATCATTTTTTCTCCAGGCCACAAGGAGTCAGGGAAGGTATTGATGCCTATGTTACGGCACTGGGGACTCTTATCACTACATGAAAATGTACAGGTGTGCAGGAGGAGTACATCAGAGACCAGATTATGATGAAAACGGGCAATTCCAAGGTCAGGGAAAGGTTATAGATAGAGAGAGACACACCTTTGCACAAAGTGATAGGGATTGCGAGAGCCCTAGAGGAGTCACGTACCAGTGTTCAAGTTGTCACTGAAAAGACGGACAGGAATGGCCAAGGAGAGTCAATCCAAGTGCTGTTGCCACCATTCAAAAAGGGTTTGTTTGTTTGTTTGTTTGTTTATTTTATTTATATCGTGCATCTGACCCAGAGGTAATTGGGCGCTAGAGGATAGTAATGGTTACATGGCATAGTATAGACAGTTGTGTGCATGAATACAGTTTGAGCATTCAAGGTAAAATTACAATGGTGCATATATACATATTAAACATTATACATATTATACATTGGGTCATAGCAGTAGTACCGGATGGATGACAAATATAATACTTGTGCAGACCACCTAGCGGTTAGTGGTACCAGCGATGTCAGGAAAAAGTTCGAGAGGTTTGAGCGGCAGCCTAGGTGACTGAGTAGAGTGAACTATGGGGGTGGGGTGAGGGAGGCATGTAAGAAATGTGGGTGACAGAGTCATTTCACCGGGTCAAAGGAGTGTTCTGCATGGGCAGTAGATTTTAAGCGTTGTAAAACTAAAGGACATTATGCCAGAATGTGCAGGATGAACGGGGAGGATGGCAATGTCCAAGGGAGACAGAATGTCAGATGATTGAAGCTGACAGTGTTCCGGGGAGTTCTGGAACCTTTGACAGCAGCGTGATGAGCGAAGGGGTGATACTGCACATTGAAGGGGGGTCAAGAAGGGTCAATGGGACATATTGCTGGTGAATGGTGTGCGTTTGGAAATGCTGGGGGACTCGGGTTCCCCTTATACCATGATCTCTCCAGTAGAGTACAGAGAGAACTTTGGGAACAAAATGTCTGCTCTCAAGCATCTGGACATTAATCTCAGTGCATATGGTCAAGTGCCCATAAAAGTATTGGGATATGAATGGGTGTGAATTGAATTCAAGAGAGGCATCACGGAAGGAAAATTGTATGTGGCACATAAAGGTGCAAGCGTTTTGGGGTGGGATGAGCAAGCGACCCTTGAGATAGGAATACGTCCTGGGAAAAGTATGCCCATGCTAAATGTGGAGGAAGTGTCTGGTGGAATCATGTCTGCACAGTATTTATGTAACAAATATCCCACAGTGTTTGTGGAGTGGCTAGGTATGTTGTGTGGATTTTCACACACGATTGTTTTTAAAAGGGGGGTGGTACCTAAGGTACACAAGGTCAGAGATGTTCCCATTTTGCCCAGGGAACGGTTGAAGTTGGAATTGGAAAAGTTGAAGGATGTGGGGATCTTAGAGGAAATTAAAAGTTCTGAGTGGTTGTCACCTGTGGTGTTAGTGTGGAAACAGGACAATGGATCAAGGATGCGTATGGACCTTAGGGAGCTCAACTCCAATATTTGGATTGATCGTCATCCCCTCCCCAACATCAATGAATTACTGTTGACAATGGGATATGTGGAGTGGTTTTCTACTTTTTATCTGTCATCAGCGTATTACCAGATTATTCTGCATGCAGTATTGAGGCCTTTGACTTCATTTGTGATACCTTTTGAGGAATATAGGTTTCGTCGTATGCCATTAGGTTTGTCATCTGTGTCTGCAGTTTTTCAGTGTTTGATGCAGGAATTGTTTGGAGGGAGTATCGGGTGGGAGTTACTTTCAGGGTCACATTTTAGTGTGGGGGAATAACAAAAGGGAACATGACGAGAGGGTACATCAGGTCATGCAAATTTTACAGTAGAGTGGTTTGACAGTGAAATTATCAAAGTGTCAGTTGGGGATGTGACATATATAGGGCACACACTCGATGCTAGTGGCATAAAGCTTAGGGAAGGGTTGGTTAGAGTTATGAGGGAGACCCCTTCCCCAGTGAATAAGAACCAACTCAGGTCATTTTTGGGAAGGATGGAGTATTATGTCAAGTTTAGACCTTTGTATGCAGAGAAGACTGTGTGCATCCGTGCCTTATTGAAGAAGAAGGAGGAGTGTCAGTCTGAATTTGTACAATTGAAAGAGGATGTAGATAGGGCACCATCCTTAAACTCATTTGACCCAAAGAATAAGACAGTGTTACGGTGGATGCCAGAGATGTTGGCTTAGGGGCAGTTCAGTTCCTGAGAAACAATGGTATCAGGCATCAAAGGGCAGCTTTATACAATATGTGTGCCAATGGGGTGGTGGATAAAATGAATGGTTTTGTAAAAGAGGCAATTTAGTTGGCCAACGCCAATGGTTTATGTTGGCAGGAGGTGGATTCAGAGGCTTTGACAGCGTATAGGTGCACCATTGCGATGCTTACAGGAAAATCACCATTTGAGCTCATGAGGGGTAGGAAGGCTGGGTCAAGATTGAGGATGGCTGCCCTTGGTGGGGGTGTTATCATGGAGGTGAAAATGTCAGAGGTGTTGGAAAGGGTGCTTGTACACCAGGATCGCCTGAGGCACAGCAGAGATTGAAAAAACACATTGAAGTCAGGGTTGGTGATCGATTCTGCGTAAAAAATCCTAGGTTTGTCGCAAAGGGAGGGGGAGTGCATGCATGTCCCCGCATGTGGTGGTGTGGTTGGGACAGGATATGTGGTTCTGGATGATGGAACAAGGTGGAGCAAGAGAAGGGTTATTGTATTGAGGGGTGCTAAGGTGGCACCATCAGTTAAGGGTAGTTCCACTTTGGAACCTCATTCAAGTGGTTTTTCCGTGGAACAGAACATGGGTGGGTACACTGGGGAGTTGAAAGTGGAATGCAACAAAGTGCCTGTTAGTGACAGTCGTGGGGATGGAGTGAGTATGGCGTCTGAGGAGTGTTGTCTTCGTGCATCAGGTGGTAGTGATGCGGAGCGTCCATTGAGGGTTAGAATGAAGGATTATGTGTGGGAGAGTGGCAGTGAACAGTGTGCACGTGTGAGCAGTGCAGTTGTGAGTTCATTGTTACATTTTCTGAGTGTTCTTATTCAGTGGTGCTTTCTGCCACCATGGAGCATTTTCTATAATAGATTCAGTATCTTGCAGATGCGTGTTTATTTTTATCTAGTGTTGTTCCATTTAATCCAGTGTTCTTCTATTTTTCTTCTCTTCACAGATGTGTGTTTATTTAGTTAGTCGTTGTTGTAATTTCTCTGTTTTGTTACGATTTATTTATTTGGTATGTTGCTAAGGGGGACGAGAGAAGTGTCGTAATGTACTCTGGAATGCTGGCTCGCGTTTCTACGTGGTCAGCATTCCAGGTGGATATTGACGGTTGTAAGGGGCTGAGTTGCGATGTGGCCACGGGATCTGTCTGCTGAATAAAGGACATACTCTTACCCTACCTTGCCTTCTTCAATTCATCACAGTGTTTTGTTGAGGAGGCTGTGAATTGTGGGGAATGGCTGAACTCAGGGATATATAGAGAGTGGCTTTGCTCTGGGTGAGATCGTGGGAACCTTTCAAAAAGTGGCAGTTGTGATTGTGACAATAGTAGAATTCAAGAAACAGTACTTCCACAAAGAACACTGATATGCTGTTTTAGCAAGTCAGCAACTGTTCATGGCCTCTCAGTCACTACGTTATGCATCTTAAAATAACCCTGCTCAAATGTTGATGTTTAATTTTAACCAGGTGCCTGATTCCCTCAGGTCAAGATATGGACACTTACTGGTATATATCACACCTTCCTAAATCTCTTGTACTTTCTACCTCAAATTTACATATGAGTGTAAATCTCACAAAAGCTGCCCTCAGGGATTCTCTGCTCTGTCTAATCCAAGTGTTAAACACAACCTGAAAACTGTTTTTTTTTTCAATTTCAATCTGAGTCACGTAGAGTCACTTAAAGCAAATAAATACTTGCTAATCCCTCCTGCCTTCATCAGTCACTGGCCTTTTCTACAGACATGCCCGACACTGCAGCAGTTTAGGAAACGTCTCAAGACTTTCCTCTTTGAATAGTAGGTTCAACAACAAATAATAAACTACCTCTGACACCCTGAAAGACTCTGCTAGACACTATGTTTAGTGACTGTTCCTAGTCCCACACTACTGCGGCTTGTGTATGTTTTACGTTGTGTGTCTATGTGAGCCCTGAGACCTTAGGGTTAGAATTGCGCTATATAAGAATGTATTTATTTAGTTAGTTAGTACTTCAACAGATGTCACTCACAATCAGATGATATCTTTGTATGTTTGTCATGTCACTGAAGCTGCTATCACTCAAAGGGATTCCCTCTCGAGAGACTCACCAAGTGGTAGTTATGCTTTCCATACACTTCAAATTACAGAATGTGTTAGAATACAAACACATAACTTTCCTTCTTTTTATTTTTTAAAATGCGCTGGAACAACGCCCATATGCACAAAAGCACAAGGACAAGACAGACAACAACAAAACCAAACAAATAAGGAACACATTTCAGTCAACCCAGCTGGAGAGTCCAGTGTGGAGTAAGTAAGCAAGATGGTTAAGTCTTAAATGCCTAATACTAGAAAAAATCTCCAACCACTTGTGTTCCTTTGTAGCCCATGAGGTCGAACTTAGTGGAACTTTTTAAAAGGTTTATCTGAAGTTCGACCTCAATTCTTTGGTGACTCTAGGTTCTAGTGAAGATGTTTATCCAGGCCTATTTATGAAATCCCCAATCCTTCTGTCATGTTGTGATTGTAATTGATTAAAATTGTCTTGACAGGCCACTCCCCACTCCCCATTAATTCTCAACAGATCGATTCTTAGTTTTAGAGGGTCACAATGAGCTGAACACTCCCTGCAGAACTCCAGGCTGGTCCTAGAGCAAATATTGAAAACATTGCTACTGCTACATGAAGAGTGAGCCCTGATCGCTTCATGACACAGCTACTTGGATAATGAATCCTGCTGCTCTAGCACACACACAGTCAACATTACTAAATGAGAAACAAATGACCTGATCACAAGTATGGCCCCGTTATCTGCAGTTGCTTCAGTGAAGAGTTATGTGAATCATGATTTCCGTGAGAAAATAAAGACAGCATCTGATAAAGGGTTTTGCTTTCCTGAAAATTTTACATTGGGTAAGAGCTTTGCTCCGTCCCAAAACATGTCATGCCACAGGACATTCCTCCTGGTATTCTGGAGATTGTTCTAGTAGCTGCCATCCACCTGCATTAAATTTGGCTAATCAGCGCATATGACTGCCAGAGTCTTTAAGTTTAAAGGGGTCGTTTGCTCTGAAATTGTATTGTCTCAATCGGTAAGGCATGTATTTTTGATCACACATCGATCCATCATAAAAATATTTCTTTTGCATCTTACATATTACACATTAAGAAATGCCTGCCCGGTCACCGTCATCTTGTGGAAATGGTATCCGTTGATCTATCTCCTTAAGTTCAAGTGCCATCACGGCAGTAATACCGATCACCCGTCCATAGAGCTGACATCACTAGTCAATCTGATATGCTCCACCTATTTTAATAACATTGGTGGGCTGCTTAGCAAAACTTTCTCTATCATCACCCACAACATAATGTTATTTAATGCAAAACCAGGAACATAAACACACACATCTACACAGTTTTAGCAAAAAAGGCAAAACATGTATATTTTGAAGAAAACAGTGAAAAGAGGAGATTATGTCCAGAAAAACATCTTATAATGGTGATTCCGTTAATCGTTCGATTAATCACAGCCTTTGTATTGTTCACAGAAAGTTCTTATTTTCCATGACCAATTTTGGATCTACGGACATTGCGATCCGTTAGTGAGAAGAACAGAGTGGTTTCAGTTTCGAATGCAACACTTTTCAGATCTGCACGTTTTCATGACCTGTAGCCTGCCATGTTGCTCCTTGTTATAGCAACGGTGAAAGGACAGATTGGTGTCTGGTGATTGTCCTAGATAATGATTATAACAGATGCATTGTTCACTAGTATTGTCCAATTCTGGTTGAAGAATCACACCATGACAGGCACACATCTGTACAATGAAACTGTGTAAAATCAAGAATATAACATATATTTCAGTACCCACTTGTAATATAATATACGCATTACTTAAATATGGTAACAATGAATTCCAGTTATCACTAACATGTACAATGTCTACTCTTTGCGTCAAATTGACCATTCATCTGTGACATCGTTCATCGTGTAACATACAGCATACTTGATACCCTCACTTGCCCAAACATTAATTAAAACTTTGCTTACATCATGCATTGAGTTTCCATTGTCCCTATGTGAAGGATGACCAACCACTTGGAAAGACAGATCTCAGCAATAGAATCCTAACTCTCCGATGTCGGCTTTCAATACTGTGAATCTTATTAATCACTTGTGGATATTTGCCACATGTGTCCATAAAATTGTTAGTGTGGTGCATTGAAGGCCAAATAACAATGAGACCCATTATCCAGTGTTCACAGTGATATACAGCAATTTGCATTTCTGGCGTTGCACCTGCCACAAAAATGAACTATATGTATGTCAAGCTGTGTGGTGAAGCACAATGAAATATTTCAAGTATTCCACATAGCAAAATATGTACTACCATTGTAATGGTAAGAATGCGCCTGATGACACAACATTTACAGATTCTTTCACAGATGTGCCTAGTTGGGGTGCAGACAGGCTCGTACTGCCCTGTAAGACAATAGGGCAATGGTCAGGATTTAAAAAAAAAAAAGCAAAACCAGAGTGTGGGGCAGTTTTTTGGGTGAAAGTGGAGCAACTCTTTATGCCAAAAAACAGAAATAGAATAGATTTCAGGAAAAAAGACTTTTGCACCTTGACCCCAATACACATCCTTGTGTTTAAAATCGTGGAAACGTGTGATTTTTTGAAACACTGCCTCCTTGAAAACCAAACAAAATGGTTTATTTTTTTAGTTTCTGGTCATATTGTAGCCTTTGTGACCATGCAACATATTTCTACATTAATCAATGCACCTAGTTCCCAAAGCCTGATAAGTATGTATTGCTGTTAGCTAAGTAGCTAATTGCTACCCACCTTCACTGCGTTTTATAAACTCACAAACTTATTTTGGTAATTTTACTTCGTGTATAGAGAAGGTTGCAGCATGGAATGCATAGGTATGTATATAGAAGGATGAAAACTAGTGGGTTAATATATAGAGGCAACACAGGAGGACCGGGAGGAGGGTGCCAAGGGGGTTAAAGTGTTTTCAAAGGGTCTATTTCGCACAAGGACACATGAACTGTTGCTCTCAGGGCCACATGTGCAAAGCGCAACTTTAAAAGAATAAAACCTACTTCAATACAATTTCTGCATGTCTTTTGTGAGTTTAGTTTTGAAATGTTTACTGGCTTATGTGTACATCTATTACAGCAATCATCTTCTTTTCTGCATCGATTTAACTTTGATCTCTTTTGATGAGTATTTGTAAGGTGCCTATACAACAAATAGTTCCAAGTGGTAAGGCAAACAAGGGGAGTAACTCAACAATAACAATAAATACACAATAGTAGTCTGACTAGGCTTTGTCACATTCGTATCATGCAAGTGCAGTTATAAGTGAAGGACAGAGGGAAGGGGGTGTGGAGGGTGCTGGACCAAAGTATGGGTGGGTGCTACTGGGGCCCATGAGTGAAAGTGCCAGAGCGTATGAGGGGTGAGGCTACTGGTTAAGTGTGTCGGCAGAAGTGTCTCAAGGGGTGGATGCCCAGCTGCCCAGCGGGGGAACAGCAGGTACTTCTGCTGGTGGTGGGTGCTGGTGTCGACTTGGCAGATGACTTGGTAGCGTGTAAGACTCATGAAGGACCAGGCCGCCAGTCACAGCGGTTGTCTGTGACCATCGGGAGCCAGTGGTGAGATTCAGTCCCTGGGCTTCAGGCTAAGGATAAGTCTTGCAGCCCTATTCTGTATTAGTTAAAGGGGACGAATGGAGGAAATATGTACATTGAGAAAGAGGCTCTTGCAGTAGTCTGGCCTGGAAAGTTTCAGAGATCTGAAGACATTGTGCGTCTGGGCGAAGACGAGGAAAGGGAGAATGCCTAGAAGGTGAAGTTGCTTTTTTTTGGAAAGGCCCAAGATGTGAACAGTGAATGAGAGAGAGGAGTTTAGAGGGCCCAAGAAGGACAGCCAGAGGGCTGGAGGGAAACAGGGTGCAGGGGCCCCAATCAGAAATATCTCATTCTTACTGGCATTAAGACAGAGATAATGGTCTGTGCACCAAGCATGAATAGCGGTCACACAATCGGGAATGGGAGAGGAGGAAGTAGAGGGAAGCTTGAAGGAAAACTGTGTGTAATCGAGTAACACTTAAAATGATTAGAGAAGGAGTATACCAGGTGTCACATAAACCTTTGTTCTGTTTCAATCGGCGTCCCATTTGCAAGATTCCGACTTTCCAGTGAAGTTAGACTCTGTATCATAAATACGGTTTGCAACCTTTTCATATTTTTATTTTTATTTTATTGAGCAGTTGCAGGGTGCTTTAAAAAACAGAATTGTGGTTCAAAGCGCCACAAGGTTAAATGGGATGGGGACAGGGTAAATAATGACTACAATGGCAAAATCAGTAACTATACAGTGGTGGTCGTACTAGGCCTTGTTGTATTTTGACGTGCAATTGTGCAGGGGATGGGGAAAGAAGGGTGAGCAGAAGAGTGGATGACTGCATGAGGAGGGACCCGGAGGGAAGTGCTAGTGCTATGGGGAGCCAAGTAAGAGAACCTCAGGCTAAATGCAAGTACATGCGACTCACATGGATGGGGTGTTGAGCCACAAAGCAAGGGCCCACAGGGCAGTGCAATGGGTGTGGAGGGGGTGCTGGAATGGACTGGGAGGAAGGGCCTGAGATCATGTAAGCTTCATGAAATTCAGGCTACCAGTCACAGTGGCAGTGGGGTGATTAGCAGGGAAGGGAAAGAGGTAGAGAACAGCATAGTTTTGAGCAGTTTCTGTAATTTGTAGAGGTCTTGCTCACGTGTGAGGGGGGCAGGGAGGTTGTTTCAAAGGGAGGCACCAGCCAGGGAGAAACACCTGCCCCCCACTCTCTTCAACTTTGTACAAATAAAGAAAATCTCCAAACACTGTGTAAATGGTTAAAACATTGTGCTGCGAGACACACACATCATTTGAATCTTGAAGTCAACCTTTCAAGAATTTCAAGTTTGGGAGGGAAAACCTCTAACACAATGTTCTGTGGCATAGACTGGGCCCTGGGAACAAAACCTGGAGCTATTCCATTCATTTGTATGGCCAGCACATTCAATGTCAGATGTTTTACAAATTCGAAATCCATCAGCTGGAAGATTGGCTTTGCTTCTTTTGGTAAACTCCTTGTTGTAATGGAGATTTCTGAATGTTCCTGCAGTTTTTGATTGTTCTCTGCCAACGTTCCCATTAAGTGTAAGTACAGGCACTCTTGTTCGGCCTGCATACCATCTATTGCAAAATGCAACCTTTTAGGCACATATTATGGAACACTTCCAAATCTCCAGTGTGGCAGAATTCGGTGAGTCCCTTCATGTCACTTGAAAGAGTTTTGTCATACACAATCTTCTTTCATGCTGTGTGAGGAGGGGAGCCTGGCACCAACCACCTTTTCTTAGGCTCATGCTCCTTGCTCAATGGTCCATGTGCACATTTGTGGAAATGTTCATTTAATTCCCATAAGTGATTGTTTGAACAATGGTGCATCAATGGATGCCATTTTTCGAACAGCACATCTACAGATCCATCACAGCTTTCTGAGCGCTACCAAAGATGGTTGCTAATAGAATGTGACCAACTTAAAATGTTTTCTGTAGCCTTTTTTTACCAGCAGTTGTAACATTTTTAGAAATTGATTTTTCAACGTGCCATACATCGTACTGATGCTGTATGTTTGAGAACTGCTCTCAAATGACCTTGGCTATTCCCATGTGCTTGTCACTGGCTCTCAGGGCTATTTGCATTCCTCTGACTTGCAGAGGTTTAATGGATTTAATGAACCCATATATTTCCATTGCAACAAAAGATGTACATTTAGACACTTGTACAATGACTGATCTCACAAGTGTTTTGGTTTCCATGTCCTAGAAGTCATAAGTGCAGTATTTAGGAGAAACTCCTGTACTGTCATACTGTCCATCACCCGCGAGCCTGAGATTTTTTCCATTGAAAGCCTTTTCCAAAGATATTTGTTTGAGTGTCAATGCTTGGCTAATAGCCGGGACGGGAACAAGAATCTCTTCTAATATCTGTAGTATTGGGTTTTTGCAAGGAACTCAACTTCCACAAATGTACAGAAACTTTACATTTTACTGGACCTTGATCCGCTAAACAGCAAAGCAGTTGAACGAAGTACATTTCCAGCAGGCACTTTTCCAAGTATAGGTTGAGCAGACCATGACATGTGTTATGGTTGTGTACACAGCTACTCTTCATCTTCAGGTTTGTGCCATGAACTATAAAACTAAAGTTCACCAATGGCTCCCCACAAATCCTCCTATGTGATTTATGATCACATCTTTTCATTTTCATAATCTGAATGAGGCAGCAGTCGAATATAATGTATTTTGGCTCCCGTAACAGCCAGTCATTCTGCAGTACAGTGGTTTGCGATTCAAACACTTTGAAGAGTGAAGTCCAGATCACAAGCACAATCGTTGATCACTAGCAAAGTTGCTTGACTTATTTCTGTTTGTGACATTTCCGGATTTTCAAAATGCATTGGGGAAAGAGGGAACGTTTTCTTTTTCTTATGTTGTCATTTTTTAGCGGGTGTGGATTGTGTGAGCGGTTCTGCAAGCAATTCGAAAAAATCATCTGTTATTTCTGTCTCTTCGTGGTGACGTTTTGTGCTGTAACACTGAGGTCTGCCTCCTTGAAAATCAAATGAAAGGGTTTATTGTTTTACTATTCATAGGTCACTGGTGACATTCCATTCAAACTCCAACCACTGGGCATCTTCATCGTAGCTCTGAATCTTGACTGGACCATGCTGAGATTCAAAACAAAAAGTAGTTGCTCTCAATTGACATCAGTTTGAGAAGACACATCATTAGTTTGTGTTTTTGTCTGCATCTTCATGCTCCTCTTCTTCCTAGGTCTCTAATGGATGAAAGATGAAAATAAACACTTCGGATTTTGTAAACATATATAATATATGAATTACAACCTCAAACTGTCCTCACATTTTCAAATCAATACAATACTTCATAAACAACTATTTAAAAAAAATATTTTCATATTTACCCAGGTGTTCATAATTGTTCTTGGAACATTCAATTTTGATTTGCCGACCACAAGACAAGCTGAAAAATAGCATTTTGAAATTAATTGTATCAACCGTGCAATTTGCTCTTCAACTTCAAGATTCATGTATACAAATCTACAAGCATAACCAATGTCACGCTGGTAAAAATTAGAGAATTAAAAATATTACTTGAATATTATAAATGATGATAACTTACAATTTATAAATATCTTATGTGTACCTCTGGTTCATGGGTCTCTTCAATGTTCACCACTTCAGTAGTACATTCCTTATACATAACACTTTCAACAACAATGATTAGATTCTTAAATAATGTAAAGTTAAAATCTTTGATCTCACAAAATACATCTTCAGACAGTTGAGACAGTTGATTTAATAATTGTCGATCTTACAAAATAAGTTAAGCATTACTAAAATGCTACGATTAAACATCTGATTCCAATGTTGTCATTGTTATGGACACTGTGGGCCTCATTACACGGTAGGCGGTAAGGGTTTACCGGTACCAGTATTTTACCGGTACCGGTAAACCCTTATCGCCTTACTACGAAGTCCCTTTGCGGGTTGGTGAATTTAACACCTGCTTTTTGCAGGCGTTAAAAACCAACCCGCAAAGGGACCAGGGAGCTAATTACGGTACCGCAATTTGCGGCACCGTAATTAGCGCCTTCCCCATTCCCATAGAGCCCTATGGGGCAAAAATGGGAATGGGGAAGGGCAATGGGGGAAAGGGGAATTACTGCCCCGCCAACCTTGGAATAGGGCGTTAATTCCCCTTTCCACCAAGGCGGTGCGGGTATTTTACCGGCATAGACCAAGGTGCTAATAGCACTTTGGTCCACCGCCATCTGTGTAATGAGGCCCTGTGTGTATGTATCATTTTGCATTTAAAAGTACAACTTATTTCCTATAACTTTACTCTTCATTTTCATTATTGTTATCATTATCCAACTGGATAGCCTTATTTTGAGTCACTTCACTTTTTTCTCTTAGTTTCTTTAGTGCTGCTTCCAAGAATTTTACTGTTGCAAAGTTCAAGCTTTGATTTCGACATTCATAAATGAGTTCCCACCATTTCTTAGCTTCTAGGTCACACAGGTGTGTTATTTGACCATACAAGTATGTCGTCCTAAGATCTTTCAATTTCGGGCAGAATAAGATCAAATGTTTTAGAGTTTCACTCCCGAGCTTGCAAAGGCGACACTCTGAATCGTATGATTCCAATTTAGCCATTATTATGGACATGGTGTGTATGTAACATTTTAAAAAGACAGATTTGAAAGTGTACCTGATAACCTTCAGAAATGTCGCTGGGAGTTGGTGCATGGTCATCCAGCAAAAATATTAATTAAATGATTTTTTTATATATACAATTACAATTTTAAACAAGCAGCTAAACTTTATGAACAAAAACATATTCTATTCATATAGTTAGTGAAAGTACAAAACAAGGAGGGGTCTGGGAATCTCTCTACCAGCACAAACACAGCCCAATTACCTGTTTTTGGGAAAATAACTCATGGGAGAGACTCTACCAAGTCTTTAGCTCACTGTCGCTTTCACAGAGAAGACATTTCCCTGCATATCAGTCACTGTCCTGCCCAAGGGCAGTCCAGCACCGAAATACTAGGCAATTCTCCTCTGAACAAGAGTACCAACAGTAACCCCATACACGTGTTTCAGCCTTGTTGGGCATCATCAGTGTGGTGAAGCTGTGCCTCTCTAAGAACAGTGAGCACGGGGTCCACGTCTGGATCGCCCAGGTAAGTTAGTGTGAGACCCAAAGTTAATTTATGCAAAACAAAGGTGGGGTCTGTGAATCTCTCTACCAGCACGAACACAGCCCAATGACCTGTTCTTGGGTGAATAACCCCTGGAAGAGATGCTACCAAGTCTATAGCTCACTGTCCCTTTCACAGAGAAGACATTTCCCTGCATATCAGTCTTTTTCCTGCCCAGGGGAAGTCCAGCACCAAAATACTAGGCAATTCTCCTCTGAACAAGAGTACCAACAGCAACCCCATACACGTGTTTCAGTTGGGCATCATCCGTTAGTGGAGCTGTGCCTCTCTAAGAACAGTGACCAATGGGTCCATGTCTGGATCATCCTGGTAACTTAAGGTGAGACCCAAAGTTAATTTATGCAAAACAATGGGGGTCTGGGAATCTCTCTACCAGCACAAATACAGCCCAAATTCCTATTCTTGGGTGAATAACCCCTTGGAGAGACTCTACCAAGTCTTTAGCTCACTGTCCCTTTCACAGAGAAGACATTTCCATGCATATCAGTCTTTGTCCTTCCCAGGGGAAGTCCAGCACCGAAATACTAGGCCATTCTCCTCTGAACAAGAGCACCAACCACAATCCCATACACCTGTTTCAGCCTTGTTGGGCATCATCAGTGAGGTGAAGTTGTGCCTCTCTAAGAACAGTGAGCAAGGGGTCCACGTCTGGATCGCCCTGGTAACTTAAGGTGAGACCCAAAGGTAATTTATGCAAAACAAGGGGGGTCTGGGAATCTCTCTACCAGCACAAACACAGCGCATTGACTTGACCAACAGCAACCCCATACACGTGTTTCAGCCTTGTTGGGCATCATCAGGCTGAAACATGTGTATGGGGTTGCTTTGGTACTCTTGTTCAGAGGAGAATTGCCTAGCATTTTGGTGCTGGACTGCCCCTGGGCAGGACAAAGACCGATATGCGGGGAAATGTCTTCTCTGTGAAAAGAACAGTGAGCTAAAGACTTGGTTGAGACTCTCCCAGGGGCCATCCACCCAAGAACAAGTCAATGGGCTGTGTTTGTGCTGGCTGGTAGAGAATTTCCCATAACCCCTCTATTTTGCATACCAAATAACTTTGGGCCTCACCCTAAGTTACCAGGGGAATCCAGACGTGGAACCCTTGCTCACTGCTCTTAGAGAGGCACAGCTTCACCTTGTTGATGATGCCCAACAAGGCTGAAACACGTGTATGGGGTTGCTGTGGTACTCTTGTTCAGAGGAGAATTGCCTAGCATTTCAGTGCTGGACTGCCCATGGGCAGGACAAAGACTGATATACCGGGACATTTCTTCTCTGTGAAAAGAACAGTGAGCTAAAGACTTGGTTGAGACTCTCCCAGGGGCCATCCACCCAAGAACAAGTCAATGGGCTGTGTTTGTGCTGGTAGAGAGTTTCCCAGACCCTCCTCTGTTTTAGTTAGTGAAAGTGTCTGTAATTCAGTAACAAAGTATGTTTTATGACATTTTTCTTTCATTGTGGCATTTGTTTCTGTGGGAAATACATTTAGGTTGTTGATCTAATGCTTTGCAATTCGCAGACAGCGTTTCAAATTAAAAAAATAACAATTAATATAATTCGATACATTCTCAGTTGTTTTACCTCATCCACCAAGCTGGTTGCAGTAGAAGAGTAGTATGTAATATCAATAATAAATACATAAAAGGACAATTAAAAAAGAAATTACACGCAAAAGATGGTAGATATTAACATAGAAGCCTACATGCCACTTAGACAGATTTCTGGATTACTATGCACTTTGGTGGATTTCCAGTTATTGCAACAAAAATCCACACTAATAAAGTCACTCATCTGCATACACCTCTCTAACTACCTCCAAAGCACTGCAGTGATCTATCTTGTTCTTTTCACGCTCAACCCTACTTTCTACCCACCTTCCCTCCTTGCATTACAAATCCACCTGAGTGCTTGCAGACCACACAAGTGGCATCTTTGCGTGTTAACTTTGATTTGAAGACTTAAATTGTACATTACAATAATCAATATTATTTTGGTTGAATTTAAACAAATAAATATGTTGTATAGTCGCATTTGAAGGATTGGTTTAAAACAATTACTTGAATGTTGAGTGCGGTTACTGTTGACTTCGGAATAGTGGTAGATGTAAAATCCCGGCCTTTTAATGGATACATATATTAAGACCATTTTTAAATAGAAAATGTACATAAGTATTATATATCAGACCACATCAGAAATGATAAGGTAAGTTTATGTGCAAGTCACTCAACTTCACCATGTGAATGTTGGCTGTGTCTGTGGTTTCCTCCTTGGTAACGGTTTGTACTTCCATCAGTGCAGTCTAAGTAAACACAGAGATAATAAACAACACATTTTACAAAATGACCTATTTGCAAATGATCCAATGTACATTTTTCGAGAAGGCTCACATTGCACTGAACTATTATTGTATTCCTAAAGTAGGCATTCACAAAATAATCTACAGTTATAATTATATAAACATTCATTGTAGCATTTGTTTCAGCGAGAAACACATCAAGGTTATTGATCTAATGCTTTGCAACTAAATGACAGTATTGCAAATTATTTAAAAAAACGATTAACCTAATTCAATAAATTCTCAGTTGTCAAACCTCATCTTCCAGACCGGTTGCAGTATAAGAATAGTATGTCGTTGAAGTTACAGCCTCCCCTACATCAAAGTCATTTTAATAATAAAGATGAAAAAGCAAAATCGAAAACAGAGTTTACACACAAAAGGTGGTTGATATATATATATAGAAGCCTAAATGCAACTTAGACAGATGTCTGGGCAGAGATGCACTTGGTTGGATTTCCAATAATTTCACCAACAATCCATACTAATTAACTCACTCCTCTGCATACACCTGTCAAGCTAACACAACAGCACTACAGTCCGCTCTCTTGCTCTTTTCCCGCTCAACCCTACTAACCACCCACCCTCCCTCTTTGCATTACAGATCTGCCTGATAGCCTGGAGACCACACAAGTAGCATCGTTGTATGTTAACTTTGGTTCAAAAGCTAAAATTGTATATAACAATAATCAATATTTTTTAAGTTGAATTTAAACAAATAGAAATTTGGTATTTTTGCATCTCAAGGATTAGTATAAAGAAATTACTTGAAAGGTGAGTGAGGTTGCTGTTGACTCTGGAATAGTGGTAGATGTGCAATCTTCGTCCTTTAATTGTTGCATGTATTCAAACCAGTGTGAAATAAAAGATGCACATTAGTATTATTAATTAGACCACACCAACAGCGATAAAGTAATCTTACGTGCAAGTCACTCGGCCTCACCAGGTGGATGTTGGACTTGTCTGTGGTTTCCTCCATTATAACGGGCTGTACTTCCACCAGTGCGGTCTTCGTAAACAGAGATGGTAATGAACACATTTAACAAAATGACATATTTGTAAAAGACGCGATGTACGTTTTTCAATAAGGCACACATTGCACCACGCTATTAGTGTATCCTAAAACCAGGGATGCTCAAACTAATCCAAAGTTATAATGGTATAAACCACAGTTCATTGTGCCACGAAGGCAACTTGTGCTGTAAAATATCAATGGAAGTATCCTACAAATATGTCAAACCGTTCATTATGTTATGTGTTCATAGACTATTTCAATGAATGATCATTTGGAAAACATATTATATTGAGAACATTTAGAAAAAAGTCAAATACATAAAAAATTATTCTTCCTCCACCACACTACTCCCCTGGTGAGCGTGTGCTAAAATTCAGTAGGAACTGCATTGGGAAGTAATTTGCAATAGAGTCTGGGGTGACACTTTTTGATGACCTTTGAATGTTTGTTCATATATTCAGAGAAGTGCATGTTGCAGGTGTAGAATCGATTGCCCCTCATGTAAGCCAAGAAATGGTTGGCTAAGCCTTCAGTCCCGGACACTTGAAATCAGCCATTGATAATAAAGGTACATTTTAAAAAATGCCACCTGAGGCAAATATGCATTGAAAACATGCACTATGAAATATTACATTTGGAAACAATACTGTGTAATGTTATGTGATATGATATGTCAATTATAACGTTCCTGTACACAACTGTTTCTAGGCACCACAAGACACGTGAGGAAAGATAGGGGGAAGACAAGATAAATGATCCTACTAGGCCTTGTGGCATTCAGATTCAGCTATTGCGACAACGCGAAGTGCAGGAGGAATAGAGAGGGGGAAGTGCAACAGAGAGGGTAGGGGGATGTGGGATCGGGGCAGCATGGATCTGAGTTAGTGCAGACAGAGCAGAGCGGCACTGGGTAAGTGCAAGGAAGCAGGGGGCCTGTAGGGGTTGCAGTTACAGTTACATCCCATAAGTGCGCGAAAGGCCCAGAGGCAGTGCAAGGAAGACAGTTCATGGAGGAGCCTGGTACTCAGTGAGACTCTTAAGGTAGCCAATCAACCAGTCGGTGCAGCAGAAAGGTAAGTTAGCAAGCATGCAAGAGATATAAGGCAGAGGAAAAACTGAAGGTCTTGAGTTGCTTCAAGAACTTCTGGTGGTCTGACTGAAGTCTGAGAGATGAAGGGAGGCCATTCCAGAGGGAGGCGCCTGCAGAAGAGAGAGATCTATCCCCCCACTCTCAGCCTGTAGAAGCGTCTGACCCTCAGCGGTTTCAATGTAGCTGAGCGAAGGGCTCTAGATGGAAGGTTTTTTAGAAGAGAGAGTTGGATATAGTGCGGGGACCAGCCCCAGAAACCCTTGTGGATGATGTATAGTGTCTTGAAATTGATTATTGCAGTCACCAGGAGCCAGTGGAGAGACTTCAGGGCTGGTGAGATAGAGTGCATGGGCTTGAGGCCAAGGATACGTTTTGCAGTCCTGTTCTGGATTAGTTGCAGAGGACGAAGGGTAGAGGTAGGCAGACTGCAAACAAGGTTGTTGCAGTAGTTCAGCCTGGATAGAACCATGGCTCCGGAGACAGTAAGCTTCTGGGGGAAAGTGAGAAAAGGTGGAATACCTCTCAGAAGGTGCAGCTAGAAGTGGTCTTTCTTGTCAAGCTCCGTAATGTGAGGAGAGAAGGAGACAGTGGAGTCGAAGATGACACCTAGCTTTTATGCCTCACAGGAAGGCGAACAGAGAGAGCCCAAGGAGGCCGACCAGAGTAAGAGATGGAAAGCGGAAGCATGGGTGCCAATGAGAAGGATCTCAGTCTTACTGGCACTAATGCAGATACCAGTTAAGGCACACCAATCCTGAATCGCGTATAGACACCCAGAAAAGAGCGAGGGAGGAGAGGACACTGAGTGGAGTCTGAAAGAGGGCCGAGTGTCATCTGCATAACAATGAAAGTTAGAAGAGAAGGTATAGATCAAGTGGGCCATGTGCTAGTTACAGAGATAAAAGTGCATAGGATGGTTGATAATGGTGTAGACATTTTGAACATATTATATTGAGAAAAGGGTGTACATTGAGTATAAAGCAATAGAAAGTGGCATAGCATATAACATTGACACTAAAGAAAAGAATAGTAAAAGTTGACTAACCGTTAGTTCGAAGAGCAGATGAGCCGAATCAGCAAGCTAGTAAAAAAGTGGATGGACGGCGATATCCTAGTCGATTTCAGTGATGTTTTCTTTGTAACTTCTACAGGGTTTATAAAGGCTTCCAGAAGAGTGTGTATATGCGAAAGTCTGACGTGTTCGTTCACGCCCATCAGGCCTCTATGACAAATTTGGACCTCCTCCATCCCACCAGTGGAGCCCCCTGGCCAGACCGTGGCCACAGGTGCAAATTGCCATTCATGCCGGATGCAGGATGGATGGATGTAGATAAGGCGAACACAAAGGGACCAGAACACATCAAAGGACACAGCTATTTGTTGATTGCAGGTAGGAGGCCTTCAAAGGGCAGTTTGGAGACACTGTGTCTAGGCTGGCCACGTGGTCAATGGTCCCTGTGCCAAAGAGTCCTTTGAGGTATACATGCTGTTCGGCAGCTTGAGCCTTCCTACTCACCCTCCCATGCACCCTGCCTCCTTGCCAGTGCATGGCCACAGGCAGGGCCGGTCTTTGTGTCAGGCAGTGCAGGCGGCTGCCTGACGTGTGAGCCTCTATGGGGGCGCCAAAACAGCAGTCTGAGAGTATCTGTCTCATACAAAAATTAAGTTATTGAAAAAATTATGTTAGACTAGTTTGAGCGTGAGCGCATACAAGCAGAAGCAGACACCAGTGTTTTTGTGAGCCTCTGGGGGGGGGCGCTGCATGAGTAGCCCGAGAGACCGTATGTATCTACAAAAATTAATTTAGTGAAATAATAATGTTGACTAGTCTGAGCGCGATCTCATACAAGCAGAAGCAGACAGCAGTGTCTGCATTCTATTGTGCGCTTGCAGTGAATCTGCAAAGCCAGGCCGCACCGGGTTGATTTGAATGTATTGCATTGCTAGCATTCTCAGCTCAGGGCAGCAAAACAGTGTTGCTTTCACTTCCCCATGTGACGCCAGCCAGCCACACTTGCCCTCCCTCACAGCACATGGGCTGCACTGACACAGGGGGTTAATTGATTGGGCAGCCTGCCCTGCTGTGACCCCCTGTGTCAGTTGGCGTGCCGCGTGAAAATTGCTGGAGGAATCGGGATAATTTCAAGGGAGGCTGCCCAGCCAGGCAGGGCGTAGCTAAACAGCAAGAGGTGCCCAGGCCAGCCAGGAGGAGCCCAAGCCCAGAGAGGCCACTCTTGTGCCAGCAGCTGTCAGTCCACTGCCAAGATTGGCATAACGGTTGGTGTTGTTTGTAAGTAACTATAGGACCAAATGTATATCTGCATACCCTCTTTACTGACAGCAGAACAGACATCCTGTTTTAGTGGAATGCAGCAGAACAAAATATCATAATCAAGAACCGATATGTATTGGGGTCAGATATTGTGAACATTTATGTTAAGCAACTGCTCCACAGATTAAAATGCATGCTTGTATGTCGTTTCCTGTCTACGTTTCTTTCTTTCAATTTCTCATTTCTCGACTTGCAATTTCGCCTCTTGCAAGTATTGTTTGATGTTACACTTTCAGATGATTAAGGGCCTAATTGAAGTGCATAATTCAGCTTTCATCGTTCTGGGCCTGAACAAATGATTTTGGTGACTCCTGTATTAGATGAATTGTCCTTATAATTTGCACTCCAGAAGCTGCCCGCTAAAGTGCAAAAGGGGTACCAGCTCTTTTGTTTCCTCACCTGGGCCCTGGTAGGTGGACATCGGATAAAACATTCCTCTGCGCCAATTATTTCTCTTGCCATCAGCCTCGTTGCCTGGGGTAGTTGCCCCCTCTGTGGAAAAGTATATTGCAGCATACCCGCTTAGAAGATATGCGGTTGCCACTCCCTCAAGCTAACTTCAGTCGTGACCTATGCCACATACTGAGTGAGTCCTGGCATAACAGATCTTTTGAGCTGAGTGTGCCTCTACATTAATTAAATGGAGTTTTCACTTTCTATTCTGAGAGTGAAGATTATTTAAGGCATGCCACCCTCACTTTTTTCCACAATGAATCATGCGTACATCCGCTCTGCTATTCTTAGCGCTGTTTAAATGAGCTCTCTATGGCCCTTCACTTATATTACAGTGCACTTATCACTTGAGCCACCCTTTTCTGCTACGTCCATCTTTTGGTAACGGACAGTCCCACACGTGTGATGTAACGTCTGTTCCGGTGGGGCAAACTGGAGAAATCACTCCTGCTAGTGATGCCTTTGCCTGCCTGTGAATAACTTACCTATCCTATACCTATTTATGCAATCATGCGTGGCCACGGAAAGGCAGAAGAGCTCTCCCCTGTAATGCAGATCAACACTTACTTATTCATTTTGGATTATTGTGTTCAGTAATATAATTTTTCAAATAAAGTAGTTGACACAGTAATTTCAGTATTTGTATGAACATATAATTGCAGACATACGTGACTCTAATTAATAAATTGTAATTCTATATGATTAACTAGGACTGTTAATTTAATCCGCACAGTTAAAAGTTATTGTTTCTAGTTTTCAAACATGTTGCTGTGAATAGCGAAGTCTGAGGAAAACATGTCTGTGATGTGCTGGTGGCAATGTTTCAAAATGAGTCCGTCATTTCCCGTTCCACTGCTCACTCCCCGGGGTTCTGTGTAAAAAAATGTCCAGAAACATCTTATTTTAACAGGCCTTTGGTGAAATTGAAAAGCAGGAAGGCCTGGAATCGAGGCATCTTGACTTTCAAACAAAATAAACAGCAATATGCTGCTTTCGAATGTAAAACACTTTTTGTTCCCCAGGCAAAAAAAACTTGCTACAACTTTTGTGAGCACGCACCCTGTGCTCTGGAGCCTATCAAACATACCAAGGGTCAGAAGTGTTAGTGTGACTTAGATTACTTGGACAAAGCCAGGGCCCGGTCAGCATGCTGTGGGGGAGTCCCACGGGCTGCGCCTCCACTGCTGTCACCAAAGAGTTCTAAAGGAAAGGGGAGGAAAGAGCCCCGTCCAGCACCTCAGACAGGCTACCAGCCGATAAGCTATTAATCAGGACGAATTAAAACATGCATTATTAAAATGCTTTGCAGTGGCACATTTCAAAACAAGGCCAAGTTGTCAGAGGGGGTGACCGTGCCATTATCCTGCCTCATTCCTGTCCGCTCGCTCTTCAAACCACTAAAAGCCACACACGTGTGCAGTTCACAGCCTTAAAGGGGTCCTTTATACTCAGGGTGGTAGGAGTGCAGCGCAGAAGGGGCTAACCCTGGGTCTCCCAAGCCTGGCTTCGTCCAGGACATCAGAACTTTTGAGCTCCCATTAAAACAAATATATTGTCCAAAATACAGCTTTTGCTTGACAATGTTGCCCTACGCATAACCATTATTCTTACCGACCGTTACCTTGATGAGGTGGTTGTGTTTGTGTGTGCCTGTTGTGCCACACTCTGAATTCGTCCCAGATGGAGGGTCCCCTCCAGGGGCCCCTGCCCTCAACCTGCAGTGCTGCCGCTGCCGCGCTGCCCACCCTGCACACATAAAGCCCACGCAGAGGAAGATGATGTGGGTGAACAGCTGACTGACTCTGGTTCACAGGGGGCGTGTAGCGCCAAACAGCCCTGGAGCCCCGAGGCAGGGGTCCCCAGGAGCAGCAGGGTCAGTAAAGCGAGTGCAAGAGAGAACTCATGATGCTGCAAGCCTGCCGCGGTGCAAGAGCTCTCTCTCCTCCACCTCCGGTTAGTGCAATGTCTGACCACATTACATGAAACTGGCTAAGTAGTAAACTGCTTATGAAGCTTTCAGAGAAAAAAAAACACATACAATTAATGAAAAAAATGTGCATGTAGTAAAATGATAAAATATGGCCCATTTTGCTCAGTCTGAACATTAGTAAATCAGTGTTCAGTGTGCTACGCAAATTAGGCAAGATGTTAAACACAGCATGCTAATACAGAAGACTCGGCCGGCCGCGCTGTGGCATTTGGAAATTGCAAACAGCTACGTTTAGTTATCTTCAGGTTGGATTGTTGTCTGCATCAGGCTTTGCTACGAGGCATTGCTTATCACCTAATTGCCTTCAAAAAATGGTTCTCCACATCAGCCATTTTCTGACATGACAAAGAAGGGTTTAGAGCTCTTCAGTGGGTATTTTGTGCTTAAGCTCCCTGGCGGTTGGCCGTCTCGTGTGTTGGTTGTCATTTTAAGTGGTCTGAGGTGGGGGGCGCCAATAATGCTTCCCGCCTGGGGTGCAATCTGGTGTAAGACCGGCCCTGGCCACAGGTACGAACTTCCATTGATACCGGAGGGGGTGGATGTGGATGAGGCGAGTGCAATAGGCCCGGAACACAGTCAAAGGACACAGAGATATGTTGATTGCAGGGAACGAGTCTCCAACGGGGAGTCTGGAGACACCGGTTCTGGGTTGGCCATGTGGTCAAAGGTCCCTGTGACAAAGAGTCCTTTGAGGTGTACATGGTGTTCGGCAGCTTGAGCCTTCTCACTTGCCAGCATGCATCCACAGGTACGAACTGCCATTGATAGGATGGATGGATGTGGATGAGGTGAGCTCAATAGGCCAGTAACCTTGTTGAGCCACCAATCTTTCACAATCCTCTTAGATGTCTGTACGTGTTGTGGACTTACAAATACTTTCAAACAAATTTTCATATTGACTATTTTTATTTAGTTTTCTAAAGAGGATGGCAATGAAAAACTACAAATTGTATTGCTGCAGTCGTAGTATTGTCTGCATAAAACTGTGGTATTGTCTGGATCACTGGGGAATTTCTCACGAATTGCGCGAACCACAGAGACAGTAATCACTTGTCAAATGCGGAATCCCAGTCTCCCATGAATTCACCATGTAAATACACGATAGACCACACACCTGTACCACCTGTGCAAGAGATACAGAAATAGTGTATTTAAATGAACCCAATACTTGCATGTATTATGTTTGAAATACCTTTTTAAATGTAAGGCATTGTGATGCTTTAAAAAGTACTTTTTTGTGGAAAGAACTGATGGTGCTTGAGATATCAAGTGGGGATCAATTGAAAACATGAACGTACATTTGATCAAAAACAGTTTGGGAGATGGGGGAAATATTGTTTTTAACTTCAAAGTGAAAGAAAGGTAATTGTTTGGACATTGATTCTAAAGATGAATATTAAGGTTTGAGATTAGAAAAAGAAATGTATTCAATTTACAGAGAATGCTTTCGTCAGTGACACAAAGAATTTACAATGATATAGGGGAACAGCATGTTAGCCGTCTAGGTTGTCAAACACACAACATATATTGAGTTATCTTACTTGTTATTTGGATTACGAAGGCGAACTGGAGATCAAAGTTTGTGCATAAGGACCCTCAGCATTCGCAACATGGATCTTGTAAGGCAGGATGCCCTGATCCCATGCAGTTTGGTAGCGCATAGCAGTGGTGTGTCTTCTTCAGCAATGTAGGCCAAGCAGACAGAGTTTTCTCTGCAACAGCAGTTCCCTAACACAGATGGCATAACCTCACAACGATAGCAAGTACACCAGGTGGAAACGGTTTCCATGTGACTGAGTTCAGGCTCCGGTGATTGATCGTCACGACTAGCATCTGATTGCCCATGGTCTTGTCTTTTTTCTCGTTCACGTACTTCCTCTTCTGAATATTCTGGCTAGTAAAGATAGGGCTGAATAGTGGCCATAGCTGCGGACTATTGAAGAAGTACAGATTCAACAGTGAGATAAATAGACATGTTTTTGTTTGTATACAGTAACAAAAATGAGGTTTCACATTAAAATTCAATGTTAACGAAAAAAGAAAAAAAAAATCAGGCATGTTAGAACAACCAATCATGCAAACATAAGATTAACATTGTATAATAATATAAGAAATGGTAAAATAAAAGCAACTCCTAGTTGAGTTAATTAATTATCGGCAGCAAACATACCTGTTCTCTGTTAGGGAGAATTCTCATGTCTGTGCTAATTGCCTTCAACTTTAGAGACACCCAGCACTTTTGCTGGACTTAGGACATTTAAATTTTAACCCTGCAGTGAGTGAGACCTTTTTCTCACTCTACCATGTCTTTTTACCTGATTTAGATTTTGTGTTTTCACTGTTTTTGGAGTCTGACAAACTCCATAGGCATCTGCTTTTTGTATGGTAGCACACAACACCTTCAGTGCAGTGTCACTGAGAAATCCTTTAGATTTATCATAAGGTTTAAATACATTTTCTTGTGTGAACTACAGTTCCCAAGAATACTAAAGTGAAATTGACTTTACTTACATTTTCTCTTTGTAGGTCCTACACACACCATCCTATGTGGAGTGCTGAGGGGTTTCCTAGTAGCCCCTTATCCGATATTCTCAGATAACATGTATATCTTTCCCACAACACTTTAAATGGCTGGCGGCAGTGGTTTACTTTTTCCTACCATTGTGCTTTTCTACCGCAGGCTGACCCCTCAGCTGCAGTACAGCACCCATGGGTGACCATTTTGTGGCCCCTGTCTTCTTTTTTCATCATTTTCTGTTTGTGTGGTCTTTCTTGTGTTTTACTCTGTGCGTTGAGACAGGTTTGAGCTCTGAAGGCCGCTTCTAACTCCAGTGTGTCTGGAAGGACAGGATGTGAGGGAGGGTCCTGAAACTCCCCTGTCCTTTGTCTCTAGGAATGCCTGAATGCAACTAGTCCTGATTGGCTGGCTGGCTTTCCTTTCAAGACACCCACCCTGCTGTGTAACTGACAGCCTAGGCTGTGCATGAATGTAAAAAACCTGCTTAAAATGTGAGGGTTTTGGGACTACAGGCAGAGTCGACCACTGGGAGAAATCCTCAATGACAAAACCGTGAACAAAGCTTGCTCCAACCTGCTGGACCTTTGAATTGCACACTGAAGCCCTGCTGCTGTGTGCTGAACTCCTTTTTCATCTTGACAGAGAAGCTCCAGATGGAACAACTTCTCCCCTCTGGTTAGTGGGACCAACTAACCCTGAGACGAACTCCACTGGACCACCATCCCTGACTTGCTGTGCCTCTCTGCTGCTTCAGAAGCCCAACACCAGGGGTCCAGTGTCAAACGTCTGCAGAGGTAATTAATCCAGCTATAAGCTCCAGGAGCCTCCTAAGGACCAT
This sequence comes from Ambystoma mexicanum, assembly GCF_040938575.1. Lineage (NCBI taxonomy): Eukaryota > Metazoa > Chordata > Amphibia > Caudata > Ambystomatidae > Ambystoma > Ambystoma mexicanum. The sequence continues at coordinate 705,644,702 of NC_090930.1, read as the reverse complement.
CCAGAAGCAGGACCTCCAGATCCAGTGTCCCCTCACCTGAACGCAGGACTGAAGGAGTGAAGGAAGTCCAACCGGTATCCGTGATCTACATCGGTGCTGTTTGCTACGTGCAGAAACCGCAAAGTGCAGCCGAACCGAAAAGAGTCCGTAGCAGCTGATGACCTCCCAAGTACTGCCGTAAGAGCCCTCCAGACATCCTCCCTCTCGTCTCCATGACTGAGGCTCAGGAACCAGGGTCTGCACCGCTGTAGTAAGACAGAATCCAGCAGGACCACACTTCTTCTAATCAGAGGTACTGAATAGGCTTGGGGTACTTACCTCACTGCTTGTCGCTGTGCACTTCTCACTTGGGAATTGCATTGGCTTACCTTCTTTTCGAGTTGATTCCAACTCCCTTTTCACAAGTTGACAGCTTTTTTTTTTATTTGTGTTTATTTTGGAGCTACACTATTTGATTGAGTTAGTTGTAGTTTTTCTAGATGAACATTCACTAAAGTAAGAAAACGCATAGTTCTCAGTATAGCCTTTGTTGTGAATCCCCACATGCATGCCATCCACAGCCATTCTCTACTTTCAACTGTATCATGCACATGTTGGATTTCAAATATTTCGTTACGTTGTAGTTCGAAATATGTACAGTGAATGGTCAAATGTTTAAGTGTTTCGTATGAGTCCAACCCTTTGCATAGTCTGCATATGTCACTAGACCCGGTTTCCTCTGAGTTTATCCAATTTTTTGTTCTTTGTAATGTCAGCAATTTGTTTAATTTGAAGCTTAGATAGATGCCTCTTGCTATGGGACAAGGAAATTGCTGGAGATAAGACTAGCGCGGACAGCGCGCCATAGCAAATTTGCCAGCTTCTTTGTATAACTGATATCTTTCCATAGCGTTTATGGTTTTACACCAATCATGGGCAAATAGTCGATTTTTGACATGTGCTTGGCGATATTCTAAGTCGGCTGAAGTAAGTGCCATCTCGTTCAAAAGAGCTTCCATTTTTTTGTGATAATGTTCAATGGAAGGTGGATTGCAGTTTTTAATCATCGTCCCCAGATCTTCATATAAAGAATTATTGAGGGGAAAAAGCATTTTTGCATAGTTTGTTAGTTGTCGCCAGTTGTAACGGGCAGACAATGATATCAATCCTAGTTCCTGTCTTAGAACCGCATTTGGTAGTGAGTTAGCACTTTCCAAATGTGACCCTGTAATTGGTCTAAAAATGGATTTATTTTAGCCAAGCACATGTCAAGGGCGTATAATAGAATTGCCTCGACGTTGAGAGTGTAGAACTTAAATAATGGAGACAGTGAGAACTTACAGTATTTAGCTAATATCATGCGCATTTGTGTTGTTAGTATTTTTGCTTTTTGATTCAAAGTATTTTTCCACATTGATAACGCAGTCGAGTCAGATATCAAGTAGCCCAAGTATCGAATTGTGGCTGTCCGTGGAATAGGAGTCAATCCAATAGTCCAATTTCTAGGGCATATCTTTTTCTTTAGGTTATTAAACAAAAAGATATTTGATTTACCCGCATTAAATTGCAGATTATGGGATAGACAATATTCGGCGAACAGTGAAAGCTTCGTTTGCAGGCCCGACGGTGTTCGATCGAAGATGACTATGTCATCCGCGAAAGCTAGCCACTGGATTTTTAGTTCGCCAAGTCTGGCTGGATAGCTAATTTTTTGCGACCATATTTCATTAATGCTGCAGAGATATAAGTTAAACAGGGTGGCAGCCAAGTTGCACCCCTGTTTAACCCCTAATGCAGTCGAAATAGGTCCCGTAGTAGCTCCAGTCATATTGACTCTGATGAAGTATACGTTGTTGGTGTGCAGTTTGGCGATTAAGTAGACAAGATGATCAGGAATACCCATCGTCCGCATTTTTTGCCAAAGCAAACCGCCTAGTACGTTATCGAAGGCTGCAGTTAAGTCCACTGAAGCCATGTATATTGGCCCTGTGTCTGGAATCTTCGATTTAGCAAGTATATGCGCCATCAATGTAGCATTAAGGGAAGTTCCCATCTGTGCTCTGAAACCCATCTGAAATCGGGATAAGATGTTGTTGGTTTTCAAAAATGATTGGAGTTCCCGTAATAGTAAGATGGCAAATACTTTGGCAGACGCATCTATCAGTGCAATAGGCCTGTAGTTCGCGGGATTGCTCCTATCCCCCTTTTTATGAATGGGAACAATAATAGAACCCAGCCATGAAGGTGGAATAACTAAGGACGCTAATACTTTGTCAAATTGGTGTTTCAGTATATTAGCCCAGAGTAGTGGTTGTCGCTTCAGAACACAGGGAGGAATCCCATCCGGGCCAGCTGCCTTTGAATAATTCAGAGCATTGATGGCACATTCAATATCTTGGAGTGACCAAGGGATTATTGGCAGTTTTGGAGTCGGAGGAGTAATTGCGTTTATAATTGAAAAACATGGGGCAACTGCGTATTTTTTCTCATAATGTTTCTCCCATATTGCAGCAGATGTCGTAGAAGCTTTGCTCTTATCAAGTTTGCAAGCATCCGACCTCAAAATTGCCCATGTCGATCTCCGATCATTTCGACATAAGGAGCTAATTATCTGTTGATTAACCAGATTATGTGTGATGTTTGATGTTTTTACATTTGTTCCGATAAGTGGTACAGCTCGATATTTTCATCTTGACATATTCGTCTTCAGTGCAATTGTTTGTTTTTTTTTAAATGCACAATCCTGCATTTTTTTCCCGTTTTGCTACTATGAGATCTGGACAGCTGTTTAGTTGGTTTGTTCTATTCAAATTGCTGTTTGCGCTATGGGACCTAGCCAGTGAGTGCGTTAACGTGTGTAAGTACTTGGCTGGATCTTTATAGTTTAATTGCAACTTTCCAAAACTGTCCAAATAACCCTCAAGCCATTTATCCATACAAGCATTGACCCTATCACATAAGCGATTGTTCCATCTTATTGTGAGATGTGGTCTATCGATTTCTAATAATCCCTGTTTCGGATCCTGAGCCAATTCAGTAGCATTTGTTAAAATGGTAAATGAAATTAGCATATGATCTCCATATCCAGGGTCTGTTATAAGAGTATCGGTACAACATTCTAGAAGGTTTGCAGAGATAGCAAAGTAATCTATACTGGATCTACATGTTCCTCTCTTCCAGGTGTAGTCAAGCCGTGTATTTTGGATAGGGAGAAATGTTAGATCCCAGGATTCTAGATGCAGGTTTCACATTACTCCCCTTCCATATGCGGATTGGGGTGACTCATTGGCTGTGATGTTATCCGATTTCTTCCGACATTCAGCGTTAAAGTCGCTGCCAATAATTATCCGGCATGCAGTATATTTGGTAAGTGCTTTGTCTAAAAGTGTGTCTAACTGATCAAAGGAACTGTTGATTTTGGTGCTATTTTGGTTATGATATAGGGATACACATAAAAAGAAGTCCTCTGGGGAGGATTGAAAGGATATAACAACAGCTATATACAATGAAGATTCATAAACTTCCTGGATATAAAAATGTAATTTAGTGTTTATACAAATTGCAGTACCACCATACGGACGACCACTTGGACCTCGCACAGCCATTTTTTGAAGTACTAAAAAACCAGGCAGTGTGATATTATGCATTGCCATAGTTTCTTGACAAAACAGTACGTCACAGTTTATGCCATCGGGTTTCTTATTGAACCAGGAGAGGAGATTGGTAAAACCACATGGGTTCCATGAGAATATGGTAAGTCCATGAGACTTATTGGGTGGGAGTATTGTCCATTGCAGGATTTAGTGTGGTAGCCAATGAAGATAGCCATGACCAATCCTTGCTAGCATTTGATAGGGCAACCAATTGGCTAATTACTTCCGGATGGATACCACCCTGATCTTTATGGGCTATTTCATTTCTTGGAGTTGGAGAGGGTTCTCTCAGAGGTGTTTCATTAAACACTATAGCCTCATCAAGGATTTCAAATGGTGTTGGTTGAAGGCCGATCGTGAGGAGGTCGGTCCTGTGTTGCCATATCAGGTTAGAGATGATAGTGGATTGTACCTTGCATACCATCCTGTGATTTTGGGTTTGGGGCAGGGTGATCCATTCTATATCATCAGAATGAAGCGTCCTAATGGCTGGAATCTGCCTAAATATTTTCAGTAAGGCAGATCGATTTAGACGATTATTTCCATATATATTTGGATCAGATTCCCAGCCAAGGATAGTGGATACCGATGTGGTGATTTTATTCTTGTACTTTAGGGCGTCTGTGCGATCAGGCGGCATCTCTGCTACGATATGACCTTCCTTTTGAGAGACGTTATGCATGTTTGTGTACTCATGATCCTCAGAATTCATGTCCCTTCCCGTGGGATGGATAGAATGTGAATGAACATTTATTTCATCAAACTGTATAATTTGCATTTCTGATTCGTCGTGAATGGAGGGAGGATGGTGTGGTTTATTGCCTGCCTGTACTGCTTTGCTCGCAATAGGCTTAAAGAAGGCTGATAGCTGCGTTTGAGCAGTAGTCAATGTCTTAGATTGAGACACAAGGGGTCCACAGAGAATAATCCCTTTTGATTCTTTGCGATTACACGCATTTTTTCTTCCTTTGTTACTTATAAATGGCATGCCTGTCTCCATGCTTTCGAAGGGGGGCTGTGAGGCTTTCTTTAGTGTGTTTGCGGAATCATGTGTGGAAGTGCCTGGATCATTTACAGAAGACTGTTTGGCTTCCTGTGTAGGGGTATCAATTTGTACAGAAACAGTATTTTTATTTTGTTCATTATCATTTTTTCTTTTTTTGTTTGTTTTTGAGATAGGGAGTTTGGCCTCTGATAACTGAGGCTGCCTATCTTCCTTCCTCTTTAGGGCTCTAAGAAATAGGCTCTTTTCTTTACGTGAAGTAAAGAATTGTCCAGCACTGGCTGAGTCACCAATCTTAGCCTTGCTTTTTCCGTTTGGGGCCGTTAATTCGGTTCCAGGCTCCATAAAAAGGTTGGTCAAAGCAGTAGGACTATCCGGATGAAAAATTGGATCTACTTCCAATTCCTTTTGAGTCTCTTCCCCTCCCGTTAAACTTTCAGCCGGGTTGTTCTGAACGAAGAAAAGTAATTGTTCCGTTTTTTCTGTATTCGTGCTGACCATTTGGCATAATTGGGCATGAGTGAAAATGTGGTGATGTGCAGGAGCTGCAGAAGCGGCGACCGTTTGGGCAAAAGATTGCACAAATGAATAGGTATTCATGCGAGTTGAGGGCATGGTGGCTACAAATTCCACTTGTTCATTCAATTCAGTTTGCGTAGCTATTTTTGCAGTTTCTACCTTTGTTATGTTGTCAGTTATTACAAGTGGTTGTGCATCATTACTGGGATTTGAACCCTCCTTTCGGAGAGATTCGGCAAAAATGAAGCCCTCCAATTTATTAAGTTTAAATAGTATTTGGTTCAATGATGACTTGCAATCCCTAAGCTCCTAATGGGTGTATTCATGACCTTTATCCAGTAAGTTCAGTATGCGTGTTAAAACTGGATACGAGGCCTCTAAGGATTGCAAGTCGTCTGAGGGATCCAAGAGATCAAAGCCCAGTGGAGGCATATGAGGCCTCAAGGTAGGAGAAGAGGCTACCGCAGCAGCCGATGGGGCTGAATCTGAAAACAACAGGGGCAACTCGTTGGGCGGTTCCGTTAAGACTGAGGGGTTACTAGACCTTACTGTACAGGGGATGATATTGGAGGTATCCAGGGACGCCTTTTCTCTACAGTGCAACTGAACATCAGCTCTCTTACAACTAGGCAGGGTAACCGGAGTAGAGGGACCATCGGACAGGCGAACCCGTTTTTCAAGGGCCGCAAGAACTGCCGGGGCAAGGATGGAGTTATCGGATGGTGAAGTATTCACTAAATCATTCGGTTCATCCCCCATAATTGATGGTTCGTCCATTTGCATAGTCATAAACTCTTCCTAGAAGAGTACAGACAAGCCGGAACACCCTCCCCAATATCATTTAACAATTTCGGCATAACTGGAGTTTCTAATTCCACGGTGCGCTGTGATCGTGCATATGCAAATGCCACTTCATGGCAGATTGTGTCATTTACCACTTCGAGTGGCCGGCCAGATGGAATACTCGGTGCGACCTGATATTGGTCCATATTAGCCGTCTCAACAATTTGAGACAAATTAGATAGGGCTATTATTTTTATTTGTTTTTTTAGACTTTTTGTTATTGACCACAGTTTTGCAGTGGGGGCATCCACAGCGTAAAGAGTAAACCATAGGGACTATGCTGCAAATAGGCCACTGCCCTTGAGGTTAATTTGAACTTGACAGAGCTTTTATGTCGGACAGATATGTGTTTTACAAGTCAAACAATCCATTAACATAATGCGATAAGTATTTCCTCAACCATTAGAATCAAATGATTCATCCACTGGGACTGCAACGTAGCTTCAATATCGACAATTTGTAAAGTTAGAAATTGAGAGAGAATACAATATTACGTGTTGTATGCAGAGTCTCTGGGATTTGAATAAAGGGCCAAACCTGTGGTCAAAGTTTACCAACCTCCAATTGGCCCAGGGAAGCAGCCTTAGTTTTATGTTGTGGAAATAGACTTCAACAATTGTCGGCACAAAAGGCATTTTGCGGATCCAGCACCCCGCGCACCGCAACCCGTGAACCGTGAACAGTTAACAGTACTTCAAAAGTACTTCCACGGTGCACGCGCAGGTGCGCTGGATGCTCGTGCTTTATGCAGGCCAGGGGGTGTGTCCACAACAGGGGGCGGGAGATGCCACAAGAACACACCTTCAAGGAACAAAGAAAAAAGAAGTATTTTTAGTTAACGAGCACTGCGTTGAGTTTTGAATCAATCATGACTGTCAAATGAGGAGGCGTTTCTTATCCAAGAGGCTAACCACCCTCGAGCTGAACCGCCTCCCACAAGTACAGTGTAAATGCAACGTGGTTACAGCGTAAATGCAACGCAGTGCAAAGTCCATGCACACAACGTAAGGAGTCACTGCGTGCACTACGTTTCGTGACTCTCGTCTGGTTTGGGGTGTGATTCAAGTAAGCCAACAAACAGTCACCTTTTTTTTTTCCTTTCCTTTGGTGAGGCAAATGCGTGCAACCAATAATGACTTCCTGTCAGGTCCAGAGGCCACAGTCTCGCACAGCTTCCATACAGCAATTTCCAGGAGACATTCGGCAGCACCCGGCGCCAGTTAACAGTACTTCAAAAGTTGACAGCTTTTGACCGTACCATGATTACTTTTTTTTTTTAATGTGCATTTAGCCCAAAAAAATTTACATTTTACACAGGATACAAAATTCTTATAAAACAAATAAAATAGAATTGTGTCATTTAAGAGAACACACAAACTAAATACAGCTGCTCAAGTATTTAAAAGTGATTTTATTGAACCTCTCTACCTTTGTGCAAGACTTTGATCTAAGAAGTGCATCAGATCCATAGAATGTGTTCCAAATGACTTTGGCTGGCCTGGCTCCCTGGAGACTCTTCTAACTCCATTGACTTTGATATTGTTTAGCCCTCATACGTTGCAGCCTGTTGTGTACTGGTACTGCTTGTAAAGGCTTATCTAGAATGCATTGGATGATTTAGTTGTCCTCAAATTTACAGAGAAACTGAGCTAAACATTTTACTTCCCTAATCGTTTCCTTTCTACAACATCAGAATCTGCAAAGTATAACTAGTGTGAAATATAAATGCCATTACTGTCCTTGTGATTGAAGTCACCTCAGGATGTAGGAATTGTGTACGAAGCACATCCAAGGATTATCCACTTACTTGTTTGAATTCTGATAAATGATTTTAGAGTATATTTGATTTGTTATAACAAATTGCCTTTTTAAAGTATGCTTATTTAAAACTGATGTTAAATAAATAAATAACTATTTATAACTGAGACCTTGAGTGTAAGTGTTACTTGGATACTTGTATTTACGAATTTCAATTGTACTGCTCTACAGCTCACATTTACCCCTCTTGACATCAGGAGTCAAACATGATGTGTGTGGTCTTAGGTAGTCTATGTCTACTCTTTTTTAGCAGGTGTGGGTTTGCTCCCCAGCAGTGCAATCTATTGATATGCAGTTTCCTTGTCTGCTGTCCTGGTGGAGGTGGGCAGTTGGTTGACTTATGTGAGTAAATTAAGTTTCTTTGGCTCCTAGAATATCCTCTATCATGGCTTACCTCCTTACAAAATATCAATTGGCCTTGTGCCCTAACAGGAGGCACTTTCTAGTTAAGCTACCAGTGCATGATACATCGCCTGTCTTCCTATTTGCTCCAACCAATTGCTCCTTAGTGGACTTGGTCTAACAAACATTGTGCACCTTTTTGTTGAGCTACCAATGTGCCACACAGGCCATGTCTTCATCTTATGACAGACTGTGGTGCATAAGTAAAGGCCCAGAACTGCCTTTCGATAGCTGCATGTTTAGAGACTCTTCATGCACAGTGTCTGCGGTCTACACTGTGAGCCCTACTTCTAGTTTTCTCTACTTTAGCCGATTGATTCTGGGACTGGGTACAGCTTGGTAATGCACCCTTTTGTTTTGGTCTACAAAGAGCCATCACTGAGGTGTATCTTCTTATTTTATCCAGCTCTTTACTGGGCAACGCCGTGGTGATCCACTGAAATAGATACATTGTGATGTTTTGTTTGCTACGACATCGGTGGGCGTTTCCTAAGTCTGTATGTCACTGTATGTTAAAACGTCACAAAATCCTTCTTTGATTCCATTTTGTTTCTCCAGTCAACATTTTATAGGAAGAAGCAATCTACCAATTCTCGCTTTTCTTTAAGGGTGACAATGTATTACAAATGGCAAATCTTCTACCTGACCCCTGGTCGGGGTAACTGATAGTCCGAAAACTCAGTGAGTTAATCATCTTCCTCTGACATCTGTGCTCAGCCTGTATAAAACAAGTTCATATCCTATGCGGCGGAGGTAGACTCAGCAATTCATCATTCGAAGGATCAGTAATTGATAAATTACTACCAATAATATGTCTAACACTAAACATTATTATTATAATGCTTGCAAGTAGGAGGAATGTGCTATATGAAAAAGTGATATTATTACTAACATCCCAAACAGGGAGTCTTTGTGCAGTCGTGTACTTATGGGGAGAACACAGCAAATGTGCACATATAACCGTACAAAAAGAAGCACTAATTGCAGCCAGTAGGCATTTTCAACCATCATCTTTCAATCTGCTCTAGAGCCTGACCAAAGGTTTCCCAACACAAAGCCTTTGCTGCTATTACACTAATCCCTCATCTGACAACCTTCCCCATGGCAATCAACACTGCACAGCCACTGACACCCCACCATTTCTAAATGAATGGTAATCATATCCATATACTAGCAATGTCTTATTTTTGTCTCTGTTAATATATCTGAGTTTCCTAAACTATAATATGCAAACAGAATGTTTTACCCACCAAAGACATACAACCTGTGCAAAGCTCTCACTATGGGCCGTGATAAGGCAGTTCATCTTTTGGATTATTTTATTTTTTTGATGTAGGTAGTTGCAGATGTATTCTTTGCATTGATAATATAGGGCTAGAGGCACTTGCATTCAAGAAGGTCATTTAACTGGGCATCGCCTAAGGAATGTTTGACTGTATATTACTTGCAGAACCATATTTCCATTTGAATAGTATCTTTGCAGTACTCTAGGACGAAACCAAACAGCAAATGTCAAGGACAACGGTAGAAGATTGTAATGAAGTGCTGGAAGTAATGTAAATATTATAACACAAGCATTGTTTATTCACATTTTCCTAAGTGGAAATAAAACATTACATGTATGTAGCAGAGTGTCAATCACAAGTTGCTACCTCCACTCTCATGACCACCACTAGGATTGATTCATAAGGGCCCATGAAGTGTTGGACATTGGTTATAGACCTGTTGGCATATGACTTTTGTGATCAGACAGCTCGGCATGCATTTAAGAATACTCTTAACCAATTTCAGAGGTGTGGCAGCTAGTATGCTTCTGTAATGGATTGTAATCTGGCAAGGGTATACAATGCCTACTTCTTTTGATTTTTATTAATAATAACATAATGCAGGTAATCCCTCTCAGAAACGCTGGTCTGCTAACCAGGCCTCTCTTTCATTAAACTCCATGCCAAAAGCACAGTGTCCACCTGTACCCTGTTGCACCAGTATCCTGATCTGTAGTGCCTGCACTGTAGTGGCAGAGAGCAGGTTCAGAGCTTGCCTGGTGGAAAAGATAATTTGGGCTCATAAATCAGACCTAGGAATCGGTATTATGGCCGACGGTTCATGTATTTATTAAAGCCACGTCTGATTATAGCATACTAGTGTTAACCCAGTGAGATCAGACCAGCTATGAGAGGTGAGTTGGGATCCAGGCATGTGAATGTATGCATTCACGTGAATGTGATGAAGGACGGAGTGTCTGGCCCTGTTGACTCTGTAGTTGGAAGGGTAACTCCTCTCTGCCAGGCCGGACATGTCACAGAGCCTTTGAAGCTGTAGACTGAGGAAGGGATTGAATTAGGATTGTCAGGGAGGGAGTGCAAATGAACTTGAGAAAGGGTTCCTCTATCTTGATTCTCTTTGGGCCTTTCTCTTCAACCTGCCCCCTCCACTTCCTGCAGAAGAAGGCACTAAGGGTATGACATCAGAAGGCAAGGGTCACTTGTCACAAGGACAGGGATTGGACCTCATATAGCAAGTTTGCTTTCATCCAATCCCCTGTGGCCTTTTTACTATAAAGAGGGGGAACCCAACTCCTTCTTTGATTCACCTTGCTTCAAGGACATCAGGAAGAATTAATTTGGACCCTAATGGGAGATCAGTCTTTTCCAAAGTCCCCTTCCCTAGGTGACAATGGGAGTTGCAAGGCAGAGTACAGCTCATTTTACCACCCATCCCTAGGGCACATTGGGGCTGAATTTGTTGTGAACCAAGGCCTGTCACTTTACTTGCAACCCTCTTTAGGCTGGTTGAGCAGAGACGTGAGAACACTCACCTTTTCCTGCAGCCCCCTGCAGTGCAGAATCCAGACGACAAAGAAACATGTAACCTGTTTTTCATAGCTAAACGCAACTCAAACTGTCTTAGGACCTTGCACACCACTTTTGAAACTCCAGGCCCCACGGTGCTGCCTTCGGCACTCGCCTTCAAACTTCAAACCGGTATTGCTGCACCATCGATCAGCTCAACACTGTATAATCCAGGCCTAGCCTCATCACTGGTCTGGCTTGAGCAGGAGCACAATGTGCAGACCACCTCATACTGCTACATTAAACCAAGCATCAAACTGCAAGGACTGAACATCAAAGCTTGACTCAAACTGCTGGATCATCACATCACTCACCAGCCAATACCAGCGGTACTCATCATTTCGAACTAGGCATGATTGTCAAACTGCTCCTGATGATCCATCAACTTGCATCACTTGATTCTGCCTTTAGGCCTCATGGAGCATTGCTTGAAATGACTCAGCACATACTCACTTCCTGGAGTCAACACGAAACGTCGCACTCAAACTCAACCTGCCTCGACAGCATCTTGAAGCCTGGGTCGACCTTGTTGAACTGCCTAAGAACTGGAACCAGATACTTTTACCAGCCACTGATCCCCTTATTATATTTTTGGGCCCATACTGACTTGTTAATAAGGGCCTTGTGCACATGTGTCTTCAAGAAACATATCAATTGAGTGACATTACTACAATTCCTGCCTTTTTCCTCCATGCTAAACTATCTAGAGTATCTACACACATTTGTCCTGCATTTTCTGTCTTCTTTCACAGGGGTGGGTTTTATAGTGTTGCATAGTATTTTAAAAGTTAGAATCAGGTTTAATCTATGGCCCACTAAGGATGTCTTATCCAGACGGAAGATAATAAACAAGAGGGAGAACATTTGTCGGTTATGCAAAATAACTGATCCAATAGAAACTTTACACCATTTACTTGTTGAATGTACATCGTTAAATGAGAAGCATTCGTTTTATCTAAACAAACACTTTCAAGAGTTTAAAATTCTCATTCTGTTACACTCTGGCAATTCATTCTTTGCACTCACCACAGGCCTGTAAGAATCGCTGTGATTGGTTTCTAGCTATGTTCAAATGACAAGGTACCAAAATGTCAAACCAATAAGCTTACTCTGTTTTTTTAGTACTAGGTCATTTGATTCAAACAATATTGTCTTTTGAATGAAATGTAAGTGACCTTCTTTTATACTTTTTATGTTGTTAATTTTGTTTTCTTATATTTCAGATTTTATATTTGTTGTCTTTTTTTAAAATTAAAATATTGTAAAGTTGATTGAACTCAGCTAAATCAATAAAAAAATGATTATTAATTGATGTGTTCTATTAATGGATACATATTTCTATAGAACATTGATTGGACATTATTTTATTTTGGAACTTGTGTACTAATGATTTTGGGTTGTTACTGTCTCACAATCACACCCCTTCTAAGACAATAGCCTTCCCTCGACCCATGTTACCACTCAAGTTGAAGGAGGTTTATCTTCAGGCTGTGCCTGTTTACCTTTGTCAATGGAATTACTGTTAGCTGGTAGTGTTTTGGGGGCTGAGTAGGCAGTTAAACCACAACTCATACCTGTACTTCTGTAGAGCAGACGTGATTTTGTCACAAGTGTTATCATTATAACGTACCTATGGAAGGAGATTGTTAGTGAATTGTAAAGGTCTCAGTTTGCTAAATTTCAGTGTTGGTCATTGATACAGTGCTCCTGTTGTGACGTGTTCCTAATTCCTGGCTCATAGCTCCTACATCCATGTACTTGGTTCTTGATATTTACTGAATATCAGGTTTGCTCTGCTGTTCAGTTTTTCCATGTTTCTTTGGATTACACTGTTTTGCAGTCCCTTGCCCCAGAACAAGCACGACTCACACAGTTCCTAGCTGTTAACCCTAATTTTCTGAGCTAGTACTAATTTTCTAGTTAACCCTTGTTTCTTGGGTGTTCTCTGCTTGGATAGTTGCACTATTTCCAGTGTTATTTTGATATATACCAGACATAGCCATGTGGAATGCTGAGTATTATTTCATCCCTCAAGTGACTCCTTGCCATTCATTGAAAGATGAATCATGTACACCTGCATTCAATTACCCAAGATACAAGCAGGCTATGAAGTGAAATAGTGTGTCACATTGACATTCAATCAAAATCATATGCCCATGATTGACAGTAAGACTGCCTGGTCCACCCATAATAAATTTGAGACCAGGGTCTGAGCCTGGTGAATACTTCATCAACTGTGTGAAACCCTCAATCAAATGGATATTGAAGCAATCAACTCCACCAATGTTTTCTCACAATCAGGAAAGACTTTCAGAAAGCCTGATACCCTCTGTATATTTAACGTCATGCTTATTTTGTGACAATATCCTACTGCACGTTCCTTCTCCGCAAAAACAAAGTGAGAATGCTACTTACTAGGTTCATTGTTTATTGGTACGTATTTATTATTTATTGTTTTAATTTGTATCCTCTTGTTTTGGTCAATGTACCAGTCTTACCAGGACAGTACATTTAGCATGGGCTTCACTTAACTTGTACAGTTAACAGCACTTTTAACATCTACATCATTTATGAATGTATGTACTATGTTTTTGATGTATCAGCTTATTTACTTTTGCTCATGGCAAACCTTTTTTTATTTTGTTGAAAGTTTTTAGACCGATCTCTATTCAGGTCTAAGGACTGTGCTAAAGGTTTAAGCATACAACTGCATACTCTTTGCCCAGTGCCACCTTAAAAACAGAATCTTGGGGAAGCTTCCAGACAGTAGGGGATACATGGCCATTTAACCTCTGCCCCACTCTTGGAGGCCGCTGTTCTCCAACAGCTGGGAGCAGACATTACATCCCCCGCTCCTCCATTATTGTATAACCCACTGCTGAGAGTTATGCAGTAGCATTCAGTTCAGCATCCATAAAGGGTACTTTGCATTGGCCCACAGTTGTTTCTTCCCATTGATTTTCAATAAATTGTGTCTCTAGAAATAATGTGTGCCTTTTAACTTGCAACGTTCTCTGCTGTTTGCCATGATCAGGAAACACTTTGAAAGAGTCAGAATCCTTCTTTTGCCCTGTTAAATAATTATATTTAAAGTTATACTCATGTTGCCACAATATGTTCAATTCCATCACCTTTATGAACCCCTCTCCTTTCAACCCGTCACCTTACCACTTTGCTGCCATGATTTTCTACGACATCTTTGGCATGGCAAAAGCCGTTCCATGCCCCATGCACCCTCATGCAGCACCTCCCCTCCCACTCACAACAGTTCTAAAGTGAGAACGATACAGGCTCACATATTTGTTTTAATGCATCACTATATCAGGCAACAAAAACATAATCAAGATAATAGAACAGTACCTATTTATGGCTGCCTCTTACCTTATATATGAAGAGCTCAAGGACGCCATGGCTCAATCAACTGTTTTGCATCCAATGACAGCTTTTTAACTGTTAAAGTTATGGATCATAGGTAACATCAGGGAAACACACCATTATTGAACTAAACTCTCACACACATACATAGACAATGCATCACAGCACTACGCCAAATGCAAGGCCCTTTATTTTACAACGTCCACGTTAACCTCTAAAATGGTGCCATTTTTCATGAAGCTTTCAAAGAGGATCCTGTTAGACGTTTTATTTTCTTCTGTCAAGGTGGTGATGTTCCTGCTTTTGGAGATGATCATTTGAGGAATCCAATCACACGGATCCTTTCATTTTAGGAAGAAACTGACTTTTGGCGAGATTTCCAGGTTTAAGCCTTTTGGTGAATGTACTTAGGGATGCAACATCTATATTAGGCTGAACGTGAGTTATTCTTATTTTTAAGATTCCATTATGTTTGTTGTCTAGTATCTAACGTAGACAAAAGAGGTTTTGTTTTATATATTAGCTGCGAGGTAAGGGGGATTGTGGCTTAATACTTTTGGATTGATTTTAGGGCACATTTATAGGGGATTGTCGGTTCCTGACTAATTTAAGTATTACAAAAAATACTATTCTTTATCTAATAGTGTTTTGGCAGTTTTTTTTTTAAAACAAATATTTTATTAGATTTTCAATTTATAACACATAGAGCAGTAATGATAAGAAACAGTTCGAAAGAGTTCTTCCTACGTAAATTCAACAAGAATAAGAGCAACAGTAGGTCATCTCCTAAAGCCATTGAACAGTTAATAAACAAAAATCGATTATCCTCCCCACTACATTTGGCAACCTTATTACATAGTCCGATTTGGCTTGAGATCGAATATGCAACATAAAGGGGGTACTTTCGGGAAGTATTTTGCCCGCAGCAATGGGTTCTAACTTAAGGTTCCCGTTGTAAAACTTCGCAATACATTGCCTTCCTTGCTTCATCTCCCCATCAATGTTTTACTGAAGCGTTAATAAATTCGGACTACCTCTGAAGGCATTGTAAATGATAACTCTGTTCAACTCAATTAATTACCACCAGTGCTTAGGCCATTCTCTTTTGGTGTTGTTTCGAAAGGAAATTGTGCTTTTAACCAGCTTTATATACACAAAATCAGTTTCACTTACATACATTATATAGGATCGAGTTGTGTCTTAGTGACAGTCCATTCTAAGGCTGTTTTTCAGTCTGACATTACCATTTTGGTCTAGTTTCCATGACTATTTTTGGTTCCAGGGCATATAAGCTATTACAGCAAAGCTCTTGAGCACCTTGGACTCTTATGTTCTACCTTTTACTCAAGTTCTTGTCTTACAGAACATTATAGTTCGCATTACCTCCTGAGGTTCCACAATTCTCTCCCTCCCTCTCTCATCCCTCCTCTCTTACCCCTCCATTTCTTTTTATTAGTCCCTCCGTCTCTATACAATTCTCAACCCCCCTACAAGTATTATTTTATATTTCAGAGTCCAGGTTTTTAACCGTGTTCTTCCCTTTCTTGACCAGGCGTCTCTTTATCTATATTTTTGAGAGAGTTCAGGTTACGTGTGTGTTTCGGAACAGGTGAGGTTTGAAGAAATGGGCTTCTCTGTCCCATACATGTTCATAAAATGGATTCCATATAGTTAGGAATCTTAGGTATTTGCCGGTGTTGATGGCGCATATCTTCTCCATAGCCATCACCCCCCAGATCTTAACCCACCAGCATGCTGAGATCGGACCTTCTTTGTTTTTCCAATTTTGTGCGAGAGTCATTCTAGCTGCTGATAGTAGATGGGTGATGAGTTTAGCTGTCGCTCCTGACATCGCGTATTTCCCTTCTATAGGGACCCCTAAGAGGATTGTCTTCGGAGATCTCGGTAGATCCACCCCTGAGATGTCTTTTATGTAGCTTAGTATTTCCTTCCAGTAGGAAACTGCTTTAGGGCACGTCCACCAAATGTGGAACAGGTCTCCTTTCTCACCGCAGTTTCACCAACAGTTTGGTGAGTAGATGGATGTGCTTTGTGCACGTGCCCATATTTGATACCATTCCTCCTCCGTTAGTGACTCTTGCATATCTCTCTTCCAATTCGTTTTGTGTGCGAGCTGATCGGTTGGCAGGTCATTGGAGAGGAGTTTGTAGAGTCTGGAGACCTCTTTCGCGGTATTGCCTTCTTGAAGCGACATTTCTAGGCCTGATGGCGTCCTCGTGCCTGCTTTCTTCACCATTGGGTGTGTAATCTAGTGCCTGATTTGCGCATATCTATAGCGTTCGTTTTCCCCTATGTTGAATTTTAACTGGCAATCTGTGAAGAGCAGTGGAGCGCCGTCTTTGTACAAGTCTTTCAGTTGCATCGATTCTGCCCCTGACCAGCCCACCCAGTATCCCCGTTGGAGACCCGGTGTGAAGTCCGGATTGCCCATCAGTGGCGTATATGGGCCCAATCCACCAGGAATGCGTTTCTTTTTCCGGGCTTTGTCCCAGCTTAGTAAAGACCATTTCGTCATTTCTAGTAGAGCTTCTCTGCTGTTACGGTTTTCTTTGCTCAGGCTCAAGAGGGCTATTATGGGGACGAATGAGACTGATTGTTCGATTCTGCACCAACCTTTATGATCCTCTGGTTTCGCCCATCGCAGCATTGGTGCTAGTTGTGCCGTTCTAATGTATCTGTCAATTTCTGGAACTCCCAGACCGCCCAAATGTGGGGAGCGCATTAGGATTCGTTTCTGGATTCTAGGTTTCTTATTATGCCATATAATTTTGAATATCGCATCTTGCAATTCTCAGATCTTGGCTGGTGGTATTGGCATTGGCAGTGAGCTTACCACATAGAGGAGGCGGGGGAGAAGGGTCATTTTGACAGCTGTGATGCGGGCGAACCATGACAACTCCTGGGAGTCCCATCTGCGCAAGTCTTCCTGTAGCTGTTTCCACGGTGACGTTATGTTTGTCTGATATAATTTGTGCGGATCGCTGGCAAGGTTAATTCCTAGATATTCCAGTTTTCTTTCAACCCAGCTCATCGGAAATGATCTCGCCAATGTCTCGATGTCTTCTCTCTTTGCCGTTATGTTCATAGCTTTCGATTTGGGGAAATTTATGGAGAACCCCGAGACTCGTCTGAAGTCCTCCAGCTGGGCTATAGCTCTGGGCATTGTATTTTTTGGGTCTCCCATAAAGAGCATGATGTCATCCGCGTATAGGGCTATTTTGTGGGTTTCCTGACCTATTGTAACTCCCTTGATACTGACGTCTTGGCGGATCTGCATAGCACATGGTTCCATTGCCATTGCGAAAATTAGAGGGGAGAGAGGGCAGCCCTGTTGAGTGCCCCTTCCGATCTCCACAAATTCTGTGCTCCGACTATTGATCCTGAAGCTTGTCGATGGATGCTGGTAGTTGGCAAGCACCATTTTCGTAAATTCCGGACCGCAACCAAACCGTTCCAAAATCAAGCTCAGATAGCCCCAGTCCATGCTATCGAAGGCTTGGGTGGCGTCCAGAGCTGCCACAGCAAATGATTGTTGTGATCGTCGTCCAGCATCAATGATGTCCACTGCCCTTCTGACGTTGTCTTGTGTACATCTGTCTGCGATGAACCCTGCTTGATCATCATGTATTATATTTGGAAGGATTTCCATTAGACGAGTTGCTACAATTGTTGTGTATGTTTTGGCAGTTTTAAGGGAAGATACTTATCCTTCTGTTTCCTTTTCTTCCATTTACATGACAACACATTCTTATTATTGTTTGACATAATCACAGTGTTCATGCTTATCAGTGTTTGACTTGTTCATTGAAGATTGGCTTTGAATCACATATTAAGTGACAGATATGGTCTACATTATAGTATTTGTAAAGCTTTGAAGTTACTTCAAATGATTTTATATTGACTGGTTTTCGTATTCCATTATTGTGGAACAAGACATTTACCATTTGGTGAATGGGTCAATCATCCCCATCTTACAGTGGATATTAATTGGAATGCAGATTCATGTTTTCTTCCCTGAGACTGCAACAGATACCCCTGGAACATGCTACCAAGGGACATCTGCATTCTAAAGGACCATCTCCATTTCAGGAAAAGTGTAAAAACCGGGCTCTTAGATGCTTAACAAAACGAATGTTTAACCTTGACCCATCAAGGTTGTCCCTAAAACAAGGTACTTACTTGTGCAGACGCATCTGCCTTGAACACACTACAGAACACTCAGGAAAGTAAAACTATTGGAATACATCACAACAAGGCACTGCGAAAACCCTGAATGCCTTCCCTGTCTCCAAGAATATCTAAACCTCAACGCAGGACATCTTCACACATCAACCATTAAAGGTAAACACCTCTCACCATAATGCAACTGACAGAACAACCAATAATTTGAAATCCCTATGTAAAGAACACCACCAACCGATTGACAAGCCCCTAATTTCTCTTCACCTTGGGTATCACCGGTCAGGCCTTGACTTCTTTCCTCTCTGATCGACCCTCCCAGGTTCAACTTGGGTCCTTCCTCTCCTCTATGTCTATATCTACCGGTGGTGTTCCCCAGGGGTATAACCTCTCTCCCCAGCTGTTCAAACAAACCCTGGCACTTCTTGCCCACCGCAATGCTATGCCCTAACTTCCAGTGCTATGCGGATGACACTCAGCTAATTTTCTTCTCCCTCTCACATCTCTGACTGCCTGTCCGCCATCCAGGAGTGGTGTGCCGCCAATGATCTCTGCCTTAATGCCAGAAAGACTGAGATTCTCCACATCTGCACTCCCGCTCCCCCCTTTCCTGTCACTCCCTGGCCAGCCTCTCTTGGCCCTCTTCCTGCTCCCACCTGTGAGGCTAAAAAGCTCAGGGTCATCTTCGACTCCACACTCTCCTTCTCTCCTCACATCTCTGACATCTCTAAGAAGTCACACTATCAGCTGCACCTCTTCAGAGGTATCCTTCCCTTCCTCTCCTTACCCCAGAAGCTCACTGTCTATAGAGCTCTGGTTCTCTCTAGGCTGTACTATTGCAACAGCCTCTTTCTATATCTGCCTGCTTCTACTCTCTGCCCTCTGCAACTCATCTAGAACAGGATTGCAAGACTTGTCCTTGGCCTCAAGCCCAGGGATCGTATCTCTGCAGGACTGAAATCTCTGCACTGGCTCCCTGTGGCTGCAAGGATTAAGTTCAAAATCCTCTGCATTGTCCAGAAGGCCTTCTGGGATCTGGGGCCTCAATACCTTCAACTCTCTGTTCCTAAATATCTTCCTTGTCGAGCTCTTCGCTCATGGGCTTCCAACTCCCTCAGGGTCAGTCACTTCGCCAAGCAACGAGTTGGTGATAGATCTCTTTCTTCAGCTGGGGCCTCCCTCTTGAACGGCCTCCCTGCCTCCCTGAAACTTGAGGAGAACCATCTCCTGTTCCGGAAGGATATCAAAACCTTTCTCTTTGCTTTGGCTTTCTCTCCTCCTCTCCCCTGCTGACTTCCTGGTTTAAAACTAGCCTGCACTGGTTACCTGGCCACCCTCTGATCTCGGGCCCAGGTCCCCTCCCCAGCCAGTGGTACACCTGCACTGCCTTCCTGGAAACTTGGGGACTGTTTCTGTATCCCTTCAGTCCCACTTCCAGTACATGAAAGATGTTGTCTGCACTTACTCTTGCCACCTGCTGGCTGCACTACTACTATTGTTATTTATTATTTTATCCCATGTACTGCACTGTCCCCTCCACCCCTGGCCCCATGGACTCTCCCCCTTCCCTTTCTCATGCACTTGCACAATCTGAATGACACCTGGCCTAGTAGAATCGGTGTCTGTCTTCACCCTGTTCCCCTTACCTTGCCTTGTTTGCCTTGAAACACTTGTGTATAGGCGCGTTATAAATTCCATATCATATCAAATCATATCACCATACACGTTTGCAAGCAGGCCAATTACATACAGATTTAACAATACCATGTGCCCCATACTTCAAAGATCCCAAACATACACCTCTGACCACAACTGACATACTCAATGCCTGACCAAAACACGCCCACACAACAGGCACGAGGCCACCACTCAGGACACAAACCCTTTGATGCCCCATTGACTGCACAACTAGAAAGCTTATAAGCACGTAGAGCTGAGGGGACTTCCGATGTGCAACCTCAACACAAAAGCACTACAATCTTGCTTTTCCATCTTCTCCCAACTAATCAAACCCACTCACCCTCTTCCAGATCCACACGGAATCTCGAAACATAACATCACATAACATGATGTTGTCATGATGAAAGGCTATTTTCTATATCTGCCTGCTTCTACTCTCTGCCCTCTGCAACTCATCCAGAACAGGACTGCAAGACTTGTCCTTGGCCTCAAGCCCAGGGATCGTATCTCTGCAGGACTGAAATCTCTGCACTGGCTCCCTGTGGCTGCAAGGATTAAGTTCAAAATCCTCTGCATTGTCCAGAAGGCCTTCTGGGGCCTCAATACCTTCAACTCTTTGTTCCTAAATATCTTCCTTGTCGAGCTCTTCGCTCATGGGCTTCCAACTCCCTCAGGGAGAGTCCAGGGGGCAAGGGGTGGAGGGGACAGTGCAGTACATGGGATAAAATAATAAATAACAATATAACATGATGTTGTCATGATGAAAGGCTATTTTGAGTCTGAAATATGTAGAAGAATGTTAAGGTGTAACACAGTTTTATTACACGGCACACTCCAACCAGGGACACCTTCCCCGACAATGAATGTGGCGGACAATAAAGTGCTTTTTATTTTTAATAAAAAGCTGTTTTTTTTTCAAGTAGGCCTCCAACCTGTCTCGCACCCAACCTCCATAAACAACCTGTGTCACAATGGACCAGGAATCAGGCCGGTGTGTATCAAGAAGATATTTATTAATTTATTATTTAATGAAAAAGAAAAATCAAACTATTTCACAGATAGCAATGATGTGGTTGCACAAAATTCACTGTTCCCTACAAAACAATTAGGTTAAGATATCCTATCACAATTCACACAGTCTTGGCAACACAGAAAAATAACAATTTGATAAAGAGATAACATTGACGGTCTAGCACTCCCCGCTGCAACACTCACCCCCAAACATTAGCTAACTTGATTCCTTTGAATGGAAGCTGGTGGCAAGGAGAGAAAATCAGATTTGGGGTAAACCCACCACCCCAAGATGGGAAGCCAGCAAAGAAAGTGAAAACCTGTTTTTGGAGCAAAATGGCAGAATGGGATTTTGATTATTACTCGCAACTGCTAGATGACAGAATGAAAGGAAATTCATATTGCTTACACTTGATGAGATAGGGAAGCTTAGATAATACTAATCAGCATACCTGGGCAAAGTGAGAATGAAATGGAAAAATCGGTTTTGGGAGAAATCAAATGCAAAAGGGGAAATACAGCGGCAAATGGAAATTCGTTTTACACTGGATTTATAATGATAGACAGCCCAGGGATGGGGTTTTGCTTATAATAGGAAAATCGGTTTTCGATGACAAGGACAGAGGCAAATAACAGATAGACTTGTAGGCAAAAGGGATTGCTCTCAATGGGACTACGAATTTGGGTTTTAATAGGATAAATACAAATAGGAATTCGGGGGGGTAATGCACACAATACACAGACAAATTCAGTTTTCAGTTACGAGGAGACTAATTATTTTGAGGCAATACTTTAATGACTATAATAATTAAAGAAATACACCAGGGACAAGAGGGTTCATTTTGAATTTTAACACTCTTGAACCGTGAATTTCAAATGGCTGCATTAATTGATTTACTCAAAAAATATGCTAAGGATTTACACAGACACTGAGAGATGTATGCTAACAGAAACAGGCTAAACAAAGATGACTAAATTACACTGGCAATTTGGGGTTTTTAATGGGGTTTAATCCTACAAAAAGGAAGGGCTTATGCAATTTCGGGCTGGGGTATTTGTTTACCTACAAAGTGGGTCTTGGTGTGGGATTTCGGAAAGCCAGCTGGATCTCAAGACACGCTGAACAGCTAGGCAAGGGGTCTGTTCACTGCACTCTGCCTTGATTTGTTTCAGCCATCTTCTCTGCGTCCTCCTTCTCCTGTCTCCCCAGATTTGTTGTCTGTCCTGACCTAGTACAGTCCCCCTTATATAGCACAAATTACATCACTCATTTTACAATCTAGAGGGAGTACTCTGTAATTACCCCTACCACTCGGATAGGACAGTTTACCATTCCTCTCTCCGCCCCCTGGCATGATTGGTTCAAGGGAAGAAAGCACCATCTGTCTTTTTGCATTTATTACTATCCTTTATCCTCCTTGCCACTTTTTGACAAAAAACAGTTATGTCTCCTAACTTCATAATTCTACTAGCCCCTGACATATTAACTAGATATGTGGTTTTAGTGGGTCATAAGGAAGTAGGTAAGCCAATCGCCAACTCTCTACGATGTAGCATAGCCCAGTGGCACATTATTGCCCTTTTCATAAAATGTATAACAGTTATAACTATGCACAAGATTAAGCATGTTCATAATTTCATTTTCCATCTTTATACCAAATCTCACTGATATTTGTCCCATTTTAAGATCAGCCAGAAAACTGTTCTCAATAGCCATTTCAGTCTCCAAAGTCCTAGAAAAATGCACTTTATCTCTTTAAAACCACTTGGAAATAACATAAAAACATATAAAATAAAATTATTTCTCATTCCAATTGCTGCCAAAGATACCTAAAAATGAAATCAGTCCTTTAATTTCTATCTGGAGGATCTGTCCACCTCTGTGGGAGGGGTTCTTCATCCCCCACAGCCGGTGACCAGTGACTTTTATGACCCCCTTTGAAGTTGTCAGTTTGTTCTTGGTAGTGGGTGCAGGAAGGAGCTCACATCTCCTAGTCAAGCTTTAGCCACACTTGCATTCTTTGAAATCCCTGAGCCCCTGCTTTCAAGTCTGGCAGAACAGGGAATTATGATGCCCTCAGTAACATCAACCACTCCAATATATTTGGGGGAGATGTTCAGAGGCAATCTGGGAGATTATTGAATGCACCCAATTAATAGCATATGAATGCAGTGAAGGAAGGATTGTGGCAGCACACATCTTTGAAATAACTTTTAAAAATACTTTTTGGTCTAAAACTTCAATCATCTACCAACCCAACTCCCACTGTATACAGAACAATAATCCCGCAGCATGATAAACTCTACCACACTTACTAATGCATATGCTTAGTAATCTTCCTCTGTGGATGTGCAAGCCTAAATGTGAGGTAGTAGAAGGGAGACTATTTGAGGGAATCCCTGAAAGTGATGATTTGTTGATGGGCCCTGCAATGAAAAATCCTGCATCAACAAGCTTCCACAGTTTTGTGCTTACATCTGGACAGAGAATTTAAGCCTTCTGGACACGCCAAGCACAGAACATCAATTAGCTCACATGATTTAAAGTTCCATAAACAACAGCAAATGTTGTAGAGTGAGATATCAAATATGAACTCTAAATGTGGGATTGTTATGATATGATATGGCATTTATAACGCACCTATACACAAGTGTTTCAAGGCGTTGGTCCATGGGCAAACTAGTGGCAATTATTAAGCATTGTTGCATAGTGGCAGACCCTTCTTGGCTGCCAAGCCGAGAAGCCAGGTCATATCCTAAGCATGTATAAGATTGTCCATATATTTTCTATAACTCTGTGTTTTTTTGGGGCAGATGTGAAAACACAAGCAACAACATTTAATTCGAAAAAGAATCAAGGGCAATGCAAAACGACATTGGTGGATATTCCAACTCAGCTAACATTCCTACTCCCTTTTCAGAGGTGAGCGTCCTAAGCATTTCACAACCAACACCATAACATTAAAAGCTGTCAGGCCTTTACAAATCATGATAGGTCAGCATGCACTCTGCCCAGCTGAAACCTTGTGCATGGGCTTTGCATCAATTGCAACAGAGTGGAGATTGCCACACAGTGGAGAGAGTGGAGAGGAGACATTGCTTTCTCATTAGGCCTACTGGCGATCAACAAATAGGAAATTCATGAACTAGAGGTAATTCCCAGAGTCAAAGGGTGTTTCTGAATCAAACGTTCATCACGTGTCAGCTTTTATTACAAATGTCGATGACAAGTATTATAGTGCCCTACCATGAGTGAGAGGGAGGTAGGTAGTAGGGTGTGTTTTATTTTTGGTGCCTTTGATACAGGGTATTTCTGTTGTTTATTGGATATGCATTTATTGATTGGTGCTTTATAATCTACTACATTGCAGTTAAATCAAAACAAGATACTGGGGCGAATGCAATCAGAAATTTTTCTTCAAAGGACAACCACAGCAAAACAAGACTGCAGCATTCCACATCTTGGAAAACAAGGAAAATCATAGGGGAAAGTCGAACCAAGGAGAAGCGGCAGTCATGAAGGTGAGAAAATGTGAATGGAAGTTGGAGAAGTCGAAAAGGTGTAGCACAATATCATAAACTGCACAGCAGTTGCGTGAACAAACACTGATAGACATTTCTGTGAATTTTACCATATCTGCACGGATTATCAGGCGGGTAAGAAAAAATGCAAGGAGGAGTTAAAGGACAGGAATTTGTAAATAGCTATGGGCCAAAAGGGGGTGTTTTCCTCCTTGTGTATCTGAATGAAACATGCACATCACACTTGTAGTCCATAATGTGGCTCATATGCTTTCAAAAGAAATCTTAAATATTGTTCATAGCTGCATATCTACAATGCTATAGATAATTAACAAAGGCAAATGAAACTTGGCATTGTCTTGGAGTTCATGGGGTTCCTTCATTTGATCAAATTGATGTTTTATCTCAGTCTGGGTTTGCTGAAGTCTGTGTTCCCTGGCTCAAATAGTCTTTTGTAATGAGGTATCAGTTGGCACTCGCTCCCCCTTCTGTCTGTTCCTGATCTCTGCAGAGGACACTCTTGCAACCATCACTCTCTCATCCTCCTCTAACTGCATCTCCCAGTAGTTGGTCGGGGGCCATTCCCACAACCTCTGTTCTACCATCACGTCTCTCTCTGCTCCCGGCAGTGGCTCCTCAATTTCAGGTCATGCTCTCCCGGGGCACAACCGAAGCTCGCTCTTGAACTCCACCTCACCGTCCTTTTCCTTAGCTTTCCCATCATGCTGCTTCCACATGTGGCTCCTCCTGCCAAGTGCATATAAAATTCATACTTTATTTCATGACAGGTGGCCTGCCGAGAAAAATAATTTGCCAAAAGACGGTGACTTTGATCTGATCACCTATATTCCATTGTCATGTGGACACAATAGAATATATTAATCGCTGAGGCTTTCAGCGTTAGTGGAAATCATTCCTGTTTTGCAGCTGATGCTTAACAGCAAGCTTCAGGAGTGCCACCACTTCATGACACTGTGCTCCATAAAAGCATGTTTCATGTCCTTCCCATTGTCCATAGAAATCGACATTTCCGAAGCATCCATTGATTTTGGTGATTTATAAGTCCACCAAAAAACCTTGGGACACTCGTTTGGCGCAGCTGCAAGCTGTGGGAATGTTCACTCTGAATGTGTGTATAGTTGTGTGCACGATGCGTTTTGTTGAGCGACAGAATCCAGATTGTCAGGTTCCTCTGTACGGGAAATACTACACATGTTGTGGAGAAATGATGGCTATTTTCACAGCACATTCGATAGTTAATTAAGGAAAAATCTTTAGAAATCTTAAGCCTTAAAGGTGCACAATCCGCATTTGTAATGTATTTACAGGTCAGTAACAAACACACTAATTAAATGAATGACGACTGAATTTAAAAATAAAATAATCTCCTGCAAATTCGGGTTTCCGTTAATAAAAATATCCTTGACTCTTGCTTCTTGGTTATTGCAAAAACACTTTTTGGATTGCTCTGGAATAGTGCTTTCAGTTATTAGCTCCAGGCGAGAGGACATAGAGACGAGCCAGATGAAATGTGGGCAAGGTAACAGTGGAATCGATATGTTTTGCAAAAAATGCCGAAGTTATATTGTACAAGTCACCTTAAGGGTCGAGAGCGCTAAAACCTTCAGCTGCTTATTTATAGTTGAGGAAAATGAATGTCAAAATACTATAAAGTTTGGAAATACTGGAAACTATATTCTGCGAACATTTCTAGGTCGCCAGCATTTCATTTAGGACCTCAGATAAAACTGTGACAAAAATGCAGTAGTGTGCGGATGCAAAAAAACAGTTTGCTATGTTGAGCAAAGAACACTATTGGCTGAATCATAGACAATCAATGTAAAATGTATTCCATTTTATGGTGTGTTACCTGTATTATTTAACAAGAAATGCTTGTTTGGAATCTTAGATGACAATGGGCCTCATTACAAGTCAGCCGGTCCGGTAACAATGGTGGCGGTAAATCCGCCGCCACCGTTGTTTCCGGACCGGCTGATTCCGAGTCCTGCAGGCGGGAGATGTCACACCCGCAAGGTCTGACATGGCGGGAGTAACACCACCCGTCTGCAGGCGGACATGGAAACACCGGCTATGTCATAGACGGAACCGGTGTTTCCATGGTCCCCATCCCCATGGAGTCTTATGGGACTCCATGGGAATGGGGATTTACAGAATTCCGCCTCCAGAATTACTGGGTCACCAGGGTTGTAATGCCCCAGTGATTCTGGCAATAACAGAGGCGAATGATATTACCAGTCCGGCAGCAGCCTGCCGGTTTTTCCGGCACGGCTAACGCTGGACTCATAATGAGGCCCAATAACTATAAGCAATTCAAATAAGGGGCATATGTTTGCATACCTGCATGGATTTGTACATGTTTGCGAAGATGCGGAATGAAGAGGAGTGCAGGGGAGGTCTCCAGGAGATAGCAGGCAACTATAAATGTCATGTCCGAAGGCATGGATATTTACGCATTCTCAGGGTGTCCCAATTGCCTGCAAATCGTGTTGTCCTTGAATAGACCTACACATCCAATGGCTAAGATTTAGCCCACTTGACACACTTAAGAGGAGGGTGGAGGGCTTGCATAGGTTTTAAGAAACGGCAAAGGAGTTACTTCCTGTGCGCTGGCACCAACGGCATGGCTGTACTACCCCAACGGGCCTTATCCCCACCCAGACAGAACAGGGCTCATGTAGGTTTTGGGCAATGTCATGGAGCACAGATGTGCCTTGTTCCCAGACGATCTGAGGAGGTATGGTGTTCCCAGTCACTCATTTAGTGGCATCATGACTGCTTAGAATCTACTTTTCTACTGACCTCAGATTCTGTCTCTCACTGAACTATTACTGCTCCTGGAAGAGGAGAAGGTAAGAGTGGTTTCTGTGGCTGGACTGATTTCATCAATAATGTATGGAAGAATATGTCTGGCCTTTATATAGATGGAATTTCGAGGTTAATAGCCACATTATTCACTATTGCTGAACCTTATACGGACCAATGCACCAAGGATGGAACCTACAAGGCCCATTGAAGTGTAGGTGCATAATGGATAGGCAAAATCTGTCTCCAGGTTTGAATAGTGGTGCTCGATTTCTGTGTGTGCCCTTTGGCTCTAGTGAGGTTGGTTGTGTGCTGTTGTACCACCTGATGTATGTGCTCATGGTGTTCCTGCACTGCTCAGATATATTCAAACTCTGGGCGGCTAGGGTAATGATTTTAGAATATTACCAACAAAGGCAATAGAATGGTGTGGCACCCCATGAACGATGAAGGGTGTTATCTTATGCGAATTCTTCAGCCCAAAGAACATCCACCCAGCATTCCTGTGTTTAGGCCAGTGTACATCTTAAGAACGTGCTGAATTATTGGGTGACACTTTCAGTTTGTCTATCTGTTTTTGGTTGATTTCTTCTGGACAGAAAGGCACTACTTCTGGGGGCTAAACATGAAGCCATTCCAAAACTGGGAAAGAAACTAGATCACCCAATATGAAACTATCATAGACAGTGTTCCCTGTATTTGTACTGTCTGCTGGAATAATGTTCTGCCTGGAGCGTCTGGCAATGGTAAACCCCTTAACTGGTATAAATGGGGCTGCTCTTGTTAGTTAGTATAGAACCACTTACATTATTGTGACAAAATGGATTCATGTGAAGTCAACAACAAAGTCCATTGATTTTGTGCATCAGGTTTTTTGGGGTGTTAGTAAGGTGTTCAAGATATCAGAGGGTTGTTGTCATGATGATTTTTACTTATGTAGGTGGTGCATGTATCGACATGGAGCTTAGCGCACTTAGCCAAGGAAAGCCCCCAGAATTGATGTCAAATTAATTGAGTATTCTTTTTGGGTCCTGGAAAACCAGAAACTAGTGTGTTATAATCCATACAACTGCTTGTTGCACATCTTTTGTTAGTTAATACACATGTTAGCCCAAGAGTGTTAGTTGCTGGCATATCCTTCAGCGTGAATCTCCGGAAGGCATGACGATCAAAAGAATATTTGAAGCTTGAATCTGTTCTTCTCTGTCCACTTGAAATCCATGCATGGCTCCTATAAATGGAGATGATGAAAGAACCAACAGTGATTTTGGTATTTTGGAGGGGCCTTACCTCGCAGAGCTGAGGATATATAAAACATTATCCTGTCCTTTCCAATGATGACAAAGTCATATGTGGTAATGAAATTCATACATTGCCATTGCCATGCCATAAGAGCTGGTGCATACTTCGAGATTTGTAGATTTCAGTGGTCAGTCAGAATGGTGATATCAGGCCTCATTCCAAGCGTGGCAGCCTGGAAACAAGGGTGCTGGTAAGCTTACCAGCACCCATGTTTCCAGACTGCCACATTACAAGTCAGCCTGCAGTGGCTGTTGTCGTGCCTGGGAGGGGAAGACCTGCCGGGCCCAACTGCCCCTGCAGGCAGAGTTTTCACGGCAGCAGTGGTGCTTCTGTCTCCCCAATCCCTTGGAGTGCTATGGGACTCCACAGGACTGGAAAGTTACCAAAACTGCCGCCAGGACTTGTAATTTCCTGGCGGCACCGGGAAGTCAGGTGGCAGATTCAGTGTTTCTGGGTTAGTGGCAACCCGCCAGTGGCACCGGCGGTTACCACCGACCTCGGAATGAGGCCCATTGTATCTTTCCCTATGTAAATAATGGCAAAACCATTTCAACGCTGATTTTATGGCTAGAAGTTCATTTTTCACTATTGAGTAATTTACATCTTCCGGTTAAATTTACAGTGCCAATACGCCACTGAGTGTAGCTGCCTGGATTTTGGATGATGCTGGGATAACACTGCTAATATTGCCAGCCTAGAAGCAACTGTTTTGCCTATGAAAAGCAATGCTAGATCTGAATGCAAAATATAGGTGCAGCAGTAAATAGGTAATGTTACTACTGGATGGCTTCTGTGGCTTCATTAGTTCACTGAAATTGCTTTCACTTATGCAACAGGTTGCTGACGAGATCTACCACAGCAGAGAAATCTATAATGAAATGCGGATACAAATTTGAGAAGCCTACGAATCTTTGAACCTATCTAGAAAAAGCATGTCTACTTTCAATTGTCGCATAGAGGCCATGGCCATTGTCACATTAAACCACTGAAACTCCACCCGCTGTCAATAGAACTCACACTTTTCTAACTTGGAAAACATTTGGTCTTGCTGTGTTTGCATCAGGTTGACTTTCATGTGTTAATAGTGTTCTTCTAGCTTTCTTGAGTAAATTAGGATGTCATTAACATAGACGATGGAACCCGACTCAAGGTATCTCAAATTTGCCTGAAATGTAGTTTTCCTCTCACTCGCCTTAACTCTCATGAGATGATAGGGTAATCACAGATCTAGCTTGGCATTAGGAGTATTAGGTATGTGGCACTTCTAACCTTTATTCTGTTTGTTTTGGTGATGATGATCTCGGGAAACGAAGATCTGGATTGGACTGGAGTAAGGTCTTCAGGAAATAACAGATGACTGTCAGATTTTTGGTAGAGGACTATTTAGGCTTTATCACAAACTCCCAATGGCTGCCAAATATTGTGAGATTACAATGGCTCTGGGCCTTTTGCTTATTGAATGGCTCTGAGTCAAAACTGCTTCAACCTACTTCTCGAATCTCTGTGATTCTGCAAAGTTGAACCAATTTTCACCTGCTGATGCCTTAAGGGGAGGTTGGTGGGCTTGTAGAGTTTATGGGTATGGATGAAGGCATTACTTGCCTGAGGAACAGCATTCAACGTGAAGACAATTATTGTGCCTTTATCATTAACAATAGGCTAGAGCAGAGAAAAATGATATTTCCTTTTATGTACTTTTGAAATAAAACATGTCATTCCTGCCTTGAGATGAACGTTTCCCTCATCATATGTGATTAGGTTTTAATGGTAGTATAATTAATATTTTTCAGTTTAAGTTCATTTTTTCACGGGGTCTTGCAAAAGGCGAATGAAGCAGGTGGTGTCAGACAGATGTTTTGTAGCTTTATTATTTATTTATCTATTGGCTTTTTGTAGGATACTGACAATGGCCTGTGTCATTCTGTAGCATCCCCTAGCACAAGGTAAAAGAGAAGGAAAATGTGTTCGTTCATAGCTGAAAGGAACATTCAGATTTTAAAGATCACAGGGAGAGATGAGGGGAGAGGAGGGAAGAATACAGTAGTACATCACAAATGCATAATACAACAATTGAGAGGAGACGAGCGTAGCTGTTAATAATAATAATAATAATTTTGCATTTATATAGCGCCACGAACCCTCAGGCATCTGAGCGCTGATTATTAGTACCCACAGTGTGTGGTGCTCATTTATCCACCTCGGAAGGATGAAAGGCTGAGTTTGGCTCTGCACGCATGTCAAAGCGAGCATTCTACTCGCTGTGCTATCTGACCGGCTGTTGGATCCAATACATGGTATAAGGGGAAGAAATTCAGAAGAACCTATAAAAGGCTAGGCAGTTTGAAAAACCAAACTGTCTCAGCTGTTAAGTTGAGGTGGTTCTCCAGTTCCCTTTTAGCATTTGACAAAAGCAGCATTGTGTGGATGAACTTTGGTCCTGCCATTTCGATGAAACTAAAGCTGAATACACGACCTGCAATTGAAGATCGTGTAGTAACGATGCACGAACGTGCAGGTATCCTGAAAAATAATCTAATCGGTATATAGTACACTAAGAGGGCTGGTGTCATGGAGGACTGCTTATGTATAGTGTGAAGGTATACTACTCATAATTCAGTTGTGCTGCTGGGCCTGAAAGTGGCAAATTAAAGTCCTGTATGAATAAAAAGTTGGTGTTTAATCTCTTTATAATGGATTAACAATTAAGTTCTACACGGTCATCCCATACTGACTACTTGTTGTTTTCCTGGACCTTCAGGGCCCTCTTGTACCTATTCTTCTATCTTCCTTGTTGATGTTTGATTTGAAAATGTGACTTTTTTCTTGTTCTGTTTTGTATGGTGCATTGGTAATTGCCCCTTCTGAAAAGTCTGATTTCTTCTAAGAGTTAGATGCACAGTTCACTTTTGTATCCTTTTCAGAAGTTGCATTAATGGCACTGTTTTTTGATTCCAGAGATGAGGTAGCTGGAGAGCTAGAGTTAGAATTAGGGGTAATGGATGTACAGGGAGAAAATAAGAGAAATGGCAGAATTAAACATTGGGCCTCATTACGACCCAGGCGGTAAGTTACCGCCTGGGTCGTACCTTTACCACCATGGCGTAAACTACGTTTACGCCATGGTGGTTGGCGGACTTACCGCCCCATTCCGAGGTTGGCGGGGCGGTAAGTCCCCAATCCCCATTTACCCTTCCCCATTCCCATTTTTGCCCCATAGGGCATAATGGGAGTGGGGAAGGCGGTAATTACGCCACCGTAAATTACGGTGGCGTAATTAACAACAAGGTCCCTTAGCGCCATGGATTTTAACACCTGCTAAAAGCAGGTGTTAAATCCTCCATGGCGCTAAGGGACCTCGGAATCAGGCGGTAAGGGTCGGCGCTGTTTACGCCGCCGTAAACCCCTTACCGCCTGGGTCCTAATGAGGCCCATAGACTCTTTGGGGGTGAGATAGAGGATATGGCATGATAAGCGAAGAGGGGAAACGGTTATGGAGGGAAGGAGTAGAATTTGTGTAATTTAAGAATAGGAAAGTATCAGAGTCAGAAAGAATAGAGGGAGAGTGGGAAGGGGGTAGTGGAAAAGCAGAGGAGGGTGAGTGAGAAGCAGAAAAAGACAGTGAGGGTGGGGAGCAAGACAATGCATGAGAGCAGAGAAATAAACAATCTTTGCTTGAAGGAGAGAGGAATTTTAGGAGGAGTGGAACGAGGAATTTGGGGCAATACCAGAGGACACTTGAGATTTCTTCCATCGTCAGTACGCCCAACAGAGCGCAGTCCAGAGGGCACAGAGAGATGGGGATAACCAGGGATTCAGAGGGGTTTTGAGAAGGAGCAAAAGGTTGAGAAGTGAAAAGGGAATCAAACGTAGGAAGACAGGCAGAACAAAAAGTAATGGCTACTTCGTCAACAATCAGAAGAGAAAATATGTTAGGCGGGTGCAGTGAGCCGTGAGTGGAGTAGATATATGAAGACGCATTAAAAGAACATAGGCAACTTTGTAAGCAGAACACAGAACACATGGAGGTAGTGCTGGGGATAGGAGCGTGAAAGAAAAGGAAAGAAGAACATTGTCAGTGGAATAGATTGGTTAACAAGACGGTAATGTCAGAAGCAAAGGAAGAACACATGGGGACTGACGTTTATCCTGATTTATGGGAAGCAGGAGAGGCGAGCTGCGAAATACCATATGAGTCAAGAAGAGAAGGGAAAGGGAAATAAGAATAATTGCAGTTTATGTGAAGGTTGAAGTAGCGGAGAAGAACGAATGAAACAGGGACAGCGAGAAGAGATAAGCCCAAAGAGTTTAGGGCCTCACAGAAAAAAATGGAGTGGACGGTAGGCATTGAGAAATGCTAGCGAGTACGGTTTAGTTAAATAGAAGTGCATTTAAAGGAAGACAAAGGATGGTATAGTAGATGGAGGAGAAAGAGGCCATGAAGAACAGTAGAGGATACCAATGCCACGAATTATTCCAGTAAGGCAGGGTGTTTGTAAGACGTTTGTAGAGGGGAAAGAAAAGAAAGCAAGAGAAGTATTATTTAGGCAAGCAATCCAAGTCTCGATAAGACAGAAGAATTGAAGCACACGTCTGAAAAACATGCCAGAAACAGCATACGATTTGTTACAGACTGGGTGGGCATTTGAGGCCCTGTCAGGAACCCAGGGGTGGGGGGAAGAAGGAGAGTTTAGATAAGTGGCAAGTGCAGGATAGGAAAGGTGGAGGAAAGAGCCTGGGGAAAAGATGAACAGGGTTCAAAGTGAGCATGATAATGAGAATTAACTGCAGAGGACATTTCCCAGTACAACCTCAAACCCAAAGCTGACATTTAAAATGGCCACTGTTCAGATACAAAAGATAACTTCAGCTTCAAATGTGCACATCAGAAACAGTGTAGAAGCTTCCTCGTGTTGTTTTCTATTAAGAATAGATTATCTGGAAGATGGACTCATATTAGACAAATGTCTGTTGTCACTTCTGACTCTATCAATACTAAAATATAAAAGTCAAGTGAAGTCTAATATTAGTCAGGAATTTCTAATTAGCCCCAAACCTGCACGGCCGGAATGGGATTTTGTTTAAAATAATAAGTGAACATGTTAAAACTCGTTGGTATTTCCAATTCTCTGATCACGGCTGGGGGCAGTGACCTAGCTCTTTAGAATGCACACTGCATCTAAAGATAAAGTAACAAGTTTGCCAAGAGCAAATGTTGTGCCATTTTTAGAAACAATTTTACTGCCATATTAGGTTTAGCAGAAATAACTTGGTATAAACCTATTCAGCACTCATTGGCTCTAAAAAGGACAGTGGTACTTTTAAAGAAAACATGTCCTTCTTCAGAACTGATAACCAATGACCTAAGCTCATCCTTTGAAGTCTTCAGTGATGACAAGTGGCAGTTTCACACATCACCAAAAATGGACTTCAATGTCTAAATACTGGCATGTTTAATTCCGATATCATAAAAAAGGGTTTATGAAGAGCTAGTACATTGATACGATAATGTACCCAGTTAATCTCATAAAATTCATGATGACAGTGCTTTACATATAGTAAAAACACTTTGTTTTACAAAACATCCTTTGGAAAAAAGATATTGCTGTATACCCTAATAGATGGGCACTGTGCATACACTCATATAATCAAATTAATAGTTGTTTACATCGTTCTCAGTACATGGAGTGTACAACAAATCTAAACGCCATATGATTAGATCAGCTAGAGTGTAATGAGGATTACGCACACTTTGTGGGCAAAGGTTTTGTGTCTGGACTATGTTTTCAATGAGGGCATCCTCTATGTCTGATTATGTGCCATTTCTCTATACACCATGATGTGCACATGCATTGTGGCTCTTTTCTTAACTTTCTAGGTAAAATGGATAAGAGGTTAACACATATGTGTTGTTATATGCCTCTGCTCCTCCATTTTACCTCTTTTCTGACCCCTAATCATTTCTTCTGCTTTACCTTTTGCCTGACCTCCAACCAGTGGGGAGGCATTGACTTTAAACAAACATAAATACCCGCCAATCGAATTGTCCATGAAAAGCTCTGGGATATGCCCTCCCGTTACAAGCCTCCACTGATAATGAATGAGTGTGGCACAATTGCCATACATTATCCCATTTAAACAATGAAGGAAGGATATGTGTGAAACAGCTTTGTGAAACATGTATCAGAATACACTAAGAGTATATGTATGGGGTATATAGTCAATTCAACTAAACCCATTCCATCAAATGCTAAACCATCGAATTATATTCAACGAAAAGCACTACCATCGAATTACCTTTTCATTGACTATAATTCGATGGTATAATTGAAACTGGGGTTAGGGTTAGATAAAGGGTTACATTAGGGTTAGGGTTGGGGCTAGGGTTAGATTAAGGGTTACATTAGGGTTAGGGTTGGGGCTAGGGTTAGATTAAGGGTTACATTAGGGTTAGATTAAGGGTTACATTAGGGTTAGGGTTAGGGTTGGGGCTAGGGTTAGATTAAGGGTTACATTAGGGTTAGGGATAGGGTTCGGGCTAGGGTTAGGGTTAGGGTTGGGGCTAGGGTTAGATAAAGGGTTACATTAGCGTTAGGGTTAGGGCTAGCGTTAGATTAAGGGTTACGGGTTAGGGTTTGGGTTAGGGTTAGGGTTGGGAGGTGGGGGTGGGCGTGGCCTTTAGGGGTTCTGGGGGGGGGAATCCCCCAACATACAAACAAACCCATTAACACTTTACAAGGAGATGGCCAGTGCCATCATTTCAACACTGGGCAGTTCCATGTGACGTTTTTACATCACAAAAAATGCATTGAAATGCTATCTTTTACATGTAAAAGTGCATTTCCATTGAAACCAGTCCATTTATATTTTTGATAGACTGGTTTCAATGGAAAAGCACTTTTACATGTAATAGATAGCCTGCCGATGCATTGGTAAACGATGCTTTGGTTTCGATGGTGTGGCATTTAGGTGTTTCAGTTTTGATGAAATGACTAGGAATCATGTATGAGATATGATAAACATAATACGGAGGTGTTTAACATTGTGAAGTTGAGAACAAAGGGGAGATCATGTGTACAAAATGATTTGTATTGGTATTATTGTCTGCAAATGCAAGACAAAGGAAGGAACACAAGACATTGATTCTTTAGAGAAGTGAATTTGGATATTACATTATTAATGAAGTAGACAAGGGATAAGTGTATGCATCAAACATATACAAAAGAGTTGTTCCAATCTTTACAGTAAATGCTTTAGAAATAGAGCAGCTTTCTCAGTTTACATTTAGAGGTGTTATCATCATCATCACCTAGTTCAGAAGGCATCAAGACATGAGGGACATTTGAAGATACCACTGGATATGAAAGACAGAGAAAATTAGAGGCGCTTGTGGGTGCCAGAAAGGACTGCTTCCTCATCATGAATGTCATTCCCTTCAGCATTCTCTCCTTATGCATTCCTTTCCGTTTGTGGCCTGTCAGCATTCTCTCCTTATACATTCCTTTCCGTTTGTCCTGATGTATAAGTCGGAATAGACCTTCCCTATTGCAATGCCTGAGCCTACCTCTGTATCCTTCTTTGATGAAAAGACACTGATGTTACTGATGGAATGTGGGCTCTGCTCCACATCATTGCTATAAACTTTGCTGAGGGAGATAATTAAGCAATATGATCCGAGCGGTGGGGGCATTACCGACTCAGGTAATACCCCCGGACCCATAGTTATAGGCCGGAGCGAAGCGAGGGCCTTAATGAAGGCCCGGGGCATTACCTGAGTCGGTAATGCCCCCGAGTCGGTAATGCCCCCGCCACGAGGGTCATATTGCTATTAGTACCCCGGCCCGCATTATGTGCGTGACCGGGGCACTAAAAGCATTTTTTTCTGTCCCGAAACGCTGTGGAGTTTCGGGACAGAAAAAATAAATAAAGAAACGACCAAGAAAACGGCCGCCATGGAAAGGGAAAACAGAGTCTGTTTTTCCTTTCCATGGCGGCCATCGGGAGCAGACGCGCAGTGTTCCCAGCATGTCTGCTCCCGAAAAAGGATCAAAAAGAAGGTAAGTGGGGTTGGGAGGGCGGGAGTGGGACAGGAATAATTTAAAAAAAGGTTTTAAAAAAAAGCATACCTGCGTCCCCGATGAGGGAAGCCTCCAGCCGTGTGGAGGCGCGGAGCAGTGACGGCCCCGCTCCGAGTCTCGACACGGCTGGAGGCTTCCCTCGTCCCTCGCCGGGGAAGCAGGAACAAGAAGGTAAGTAGGGGTATTGGGGAAGAGGGAGGAAAGGGAATTAAAACAAAAAAGCCTTGCCCGAGTCCCCAGTGGGGGACAAAGGTAGCCTCTCAGCCACGGGGAGGCTCGGAGCGGGGATGGCCCCGCTTCCAGCCTCCTCAATGGCTGAGGGGCTGCCACGCCCCCCGCCGAAGACAAGGCAGCTGGAATCCCGGCCGAGAATCAAAGGATTCTCGGCCAAGTAAGGACCCGGCGAGAGACAATCAGAATGCGTGTTGCATTCTGCTTGATTCTCGCCGGGTATTAATATGGCTTTCACCCCCACTGTGTGGGTGAGGGCTGTGGCCTGTTAAAGGTTATGTCCCCCCACACAGCAGGGGTGAAAACCACTGAGCCTGTGGTTTATCCAGGGTGCAAATGTTTTTTATTTTCCCTCTGGCGATAGGTGTTCTTTGGGAGAGAGGGGGTGGGGAAGGGGTAAGGATCGTTTTTGGGGGAAAGGCTCTCTGCTGCCTCCTCACATTAAAAAGAAATGAATTGTGCCACACACGGAAGGGCCTCGGGTGGTTGGATTTAGCAGGCAGAGAATGTGTATTCACGCCCACTGTTACAGCCCCTGATTGGCTAAGAACCCTTCCGCAGCTGCTAATGTTAATGTATGATTTTGTAGGTAAAGCACGCTGCTGTAATAGTGGGGGTTGAGTGGTTGCTGGTGGTGGCACTCTCCTTATGTGCAAAAAAGTAACACACAACAACACATCAATCCAATACTAACATTCTAAAACATTTTCGCTCGCTTTTCTCTCTGAAAGGAAATGGCATGGATTATCGACCCATACCAATTTAAGGATGATACGGATAAACTAAAGGGATTAGGAAGAATGTGAAGGGGAGAAGAAAAAAGTGATTAGATAAACATCTAGAAGAGATAAAAGTGAAGAAAGAAACACATATGTGGAGGTGAAATGGTTTGTAAAAATAGCATAGGATGTCTAATAAAAGTAGCGTAAGACATTTTGTGAACTGGACAAAATATGTAATAATAAGGTGGAACGAAAAACAGGGAAATGGGAAGGTAAATACTAGAAAGTACAGACTGTTAGACCTAGGGAAAGGAAAGTAGGGGTGTAAAAAAGTAGACTGAACAGAATAAACGATGAAAGGACAAGAAATAAAGAAAGGAAAGAAGCACTGAAGTCACCAAGAAATCCAAAAAGACATAGGAACAAACTGAGAAATGTAATGTTCAAGGCTGCTGGAACCTGTCATGCTCTGTCCCCTTCATCCATGCACCGGAGTGCATGATCACCTTGAGGGAGTTCCTCGGCCTGCTGCATACTATCTGCCTCCTATGTGTGCCCACGAGGCCAAAACCCCAGATAAGATGGCCGCTGCTGCTGCTGTAGCTCCCACAAGCGCTTCGGATGCCCCAGAGCCCTCCTCCAATGCCAAGTTTCCTGATTAGCTGCTCCCTGCAGCAAAAATGGAATTCCCCTTGAGCCGGCAGGTGAAGGCGGCCCATTTCCTAGGAACATTTTCAAGGCTATTGGAGCCTGTGGTGCCCTGTATGGCCGTGTCTGTTGGGCTGTCCACAGAAAATGCTTCTTAGGCGATCCCCCTAGCTCCTCCTGGCCGATATTTGTTGCTGCAAGATTGTCATCTCCTCGAATTGATCACCATCCGTACTGCAAAGGTAAGAGGAGCCTCTGCCCCTCGGTCACATACATTAGCAAGCCCACCTACCCCCTGCAATGCGATTGCACCTCCTGATGGCCCCCTCCCGCATCCGACGACATTCTTGTCTGCTCTATGTCATTCTGGCTTGGCAGAGCATTGTGCTGCACCGACCTTGTCCTCTGTAATGTGCAGGAACACTCAGACATTCAACCTGCCTCCACCAGCTGATTGTGCATGCTCTACGTAAGTCTAGCCAGCAACAGTGCTATGAGCTACATTGCCCCTTCCCTTCTTCATCCAGTATCTACCCACCACCTACTAGAACTAATCTGCAACCTTCCTATATGTCTGCCTGCAACGCACCTGTCTTTGATTCTTAGACTATACTAAACATGCAACTCACCCACAACATACCAATTTTGACTTTTAGCACAAATTGCTAACCTAGCAAGAAGCATGCAATGAACCTTATTCCTGTTTGTTAGCCTCATCCTATGTTTACAACATTTCTGGATACCTACCGATTTTGTCCTTTAGCCGATTGTGAATCTTGTCATATGCCATTAATGCACCTGATCTGACATCCTAGCCTAGTGCTAAACTTGCAACACCTCTGCAATTGTACGAATGTTAACTTTTGTCTACTCCTAACCTTGTAAAGCATCTGTAACGTACCTTATCTCTTGTCCTAACAGCAAACCTGCAATATACCTGTAACGTACCTTACTTGTCACTTTACCCATCCATTCATATTTGCTCACTTATCTGCAGCCCCCATACCATGGGGCAAGGCTTTGCCAGAATGTCCACTCATACTTGTTTTGTCAATCATGCTTGCTTACATACCTGATGTAGCCCCCCCTACCATGAGGTGAGGCTTTGCCACAATGTGAACTAGTTGTGTTCCCAGATATCTCGTGTAAACAATATTTTTTTAAAGAAATGCGTCTTTGTATTCTGATTTTTCAAAAAATGATTTTATTCTTGATGCAATAATTCCAAGTAGTCAGCGGACACGTGTTTCTACCCAAGTTATTACAATTTTTGTGTCGTTTTGTGCAACGTAAGTGACATAGTGTGACATGATTGTGTACAAAATTATTTTTAATTTAATATTTAACATTTGTGCAGTAGTCATGAATATTATTTAATAATGTAGCAAAATATAGCGGATTGGGTGGGCGGGAGCAAGGAGTCAGAGGAAATGCGGAAAACAGTTAGTCAACCTGTTGGTAGTTACATAGGTCGAATACTGTATTGCTAGATTTGACACGATAGGCCCTCCTTGGTGCATTATTGTTCATTGACCGATTGGTAGGTTGGCTCTTGGTGGTGGGTTGGGATATAGGGTTTCCACTCCGTGTCTGGATAGGCGTCAAAGAAAGGTGCCTGATTGGCATTAGTCTGGAGTTGCGTAGAGTCCTAATTAAGTTTGAAAGTCTAGAATAGTCTCAGGGGATGTTTGTTTTGGGGCAGTATGAGATTTCGGGGATGCTAGCATGTGAGCATGCATTATCTTAAAGTGTGGTTCCTTACTTGCTGGTAGTTGTCTTATTTATTTAATTTATTCATTTGTTATTTATATAGCGCTTCAAAGCCCAAAGGCATCTAGGCGCATTTCTTGACAAATAACCCACAGAACGAGTTGCATAGGTTACATAATTGCATTTGACATGATTGTAGTATTGATTGCAGTGCAGTACAATGTTTAGCAGAGGATAGTTTAGTTACATCCTTGCCAGTGGCAGACTTTGCATTGTTAATATAATACAGAGAAGCTACGGGTGATAACATGATTTCATTAGGCAAAGGTTACAAGGTTGCCAGCAATAATAGCGATACAGGATGTTGGAGACAGGTCAAATTATAAAAAACTGTCTTTTATCTATCAAGATCTTGGATGAACAGCCATGTTACTAGGTGTTTGTGGAATGCCCAATATGAACTTGCAGATGTGACTGTAATGGCCGTTGGCGTGATTGGATCCTATAATTACCCCACTGTTCATGTGGTCCATGTGAACTGATTGAGGTGCCTTGAGAATTCCTTTTGTCTGTTTCAGCCTATTGCTTGTATAGAGGAGTTG
The DNA here is from genome assembly GCF_040938575.1 of Ambystoma mexicanum. NCBI lineage: Eukaryota > Metazoa > Chordata > Amphibia > Caudata > Ambystomatidae > Ambystoma > Ambystoma mexicanum. Next base: position 705,603,732 of record NC_090930.1, on the reverse strand, counting down.
TGGTCCATAGCCTAAGGGCTGGTGTATGGGTCATGGTGCTGGTCTAAGTGCCGGTTTGTTCAAGCTGGTTATTTGGCCCCTCACCAGTAGTCCACTCCTACTTATTTGGTCAATCATGTTTGCTTACATATCTGATGTATCCTCCGGTACCATGAGGCCAGGCTTTTCCAGAATGTGCACTCTTACATATTTAGTACATGTACTCTTGTATCCAGTGCCCTTATGCCCTAGTGTTTGGTGTGCTTTATAAATGTAAATTTATTTAGATTTTGTACAAAAGTAAAGTAGCTTTTTAATCCAGATGTTCGGTCTACTTTCTCTGTAGACAAAACAACCAAAATGCAGATAAAGATATTTTACTATGCTTTGTAAAGAAAAATCTATGTAGATATAGAAAATGCGTAGGTATGTTTATGTACTCAACTGATGCAATTCATCAGTTTTAGGTGGCCCTCTGTTGTCCAAAATGCAAAGTACACCTCTGTGTGCCTTCCACTTCAACAACAGCTATCATTTTAACAAACAGAATGAGCACGGTTCTACGCAGTCACTTTCAGCTTCCATTATCGTAAAAAACTTAGGAATAATTTAAAGTTATTTCTTTCCACCCCCACTTCTCTTCACACAAGGCACCGTTCCAGTGTCAATGATCAGTTAATTCCCAGCTCATCATTGCAGTCTCCTAAAAGAGAAACACTGTAGGACAAATTACTTCTCATTAGCTAAAACTGAAAGTAGGTCCTGTAATTATGCTACTGCGCAATCTTATGCCATCACTGGGAGTCTGCAATGGAACAAGGTTGACAATTGCCTGTCTAAAAAAGCCACATCATATAGACCTGTGTAATGGGTGGAACTTAGATACTGTTCTTAGACCGCACATACCTCTCATTCCAACTGATACAAATATGCCGTTCATATTTAAAAGAAGAGAGTTACCTATACGTTTAGCATTTTCAATGACCATTAATAAGTCACGTGGACCTATGTCTCCTTCCTGGAAGCTATCAATGGTAATTCCGATATTTAAGAAGGGGACATATATGACCCTATGAATTACCGACCAATATTGACCTTTAAGATCTGCTAGAATGGTGTATGTTACGCCAGATATGGCTAGTGCTATTGAAAAGGCTGATGGTAAACAGCAAACACATTCCAGTGAACCACAGGGCTATATGTTCTATAATGTAATGTGGTGAAGTCTGCGGCGGGACAAAGGTGCACTGTTTGGCACTGCAGGTGTTTGTTGCCTGCAGGTGGAGGCACAGGGATAATCTGGGGTGAGCTCCTGTGAGGATTCCCTGCAAGTGGAAAGCTGCAAAGAAGAAAGCAAAATAAGTCAGACCCTGAGCTGGGAACCTGTCATGGGAGGAGGTGGAGGGACACTGTTTGGGCAATGGTTGGGCCATCTGGACTGTCTTGACTATATTCTGGCAAGGCAATACTCGCCCATGAAGTCTCCATCACCCACCTCTCCCTTTCCTCCACTCCTTTTCTGCACCCTGCTCACTTCCCAGGATGCAGAAAACCACCCCACACACCCTGTGCACAAGTCCCAGTATAAACTTCTGGCCGTAAGAACGCAATTGCAACAGGGAGGAACATCTAAAGGCATCCCCAGTGGCCCTATTTCTGCTCTCGGGGGGCATTTGGGTCAATGGATCCACCCCCAACAAGCTATCTGATGCTGTGGGGAAGGTTAATCTGTTGATTGAAGAGATTCATCCATTTTTGGAGGGCAGTAATGATGCTTTCGAAGGGGCCCTTTAGGGGCCCTCATACTACCACCACCAGTCTGACTGCTACCAGAGAGAAAGGCATTGAAATTTGGGCAGGCTGTTTGATACATGCAATGGAGTGGACTGCACAGTCAGGAACCAAGAAGCCCCAGGTACTATCGGGACCATGTCTACCTCTGGAGGGAAACCCAATTGCAGTGTCCTGGCACTTGACAAGGTCCTTGGAATGACTGACTGTCATTTCCCCTTCAATCTCAAAAGATACCACCCGTCCTTACGAGCCCTCCAATTTCACCTTAGTGTATCCACCACCTGTACCATTTTGGGTTGGGTTGAAGAAGTAGGGCACTACAGTTAAGCAGGTGGCCCCTTGCGCCAAAAACATCTGCACAAATCCCCTACATGGCGCAAAGGCCAGTGGACCAGTATACAGCCCCCCCAACAACGAAATTGCGCTAAAAACGCCACTCACCCGTCACACCACAACTCAATAGCATGTAATACTCCTTGCGCACCCCTACGAATATGCGTACCCCACTCGCGCCAGCCCAATCGCGTGTGAAACTCCCTGCACACCCCTCGGAATATGCATACCCTGCTCGCGCCAGCCCAATCGCGTGTAAACCTACCTGTGCACCCCGCGGAATATGCGTACCCCACTCTCCCCAGCACAATCACATGTAAAACTACCTGCGCACCCCTTGGAATACACGTACCCCGCTCACGCAAGAGGAATGGTGTGTTAACTCCTTGCGCCCCCTCTGAATACGCGTACCCCGATCGTGCCAGCCCAATCGTGTGTAAAACTCCCTGCGCACCCCTCGGAATATGCATACCCTGCTAACGCAAGAGGAATGGTGTGTGAAACTCCTTGTGCACCCCTCTGAATACACGTACCCCGATCGTGCCAGCCCAATCGTGTGTAAAACTCCCAGCGCACCCCTCGGAATATGCGTACCCTGCTCGCGCCAGCCCAATCATGTGAAAAACTCCTCGCGCACCCCTTGGAAAATACGCGTACCCCGCTCGCACCAGCCCAATTGCAAGTAAAACTCCCTGCGCACCCCTCGGAATACGCATACCCTGCTCACGGCAGGCAAATTGCATGGGACAAGTCCCCCCTGTGGTGTGGGCTGGCTGCGGGGCATGGCCAGGGGTTCTAGGGGTGTCCCCTGTGGTGTGGCCTGCCTACAGGTCATGGGGAGGGTGGATGGGCTGCATGCGGGGCATGGTCAGGGAGGATGGGCTGCCTGCGGGGCATGACCAGGGGTTGTAGGGGTGTCCCCTGTGTTGTGGGCTGCCTGCAGGCGGTGCATGTGGCTCCTCACCACACTGGTGCGCAAATCTGGGGTTGCGTGAGTGAGCTTTACATGCGATTCTGCTTACGTGAGTGGGGTTCATGTATTCCGGGGTACGTGAGCGAGCATTACACACAATTTCGCTGGTGCAATCGGGGTAAGTGTATTCCGGGGTACGCGAGTGAACATTACACATGATTTCGCTGGTGCGAGCTGGGTACATGTATTCCGGGGTACGCCAGTGAACATTACACACAATTTGGCAGTATGGGCCTTCCAGGGTGTGCCCCAACCCCTCCTCATGCCCCGCAGGAAGCCCACAACACAGTGGACAACCCTACGACCCCTGTCCATGCCACGCAGGCAGGCCACACCACAACGGACACCCCTACAACCCCTGACCATGCCCCGCAGGCAGCCCACATGGCACCATGCACTTGTGAAACCCAACACATGTCCCCCCCACCAGTGACGGGTACCTGGCAGCAGGCCTTGACACATGTCCCCCCCACCAGTGACGGCAACCTGCCAACAGGCCCTTGACTCGTGTCCCCCTAACCCCCGATGTGCACCAGCCAGCAGGCCCTGACTTATGTCCCCCCACCAGTGACCGGCACATGCCAGCAGGCCCGTACACATGTCCCCCCACCCCCATTGACGGCAACCTGCAAGCAGGCCCCGAATCATGTCCCCCCATCAGTGACGGGCACCTGCCAGCAGGCCCCAACACATGTCCCCCCTACCAGTGACGGCCACCTGCCAGCAGGCCCCGACACATGTCACCCCACCCAACGTACTGTCAGAATAGAGGCCCATGTCAGAAATGCCACCCCAAATCCCATCCCACACCTAGTCCAAACACACAACCATATATTGTACCCACTCCCACTAAAAGCACCACATCTTGACATCCAAAAAAGCACACGCATAAACACAAAGACATGTCCAACAGAGCCACACAGTAGTGACACATGACAGAGGCAATGGACAGTGACACATGAACACAACTAATGAGACACCAACAATGAAGATTTGTGAAATGTAGAAAACAAAGTGACAAATTCAAAACCGCACATGCAAATGAACAAATTATCAAAGCAATACCAAAAAGAAAGGTAAATGCAAGGAAAAATACAAATCCAAGACATGAAAACTGAAAAGTGGTCCATTAACAAAGTCCACAGAAATAAAAACAAAAGTTGAAAAACAAAAAAACATTACTCCATGGGATGAAAAAAAAAGAATGTATGTACATGTCCAGAACTATCCACAATGTAAGTTACAAGGATCCATGATCCCAAAAACAAAGGAAACTCATCAAAAATCTAATCAAAAACAGAACTAAATACAAAAAGGAGGAGCAAAGTCCGTGGACTCCAAATCATGAATTAAACGAAAGGAAACCTATGCCTAAATAACTATATACAAAGGCGGTGGGCTAGTCTGATGGCTCACTTCTTGATGTTCCGGGCCAGGGCATCATCGAACTCCACGTCAATGTCCCGGAGTCAGGCCTGTTGCTCGCAGGGACTTGGCGCATCCATGGCAACATCCCTGCGAGCCATCGAGGCCATGGATGTTGCCATGGACTCCTCCAAGTCCCTGCGAGTTGCCACGAGGCTCTCAGCCCACCTCAATGCCCGGTGCATGGACTTCTCTGCCCTGACCATTGTGAGCCGTGCCCTCTCCGCCCGCCCCCATTCTGCATCGATTTGCTGGCCCAACCGCTGCCACACAGAAGACACTTCCAGCCTGGGTCCTCCTGCCCGTCAACCGATGCCTGCCCACAGGATGTTGTTGGCCCCGAGTGATGATGCCTCTCACACCGAGCCTGCTGCTGCCTCAATGCCAAATTCCTCTGCCACCACAACAGCCTCCAGGCTGATGGAATCCCCCGGTGCCGTCATGCACATTCCCTACTTGATGATGCCTGCACATCCTCCATTTGCCGGGGCATGACCACCCCTGCTGGACCCCCGACTCCCGACTGTGGCAGGGATGTGCTCTTCAACAGCCTGGCCACAGGCTATGGGGCAGCTCCACACGGGACCCAGGTGATACATGGGTGGGAAGACGGCATGGAGGACAACTGGCGCATATGGGGTGCAGTTGAGGAGGGGGATCCAAGAGCGTCCAGCACACGGATGAACCCTGCACTAGTGACCTTTCCTAGCAAGTCGAGGCAGCCAAGCAGGTATTCGAAATGAAGTGCACTGTCCTGCCTAGAACCATACACGTCATCCCAAATACCACATGTGCACAACGCCACACCGACTAGGACAGGCTGCACATGGTCAGGGATTGCCACATCCGCAGGGAGAGGACGGCCAGTTGTTGTAGACACATCCCTTACCTGCGTACGGGCCTGGACAGAGGCATCCCTGCTGGTGCAGGATGATGCAGTCACAGGGTCAGGGACAGGATCACACACAGGCACGGCCTCCTCCTCAACCACATCCCCCACCAACCTAGATGACTCGGTGCCGTCTTCCTCAGTATGCTCCTGTGGGGGCTCAGTTGCCCCTTCTGCTGCTGAGGAGTCCACCTCCAACCTTGGCCTCTTGGACCTCTCCTCGGCAGCTGCGACCATGGAGGCGGCACCAGACTCCTCACTTCCGGAAGTTATTAGAACTTGGCATCCCTGCCGCTGGGCTCCACAGCACCATCTCTGCCCTCTTCATCAGTCGACGCTGCAGACAGGGAGAGACAGAACACAGGCATCAGGTCACCGTACAATGGTCTGCTACACACATGACAGTTGCACATGAGTCTAAGTGTCAGATACCACAGATGGCATCACACTCCCCAACACTCATGTCATTTGAACCCACACACATGTAATGTAATGTGTAATGTAATGTGAGCTTATATAGCGCCGGTAGCCCGCAGGTATCAGGGCGCAAATATTTGCACAAATAAACTAGGATTGTGTAGCAGGCATCAGCATCCATGCACACATAACTGCATGAACATCCAAAGGTTGGCATGACGTCACAAGCAACATGGGGAGTGCCGATCACATGCACACACGCCATCAGACAGACATGCATCTGTACATCTCCATCACCTGTCACAATGCAATCATCAGCAACTATGTCACATCTGCCAATCAGGTACCCAGATGTCCGGGACACATGCATCCATGGCATCTCACAGTCAGACCTGTCAACAAATCGTAGGACATAGAACAATTTTATTCCTGCCAATTCTTTGAGAACAACATGTGCAGTGGCCCAATATAAGCCATAAATAAGAATATTGGCTGGGATCTAGGCCACCATACAGTTGGCAGTTTGTTGTCCAGTTTCTTTTAGAATTCTATTGTTTGTTTATTTTGTTGAAACATTTGAAGAAAAACCTATATTTAGGTTTTTGTGTTTGGTGTCTCTTGACTATTAACCTTCCAACCATCAAACAAATGCATTTATATGTTTGTTATATTGCTCTATGTCTAGTTCTTTATGTATTATTTACACAGCCATTTCTTTGTTAAATAAATATCTTTTACAATTTTTCAATCATCAGACTACCCTGTTTGCTTTCAGAGTCTGCTACAGCCTACAAATTTGAGTGATACCCATGTGGTACACCCTGACAAATAACATGCTACTTGAACCAATTATTAATTGAATCCACAGCAGTGTGGACCCTCTTGTTTTAGTCTCACAGTCACACACATGCCAAACAGACACACGCACATGTACACTGTGCACATAAACGAAGGTGGGACCAGCATCCATGTGTCACACCCCAACCATGGCATAGTACATACACAGAAATGCAAACATGTGTGCATCTCCACATGCAGTTGGGCATCATGCATTGGAACACATACATCATTGATGTGCATCACACATAACTGCACTCACATGCAGCACGGGTATGTCCCTGCACACACACATCCATACATGGGCCATGTCAGACATATGTCCAAACTGCACACTCCTGCCACACCTCAACATGCACGTGTGGAATGGGATAGTCCAGACACTCACCGCTCAACTCCAGATGGGTCTGCCTCTCTAGGACCTGGTGGTGAAGCACTGGGTTGATGTATTCCAGGACCCTCATCTGGTCGATAGCAAGGGGCTGGGCTGTGGAGCGATGGAACAGCAGTCAGGAGCCTTCTGTTCCAGCAGGGGTGGTCGCAGCAACTGGACCCCTGAAGATGTCTGATGTGCAGGCACCAAATAGCAGGGCACGTGGGCAGCAGGCAGGCAGGCAGCAGCAGATGGCTCATGGGAGGCTGCTCGGGGCTCTGGGGGTCAGGAAAATGGCCTTCTGGGCAGGAGCGTGGTCTTCCGTGTGTTGTCGTGTGGCCAGCTCAATGCAGAGTGATTTAGCATGTGATAAAACAGTGTGTCAGCATGTAATTCGAGGAAAGGGCCTTAGCGCGTAAGCGCGTAAGTGACGTAACACACGCAGGTGTTTCCCTTGGCATGGGTTAAAGGTGAGTGTGGGCCAGCAGTTCGCTGTACATGCTTTTCGTGGAGACTGACGTGTGTGTTTTTACTTCTTGTTGTTTCACGTGCCATCACTTCACAGCGGATCGAGGACGTACCTCTTTTTTTGGCAGGGGTCTTGCCTACGTGTGTTTTTCTTTCCCACGCTAGTCAGACGGTGAGTCTCGCATGCTATTTCTCCAACGGTGGGTCCCCCTGTGTATCATGTACCCATTTTTGATGTCATAGTAGCCTGTGTGTCCCACGCATACGCATTTAGTGTCTCCCTTGGTGCCACCGCATACTACGGGAGGTTAATTCCACACACGTGGGCTATTGGGGGTTGCGTGCACGGTGTTATTGCAGATTTGGGGTGCCTGACCATTGCGTGACCCATCATTTTCTCTCAGGGGTCACATACAGCCTTGCAGGAGCACAGGGGTGATGTTTAAATCACATACCCTTCCCCCTTCACCCCATTTGGCCAGGACAATTGTCGTGTACACTTCCCATTGGCACTAGTACATTCATGCCATGTTTGGGAGGCCACGAAAGGTGAGGGGCGCCTCATTTGGGCATCCTCCATGTGTTGGGCATGATCAGGGACGTGGCCGGGGTGACCAGGAAGTAGGGGAGTCCAAGGTGGCCAGGGATGGCTGCAGAGGGGGAAGAGGCAGGGGTGTACCACTTGGCCAGGATGACCTGCCACATGTTGGTGCAGTCATGCCACCACCCCCTGCTTCTCCGGGAGAAGTTGCATCTGACACTGGCGCCCATGTGACCCAGCAGTCAGTTTCATCTACTGTCACAGGGCCAATGGTAGAGGTAGCTGCAGGTGCAGCTGTGGCGGCCACCACCCAGGCTCTGGGTCAGCAAGCGCATGATGCGTTGGCACCTGAGGACTCCCAGGCTGAATTCGAGATGGTCAGGAGGCACAAGCAATTTGCGCGCAGGAATACTCAGACTGAGGCACATGTCCCTGGGGCAGTATTGTCATCTGCTGCCCCAAGCAGCTGGGTGGTGGCAACTTCATGGGCAGATGCAGCCAACACCACCCCGGCTTTGAGTCTGCCAGCCAGGACAGTCTCGGACACTGACCTTGCCACTGCGGCAGTTGATGCACTGGGTCCTGGCAACAGAACCCAGCAGTCACTGACGCAAGTCAGGGCTTCCGTGCTGGTTACGTTGGTCTGGTTTACCAGCGCCACTGCCCTTACTGATCAGGGTGGCATTTGCCAGTCAGGGTCCGTACCACTGCCCAAGAGGAGGAAGGTTGCTGTCGGAACACAAATATGAACGCAATATACTAGTGGGCCCAAATTGCCATACTACGCCTGCCCAGCGTTGGGCACACTGGCAGAATGTTGTGGATGATGTTAGTGCATTCGGATATCAGGTGCGCACAGCTCAGGACGGCAAAAAGTGTTGGGATGACCTCCGACGCGGTGCTAAGCAAAAGCGTGCCTCCAATTATGCCATGACTCAGGTGACTGGCAGTGGGCCACCACCTGAGGAGGAAGAACTCACTCCGCACGAGGAGATCGCTGCAGAGTTCACCCTGACACAATTGATCGAAGGAGTGGAGAGATGCAGGATGCCCTGTCCGGTGAGTGTTGTTGCGTGTTTGTCCAGCCCATGTGTTGTTTTCTTGTGTGATGTGTTGTGCTTGACTGCCACTACATGCTATGTGTACATGGTTCTCATGTGCGAGTCATGCAATGCGTCACTAGTGTGTGCCTGTTGTGATGCATGCTGGATATATGAAGCAGATGGGGACTGTCCTCATCACCACACATGCACCCTACTCACATGCTAGTCACCCGGCTGCCTCTCCGGTCCATGTTCCAGCTCACTGACCTGTCTGCATGTAGCCTGTGGTGTTTTTCCACTCAGCACTTGGACTATGTCTTTGCATGACTGTTGTGCATGTGTGTACAGCCTGCATGCGGGTACTCCACGCGGGCATGCTTCCTTGCCCTTCCACCCCCCTGCACCTCAATTTCACCATGGCACTGGTGGGTAACATGTTGGACTACTGCAATGGCCTGTTCCACACTCCTGTGTACATGCACACTTCCCCCTGCGAACCTGCCAGACACATACTGTGGAGTACAACCTTTGTCCTTGCAGGGTGTCTCAATCGGACTGTGCAGATGGCAGGTGCTCCCCCGGGACATGAGTGCCCATTCATGCTCCATGTGCATTCCATGCACGCCCCTATGTGTCCTTGGCAGGATGATTGTAGTACGTGTCCAGGATTACATACGTATCATGCCATTCCATGCTCACTCTGGCTCAGTCCTGCATCACGCACATGTTTACGGTGTTGCAGGTCCCCGGACTCTGTTCAACTGGTGTAGTGCTTTCTGCATGAATGGGCGTACTACTGACGGTTCATCATGTGTCCTTCTTACTGTCCCATTTTCATCTGCTGTGGTGTCAGTTGACTGAGATGATGCAATTGACGCTAGCCAACACTGTCTGCCAATACACAGTTCTCTGGTCAGCCTTTCATTGCCATGCAATTCCTCCCTGCATTTTCACTAAGTGGGGTGTGGGGGTTAACTGTAGCCATGCAACCCAGTGCATGCACATTGCACATGATGGCTGAACTTGCCCTTACACTGCCATCATGTTAAGTGATTGACATCAAAACGGACTTGTTGATGTAGATTGTTGGTAACGTACACATGTACTGCACTGCACCCACCCACTTCTGTGCCATGTAACACCATTCTACATGCCTACTCACTGCTGCAATGTCAAAGTGACTTGGCATGTATGTTCAGATTTTCACCCCTTCACTGTTATGAAACGCACTAGCACAGGTGCATAATGTACACATGTGCTCTGTATTGGAACACCCTAGCAGGTGTTTAGCAAAGTTGATTAGTCAATCTGCGGGTTATACTAACTGGTATAGGCCGCAGATTGATTATAGCCCGCAAATCGGTTTGTAATTACTGTGGAGCTGCCTGCACGTGTGTATGTGTACACCTTCACATACATCAAAGCAAGCAGTGTTGAAGCTGCTTGCTTTGCTGTATAGGATGCTGTTCCTATGCACCATACGGATGTATATGAATACGGGTGTATTTGAACACTTTCAATATGCAAGCAGCTTCAACGTTGTGTAGTACAACATTGCAGCTACTTACTTAGGTGTGCGTGAAAGTGTTTATTTACACATTTTTTCTCAGCAGCATTTTTGTTAAATAACTAATATGTCGTTATTTTAGGAAAATGCTGCTGAGATTTCAGCATTGCGCCTGTTATGTTCAACCGGCACAATCCTGAAGGTGCACTGTCGTGCACTAATAGTATGCCCAGGCCCACATAGCAATACTGGTGGAGACTGGGTGTGGTGTTTTGACACACTGAATCATGTTTTTTGGCGCATTCAAAGCACAAAGTGCTGAATCGGGCCCTGAAGGGTGTTCTCAAAGCTTCATGGACCGGCAGCTCGAACCGTACTGGGCGTTATGGTCCCTCGACCTTGTTAAACACACTCGACACATCCACTATATCTTCAGGGCCCATGATGCCCGGTACGGGGCGAGCTGCAGATCGATGAAGCTATATTGGTGATGATGATTTAGTGATGCATTTCTACATGCATATTAGGGCATCCCGAAAGCAGAATTACGTGTGTCATGGTGTGTTTTGATTCACTTGCAGCTGTGGCCATGTGGCTGTTCAAACATGCTTATGCTACTTGCCATCTCTTTGGTGCCATATGTCATTTCTGCCTGTGATATGTGCATGCAGAGGTGGTGTGTGATGGAGGTGATATACTACATTCAGTACATGTGTATGCTTTGCAATTTAGACACATCCATTTCTGCTTTCGGGACGCCATTGCATATCAATGCCACTGGATGCATACCGGAATTTGAGTTGTGTGTGACATGCCGCTTCATGTGTTGGCTGTCAATGTAGTGATGTCTATGTGTGTGTGGGTTATGTGCTGCTGACATGTGTACTCATTTTTGTTTTGTTCACATTACAGTTGATGACGCAATGGAGCCAGAGGATGGTGATCTCCTTCCAGACACGGGGTTGCTTTTACATTAGCAACCCAGCACCAGTGGGGGTTGTGGGGTGGTAGACCATGAGAACCCATTTGTGCTCCAGACCTTCTTGTCCAGGGCTGGCAATCAGTCAAGCTCTGATGAACACTCTGAGCACAATGTTGAGTTGGATGCGCATCATGACAATTCGTCACCGATGAGTGATCCTGATGTGGATGATCTTCTGTCCACAACACCTGCACTGAGGGGCCAGGCAGTGTTGTAACATCCGCCTGTGGTGGTTCTGGGCACATGGTCACACTCCACACCAGTTGCTGATGTGCCTAGGGCATCATGTTGACAGAGGGATGCAGTCCTGCAGCCGTGGTCGGTGCCAATCCAGCAAGGACCACGGCTCCTTGGGTCCCGCAGGTGTAATGTCTGGCAACGCGATGGCCGTACGCCACCGGGGTATACTGAGTGGGAGCATTCCATGTATGCCAGTTCAGAGCAACAGGGAGCAGCTATTGAGAAGATTGCTCAAGGCATGGAAAGTGTGGCCCAATCCATGCACCCCCTGATAGGCAGGTGGTACTCCATCAGTAGGCAATGCAGTCCACGTGCCGCTCACTCATGGTGGGCTTGGCAGTCTCAGACAGAGTACGGCGGGCTGAAATGGTGTCTCTGTGCAAAGCAATTGCTGCTCAGGCAGGGGCACACAGGGAGGCCCTGAGGGAAGACCACTGATCCCTGAGATCTACTCTGGGTGGGCTCAACATGTCCCAGAGGCAGCGGTCAGAAGTGACGATGGAGCAGCTTGAGAACACCATCTCGGCTGAGCTACAAGCATGCTGGGAGGTGCTCCAGATGTCATGTGAGGCCATGCAGGAAGAACTCCTTGTTACACATGCTATCTTGTAAGAGGAAGCACACGTATCACGTGAGGTGCTGCATGCTGACCTATGTGTCATTGCCACACAGGACCAGGCTTACCAGGAGGGGCAAGCTGGGGATTGGCGTGGTCAGGCAACTGTGCCACGTCCACCTTCTGATTGTCATCCAGAAGGTGAGTAGGACAACGACTTATCTTCCACACAAGTCGGGCCATTCAGGCTTTGAGACCATGGAGGTTTTTTTATCTCAACATCATCGCATGTGGGTGTTGAGGTGTACCCTGTATCTCCCCCCTCCTGGGTGCCCCCCCCATCCCCTCGGGTCGTATGTGGCCATTTTTAAAAGAAATTATATTGTTTGCCTATTGTGCATTCATGTGACGGTGTGGTGCTTTGTGGCTTTTGAAAGCATCCACTGTGTGTTCCAGCCGGAACCATACAAGCTTGTCTCGTGTATGTGTTTGGGGCTTGGGGTCATGGCACATATGCCACTCCTGCTTCCCCTTTCCATGGACTTGCAAGGATGGTCCGGTGTGACAACAAATTACACAGGGGCATTAGACTTTCGTGATATCTTTGGCCAGTCTGCAATCCTACTTGTTTATACACCCCTACTGGGGATTAAGGATGTTTTCTCCACAGCATGTCTGCAATCAATTTTGGTGAGTATATTTTTGAACTGTGCTTTTTTTGAAGTTGATTGTGATGTTTTTTCTTTACTTGCCTGTATACGTGCTTGATGTACTTCATGCTGTAGACGGTAGCTGGCACTCTTTAGCTGTCAAAGCCACACTGATAGTGGGAGGGGGCCGGGTGGTGACAATGTCAAGTTGATATGTGTTAAGTTCACCCCCTGGAAATTGTGGCAAAGGTGGAAGCATTAGGAATGGGGGACACAACAACTACAACTCACGACCCAGTCCTCACCTGAGATGGCCGCCTAGACTACTTCTATGCTCCGTTCCGTTTGGACGGCACGTTGTATCTGTCTTCCCTCTTGGACTTCGCCGCTGAGTTACGGCGCAATTTTCCCACTGGACTCCAGCTCTTTTACTCGTTTTTCACACTCTGGTGCCTTTCGTCCCTGTTTTTCTTCCTGCTACTGTCCTTACTGCAGATCTGTCTGCCCGTCTCTCGGGCAGTTCTTTCCACGTACTCGTACACTGCTTTGGTTAGCCTCGGTACACTTCTGTACCACAGCATCTCTCTCATTCGTCTCGCTCCTTCTATCGGTACACTTCTATACCACTGCATCTTTCTCTCTCGCTCTCTCTCTCTCGCTCCTCCTATCTTTCATCTATTACATCCATACCTTTATGTTGACTTCGGCCTTTTACCAAAGCTATTCAACTGTTTTGGCTCTTAACTTGCTGTCAGATGTTTCCGGCGATCTCACGTTCACTATGCCTTTCCAGACTTGTGCTGTCTCTTCCTTTCTCCGTTCACGCTATCAAGGATTGATTGGGTTTCAGCTCAACCATCCAGTTGTGCCAGCCTCCTTGGTTATTTTCTACTCAAGTTTCAGCTCTACCCATCAGTTGTGGCATCCTCATTGATTATTGTCTACTGGTGTTCCTACCCATCCTGTTGAACCATTCTACAACCGTACAACCTTGAAAGTTATTCTATCATTCAGCTTGGACATTTACTTGCCCGTATTCTACAACTTCAGGTCATCTACTAGAGACTCTTCCAGGGTTTTTTGACGCCTTGAGGCTTTTTCCCTGGTTTGGGGGTTTGGCTCCTCTGCGATTTGGTATTTTTACCGGTCAAGGTGACCTCTGAGGGAGCTAGACCCTATTTACACGAAAGGAAGAACAATAAAATCAAGGAGAAGGGGGATCTTGAAGCCAGGTAGACTAGAAGGAAGAAGCTGACGGATCCCAGAGACAGTTCTTCTGAAGGTCAAGATGAGGAGGAAATGAGGGAGGGACTTTCGTTGTCTGACAGTACACTTGGGCTACAGTGATTGGTGTCTGTCTGACATTGTCAATGTGATTTACTATGTACATGATGTGTACAGCTGGTCACTGGATGTTCCTGTGTTGGGTTTACTTTTCAGGTGCCAGGGGATTGGTGTGGTTTGACACACTGGGGTGTCCACATGGGCAATGTTCGCATGTGATGTGCACAGGACACTGAGGGTCACTTCATTTCACATGCATGTATTGAGTGCATGTCCCTATTGACAGACACACTTACACAACATACCGCCACACATACAACCACCCATCCATGCCCACACGTGCACACAGATTTCCTTCTCTGCCATGCTGTGTCCCTGCAGCGCATGAACACTTACAATTTCCGGATCGTGTACATGCGTCACTGGGTAATTTTTGTTGCTTGTCCTTTTTTATATCATGCTCAAGGTGTATCCCCAACACAATGGCTGCTCACTGTGCTGTGTGCTGAGCGGCTTGTTGCAGGGGACACACACAGCACACGTTTTTAGGATTTGTGGATTTGGATTGCCCAATGTGCATGCCAACAGGCATTCTATCTTTTGTTGATGGTACCGCTGGTGGCATGCATTTGTGTATGACTTTGTAATTGTGTGAGGTTGTTGGTCAGTCATTTCATCTGATTCCATGTCAGGTGTGATTGTCTCAGGTATGTTTCCATTCATCACATAGCACTTCTTGACTAATTTGTCATGAGTTGGGCATTTGGTTTGCTCTTTTGCTGTTCCATGCCATGTCATGGTGTCGCCGAAGAAGGTAATGGGGGTTAGGAGGGTTTGGGTGACATACCAGTGATTTTCATGGCCTGTTTTGCAGTGGGTGGTGGGATATGCACCTTGCATGTTTTCATTTTGGTCAGACCGGATTGGTTATGTTTAAGTAGCCAGGGATGCACACAATGTTGCACTTCCGTGGAAACATTCTCAGGGTGGTAAGTTTGTGGCAGTTGGCTGTCTCTTTTCATCGATTTTCACCTGGTATGTGCCAGGCCTGTGTGCACTCTGCACGGATGGGAGTTTAGGTGAAAAATGTGGCTACAAACTAGGTCCGGCCTGCCTCGCCATTTGCCCTTTCCCCTCCCATGCGCAGTGCCTGTGTGTGTGGTTGGGGATGTGGGGGCACCACCTTGTCAACTGGTACGCCCCGCTGTGTTACAACATTGTGCAGGACACATGCTGCCACAATGATCCTGCACACTACTGGGGGTGCATATAGTAGCTGCCTGACAGGGTGGTCCAGGGAGAGGAAGCATGACTTGAGCACTTTGAATGTGTGCTCCACTATGGCCCTGGTTGCAATATGGGCTGCATTGTATCTTACCCGGGGTGGTGTGGTGGGGTTCCGTATTGGCGTCATCATATGGGTGTTCAGAGGGTAGGCACTGTCCCCTGGGGAGGTGATGATGGTTGTCATTAGTTGGGTTTGTGTATTTGTCTGTGTGTGACATGCATGCATGTGCATGGACATTTCTACTCACCAATGAGCCATGTGTGGCAATGCTTCCCAGCTTCCAGGGCCTGGCTCAGGGCGGACATTCTGTATATGAAACTGTCATGGGTAGACCCAGGATAGTTTGCATAGACAGAGGTGAAAATTCCATGGGCATCACATGCAACCTGTACGTTGATGGAATGCCAGTGCTTGCGGTTGTGGTAGATGTTCTCAGTGGCCCTAGGTGGACGTAGGACCACATGGGTGCAATCTATGGCAACAAGCACTTTGGGGATGTGTGCCTCCCTGTAAAAGTCCTGGACCACATCCTGCTTTTCTGCGGGTGTTCTGGGCATGTATATGTGCCTGCAGACTGAGGGGCGCGTAGTCATGATAGCCAGCACCTGGTGTAGGCAGCGTGACTTTGTGGGCTCTGAGACGCCCCCAACTATGGCAGTTGTCTGCTGAAATGACCCAGTGGCCAAAACATGCAGGACATTGAGCACCTTTTCCAAGGGGCTCAGTGCTTGGGAGCACAAGGTGGGTGATGTGAGGTCATCCTCCCACTCAGTGACCAGGTCTAGTATGATATGAGGTGGAAACCTATACCTGACATAGACCTCGTCATCAGGCATCCAAGAAAGACTGATCCTGGGCAAAAAAATGCGGGGCCTGGCTAGCAACTCCAAATGTGTTTTACAATCTGATCGTTCACATTGCTGTCCGCAGACTTCCGCGATGTCCATGGACATGGTGGCACCTGCACACCCTCTTTTCACCTATAAAAACAGCCCCATATCATCTTCATTCCACCCACCATGCTTTGCAGCCTCTATTTTGGCCACCAAATAAGCCCAAATGTGTTTTCCAGACGCATTTACCACTGTGCTATCCACAGACACCGGCCGCTGTCCGCAGATCCAGCATGGCGACCGTTTCGGAAAATATGACGCACCTCACCCTTTTACAATCAGCGGGCACATCAAATGTCCACTGACATCATGATGGACCATGATTGGTCCAGATATCACACATTTTGTTCTACCTTCTTTTGTGATGTTTTCAAAACAACGATTCGACGGATTTACACTAAATGTACAAAGGCACGCTTTCAGGACCAAGCCGCCGCTCCTAGTGCAAATTTGGTGAAAATCCATCCAGCAATGTGGGCTCTAGGCGTGAGCAGAACATTGTTTCTATTGTGTCTGTGAGGATTTCCAACCATTTTGGTACCCCCCCCTATAACCTTCCCTACCTTGAAGAAACCACACCAGACTTTGCAGAATCATTCAGAGGGGGACACATACTTTTTCTGCAAAGTTTGGTGAGGATTTGTCCAGGTGGGACGAAGTTATAAGCCACCCAAAAAGTGTTCTTCCTATGGGTTGAGCAACATAAACCATACCTACAGGGCTGCTACCGCAGACCCTGTAATATTAATATTTGCAATGCAGATGTCTGTTTCATTTAGCCTTTGCATTATTCTGTGGAAATATAGACCTGGAATATAGAAACGTGATTTGCATAAATGCTATTAGCAGTATATTGTTTAATGTTTCCATTGATGGCAAATGTGTGTTGTGTATCTGTTTGTTCTCCATAAATGAAACTTTAATGCTAACAGTTTTCATGTAACTCCACTGTGTGTTAACCAGTTTACCGTTTTTTAGAATGATTTGTGGAATACTTAGACACCACTTAAGTCATTATGTGCTTTTCAAATATAAATATACGTCACTAAGTATTTTTAAGTACCATACTTGAGAATTCACTGAGTGTTTTCCTTTTAGTCGGAGATGATTGTTTTATGAAAAAAGATAAGATGTCAGAAAGCACATTAACAATAATGTGTACTTCATGAAACCATGAATTTCACACTTGTTCTAGTTTTCTTGTTGCTATAAGTGCATTTTAGTCATAACATTGTTTCCATGGCATAGACATTTATGTATTTATTTATTTATGTATCTGTTTATTTATCGTTGTTTTCTAAGGCTACAGCCATAAACCTAGCAAATTCATGAACACCCATGGACATCTACGTAGCTCTAATATGTCACATAGTTTTCGCTAGTCATTGATGACCAACACTTTAAAGGAGTCCGGCTGAAGACATGGCTGCTGCATAACTTTGTATGCTCAGCTATGTATCTCTGACCTCTTATAAGTTTAGCTGGTTATTGATGAGAATGCACCTTTACAATATTTGAGACACATGTACCCTAATAACATCATAATTAACCTCTTACTATTATAAGAACATACTTTTTTGGTATTTAGGACACTTGCTTTTTGCAGGTCGCCTGGAGAAATCTTTCAAATATATTTTGCATATATCGTACAACACAGCAAGAAATGTAGAGGTCATTTGTGAACTTATACAAAATTGTATTATTCTTCAAATTACTTTCCTGGGTCAGAAATAAGCAGAGGGTGTTAGTGTTTTCGGGCACAGCTGTATAGAAACGTACATGTTGAATATAACTTTAAATGGGGAAGAAAGACTGCTAGTCGGCAGAACATGGATGTGCGTAAATGGAGGATATGGTAATCTTACATTACGTATTAACAGCAGGAAAATGTGTGCCGTTGTTTGAGAACTGTGGGGTGGGTTTGGGAGAGCAGGATTTCCACGGGAATATACATAATCTGTTCCAAAGGCTGACGGTAGCACTCTCACATCGAAAGGTTATATAGGTGTTGGCTAAGGGATGGCAAATTCCAGAAAGAGACATCTGTGCAAAGGCAATGGATCTTGTCTGATAGAATCAATATATGTAAAAAAGGATCCCTCAGGTTGCCACACGGCATTACCAATGTGCTTTTTAGTTTGCAAATTTATGTTAAATGCACAGCAGAAAAAAAGTTCACCATTCAGGTTAAATGGAGTTTGCTTACTCATAATTGCATATACATACTTTATATAGAGAAACAATATTTGTTTTAACAGAAAGAACCCAAATATATGCATGGATACAAAAGGCAAACATTGTAGAAAATATAAAATCGAAAGTCAGAAACTAAGAAAAGCAGAATAAATCACTCTATATGTATAGATTATATTCCGTAAAAAAAAATTCTTAAAGAGACGTTATGGTTAAGTTACATTTGAAAAAAGAGAGCTTTTTAATAAGGAATGCTAATTCAGTAACTTTATTAATCACTTTGCTATAAAAACCGTTTCAATTAATTGAAAAAGAACTTTCGTTGAAGGGAGGTAATGGTTAAGCTTACACTTTAAAAGCAACGAAAATTCAGTGAACAAACTTTGATACTGTGGACGTTATGTAACGGCAAAGTAACATAAACAATTGCTAGTTACAGAAAGCTGCACAACCTTTACTCGAACACCCCACCATGCACTGCTCATACCAACACACGACAAAAACATGACACCAGCAATAACGTCACTCATGACATCACATATAACCTCACTGATTACATCATATGCACATGGTGACAGTTGAAGAATTATATGCAAACAGATTATGCAAAATATTCAGATCACGCAATAGCTATCGTGTATGAAGCTTTTTTGTTTAACAACAGTAAACTCAGGTCTTGACGTGTAGATAGTGAATTGTGGGCATGACATAAATATATCCTGTAGGGGGCACGTAGGCAGGCCTTCACCATGGTGAAATGACTTTTCCCACAGCATGCATACACTGAACCTATACAAATTACAACTAGATGCAATACCATTTTAATACCTTACATGTAGGATTACTAGGCACTAATCCTACGTTCATGATCCAGTCATTTTACTTGTTTCCTCACTCCCAGATGATTTGTGATTATTAATCTTACTTGTATGCACCACTGCTCTAAGTGTACTCTATCAACAAACATGCCTAGTGATAGATGTATATGTAGACATTGATTTAAATTATAAACATACTAAGAGTCCTAAACGTGCAATTATACTTCCCGAATACACCATATGAGGCCAACACTTCTTCCAAGAGTCATGCTTTAATTTTGGCCCATGGAAATGTACTCTGATGGTGCTATATTCTCAACAGAAGCTCAGTAAACAATATCTTCCATGATAAGAATATTTTCCCAACTATGAAATAGTTGACTAGAGTACTACATTGCTTATGTTTTTTTGCCTACATCTGAAAATATCCGCCACCATTGACTATGCTAGCTGGTGCTGTTAGGAGTTTTAGGAAATAGTCTATGGAGTTATAAGGTTGGGTACATCTGACTGGTTACATGCTAAAATTCAGGTTTGAGCAACCTTAAGGGACCTGTCACTGTGAAATGTGATAAAAATGAAAATGCATTTCTATCCTTGTTTTAAGGGTGCACATCCAAGTGGGAGAGTAGTGGTTCATTCCACTGATCTCCCAATTCAAAGAAAATGCATGAAAGGTTCAGAAATTAACCTACTATGCATTGGAGATTTCCTTGTGCCTTGTCCAAACAGGCATAATGTGAGATCTTTTATGTTTACACATTTGAAAGTACATTTCATTTGTGGATTTGGGATGTGCATAGAAATGCGCATAAATGCGCCCTTGTATGTGCGAATGATCAAAGGCAGTGAAAAAGGGCGTCTGAATGTGAATATTTAAGATGCACACATTCAGACACCCTTTGTGGAACTGGGTGCACATTTTTTAGTGCAAGTGTTGAGGTGTGTTAGCACATTTCAACTTACTCCACAAAAAAAGTTTTGACAATCTTGCCCAGTGTGTGTTTTACAGTGAATACATAAAGCTTTACAGGATTAACTCAGCAGAAAAGAATGTAGTTATGAACAAGTACAGGCAGCAGGTTTAGAGCTTCAGCAGGGCATCATAAAACCATAAAACACCCTGTCATATTTTGTAAAAAGTTGGCACTTACTTCTTTGAACCCTGTAGTCATGTGGGTGCCCTCCCAAGATGGGGGCTTGGGCAAGAGCCCCTTTTGTCCTTCAATAAAGCCGTCTCTGTCTCCATCCTCATCTATCACCCTCTCCTACTACACAACTGCTGCTCCTCTGCCCTACCTCCTATCACTATTTCACTTGGCCTCCTGAATGCACAATCACTATGCAAAATGTCTTCCTACATCAATGGCCACTTCAACACTTCTAACCCTCAGATTCCACTTCTTGCTATCACAGAATCCTGGATATCTCCCTCCCTCATGACTTTGTTAAACTAGCATCTGTCCACACTTCTACCTCTCCCAATCCCCCTGGTATAATGAGGCCCTCAAAACATCACATCTTTGTCTTTTGAATATCCCACTATTCAAGTCATCTCTCCTATTCCCCTCTATGTTCTGGCTCTGTATCAATCACTCGGTCCTGTGAGAAACCAGAAGGTGACTCACTGACTAGTCCCTTGGGATCTGTCACCCCGGTGGCCAGGACACAGCCATCGCTTTTGGATTCAGTTCCTGAGGGTGGACCAGTGTGGGCGTATCACCTCGGTGAGTGGTATTCAGGGAGTGAGAGTGGGATACTGGATGGTGAGACGTGGTATCCGTTTCCCTGTAACACCTTTACCCCATCCTACCCAGTAGGATATTTAGGCACGCTACCCGTCCCTTTTACAACACAAACACTTTCTCACTGACAGCCCACTCTAAGGGAAAACAGATTAACACCCGAGCCATGTACCCGACTTGTCTCAATACTATGGTCAGGTGAGGTCAGGCAATTATCGACAATCACTCACACCTGACTTCCATTACATTTCCCCACATGCACACTCTGAGCGAGGCAAATCACACGAGGAAACAGCAGTTTCGAAACAACAGCTGAATGAGAGAGGAAAGACAGCAAAACAGAAGGGGATCGCAAGGAGGGAAATTCCCTTGACATTTTCGACAAGGAACCATTACTTTCCAGAGACCTCAGGAATAGAAAGCATATCATCAGGAAACCAGACTTAAGAATCCTGCATTGTGTGTCGGAGCCGCATCAGTAATCAGGGCAGGGAGAATCACCAGCCGCTGTGGTATAATCCTTAGCTCCAAGACCAAAGCAGCATCAGTGAAGTCAACACAGCCAGTCGGTTTGGGAGACATATACAAGACTGGTCTATTTTGAAGCCAATGTTGCAAGCAGCAACATTGTATGGCGAGCGCTGGAACAAACATTGTTAAAATGCGTGTGATAAGAGAAGCGAGTGAAGTTAAACTGCTGATGAGTGATTGAAATTTAAAGCAAGCTACAATACCTTTGAAGGAGTGGTCCGGCACCACATGGATGTTCAATCAAAAGGTCTCTTAAAGGTATCTATCTGAGAAGTAATAACAGTCGATATATTTGGCCCGAGCCCAGAAGAGGGAGACCAATTGAAACAGAATGGATAAATGTGAATCAAAGTCGTCTTGTTACGGGTCAAGCAAAATCCTGCGCACAGTCAAAAGTCTTCGATTTTGATGAAATAGAGAAAGTTTAGAAAAGTATGTGAATTTGATCCGAGCCCGGCAGAGGGAGACCAATTGAAAGTTTTGTGTTGAAGTGGGTCTGAGCCCGGCAAAGGGGGACCCGGGGTGAACAGTAAATCATCCGAGAAGATGTATAAGTGAAAATCCTAAGAAGAAAGGAAATTTACTGTTTTGTCATGTTGCATCAGGTCCTCCTAAATAAGAGACTTTGAATGACAGAGAGACTTTGGCACAGAATGTCCTGACGTTGAAGTCTTGAATTGCATCCTCATGCTAGAGAAGCACGAGAGTGTGCTAAGCTTGAGTGTGCCGCTTTGTCCCGTGCTGAAAACATGGGCAAGGGAAGTAAACATCTTGAATATCCTGACATATCATTTCTTGAACACTTTTCTTTTGCATATTATTGTTTCCCACAATATTTTTATTTAGAAGTAAGGATTGGCAACATATTTATTAGTATAGGGCCTTTTATTTTTACAAAGACACCACTAGGACTACGTTATTATAATTTGATGGTCGTAGCTTGCTTCCATCTTTAGATTTAGGTTTAGATAGGTGTTTTTCAAGCCCAATTGAAGTTCAATAAACAACTTTGAACTGTGATCACTTGTGTCTTTCTTACTGTTTGAAACCATGCCTTCCTTACAGTCCTCTCAACTCCTGCTTCCCTGATCTGAAACTTCTCCTTGAGTCTGACATCCCCATTGTCATGCTGGAGGATGCTAACCTTCCCAAAACCCCGGTATCCATCTGCATTGAGTTTAACTCTCTCCTATCTGATCATTACTTCTACTCCTTCGACGACCAGCCTACTGACTCTAGTGGGAAAACATTTGCCCTTGCCTTTCTCTCTAATTCCCTCTGGCCTGTCCATTGACCCCCTCTTCCTCTGATATCTCTATTATTCAGTTCAACATTTCAGTCCCTCCACCTCCTACTGTCTCATTGACTACAAGGGAATTCACTGTGATGATGTGAGCACCTCTCTCCTGTCTCCCTCCTCTATCCATGCCTCTCACATTGGCTGACTTTTACTATGCACTTATGACTAAATTTAACCAACAAAATCCTGCTTACACATTCACACATTTCTGTCTCAGTCCTGAGCCATGGATCACCTCTTGCATTCAGACCCTTAAAACAAACATGAATCATGACTCTTCCAAATCCTCCTTCTCCTTCTTCCCAAACCTAATATCCTCCCTTTGCAAGCACCCTTGCAATCGTTTATATACTCTAATCTGCCCACACTTCCCAATCTGATATCGATTGCCTTCTCCCGTTCTGCCAACGACTAAGACCTCTCAAATGTGTCACACTCTCAAAGCCCACCTCTCTCTGTCTCCCCAACCGTCCTTCTGTTAAACACCTTTCCCCTACCTCTTATACTGTTGACTACTTCCCTCCATTTCCTATGGAATTATCACCCATCCTTCACAGAAATGACCCATCTTGTGATCTTATCGATAACTTGGGTTTCCAAAAAGTCAAAGACTTAATCTTAATCACTTGCCCTTATCTCTCTGAAAACTTTAACCTCTCTCTCTGCTGCCTCTTTCAAATATTTAATTGTATTACCCTATTGGAGAAACACTCTACTGAGCATAATGTCCCAGCCAACTATCGGCCAGTTTCTCTTTTTTCTCCTTTCTTCAAAGGTCTTTGGGCGAGAGGTTGTTCACTGGATCACTAAGTACCTTGAGCATAATGGCCTTGGAAACCCACTGCAAACAGGCGTAGTAAACGCTCTACCAAGACAGTACTCATGCATGTCTCCAACTTTCTCTCGGAAGCTCATCGATCCAATATCTGTTCTATACTCAAACTTGTGGACCTCACTGTCACCTTTGAGATTGTCAACCACTCCTCTCTCCTCCTCACTCTCCAGGAGCTTCTGTTTGCAAATGTTTTACAAATCTGTTTTTGCTTGTATTGCCACCTTTCTGGAAGGTCGATCCAATAAAGGCAATTGGAATTTGCAAACCTCTGACCCCACCCTTTCCCTGTTGGAGTCCGCCAAGGATCATTTATAGGACCTCTGCTCTTAATGCTCAATAAATCTGCCCTAGAAAGACGTATCTCATTATTTGGCTTTCACTATCACTTTTTTGATGATGACAATCAACCATTTTCTTCTTTCCCTCCTTCATCCCAGCCATCTCAGAATGGATTATGAATAGTTTCACTACAATTCATCACAGGATGGCGCTCTGCTGCCTCATGCTGAAATCTAGCAGTCACCTTCTCCTGGCTTCCAATCCCATTCTTACCCTCCCCATTCCTATCTCTTTCCCGCCTGATCTTCTTGTACACTGGTCCCAAGACTCGCAAGTTTGGGATACTCTTTGAAAATTACCCTTGACTGCAATAATTCATCATTGCCACTGCCTCTGCTGCTCGTACTCAACTCCTCAACATTTAGAAAATGTGCCTTTTTCTGACTAGTCACTTTACAAAAGCTCTAATATCCATCCTTGTGCTCAGAACACTTGACTTCTTCTCAAGCCCATTACTTAGTCTTCATCTTTACTCCTTCCTCCCTCTTGACAACGTCCTCAACCTTGCTACCTTCCCTCTTGATAACCTATCCAGATTCTCCCCCACTTCTACCAACCGACAACATGCTGGTTGTCTCCCCATGCAAAACTGCCCCCTTGTCAAGTTCCTTCTCCAAGTCTTCAAAGCTATCAATAGTGTTCCTCCTCACTACCTGTCTGATTGTATCTCCAATTACTCACCATCTTGTTCCCTTTGATCTTCTTCTGCACTCAACCTCACTGTCCCATACACTTTCTGTGCCTACTCTTACTTCCGTTGTTTCTCCCTACTTACCCCGCTCTACCGGAACCAAATCCCCATTATGTTATGATATATGATATGATTGGTTATTTATAATGTGCTTAATACCCAGAGGTTTCTAACTGTGCATTCTGGGATCGAACCTGTGTTGTTCTGTGTCGTCTTGCTTCCAAGGCGAGCACGTTGCCGCTGAGCTATCCTCACGAAACTTATAATCAAAGCTATGCCAACTATTGATTCCTTCAAATCTCAGCTTAAACTTCACCAACTTGGTAAAGGCAGCTTCTCCATCCACCATACCCAACCCCACCACTCCATCCAGTGATGCGAAATAATTTTTTTTTTATATTTACATATCATTCTTTTTAGTTTAAAGCCCCCTTCGGTTAATCTTACCTTTGTAAGTCACTTCTATTATTATATATTTTTGTTTGTTTGTTTTGTTTTTGTCCACGCTATATGTTCCACTTTCATACACCCTCATGAAGTGGCTTACACTTGTTCTCATCTGTGTGCTATTGTATAGGCAGCCTGCGTGGGAATGCCTTTTACTGTAAGTAATTTCTGATTGAATTGATATTCCTGTTCTTCAAATAAATACAAATATCTGATAACACAACAGAAGTAGCTTGTTATCTAACAGCATACTTGACCAAATCAGAGAAGAGCAATGCAGTTGAGGTGTGGCTGCTTTGTCAGCTGACAAAAGGTTAAGTCAAAAACATTTGAGCTTTGGCATTAAAATGCTCTCTCATAGAGAGCGCGATACATAAGAACCCGCAGATTGACATACTAGCTTAACTCTGTATGGGCGATGCACCAACATATTTGGGCTGAGCCTTAGTCTTGGTTCTTCCATGAGCAAGAAATTAGTGCTAAGGCTGATTTCTGAAATAGAAGAGTTAGCTGAAGAGTTCTGACAGTACATACATTCTCAAAACAGATCTAATAGAAACTTATTATCCAAAGAGGTCTTCACATTTACAGAACCTTTGCTTGTATGAAATAGCAGAGGGCTACTCATCCCGCAATGTGGAATGTGAAATAAAGAAAGGATGCTTCAAATTGCATGGAAGTCTTGGTAGCCTGCTGAGACATGAAATGCCAACCAAGTCTCATAAATCACTTAAAACTGTTGGGCCGAACTGCAGAGAGAAATACATTATATTGTTTTTGCCTTTTGGAGTTGTTCGAGAGAAACCTCCTTGGAATGTATACAACCTTTGGAGTAGCTTTTCAGGAAAAGAGAGGAAATATAATGCACCCAAAATATGATCAATACATAGAAACATTAGAAGAAGAAAATTGACAAGAACTGATGACATCAGAACTTGCAAAAGATACTCCAGAGGGGAGACAAGATTCTGAACAAGGTAGCCAACATGTTTTTTGTGATCCTGTTGTTCAACCTGATGTGGAGACTGCCATGGAGGAAGTCAAACATGCAATGAGACAAGAAAAAAATGTAGATATTGATGAAGATGCATTTGTGTGTGATTTGAACAAAGAGCAGAAAGATATATAAGACAGAATAAAAGACTGATTCATGCATGGTGTCAAACATGAGAATAACTAATGTTCTTGTTTGAAATATCAACCTTTGTTGCTTTATATTAGCGGACAGAAAAATATTTATCATTCCAACCTTGCCATCAATGCTCCAACAAGTGACTAGTTGCAATGAATCTTGTGCTTTGACTGCTCCCACTGTGTTGCCAGAATTTAACATACGAGCTGCCACTCTACTTTCATTGTTAATGTGGAGCATTATAAACATGATGATGACAGTTTGAATATATTTGTATTATATTTCCTTTCTAGGTCACACACCCATCATATTATCCTTTTATATAAATTAGCACTATATATGCTAGAATGTTGCAGATTACACAAAAATATTTTAGCTTATAAAAAGTGTACACAAGTGAAAGGGTTTGTACGAGAGTGTATTCTTTAGTTTTGGAAATGTTAGTATTTCAACTCCAATAATGTAATGTATCACAAATAACCACATAATGCATGCATACAAAAGTATTTCTCCATCCATTAATGTTTTAATGTAACAGTTTGGCTTTATAGTGTTTTCATGCTTCATGTTATAAACATTGTAGCAAAACAAGCAAACTCAAATACTATAAGTGATGTCACCAGTGATGGCATGTATGACGTAATAGTGATTTCATTTGTGATGCCATCTGTGATATTGTGGTCATAATCTGAACAACATTGGGTGCACAGTCAATGTGGTCTTGCTTCCAATGCTTGAACAATTTCTTGAGTTGTGTTGTATTACATCTTTACCTTAAGGTAGCCCTTAATGTAGCCCAACAACATTCCTTGAAATTCAATGAAAATACTTTAATTGAACTGTTTGTAAGATGATTGGCAAATGCAAATACATTCTTGACTTTCTACAAGTGTAGGAAGCTATGACACCTCAGATCTGAGCCCCCCATTGTGCAACCCGGGATCACAATGATGATATCACTTTTGGCATAACTTGTTACATCATCAATGGCATAATTGGAAACTATAGCACACTGATGACAGACATGACCTGTTGCCACATTGCCTGGAGCATGTCCCATGTTATGGTTACAAGTAAAACTGAAAACCCTTGATATTTACCAGTTATGGTATGCTAAGCAACCATAACTTGCGCCACCTCTGTGCACTGCAAATACCAACACCCAGGACATCAAAGATGACATCACAAATATCAGTGATGACATCTCTGATGACATCACATATCTGGGTCACTTCTTTTTGTTCACTGACACATCTAGGCCACATGGTTTTGTTCAATGATAGAGACAATCTCAAAAATCAAAAGGTGTTACATATGTAGACACTAACCTTGTTGTATGTTGTTAAGGCACTTTCCTTAGGATTTAGCCTCAGTTCATGGTACACATAAGTGGGCAAATACCCAATCCTCAAACACACAAATCATTTCTGTACTTGATAATAAAGTCTAATGTAACTGTCATTTTTTGGTGGTGTTGTTTCCTTCCTCCTTATTGAAGTTTCCCTGTATGTGCCTCAGATTTGTATCCATTGTGGGTCTTCATATGTATTGTTTGTACTATCACAAGTATGTAGTAAGTCTTCAAGTATTAGCTATTAGCTCTTAGCTATTTATTACATGTTTATCAATACTCAAAACTCTCATAAGGTACCATTGATTATTTTATTTAATTTTACATAGTTCATAACAGAACCTTTACAATAATAAGTATTACATCTGTAAAACTACTTATTATGTATTGAAAAAACAGTAAAATACAAATACAATAAAATTATCAATGTACAATAAAATCACAAATGTCATGTTCATATTCACATTATCATCATTATTTTACTATCCAACATTACTAGGTAAAAATATTGTACTTCTATACTGCATGCTGCAGCCATTGCCTATGTGCATGTATGACTAGGTTCCTCTATTAACAAAAACACTTCAATATCATGTTTTGGTCAGTTGATTACATTTTGTAATACATTAAGCAGTTCATGAAAGGTCTCCCAATCACCCCTGACATCTTGTAACTTACATTATAAACACAACCCCTTTTAGAGACTCTTTATCATAATTAATATCATATGTGATGTCATCGGTGATGTCATCAATGACATTTGTGATGTCATCTTTGATGTCTTGGGTGTTAGTCTTAGCAATACACGGAGTCGGCGTGAGTTATGGTTGCTTAACGTACCATAACTGACGAATTTCAAGGGATTTTCAGTTTTACTTGTAACCATAACATTCCTTTAAGAATGTTTTTTCACTGAATTTTATGGGTTTTTGCTAGTGCACCTTTAATCTGATACAAGTACCTTATACAAGTTCCTATATTATACTCTCCCCGATTCCTTTCTCAGGTAAAAGCATGTTGACTACCTACACCCCATCATCTTCATCTGCTCCTGTCACCACAAAGGATACTCCTTTGGGGCAGACGATCCCAGGGGCAACTTCACAGGCCATACAGAACGCTGTTGACCCTTACCTTTTGAGGGTGACAGTGCTATACATGTACTGTGAAGCACCGATATGTAGGGGGGAGCAGTTTCGGAGTGCTTTTAAGGTTGCGGTAAAGAAGCATGAGAAATACTGCCACCTGCCTGATTAAGGCCCACCCAATGTCTTTCTCTCTCCACCTGACCCTTTGTTCACGTGGTTGGAGGCCCTTCGCTACCTACCCTACCCAACCTTGCCACAGCTGAAAAAAGCCCCTAAAAAATAAGAAATTGAAAAAAATAAAGGTTCCTTTAGGAGCCACCTTTGTACAATTAAAAAATAGAAGTGAGAAAAAAAGTCACAGGCCCCTGTGCAGCCTGCATAGTCTGTGGACAGCGGAGTAGTCTGCAGACTTCTAATAAATTCCAGGCGTGGGATAGTTTAAATCATTTTAATTGTTATGCGTTAAAAAAGGGTGGCGCATAAAAGCACCTTTTTTTGTTATTGGATTTTATATATTTTTTTTACATTTTTGGTTTTATAAACTGAACTAACAAAGCATTTCACTGAATTTAATAATTTCTTCTCACTTTCACAAAACTATTTTAAAGCATTTTGAATGTTTTCTTAAAAAATCTGATAACCCACAGCAGTTAGATGGACTCCATCTATCTCAAAAATGTTGGCCCTATCAAATGTAATGTTCTCATTATGAAACAATGTCATGCCAACATCTCAAACAGAAGCACACACAGCTTTATTGAAGTTGCGCCTCGCTCTTTCCATTGGCGTACCAAATGAACTCCAATGCATCCACATCTGTCTCTCGGCAATATGTGAAAAAATATTTTCGAATCAGGGATCATTTCCTTCAACTTTCCCAATGTCTCCTTCATTGAAAACTGCAATGAAATTACAGTCAGTTTCCACAAACTGATCCCTCAACAATGAACAACAATAATGTCTGGAAGCTTCAATTCAACCATATTTGCACAAAATGGTAGCAAGTCCACCCACTTCATGCCTCACACCCCATATCAGAGCACTTCCAATTTCGGGAATCCAAGATATTTGGCTATTCCACAATTCTCAACATACACCTTCAATGAACCCAAGAGTCCCCCAAAATCCAAACACTCTGCCTGCTGAAAGACATTGCCATGGTCATGTTCAATCCTCTCACAGCCCCTACTAACAAAAATGCTGCTACCCTTGCTTCCTGTACACCACACCCAGGAAACCTGATTGTCCATTCCAGCCAACCTTAAAATACCCAGATGTAGCATGTGCCATCCACTGACTACCATGCTGTCGGCGAACGTTGCGGCCACTTAAAGGGGTAGGTGGGAAAATTAAGCACAATTTAAGTTATTTAATCTTTAGTGGTGGCTCTTAAAAGAACCCTTTTTTGTTAGAATTTTTAAACTAGCAACTTGTTTCCTTTTATTTGTTTTTATATAGTACTGCTGAACACTCTACATTCTCCTTTATCATTTCCTTAAAGGAACTTTTTCAATGCATTCCTAACATTTTAAAGGAAAATTGCATTTCCTACATCTGTGAAGTGAACACCATCTTGATAAAAAAAAGGAAATGACACCATCAGACCCTATATTGTCATTCTCAAAAGATGACATTCCTTCAGCATACAAAAAAGCAGATACTGCTTTATTGACAAGCTGCCTTGATTCTTCAATTTGTGGACTGAAAAAGTTTCTTGGACATCTCCATTTTTGCCTCTGAATTATTTCAGAAAAAAGAATCTTAGCTGCAGGAAACAGTTGCATTAGGCTTTTAAAGAATTCCTTTAGGGCAACCTGCAAAGAGAATGGAGTCACAAACCTCAAACTCTCCCCACCACTTATTTTAAAACATTTATTATTTTTTTATTTATGTACATTTAAGACACAATTGGTCTTTTCACACCATATAACATATCAGCATATAGAATATCAGCATACCAAGCCTTTACCATGACCCTATAACGATTATAAAAAGAAGAAGAATCAATAAAACACAACAACCATGACTTGTTGCCACAGATATGCATATACAAATAAAAGATTTTGGAGGACTCTTCAATTCAGTCATTGAAGGTGTATGTAGAAAATCATGGCATCTTTAGAAGTATTGGATTGGCAGAATTCGAAGTTGTGTGGCATGCAGTTTGTTGTTTAAACTGGGCAAGCTTGTTTTCATTCTGTGAGAGAATGGCTCACATACAATGTCCAGAGATTGTGATTGTGCATAGTGGAGTATGAATTGTGTTCATGATACAATTGAATGAAAACAAGCTTGCCCAGTTTAATCCTCTCTTCCTGTACACCATACCCAGCAAACCAGATTGGCTAATCCCCACAGTCCCCTTTCCATGTCAGGAATCCACAAAAGACCAAGATGTGGCACGTGCTGTCAGCGGACTGCCACAGTGTCCATGGACCTCGTGACACAGGGGCAGCCCTTCTACCCTTTCCACTTTCATGTTCTCAACACTCCCTCATTGGCTGCTTGCAAAGTGTCACACATCCATCCACCAATCACATCTAAATCCTCTACACCTAACCCTGGTATCTCACTTCAACACTTCAGATGTATACATGAACTCTCAGACTACATATCTCCTGTTAATGAAAGGCATATGCAGTAACAACTAATGTGCAACTGTCCAAGATTTCTATTTGCAGATTCAATAACATCTGCATGTAACAAAACATAGTACAGGTAGTCTTATATTTAAAAAAAAGTGTTCTTCCACTCTTTCACAAATATATTTATTGAGGGTTCCTGGTACTTACCCTGTAATAAGCTTCTCAATAAGCATATACTCTTTTTTTAACCACTCTACCAAATGCCATGCATTGCTGCATTCATCACCTGTTCACATGAAGCAGCAAAGAATTACAATGCTCTGCACTACAAAATGTTTCTAGTTACAATCATTGTGATGAAAGTAAAAAAATGCAAATGTGCATGTAAAGCAGCACTGTGTCACTGTTTCCTAAAATAAAGGAAACGCAGATAACATATATCTTTAGACCATTTTTAAGTGGCACTTAGTGCCTGCCAGTTTAATATGGGAGCAGCACATGCACACATCCCAACATCACCCATTCCAATCTATAGGTTCTTAGTAAGTCTTTACTTTTAGTAAGTGAGGTTGATATTCATGAAGAAAGGAGGAATGGTGGGGAAAAACAGTGGACAGTTAAAAATTGTTGCTTTTAGGAGCATTTTCATGAAACTTAAAAAATGTGTATGTGCATTTGTAGCAGCTCTGTAACGTTTTGTAAAAGAGAGGAAAAGTTGATGGAAATTATTTGTAGTACAATTTTAAATGGCAGTTGGTGTGTGGAAGTTTAATATGTTAGGAGTATATGCATACTTGCCAACATGATGCATTCTAATCTGTAGGTGTTTATTTTTGTACATTTAAGACACAATTGATCTTTTAACACCATATAAAATATCAGCATATAAAATATCTACTAAACGAAGGACCAGGAGTAGTGAAAAACTTGTGGGGTAAGCTTATATAGATCATTCTAATATCTAATAGTCTGGCATGACAGCCTTTTACATTACAATGGGTTCTACCTTGATTAGTTTGGGATTTTCCCAAGAATGTATAATTGCAAACTTTTGTCCTTGCTATGTCACACTAATATTAGAATCACGGTTTTGGGAGCACGGGTGATCCTATATAGATTTCACCTGAAAATAATGTATTGGAATAGTCAAGATGGCTTCACCTTTTCTTATCACATTATATTCTAAGAAGGGAATTATCTTTTGAACTGGTTTTGGCACACACAAAGGAATTAGGTTATCACAATGCAGAGCATAATGAACGGGAGACAGGCCTAAATTCTAATCTATGGCCATTTTATATATTTTCCCAATTTTCTTTCTTTCTCAACACACTGATCTCTATTTTGGAATCATCCCTCCGTACCTGACCTGACAACATACGGTATGGTTTTGAATATTAAATAATTGGGTAAATTTGTGTCAAATCTCATTTCTATGTATGTTAAATGTATAATGACCAAAATACAATCTGTACTTTGTCTTATACATGTTCTAACATGGTACCATTTATAATGTATGTACTTATAACAGCCTTGAAAACGACCAATGGTCGAAACACATGTCGGCTGTACAGAATCTGAGGAATGCAACTACCAATTGCCTTATCATCTGAGGTTTATGATATAAACCTGAATCAGTGGACTTCTTTAACCTTTGGTTTTGAGCGCGAGACAACTTCCCAAACCAAAGTTCTCTTGTATATCAAATAAACATATAAAATGCTGTGCTTTTCAAAATGTTTTTTAAGCATATTGAATAAAGTTAAAAAATGCATATCTGCATTTACAGCAGCACAGTGTCACTTTTTCATAAAAGAAAGTAAAATCAAATAAAATAGATTGGTACACCATTTGTTATTGGCAGTGTGTGCCAGTTTAAAATATTGACAGTACATGTATACTTCCTAACATATCCCATTCCAATCTTTAGCTGTTTATGCAGGAATACTTCTTTCTCTACATTCTGTGACTTGGACTCTAACTTTCGCAATGAGAAAAGTAGAACTACAAGTCTCAGAATACAAACAAAAAATCTAGGACAACATAAACACTTACAGATTAGAATGCATCATGTTGGCAAGTATGCATATACTCCTAACATATTAAACTCCCACACACCAACTGCCATTTAAAAGTGTACTACAAATCTTTTCCATCAACTTTTCTTCTCTTTTACAAAACGTTACAGAGTTGCTACAAATGCACATACACATTTCTTAGGTTTCATGAAAATGCTCCTAAAATCAACCATTTTTAACTGTCCACTGTTTTTCCCCACCACTCCTCCTTTCCTCATGAATATCAACCTCGCTTACTAAAAGTACTTCGCCATTACCACATATCTCCACTAACCTTCTTCTACAATTACAGAAAAAAAGCACATTACCAAAGAAAACAACCGAAAAACAAATACCCTTTGCATCCAACAAAGTAAGCATATTAATGTACCATATATATATATATATATATATATGTATATATATATATGTAATTACAGCAGCACAGTTCCTCTAAATATTACCCCAGACGGCTCTTGTCATACCAGCATTTCGTTCACTCTAGCCCGTCATATTCCACCATTCACACTCTTGCTATTCCCATCTATACATGACCATTTTAAACCCCTACTCACAGCACAATCACCCTACAGATTCCATGACGCCACCACTCCCTTACTCACTAACACAACAACATCACACCTCTGGAGACATTTACTCTAACAACCTCCCCAACTACACCTAATATACCACCTCACAAACAAACAGCACTAATCACCCCGAGAAACCCATGCTACAAACATGCATATACATTGGACAACTTTTCAATGCAAACGTTCTCTTTTCCCAACAGACACAACGAAAGTCTTACTAAAAAGCAACTTCATAGAAAAGAAAGAAAACATAGAGCAGATAAGAATAAAACTACACCATATAGTCATCCAACTCTGAAACAATTTATAGCAAACATTAAAACAAAAGAGCTAGTAACCTCACGCAACAAAACTAAAACCAGCCACAACTAAAAAAGGTAAGGCCACTCTTTCAAAAACTAAAAGTAAAGAAATATGTACAAATAAAAGCAGACCTACTAATGGACCTAACCCTCTATTTACCGGTGTTAACATAGTCACGGTAAGGCAATCCAAAACATTTATGTTACAGAAAATGTTCCACAGTAGAGTTCTTCACAGTGTCATAAAAAAAGCTGAAAAGCCACAATCTACCCTTAAAAAGAACAGCAGGAGACTAATCCTGCAAGCTCCAATTGACAGCGCTCTTCCACTAACGAGAACATTGTTTGTATTGATTTTAAACAGAATGACACCACTAACTAAATTAATCAATACATTACAAAACCTACTTCCACACAGGCGAAGTGTCAATATACAAACTTTTACAAACTTCTGTAATGGTGAATGGATTCACACAAGCAGCAGAGAACCACATTTCAATGAAGAAGAAGCTTATAAACAAGAACAACAAAAAAATCAATTGCCATAGACAATATAGGTTCAGGGTAGGGAATGGTGGAATGCACCATTATGTCAAAAGAAACCCTTATAGAAAATAAGTACCCAACAAACTTTGAAGCAAACGCTTCTTTCACCTTAACTAACCATCCAGTGTGTATATGGACATGCAGCTCAATGAGTAATGTACGCCAAAAATCCTTTAAAGCTTTACTACAATTCGTCATTCACTATGTGAAACTAAAAGACAAACGTAAAATTAAAACTTTACAAACCATAGACTCCAGTCCAGTGCACAGCCACACTGGTCTGCAAGGACATCCATTAGCCTCCATTTTAGGAACTACTTACAAAAGCACTTTACACCATATCAAAATGTTAGCAACACACCATTCTTCTATACAGAATCATGTGCATCGACTATACTTTGCAAAAATTCCTGCAATATTTAAATAACATTCTCCTACATGGGACAGCCACAGAACTTCTTAAAGAAATAGAGCACTTCCAATCTAAATACTTTGGAGCTGAAGTTGACTTAGAAAATTCTGTACCTTTAGAAAACATTACTGAAAACCTCATAAACACCAATGTCCTAATTAAGACATACAAAAAAGAAATAGATATGTTTCAAAACATATCTGCTGAAATACCAGACCACATATGTGTCTGTTGTTGCAGAGTGTTTTATAAAAAGAGCACAACAATAGTAGATCTAGCTTATAAAATAGAAAACAATGAAGAATCCAAGTGGTTCCAATTAGCTTTATATCTAACAGCAGAAACTAAATACAAAATAACTGACCCCTCAACAGTTTACATGTACTGCAACACAAAGCTTGACAATAACCGAACACCATCATGCAATAATAACTTACAAACAGTGCACACATTTCAAGCTATGATACTCCTTCAACTGAAATCAGCCAAATTACCTCCATCCGAGTTACTAAAGGACATCTGTGGCAAAGTACTATATTAGCCATTAGATCTAAATGTGCATGTACAAACTGAAGGAATACAATGACCAATAGATCAATCTTTGATTGTACTAGGTAATGGTGTGCCAACAAAAGACAACAATATTTGGCAACAATTAGTTGACTTAAACCAAGTCAGACAAACCCTCCCATATCTTAAAGAAAAAAATGAATACTACAAAGATATATACACAGAGGAAAACCTAAGAGAAACCACCCAAATTATTCAAGACTCACCAGCAACTGACCAATTTGAACGTGTATATCCTGTTACTGCCGCCAACATTTTAAACCAGTATACAATTCACCCACCACACTCCAAAGACACCAGTGACGATGCATTAGAAACATATAAAATGCATCAAGCCAAAGGATCCCCAATGAGCATATGGGAAAAAAGTGTAGAAGAACGTTCTTTTCCTCTACTCTTTCCTACAGGAAAAGGAGGAAGATATGATGAACGGTCCACACAAATTACTCCATCGGTATATAGCTATTTAAGAATATATTCTGAAGCCTCCAGATTCAGACAAAATGTTGAATACATTTTCCACCTCCTCTTTGAAAGTGAACTAAAAACAGGCTCTACCCTTTTAAACATATCCGCTACCCAACTGCTTAAACAAAATAAAAGACAAAGATGAAGTTTTGCAGTCAAGCATCACAAATATGTTGGCAAACATGTGCGGTACAAAAGAATACTGGTTCTGACATCACACTGATGTATGTTGTATGTTAAGGAACCTAGGCCCACCCAACATGGTTTCTAACTTTAAGTTGTGCAGAGTACGCATGGGATGACTTGCAAAACTTCTTACGCACTGCAAACCAAAATAAAGACAGAATAGATATACCTACACCAGGAGAACTCTGTTCTCTTGACCCTGTCAATGTATCAATGTATCAAGGTACTATCAAGGTATTTTCACCATCACTTCATTGCCATGCTGCATTTTATCTGCAAGATAGTGAGCTAAAGACTCTGGGTAAGGCTCTCGTGACCAGGACTAATGTCTGGCAGAGGAACTCCCAAGACCCCCTTGTTATTTGCAATAGTGAAATTTGACCAACCCCACCCATTCGCCCTGCACAGGGGTGGAGCAGAGTCTGACCCTGTGCTATCAGTATAGGCGATTTCCAGAGATTGCTGATTTTGCAATTTTTCAAAAAAATGAAGTTCTGACCAATGTTCTCCCTAATTATTTTTCTCTTTGTGCGGAACCGGTTGGCTGTTGTGCACACATTATTTTCCATGTGCGCAAATGACTAATGAGGTAAGCCACGTTGTGAGCTACCATCGCAGAAGAGAGTGTGGAAAAGAATTTCCTCTTCCCAGCCACTGCAATTCTTTAAAAATCTTACAACACTTTTTCCAAACACAGGCTAAAATAGAATATGTAATATGTGATTATACAGAAAACTCATCAACCAGTCCAAGACTACAATAACTGCCAAAGTACCTCGCAAACGTACTTCTGCGCAGAGAAAAAGGTTGGCCTCATTATGAGTTGCTGGTAACTCCATTACCGCCAACTATACCTCTATGCCAAATTACGATTTTGGGCCTGGAGTGGAGGATTTTCCTCCAGGAAAATCCAAGAGGTAAATCCTCCAATTGAACGCCAAAATCGTCAGACTTTCTGCTGCGGTATTTCCTCCAAATAAGCCACATTGAGTCCAACGGACTCAATATGGACTCAATATGAATGGGGAATTACACCACCACCACCAGTTGTAATGCATCAGAATACACCTTAGAATATGATGATCCAAAATTCCTGTACCTCTGCTTACTATCCACATTATGTTCTCCTGTGGGTAGTGATAACAACAGCCTTAGAGCTAGGAGACATATGCACCATGCATTTTTACTCCCTAAAAAAGGAAAATGTACCTAACAAAAACGAGAAACAATAATCATATCATTACTTCAGCCTACATATCTCCACTGATATTTTTTTTGAATTAGTGACCAGTAGAGCAGAGGTATAGGGAGGAACTCTAATAATATTAATGCCTGATCTCAAAAGGAATTTTATGGGGAAAGAACCTCTTTTAATAAGAAGAAAGTATCCCTATTGGTAAAGCTAATTACCTTTTTGCTCCATGAAAAATCATTTGACTCCAAGTAGGGAGCAAAATCTGATTAGAGCCCTGCTTGTACTGCTGCTTGTACTACTGACATAGGGAGTGCAATGACAGGGCACATAATAAAGGGTAAAGATTTGCCCATCCTTCCGCACCACAGCCTAGATAAAATCAAACAAGAGGCTAACTGAAGTTTATCATGGAGCCCTGTTGAAGAAAATCACACATATATGCCTTTTAAGTTAATTGCATCAATTCATCAGAGAAACAACTGATTGAGTGCCTTCTTCTGTAACTATGGATCCCTCTTCTGTAATTCTTTGTGATCGATTAAATAAGATGAAGCGAGATGGTAGAGACTGCACACACAGAACACATGGTTATATTGAAAGGCCCTCAGCAGTTGAGCATAGAAAGAAAAAGAAGGTGCTGTTGTCTAGATGGTTACTAGAATGTACTATCCTCTAGCAATCACGCAACACATTGCCTTCAGTGTACTGCCAAAACGTCTGACTTGGTCTTTGAAATGTGATGCTTTGATCATCACCCGCAAGGCGTGATGCTTCCACCCATACCCTTCCCCGGAACCTGTGCTTGCCTCCAATACTAGTTGATAGAGCACTGTAAATTGTGGGGATTGTAGCAGTAAACACTCACTGGGATATTTGCAGACCTACAATACTTTGCAATCAGAGCATATTTAAATGTCTCAATATATGATGTGCATTTTAAGAATGTCATGACTCTGCATGTACACAATTATTTTGCAGTGCATACAAGACTGTTTGCAACATACCCCACTCTTATATCATTGTGTAGGATTACACAAGTGCTCAGTAAAACTGTTTTGTATAGAAGCAAGTTACCATATAATGTGTGAAGGTCTATGGCCAAAGGAACTCTGAACACTTGGAAATGATGCAGCCTGTGTGAAAAGCAATCTCCTGTCTGAATATTGTTATAAGAGGCGTCACGAGATCGCTGGTTACCTTTTCTTCCTGGGGAGCGAGGAGACGAGGCTGCCAGTCTGTCGATGGATCTTCGCAAAGATGAAAGAGCAACGCGGGGAACCGACCCAACACCCTCCTGACAA
Source organism: Ambystoma mexicanum (assembly GCF_040938575.1). Taxonomy (NCBI): domain Eukaryota; kingdom Metazoa; phylum Chordata; class Amphibia; order Caudata; family Ambystomatidae; genus Ambystoma; species Ambystoma mexicanum. The sequence goes on along the minus strand of NC_090930.1, from coordinate 705,564,575 downwards.
TGAATGACAGGATTGAGCTGAACCAGCTCCCAACGTCACGGGTAGCACTTCTCTGTATTTGCGTGACGTCAGGACAGTGAAAACACTGACAGAGAAGGCCAGGTGAAGTCCTCTTCGGTACCAGCAGTTCGAGGGACGGATCTTCGGTAATTCCTCGGTGGTAGTAATGGCACAGATACCGGCAGGGCACAAGACCAGTAGAAAAGGAAATGGGGAGGCAGACCCTTCAAGGAGGAAGAAGGAGTAGGGGAAGAGAACGAACACCCCAGGACCGGACCCCTTCCCAACAAAGGAATGGAGCAGGACTAGAGAGGAACCCAGGCAGGGACCTACCTAACCCCAAGGATCAAGTACCAGACTGGAACCCAAAGGGGCAAGTAACAAGGCAGGGCAGGGCACAAGGAACACAGCAAAGGATAAGGGGCACAGGGCTAAGCACGAGGTAGAATTAGGAACAGGACAGGAGCAGAACAGAGACTCAGGCAGGATTGGGCTCCTGGAGCGTGTACACGGAACAAACCGCGTTGAGACGCGTTGTTTCTGTGTCTGCGTAGGCTATTTATAGCCTGGGACCAAAGTGAGGCCTGGAACGCAAACCGCTGTCACTGCGCATGCACGAAACGTCGGATACTGACGTTCCGCGCATGCGCAGGACATTCAAGATGGCCGCGCCCAGGGAGCCGGGAGCCCGGACCGCGGTACGCCAAGGAGAAAGGCGCCAACGCGGATACAATCTCCAGGAGGGAGACCGCCACAGCTGAGGACCCCGACCCCCAAACCAGGTGAGTGGCGCGCGCTGCGTGACACCATACCCCCTCCCGGACAACCCCGGGGCACCAGGTTTCCAGGGATAGCGACGGAAGAAGTCCCGAACCAAGCGCGGGGCATGTACAAAGGAGCAAGGCTCCCAAGTGCGGTCACAAGCTGGATAGCCCTTCCAACTGACCAAATACTGAAGCACCCCACGCCTAATCCGTGAATCACAAATCTCCTCCACCTCAAACTCAGGGACCCCCTGGACCAACACCGGGGCAGGACGGGAACATGGACGGCCGAGAACATCGGGCACACAGGGTTTCAAAAGAGAGACATGAAAAACAGGATGTATCCGCCAAGAGTGAGGCAAAGATAAACGAAAGGCAACAGGGGAAATGCGTCGAAGGACGCGAAAGGGCCCAAAAAAGCAGGGAGCCAATTTCACGGGCAAATTGCGAACAGGCAGATTCTTGGAAGATAGCCAAACCATATCGCCAACCTGAAGGTCGGGCTCAGGACTCCGCCGTTTATCGGCCTGAACTTTCATACGTGCTTGTGCCACTGCCAAGGTACTGGCCGCCAGGCGATGTTGATCACGGATGAGAGCCACCATGGCATCAGCCGACGGAACGGCACTAGGAGGCATCGGACGAAGAGGCAGCAGCTTGGGGTGCAGACCAACAGAACAAACGAAGGGACTGAGTCCGGTAGCAGAATGAACAGCATTGTTGTAAGCCACCTCTGCGGTGTCTCACCAATCTGACCAGTTGTCCTGAGTGGCATTGGCGTAACATCGCAGGTACTGTTCAAGGGATTGATTAGTACGCTCGGTTTGCCCATTGGTTTGGGGATGGTAACCGGAACTCAGAGCGCGCTGAATGTCCAAATGACGACACAGTTGATCCCAGAAAGAAGAAATAAACTGCGAACCACGATCCGACAAAATCTTCTCAGGAAGACCGTGAAGACGATACACCTCATGTAAGAAACGTCGAGCCATCTGGGAGGCAGTGGGCAACTTCGGAAAAGGTATGAAGTGAGCCAATTTGGAAAAACAATCCACCACTACCATGATACACGTATTCCCACCAGAGGGCGGTAATTCAACAATGAAGTCCGTGGCAATAGTATGCCATGGGTACGGTGGCGTAGACGTAGGCCGCAGTAGACCAAGGGGTTTCTTGCGTGGTACTTTCACCTGAGCACAAACAGGGCAAGAATCCACATATTGCTTAACTTGTTTGGCCCATCCTGGCCACCAGAATTGTCGTGCAACCAGTTCTTGGGTGGTATTGACCCCACGATGACCACAGACAACGGAATCGTGACAATTCTGTAGGACAGTCCTTTGAAGATTCAAAGTGGGGACGTACAGGCGATCCTTGAAGAAAAGCAATCCGTCGCGTTCACAGATATCATAAAGTCGCAATACCAGGGATCTGGAGGGATCCGCCCGAGTCGCATCTAAGAGTTGCTGAAGCTGAGGAGTCAACATCGATAGGAAATGCTTCGAAGCAATCAAGGGTTCCTTGGTCTTGGCTCTGTCTATGTCGTCCTCCAAGGATCGGGACAGGGCATCAGCCTTTATGTTCTGAGAGCAAGGTATGTAAGTCACCACGAAATCGAACTGAGAAAAGAAAAAGGCCCAACGTGCATGCCGTGAGGTTCTGCATTGCAAGGAACGTAAAAACTGAAGGTTACGGTGGTCTGTGCGCACTTCCACTGGATATTTACCACCCAGCAAGTGATGACGCCACTCTTCGAAGGCTGCTTTTATGGCCAAAAGTTCCTTCTCGATCACAGCGTAATTTCTTTCGCTGGGTGACAGCTTCCGCGAATAGTAGGCCACAGGATGTTCTGTTTCTGTAACTGGATCATGCTGCAACAGGACTGCACCAACGGCATAGTCCGAGGCATCCGTTTCAACTAAGAATGGTTCTTTGTCATCCGGATGATTCAAAATAGGAGCTGACATAAAGGCTTTTTTTAATTCCTGAAATGCCACTTCGGCCTGAGAATCCCAAAAGAAAGGAATCTTGATGCTGGTCAGACGAGTCAACATGGCAGTTAAGCGAGAAAAATGAGGAATGAAACGTCGGTAAAAATTAGCGAAGCCCAAGAACCGTTGCAGTGACTTAACATCATGGGGCTGTTTCCATTCCTGTATGGCTTGCAGTTTCGTGGGGTCCATCCGAACTCCTGTGCGGCTGATTACATAGCCTAGGAATTCCACACTTTCCAGATGAAATTGACATCTCTCAGCTTTGGCATACAAATGATTGGCAGATAATCTACGGAGGACTTCCTGAACATGTTCAACATGAGCCATGCGAGTAGAAGAAAAAATCAAGATGTCGTCCAGATATACCCATACTGACACTCCTACAAGATCTGAAAAGACAACATCCATGAACCGTTGGAAGACTGCCGGGGCATTGCAGAGTCCAAACGGCATTACCCTATACTCGTAATGCCCGAAAGGTGTTTTGAAGGCCGTCTTCCACTCATCACCATCTTTAATCCGCACCAAGTGGTAGGCTCCTCTTAAATCCAACTTGGTGAAGATCTGAGCTGATTTCAAGGATTCAATGATGTCCCGGATGAGTGGCAGGGGGTATCGGTCCTTGCACGTGATTTCATTCAACCAGCGATAATCAATACACGGGCGCAAAGTACCCTCTTTCTTTTTGACGAAGAAAAGCGGAAATCCCGCAGGGGATTTGGATGGTACAATGTAGCCCTTATCAAGGCAATCCTCGATGTACTCCTGCAGGACACCCTTTTCTAATTGCGTCAAAGAATAAACCTTGCCATGAGGAATGACTGCATCAGGCAGTATATCAATGGAGCAGTCGAACTGTCTGTGAGGAGGCAATGGAATGTCTTCTGGTTCGGAGAATACTTTGAGAAATTCAGCATATTCCTGTGGTATGGACTGAGTAACATATAGGCGGACAGAGGTGTTTCCAGGAGTGGGTAGCCCCAAACCAGATTTCGCTGGAAGGGTATCACGAAGATGACATTCCTGAGAACAACGTGCAGAAGAAAAGACCATGGTTCGGGAAGTCCAATTGACCTGTGGATTGTGGTAAAGCAGCCAAGGCAAGCCGAGCACTACCGGGAAGGAGGGAGACTTGATCACATCCAACGAAATCCGTTCAAGATGTTCTTCCACTGATAGCCATAACTGACCGGAATGTTGGCACACCGGACCCGAAGACAACGGTGTACCATCGATTACCTCAACCACTGCTGAATGTTCCTTGCGATACAGGTGGATCCCATTGGAAACCGCAAACGAGGCATCAATGTAATTGCCCGATGCTCCACAGTCCAGAAGAGCCCTGGTCGTAATGCATTTCCCTTGCCATGCAATACCGACTTCCATGACCAATAAGGGCACCGAGTGCATGGGAGGAAGGTCTGAATCAGAAAAACGGCCCACCGCTGCCTTCTTACCACACAGCGGGCCCGTTAGTTTTCCGACTTCTTCAAGGGACGTAGAGGACAGGTACCTAGATAATGTCCAGTCCCTCCACAATACAAACATAGGTTTTGTTGACGTCTTCTCTTCTTCTCAGCCTCAGATAATGGTCCGCGAATAGCTCCTAGTTGCATGGGCTCAGGACCCACGTCAGTCGGGGTTTTAGATCCTGAAGGGTGTACTGAGAGACCCGAATGGTATCTCTCCGTTCGACGACGTTCACTTCTCCTTTCAGCCAGTCTGTGGTCGATACGGAGGACCTGATCCAACAATGCGGGTAGGGTTTCTGGTTCAGGAATATGCAGCAATTCATCCTTGTATTCGTCTCGTAACCCACGACGGAACAAAGTCTTCTGAGTAATTTCGGGCCATTGGGAATCAGTTGCAAGCTGCCGAAACCGACTAATGTAGTTAATGATGTCACCAGATCCCTGTTTGATTTCCATCAGCTGGTTCTGGGCCACGGAAGCCAGGTTTGGTGGTTTGAAGATATCCAGAAAGGCTTTTTCAAAAGCAGCAAAATCACTCAACAAGGGACTATCGGCGGAAACCAGGGGAGCAGCCCAAGCTAGAGCGTTGCCGGTCAAGTTACCTAGGATGTACCCTATCTTGGCCTTGTCTTGATTGAAATGGCTTGATCGAAACTGAAAATGAATCCGGCAATGGGTACAAAACTCCGCCACTCGACGAGGATCACCATCGAACTTCATAGGAGTTGTGTGGGCCATAGAGTTCTCAGGATGTGGAGCAAAATTCAATCCTCGACCCATTGCTTGCCGGAGAGTGTCATTCTCCTGGCGCAGGGTGGTCATCTCGAGACGCATGGCTCGTACTTCCTCACGTAGTTCTTGCATGTCTGCCATGTCGGAGCTGGAGGAAAGGCGTCTCAATCTGTTATAAGAGGCGTCACGAGATCGCTGGTTACCTTTTCTTCCTGGGGAGCGAGGAGACGAGGCTGCCAGTCTGTCGATGGATCTTCGCAAAGATGAAAGAGCTACGCGGGGAACCGACCCAACACCCTCCTGACAATGAATGACAGGATTGAGCTGAACCAGCTCCCAACGTCACGGGTAGCACTTCTCTGTATTTGCGTGACGTCAGGACAGTGAAAACACTGACAGAGAAGGCCAGGTAAAGTCCTCTTCGGTACCAGCAGTTCGAGGGACGGATCTTCGGTAATTCCTCGGTGGTAGTAATGGCACAGATACCGGCAGGGCACAAGACCAGTAGAAAAGGAAATGGGGAGGCAGACCCTTCAAGGAGGAAGAAGGAGTAGGGGAAGAGAACGAACACCCCAGGACCGGACCCCTTCCCAACAAGGACAAGGGAATGGAGCAGGACTAGAGAGGAACCCAGGCAGGGACCTACCTAACCCCAAGGACCAAGTACCAGACTGGAACCCAAAGGGGCAAGTAACAAGGCAGGGCAGGGCACAAGGAACACAGCAAAGGATAAGGGGCACAGGGCTAAGCACGAGGTAGAATTAGGAACAGGACAGGAGCAGAACAGAGACTCAGGCAGGATTGGGCTCCTGGAGCGTGTACACGGAACAAACCGCGTTGAGACGCGTTGTTTCCGTGTCTGCGTAGGCTATTTATAGCCTGGGACCAAAGTGAGGCCTGGAACGCAAACCGCTGTCACTGCGCATGCGCGAAACGTCGGATACTGACGTTCCGCGCATGCGCAGGACATTCAAGATGGCCGCGCCCAGGGAGCCGGGAGCCCGGACCGCGGTACGCCAAAGAGAAAGGCGCCAACGCGGATACAATCTCCAGGAGGGAGACCGCCGCAGCTGAGGACCCCGACCCCCAGACCAGGTGAGTGGCGCGCGCTGCGTGACAAATATCCCATGCCCTGATACTATGGACGAGTAATCCCCGGCATAGTCCATACCCATTATCCCTTGTAGACTAAGTAAATGATATTTCGATGATGCTCTCTACTTATAGGGCGATGCCTAAGGGCTGTTTGCACGCTCTATGCATTTAAATAAATAAAAATGATGTTAGTAATGCTAAAGTAGGAGAGGCTGAGCATCACATTTGTCTTTTCAAAATCTTTAGAGGGCAAAATAATATTTGAGTTTTATACTGCGTTAACTTACAAGGGGGGCTCTTCAAAGCACTTGCGTGACATTTATACAAAGAGGATGAAGTAAGAATTGGATTTGGTTACACATCCAAGTAGCCTGCTGATTTAGTATCTGATATTTGAGCTGGTAGTTCAATTATATAGTGTGGGCCATGCTTTTGGTAAGGCACAAAGAGTAACAGAAATGATGGCGTGTGAACGTTATTCATGTTACAACAAACATAAAACAAGTGGATGTAGGTACACGTCTACTAACTTTTCTCAGAGCCAAGAGAGGAAAAGTCAAGGTTGTCCAGTAGTATCTTAATGTACTCTGGCACAGAAGTTAGAGTCATAAGGTAAAAGTGTGGTAAAGTCAGGTTTAGGAGTCATGGGTGGGAGGGACATTTTTTGGTTAATGTGTGCAGGCATATCTAGGTTAAATTCTTCTGTTCATGGAGCCAGTTTTTCATTTTAGTTTTTGACCTCTTTTGTTGTATTTTGCTGCATAGCAGTGTAATGCAAATTAGCAGAATATCAAGACTAGTTTCTTATTTTAAGAGAAAGAACATTTCAGGTAATTGCTGTGACTTGTGCCTTATTAAATCTTTTTGAATAGGTGAGAATTGTCTCTGTACGCTGCTAAAAATCTTCTGAGCGGCACCCAGAAGGAAGAGGGGCAAGCGCACATGCGCACAGCTTAGAGGGAACAGTGGTTCTGACACAATATAACATACAAAAGTCTATAGCAGACCCCCATGTGCATGTCATCTACAGACAGGTGCAACACCGGGTGGTACAGCTAGTTTTCATATATTTCTAAGCTACAGAGCATTCAGATATTTCTCCTTACAAGACAGTGGGCCATTAGTCAGGGTCGTTTTCAGTGGCATTTGCTGCAACTGTTCTCTTTGCACCAAATAGGCTAAGTGACAGTGGCCAAGTCCAATGGGTTTGAGCTACATGTGAGGCCCATATCCCCCTAACAATGAAATTATCAAATCTTACTGACAATGTGCACTGTCCCTGTTCCAGTCTGGATGACTGCTGCCCTTTTTCATAGGAATCCTGCTTTTTTGTTGTATTAATGACTTTTGAACTGTTCTTTTTCCCCAATATTGACAGTTTGAAGGGATCCAAGCCAGACTATGTTTTTGTGAAATGTTCATCCAAATCACGTTAGCAGCTCAAAAGTTATTAGCAATATAATTTTTCACCAGTTATGTTAAGCTAAGCATCCATAACTCCTGCCCCACAATGCGCTGCTCAGACTAACACACATCCTGTGTTTTTTTAAGATATCCAAAAAGTCCATAAAACAAATGAGAGAAATCTCAGTTGAATCCATGCACTTACATACTGAATCAGTGTCTGTGGACACCTCTCGACCAATCAGATGCCCATGATGTTTGCCTACATCAAAGAAAGGCCATGATCTTCCGATTGAGAAAAGTCAGGAAGGTGCATTTTTTATTTTAAAAATGAAGCCCATGTTTTGTGAAGTAGACCCACAGTCCCTGAACAGCACAGTATATAAATGTATGGAGGCGTCAGAGGCGTCAGAGGTGGCCGCAATCTCCTGTTGCTGTGCGGCCTGACGTCCGGGTTAGGTCCTTTCCTCTAACCCTTCTGGCGTTTGTGATCCGTCGGCTGCAGCTTTGAGCAGCATTAGTTCCTGCGGCCTAAGCGGTGCCTGCTGTGGTTTTCCACGGCTTTCGACTGCACTCCGCGTTGCTCCTGCCTGCCTGGAGTGTTAACCTATTACTTGTTGACTTGATCACCTGTATCTTGTGTTTAGGGTTTTGTGCCCACTCCAAGTGCCCTTACTTGATTCACTGCTGATACCACTTCACTGGCTGCCATGGCCTTAAGCAAAAAGCGTGGTGGGGATGGGGCATCGGACCCACTGTGTCAGTACTTGGGGGACATGTGCCTGCAGGAGCACATGGGGGGAACCAAGATAGTGGATCTTGGCGAGTTAGCCTCCACCCCTGATGCACCTACCCAATTGGAACAATGGCCCCTTCTCATGGCCAGTATCGCCAAGGAACTCCTCCTTTGCACCAGCCGTTTCGAACTGGGTACTCTGCTGGACGCACTGAAGGACTGGGTCCTCGAGCTATGGCAATCTAAAGCACCCCTATTCCCTCAGACTGCTGTGCCTTCTAGTCTGGCTGCACTGTCACTATCTTTTGAAGTAGACAACGCGTGCCAAGTCAATCTGCATAGGGCCACAAAAGATCAGGATACGCAAACTGGTCTGCCCACCAAGTATTCCCTAGGAGCCAACAGCTCAACATTAATCACTGAAGTAACAACCAATTGCCTCAAGGCTGACCTCATAAAACCACTACAGGAATTATCACCATTGGCCCCTACTCCTAGCCAACATGCAGTTAAACAACTCACAGTGGTTATCGTTGGATCCAAGAAGCCACCCCAACGGTGTTTCCTACAGAAAAAATCACGGATGCCTAAATTAATTGATCCGAGTATTTTTGATTTCATATGGATCAAAGGAACATTGTTATTACCAACATTCCGAAGCTGGAAGGATTTGAATCCAAACAAACCCTACATCTTAAATTCCTCGCTTGGCTGCATCAGAGAACCGGTCCGGGGGTTGTCAGAATGGCTGATCTGACAATTCTGCGCAGATTGGAATTAAGTGACTGGTGTAGTCAATCTAACTCTGACTGTGCCATAGTCGGCTGTGGGGGTAGCTCTCTGCCAGCTTATCTAAAACGCTGCAAATATATCCCTAAAGGAGCCTCGTACTGTAGTCTAATACTGTAAGGTGTCTTCTCCCATGTTGCTCCTTTATTGTTCATTGACTATCTTGTTAGTACCCTACCTGGATCACAGCTATCCTCATAATGGCTATCTTTTGGCTGTTTGGACTTCACATAACCACTCATCCCTATTCTCTCTAATTTATTTATCATTTTATGTTCGATGTCGCTGATGTTGTACTTATTCTGTTTTTGTCTTTGTTTGCGCCCTCACGCCTCAGGGTCCAAGGCTGTGCATTATAAATACATTGAATTGAATTGAATTGAATGTTCCTTGCAAAAATAATGCTCCAATTCTAACTCTATGCTGTAGCTTTTGCTTAGGGAATTGGATTTTGAGATTGCTATTTTGTCAACAGATCTACACTAGACAGTTTTTCTTAGTATATCAAGATTTTCTAAAACATGGTCTAGATTATATCCTACCTGTCTATTACCAACCTGTCTATTACCTACATGCAACACACTAATAACAACCTCTAGTAAGCTGCTAGGATCTCTACAGAATGGTGATTTAATTTGGGTTGTTGCCCCCAACTATGGCGGTGGTCCGCTGGAATGAGCCTGTGGTCACAAAATGCAGTACAGTGAGCACCTTTTGCAAGGGGCTCAGTGCTTGGGAGCACAGGGTGGGTGAGATGAGGTCATCTTCCCACTCCGTGACCAGGACTAAGATGATATGAAGGGGGACCATATACCTGACATAGACCTGGTCGTTAGGCATCCCAAAAAGGGTGGTCCTTGGGTGGAAGATCCGGGCCCTGGCCATCCTCCTCCTCCTGCTGTGTCCCATGATCACTGCTGTTCATCGCGTGTGCTTTTTATGCATTTCTTTTTCTGTACACATTGGCGTTTACGCCTGCTATCGCGTTGCCTAGGTGTTTGGGGATTTGCACATTCTATATTGCGCGCCGTAGATCCCTGTTCAATTCCATGAATATGGTTGTTTTGCATGCGTATGGGTGGTGCAATTGTTTGACTTTGGAAGGTCCATTGTAATGTCCACATTTTCGCATGTTCTTCCCCATTCCACGTGTTCCACACCCTTTTCGGCTAGCTGCGCATACCCGGCTGGTCCTTCGCTTGGAGTCTCACGCAAGGCGTTCGTGGTGTCGCAGTGATGTGTTGGACCGACGCACAGTCCTCGCAAGACCCAGGTAAGCCCAGCGCATTGTGTTCCATGAATCGACAAACGGGGACTTGCGCGTGATTTTGCGTGAATGCAACCGATTTTCCACGCAAATATTTCCATGAATCGTGCCTTGGTGTAAATGAGGCCTCGCCTGGCATATTCTGGCATACCTGGCAAGTGAGTCCGCATCTAGCATCTGCTGTCTGCATGTCACATGTAATGTTATCCCTGCCATAAATTGCCACTATCTTGGCATATAAGTGCAGCACCATTGAATGTCAGACTGTACTGCATGATATGATATGAGATGGCATTTATAACGCGCCTATACACAAGTGTTTTCGAGGCATGGTGCATGTAATGGGAATAGTCAGGATAGGAGAGTGGTACTTGGGCATGTCAAATGATAAGTGTATACCTAATTGTGTACTGTCCTTCGGTGGCTTTGTTGTGTGTGTCCGTGGCATGTTATGCCACCACACAAGGTAAAGGAAAGCTGCTAACAATAGCATTTTCTTCTGCCAAAACAATGTGTATGATATTGCATTCATCTTAAACTTGTGCTTCTTTTATTCAGCAATATCAACTGATGTAGTGGGGATCAAAGGCCATGTATGTCAGTTCTTGCGACTTCATTGGAGTCACAGTTAGTGATAGCTCTACCAATAATCCTAGCATTTTGGTATTTTGACGTGACTGAAGTCAATTAAATTTTTTATTCAAGTACAACATTTATCTCATATTGAACCAGAAGAGCAATTGTGGTTAGTTACGTAATCCCAATCGTCTGCTGGACACCAACATTGATCGCGTTAGTTTAGAAGGACGATCTCAGTAGTTATATTTGTTGATGTTGCCAAAATGTTAAATTTAAGTGTTTTATTTTTAAAAGCCATTAATTACATTTCTGACATGGAGTTGGAGTGATGCACCCTTTCGCGCACCCACTTCCTCACTTTAATTAACCCCTACAGTGCTAACACCGAGTATGTCCGACCTGAATTGCCATAGGAAATCATAGTATCATAGCAGACTCTGCCCACTCAAAACCAGGGCAATAGGTCGCACAAGTAGGTAAGGGCAGGGCTGTCACTATGTCATTTGAGCTAATAATCTTATGTTTTGGAAAGAGAAATATTGCTCATCACCATGCAAACTCTACTCCTAGACAAAACGTGATTTATTTCAAAATTGAATCTGCTCTCTGTTTATATCCGCTCGCTTTTTCTCACATTTAAATTACTGTAATAATCAAATGAACTGCACACTAAGCGGAAAGGGAAGTCTGGAACATATTCAATTAAAATTCTTAACAGGTACACAGGGAAAATAATTGAACTGAATGAAAGAACATGGAGTTGTCAGTTGCGCTCTGTTGGAAATATTAAAACCGTTTCTATTATTATGTCACTATAGTAGGATCAGGTTCAGAATTTCCAAACCAGCGATTATGAAATCTAGACTAAATACAGGAAAAGAAGCTCTTATATTTCCTTTTCAACATAGTATTAATATTTCGAACAAGAAATTATTGCTGTTACCGTTCCCCTACTTTGATGAAATATATTTACTAGACTCTCAGAGAATCACTCAAACATTAATAATGCCTCTAGGGCTGGCTTCCGTATAGGTGAAATAATGTTTGAGTCAGAATGAGTGAGTGAGTATGTTTGTGTGTGTGGATGCATGGTTGTGTGTATTTGTGTTAATCACTGAAAAGAAGAATGGGGTTTTGTGGATGCAGCAGGCGAGTGTGGTAGGGAATAGACGTGAGTAGAGGAATGTGTGTGTGTGTGTGTGTGTGTGGCAGGTTGGTTAGTTGCTGAGTGGTGGATGGATGAGTGGCTCTGTGCTAAGTGTATGGCGTGATCGGTTGTCGGATTCACTGCTAAGTTTGTGTTGTGTCCATGGGGTAGGAGGTGAATAGTTGAATTTGTTTGATGGATGGGTGTAATTGCACTTGTATAGATTGGTTTGTGGGTGGAGGCATTGATAGAGTGGGATATTTGTGCAATTGTGTGGATAGGCAGGTGAATGGATATTTGAGTGTCTGTATAGTGTGTGGGTGCTGAATTTATAAACGGATGGATGAGATTGTGTGTTGTACTGGACGGATAGCTAGTAATACGCTTTGTTAATTGTCATTCATCAGCAAAATATTTGCGACTTTCACTACTTCTGGGCATTGAGATCTGTCTCAGTGAGTGACAAGAGGTTTTCCCTGAGGCAGGTTAGCCTCCTTGACGTTTCAAGATTGGATGCACAGTATTACCTCTTTCCAACATCTTAGACCAGATTGCTAATATATCTTTTTGAATCTGGCTGGCCAGGCTTTTAGATCTCTCCCACACCTGGATGTCAGTTTCAGTGGGAGTTCCTTCATCAACGTTTTAGCTAAGCATTTATTGCCTTCCTTGCTGCCTCAGTGTCCATGTCCCAGTAGGTGAGCATGCTTCCTACCTCTTCTGCGCAGTTACGTAATTTCACCAAAATGCCAGGGGTAGCAGAAGTGGCATCACATGACCCATGACCTCTGGTGACATCACAGGAAGTGATGTCATTTGACCCCATCCTGAAGTGACATCACAGGAAACGATAGAAGACGACCGTTTACCTATGACAAAACAGGAAGAGGCATCACATAGCATTGTGTCTCATTTTTCAAGTACACTATGAAAAATATGGTTACAGTATCACTAACGTTATATACATTTCATACAAGAATGGATCATGCTAAAACTGCAACTTGCGAAAAGCAAAATATATAGTTCGAAATGGATGCTTATTCTACTATAAATGCTTTTTGGAGGATTTTGTCTGCATTGTGAACTTGAGGTGTTTAAGAACAGACTAAATCAGTGACTCGCCCCCTGAAGTGTGCCTGAAATAAACCTTTAATGAGTCTAGCAATTATTGTATAGAATTCCAGAAAGACAAATTATTTGTTATTCCTATTCTTTCTTATTTAGGGTCACTACTCAAAGTGTTACACTTGTGGAACCCCCTGTTTTTTTAAAGAAGCCTGAAGAAAAATGCCTGCCACTCTAGAAGCAAAGAGGCACATGGCATTGGCCACAGCCCAGGAACTTCAATTTGTAAAGAAATAAATAATAAAACGTTTTTTGTTTTTTGTTTTTTTAGGGGTATCAAGGGAGACCTCTGGCAAACCTTAAATGACATCACTGCTTGTGCGTCAGGTTTTGTCCCATAACCAATTTCAACAAATATGTCAGTTTTAGTATACTTGTCCTCAGTATTGCAGGTTGGGTGTTCAGGCTTTGAAGCCTTCCATAACACCTTGGGGTCAGTTTAAATTGGTCTGGGTTCTGTGAACCTATGTAGCACCTCTCCCGTGCATATGGTATCCTGTTTTCCTGGGTATCTTGGTGGACATATTGTGTTTGGTGGCAAGGTGAAAATGGGAAAGGGGGGCAATGCTGAGAGCTTCTTGACCATTGTCTTGTAAAATGTTTGTGGTGTACAGGTCTGCGAGGATGTGACTGGTCTTAGTGAGTATACTTGTGAGCTGTAAATCAAAGAATGGGTGTCGGGTACCTGCATGACAAATCAAGAGATCTAACATGAAAGGATTAAAATATGAATGCTTTAATATGTTACAACCCTGTATTCTGCATGTGCTGACATGGAAACACTACTGTTGGCTAGAAGAACAGACTACATATGCACGCAATGGAAGCAGAATCTTTGTTGTGATGCCTGAAATGGATATGTAGTTTAAACAGTTGGCTATTTAGTATGAAAGGTTGTATCGTCCCTTACATGATCAAATAGTTTGTCAAACCAAAGGTTTTAACCTGCTAGCTTCATAAAAGCTATGTGGTTAAACTACACAGAGTCTTCTTGAGCAGCTTTCAATGAGGAAGGAGTTTTTTGTGGAGTTGGGATTTGAGCACAAAAAAGTGTACATTATGGGCAGCTTATAACGTTGGCGCTGTTCGACAAATCCCATGCAAAGAAAGTATATGGCCAAATCAGAACGATTTCATGAAGTTTGCTGCAGTTTCATCATGGGGAGGGGGGTCAAAGATATAGAGGGGGTGCCAAAACATTTGAAGTCCTCATAGACATAATGGAAAAAATGTTTTGCTCATGCTTACAGTTGAAACCGCTGGACGGATTTTCACAAAACCTACGCGAGGAATGGTGGCTTGGTCCCAAAAGTATGCTTTTACAAATTTGGTATAAATCCGTCCAGTAGTTTTTTTTAAAAAATGAACAAAAAGTAGGTACAAAATAATTAGTGATAGCTCTGTCCAGTCGGCAGACTTATTTCCTGGTTCCGTGTCTGCTGATGAAACTCTGAACCAATCGGGGGGTGGATTGTTGGACATCAAACACACATGCTGATTGGAAGTTGAAAAATGTGACATTGGGTGAGAGAAAACTCTGAAAAATACATATGGGGTTATTTTGTGCCTGAAAGAGTGTCTGACAGGGGTGGGGGAGTGGTGAAAAGTTAGGATGGAGCTATTTTTATACGTGAAAAAAGCTGTGCAGGTGCCGCTGGAACAGCAATCAATTTTCAAGTTCACAGAAACAAATATATGCCCGCAGATGTCATTGGGATTGGGGAGGTTCTGGTTGAGTTTTGTTATTTGAAGGTTTATTGTATGCACTTATTATATGGTTTAATTGTATTTTTGTGGTTGTGGCCAGTGGCCAGATCCTTGGGCGCATGGCCTTAGGCCATGCCATAAGTATCTGGACATTGGCCACAACCATAGTAATATGTGTACAGTAATTATAGGTACTGTAGGGGGAGTATACTGTGTTTGTTATATGGTGGAATTATGAATTTGAAGTGTATATGGTATTTATGATTGTAGTACAATTAAGGATAGTGCCTATGGAATCTGTAGTTGTTTCTTTGTGAAGCGAAAAAAGTATAATACTGGGTACTGTGAAAACAAAAGCGTATAATTTGTTAAACAAGATAGTTTAAAACCTTTAAATGCATACACGTGTATATATAGATGTACTTTTTTGTCCCTCATAAATAGTACATTGCATGTACTATGTTTGGTACAACGTTAGTGTGTGGACTGTTGTTGTATTACCATGAAATAGTCATTGTGGAGAAAAAAAATCCATAGTGGATTAAAAAATCCTACTGTATTTAGATACAGTTTTGGGCATTTAAATGATTTTAAATAATGTACATGTTTTCAAATACATGTGTGTGGTAGCATGGATATAGTATATCAGTTTAAGTGTGATATGATGTTTGTTTGAAGTGTGTTGTAATTAAGGGTATGTTTAAAGTAGTTAGATAACAGTTGGCATATTCTAACTATATTGGATTTTACAAGAAGGATTGTAGTAGTATGGATGTCTAGTGCAAGAATAACTGTGATGGCATATTTGAAGTGTATTACAATGGAGGACATTTTTAAAGTAGTTACATTCCCATTGGCGTATTCTAACTGTCTTGGATTTTAAAAAGTACTATTGTAGTATTATGGATGGATTAGATACCCGTTGGCGTATTCTAATTGTTTGTTGTACTATACTTTAGTGAGTACATTTGGGTTCAAGGAAAATGAAGTAGGGATTTGTTAGATGTGCTGGTAACCTATGTTTTGCAGTAATGAAAGTTTATTTTTTACAT
Source organism: Ambystoma mexicanum (assembly GCF_040938575.1). Lineage (NCBI taxonomy): Eukaryota > Metazoa > Chordata > Amphibia > Caudata > Ambystomatidae > Ambystoma > Ambystoma mexicanum. The sequence continues at coordinate 705,548,712 of NC_090930.1, read as the reverse complement.
TCATACAAACCATTTTTTGTTTGACAAATGCATTACAGTGGCCTGAAGTGGTTTTGACACCAGTGTGGTAGATTATTCCTACTGTTGTGAAGGTTTTCTTGCCAAGAGATACTTGGCTGTGTGTGAAGCTAGTGAGCTTACAATTATTGTTGGTGCCATCTGCATTCTACCGAAAAAGCATTAGTATGAATTTGTGGCCATGCAAGTTTATTTGTATGCTGGAACGATTGTCTGAATTGCAAAAAGGACATAATATGCCATGATTTGAATTCTGCAGAAGCTGGTGAAATGGAATAGTTTCATAATTTGGTATGGATGTATAGACACATAGTTCATTATGGATGTGCCCTTGTCAAACATGGTTGCAGAGAGTGTGTGTATAACTCTACATGTATGAAATCTGTACAATTTCATTAATGGGATGTTTTTGGTTTCTAGTACTTGTAGTTAGTACATTAGGAATGCTTGTGGATCTTCCTGTCAGTCTATGGTGAATTTTACCATTCCTGTACAGTAGTCTGTTGCCTTATACCTGAGACACTGTAACTGCTGTCAGGATTATTTCTGGCATTTCTATAAAGGACAAGCATTTGCAAATACAACTGGTCTGAGCCGTTTAAGTAAATGTTATGAACAGTTGCTGGCAAATGGAAGAGAAGATTGATTGTTATATTTGCATAGCAATTACTCCAGTTGTGTTGCTGACTTTAAATGGACCAGAGAGTTACACCTATGTATACTTTGATGGGCGTGCAGTTGTTTTTTGAGAAGAGACATTTGTCTCTTTGTCTTCTGATGGAAGTGCAGTTGTTTTTGGACTAGAGGGTTTTGTGGTTGTATTATTTGACGGAGCAGCAGTTGTTCATTTTTTAGTGATATTGCAGGGAGAACTGGCCTAGTTTCTGTTTGTATTAGATTTCTTTTTGAAGGTTTTCTTTTTTTGGTGCAGGGTACATATCTAGATGGAGGGTGTACAGTGCACATAGCCAGTTCTATTCCAGGTTGCAAGGAATGTCTGCATTGACTTTGTTTGCATCAAAGTTAACTAGCAATAGACCATTGAGTGTACAGAGATATGAAAGTACTACGTAACTCATACATTCTTTGAAGACTGTGCTGCCAATGTTAATCAATTCGTGATCTAACATTAAACCTTGTTATTTGTGAGTCGTTACAGCATATGCAAGAGATAGAGAGAATTGTTCCGTACGTATGTACATGTCTTTGAAACGAAAGAAACATGATATTGTGTGGCATATTCTTTTAACTTCTCCAAGTTTTTCAATGTGAATGTTGACAATCTGAATGTTGTCATGTGGATATGTTTGAAATCCAACAACTGTACCAATTGTTCCATTGACTGAACCTTGTTCTATGTCAAGGTTATGTTTTAAAATTACTCTGCAGTTTAGACAGAGAATTATTAGTTGTTCTAACCCAGCTCTGTTGCTTGTTGACACATAGGGAGTGTCATACCATGCACTTCTAGTTTATCTGTGGAGCTGATATGCACTATGTGTTGTATTTCCTTTTTCAACACTGTATCATTGAATTGACTACAGCTTGGAGGGATGGCATTAAAGACATGCATTTTTATATTTTGTTGAGTTAATTGTTCGATGGCATCAGGGGCAGATGTATTTTGCCTATGCAGCTCATGGATTAGTCTAGTTTTTAAGATGGATTTTGCATCTTTAGTAAGCAGATCAGTTCTAATGCTTTTTTTAAATGTCCGCAAACATGAGATCTGCAGACTGACACATGTTTTTAGTTAGTTCTCTGTAGCTGAAATGTAGCCAGAACTGTACATTTACAATGCTCCTGAGTGTATTACAGCATTCTTTGTGTCATACTGTTTTGAAAATATGTTGACCTTTTACTGGTGTTAACTGTAGTAGTGCTCCAAATACAGTAACATGTTTTCCTCCAAACAGATTTTTGTAGCCATGTTTTAGGACTTTTTGCACTCTGAGATGCATGAGAGCCAGCATGAGTTTATAAACCATGCTTACTTCAATCAGGAGCACTTTCCTTTGTTACAGAATTCTGCATAATTTAGTAGCAGCTTTTGCTGATCATTTGTAGTAATCTAATTTGTTTTGGTGTTCTACTGGGAGGAGCAGTCGTCGGTGTAAAGCCACACCTCCTCTGTTGTAGGCAGCTAGACCTGTGGGGGCTATTACAACAGCTGAAAGGTTGTTATTTGTTAAGTTTTGTAGAAATTTGCTATTTATTTTAATTAAGAACATTTTGCCAGAACTAGCTTCACCACTTACATACAGGAGTAGAGTTTTATAATCTTTAAAGCTACATGTTTATGTTTCATGTTTAAAACCATGTTCAATTTCTTCTGTGACTTCATCATTTAGCTGTGATTTGAGCACTGACAAGTCTTTTTCAGATTTTTTAGATTGATACATGGTATTTTCTACCATAGTGATGGCTATTTCTGCTTCATTTAGAATGAATGGTTCTCCAGGTGGTTCTTGGCTTTCTGTAAGAGAAGGTTGACTGCTTTCAGGAGTGCCTTTATCTAATAGAAGTTCAATTTCTTCTTCTTGTTAGCGTTCATTGTCCAACATTGTTTGTAATGTTTGAAATATACAAATTTTATACTGCTTTCATTTGCTTTTAATGCAGCTTCAAATGAGTCAAAGTCACCTAATAATACTTCTTCTTTTCTCCAAGTTTTGAAAAGTTGTAGTTGGGCCCTTTAATACAGTTCTCTAGGTTGCTGCGATTTAAATGATGATTTTATATGATTAATTAGGGTGCCTTTTATAAATTTTACTAGGCTTCCTTCTCGGGTTGAGAACGTTTGTGCTGAATGACCGACTAAAGATGTCATTCTACATAGAAAAGTGCCAGCGATTGCAAGATTTCCCCAACTCGACTACCCTCGACAGAACAATTAGATGCCCGCTTGACACCAGTGCTGAAGTCTGTTACAAAATGGATTAACAGACACATCACAATCTCACCATATACTAGACATTCAGAATCTCCCACAGGGCCAAATTACATATGCAACACCCTTGTGACTGCAGATTTTTCCGCTTATTGACAACGTTCCATTCCCTGGCTGATTGCCATGCCTTCACTAAGATGAATCATAAATCTTATGGTGAAGCTGGTCTGGCGACTTACACCCCTATGCCGTCATCACTGTTGTGAATTTGTATAATTGAGTATCATGTATCTGAAAAGAACAATTCTTTTGCTCAGAAGGAACAGCAGAGACACTGCCACTCAAAACTAAACCCCTGAAGAATTTCCCTGTAACAATTGTAATTTTGTGGATATGGGAAAGAAACATGTTGGGTCATTTTGAGCTTCATTATTATTGCTATGTCATGTTGTATATTATATTTGCTTAAATGTGTGATTCTAATTATGTTGTGTAATTGTAATGTCTTGTGATCCATGCTCTATCGATAAATGTTAAGCTTGATGGATGTTTTGATTACTTATTTTGTGTTAAGTGGCGTGTCTTTTATCACCACAACATTGTCAAGATATATTGTTTTACTGAGTGCAACTTACATCTGTTATTTTGGTTCTTACATTTTGATACCATGCTGAGAATACTCTTCAAATTAAATATATGCTATTTTATTACCTTCATAGAGTGACTACTGAATCATTAGTTACTATTCAAATCTCGCTCAGCATACATCCTATCTCTGCTTTTTGGATAAACTATAGCCACCAGTCTCAGTGTTTTGTTTGAGAATTAATATTTGCCAGTTTTTTCATCTGGCATGACATTGTTTCTGTAGGAGTAGTTTCGGAGTATGTCTTAGATGCACATGATTTCCAAAGCAGTACTTCTGTTTGGGTAGTATTTGTTAATTAAATTGTTTTTTAAAATGTCTTGAAGGTTGGGATAATTTGTGGCTATTGTTTCAATCTCTTGTTAGGATTTTAGTTCTGTTTTTTGTGATGAATCTGGACCAAGGTTTAGTCAGACAATGTTTTCAGATTTCACATAAAAGGGTGTACCTGTCAAACAGTCTGCAATTTTGTAGCACCCGCATTCTCTATGTGAGAGCATTTTAATTCCAGAGCTGACTACATTTGACTCCCTGGCCGATTACCAGGCCCACTAAGATGAATCACAAACCGTATGGTGAAGCTGAACTGGCAAGTTGATACCCCTATGCTCCCATCACTATTGTGAATTGGTACAATTGAGTATTACATATCTAGACAGAACAATTGTTTTGCTCAGAACGAACAGCAGGGACACTGCTACTCAGAACTAAACCCCTGAAAATATCCCTCTAACGATATGTCATTTTGTGGATATGGGAAAGAAACATGTCAGGTCATGTTGAGCTTTCTTAATATTGCTCTCTCATTTGGTATGTTATATTTGCTTAAATGTGTGATTGTATTTATGTTGTATAATTGCAACGTCTTGTGCTCCATGCTCCAGCGATCAATTTTGTGTAAGGTGGCGTGTCTTTTGTAATCACAACATGGTAAAACTATATTGTTTTACTGAGTGCAATTTACATCTTTTATTGTGGTTCTTACATTTTGATAATATGTTGAGTGAACACTCTTCAAATTAAATATATGCTATTTTATTACATTCATAGAGTGTCTATTGAATCCTTAGTTACTATTCAAATCTTATTCAGCATAGATTCTCTCTCTCCTTTTTGGATAAACTATAGCAACTGGCCTCTGTGTATTGTCTCAGAATGAATATATGCGAGTTGTCTCATCTTGCATGACATTGTTTTTGTAGGATTAGTTTTGGAGTATTTGTTAGCGGCACATGTTTTCCAAAGCAGTACTTCTGTTTGCATAGTATTTGTCAATTAAATTGTTTTTGAAAATGTCTTGACCGTTTGAATAATTTATGGCTATTGTTTCTATCTCTGGGTAGGATTTTAGTACTCTTTTTTGTGATGAAGCTGGGCCAATGTTTTCAGATTTCACATGAAAAGGTGTACCTTTTAAACGGTCTGCAGTTTTGTAGCACCCGCATTCTCTATGGGTGAGCATTTCTATTCCAAAGCTTTGGTGAGATAGGCTGTGACATATCTTGCAGCTGCAGCGCTTCCTTCTCGTGGCTCTTTCCATGACCACCAATCTGGCTTCAGAGCTGCCAGAAGCAGGGAAACTGCTCTCCTGAATATCTGTGAAGATCTGCTATCCAATCTTGACTATAACCTTCCCTCTGTCCTCTTCATACTCAATCTCTCCTCTGCCTTCAACACAGTCAACCACATCACCCTGCTCAACTGTCTCTGTTATAACCTGGGTATCACCAATCAGGCTCTGGCCTGGCTGACCTCTTTGCTCTCTGATCAACCCTCCCAGGTCCAACTTGAGTCCTTCCTATCATCTATCTCCCTCTCTACCTGGTGTTTCCCAGGGGTCTAACCTCTCGCCTTGGCTTTTCAACCAATACCTGGCAACTCTCGCCCATTGCATTGCCATTTTCTTCTCAGATTCACAGTGCTATGCTGACGACACTCAACTTATTTTCAGGCTGCCTTCTGCCACCTCCTCTCCTTCTCTCATCTCTGATTGCCCACTGCCATTCAAGATTGGTGTGCTGCCAACAATCTTTGTCTAAATGCCAACAAGACTGAGATCCTCCTCATGAGTACACCTTCACCATCCCTTCCCCTCACTCTGTGGCCGGCCTCCCTTGGCCCTCCTCCTACCCCTACCTGTGAGGCTAAGAACCTCGGGTTCATCTTTGACTAAACACTTTCCTTCTCCGCCCGCATCTCTGATGTCTCTAAAAAGTCAAACTTCCTACTGCACCTCCTCAGAGGTAATCTGCCTTTCCTCTCCTTCCCCCAGAAGCTCACTGTCTCACAAGCTTTGGTTCTCTCTAGGTTGGACTACTGTAACAGCCTCTTTCTAAATCTACCTGCCTCCACTCTCTGCCCTTTACAACTAATCCAGAACAGGACTGAGAGGCTTGTCCTTGGCGCCTTAAGCCCTGGGATCGTATCTCTCTAGCTCTGAAATCCCTTCATTGACTCCCAGTGGATGCAAGGATTAAATTTAAAACCCTCTGCATTGCCCACAAGGATTTCTGGGGTCTGGGTCCAAAATACCTTCAACTATCCCTCTGTAAATACCTCCCCTCTCGAGCTCTTCGCTCCCCTACCTCTAACTCCCTCATGGTCAGCCATTTTTCAAAGACATTTCTGGGGGTAGATCTCTGTCTTTGGCTGGGGCCTTCCTTTGGAACAGCCTCCCTCCCACTCTGAAACATGTGGAGAACCATCCCTGGTTCCGGAAGCACCGCAATACCTTCATCTTTGCTTCTGCCTTTGCCCCCCTTCTCCTCTGCTGATCTGATTCTCTCTCTGCACTGTGCACCTGGCCACCCTCTGTCCTCTGGGCCCAGGTGCCTGCTCACCCTGCCACTCTCCTGCACTGCCTCTGGGCCACCCCTTGCACTGGGGTCTATATCTGTACCCATGCAGCCCCCCACCCGCTTTTCTTCTTTCAAACCCTGTCTGCCAAACCCAGCACTTGACACTTGCTGGCTGCACTACCACTGTTTATTGTCTCTATTTATTTATTTAATTTATTATTATTTATCTGTTTCTCCTCTGTTCCGCACTTTCCACTTCTCCCCCCTTCCATGCACTTTTCCCTTTCCCATGCGCTTGCGCATTCTCAGTGTCATTGGGCCTAGTAAGATCATTGTTTTGGTTCTCCCCTGTTCCCCTCCCTTGCTTGTTGCACTCTGAAACACTTGTGTATGAGCGCAATATAAATAAAGTATCAATTCAATTCAATTCAGTGCAGTGGAATTATCCACAATGTATTGTATGTCGACATTTGCATTCACAAAAAGGCAATGATTGCATTGTAATCATTGATGGACTTGGATCCTTCGTCCCTTTCAATGCTGTATGTGTTTTTAGGAGATTTCCCTTTAACACTGGGCATAACTGAAGACATCAAACTATTTGCTTGTCCTTTTGTGCAAGCTGGACTAGGGAAGCCTAAGCAACATTTGGTATATTATTTACCTTTGTTTTTATATCCACGTTGGCAGTATTTGCCACACTTTTGTTTTTGGAAGCTTAAGATTTGTGTACATAGGTCACTATGTGTGGTGTCTAAAGGGATGTCACAGGTAATGTATTTTCCAATAAATTGTAAAACAGTGGCATCACTGTCATGACCAAATGTGAGAGCATCTTTTATCCACAAAAGCATCTGGATGTGTGGTGCTTCTCTTTATTCATATTATTTTCTCCAAAAGAAGTGTTCTACTTCTCCGAGTGGAGTGGTAGTGTTATTGCAGATAAAGTGCAGCATGGCAATGAAGCAATTGTGAAAGTAACTTGATACATTGACAGGGTCAAGAGAACAGAGTTCTCCTGGTGTTTTTTTATATCTATTCCCTCTTACTTTGGTTTGCAGTACATTGCCCCTTGGTTATCATCCAAATCTTGATGTGAGTTTTCAATGTGTTATAAGCCCCTGACTACCATTCAAGTCTAGATGTGACTTTTTATTGTGTCATAAGCCCCTGGCTAATATTCAATTATAAGTGTGACTTTTCAAAGTGTTATAAGCCCCTGACTTCCATTCAAATCTAGATGTGATTTTTTTAACGTGTTATAATCCCCTGGCTACCATTCAAATCTAAGTGTGATTTTTGTAACATGTTGCAAGCCCCTGGCTGCCATTCAAATCTAGGTGTGATTTTATATAGGTCACATGCCCTCTGGGCCTCCCCCACAAATCCAGGTATAGATTTAACTTACTAGCTAGCCTCCGACAGCCATCCCATTCACATGCTAAACCAGGAATACTCACTACTTGTTAGGCAAGCTCCCGGCAGTTATCCCAACATAGGCGAATATAGATCAGCCCTTTGCGCTGCCAACACGTTTCTGCCCACCAAACCTAGATCCCTTGATTATAAACTACAACCTCCCTGGCATACACTTTCCAAAATGCATTCACAATGACCAGCCTTGTTCCCCACTGGCCTAACAATCCCTGGAGCACCCTGGACCGAATATGTGGCTTTAATAACCACCTTCCACGTCCACATCCATAACAAATGGCACATATGCTCCCAAACTCACATGATATTCCACCCACACACTTCCTTCCTAAGGCGCACCCCTCCACACACACTACTACCTCATATCTGAAAATTCCTGGCCACCAACAGTTCAGAAGTGAACCACCCACCTCCTCGCATTTCCACCCACACAACACCTTGCTCCATTGAATACAGAGAAAAACACCTAACCTCCCACAGATTCTCAACCCCAAAAAACCCACCTACCACAATCCCATCCATCGTCTGGAGAAATGAACTACTCACTTCCAGAATGAAGACCTGCCTATCAACTAGATATCATCACACATCTAGGCGCATCAGCTCATTCCGGAATGATGTCACCCATACTGGCTCACCCGCACACGATAAGGAGAAGACAATAAAACCCAACTCCTTGAAAACCAACACCGTGAACATTTCAGAAACAGACACCACAACCAACATTTAGGGAGCCCTAATCAATGCCAGATCCCTCCTGGCACATGCCCTGGATATCGCCGACCTTATCACGACCAATGATCTATACATTCTTGCTATCACAGAAACTTGGCTGCACCCAGCAGCCGGCCCTGTGCTCTCCATGACCATCCCTGAGTGGTACACCATCCTTAGGAAAGACAGAATGATCTCCAAAGGAGGCAGAGAGGCACTCATCGGCAAGAATAACATCAGATTGAGAGAAACCACCAACCACGTCTTCCCCTTGGGAGAACTGATTTCATTCAAAATATCCCTCTCTGCCACATCCACCCTCACTTTCCACTTTGTCTACAGACCTCCAGGAAATGTGACCTCATTCGAGGAAGATATAGCTTCACTCCTCTCAACTAACACCAAACCCTTGCCAAAAATACTCATTCTGGGAGACTTCAACATAGGCCTCAATGACACATCAAGACACCCAGGCTCTCGCTCTTGCGAAAACTATTGCACCAAAAGGCTTCACTCATCGAATCTCCAAACCTATGCATGTCAATTGTCAGATATTGGACTGGCTAGCAGACCTCAACTGCCTCACCAACATACTAGCAAACAAGCCATGCCCACAATGTAATTCTATTTTCCATCGCTGTGATAAACCAGCCCAATACTACTCCCCAACTCACCCCGGCCACAGTCTCAAGAAACCATCGTAACATCACCCCTGACAACATGCTCCCTTTGCTACTACCAAAAACGATTCACCATAACACCACTTCCGACCCTACTTCCCTCTACAATCAAACCTTCCAAGCTGCCATTAACAAAGTTGCTCCCATGGTCAACCGCAAAACCAAACCTATAGCTCACACTAATTCTTGGTTCACCGATAGACTTAAAAACCTACCTTCTGCTAAAAGAACTGCTGAGTGTGCTTGGAAAAAAATACCCTGCAACGCAAATAAACTACATTTCATTACCCTAGCCACAAATTACAAGGAAGCCACCATCCAATCAAAGGGCAACTCATACAACATGATAATCGGAAAAACGCTTACTTGGGCACAAGAGAGCTCTTTTCCATATAACAGGAGCTTGAATCACCAGCCCCAACACCTGACCTCTGTATCAAGGATCGTCCCTGGTGCACGAACATCCAAAATGCCCTCTCTGACTAAATCACCCTACTCCAAAACAAAATCAAAGCAAACAAATCTAAACTAACCCTAGTCACCCAACCACCAGTCCTACCCCCATGCCACTCACAGCCACTCCTAGATTCAAATTCACCCCTGCCTCCAATGCCAAAACTACAAAAATCAACAAGGTACTGAAGCCCTCTAGATGTCAAGGTGATATTTTCCCTGCCTCTCTCATCAAAGACTGAGCTAATGATCTTGTTCAGGTCATCACAACCTTGATTAACAACTCCTTCTCCTCCAGTAAGGTACCAGAAAATCTGAAAGAAGCTTGGGTACTCCCACTGCTCAAGAAACCTACACTGGAGCTAAATGCCCCCCCCCAATTACACTCCCATCACAACAGTACCCTTCCTTTTGAAAATACTCAATATAGTTGCAAACCTACAGATCCAAACATTTCTGGAATTCCACAACCTCCTAGGCCTCCACTAGTCAGGCTTCCACCCTGGTCATGGAACCAAAACCGCCCCCTTGGACCTCAAAATTCAAATGGACCAAATTAAAGACAAGGAGGATTTAGCAATTCTCGTCTTACTTGAGCTTTCGACTTAGTTAACAACAATATACTCTGCCAACACCTCGCCCTAGCTGCCCACTTCTCGACGAATGCCATTAATTGGATGCAATCCTTCCCATCCAACCGCACAATGAGAGTTTTCTCCACCTCTGCAACAACTTCACCGACACCAGTCTCCTGTGGAGTTCCCCAAGCCTCATTCATCTCGCCAACATTGTACAACGTGTTTACTAAACCACTATTCAACCTCCTAGACAAACTGGGAGTCACATATACCAATTATGTGGATGACACCCAAATATTCCTACCGACCACCAGAAACTATGACACTGATTCCAACTTACTGAATAAAATCTACCTCACCATTCAAGCTTGGATGGCGCAACATGAGCTTTGTCTTAATGATGAAAAATCTGAACTACTCATCATTGACAGTCAATCTAGGTTAAATAATTTATCCCAATCATACAATCTCTACGCCATTGACGGTAGCAATATCACAGTGCAAAGGAGGTAAAAACCCTAGGAGTTTATCTAGATTAATCACTTTCCCTAACAAGGCAAGTAAACGTCATAGCCTCAGCAGCGGACCACACCGACAAGCTGATCGCCGCTAGCAGACCTTTCTTAATCACAGACAACTGTATCACCCTTGCCAGAGCACTTATCTTATCAAGGATTGCCTCTTTGAAGGCTCCAATAACCAAAACATCAACAAACTACAAATAGTACAGAATAATGCAGTCAGAGCCGCCCTCAACATCCCTAAAAAAGAACACATCTCATTAGTTAGAGGCAATATCCACTGGCTGCCGGTTCGGGATTGCATCAAATTCAAAACCCCCTCATTAACTCACAAATGCATTTCTAATAGCACTCTGATCTACCTAGCCAGACACATTTCTAAAGTCCAGTCCAACAGACCCACCCGCTCAGACTACTCTTTCTATGTTGCCATCCCTAGTTTTAGACGACAAAAAGCTTGAGGCTCCAGCTTTCAGGCGATTGCAGCCAAACAATGCAACACCATGCCCCTTGCCTTGAGATCAGACCTATCCCTTTGGTCCTTCTGCAAAGGCCTCAAAACCTGGCTCTTCTCCCAAGACTCATAGAAACTTTTCAACTACATACCGACTTGCACCTTTGCTCTACTATCCAGCTAATATCTCCTTCTAACATTGGTATTACCCAAATTGACCTTTCACAATTGACCTTTTGCACAATTGATCTAATTATAGTGGTCCTATTTGACCTTCTGCACAATTGCCCTTTACATTATTGTAGTTATTTTATATATGTATATTTATATGTATATATAATATGTATATTTTGGATTATAAATAATATAAGGCGATAGGGTGGGGGGTTTCAGGGGGTTTTGGATTGGGTGGGGGATTGCAGGGGGGTTTCCCACGCATATATGTCCTAATTGACCTTCTAAATTAGGTCAATTCTCCCGAGGTCAATTCTCCCGAGGTCAATTCTCCCGAGGTCAATTGTGAAAAGGTCAATTAGTATACAACCCTAACATCCTCTACCCATCCCATCCACACCCCTTCTGCTTCCCACACATAACCAACCAAATGCCTGGCACCGTAAGTATGGTTACTCAATGCACTTTCATATGGACAGTAACCTAATGTATGATGTATCCTATGTAACTAGCCTCTGTAACTCATGTAAACCTTCCCTGCAACCTATGTAAGTAACATCCGTAACCTATTACCCATGCAATATAATCATGCAATGTCTGTAACCTATGATTTGTGCCTGCAACCAATGCAACCAACCCTCTAAAGCAAAGAATGCCTAGATGCCTCCAGGTTATGTGCGCTATACAAGCGACAAATAAATAAAGTCAACCCCTGCGTATTCTGCACAACTTAAAGTAACAAACCATGTGGGTGGGCCTAGGTTCCTTATAATACAACGTACATCAGTGTGACGTTAGAACCAGTAATCGTCCGTACCATGCATGTTTGCCAAGAGATTTGTCATACTTGAATGCAAAACTTAATCTTTGTGTTTTATCTTTTGTAACAGTTGGGTAGCGGACCTGTTTAAGAAATTCTAGCCCATTTTTAATGTGTGTGCAACTCCATAACATAGAGTTGCTAGTTCGCTTTCGAAGATAAGGTGGAGAATGTATTCTACATTTTGTCTGAATCTTGGGTCTTCAGAGTACATTCGTAAAGAGCGATATTCTAATGCACTAATTCATGTGAATCTTTCATCATATCTTCCACCTTTTCCTGTAGGAAAGAGTAGAGGAAAAGATCGTGTTTCTACACTTTTCTCCCATATGTTCATTGGGGATCCTGTGGCTTGACACATTTGATATGTTTTTAATGCATCTCCTATTGTGTCTTTTGAATGTTGTGGAGGAATTGTACTCTGATCTAAAACGTTGGCTGCAGTAACAGGAGCTGCACGTTCAAATTGTCCAGTTTGTGGTGAATCTTCAATTATTTGAGTGGTTTCTCTAAAGTTTTCCTCTATGTTTACATCTCTGTAGTATTCATTATTGTCTTTGATATATTTTAGGGCCTGTCTAACTTCGTTTACGTCAACTAGTGGTTGACACATTCTTTTGTCTTTTGTTGGTACACCATTGACTAGTAAAATCAAAGATTGATCTATTGGCCATCAAACTCCTAGAGTTTCTACATTTTCTTTACAATCTACTGGCAAATATACTACTTTGCCAAAAATGCCTTTTAGTAACTCGGATGAAGGCAATTATGCCGTTTTGGGTTGAAGGCGTATTATAGTTAGAAATGGGTGCCCTGTTTGGATTATAATGCTCTCATACAAGTTAAGTTTTTGGAGAACTTTTGGAAGTGGGAAGCTTACTAAGTTAAAAGTGATAGCATGTGATGGCATTTGGTTATTGTCAAACTTTGTATTGATGTATGTGAAATTGAAGGGTCAGTTATTTTGTATTTATTGTCTGCTGTTAGATATAACGCTAATTGGAACCATTGGGATTCCTCATTGTCCTCTATTCTGTAGGCCATATCTACTATTTCTATGCACTTTTTATAACATGGTCTGCAACAACAGACACATGCATTTTCTGGTATTTCAGCAGATGTGTTTTGAAACGTTGCTATTTTTTTGTATGTGTTTGTAAGGAGGTTGGTGTTTGTGGGGTTTTTGCTCATGTTTTCTAAAGTTACTGAATTTCTTGAGTCAACTTCAGTTCCAAAATATTTACTTTGGATGTGCTCTATTTGTTGAAGGAGTTCTTTTGCTGTTCGATGTAGGAGAATGTTATTTAAATGTTGCAGTTCTAGAGCAGGACTTTTTGCATAATGCAGTTTATGCACAAGGTTTCGTAGAGCGGAATGGTTTGTTGCTATCATGTTGATGTGGGGAGGAGTCCATGGTTTGTAGAATTTGATTATAGTTTTGTCTTTTAGTTTCACATAGTGATTGAGGAATTGTCATAATGATTTGAAGCATTAGTATTGGGCTGCACATCCATTTCTATACTGGACGTTTTTTTGGGCAAAAGGAAAGTTTGTTGGGAACATTTTTTCTATAAGGGTATCTTTTGCCACACTCCCTACCACTTCCTAGCCCAAGCCATCATTGTCTATGGCAATTGGGATTTTTTGTTTTTGTTCATAAGCCTCTTCATGGAAAGGTATGTATATTGACATTGTACATTTTTAGAAGTAGTTTTTGTAATGTATTGATTCATATAGTTAGTGGTTTCATTCTGTTTATAATTCATATAAACAACTTTTTCTTTATTAGAAATGTGCTATCAATTAGAGCTTCAAGGATTAATATTCTGCAGTAGTTTTTAAGGGTAGATCATGACTTTTTTGGTTTCTTTATAAGATTGTTAAGTACTGTACGGTGGCAATGTCTTTGTAAAATGTTTTCAAATGTTTTACTTTGGCTACTTTAACATTGGTAGATAGAGTGTTAGTTTCATTTGTAAATGCAATTTCGATGGGCTGTTATCAAGTTGAGCTTACTGCCAAATTCTTTCTCTCTAGGGTCACACAATTGTAAACATCATAATTGTAGAATTGCTTGGAGGGGAAAGCACGGATGCTTGCTACAGACTTCAGCCCAAGGTCTACCAAAAAAACCCACTAAACTAATTATCAGTGATCAATGCAAACCTTAAATCTGTTGGAGATTTTTTGGATTATATTCAGTATCTCGTGGAATTTTGTGGTATTGTGCTATGGTGGTATTTTGTGGTATTGTGTGTTATTTGGTGGTAATATATTGTGGTAAACTTATTGGGGGTATTTTATGGTGGTGAGACTAATTTCAGAACATTGCCTAATAATTATTTCACCAGGGTCACTAACGGTAAACAAATTGTATACTCTGAATCTTTGGCTCATACTCTCCTGTGATATTGTATCTATAATATCACGCGTATGCCCTTTTGGCTGTGTTTCAGTATATATTAAAGATGTAAATGAAATACAAAACATTAATTCAGCCTCTCTTGGTAAAATAATTTACTGTGACTAACTTTGCTTTGAGATGTTTTACCACACATCTTGGGGGTAATTCATAGAAATTCGCGCACAAGTGGCGCATGCGGCTGGCGCACAGTGTTCGTGTGCGAATCTCTGCACCAGCCGCGTGCGCTAAAATTACTTTCCGCGTACAGCGTATTCATAGATTTTAGCTACCAAAACCAGCCGTGGCGCACAGTGGCGCAGCGACCCTGCAGCAGCACCAGTTACTCCCCCAAGAAAGCCCCTCGCGCAGGGAAAAGCCATCAAAATCCCCAATCCAGCGCAAAGGGCTGCGCTAACCCTGTACCAGCACGGCAAGCGGGAAACGTGTATTACTGGGGTTCGCGGGAAGTTTCACATGCGATAGGCCATGTGTGTGTCGGGTACATGCATTACTGGGGTTCGTGGGAAGTCTCACACGCGATTGGAGCAGGCTACGTGTATTTCAGGGGTGCGCGGGAAGTTTCACACGCGATTGGCCCTGTGCGAGTGGGGTACGTGTACTACTGGGGTTCACGGGAAGTTTCACACACAATTGGAGCAGGGTACGTGTATTTCGGTGGGCGCGGGAAGTTTCACACGCGATTGGCCCTGTGCGAGTGGGGTACGTGTATTACTGGGGTTCGCGGGAAGTTTTACACATGATTGGAGCAGGGCACATGTATTTCGGGGGTGCGCAGGAAGTTTCACACGCGATTGGCCATGTGCAAGTGGGGTACGTGTATTACTGGGGTTCGCGGAAAGTTTCACACGTGAAAGGGCCTGTGCAAGTGGGGTATGTGTATTTCGGGGGTTCACGGAAAGTCTCACACGCGATTGGAGTCGGATACGTGTATTCCTGTGGTGCGCAGGAAGTTTCACACGCGATTTTGCTGTCAGAGCGGGGTACATGTATTTCGGGGGTGCGCGGGAAGTTTCACACGCGATTGTCCCTGTGCGAGTGAGGTACGTGTATTACTGGGGTTTGCGGGAAGTTTCACATGCGAAAGGGCCTGTGCGAGTGGGGTACGTGTATTACTGGGGTTCGAGGGAAGTCTCACACGCGATTGGAGCTGGGAACGTGCATTTCGGGGGTGCACGGGAAGTTTCACACGCGATTGGCCCTGTGCGAGTGGGGTACGTGTATTACTGGGGTTCGCGGGAACTTTCACATGTGAAAGGGCCTGTGCGCGTGGGGTACGTGTATAATTGGGGTTCGCGGGAAGTCTCACACGCGATTGGAGCCGGGTACGTTTATTCCTGGGGTTCGCAGGATGTCTCAAACGCGATTGGAGCCGGGTACGTGTATTCCTGGGGTGCGCAGGAAGTTTCACACACGATTTTGCTGTAAGAGCGGGGTACATGAATTTCGGGGGTGCGCGGGGAGTCGTACACATAAATTGGCAGCGTGGATCCTCCCAGGTGTTTCCTCTACACCCTCCACGGCCCCTGCAGGCAGCCCACACCACAGGGGACTACCCTGCACCCCTGGTCATGTCCCGCAGGCAGCCCATCCACCACGGGCATGCCCCCCAGCCAAGTCACATGTCACCTTGCACTACTGATCACCAACTCATGTCCCCTTGCACCCCCACCCCCGAGCACTGAGGGGTACCTGCCAGCAGGCCCCCACTCATGTACCCCTGCACCCCAACCCCCCAGCACTGAGGGGCACCTTCCAGCAGGCGCCCACTCATGTCCCCCGATACCCCCACCCCCCAGCACTGAGGGGCACCTGCCAGCAGGCCCCCACTCATGTCCCACTCATGTTGCCCCTGCACCCCCATGCCCCAGCACTGAGGGGCACCTGCCAGCAGGCCCCCACTCATGTCCCCTTACACCCCCACCCCCCAGCACTGAGGGGCACCTGCCAGCAGGCCCCCACTCATGTCCCCCTGCACCCCCAGCCCCCAGCAGTGAAATGCCGATCTCATGACACAAACCAAAAGTCAACTATGTACATCAACACATGTCCGTCACACACATACACTGGTTGGCATTGCTTGTGTAAACCCACATTTTCACATGCATCAACCCAATGAGCGAATCCCACACATGGAACTAAAAAATGAAAATGTATTATGTACATAAAATCAAAAATGAAATGAAAGCATACCAAAATATGAAACACGAAATGAAAAGCATGTGAAAAAGATGATTGAATGAAAATGATAACCAATCCGAAAAAAATAGAACGAAAAACAGTCCAAAGTCACCCTCCAACAACGCAAATCCAAAGGAAATGTAAAAAAAAATCTCCATTGCTTCATGTTCATAATAAAAAAAAAAAGAGAAATCAATCCATAGTTGAACTATTTACAATCCATTGTCCGAAACAATAAATCCATTGCTCCATGTCCATAATGCAAACAAAAAAAAATAAATGAATACATGATGAAACTATATACAATCCATTGTCCAAGGATGTAAAGGGTCCATGATCCCAACCAAACAAATGTAACCTACCTAACAAACTACCTAAAAATATAACTATATACAAATTTGTGTGGCATTGTCCATTGAGCACAAATAAAAGGAAACCGAAAAGGAAACTGAACTCTAAAAACTATTTACAAGGACAGCGGGCTAGTCCGACGGCTCACTTTTGGTTGCCCCGGACCAGGGCCTCATCGAACTCCTGCTCAATGTCCTGGAGGCGGTCCTCTTCCATGGCCCCGAGGGTTCGCAGGGACGACGACATGTTCTCCTCCAACTCCCTGCAAATTGCATCGAGGCACTCGGCCCACCTCACGGCCCTCCGCATGGAGTTCTCCGCCCTGACCATCATGAGCCGTGCCTCTTCTGCCCGCTGCCGCTCTGCATCTATAGCATGGCCTAAACGCTGCCACACAGAAGACACTTCCAGTCCTGGGTCCTCCTGCCCTCTGGCCGATGCCTGCCCCTCCGATGTTGAAGGCCCCGAGCCATGATGGCTCCCACCTTGTTGCTGCTGCAGCTGTGCCTCTGCCTGTGACCTGGCTCTTGCTGCCTGCACATTCTCCTCTGGCTGGGGTGCAGTTGTTGAGGTGGCCACCCCTGCTGGACGTCTGACTCCCGACTGTGGCAGGGATGTGTCCTCCACCAGCCTGGCCGCAGGGTCAGAGGCAGCTCCACAGGGTACCCAGGTGATACATGGGTGGGAAGATGGCATGGAGGACGACTGGCGCGTAGGGGGTTCAGGTGAGGAGGGGGTCGCAAGGAGGTCCAGCACACAGAGGAATCCAGCACTGGTGACCCGTCCCAGCAGGTCAACGCGGTCAAAGAGGCACCCAAGATGACATGCAGTCTCTTCACTGCACGTCACCTTGCACGCCCCGTTGATGCACGCTATCCCGGCCAGGACAGGCTCAACACGGTCCCGGATAGCCACGTCCGCAGGGAGAGGAAGACCAGTTGTTGCGCTCATCTCCTTGAAACCGGGTCTGGACGTAGGCATCCCTGCTGGTGCCAGATGATGCAGTGACAGGATCAGGGACAGGATTGCACACAGGCACCTCCGCGGCGGCCTGTGCTGCCTCCTGTCTCCTGTCCCTGGTCCTGCACTGCACCACTAGCACCAGTGGAATCCCCACCTCCAGGCCCCATGTGTGTCCCTTCCACAGCCTGCTCCTCCACCCAACCCCCCACCAACCTGGATGACTTCATGCCATCTTCCTCCGTCGGACCCTGTGGGGTCTCAGCTGCCCCTTCTGCTGCCGAGGAGTCCACCTCCAACCTCCGCCTCGTGGACCTACCCTTGGCAGCTGCGGCCTGGGACGTGGCACCAGACTCCTCACTCTCCTCTCCCAGATGACAATCTGGGAGAGGAGCCGGGCCTTTGCGTCTCCGGCTGGCGGGACGATCCCTGCAGCTGTGCTCCACAGCACCCTCTCCGCCCTCTTCTTCAGGTGACGCTGCAGACAGGGAGAGATAAAACACAGGCATCAGGGCACTGTACAATGGACTGATACACACATGACAGTTGCACATGAGTGGCAATGTTTAACTTCAGACACGGCATCACACTCCATGACACACATGTCATTTTAACTCACACACATGAACATTTCAACAGCAATATTGCACCAGGCAGCACCATCCATACACATACAACAGCATGAACAGCCAAAGGTGAGCCTGACATCACATGAAACACAAGGAGTGCACTAGACATGCACACATGCCACCACCCTTACATGCATGTCTACATCTCCTCCAACTGTTGCAGTGATGAGATCGCCATACATGTCACATCTGCCATTCATCCTTTTACACATCAGTGTCACGTGCATCCATGTTGCATCACAGTTGCACACTTGTCAGATACACATACATGCACATGTACACAGTGCAGATACATGCATTATGAACCACCATCCATGCCACAACCATGCCAATGTACATACACAGAAATTCAAACATGTGTGCTCCCACACCTGCATTTGCCCAGCATGCTTACCAACACATACACCATCAATGTGTCTCACAACTGAGAGGACTCACATGTGGCAGCCTCATGCCCATGTTCATACACATCCCTACATGGCCCTAGATAAACACATGTGCAACCTGCACACTACTGGCACACCATGACAGGCACAGCCTACTATCAACATGCATGTACACTTACCGCTCGACTCCAGACGGGTCTGCCTCTCAAGGATCTGGACATAGAGCGCTGGGCATATGCGTTCCAGGACCCTCATTTGATGGTTCGACAGCTGGCCCCGGCACCCCTTGGCATCCGCTGCCTTAGTGAGGCGCCGGGCCTTGTTGAGGGTCCTGGACCTGAAGTCCTCCCAGCGCTTCTTGACATGATGTAAGTCGCGGACTGCCACCCCCTCCGCGTTGATGGCAGTCAGGATGTCCATCCAGATCCTGGTCCGTCCTTCATTGTCAGTGCGCGAACTTCCAAAGAGGGCATCATACTGCCCCAGGACTTGCTCCACCAGGACACCAACTTCGGTGGCAGTGAAGCTGGTGGCCCTCTGCCTCTCTGGCTGGGGGTTGCCAGTGCTGCCAGATGGTGTTGTGCTGGACATGGCAACCCCAGAGGCAGGAGTGGGTGGGCAACTGGGTCCTGGGGCTGGGTTGTGGAGTGATGGAATCCCAGTCGGGAGTCTTCTGTTCCAGCATGGGTGGTCACAGCAACTACACCCCTGGCTGACGTGCAGGCAGAAAATGGCAGGGCACGTGGGCAGCAGGCAGTCAGGCAGCAGCAGATGGCAGGTGGGAGCGTGCTCGAAGCTCTGGGGGGCAGTAATTCGGCCTTCTGGGCAGGAGCGTGGTCTTCCGTGTGTTTTCACATGGCCAGCTTGATACGGAGTGATTTGGCACGTGAAAAAATTGGCACGTCAGCATGTAATTTGAGGAAAGGGCCTTAGCGCGTAAGCGCGTCAGCACACGCACACAATTTCATTGGACCAAAGGCCCTTAGCACGTAAGCGTGTAAGTTACATTACGCACGCGGGCGTTTCCCTCATAGCACGTGATGACAGAGCACACGTGGAAAAAGTGCATGTCCGAGTGTCATCGCGTATAATTGGAGGAAAGTGCCCGCGTACACGCGTATCTGACGTGCACGTGTGGGCCGGTTTAAAAGCTACATGTAGGACGCCATTTCCTTGTACGTGCTTTTCGTGGAGAGCGAGTGGGTGAAATCTGTACTTCTTGTCGGTTCACACGCGATTACTTCACATCGTTTCTAGTTCGTACTCCCTGTTACCTCTGACAGCCCTTTTCTGAATTTTTGTTGGGCCTGTTTCCTCAAACAGAGTTCACTTCTCCTTTTGTCCTGTCTCCTCAGACAGCATACAATTCTTCTTTTGGCGGGGGTGTTGCCAACAAGCACACGTGCGTATTTTTCACGTTCTTTTTCCAGCCAGACGGTGAGTTCCGCACGTACTTAGCAAATGTGCTTGCCCCGTGTGTCGCGTTCCCCTTCAGAGGTCACTGTAGGCTGCGTGTATTACACGTACGCTTATTTTTGTGTTTCTGGGTGCCACAGCATAGTGCGGGTTCATTTTTTCACGCACGCGGTCTACGAGGGGTTGCGTGCACGTTAATTTTTGATTTTGGGCTGCCTGTGCGTTGTGTGACCCGTCATCTTCCCCCAGGGGTCACAGACAGCCTTGTTAGAGCACTAGGGTACAAATTCAATCTAGTATCCTACCCCTTTGACCCCCAATTGCCCAGGACAATATTTTACTGCAACTCCCATACGCACAACAACATCAGTGCCATGTTTGGGAGGCGACGAAGCAGTAAGGGAGGCAAAGGTGGCCGACCTTCAAAAGGTGGGAGTGGTTGGCGCGGTAGGGGATGTGGCTGGGATTTGCAGGGTGCCCCTATACCCCCATGTGTGGAGGAACAATCAGGGACACCCATGCCCCCCCATGGTTGAGGGAAACGTGGCTGACACCATCCCAGCTCAGTCCCTGTTGGACCAGCCCATTGTGGCACCTTACCTGGCACAGTATGACTCCCTGGCTGACTTCCAGGTCAGCAATTCTAGGCCACGTGTGGCGGTGCAAGTTGTTGTCACCAAGCCACGTGGATCTGGGGCAGCTATGTCATCTGCTACCCCAAGTAGGCATGTGGGGAGGCTGCATGGGCAGCTGCAGCTCCATCCGCCCCAGCTCTGACTCTCCCAGCCAGGACAGTGTCAGTCCAGGTCCATCAAACTGACGTTCCTCCTGCCAACATTACCCTGCAACCAATGCTTGCATCAAGACCTATGGTCATTGTGCATTCCCACACTCCTACTACCCTGTCCACTGGAGATTCTGCCCCTACTGACCAGAGCGGCGTAAGCCACTCTGGCTCTGCTCCACCTTTAAAGAAGAGGAAGAAGGGTGCTCTGGCACGACAGGCTGAGACCCCAGACACGGCTACACACTCTGGTACCTCAAGGAAGCCTTGCTTTAATGAGGCGGAACTTGATGCACTTGTGTCCTATGTGTCGGCACATAGCCACAAAATGCTGGTGACTGCAGGGTCCAAGACCACAACTGGTCAATGTAAGGCACAGTGGCAGATCATCGCTGACCGCATAAGTGCCCTTGGATTTGTGAGGCGCACAACTGATGATTGCTACAAGCAGTGGAATGACCTGAAACGCAGAGCAAAGAACAAGCTGGCCTCAAATCATGCTGTTACTCTGGTGACTGGCGGTGGGTCTCCACAAGAGGACAACAAACTCACTGAACATGAGTCTGTTGCTGGGGCCTTCGTCACAGAGGGACAGATCCAAGGTGTGGGAGAACTACCTGATTATGATGCATTGTCCGGTGAGTGCCCATGCATGTGTGTGTAATGCATGTGTATGTTGTTTGGGTGACGGGTTCTGATTGAGTGCCAGGTGAGGGTGTGTGTGCCTGAGTGGTATGGGTCACCCATGTGCTTCATCCAAAACATTTAGCGGCCTTGGATTTGGTCGTGACAGTATCCCTTCTGCCCACAGTAGTAATTTAGCGCAACATTATGGCAGTTGCCCTTGAAGTGGCATCTTGCAACAGCATTGTTTGTATTTTTCAGTGTTCGTTCTGGCTGATTGTTTCAATTCTCCCACTTTTGCTACGCATTCCTCAGCCCTATTGTCACATTTGTGAAATGCTTCTGTCATTGATGAACCCCACTTTGGCCCACATGTGTTACCTTGTTAGGTGAATAATTTGACCATTCAGGCTGATAGAGTATTGGCCTGATCACATACATTTTTGGGGCCTGTTTGAATGTGGAACATGATAGTTGTTTCCTGTCATGTTGAAGTGCACAACCATTGATGTGTACATCGGCCTGAAATCACTGTATTTTTGTACACTGGATGTGTTGCAGTGTGTGGCACATGCCTATTTTGTCACACTATGTAGCATTTTTCATCTCATCATGTCCATCTCACATGGATGGCTGACAGTATTCATTCACTGACACATGGATGTACTTGTGGAATGTACCATGGCTATGGTACATGCCATCTGTGTGATGGCATGTGTCATGTATGTGTATTGGACATGCCACTCACAGGCCAATGTGTGATGGCAGTGCTACCCAGCATGCAGCAAATGTGTTGCCCTTCCATCTTGGTGTCATCAGTGTCTGCCTTTTGCCTCCCCTTCCAACTCAGTGACAGTGCATGCATAGGAGGGTTATAGACATGTGGGACATGTGTAAATCATGTACTGGTTCTGTAGCTTGTCAGGCCTATTTGTGTGCTATCGTGCTAATGTCTGTTTCCATTTTTTGTCTTTCATGTTTTTGCAGGGGATGACACACTTGATGCTGTTGAGGTTGAGGAGATGGTGCAGACCCAGGAGGGATCTCAGGCACGACTGGGCACCAGTGGGGGACGTTGTGTGGTGGTGGGTGAGAACCCAATCTTGCTGCAGACCATTCTGTCCAGGGGTGTCTCTGGGTGCACCTCGCCAGACATCTATTCAGGTGCTGATTCGGATGATGAGACCTATGTGCCGTCGCAGGTAAGTGTTTCTGGCAGGGATTCTGTTCTGTCCAACCCACCTGCACCAGGGGTAGATCCCTCTATGGGGATGTCAGTGTTGATAAGTCAGCCTTTGGCGGTTACGGATGCAGGGTCACACTCCACAACATCTGATCCTGTTCCTGGGCCAGCAGATCAGAGGGGGAAGCAGTCCTGCAGCCTCAGGCAGTGCCGGTACAGCAAGGTGCAGATCGCCTTGCCCCAAACAGGTGTGGTGCCCGCCGACACGGTGGCCGTATGCCACCAGGCAATACCGCATGGGAACAATCCATGTACGGTATGGCAACCCAACAGGTAGCATCAGTTGAGATGATGGCTCAAGCAATGGAGAGGGTGGCCACTTCCATTGTCCTCCCTGAAAGGCAGATAGAGCAACTACATCAGGCAACAGACTCCATTTGCCAATCACACCGGGAGGACATGTTGGCATCCAACAGGGACAGCCGGGCGGCACTGGAGACTCTACACCAATCGATATCAATAGAGTCCCAGGGCCACAGGGAAGCCCTGAGGGTAGAACTCCATCACCTCAGGGAGACTCTTGTTGACCTTGAGGCTTCCACTAACTTGAGGACAACAGCAGCTGGAGTGGCTCACACATTCGCTCTCAGCTGAGATGCAGGCAACTCGGGAGGAGATCCGGGCATCATGTCAGGTGGTGCGTGGGGATCTCTGCACTATAATCCTCCAGAACGAGACCTTCCACACCCGCATGCTTGCTGTCATGGAGGACCATACCAGGGCTTTGCGTGGGCTGCCTCCCATAGCATTCCATGTGCACATGTCTTCCCATGTGCTTGTGCATCCATGTCTTCCTCCTAATTTGCAGGTTCATTCCTCATGTCTTCACAAGGTCGTCTACTTTGGAGATGGAGTTCATGTTGTAAGCAGTGCACTCACACATTTGCGTGGCAGCAGCACTGTACACTTGGAAGTGGTCGATGTGCTGCCATAATCAGGTTGTAAGACTACCACTACTTTAACTTAGTACTGTCATGTTTATGCTATGTTTGAGATTGTGTAGCTGCATTCTATTGTTGTTAAGTATTTGGTCATGTGTGTTTTTAGTTCTACATTACTGGGAGCATATTGTGGGTGGCCAGTTTCCATTAGGGGCACTGTACTTTGTGACACTTGTGTCATGTTTTGGGGATTGCTTTGTTTGCTCTCACATAGCATGACATGCCCTGGTGTGTTGGGTGGCGGTGCTGGGGAGGGGTTAGGTGACATGGCACTGTTGTCATGTTGTATTTTGAAAGGGGGTAATGAATTTAGCAGCATAGAAGTGTGTCTTTTGATGACACAGCATTGGTGGTGTTTGTGTAGGTAGGGATGCACACAATGTAACACTTCCAGGTGACCAATCTCAGGCTGGTATGGTTGTGACAGTTGACTGTCCCTTATGTCATCATCATTGATTGTCAGATGGTATGTGCCAGGGCTGTGTGCACTCCACAGGGGTGTGATTTTAGGGGAAGCAATTAACCACCAGCTGCGTAGGGCTGCCTCACCCCATGCCCTGTCCCCTCCCATGCGCAGCAGCCGTTTATGTGGTTGGTATGTGGGGGCACCACCATGTCCACGGGCAGGCTCCAGAGTGTTGCAACATTGTGCAGGACACATGCTGCCACTATGATCCTGCACACTACTGGGGGAGCGTATAACAGCTGCCCGCCAGAAGGGTCAATGGATCGAAAGCATGACTTGAGCACTCCGAATGTGTGCTCCACTATGCCCCGGGTTGCAATGTGGGCTGTGTTGTATCTTACCTCGGATGGCCTGGTGGGGTTCCGAATTGGCATCATCATGTGGGTGCTCAGAGGGTAGGCACTGTCCCCTGGGGAGGTGGTGATGGGTATCATTAGTGGGGTTGTGACATTACTCAGTATCTGACATGCATGCATGTGCTGTGGCATTTATACTCACCGAGCAGCCATGTATCGCCATGCCGCCCAGCTTCTAGGTCCCGGTTTAGGGTTGACATTCTGTAAATAAAACTGTTGTGGGTAGACCCTGGATAGTTGGCATATACTGAGGTGATGATTCCCTTGGCATCACATACTACCTGGATGTTGATGGAATGCCAGTGCTTGCGGTTTCTATTGATGTGCTCTGATGCCCTGGGGGGACGTAGAGCCACATGGGTGCAATCAATGGCACCTAGGACTTTGGGGAATTGTGCCACCCCATAGTAATCCTGGACGGCAGCCTGCCTTTCTGCAGGTGTTCTGGGCAGGTATATGTGCCTGCGGACTGATGGGCGTGCAGTCATGATGGCCAAGACCCGGTGTAGGCAGCATGACTGCGTGGCCTGTGACACCCCCCCACTATAGCACTTGTCCGCTGAAATGATCCAGTGGCCAAGAAGTGCAGTACATTGAGGACCTTCTCCAGGGGGCTGAGTGCTTGGGAGCACAGGGTGGGTGATGTGAAGTCATCCTCCCACTCACTCACCAGGTCGAGTATTATGATAGGTGGAAACCTGTACCTCCCATACACCTGGTCATCAGGCATCCCAAAAAGGCTGGTTCTGGGTGTGAAAATTCTGGGCCTGACTATCCTCCTCCTCCTCCTGCGGTATCCCACGACCACTGCTGCTAGGAACGGTATATTCATCCTTCCGTCTGAGCTTGTTTGCTGTTTGCGTGCACTTTTATGCTGCGCGGGTCCACATACGCCTGCTTCCTGCTGGCGTACGTGTTTACGGATTTTTTGGTGCACGCGTTAGCCCTGTTCGAATCCATGAATACGTGTTTTGAACATGTGTGTGGGCATTCCGCGCATTTGCCTTCTGTACTTCCCCGTGATGCCCACATTTTCATGCATTGTTCCCCATTCCGCATGTCACACCCTCTGTTCCTCCTACTTTTGTTGTGTGCAATGCGCTATGTGCGATGTCATTGTGCGCGTAGCGCACGCTGTTTGGAGACGTGTGCGCCAGCGTGCGCCACGCAGAATTTTGGCCCATATCCTGGGATTTACAGGCGTACAGATTCCATGAAACGCTGTGCACGGGTTTCGCTGTGATTTTTGCACTGGCACTGCGATTTGCACGCTTTCGCACGCTTGTGCTGAAAATTTCAGCGCATATTAATTCCATGAATCGGCCTGCTTATCTCTCTATGCATGCCAAATCAATGATATTGAATGCAGAATAAATAGACTGAAACTAATTTACCTTTTCAAATAATTGTTCTTCATCATAAACTAGAACTATGCAAGTTACACAGAATGACATGTGCATCCACATTGTAATTCCAATACAAAGTTTTATCAGTGATAAGAGCAGAGCTCTGCCTGTCGCCACCCTTGCCTTCACAACAAATCTGGCAGGAAAAATACACTCTGAATAACAGCAAAACTTAGAGAAATATCAACACAGTTTTACAAGCACGTTAAATTCTTTTTACTAGTGCAGCATCTAAAAATGAAATTAATTATATAACCTATGCTACACAGTATTACACACCCTCTTCAAATGTCCCTCAATTAACAGCATAATTACCTAGGTTTGTTGGCAATATTCCCTGACTCAGCTTGGCAGTGACCCAGAGTCAAACACAGATAAGGTTGTTCGAGACTGCAGCTCTTCTTATGACTGTCAAACCAGGAGAGAGACAGTGTCAGCCCTAAAGATTCAGTCTGTCCAGGAACCAGCCCTCTCTTCCTTCCAGCACTTCTGCCTCCTTCGTCAGTGAGTGAAAGAATGCCCAGCCCTGTATTCCTCAGACCTTTTTCACAAAACCCTCAGTCACTCCAAAAGCACCTCCCATTGACAAGATCATCCCACTAAAATAGCACATGATTTCATCTGTGCCTTTACCCGAAACACAAACTGCATTGCTGAATTCAACTTGTAACATCTCTCTGGCACTTCATGCCTTAAGACAATGCCATTTCTTCAGCAGAATGGATGTCACATTCCACATCTTACAACACAGCGCAGCTTTTCACCTGCACATTTAAAGTTAATTTTTTCCATTTCCAGAGCATCATGCATTTCCATCAACCTGCATCCAGTTTATGTAATACACCAAATTCCACTAAATTTTATAATGGGAACATGTTACATGGATAGGGTAAATTAGTATATTAGTTTCATGTTAGTTTCATTTTTCAGTGCATCTCAGCCCATTAATATAGCATCATGGAGTTAAGTGATCATTTTCTAGCATGTGTTCTGTGCATTGACATCTATTTAGATTGAGCATGAGTCTCATACCCTTGAGTCCATCTATGAGTCTCACACCCTTGGCCCTAGTTAAAATTCAAACCTTTGCTAAAATGTGAATGTTGAAATTCAGAGCCTACATTCTTCCTACACATCCCATTTACCATGTCTTGTATACGTCTAGTGCCTGTTGGTCCCATCAACAGAGCTCCACATTAATGCAAATCACATACATGAGATTAAATGTAAATATTATTATGTCCAATTGATCCACTTAGCCAGCTGACACGTGTTTCAACCTCTAAAAGTCCTCTTCAGGACTGTGCATGTCTTACAAAACAAATAGTATTTTTTATCAAATGGCATTATTTGTTCAAGAACATTGAATACAGATACCCAATTGCAAGGTCAAGATAAGTTTGGTCCAAATAATGTGGATCACCATGTTGACATTTAATAAAAGGAAATAATATAAATCCATTGCTTTGGCATATACACACAAATTAAAAGCCAAATTAATTGTTGCAATAATTGCCACACAGGGGAAGTAAATTTGATATTCCACAGTTTATATTGAAAGCAAGCGTTCCCAAAAGGCAATGCCCTGCCCACAATGAGAGGCAATAAAGGACACCCCAGGAGGGAATGAGACCAAGACCAAGTGCGGGTGATGTAAAAGGTTTTATCTAATCAATATAGGGCATGCAAAGGACTCTGCAAGCTCCGAGAGCGCTCTGTCTGACAATAGCAAACACAGTCATATTTATTACAAAACCATGTCACAAATCCTACACGCTATAGGGGGCACATAGTCTCAGGGATTGGGTGGCGTCGACTAAACTATAGTAGATGTAGTGATGAGCCGCTCCAGGATTGGTAGACATCTCTGTGGTGCCAACGTTGGGTGGATGGGTCAGCTGGGCTTGTTGGGGTGGAGCTGCCAGGCCAGGCGTGGTCAGTGTCGATGATTGATGGCTGTACTAACACTTTGCTCTTGTGGCCACACACACACAAACACTCATCCTTTAGACGATTACAGTTGTCCTGTAAAACCTACAATATGTTACTCTAAGAAATAATAGGAGACCGGAGAAACAACATGCAATGTGAAGCTTCACCAATACATCAGTGCACTGTTACTGTTGACCTGTTGACCGGGTGTCATAAACCTGGGTGTCTGGTGTGAGGGCACAAGGTGAGCTGCCTTGTTGTTCTGTTCTATTCTGTTCTGTTAGATGTGGTGAAGAATTACTTTATGATATGTTAGTACAGGGTTGAATACCTAGCTCTAAGGCTTGGGGTGAACCGGAGTACTACTGGATCAGCGAGAGTACACCTCTGGCCCCTTGAGGCGGTGGGGTTTAGGACCAGGTTGTAAATAATTCATTTGGCCGACTATGGCAGCCTCGGACATGGGGGAGGTGAATTCCTGATGTGGGTCCAGCAGAAGAAGGGGAGGTGAGGTTGTGCAACCTGTGTACCAGCAAGCCCTACCAGGCCTTGGCGGGAGGAGGGGGTGATGGCCTTGTGGTTTTACGCGATTCTCAGTACCTGTGCTGCACAATATATCACAAGAGGGAGTGGTTAGTAAAGTTAGTAACATTAGGATGATTACAAATTTCTATTGTCTATACATTCGTTGACTTCTTCACAGATAGCTATAAACGTTTGGCAGCATCACATATATAACATTAGGTGAATGTGCATAGGTAATGCATAAGGCAACAGACAGATGACATGTGAGGTGGCATCAGGTTGGATTGTGTACTCAGGAGCATAGAGGCAATACATTCATATACAATCGTGCATTTGCATTTTCGGTTATACCAACTTAACGCATTTCATCATATTGCACACAAGTATTCTTAGTACACTAGCAGCATAAATGGTTAGCATTAGGTAGGGCTTTATCAAGCCCTTTCATTAAGTCTTCGAGGCACTTGGTATTTCACAATGGACTGAGGTCACTCTTGCTTAAGCAGTGTTATAAACTTCACCCCTTTCCAACACCCGTATTATAGTTTCCAAACAACCCAGAGAGTCGGTGGTCTTTGGTGTGTAGACAACACTCCATTTGGGGGGAATGTGAGTAGGGATCTGCACAGGAAGGTTATTGACACCATATATTTCAACTGTTAGGGGTTAGATGCCAGGTCGAGGCTTATTCGATTGGGATGGTTCTTGTTATTTTCCAGACTCAAACCACAAGTCAGGTCACTCCGGGGACAGTGATGTACTGCGGAAGGTAAATGATACAGTGTTTGTTCTGATACTTGTTCTTGTCTAGTTGCTTGTGAGAATGGGCCTTCATCGGATCTGCCATGGGGGGGAGGTGCATGGGGAGTGCATGGTTCCCTGTGCGCAGTGAGTGGGGGCTGAGCTGCAGCTTTTGCAGGCAGACTGTTTCATTGGGGTTTTGGTCGATTCTATCTAAAACGGAGTCTTGAAGCTTTCAAAATGCTGTCCATGGTAGGTTACAGTACAAGCCGATTGGCCCTGTGTGTCGATCAGCAGATACCCTGCCACCCGAGAACAGGTGCATGGGGGGCCGCTGATGAGCCACAAACCTCATGCAGGTGGGGCATGTCGGCCAACCTCTGGCGCTCCTTCTCATTCGCATCAGCCTCATCCATTGCTGGTGTGCCTTTTATTGGCATCCACACTCTACATATCCCCGAAGGCTCTCCCCCCTCCTAGCGTTTTCATCTGGTGTGCAGGTCATATATATACATCCCCCGTCTCTTTCCAAGTCCATCGATAACTCTGTATACCACTCTCGTTCTTGGGGCTCCTTTATTGTGGTATGATCTAACCTATCTACTATGTCCCCATCATAGTATAAAGGCACCGATCTATACTTGGGGACTGAGTCCTCATCTGTTTGTACTTGTGCCTCTTGCATGATCTGTGCTGCTCCTCTAGTGTTGCCCATTGTCACTGTCAACATTGCGCCATTTGGCACTGCATTTGCGCAGTATCAAAGACCCAGCTGGCACACGCAAAAAATCAGTAGCAAAAATACCACGATAGGCATCAGCATTTTGTTAGTTAGTCCTAGCCATGATGGTACCCAGGAAAAGATGTTATCGAACCAGGTGCTGGCATCTGCTCCTCCTTCGTTCTTCATTCGTTCCCCCAGGCTGTGCACTGCTGTGATAACATGTGATAATGTTCCATTGCCTGCATCTTCAGAAGGTGCAAATGTGCAACATGCACTTCATATTTTTAGGCAAACAACACCATCCATTGCCGTCAACAGGTCTAGGACATACCTGTTCAGCATGGTCATTAGCCACAGGGCTCTTAGCTCCACCTTGATCACGTTGAACCCTTCTTCAGTGTCATTGGCTAGCTGTATCAACTCCCAGCGCATAATCTGGAGCCATTTTGCATTTGCTCATGCCTGGATGCTCGGGATAATGGAGGCAAAGAATGTTTCTGCAGAATTGAACAGCCGGTATTTGTCTGGAATCAGTGCCAACAGCTCTGAGGAGGCTTTTGATATGTAGTTGGGCGATCCCCACCGTCTTGATAATACATCTTGCACATTGCCTGGGGACAGGGCATACACTTGTGGTTCTTTTGTTGGCTGTGTGTATTGTTCATGATGGGCAACGGGCACTCCTTTTCCTCCATTAATGTGGCTCTCAGGAATCACCATCAAGGCTCAATGCAACGTTGCCAAGGAACATGTGCCTCTCCATGATTGTGGGAGGTGCAAGTACGCCTGTTTACCGCAGACCCAGTAAGTGTCCATAAGAGCTGCTGTTCCTTTCTTCATGTCTGGGATAATGAGTGTCCAATTACAGTTCTTATTTACACCCATGATGTTTTTTCCTTCGCCATGGAAACACAGATCGTATGATATTTCTTTCAGCAGTTTGAACGGTTTCTCTATGGCGGTTACCCAGGTCAGTTTCGTGATGTCTTCCTTCCAAACTGGTTTGCAGGTTTTCTCAATCCACTGTAGTTTTTCTGTCATCAGTCCTCGTAATGTTTCAGCCTTGCACGATATTACTTCATCTTTCCATTTATTGTCTAAAAACAATATCCCTTTAATTACGAAAAAAAGTTATTTTAAACATATCACTCCTTTTGTTCTTGGGTAGCAGGTTTTCTCATTTTGTAGCATTTCAAAAGATACCTCATGTGCTTGGAAGGTGTTCTTTATTCTGCACAGAGTGAGATGAAGGAGACATTGGGCATCTGCAAGAGGCAGTTCTTTAGGCAGCAAAACCTTCGGTGTTCCTGAGGCGTGGGGGATCAGGGAACAGACATAACAACTTTCGTTGGATGTCTGTTTTGCAGTGGAGCTCATGTCTGCGTACCACTTAATTGACTGATGTGGGTGTCAAGTGTCTTCTATTGTATCTAGGCCCAGGCCGGAATATTCTTCATACTTTTTCCTTCCCGTCTCCCTCCTTCTCCTACTGCTTTTAAGGTAGCTTTTTGCTTCTCTTGCTGCTTGTGACATAGTTCCCACTTTCCACGCGCCCCCTTTTACCCATTCATCATGTAGAGACAAAAACCTCTCTGCTAATTGTTCGTTTTCTTCCTTTCTATGTGCGGGTGGTCAAATTTCTGTGGTTGGGGTAACCTCTGGTGTGGGCATTGTGGCAGTGGTGTCATACAACCATGACATGACAGAAGGGTTACGATCATTTAGACCATAAACATTATGTTCTGAGACATTTGTGGGTGGGGTTAGGCTTGTGATTGGGCTGTTGTTGGTATCATTTAGAGGTTGTGCATGGGTAGGGGCTGTATCATAGCCCCATATAAGCTGAAATCCATCCCATATCAAATATGCCCCCTCCTTAACCATTCGGGTTCCATTCCCCACATTACTTCTATTCCCTACCCCCTCATTCATCTCGACACAGATGAATGTCAAGCACCAGTAAAAGACAAGACCAAAAATCAGGGCAAAAAATAGAACAGTGCATAGAAACAGGCCACATTTATATGAATATCTCCGTAAGTCAAATGCATTATTTACAGTTCTATCCTCCCTAATATTATTCGTTGCGGGCTGCCCGTTCGTTGCCATGGTTATTCCTATAAATTAAAAAATAAAAGTGCATTAAGCGTACTCATACAGTTATATTCATAATTTTTCTATTGAATGAAGGAGACATAGAAGGAGAAACAAAGAGAGAGAGAAAAAGAGAGAGAGAAAGAGAGAGAGAGAGAGAGAGAGAGAGAGAGAGAGAGAGAGAGAGAGAGAGAGACAGAGACAGAGACAGAGACAGAGACAGAGAGAGATAGCCAATAGAAGAGAGGGAGAAACATATTTCAATATTTACAGTCCAAAACTCATTTACATCTTCCACCTTCTATAAAATTAATTTACTTCAGTATGTTTTTTCTTTTACCATGCAGTATCTTATACAAAATAGTTATTTTTCATCCTTTTTTTTATTGTGACACTTCTGCTGTACTCTGTATTTCTTCCTCCTGTTCTTATCTCACACTGTCATATGCTTTGGGTACGTCTGTTAAAAGCATCCAATATCTTAGGCCCTTCACTTTTACCGCAGTCGGTGTGCAAAATATCACCCCATAAGGGCCATGAAATCTTGGGGCATTCCAACTACGCACGAAACTCCTCACTCAAACCATCTCCCCTGGCATTAACTGCCATTGTGAGATTTATTTGACAAATTTTACTTCCTCATTCCCTTCTTCTCATCTGAATGGTGGTGCAAGCTGCTTTGATATCATGCGAGCTGCTCTAGTGAGTTTTGTCAGATAGCCATTAAATTCGTCACCTAATATTGTGGCGCTCTTGTGTGCATCTGAAAGTCTGCGGAGTGGAGAGTGTGCTGTGTGCATGCGCCTTCCAGTCAAGATCTCGTGTGGTGAGAGATGGTGGTCCTTGCTGGGCTGATTTCTCAGCTCGAACAAGGCCAGAGGCAGACAATGCACCCAGTTCTTTTTAAGGGAGAAACATAGTTTTGACAATCTCCCCTTCAGGAGGTCGTTGATCTTCTCAACCACACCATTGCTTTGTGGGTGGTAAATTGAGCACAGTTTATGCTTAATTCCTAACAGAGCTGTGACTTCTTTGAAAAGTTCATTGACAAAATGCGTGCCATTATCTGAGCGAATCACGTCGCAAATTCCCAGCGTTGGAATACTTCCCTCAGTAAGACCTTCTCAGTGCATTTGGCATCTGGACGTGCACAGGGCCCTGCTTCGACCCATCTGGAAAATGGACAAAATACCACTATCATGTACTGTGCAGCGTTACATCTTTCTCCCATATCTGCATAATCAATATGCAATTCTCTGAGTGGCCCTATGGGTTTGGGTATGGTTCCTCGCAGTGTCCTTAGGGTCATTCCTGAGTTGTATATTTGACATGTTGTACACTCCATTGACAACTTTGAGATATGTTCTTGTAGCCCTGGCTCGAACCAGTCCTCCTGTATCTCTGCTGCAATATGTTGTTTTGCATTGTGTGCTGGGATGTGCAGTTGTTGGAATGCTATTTCGAAGAGTTTGAGTGGCATGACAACTTTTCCTGTGTTATTTTGATGCCACAAAAGATCGGTTGCAAACTGGCTACATTCTCTCTTTTCCCACAGCGCCTTTTCTTCTTTGCTTGCTCCTTCTTGTAGTTCTAATATTTGTGACAGGGGCATAGTGTTGTAACCATCTGGGAGTTCTTCCTCTACTCATTGGTGCATTAGGTCCTCACCTGTCCGTTCTTTGTCTAAATAAGAGGTTTCCTTGGCTGCAGCGTCTGCTGCAGGGTTTCCTAGGGAGATAACACCTGTGTTGGTGGTATGGGCCTGGCATTTCACTATGGCTACCATGGTGGGCTCTTTCAATGCCTCAATAATTTCTTTTAAGAGTTCTGCATGCTGAACTGGTGACCCATCTGCTCTGTGGAACCCTCTCCGTCCCCACATTGCCAATCCGCCATGTACTGTAGTGGTCATATAAGCTGAGTCTGTGTGGATGGTTACTGTGCACCATTTTGCTGCATGTAATGCTTCAATGAGTGCAATGAGTTTTGCTTCTTGAGCTGAATAATGAGCTGGCAGATGATGCTGTACTATCACTTCGTACTCACCCTCTTCCATCCTTACAACAGCTACCCCCACGTGTTTTTTCTCCTGTGTCTCGGTTTATTGATGCTGATCCGTTTATGAAGAAAACCTCCCCGTCATTTAAGGTATTTTCACTTACAACAGTGCCTTCTCCTTCCTCCCCCTTGTAAGTTGCACAATCATGTGCCTGCATGTCTTCCAATATGCATGGTTCTGTAATGAATTTTGCAGGATTTACTGTTTTACAGCGAACTACGTGGATGTTTGCACTGGATAATATTATCTCATAGGCGGTTGCTCTTTGTGTCGTGAGTGTGCTATTTGATCTTTGCAAAATGGCAAACAGTGAGTGTTCTACGAATAGAGTTACAGAGCATCCCATCACTATGGTTGCACTCTTTTCAATGGCGAACGCTGCTTCTGCGAGAGATTGCTTGCAAGCGAAGAGCCCTTGCATTACTGTATCCAGTGTGCCACTGTAGTAAGCTAGAGGCTTGTGCCCCAAGGACGTTTTTTTGTGTCAGTACTGCAGTCATGAGGATCCCTTTACAGTGGAAGAACAGGTAGAACTCGCGTTCGTAATCTGGGTTCGCGAGTACGGGTGTGCTCGAGATCAGTTCCTTGAGTGACGTGAATGCGTCACCCAGTTCTGCAGACCATTGTATTTCTGTGTTCTCTCGTTGGGCTTCCTTGAGTGCTTGCAATAATGGTCTTGTGTATGCTGCATAGTCTAGTGTCCATGCTCGGCAGTAATGACACATGCCAAAACATTTTTGCATTTCCTTCACTATGTTCGACCTTCTTACAGCTGTGATGGCAGCTACTCTGGTATCATTTTCTTGCCATCTTGTGATATTAGTTGTCCCAGGTACAACACTTCTCGTTGGCAGTACTGCAGTTTTCCTCTGTCGACCTTGTAGCCTTTGTGGGCTAACAATGTCAAGAGAGCAATAGAGTCTTTTCTGCACTCTTCCTCATTTTTTGCGCAGATGAGGAGATCATCTATGTATTGAATAATTGTGCTCTCTGCTGTCATGTTCCCTAGATCTTCATGGAGGATGTGATTAAATATGCTGGGGCTCTCACAGTATCCCTGAGGTAACCTGCAATGCTCATATCTCCTTCCCCCCAATGTATATGCAGTTAGATATCTGCACTCTTCTGCTAGTGGGATGGAGAAGAAGGCATTTTTCAAATCCACTACTGTAAAATGCGATGCATTCTTTGGAATGCAGCACAGAATTGATGCCGGGTTAGGGACCAAAGGAAATTCTTTTTGAATGACGTCATTGAGGGGGCGTAGGTCGTGGATCATCCTAGGGGCCCCACCTTTTGCCTTTTTGATTGGGTAGATGTAAGTATTACATGCGAATTTGAGGGCACTATTATTTCTTGTGTTAACAATGCACTGATTGTTTCTTTTATCACTTCTTCTCCTTCTCTGGACAGGGGGTACTGTTTTACCCTTGGTAGAATGGCTCAGGTTTAAGTTTTATTTTAACTTGTGTGACGCCATGCAATAATGCAATAATCCCACATCGTGGGGGCCTGTCGTCCACAAGGTACTAGGCACTGATTTCATGTCATCGTCAAAAAAGGAAGGAGGTGCTCCTACTACTGCCATTAGCTGTACTGGCAATTGTCTTTCTTGTATCATGATATCACATGGCATGGCTATCTCCATTATTATCTCACCGTCACTTTCTGAGTCTGAGAAAAGGTCTTCATCTGATAGATCACACAATGCAATGTCGGCATTGATGCATAATACTGTGTGCCACTCACAGCCGTGTATGTCCATTTCAATGACAGCTATTCTTTTAGTTGAGATCTGAACTCCATGCAAGTCTAAGGACATCACTGTCCCGGGCACAATCTCGGGGTGGGCTATTGGTTGAATGTAACGCTCACCTGATTCTCGCAGAGGCGCCGGTCTTGACTGGGCGACTACCGTATCTTCAAAGGTGATGTGTAGCACCCGGTTGGCTCTTTGGGCTGGACCTCTGTGCACTGTATGCCTGACGTGTAGAGTAAGATGTCTGCAGATAGAAAATATGGGGTTAATGAACTGGGGTTATTGGGGTGTCCCTATCTCTTTCCTCTTCTCCTCTCCTGTAGACCCCCAAAGGTTAACGCTCTCACCTTAGGTAAGTGAATGCCGAGCTCTCCATCTGCCTCGGGGCAGGGTGCTGTAGCCAGTTTCTGCACTGGATAGGTAGCGCAGGCTCGAGACTTCAGAGGACTGCTGTCCGTCGTTTACTGCACGAACGGTAAGTTTCGAGTCATTCAAATGTCTTTTTAAAGTCTTTAGTAATGATGTCTCTTGTTTTGCAGGGTTCCGGCGATGGCGGATGACGGGCTGAAGTGAGTTGAAGATGGAGCCCGTGTGATGAATAGAAGCGCCTGGAAGCACGTGAGTAAGCGCTTGTTGCCTGCTTCACGATGCGCTCTAACTGTCTTTTTATTTTGCAGGTACGAGTTCGGAGCGGCTGCAGGGTGCCGGAATACCCACTGGATTAGATGTGGAAAGGAGTAATGGCACGTGAGTATTAAAGTTCCCCAATGTCTTTAAACGCACCTTGTTTTGTCTTTCAGATGCGGATGCAGCGCCGAAGGCCTCCGGAGCGTGCGAAGAGTTGGTAAGCTTTTGTCTTTCAGATGCCGGAATGCAGTATGAAGACCTCCGGAGCGCACGAAGAGTAGGTAAGCCTTTGCCTTTCAGATGCCGGAATGCTAACCTGTTCTTTCTTGTCTTTATAGGTGTTGCTGAAGACTGGATTCAGGATGGTAAGCCTTTTTCCTTAGGCCCAGGACTGGATGCAGAAGACACGATGAGCGTCCTGCTGCAGAGGGTGCAGAATAACGCAAAGCAAGATTCATCCACCGGGTGTGGTTTAAATAGCCTCCTGTAGTGCTTAGGTGTCTCCTTCCACAGCCACGCCTAAGTAAGAAAAGAGTTCCTGGTAAGAAAAGAGTTCCTGCCTTCCAGAAGAGTTCCAGTGTTCTAATTCTAGGGAGTGGCTCCAGCCCCACCCAACAGGAAAAGTAGTTCCAAACAGAAGAGGATCAGAGGCTCAACTGGCAGGCAAGTAAGCAGCATGGTCTGCTGCAGGTAAGTCCACCCAAGCATTATGAGCCCGGCGCTCCAAGCGCTGGGACTGGGCATATTTATGAGCCTGGTGCCACTGGCGCCAGGACTGGGTCCAAAAGGTCCCAATTGGGACTGGTTGGCACTCGGAACCTGGGTTATGGATCTGCTTCCAAGGGAGTTGGGAAAACCCTGACCTTTTGGAAGCAGAGATCATGACATTGAAAGATGAACTCTGCGGGTACTCGCCACTCTAGATTTTTCAACTCTGGGACCACCCCTGCCAATTTTTTTAACCCTTGAATGAACACATCAGGATCTACCGCTATACCACACACTTCTGGTGCTGTCTATCTAATATCTCTATTCTATTATGAAACTGTTTTTCTTTATATTTTATGAATATACACGTCGCTACCATATCCAGGACACTTTTGTCAAATGATCCCCCTTCCGGCCATACCTGGTGCAGTCCCTTTCCTTTTAATTCCATGACCAATTGGTCTTGGTACTTTTTTATACGTTCCGCATAACCAGGTAGATTTTTACAGATATGGTCTAAGGGTGTTTCCACCCCCATATTCGACTCTCTGTGCACGCCTTTCTCTATTCTTTTGTATTTTTGTCATTGTTGCTTACACGTGTCTGTGTCTCTTATCTTTTGCAGTTCTTTAATGCATATATATATATATATATATATATATATATATATATATATATATATATATATGTGTAAAAAACTTCCTTACAATATTACTGTGTTCAGATCAGATCTTACCAGGTCACACTTACAATGACCATACCGCAGAACTATGCAATGTCACTAGTTCAACATCATCTTTTTACATATCTCTAAACACTATTACCTTAGCATATGAAACATAAAACAGACATGTAACACACTTTTAACATATAACACATAACAATGACCCTCCCTTACTTGCCCTGGACTTCTGTCCTTAACAGGAACTTATAACCTACGGCCAATATTTTTCCCGCTCCCTTATGAATTATGGCACTTATTCTAATATTTAGGCACCCTAGATAGAAAAGAAGAAAAAAGCAGTTTCTAATGTATACACTGTGTCTCCCTATTTTCAGACACCTTTATTTTATTTTCCACTGTCCACTTATTCCCCAGTACTATTCGAGATAGCAAAATGCAGCGCCGCCTTCTACCCCTTTACAGAGCAAGGTTCCCGTCTTTATCTGCCCTTATTTTACCTTTTGTCCTAATGGCCATATACAAAGAAAAGAGGATAGTAATAGAAGTCGAAGATACCCCTTAACTGACCTCGTACACTCTGACCCTCTCCCCTTCTCCCTTTATGATCACTCGCACTCAATACTAACGTGCCCGTATTGATTCGAGATTCTCCGGACTGGCTTCATCCAGGCGGCACTGCCTCGCACTGAATGGCCGCCCCCAGCTCCGGCGAGCAGTACTAAGGGGGGTTTTTGGAGTGGGACCCGGATCCTTTGGCCTACTGCGTGTGCACGTCTAAGTGTACCAGTTGCCGTAGGAGGGCAGCTCTCTTTGGGGGGAGGCGCACCGTGCGTCTCCACTGCCGCCAGGAATTTCTCGTGCCAGAAGGGACGATGAAAGAATCGATCACGTCTTCGGGGTCACCACTGAAAGCAAGAGTCCCCAAAAGGCAATGCCCTGCCCAAATGAGAGGCAATAAAGGACACACCCCAGGAGTGAATGAGACCAAGACCAAGTGCTGGTGATGTAATAGGTTTTATCTAATCAATATAGGGCATGCAAAGGACTCTGCAAGCTCTGAGAGCGCTCTTTCTGACAATAGCAAAGACAGTCATATTTATTACAAAACCATGTCACAAATCCTACACGCTATACTGGGCACAAAGTCTCAGGGATTGGGTGGCATTGACTAAACTATAGGTGATGTAGTGATTTGCCGCTCCAGGATTGGTAGACATCTGTGTGGTGCCAACGTGGGGTGGATGGGTCAGCTGGGCTCGTCGGGGTGGAGCTGCCAGGCCAGGCGCGGTGAGTGTCGATGATTGATGGCTGTACTAACACTTTGCCCTTCTGGCCACAGACACACACAAACAGTCATCCTTTAGACAATTCCAGTTGTCCTGTAAATCCTACAATATGTTACTCTAAGAAATAATAGGAGACCGGAGAAACACCATGCAATGTGAAGCTTCGCCAATACATCAGTGCACTGTTACTTTTGACTTGTTGAATGGGTGTCATGAGCCTGGGTGCCTGGTGTGAGGGCACAAGGTGAGCTGCCTTGTTGTTCTGTTCTATTCTGTTCTGTTAGATGTGGTGAAAAATTACTTTATGATATGTTAGTACAGGGATGAATGCCTATCTCCAAGGCTCATTAACTTGGGGTGAACCGGAGTACTACTGGATCAGCGAGGGTGCACCTCTGGCCCCTTAAGGCGTTGGGGTTTAGGAACAGGTTGTAAATAATTCATTTGGCCAACTATGGCGGCCTCGGACATGGGGGAGGTGAATTCCTGAAGCGGGTCCAGTAGAAGAAGGGGAGGTGAGGTTGTGCTGATCGTGTACCAGCAAGCCCTAGCGGGCCTTCGTCGGGAGGAGGGGGTGATGGCCTTGTGGTTTTACACAATTCTCGGTGCCTGGGCTGCACAATATATCACAAGAGGGAGCGGTTAGTAAAGTTAGTAACTTTAGTCTGATTACAAATTGCTATTGTCTATACATTTGTTCACTTCTTCACAGATACATAACATTAAGTGAATGCACATAGGTAATGTATAAGGCAACAGACAGATGACATGTGAGGTAGCCTCAGGTTGGATTGTGTACTCAGGAGCATAGAGGCAAAACATTCATATACAATCGTGCATTCACATTTTCGGTTATACCAACTTAACGCATCATATTGCACACAAGTATTCTTAGTAATGCCTTTTTGCCTTCCTTAGCGTTAGGTGGGGCTTGAGTCTTCGAGGCACTTGGTATTTCACAATGGACTGAGGTCACTCTTGCTTTAGCAGTGTTCTAAACTTCACCCCTTTCCAACACCCATATTATAGTTTCCAAACAACCCAGAGAGTAGGTGGGCTTTGGTGTGTAGATAGCACTCCATTTGGGGGGAATGTGAGCAGGGATCTG
This sequence comes from Ambystoma mexicanum, assembly GCF_040938575.1. NCBI lineage: Eukaryota > Metazoa > Chordata > Amphibia > Caudata > Ambystomatidae > Ambystoma > Ambystoma mexicanum. Next base: position 705,508,119 of record NC_090930.1, on the reverse strand, counting down.
CACAGGAAGGTTATTGACACCATATATTTCAACTGCTAAGGGTTAGATGCCAGGTCGAGGCTTATTCGATTGGGATGGTTCCTGTTATTTTCCAGACTCAAACCACAAGTCAGGTCACTCCGGGGACAGTGGTGTACTGCGGAAGGTAAATGATACGGTGTGTCTTCTAATACTCGTTCGTGTCGGGTTGCTTGTGAAAATGGGCCTTCAGCAGATCTGCCATGGGGTGGAGGTGTAGGGGGAGTGCATGGTTCCCTTTGCACAGTGAGTGGGGGCCGAGCTGCAGCTTTCGCAGGCAGACTGTTTAATTGGGGTTTTGGTCGCTTCTATCTAAAATAAAGTCTTGAAGCTTTCAAAATGGTGTCCATGGTAGGTTACAGTACAAGCCGATTGGCCATGTGTGTCCATCAGCAGCCACCCTGCCACCCGAGCACAGGTGCATGGGGAGCCGCTGACAAGCCATGAACCTCATGCAGGTGGGCATGTCGGGGAGGGGGTCCTATAGACCTCTCCTCCCATACATTTCCCCCATTTCGTTACTTAATTAACGAATACTGTAACTCACCCAACCTCTGGCGCTCCTTCTCATTCGCAAAAGCCTCATCCCATGCTGGTGTGCCTTTTATTGGCATCCACGCTCTACATACCACCAAAGGCTCTCCCCCCTCCTAGCATATTCATCTGGTGTGCAGATCATATATATACATCCCCCATCTCCTTCCAAGTCCACCCATACCTCTGTATACCACTCTCGTTCTTGGGGCGCCTTTATTGTGGTATGATATAACCTATCTACTATGACCCCATCATCATATAAAGGCACCATTCTATACTTGGGCTTTGGGTCCTCACCTGTTTGTACTTGTGCCTCTTGCATGATCTGTGCCGCTCCTCTAGTGTTGCCCATTGTCACCATCATCATTGTGCCACTTGGCACTGCATTTGCGCAGTATCGAAGACCCAGCTGGCAAACGGAAAAAAAATCAGTAGCAAAAATACCATGATAAGCATCAGAATTTTTATCGTTAGTCCTAGCCATGATGGTACCAAGGAAAAGATGTTATCGAACCAGGTGTTGGCATCTGCTCCTCCTTCGTTCTTCATTTGTTCCCCCAGGCTGTGCACTGCTGCAATAACATGTGAAAATGTTCCATTGTCTGCGTCTTCAGAAGGTACAAATATGCAACATGCACTCCCGATTTTTCGGCAAACACCGCCGTCCATTGCCGTCAACAGGTTGAGGACATACCTGTTCAGCATGGTCATTAACCACAGGGCTCTTAGCTCCACCTTGATCACGTTGAACCCTTCTTCGGTGTCTTTGGCTAGCTGTATCAAGTCCCAGCGCATAATCTGGAGCTATTTTGCATTTGCTTATGCCTGGATGCTCGGGATAAGGGAGGCAAAGAATGTTTCTGCAGAATTGAACAGCCGGTATTTGTCTAGAATCTGTGCCAACAGCTCTGAGGAGACTTTGGATATGTAGTTGGACGATCCCGCCGTCTTGATAATACATCTTGCAAATTGCCTGGGGACAGGGCATACAATTGTGGTTCTTTTGTTGGCTGTGTGTTTTGCTCATGATGGGCAACTGGCACTACTTTTCCTCCATCAATGTGGCCCTCAGGAATGACCATCGAGGCTGAATGCAACGTTGCCAAGAAACATGTGCCTCACCATGATCGTGGGAGGTGCAAGTACGCCTGTTTACTGCAGACCCAGTAAGTGTCCATAAGTGCTGCTGTTCCTTTCTTCATGTCTGGGATAATGAGTGTCCGGTTACAGTTCTTATTTACACCCATGATGTTTTTCCCTTCGCCATGGAAACACAGATCGTATGATATTTCTTTCAGCAGTTTGAACGGTTTCTCTATGGCGGTTACCCAGGTCAGTTTCGTGATGTGTTCCTTCCAAACTGGTGTGCAGGTTTTCTCGATCCACTGTAGTTTTTCTGTCGTCAGTCCTTGTAATGTTTCAGCCTTGCACGATATTACTTCATCTTTCCATTTATTGTCTAAAAACAATATCCCTTTAATTACGAAAAAAAATATTTTAAACATATCACTCCTTTTATTCTTGAGTAGCAGGTTTTCACATTTAGTAGCAATTCAAAAGATACCTTGTGTGCTTGGAAGGTGTTCTTAACTCTGCACAGAGTGAGATGAAGGAGACATTTGGCATCTGCAAGAGGCAGTTCTTTAGGCAGCAAAACTTTAGGTGTTCCTGAGGCTTGGGGGATCAGGGAACAGACATAACAACCTTCGTATTTCTTCCTCCTGTTCTTTTCTCACACTGTCATATTCTTTGAGTACGTCTGTTAAATGTATCCAATATCTCAGGCCCTTCACTTTTACCGCAATCGGTGTGCAAAATATCACTTCAAAAGGGCCATGAAATCTTGGGGCATTCCACCTACGCACGAAACTCCTCACATAAACCATCTCCCCTGGCATTAACTGCACTTGTGGGTTTTCTTCGACAAATTGAACTTCCTCATTCCCTTCTTCTCGTGTGAATGGTGGTGCAAGCTGCTTTGATATCATGCGAGCTGCTCTAGTGAGTTTTGTCAGATAGTCATTACATTCTTCACCTAATATTGTGGCGCTCTTGTGTGCATCTGAATGTCTGCGGAGTGGAGAGTGTGCTGTGTGCATGCGTCTTCCAGTCACGATCTCGTGTGGTGACAGATGATGGTCCTTGCTGGGCTGATTTCTCAGCTCGAACAAGGCCAGAGGCAGACAATGCACCCAGTTCTTTTTAAAGGAGAAACATAGTTTTGACAATCTCCCCTTCAGGAGGCCGTTGATCTTCTCAACCATGCCATTGCTTTGTGGGTGGTAAATTGAGCACAGTTTATGCTTAATTCCTTACAGAGCTGTGACTTCTTTGAAAAGTTCATTGACAAAATGCGTGCCATTATCTGAGCGAATCACGTCGCAAATTTCCCAGTGTGGGAATACTTCCCTCACTAAGAACTTTGCAGCGCATTTGGCATCTGGATGTGCACAGGGCCCTGCTTTGACCCATCTGGAAAATGGACAAACTACCTTTATCATGTACCGTGCACCGTTACATCTTTCTCCCATATCGGCATAATCAATATGCAGTTCTCTGACTGGCCCACGGGTTTGGGTATGGTTCCTTGCAGTGTCCTTAGGGTCATTCCTGAGTTTTATATTTGTCATGTTGTACACTCCATTGCCAACTTTGAGATATGTTCCTGTATCCCTGGTGTGAACCAGTCCTCCTGTAACTCTGCTGCAATATGTTGTTTCGCATTGTGTGCTGGGAAGTGCAGTTGTTGGAATGCTATTTCTAAGAGTTTGAGTAGCATGACAACTTTTCCTGTATTATTTTGACGCCACAAAAGATCGCTTGCTGACTGGCTACATCCTCTCTTTTCCCACAGCCCCTTTTCTTCTTCGCTTGCTCCTTCTTATAGTTCTAATATTTGTGACACAGGCATAGTGTTGTAACCATATGGGAGTTCTTCCTCTACTCATTGGTGCATTAGGTACTCACCTGTCCATTCTTTCTCTAAATAACAGGCTTCCTTGGCTGCTGCATCTGCTGCAGCGTTTCCCAAGGAGATAACATCTGTGTTGGTTGTATGGGACTCACATTTCACTATGGCTACCATGGTGGGGTCTTTCAATGCCTCAATAAGTTCTTTGAGGAGTTCTGCATGCTGAACTGGTGACCCATCTGCTCTGTGGAACCCTCTCCGTCCCCACCATGCCAATCCGCCACGTACTGTACTGGTCATATAAGCTGAGTCTGTGTGTATGGTTACTGCGCACCCTTTTGCTGCGTGTAATGCTTCAATGAGTGCTATGAGTTCTGCTGCTTGAGCTGAATAATGAGCTGGCAGACGATGCTGTACTATCACTTGATACTCACCTTCTTCCATCCTTACAACAGCTACCCCCACGTGTGTTATCTCCTGTGTCTCGGTTTATTGATGCTGACCCGTCTATGAAGAAAACCTCCCCTTTGTTTAAGGCATTTTCACTTACAACAGTGCCTTCTCCTTCCTCCCCCTTGTAAATTGTACAATCATGTGCCTGCATGTCTTCCAATGTGCATGGTTCTGTAATGAATCTTGCAGGATTTACTGTTTTACAGCAAACTATGTGGATGTTCGCACTGGATAAAATTATCTCATAGGCGGTTGGTCTTTGTGTCGTGAGTGTGCTCTTTGATCTTTCCAAAATGGCAAACAGTGAGTGTTCTACGAATAGAGTTACAGAGCATCCCATCACTATGGTTGCACTCTTTTCAATGGCGAACGCTGTGGCTGTGAGAGATTGCTCGCAAGCTAAGTGCCCTTGCATTACTCCATCCAGTGTGCCACTGTAGTAAGCTAGAGGCTTGTGCCCCAAGGACGTGTTTTGTGTCAGTACTGAAACCATGAGGATCCCTTTACAGTGGGAGAACAGGTAGAACTCGCGTTCGTAATCTGGGTTCGCGAGCAGGGGTGTGCTTTAGATCAGTTCCTTGAGTGACGTCAATGCGTCACCCAGTTCTGCAGACCATTGTGTTTCTGTATTCTCTCATTGGGCTTCCTTGAGTGCTTGCAGTAATGGTCTTGTGTATGCTGCATAGTCTAGTATTCATGCGCGGCAGTAATTACACATGCCAAGAAACGTTTGCATTTCCTTCACTGTGTTTGGCCTTCTTACAGCTGTGATGGCAGCTACTCTGTCTGGTATTATTTTCTTGCCATCCTGTGATATTAGTTGTCCCAGGTACAACACTTCTCGTTGGCAGTACTGCAGTTTTCCTCTGTCGACCTTGTAGCCTTTGTGGGCTAACAATGTCAAGAGAGCAATAGAGTCATTTCTGCACTCTTCCTCATTTTTTGTGCAGATGAGGAGATCATCTACGTATTGAATAATTGTGCTCTCTGCTGTCATGTTCCCTCGATCTTCATGGAGGATGCGATTAAATATGCTGGGGCTCTCACAGTATCCTTGAGGTAACCAGCAATGCTCATATCTCCTTCCCCCCCAATGTAAATGCAGTTAGATATCTGCACTCTTCTGCTAGTGGGGTGGAAAAGAAGGCATTTTTCAAATCCACTACTGTAAAATGCGATGCATTCTTTGGAATGCTGCACAGAATTGATGCCGGGTTAGGGACCAAAGGAAATTCTTTTGGAATGACATCATTGAGGGGGCGTAGGTCTTGGATCATCCTCCAGGCCCCACCTTTTGCCTTTTTGATTGGGTAGATTCAAGTATTACATGGCAAATTTGAGGGCACTGTTATTCCTTGTGTTAACAATGCACTGATTGTTTCTTTTATCCCTTCTTATGCTTCCCAGGACAGGGGATACTGTTTTACCCTTGGTAGAATGGCTCAGGTTGGTTTAAGTTTTATTTTAACTGGTGTAATGCCATGCAATAATCCCACATCATGGGGGCCTGTCGTCCACAAGGTACTGGGCACTGATTTCATGTCATCGTCAAAAAAGGAAGGAGGTGCTCCTTCTACTGCCATTAGCTGTACTGGCACTAGTCTTTCTTGTATCATGATATCACATGGCATGGCTATCGCCATTATTATCTCACTGTCAATTTCTGAGTCTGAGAAAAGGTCTTCATCTGATAGATCTCGCAATGCAATGTTGGCATTGATGCATAATACCGTGGGCCACTCACAGCCGTGTATGTCAATTGCAATGACAGCTATTCTTTTAGTTGAGATCTGAACTGCATGCAAGTCTAAGGACATCACTGTCCCGGGCACAATCTCTGGGCGGGCTATTGGACGAAAGATGAACTCTGCGGGTACTGGACACTCTAGATTTTTCAACTCTGGGACTACCTGTGCCAATGTTTTTAACCCTTGAATGAACACATCAGGATCTACCGCTATACCACGCACTTCTGGTGCTGTCGCTCGTGCATGCACCACCACCATTACGCGCATGGGAAAGATCCCTGGAGTTGAACAATCTATTCCTCACTCCGTAAAGGAGATGGTGATATTAAGCTTACTGAGGAGGTCCCTTCCCAGCAAGTTAATTGGGGACTGCTTATTGTACAGTAGGGGTGCTCTTGCTGTCCTACCCCCCACTGTGACATCTAAATCTTCTGTGTAAGGAACTTCGACAACAGCACCAGAGAACCGCTGTGTCTCCAATTTACTATTAGATAACGGGAACCGACCTTCACGTAAACACGATTGTTCAGCTCCCGAGTCCATCATAAATATGAAATGCTTTTTCCCTATCTGTGCCCCTATCAATGGTTCCTCTGCTGCATTGTAGGTCATAGATAGTACAGGACACACAAGTGCTCCCTGTGGGCTGTCCTATGCCGGATGAAGACATTACCCAATACCACTGCCACTCCGCCGTATGGTGCAGGTGCACCGTTGGCTGTTGTGCGAAAGGGTTGTTCTGTGTGTATTGCATGTGATCGCGGCTTTGTGGGTGTTGTTGTACATTATGAGGTGCTTCTCTTCGTTGCTCTACATACCCTTACTCTGGTTGCCCTTGTGCCCCACCCATGGGTAATCCGTATGGGCTTCCTGGGTGTGGGTGTCCATAGGGTTGGTCGTCTTGGTACACATTATTTGGTCTGCTTCTGCACTCCTGTGAGAAGTGTCCCGACTACCGCAATTCAAGCATTTCCCTTGCCCCCCTCTAGGACCTGGCCCTCCATATATGCCATTTCCCCTGTACCCCTGAACACCCGCTCTGCATCCTCTGTACCCACCTCGTCCTCTGAGGGGGGCCCACACTTGCCACTGCGGTCCTCCATACTGCTCCTGTCCATTCCACTGTGGCTGCCCGTTGTCTGCCCAATTTGCTGCCATCCTCTCCTGTATTGCTACCAGTCCCTCCTCCTCCTCTCCCTCCCTGTCTTGGGGGAGTGCTGCTACAGCTGCGGCGACCTTCACCAGTTTCATTTGTACTAACTTCGCCTCATCTGCCAACCTTTTTTGTGCAATTTCTTTCTCCCTTTCCTTTATTCTTTTGCAATGGTGAACTATTATGCTTTGAATTTCCTGCCACCCTTTTGCTTCAATCCCTGCTATTTTGTCGAGTGCTTTCTGTACTTGTTTTGGGAGCCCTCTCTTTATTATAGAGTAAAATAGGGATGTTGACTGGTCCCAGGGCGTTCCCCGTCTCGGCTCTACACATCTCCTGCACCCGGAAAATGAAATCCATAGCATCCTCCCCATCATTCATGGTGCACTGCATCACTGACTGTAAGTCTAATGTGTCTGGAAATGTTCCCCTTAATGCATCCCATAATCTCGCGCGCACTGTGTTAAAAGATGCTCCATCGTGGCGATCACAATCCAAAGTTACTCCTGGAAAACCAGCTTTTGCCCACACTCTATCTGCCTGGTCACCTACTGCCGACACTAGTAAGCTTTCAACATCACTGCTGTTAATGGCACTCCTGCGGTATGCTTCTCAAATGCATATATCCACTTACTTGCCCCTCCTGATAGCGGAGGCAGGGACTTTAACAAATTGGCTTTGTCCATCTGGGCCCAGGGTATGTCATTTGGCCTCCCACCTCCGATATGTATCAAAGGGAGTTGTAGTTTGCTCTTTGTGCTTTTGCCGGTATTCACCTTCACTCCTTTCTTCCCTAATGCTGCCATTCTTCCCATTCCATTCCTCAATCTTCCTGTCCACTCTTCTTCCATGGTTCTTCCAAGGGGTGTCTCATCTGCCCTACCTGATCTCCCCCCCGCCACCACACCTAACCTTCCACTTTCCTGTTCCTCATCCTCGATATCGCACCACAGCTCTTCCATTCCCCCAATAGCCATTCCTTCCTCACCTGTGTTTTCTTCCAGTTCTTGTTGCCCCAGTTCTATTATTCGAGTTGGTTCTTCCTGAATTCTAAATAGTATTTCCCCTTTCTTCCAACCCTCTTCAGATGAATTGTCGAGTACCTTGCCCTAGGTGTTTGTTCTGTTCTTGCAACACTGGCTCCACTCTGTTCACATATGTCTCTTATTGTAGTCAGTTCATCTCTGGCCATTGAGAGCCTGGAGTCTAGTTACTCTGTTAACTTTTCAATGTCTACTGCTGGGGTGCTTACCTGTCCACGCTGTCTGGGGCACTCATATGGTGGCGGTGCAGTTGGTCGCGCGATGGCTGTAGGGACAGTGGTGGGCACATATGTGGGGTCACCATACCCTGTGTACTGTTGGGGTAGTGTTGGTGGTGGTGGGCTGATCAAGTGCTATCTCTCTCTTTTTGGATGGAGGTATTTCTTCAAATAGCCTCCATAGATCTAATATCTCTCTTCTATTATGAAACTGTTTTCCTTTATATTTTATGAATATATACGTTGCTACCATATCCAGGACACTTTTGTCAAATGATCCCCCTTCCGGCCATAACTGGGCAGTCCCTCTCCTTTTAATTCCGTAACCCAATGGTCGTGGTACTTTTTTTATAAGTTCTGCATAACCAGGTAGATTTTTACAGATATGGTCTAAGGGTGTTTCCACCCCCATATTGGACTCTCTGTGCACGCCTTTCTGTATTCTTATGTATTTTTGTCACTGTTGCTTACACGTGTGTGTGTCTCTTATCTTTTGCAGTTCTTAAATGCATATATACGTGATCAAGCGCTCAGTATAGCGCGAAACGCGTTGTTTGCAGGCTGCTGCCCCTAGGCGTCCTGTTGTTGTTCTGTCTTCTATGTGCTGCTATGTGTCGTGCATTTGTTTTTTGCACGATGCTTTTGTTTTTTAACTTATTAAAACATTAAAGACATCAGTAATTCCTATACTACTGATGTCTTTAATGTTTTAATAAGTTATAAACTTTCTGGAGCAAATTCTGAACAAATTTTGAAGTCATGAACCAAGGAGCTGGCAAATTCCAGATGTCAACGCAATTGCAGGGCGAAGTGATTGAGGAAGAAAGTTGTAATAAAAGTTTGTAAGAAACTAGAAATTGCAAAAAAAAAAAAAAAAAAAAAAAAAATAAAGACATCAGTAATTCCTATACTGTGTACTGTGTCTGTTTGTTTTTTCCGAACCTTTTTGAACCTGGCATTCATGTTTGTGCCTGCGGGAGTGCGATTCGTTCTTTCCTCCCTTTTTTCTATATATATATGTAAAAAACTTCCTTACAATATTACTGTGTTCAGATCTTACCAGGTCACACGTACAATGACCATACCGCAGAACTATGCAATGTCACTAGTTCAACATCATCTCTTTACAAATCTCTAAACACTATTACCTTAGCATATGCAACATAAAACAGACATTTAACACACTTTTAACATATAACACATAACAATGACCCTCCCTTACTTGCCCTGCACTTCTGTCCTTAACAGGACCTTATAACCTACGGTCAATATTTTTCCCGCACCCTTATGAATTATGGCACTTATTCTAATATTGAGGCACCCTAGATAGAAAAGAAGAAAAACACAGTTTCTAATGTATACACTGTGTCTCCTTATTTTCAGACACCTTTATTTTATTTTCCACTGTCCACTTATTCCCAGTACTAGTCGAGATAGCACTACATGGCGCCGCCTTCTACCCCTTTACAGAGCTTGTTCCCGTCTTTATCTGCCCTTATTTCACCTTTTGTCCTAATGGCCATATGCGAAGAAAAGAGGATAGTAATAGAAGTCGAAGATACCCCTTAACTGACCTCGTACACCATGACCCTCTCCCCTTCTCCCTTAATGATCACTCACAGTCAATACTCACGTGCCTGTCTTGATTCGAGATTCTCCGGACTGGGTTCGTCCAGGCGGCGCTGCCTCACACTCAATGTCCGCCCCCAGCTCCGGCGAGCGGTACTAAGGGTTTCTTTGGGAGCGGGACCCGTACCTTTTGGCGTTCTGCGTGCGCATGTCTAAGCGTACCAGTTGCCGTAGGCGGGCAGCTCTCTTTTGGGGGGGCACACCGTGCGTCTCCACTGCCGCCCGGAATTTCTCGTGCCAGAGGGGACGATGAAAGAATCTATCATGCCTTCGGGGTCACCACTGAAAGCAAGATCCCCAAAAGGCAATGCACTTCCCACAATGAGAGGCAATAAAGGACACACCCCAGGAGGGAATGAGACCAAGACCAAGTGCGGGTGATGTAAAAGGTTTTATCTAATCAATATAGGGCATGCAAAGGACTCTGCAAGCTCCGAGAGCACTCTTTCTGACAATAGCAAAGACAGTCATATTTATTACAAAACAACGTCACAAATCCTACACGCTATACTGGGCACATAGTCTGAGGGATTGGGTGGCGTCGACTAAACTATAGGTGATGTAGTGATGAGCCGCTCCAGAATTGGTAGACATCCGCGTGGTTCCAACGTAGGGTGGATGGGTCAGCTGTGCTCGTCATGGTGGATCTGCCAGGCCAGGAGCGGTCAGTGTCGATGATTGATGGCTGTACTAACACTTTGCCCTTGTGGCCAGACACACACACACAACCACTCATCCTTTAGACAATTCTAGTTGTCCTGTAAATCCTACAATATGTTACTCTAAGAAATAATAGGAGACCGGAGAAACAACATGCAATGTAAGCTTCGCCAATACATAAGTGCACTGTTACTTTTGACCTGTTGAACAGTTGTCATAAGCCTGGGTGCCTGGTGTGAGGGCACAAGGTGAGCTGCCTTGTTGTTCTGTTCTATTCTGTTCTGTTAGATGTGGTGAAGAATTACTTTATGATATGTTAGTACAGGGTTGAATACCTATCTCCAAGGCTCATTAACTTGGGGTGAACCAGAGTACTACTGGATCAGTGAGGGTACACCTATGGCCCCTTGAGGCGGTGGGGTATAGGACCAGGTTGTAAATAATTCATTTGGCCGACTATGGTGGCCTCGGACATGGGGGAGGTGAATTCCTGAAGTGGGTCCAGCAGAATAAGGGGAGGTGAGGTTGTGCTGCCCGTGTACCAGCAATCCCTAGTGGGCCTTGGCAGGAGGAGGGGGTGATGGCCTTGTGGTTTTTACCCGATTCTCGGTGCCTGGGTTACTTAATATATCACAAGAGGGAGCAGTTAGTAAAGTTAGTAACATTAGGATGATTACAAATTTCTATTGTCTATACATTTGTTCACTTCTTCACAGATAGCTATTAAAGTTTGGCAGTGGCACACACATAACATTAGGTTAATGCACATAGGTAATGCATAAGGCAACAGACAGATGACATGTGAGGTAGCATCAGTTTGGATCGTGCTTTTGCATTTTCGGTTATACCAACTTAACGCGTTTCATCATATTGCACACAAGTATTCTTAGTAATGCCTTTTCGCCTTCCTTTGTACACTAGCAGCATCAATGTTTACCTTTACCTTTCATTAAGTCTTCGAGGCACTTGGTATTTCATAATGGACTGAGGTCACTCTTGCTTTAGCAGTGTTATAAACTTCTCCCCTTTCCAACACCTGTATTATAGTTTCCAAACAACCCCGAGAGTCAGTGGGCTTTTATGTGTAGACAACACTCCATTTGGGGTAATGTGAGCAGGGATCTGCACAGGAATGTTATTGACACCATATATGTCAACTGTTAGGGGTTAGATGCCAGGTCGAGGCTTATTCGATTGGGATGGTTTTTGTTATTTTCCAGACTCAAACCACGAGTCAGGTCACTCCGGGGACAGTGATGTACTGCGAAGGTAAATGATACAGTGTTTATTCTGATACTCGTTCGTGTCTGGTTGCTTGTGAGAAAGGGCCTTCAGCGAATCTGCCATAGGGTGGAGGTGCAGGGGGAGTGCATGGTTCCCTGTGCGCAGTGAGTGGGGGCTGAGCTGCAGCTTTCGCAGGCAGACTGTTTAATTGGGGTTTTGGTCGCTTCTATATAAAATGGAGTATTGAAGCTTTCAAAATGGTGTCATTGCAAGGTTACAGTACAAGCCGATTGGCCCTGTGTGTCGATCAGCAGCCACCCTGCCACCCGAGCACAGGTGCATGGGGGGCCGCTGACGAGCCATGAACCTTACGCAGGTGGGGCATGTCGGGGAGGGGTCCTATAGACCTATTCTCCGATATAATATTAACCAAAACACAAAGGTAAAGGGAAACAAGATGGCGGAGGAGAGGGAAGGAAAAGAGACCAGGGGAAACAAATCCATATAAGATATATTACAATCATATGCAGGTTATTTATTAAACTGTTCTTTAAGGTTTATAGCCTCACATGTGTAGGTTTAGTAGTATCAAAATCAACCCAACACCAATCATGCTTTTATGAGCTTTTGTGCCGTACATCAATTGAACCCAGTCTTTTCAAATTACTTAAGAACTAGATTCTCGTGCCATTCAAATTTAATCTGCCAATGTTGAGACCAGAAAGTAAGTAGATTGGTCTGGTGGTATGTTGGTCAATGCGCTCGTGCCCTATACATCAGAGTCATCTCTCACTAACTAACCAAATCTAAGTGCCAACCTGTTATTGAAGTGATGTGGTGCTTAGTCCTTGCTAAACACACCCCTTAATCATATCCATTGACATTTTTAAATGACTCTTCTCGATTGCGGGAATTGATAATAATCAGATGCAATTGCAAGGTTGCATATGTTTTGTGGTGGTAAAATCATCATAAATTTCAAGCATACCTGCTTTGTGTTTAGTCGCCAAGCACCTCTGCTCATGCGCTATAGAGAAAATGGCACAATACACACCCTTCTCCAAAACTGGAGTTCTTAATTACTTGGTTTGAGCTGTAAAAACCAAGTTGAATATAAAAAGGGCTAAAGTGTCTTGAAGTAAAATTCTCAAATGATTATTATGAACCTGATGGTTCATTACCCCAATTAAAGGTCCCTTACCTGGTGATTGCTAAAAAATCAGGAGGTGTAAATGGCTCAGAGCTTAAGAATGATGCAGTCACTTATCCTGCAGGTTCAAGATTCCCTATAACAAGGGATACTATTTTAAGGGAATATAAATTACAGACTAAAGTTGCCTTAAAACAACATAACCATTCCAAATGTGTATAGCATCAAATTCACTTACTGTGGAGAGTGTGTTTGTTAGGCACACTCTTTCAGTTTTCAGAATCGCAAGTTCTCCTGTGGCGTGTGTTTTCTGACTGCCATTTTGAAACAGAGGCCTATTTAAAGTGGCATGACGTTGTACGTTCAACAGGTGATGTCATTGCAATTGAAATATGTATACAATATGGCTATTGGGCACAACCTTATAATGTTATCTTGGTTGTGCCAATTCTCACCAAAAAAGGGATGCTTTACTATATGGCCCCCAGGTTGGCGGAAGCCATGGTATTACAGGCCTCATAAGAAACATCTTTTAAATGAAAGGAAGTAGGGTCAAAAATGAGACTAGGATAAAAATTCCTGTCTGATGTTTTATTTTGTATGCAGAGATAACTAATTATATATTCGAGCGAAGGTCTCTTGATGTTCAAATAGCACTCAGTCAGCTGTTTTAGTTTAAAAGGTTTATATTAACAAGGGCGTCTGCCTTAGTTAGGAAAAGTCAGATCTATGCACCATTTCCAATCTATTCCATTCCAAACAATTGGAACGTTATTGGGTTGATTAACCTATTGAGAGGATTCTTCTAAAAAACACATTCAGCTTAGTTATCGACACCTTCTATCTCTTGAAGTGTGCAATGGGAGAATTAATCCCTATTCTCTGGTTGGTGCCTGCTCAAGAGGTAATGGTGTGTCTTACTGTATGTTTATATAGCTGCCGTAGTAAAGGCATGAATTGTAGAAGAAGGACTTATCCGTATGCTGCCGTGTGTTTATATTGTTGCGTAGTAATGGCATGAGTCCTTGAACAAGGATTTATCCGTACAACAGGAAGTGGAGTGTATTTTTGTTTCTGTATATTTGAAGAGTAGTTACATATTATACTGACATACTGTTATATTACATTGCAGACTGTTGAATTGAACATGATGAAGGGAGCTTGAAACCTGCTGTGATGAAATCACGAAACACATTGTGATGATGATACCAAATATAAAGAACATTTTATCTGCTGGACTACTGTGGAACTGAATTATTGCTATTTTACTGAGAAATCAATGGATCTTTCATATATATTTCAAACATTACTTATTTCTTACTAATCTTGACTGATTTATTTAGCACTAAGGTGAGCAGGGGACAGGAGTATCCAATACTTTTGGATACTTTTCTGTTTATGGTGGAGGAAGTGGCAAACAAAGTATGTTCCGGTCAAATGCAGCTAGACGACTTGGAAGCGGCGAAGAATTAATTAGAAGACTGCAGCAGGAGATGCAATGTACCTTTTTATGGATTTCTGTAGAAGGAGGAAGAGGTTGACCTGACCTGACAACCTTCCTTGAGAAATGGATTCCGGCCACAATGAAGATAGGCCACTAGAAATCCAAAGTGTACAAAGAGTTAGAAGAATGAAACTCCAATGCAAAGTCGCCCCAACCTCTCATAGCATGGTTCTTAACGTTTCGGCACATACAACAAATGTTGACTTTAGCCAAGAAGAAAAACCAGATCATATGGAAAGGGTACACGATCAGCATAGTGGTGGACTTCTCAAACAAAACAATGGAAACAAGGTGAGTATTTCTGGCCCTTAGACCACAACTGAAAAAGTTAGAGCAATTACATGACCTCCTAGACCCTGCCACTATATTGGTCATGAAAGACCAGAAAACAAAGGGGGTCCTGCACCACAAACTGTTCTAGTGATTTTTGCAGGAACATGTAGCACAACCAATGGACACATTGCAGCTGTGTCACAATAATGATGAGAGAAGATATGGGAGTCCCCACAGTATAAGAGGTGACTGGGGAAGAACAAACATACCCGACAGACATCAAGTGTGTCAAAGTAAGCTGGTCACTGAAAACTCTGCCCTGGTGGACTTGGTGGGGACAGGCCATGGGAGAAGACTAGATACCCAATAAAGCCACATACCTGAAGACGGTTGGAAATGCGCATCAAGAGTCCTTGAGAGGGTGGACTGTAAGTAGAGCAAGATCTTGAACTGACTGGCAGGAACCAGTACGAATTAGGAAAACTGGCAGAGGCAGCATGATAAGATCATAAAGGGCATTTAAGGGGCATATAGGTTTGAGGGCAGGGGCAGGCCAGGGATTTGTGCCTTCTCCTCCTGCTACAAGATACATTGGGACGAATGCAAGGCAATGCCCCTGAACAGCACAGTGTCCAGGCACTGCATCAAAGGAAACCATTTATGTTTAGTAAAAGAAGCATGCCTCAAATGCTTGGGAGTCTCCTTGAACACAGGCCTGACAGGGATGGCCAGAGATACATTAGGTTTCTCTAAATGGTCCTCACTAAATCTATCCATATGGGCTGAGTCCAAATAATTAAAATTATGGTAAGCGCAGGCTTGAAGTACTCAAAGGCTTGCTTCCTTTCAGAATACCGTCCATTCTTATGAAAAAGATTACTCAAGGCTTCAAGTCATTCATCTGGGGAAGCTTGTGCCGGGCACTCAAAATGAAGAGAGTGTATGCCCCCAAACATGCAAGGGACCTAAGACTCCCTAATGTAGAACTCTATTACCCAGTTCAAAACTCTCGCAGGTGGCCGTTTTCATTAGAGTACGTGAGGCCAGACCCACATGGGCATTATTGGAATAGGAAATCAGCAAGAAGGTTGGCACAACATTGATTATATAATTATTAGGAGCTAACATATCAACCTGGAAAAGAGCCTATAACCTGCTAAAAGTGGACATCCACTGACATTGAGAAGCATCCATATGGAAAAATAAGGAAATTAAGGTATAAAACAAAGGTGGCATCTGGATAATATGGGCTGACTTCGGACTGTCAAAAATAAAATATATGATGATTGGTGAACAATGTTTGAATTTCAATGAGGCTAAAACCAGGTTTAGATTGGCAAATTGTGATGCATGGAGACACAGGCAACTTGTGCACTGCTTAGAGGCAGCTTATAGGACACACACATCCTCCATAAGAAGCATCCCAAACACTAGATTGCTCACAACTTGCTATTGCCCTGTTAACCAAAGAGCATACTGAGAGCATATGAAGCCCAGGCAAATGTGGGCCACCCCACCATGACCCTATAACCAAAGTGAGGTATTTGCCAATGTGTTAGCACAACAAACAAGGTAATCTCAGTTTTGTATTTGCCTGACGCATGGCATAACCGGTGTGATTAGAACCAACAGGATCTATCAACATCAGTGAACCCCAACAAAGGGAGCTAGCCATCAAAATAGCTTGATGCACAGACACAGCATCAACAGACCTCCAACCTCCAACACAAACAAAACATCCACAACTACAAATATGCCCCGTTTAGAATCATCAAGAAAATAAAAATAAAAACTTCATACAACAACATCATCCAACCCTCTGAAACCCTATGTCACACCATCATGGCTCCTACTAAGTGAAAAAATAGAAGCAATGCAACAGGCCATTGATGCATCCCGCAGGACCACAAACAACACCTTCCCAGAAACTAGCACCCTAGGAATAAACACAACCTCAATCGATTTAACCCGATAATTGAGGAAATCTTCAACAAACTATTAAAAGACACCAACATAGTCAAATCTCCCAGTCACCCATGTTCACTAAAAAGCTACAAAAAGCACCAGCTCTCTACATTCGACAATTAATTAAATATATGCCTAAACATGGGAATAGTAACAAAGTCAGATAAAATCAGCAAACATCAAACCACTGCTAAAAGATGAGACGGCAAATACAGATGACCCTACTAGCTACAGATCCATATCAAACCTACCGCTGGCATTGCATAACCATGTAGAAAGCAACAGAATACTTTACCAATCCAAAGTTTTATTCATGCCCATGAGAGGAACAGAATCAGCACTCCTCTCCATTTTGGTTGACCTAAAAATGAATGCAGACACTAACACCCAATTGGCACTCATACTACTGGACATATCAGCTGCCTTCAATACGATCAAACACACAAATCTAATCAAGATGCTGGAGGAATGCATTATTCAAATCTCTGCACTACTGTGGCTGAAATATTTCCTCACTGACAGAACTGAAACACCACATATTCCAAATTATATTTAAGCAAAAAATGATCGCCTGTTTTGTATCACAAGGATGAAGCCTCTCCCCACTCATCTTCAACATTTACATGGTCCCCCTTAATAGAGCTCATTGAAACCCAGGGTCTGATGCCCTACAACTACGCAGACTTCACCAAACTCATCTTCAACATAATCAATGAAAATGACCCAAACAGTACCCTCAAAAAATGCATGAACAACATAAAAACCGGAATGGAAAACAACAACAACAACCTCAAAATAAACCCAACAAAAACAGAAAAAAATAATCTCCCCACAAGAAGACAGTCTGACACAGACACCCCTCACCTGTCCACCGAGAAGGGAACCCAGTCGGAGATATCAAATGTGAGAAAGGTTCTAAGAATCCTCATCGACAATTGGCTAACCTTGGTAACACAAGTAAACTCAATAGCAGAAAAAAGTTTCTTCCTCCTCGATCAATAATAGGGATCCTCGACTACCTCAATTTTACAAACAGAATTCTTGCGATAATCTCCTTGGTATTATCTAGGATAGAATATGCAAATAGTCTCTACCAAGGAATGTCAAGCGCCTCACCAAAAAACTACAACACATCCAAATTATTGTAGCAAACTACTCCTGAGACTAAATAGAAGAGAACCCATCACACCAGCCCTAAGTCTACACTGGCTATCAGTAAAGAAACACATTCACTTCTAATCCGTATGCATTGCCTATAAATAATTAAATAGACAAGAAGCCACATTCATCCAAGCAAAAAACACCTGATACCAACCGAGAAGAGGCTTAAGATCTAGCACCGACCTCCAAATCGCAACAAGACATTATGAGAAAAGACAATCCAGAGGAACCACTATCTCCTATTTGACAGTGAAACAATGGAACTCTATTCCAAAGGAAATAAGAATGACGAAAGGCCACCTACTCTTCAGGAAGCAACTAAAAGCCTGGCTATTCAACTCACCAAGGTAAACTTAGACTAACTATACAAAAACCAACATCACAAGCATTCCACCCAACTCATACAATGACTGTTGCTACAAAACATAAGCCAGAAACAAGGAAATAAGAGATAAATACATAAAGAAAAACAATAATATAACCACAAATAGCCAGATATCACCCAAAACCCACTTATCATGTCATGTCTATTCCACACAACCCACACTTACCACCTACAACACACTCACAGAGGGCTTGTGAATCAACCCATCAAAGCATGCAAACAACACATCACCCTCTAACCAAGCTACAGACGAAAACATCTGACAGCAAACAACTCAAACACTGGACACAGCCCTTCCAATCACAACAATCCAAGAGCACGAAACAAAACACACACAGCAACTTCACACACAGATGCCAGTTCCTCTTGGTTCTACACACATATACAGATGACCACAACCTCTATCCTATTTCTATCTCCCTCACTAACCAACCAAACCCACTTTTCTTTACAGAGCCATGTGAGTGCCTGTAAGTGGTGCACAGTATAAATCAACTTAACATAACATGGAAAAACAACAAGGGGCTAGTAAGAGGACTCTATGCCACATTGATTATCATATCACATGCTGTGCTGTGCAGAGTAAGGCAGACATAGTAGATGAATGGTACAAACTGCAGGGGGATCAGCTCACTGACATGCCCCAGCATGCTTTGCAATTAGAGATGCAAGACTTAAATTAGCACACTTCAAAATCCTCCAGGGATGGTACTGGGCCCAAGAAAAGCTTTAGACGGACAAATCTTCACAGAGTGCGAGGTGGTGGAGGTGCCCCTCTGCAACAGATGACATCTACCACATTCTATCATCCAGCTTGAAGTCACAAGTACTGGACAAATATATTAGAGAAGGCTCATGACTAAGTAGGCCCCTTTTGAAACACCCTAAACTCTGTGTACTGCACAAGTCTATCCTGCTAAACCTAAACAACCTAGATGAAAGGTGGTTAAACACAGCCCTATTAGTGCGAACAAAGCTGTACAGAGTAGGGCAGACATAGTAGATAAATGGTACAAACTGCTGGGGGAACAACTCACTGACATGTCCCAGCATGCTTTGCATTTAGAGATGTAAGACTTCAATTAGCACAATACAAAATCCTCCAGGGATGGTACTGGGCCCCAGAAAAGCTTTAGACGGCCACATCTTCACAGAATGCGAGGTGATGGAGGTGCCCCTCTGCCACAGATGACATCTACCACATTCTATCATCCTGCTTGAAGTTACAAGTACTGGACAAATATATTAGAGAAGGCTCATGACCAACTAGGTAGGGCCCTATTGAAACACCCTAAACTCTGTGTACTGCACACGTCTAGCCTGCTAAACAACCTAGATGAAAGGTGGTTAAACACAGATCTATTAGTGGGAAAAAAGATAGTTTGAGCTATTAATTAATAGGCCAAGGTATAAGCAGGCCGATTTCCTGCTAACCCGTGGTGCTTTCCTGCAGCTCACTCAGGTGTGAGATGTCAGGGGATGATATAGATGATATATTACCGTCCTGTGTGGTGCCTTTCAGTGTCCCACACCAATCTCTAATCTACAGTCCATTTAATCTTCTCGTCATTAAGGTTATGTTCATATGATTCTTGTTATGTTCTCAGGTTTCTGCTTATGCTCTATTTCTCTCTCTCTCCTAGTTTGTGCCTTATTTCCTGTTCCTATCTTTGAGGGAGCTCATAATTTTGACCTTTTAACCTATTGGTAGGCCACAGCCTGTTGTAGGCCCATAGGCCATATTCTAGAGTGAAATCTTCCAAGGAATGAGTCAATGGCAGAGGACCTGATTTCAAGTAGTTTGAATATTGTAGTAATCAATGGCAAGGGAGGTGGAAGGAGGCGTTTGGATCTGAGTTTAGACCTCATGTGCAAAGGTTGATGCTGGGATTTGTTGTAAAAAAAGTGATATATAACATATGCTCATGGATACTTATTAGCATGTGCACAATTGTGCATGATTATGCAAGGATGTTCTAACATGGTCCTTTTGTCAATGCTTATAATGAAACTGAATAAAAATCATTAAAAAATTAAATTTTATAAAAGTAAATAATGGTTGGGGAAGTACAAAATGTGGTCTTGCACATGGCAATCTACAATTTCACATTAAATAAAGCGGGAGTTTGCAAGCTTTGGATATCCAGATATTTTATATGTCATCTTCCACTAGCTATACCCAGCATGGGCAATGGTGAGAGATCATGGGAGTCATAGTGCAAAAAATGTATCAGAATGCTAGCTTCAAACCCAAGCACTAAAACGATTACATCATTTGTCCGTCCAGTACATTAGATACTGTAGTCCTGATTACCATGCTTCCTACCAACTTGAAAGTGTGTTTTAACATTGTTGAACCTTGCAGGCCACCTGCCCACACTTTTACCATTTGACATGGTCAAGGCCTACCTTTTCATTTGTTATACTGACAAAAAGTAGTCTGATGTATGAAGATACAATGATTTCAGAACATGGTTCTTCTCATTTATGTTGTATTCTTTGGTGGTCTGGTGCATATAAATAATTGTACAATCCAAATGTCTTCCTACATAAAGGAATGTTTTTAGAACAGAGTGATAGATGTCTTGAAGTATCTTATCATGGTAAATGCCAATTCAATACAGAGTAACTCAGGTGTGCAAGAATACCATGATCGTAAATGGACAAAATGTATAAAGGCAAACTCCTATCAAGCTTAGCACTTGAATCCACCCTTATATGCAGAAACACTATTTTTAAATGTTGCATCTCTCTTACTTGCATGTGTGATCTGCTGTACAGGAATATCATTGATGATGCCTTAAGTGATGTGATGTCATCAGTGATGTTATTTGTGATGTCATCATTGTGCTTAAGGGCTTCGCAATGGGGGCTTCATAGTTAAGGTGGCGTAGCTTCCAACACATGCTCAATTTCAAAGGTTTTGCTGCATCAGATTGTTTCACTTTGAAGGTGCTTGACTAACGTTTTTTTTCAGTGAATTTCAAGGGTGTTGTTGCATTGAACATTTTCAACTTAACTGCCCCTTAATTAAAGTTGTTTTCACAGAATTTCAAGGGCTTTTGTTGTGCTATACCTCTCCTCACCTGTAATTATGTATTTTGTGCTGATAACATATCTGATATGAGATCATTTGTTATCAATATTTGTTCTTCAGCTACACAACATCAGGTTTATCAAGTATTTCATCTTTTTTTCCATCCACATGATAAAAAGTGATTTTTAATGGTGTACTGATGAGGACAAGTGTAGTGAGGTTGGTGGGGGTCTGTGATGAGGAAAACTGAAGTTGTGCAGTTGGGGAATGTGAGTTGGTGACAAGGAAGTATGAGGTGGTGGTAGTAGGGTGCTGTGACAACGAAGAGTGATATGGTGATAGTGGGGCACTCTGACGAGGAAGAGTGAGTTGGTGGTAGTGGGTGACTGTAACGAGGAAGAGTGAGTTGGTGGTATTAGGGGACGGTGTCAAGGAACCCTGATGTGGTGGTAGTGGAGGGCCGTGAAGAGGAAAAGGGAGGTGTTGGTTGTGGGGGGCAGTGATGAATAAGAGTTAAGTGTAGTTGTCAGGGACAGTGACGAGGAAGAGTGAGGCGGTGGCAGTGTGGGAATGTGATGAGGAAGAGTGATGTGGTGGTAGTGGGGTACTGTAATGAGGAAGAGTTAGGTGGTGGTAGTGAGGGACTGTGTCGAGGAACAGTGAGTTGATGCTAATGGGCTAATCTCAAGAGGAAGAGTGAGTTGGTGCTAATGGGCTAATGTCAAGAGGAAGAGTGATTTGGTTGGTAGTGGGGTACTGTCATGGGAACAGTGGAATGTTGGTAGTGGGGTACTGCAATGAGAAAGAGTGATGTGGTGGAAGTGTGGGACTGCGGTGAGGAAGAGTAAGAAGCTAACATTGGGGGCTATGATCAATCAGGGAGGGGAAGTTGGTGCTAGTGGAGGATTGTGATGAGGAAGAGTGAGTTGGTGGTAGTGGGGTACTATGACAAGGAAGAGTGACGTGGTGGTAGTGGTTGATGTGAAGAGGAGGAGTATGTTGGTGGTAGAGTGATACTGTGATGAGGAGGAGAGGCCTGTTGGTAATAGCGTACTGTACCGAGGAAGAGTGAGGTTGTGGTAGTGCAGGCATGTGACGAGGAAGAGTGATGTGTTGGTAGTGCAGTACTCTGCTTAGTAAGAGGCTGAGTACGAGTGTGTTGGTGGTATTGGGGTTTTTTGGCAAGGGACATTGAGTTGGTGGTAGTGGAGTACTGTGATGAGGAAGGGTAAGTTGGTGGTAGTGGGGTACTATGATGAGGAAGAAAGAGATGGTAGTAGGGGAGTACAGTGAAGAAGAATGAGGTAGTGTTAGTTGGGGACTGTGACAAGGAATAGTGAGATGGTAGTAGTGGGGGACTGTGATGAGGAACAGTGAGGTGGTGGTATTGGGGGACTTAACTGTCCCTTAACTAAAGTTTTTCATTAAAAAAAATCATTAGTGTTTGTGGTTTATCTAGATACTGATCCTGTCGTGGCAACACAAAGCTGGAGGATTTGTAATTTGAGGGTACACACTGTGCACCATAAATCCATTCAATATGAATGATGTTTTGGCATTTCTCTTTCGAATTACATATCTCAAAGAACACATAGAAGCATGTGAGGTAAATCTGAAGGGAGGGACAAGCTAGGGGAAATGAGCATCTGTACCTCAGTCTAGCACAGTTTGTGTATGCCAGGGATTGTGGCAATGCACATTCATGTAGTAGAAAAGGACCTGCTCTAATTAATTGGAAAGAGGCCAGGAGTTGAGGTAAAGACAAGAGCAAGGAACTCAAGCTGGGCGTCTGACACAGTAATCAGTCAAATTACTAAACGGCAGAAAAAAGATGTGGAATACAGTCTTCAGCCTTGTGAAGCGGCTGATTAAATTAGAATGATTTGGGAAGTTCGAACAATTTAAATTCACCTCTCTAGTAGGGAATTGATTAAACCTAAATAATGTAGAAACATGGTCTACGTGTATTATTAGGTAGTTTATGCCGATATTTCTGCGATGTGACAAATGTACTTCTGCTCTGTAGAAGTACACCAATAAGTAGTGGCTAAACCATCTATTCAGCCTCTCACTGTTACGAAACCAGCAGTGAATCTAATCATAAAGCTGAAACAGGCACAGTCCAAAAGTTATACCTCCTTCACTTTGAGTGGTAGAGCAGGCAGTGGGCAGGCTACGTTTTCAGGAGGGAGATCAGCTGATAACAGTCACAACCCAAACAGCAATAGTCAGAGACTCCAAACGAAAATAATATCCAAACAAAATTCTAGAACAGTGTAGACATTAAATAAAGTAATACAACTGGCAATACCTATACCAAAATACAAACCCAAACCCAGTAAAGAAACAAAGAAAAGGCAAACTGTTGTAGAATTACATTCTGGTTAGATGAGGAGGGGTGTTCAGGCACCCAACTGGCACAATGGCAATGTTCAAGAAGGTGCCTTGAAAGAAAAAGGGAGAGTAGGAGGACTAAAAAGTCACTCTGCTCCCAAATGTGGACTAGAGTATGAGGCCTCTTCACAGTATCTTATGTATTATCTTACATGTTCGAAAGCATTGGGCCAGGCTTCTGTGCACTCTTCTGCAGTCAAGCTGCTATTGAGATGGAGCGTATTGCTTTAATTAAGGAGTTTGTTTGTGTTGAATAAGCATTAAGATGTGTATTTGTGTGAATCGAGTAAGCACTTAATACGGTGCAAGCTGATTGAACCCCCCATGTTCAAGTTAGTTTTCTACTTGGGTGAAAATGATTCTTCTGCAGGGCCGAGTCAACAAGTGACACACTGTGGGCGAGTCATGTCTAGACAAGGTTATGTTGGTGTTGATGTGGTGCTCATGATTCCTGTGAGTTAGGTCTTAAACTTAAACAGGGGTGAGCCTGGCCCTCGATGGTGCTAGATGGCATTGAGAGGTCGCAAAGATGCAGGTAGGCAGCTGGAAGTTCTTGGAGTGCCAAGAGCAGTACTGTGGGTTCTGTGCCAGCTAGAAGGGTGTTCAGCAAGGTTGAAGTGGGCTTGAAGATGGCTCAAAGCAGTGCTTTGACATCTGGGTTGCTGTGGTCCCAAATCCGGATGTATGTGATTTGGCTGTGGCAGAATTCTTCAAGGCAGGATTGACTGTGAATACAAATCCAGCAAAACTTTGACACCAACACCCCAATACATCCTCCCACTTATCTTCGTCTGCTTACTCTCCTGACCCTGCAGCGTCAGTTCCGTCCCTCTTATGCGGGTTGGATCTGATGCTGTAGGGTCCCCTTTTCTCTTTTTTTCCCGTCCCCCGCCTTGAATCCAAAGGAAGCAGGGGACACCCCTGCTGCCCCCCAAGGACATCACTACCGAACATGGGGAGTGTGGGACACCCTGCAACCCCCGCTCCCCATGTTTGGTATTGATTACCAAATGTGTTCGAATGTAATCGATCGAATGGTACTGGCCGAATTCGGCCAGATTTACCATCCGATCAATTAAATTCGAACAAATTGGGTAATACCCCAAATCCAGTGGCTCCAGGACAAGGTGAGTCCTTCTGCTGCACTCCAACTCTAGGGAGCTTGGCTTGCACAAACAGGGTTTCTTCACCTTCAGTGGGAGGACCCTGATTCCAATGCAGCCACAGTGAGGCCTTGGGCAAATGGCAGTCACCCCCACTGTTCCCTGGGGATGGTTAAGAGGCAGTGCTCTTCTCTGACATGGATGCTTTCTGTCTTCACCTCCCTGACAGAGTGCTTTAGGATAATCTGTATCCCCAAAAGAGGACCAGATGAATTATCATTGTTCTTGTTGAAGTCCAGAGGTGAATCAAAGAATGAGCGTTTGTCACTTTCCTTTTATAAGGAAATGAAACAGTGGAAATAAATGCCCTTTGCTATATGAGATAAGACCCAGAGGTCCTTGCCTGCAGGAAAAAGAGGTGACAGGAAAATAAAGAGAACCCTCACAGATAGGAAGATGGTGCTACTCTTCTCCAACCTTACCTTCCCTCTTTAGCTACTCTAACCCCAACTTTTCAGTAAAGCCAGCTGTCTCTGAAGTTCCTTTGGAGTATAATCTAGTAATACCAGATCATTAGTGTATCCTAAGCACTGGATGCCAATAGTGCTTTATTTCGCAGGAACAATCTTCATCCAAATTTAGAGCAGCTATTAAGTCAGTAAGAAATAGATTGAATAATGATATCCAGAACACAGTCATTTTAAGGCTCATATGTGTGTCATTCATGATGCTTGTACCGGTGTTTCCGGACCGGCAAACTTGTAATGAGGCCCAATATATTTTTTAAAGTAGATGTGTTTTTTTCGAAAAACCATCTTATTAAAATGTAGGATTTTGTATCTGTCTATCCATTGACTTAATAGAACTTTACCAAGCACCTTAAACAGAACATTGAACATGGCTAATATTCTCCACCTCTTTGGATCGGCCCTACATCCGTATTTGTATACAGTTACAACGATACTATGCAATCAGCTAGTTGTTAATATTCTATCCACTGATATACTTAAACAATGTGTGCAGGATGACGCCCCATGTGATGGGGTTAATGTTTAATAAGCTATTGCATAAACCTTCATGTCCTGATGCAGTTCATCAATGGACGCAATATGTTTCTAATATCCTTTGCTCTAAGATGTTATGTCCAGCTAGCCTTGTGAACTTTCTTCATCGCAAATACTGTAGAGTATGCTGTCCGAATAGTAGATAGAATGTAATGTTCCTATATATCCTAAGACAGTCATTCTAAAGGAATCATAAGTGTCAATGGACGATTGACTTTTATCCAAAACTCTGCACAGGAGTCCCATATGCTAAAAATGTCAATGAATTCCCGCCATCTATAGATAGTTTCTAATCTTGAACACTGTTTCAGCCATTTTGTATACTTTAGCTTACTATTTTTGCATGCATTGATTTGAAAAACAAGCAACGAGCCGTCCTTCTATATTGATTTTGCCACCTGTCATACTAATATTTAGGCTGCTTTATCTTACAATTCCAGTTATTATTAATATATTTGCTGAATGCAATAGTCCATGTCAAAGTATAAACAAAGTAGCACTAGCTGCCCAGAAAATGGTGATTACCATGTCTATTTGTTGAGTGTCCCTCTGTATCGGCATCCTACAGGTTCCCCTCACCTGTGCTACTCATTTAATGTAGAAATACATTCTCAGTATCAGAATACTGCCCATGGCAATAGTTCATGGCTCAGAATCATGACCCTTGCATTTCCCTTTTCAAGATTACAGGGATTCCATATAACACGATGTGCCACAGTGGTAATGTGCACATGACCCGTGCGGCCCATCTCTACTCCAAGTCCCAAATAATCTTCAGTAACACACGTTAAAAGTAGCAGAAACCAGTCATGCTCCTCTCGGATTATTAGTTATTTGTGTATACTGTCTAAGGAAATCAACCCTGAACCTGCGATGTAGCATTTTGAGACGATACGTAGTAAATAGATTATAACAAACTGGGACCTTTGTTATCCTTTTTCTGTTGTTTTAAGGTGATCTGTGGGATATTCCAAATGTCACCTAATAGGACAGTGGTCAATGTGGTTTTATGATTCACAATAACTGTCTCCAATAACCACCTGATAATCAGTCTAATTAGTTTAGATATTTTGTTTCCAGGAGTTTCACATGTATTATTAATTAGTATTTTTGTAAAATGACCCAGTAGTTTATGGCCAGTGGCTGTTATTTACCTAGGTCTTCACTGATATTGTACATGTTTTGTATTCTAGTTATTAAAGCTCCTTTAGGTCTGCCCTTACAACCGTTAGTGGCTCTCTGAATAGTGTTTCTACCACCATTAAAGGCTTCAGGAAATGTATGAACTCACATTGGCTGAAAGACAAATATGGTGTAGTCAGAGAGATACTTTTCAAAATCCATCGGCCCTACATTTCTCACCAAATCAGTATTGATCCAGGAGAGCATGGTCATACAACCATTACTAAAATCATGGTCATGGCGGCTATAGCAGCAGAAGTTTTCTGATTCCTGGAAACTGATACCAGCACATACTTACACTCCTATACATAGACCTGAGGCTAGATCCACTGTCTGAATGATGTGAATACGTGCTAGATGTAAGCTCGATTTAGGGCAAGGACATTTCTGCTGGGAAATATGGTAGCAAACAGGGGGAATTTTTGATCCACCTTCTGACCTCAAATGATAGCATCTTTGACAGATGCCAGTTCTACTTCTCTAATTCTCATTTGCACCCCAGTAAAATCATCATACTGGTATACAGGAGCATTGATGTGGCCTGTATATCAGAATCCAGGTTTGTCATTGCATTTTCCCCATGTTATGTGCCAGTTTCTGGGCAAGCTTTATCCCATTTCCATTTCAATCATGCACACCACTAACCCTGTCAACATCTTGAGTACTCACAGCAAAAGACATCTGTATCTTACTCAATAATATGCATACATCTTTATATCCGCAAAAGTCCTGCCCTTTTCTTTTTTGTATGCTCCCTTCTATCTCCGTCAAACACCACCCTATCCCTTTTATGAGCTACACATAATAAACCCATTTATGCTCTTCTTCTAATGTTGCATAGTTTTGTCATGCTTTCTGCACTGCTGTTTGAGACGGCGTTTATCCATCAGGGTCTACCATGTTTTCTTGCTCCATGGACATCACTAGAGATTCCCCGTTCCTTCCCATGGCGAGGTACTTGTAAGAGGATTCAATTCAACACTACAGCTAAGTCAACGCCTAGTCTATAATACTGAATGAAAACCCTTATTGATATATCTTTAGGTCCAGTTCATGCGTTCTGGATGACTACCCCTATATAACACCCCTCTCTTGGAATCCCCCTGACCCCACTGAGCCAAGAAGTAGTTCTGTTTTGCAAGTTTAAAAGGTTTATTTGATAAATTAAAATATATATATCACACTTTATAATAAATTAATAATTGAATAGCACACTTAATCTGAGATGATAAAGATCAACAACGGAGAATCTGGCACTAGCACGCTTCTTTATAATCACTAATGAGTTGAGATGAAATGGATAAGATAGCACACAGGTGAATAGGAACAAAAGAAGAAGGTGGTACAGAATGCTTTATGTAAGCTCAGGTGGATGCAATATTCAATGAATGCAGTACAGAAAATACTCAATATGATTTCAACCAAACAATGTAATCACTTTTCTCTGGCAATCCCCTCCCCCCCTTGATGCAAGGCAAGGAAATGGAAGGGAAACACACAGTTCTCAGAAATGCAATCAAATGTGATTCAGTTCACCCCAGCAAGCTTAGACTACAGAAGTTTGAAAACACAGGCCCAAATTGCTTTGATATGTGCTGGCAATGAATTAAAAAAATATGCTAAAATGCTTTTGATTCCCTCTAGAGGTTCAGGGTGAGTGGTATCTAGTTAATATTAGTCCAGGCTCACACTAGCAATGATGCAGGGATAGTTAGCAGGTTAAACGAATTTCTGGCAAATGGAAGGCAAACAGCAGCAGTTTTACACGTGAAGAAATTTGCAAATCGCGGTAAAATTCGCGGATGCGCCGAGCGCTATTACAGAGGAACCACAAGGACTATCTCTATCGTTTTGGGGTCCTAGGAAAGCCTAGGATCTCAGCTTCCAAATAAAAGTTACTGCAAGTCTCTAGCACAAACGGTTGCGGAGATATGAGCGATTAAATAAAGGTCGTTTTTCAGATTTGAAATTTTAAAAGCTCAAAATGACAAGTGCAGCTGCAAATAGAAAATGACAAGTGACAGCTTTACAAATGACAGGTGACAGTTAGGAGGCAGTTCTACTTAGATTAAAATAGCTTGAATTATATTATTTAAACTAAGAGATTGGTTCTGCACAGTTTTCTAGGTACTCACACTATATTCTTGAGTGAAATGGGCCTCATCACGGATCTGGTCAGGGTTTTAAATTCGCCTCTGGTCTCTGCACTTCACAGTGATCTGGGTCAGCTCTCTCTGGTTCTCTGGTCTGGGTCTCTAGTTCTGGATAGATTGAAGTCTCTAGTTTGGCTCTCTGGAGGTTTGATGGAGGTAAAGTATGGATTTTTCCGGCAGAGCTTCCAGCGGCAGATGGATTTTGAAAGTCCCTATCTGTCCTGTCTGTCTGCTTTTATGTGTTTAGAATGTGGGTGTGTTCTAGCATCACTGACCCTACCTCTCTCTCAGCTTCTAATTGGTCAAACTTCCATTTATCATTTGATTGGGGAATGAACTGTGAGTCAGAGTGATGTCATTTTACAGCCTGCAGAAAGTCCACTCCTCCTGTCAACTTACACACAAATCTAGATTTGAAACAAATACATATTTGCAGAGGTACATATTGTTTTAAAATCATATGCACCCATCATGCATTACAGGAGGTATACCCTGTTCAAACTCTGCTCTTCCTGGGAGCTTGCATTCAGAAATGGCACATATTTCACTTTTTAACTGATTTTGCAATTTCTGACATTGACCCAACTTTACATACATGTGTGCAGGGAGTAGGGACATTAACTGATGAAGTTTCAGATTTTTAACATGCATACATTTAGAGTAATATCCACTTTTCCGCTGACACCCCCCTGAACATGCCACCGGTTCTAAAAACCTCTTAAACTGTGGGCAGAAAAATCACAAGAATTATGGTATCATTTATAAAATTTTCACATGTCCGCTCTATGAGTTATTCATCTTTTTAAAGTTATGTTCTGGCTCCAAAGGGGTGTGGTTTACCCTCAGCACAAGGTTGAATTTCTGGTTCTTTCCAGTTCTGCCAAGCCAGCTTGCTCTCACAGGCAGTGCCCCTCCCAGCTCCTGCCAAGAGGAAGCTACATTTTACGACTGCGGTAATAAAAACCTTTGCCTGAGTGAAGAGGGCTTTGTTCACTCTCCTGCAGAGCACAGGTAATTCAATTATCAGATAGATGGCATATCCTTAGTGTGGGCAGCAAAAGGAAGGTTGGCCTGGGAACACAGTGGTGACTCAAGTTTCCCTCCTGATGGGGGTAGTTGCCAGGCAGAATTCAGTTCCTTAAGCCGGGTTTCAGATAAAATGTCACTTTTTGTTCCCCAGTTTCTGCATTCAAATAAAACTAAACATTTTCACATATGCAGCTAGAAGGCTGATTCTAAGTTTAAAACTATGACATTTAAACAGTTACAAAGGCATGTGACACCAAACATAGGTCACTTATTTAATCTAAACATTTTCGATTTTAGTGTCTTTAAATCCAGTGCAACTTAAACTGCTGACTCCATAGCTCAGCCAGTTTTGTTATAAGCATTGTTCTGGGCTCTTCATTTCCCAGATTTTGTAGGCACACAAAACTCCATTCTACCAAATGTCTGCTGGTGTTCAGTGAATATTTTGCACATATTGCAATGTTTGAAATAGGCACTTTGGCTTGCCTTCAGAGAAACACAGGGTGGTTTTAAACTGCCGGCTTTTGGATAGTGGTGAGTACTGGTACTGCACCCATTTTTGGGATTTAAGAAAATGAATTCCCAACAGTTATGGGTTTGCTTTTGGCAATCAGCATTGCCACTCCCAATGGTTTCAGACTACTGTGCGGGTAGTCCAATGGTGGTTTTAGGCAGTGTCCTTCTGTGCCCATAACATCGGCAAAAATGGGTGGCAGCCTATTCTTCCTGCATTTCCCTGTGCATTTTCTGGGAAGCTCTGGCCATCATGATGTTTTCATGTCAGTACTGCACAGTTTTGAGGTAGGGCTCGGATGCATGGGTAAATACATCCCACAAGCCCCCCTCTTGCGATGGCCATTCGGTTTCACTGATGGGACTCGCAAGATCTGGGATGTTTCCTCATCTTCTTCCAATAGATGGCACAGTTCAGCATCTTCTTCTCCATCCGGTACTGATCGATCGGTTCTCCTCGCCGGTCCTGATGGGAAGATTGGGCGGTACCCCGAGCCCGTTGCGTCTCAGCTCCCGGTCTCCGGATCGTCCTCCTTGGCCCGTCTCAAGGTTTTCTTTCTCCTAGGACGACAAAGGAAGAGCGGCAATACCTATTCATAGACGTTTTTCCACCACCGTTGAGATAGTGGGGCAGCATATGCATTTCATCATCACGAAACATTACATTCTTATTTTGAAGAAAAAAAAACAGTATAACTAAGAGACAGTTTCATGCAAATCACAATATTTTAGAGACTAGATGTGGTATGTTTTATGATTGGAACTGAATTAGTCTGGGACAGTACCCGCTAGGATTCCAGAGGATTCCTCCAGTTGTTGCAGAGTGTGCCTGGGATGGCAACATTTCAACTGGTTTATGTGGACCCACTTGTCTTCCCCCTCTGCCAAAGGACCTTTGGGGATGTGGATTTTGTAGGCCACAGGGGAGATCTTGTCTATGATCTCGAATGGTCCCTTCCATGTAGGCAAAAATTTGCGCTGCTTGGCCTGGTTCCTTTGGAAGTTGTATAGATAGACCCGGTCCCCCACCTGATATTCCTTCCTGGAAGTTTTCAGGTCATAATGGGTCTTCATGCTATCAGCTGATCTTTCTAGATTCCGCTGAGCATACGCAAAAGCATGTTGGAGGTGTTTCCTTAAATTCTCTACATACTCATGAGTTGTGGAGGCATTTATCAGTGTCTGCTCTTGGGTCCTATAGAGCAAATGCTGAGGAAGCACCATCTTGCGCCCAGTCATCAACTCAAATGGTGACATTTTGGTTGCAGATGAAGGGGTAGATCTGATAGCCATTAGGACCAGAGGTAATCGGATATCCCAACTTGGCCCAGAATCTGCCACAAACTTCTTTAACATGCTCACAATGGTTCGGTTATATCTCTCTACTGCCCCAGAAGAAGCTGGTCTATAAGCAATATGCAGCTTTCTCTTGACCCCCAGTATCTCCCACATCTTTGTCATTACTTCACTGGTGAAGTGGCTACCTCTGTCTGACTCAATCCTTTGAGGTAGACCAAAACGGGAAAAGATGTGGTTAATCATCAAGGCAGCTGCAGTTTCTGCCTTGCAGTTTGGGGCTGGGAGACATTCCACCCACTTGGTAAACAAGCATGTCACAGTCAACATGTACTTATTCCCCCTAGCCGAGCGAATCACAGGGCCTACAAAGTCGATTTGTAAATCTGACCATGGCAGTGTCATTCCCCTCTTTTGTAAAGGCGCCCGGTGTGTGAGGGATGATGGCTGAAATTGTGCACACACAAGACAACCCTTCAAATATTGGTTGAGGTCCTGGCCCATGTGTGGCCAGTATGCAACCTCTCTTAAGATTTCCAATGTTGTGTGAAACCCCCTATGACCGGCGGTGGCCGCATCATGGGCGTGACTTAACATCAGGCTTCGGAATGAGGTAGGAACCACCCACTGATCGTGGCCAGCTTTGGATTTCCTTACCAGCAAACCGTCTTGGATCCGGAACATTTTTGGACATTTCATCAACACTCTTAGGTCCTCTTTCCCAATGTAATCGGTATCCGTCAGGGGAAAGTTCTCAGGGTCCTCAAGGTGCTGGTAAAATTTACCAATTATTGGATCCCCCTTCTGAGCAGTAATCAAATCAGCATCAGGGGTCTCCTTACTCCATTGTGCAATTGAAAGGTCGTTGTGAGCATTTGTCTGGGACCTAGTGATAGCAGTGACCTGGATTTCCCCCAACAGGGACTCAATCTCAATTAGATCCCCTTGGATGGCTCCGGTTTTGGCCAGCTGATCAGCTAAGTCATTTCCAGTTTTGTCTGGTCCCTCTACTTTGGAATGACCCTTAATCTTCTTCCAATAGATGGTCATCCCATTCGATGTGACCAGATCATCAATGTTTTGGATCAACTTCCCATGTTTCAAGGGTTTGTTGTTAGCACATAACATGCCTCTGGTTTTCCAATTAACCAGGTGCTCCACGAACCCGTTCCGTACATAATCCGAATCTGTGATTATGACCAGTTCGCGGAGTTGATGCTGGACAGCAGTGAGGATGGCCTGATGCACAGCCATCAATTCTGCCACCTGACTACTTCGGGGACCAATTTTGTATCCAGCGGAGGGTTCTGGGGACTCATTCACCCATGCATTCCCTACGCCAGCCACCAGTTCTTTCTCCCCGTTGTTGTCAACATGGTAAGAGCATCCATCCACATAGACAGTGGGCATTCCCTCACACTTGTCTTCTTCAAAGACTTTGTGGGGGGAATTAAGGTATGCCTCCATGTTGTCCTTTATTTTTAGACTTTCGTCCTCGAGACAGTTTTCTCTGGCACAATCATGCAAGTCAGCCAGACCTTGCGCGAGGGGACTCTTCTTGTTTTGGCCATATCTGACCTCCACAGGAAAGCCTTGCATTGACAGAATCCAGGAAGTAATTCAGGAATTACTCACATTTCCGGCCCGGATTCTGTCACTTTGGAGATATTGCAGAGGCTGGTGTGGAGTCTCCACTATGATGTGTTCCCCCTGGATAAACGGGCGGTAATTCTTCAATGCCCACACCGTTGCCAGGAGTGCCTTCTCACAATCATTGAATTTTTCCTCCACAGAGGATAAAGTTTTGCTCGCATAGAAGATTACTTTATTGAACTTGTCATGCTTTTGGTATAATACGGCCGTCAAGCACGTATTAGAGAACCCTGTCTCCAGGAAGAACTCCTTGTTTCTGACAGGGTAAGCTAGGCAAGGCGCTTGTGAGAGGCTTCTCTTGAGTTGTCTTACTGCCTCGGCTTGTTCTGGACCTCATTCCCACTTGACCCCCCCCTTTAGGAGATGAATCAGGGGTCTGGTGATCTCTGCGTAGCCCTCAATGAACTTTCTGCTGTAATTAGTCAGTCCAAGGAGGCTCCTTAGTTCCCGCAGAGTTGTGGGGTCTTTCAGTTTCTGAAGTGCTTCCACTTTCTTTTCCTGGGGACAGAGGCCCTGAGGAGTAATCTCATGCCCCAAGAAATTAACACGGGTTCTACACCACTGTGCTTTCTGAAAGGAAAGTTTTGCTCCGGCGGCCCTCAACTGTGTCAGAACATAACGGATCTCCGCTATGTGTTCCTCCACAGATGAACTTTTGATGAGGACATCATCTACATAAGCCAGGTTACCCCTTGCACCCAAGTCGGGCATGGCCTTGTGTAGAAAAATGTTGAATTCATTGCCGGAGTTGAGGTATCCGAAGGGAGTCCGGGTCCATGTGTACTGCTGGCCCCCAAAGGTAAAAGCCAGTTTGTATTGGTCCTCCCTACTGACAGGCACAGTCCAGTATCCATTGGTCAGGTCTATTGCAGTGAATACCTGTGACCCCTGGATCTGGGCTAGCCCTTGGTCAATGTAGGGCAGAGGCCATCGGGAAGTATGGACCCGTTTGTTGAGCTCCCTAAGGTCGGCGCAGAGTCTCCACTGGCCGTTTGACTTCAATATTCCCAGCACCGGATTATTGAAGGTGCTGTGGACTGGACGGATTATTCCCCGGGACTCAAGGTTCTTAATTATTTCCGTAAGGGACTCCATTGATGCGAGAGGCAAGCGATATTGCTTCACAAACACAGGAGTCATGCCAGGGTCCGTGGGGATTGTTGTTGTGTGGATGTCAGTGCGACCACAGTCATATGAGTCTACCGCAAAGAGATCTTGGAAATCCAAGAAAACTTGTTTCAACTTCTGCTTTTGTTCCAGAGTCACACAGGCGTCAGCTAGGTTGACTCTCTCTTCCACCATCTGCCTGAAGCCTGGAAAGACTTCTGGTTTGGCTATCTCTGCGGCCTCCTCCAGCTGGGTGGAGAAGTCCCTGGTCAGAGTGCTGATTTGGACCGGAGGCTTCAGGTGGGAAAGGCAGCCCTCATGGACTTGGAAAATCACCTCATCCCTCCTGAAGTCACACGTCACATCTTCCTTACCATAGGGGCAGGAAGTGTACACCAGGAAGTTCCCCCCATGCCGGGTAAAAATCCTGTCTGGTGTTGTATTGTCCTCACTGTCACTGTCAACACAGTCCTTGGGGATTGGTCCTAACAGTTCATTTACTAAGTCGATGGAAAAATGTCGGTCATCAACCGCCATTCCAATAATGGTGCCTGCGGCTAAAGTAATACTCTTTAAGTCGCTGTTATCCACCTCTATTAGAATGGTGTCATGTTCTATGTTGACTAATGGAGTTGGGTTTACCCCCAACCCTTGCTGTTGGAGAGAAGCGTTTAGATGTATGTAAGCATCAGGGTTTTTCAAATGTTGTCCTCTTTTAACTTTCACTTCCAGGGAGAATTGTCGGGTCCTTTCTGGGATGGTGACTTCCTCTTTTACCTGAATTTCAACTGCATAAGGTAGCAATTGAGCTGACCTAAATGCTTTTTCTGGATCATCAAAGCCCATCGGATTATCCGCTAATCGGGACCAAGCTTTGAAGTTTATTAGGTCCAAACTAATGGCAAAGCGATTGAGAATGTCACTGCCTAAGTAAAAGGCGGCAGGGACGTCTCGCACGACCCAACAATTGTGGACTATGCTCTTGTTGCCAATGGAGATTTTGAGCATACACCTGCTTGGCAGGAGATGTTTGGAATTAGGTGCTTCCAGGTCCATTTCCCATTTGTCTATCAGTTTGAAGGTGGGAATGGCTGGATCTTTTGGGAGTTGGCGAAACATGGCTTCGCTGATGAAGCTCTTACCGTTGTTCACACACACTCGAGCGAGAACAGAGTCCTTCCCATCATTTAACTGAACAGGGATGAACAACTGCTCTCCAATTTGCTGAATATCAGCCAGGCTCTGAGCTGATTTCACATCTTTCTGGACTATAGGAGTGGGAGTTTCAGATTGTGGATTGGTATAGAATTTCAGAGTGTTTCCTTCCAGCGTGGAATACCACCTTAAACTGGAAGGAAGGTTGATTTTCAGAAATAGAGAGGACCCTCCACCACCAGTCTCTTGTCCTACTGCTATTACTGTCACGTCTGGAATTTGGCTATTCTGGAAGTGAAATTCTACTTGGTCAGATTTTTGTTCAACCATGTGGCAGGTGCCGTTTAAACTAACATGGTTGACACTCTGTTTTAATTTTATTGGTCGGCTAGTCTGGGTCCAGAGGACCTTGTTTACACAATCTATTAGGGGTGACAACCTTCTCAGGAGGTCATTCCCTAGTAAACAAGGGGTGCCCTCCGGGGTCACAACTATGACCGGGTGTTTCAACTTGTGTCGCCCAATTTTAATGTCCAAGTCTGCAGTCCCCTCAACGGGAATTTCCTTCCCGTCAAAGTTCTGTAGTTGTCCCGGAAGAGAGGTGAGAGGAATTTGGTAATTCTCTCCCCTTCCTGCATTCAGTTCGTCAAAGGCCCTTCTGGACAGAAGGGTAGCTTGAGATCCAGTGTCCACCAGTGCCGAGATTGTACCCTGCCCCTGTACTTGTACCGGGGCATAATATCTTCCCTCCTTCTCCTCAAGGGGGCACAGGTAATGTACATTTTTGGACAACTGGTGGGCTAATTTTCTGGTTTTGGACATCGCTAGCGAAGAGATTTGGGCAGAATTCTGTGGAGAGCCTTGGGAATCTGAAAGAAAAAGTTGGCAACTGGAGATCAGAGCCATTGTGGGTTCCCCTGGCTCCGGTTCTGGGCCGCCCCACCCTTTTTGGAGGCAGTCACCAGGATGGGTTTGAACCAGGGGATTTTCTTGCTGTTGGTTCTGGGATGAGATGGTGGGCGGCGGTAGCTCAGTCTCCACATCTCCCCAGTCTGGATTTGCATCCCTAGGAACCCATTTTTCTTTGGGAGGAGTTCCCCCCTCTCTGAAGGAGAAGATCCTTTTCCCAGGATCCTCTGAGGATCCCTCTCCCTCAAATTGGAAGATCTGTACCTCCTCCTCAAATTGAGTCTGTTTGGGTCTTTTGTTTCTCCTACCCCCCCTCTGCTCCTTAGGAGGCAGACTTTCAGGGGCAAGGGATTTTGTTTCCGGTTCCTGGGTTTCCAGGGGCTGTTTACAAGTGAGGAAGGAAGCTTCCTCCAATGCTTTACACCCCCCTCCCCTTTGTGCCTCCTCCCTGGGAACCGGTGAGTTATCGGGGTGCTGCCCCCGTCATTGTTCTGGAGCACCAGGTCCAGAGTTGAGTGCGTTCTGCGCCGGCATGCTGATCTGAGGGTTCTGCTGCGCCCTCAGTATATGACCCATATCCCGCGCCATGTTTTGAACCTGGCGCTCTAACTGGGAAACCCGCTCAGGCTGATACGGGGCCCTGTTTTCTCCCCTGGGCTGATCCCAGGAAGGGTAGCTATCCTTCCTCTGGTAATACCCCGGGTTGGGAAGATTTGGGTACCCCTCCACCCTTGGCCTCCCCTCTCCCGGATTCAGTGGTCTGGGCTCAGGGAATTGGGGAAAGAAGGATGGATGGTTTTGGGGCTGAAAGTCGGGTGGATATCTGGGGAAAAAGTTCTGCCCAGGGTTTGGTAAATTTCTGCCCTCCTGTGGGAAGTTTGGAGGGAAGTTCCCTGGGTTAGGTGCTTGGCTGGATCCCCCCCCTTGGGCTGGAGGAGTCCACACATAACCCAGGATGGGTCTGTTTCCCTTGTAACGGGGACTTACATAATCAGGAGAGCGAGGGACCCCATTTGTGGGGCTGCCTCCTTGGCTCCCTGTCTGTGACTGACCCGAGGACCTTCTGGGCCTAGCATTATTAGGTGCAGGTAGGTTTTTAGGCCCCCCCATCTCCAAATTCAAAACGGGGGTGACCTTTACCTCTGCCACCTTGGCAGCAGCAGGGGTGGCGTTGGCTTTGGGGTTTTTCTGGGCATTACTTTTGCTATCTACCGGTTTCTGCACCTCATAGATCCGGGTAGCCTGTTCAATGACCCAGTCTAAGGATCTTTTCTCGTGAAAATCCCTCACGAGCTGGGTCATGATGTATTTGGGCAAGGCATGAAAAAATGTATTAACGAATTCTCGACTGTCTGTGCGCACCCTTCTTGTGGTCTGTGCAAAAGCACGCTTTAACTCCTGCACAAATTCTTGTGGGGCCTGATCCTCCCCACATTGCAAATTGTAGGCTGCCTTGCGAGCCTCTTGAGGATTTCTGTGAACAGAAAAATGTTTCAAGATGGCCGCCTTATAGGTGGACCATCTTAAATGATTTTGGTCCTCCAGCCCCGCAAAGAAACTGGAGTATTCCGGGGAGAAGGTCCACTTTACATATTGAATACAGCTTTGGCTGTCCTTCAAATGGAAAGTCTCCATCATTTGTTCAAACAACTCTAAGTGCTCCCAAACAGAATACTTAGCGTTCTTATGGTAAGGCGTGATGACGCTCCTGATCGCCTTAATCTGCTTTAAGGGGTCCTTAAGCAAGGCCCTTTTTGCCTTATTGGCCTTTTTGGTTTGGGTAACCCTTGTCCATTCTTCCTCGGACTCAGAGGCACTGCTCCCAGAGGTTCCCGTCTGTTCTTCCAGGTTTTCCCGGATTCTGCGAGCCTGGGAATTGCTGGCAGAATGTGGGGACCTGGTCTCCTGTGTCCTGCGCAGTTCAGAGGAGTCTTCAGATTCCTCCTTGCTGCCAGGATTTGCTGGGTACCCCCTCCACTGACCTAACTGGGCAGAGGTTTTCAGGATGCCCTTAATGGGCCTACTCTCCTGGGGTTCCCCACTGAACTGTACTGTACTTGGGTGCCCATACCCGGATGCCCACCCCTCCATTCCTGAGTGGTACTGGCCTATGAGCCCCATACTCTTAGCTGGATAGTAATCTGCCATCCCTGCGGCCCTGTGCTCATGTGCGCCAGGGGACATGGGGGTGGTAGAGTCCAGGGACTGGGGGAGATGAAGGCCCCTGGGGTTAGGGCTCCTGCGGTTATGGTCAGGAGTCTCTCTTTCCCAGCGGACCTCATCTCTATCCGCCCCTGCTCCCTGTTGCAATGCAAGAGCCTGCATTTGTGCTTTCAGTTCCTCTGTTAAGGCCTTACTCGACTCTATCAGTTTCTCCTGCATCGCTACCTGTTGCTGGAGCCTCTCATTGTGCTGGCAGAGAGCCTCATTTTCCCTCTGTACTTCCTGGTTGGTCCTGGAGAACTGGGCCAGTCTTTGCTGCAGGAGGGTTACCTCCTGAGCTGTGTCCCTATTGGCCTGCTCCTTTCTTGCTAGAGCATCCTCCACCCTCCTGGTGTGCTCTAGCAAGTTCTGGTGTTCTTTTTGGAGGTCACCCAGTCCCTGGTGGGCCAGGTGATTTTCTTCCATTTTTCTTTTTAAATGGCAGACTTCCTGGCCTAAGGTATCCCTTTCCTGACTAAGAGCCTGCATCTGTGCCGCCAGGTCATCCCTTTGCCTTTGGAAGGCACCAGCATTCTGGCGCTCCTGATCAAACTCTGCCTGGGTATCCAGGTCTTTCAGAATTAGTTTGTTGCTCTCTGCCTTCACTCTATCTAGGTGGCCTTGCAGGGTGACTACCTGCTCAGCACATACCCTGTTGAAGTCCAGTTGTTGCTCCAGCTTTTTCTGGTTTTGCAGTAGGGAGTCCAAACCTTCCTGGTATTCCTTCTGCAAG
Organism: Ambystoma mexicanum; assembly: GCF_040938575.1. Taxonomy (NCBI): domain Eukaryota; kingdom Metazoa; phylum Chordata; class Amphibia; order Caudata; family Ambystomatidae; genus Ambystoma; species Ambystoma mexicanum. The sequence continues at coordinate 705,468,557 of NC_090930.1, read as the reverse complement.
GCCAGAAATCTGGTATCCTGTTCTACCTTTTCCTGTTGCAGCACATCCATATCCTTCTTTATTTTAATGATGTGCTGCCTACTATCATCTTCTGACTCCTGGCTCCTCTGCAGCCTCTGCTCAGAAGAGTCCAGATCAGATTGGGCCTTCTGTAATGCCATCTGTTGCCTATTTGCCAGATTTTGGCTTTCAGCACATCTATCCTGCATGTCTCCCATATATAGGTACAGGTAGGCTGCTATCCTGGCAATCTTATTGTGTTCCTCTTTGGCTTTAGGAGCCGTATATAGTTCACTCAGGGCCACATGTAAGGGACCCTGATCTCTATATATATCTGACCCTGTTTCAGTGACCTGTTGTGTGATGGCCTGCAACCACACATCCTGGCCCTGTTCGGTCCATTCACCTCTCACAAATAGCTTATGCAAGAGGTGCTCTCTGGCTATTTTCATGTCTACTAAGGTCGTCATTCTAGAGATTGGTCTCTGTCCTGACTTACAGAAGTTTGTATTTTATTTTTGCAGAACAGAACTTTTCTTGGAGTGTCCCTTTTGAGGAATGCTTCACAGCGTAATGCAGCGTGGTGATCCGACCGGATGTATGTATCCCGTCAGTTAGCACACTGTATTAAGCTGCACAAGTGGTAGATCTAACCCAACGTCTCGGCTCGAGCCCCCAATTTGTAAGAGGATTCAATTCAACACTACAGCTAAGTCAACGCCTAGTCTATAATACTGAATGAAAACCCTTATTGATATATCTTTAGGTCCAGTTCATGCGTTCTGGATGACTACCCCTATATAACACCCCTCTCTTGGAATCCCCCTGACCCCACTGAGCCAAGAAGTAGTTCTGTTTTGCAAGTTTAAAAGGTTTATTTGATAAATTAAAATATATATATCACACTTTATAATAAATTAATAATTGAATAGCACACTTAATCTGAGATGATAAAGATCAACAACGGAGAATCTGGCACTAGCACGCTTCTTTATAATCACTAATGAGTTGAGATGAAATGGATAAGATAGCACACAGGTGAATAGGAACAAAAGAAGAAGGTGGTACAGAATGCTTTATGTAAGCTCAGGTGGATGCAATATTCAATGAATGCAGTACAGAAAATACTCAATATGATTTCAACCAAACAATGTAATCACTTTTCTCTGGCAATCCCCTCCCCCCCTTGATGCAAGGCAAGGAAATGGAAGGGAAACACACAGTTCTCAGAAATGCAATCAAATGTGATTCAGTTCACCCCAGCAAGCTTAGACTACAGAAGTTTGAAAACACAGGCCCAAATTGCTTTGATATGTGCTGGCAATGAATTAAAAAAATATGCTAAAATGCTTTTGATTCCCTCTAGAGGTTCAGGGTGAGTGGTATCTAGTTAATATTAGTCCAGGCTCACACTAGCAATGATGCAGGGATAGTTAGCAGGTTAAACGAATTTCTGGCAAATGGAAGGCAAACAGCAGCAGTTTTACACGTGAAGAAATTTGCAAATCGCGGTAAAATTCGCGGATGCGCCGAGCGCTATTACAGAGGAACCACAAGGACTATCTCTATCGTTTTGGGGTCCTAGGAAAGCCTAGGATCTCAGCTTCCAAATAAAAGTTACTGCAAGTCTCTAGCACAAACGGTTGCGGAGATATGAGCGATTAAATAAAGGTCGTTTTTCAGATTTGAAATTTTAAAAGCTCAAAATGACAAGTGCAGCTGCAAATAGAAAATGACAAGTGACAGCTTTACAAATGACAGGTGACAGTTAGGAGGCAGTTCTACTTAGATTAAAATAGCTTGAATTATATTATTTAAACTAAGAGATTGGTTCTGCACAGTTTTCTAGGTACTCACACTATATTCTTGAGTGAAATGGGCCTCATCACGGATCTGGTCAGGGTTTTAAATTCGCCTCTGGTCTCTGCACTTCACAGTGATCTGGGTCAGCTCTCTCTGGTTCTCTGGTCTGGGTCTCTAGTTCTGGATAGATTGAAGTCTCTAGTTTGGCTCTCTGGAGGTTTGATGGAGGTAAAGTATGGATTTTTCCGGCAGAGCTTCCAGCGGCAGATGGATTTTGAAAGTCCCTATCTGTCCTGTCTGTCTGCTTTTATGTGTTTAGAATGTGGGTGTGTTCTAGCATCACTGACCCTACCTCTCTCTCAGCTTCTAATTGGTCAAACTTCCATTTATCATTTGATTGGGGAATGAACTGTGAGTCAGAGTGATGTCATTTTACAGCCTGCAGAAAGTCCACTCCTCCTGTCAACTTACACACAAATCTAGATTTGAAACAAATACATATTTGCAGAGGTACATATTGTTTTAAAATCATATGCACCCATCATGCATTACAGGAGGTATACCCTGTTCAAACTCTGCTCTTCCTGGGAGCTTGCATTCAGAAATGGCACATATTTCACTTTTTAACTGATTTTGCAATTTCTGACATTGACCCAACTTTACATACATGTGTGCAGGGAGTAGGGACATTAACTGATGAAGTTTCAGATTTTTAACATGCATACATTTAGAGTAATATCCACTTTTCCGCTGACACCCCCCTGAACATGCCACCGGTTCTAAAAACCTCTTAAACTGTGGGCAGAAAAATCACAAGAATTATGGTATCATTTATAAAATTTTCACATGTCCGCTCTATGAGTTATTCATCTTTTTAAAGTTATGTTCTGGCTCCAAAGGGGTGTGGTTTACCCTCAGCACAAGGTTGAATTTCTGGTTCTTTCCAGTTCTGCCAAGCCAGCTTGCTCTCACAGGCAGTGCCCCTCCCAGCTCCTGCCAAGAGGAAGCTACATTTTACGACTGCGGTAATAAAAACCTTTGCCTGAGTGAAGAGGGCTTTGTTCACTCTCCTGCAGAGCACAGGTAATTCAATTATCAGATAGATGGCATATCCTTAGTGTGGGCAGCAAAAGGAAGGTTGGCCTGGGAACACAGTGGTGACTCAAGTTTCCCTCCTGATGGGGGTAGTTGCCAGGCAGAATTCAGTTCCTTAAGCCGGGTTTCAGATAAAATGTCACTTTTTGTTCCCCAGTTTCTGCATTCAAATAAAACTAAACATTTTCACATATGCAGCTAGAAGGCTGATTCTAAGTTTAAAACTATGACATTTAAACAGTTACAAAGGCATGTGACACCAAACATAGGTCACTTATTTAATCTAAACATTTTCGATTTTAGTGTCTTTAAATCCAGTGCAACTTAAACTGCTGACTCCATAGCTCAGCCAGTTTTGTTATAAGCATTGTTCTGGGCTCTTCATTTCCCAGATTTTGTAGGCACACAAAACTCCATTCTACCAAATGTCTGCTGGTGTTCAGTGTATATTTTGCACATATTGCAATGTTTGAAATAGGCACTTTGGCTTGCCTTCAGAGAAACACAGGGTGGTTTTAAACTGCCGGCTTTTGGATAGTGGTGAGTACTGGTACTGCACCCATTTTTGGGATTTAAGAAAATGAATTCCCAACAGTTATGGGTTTGCTTTTGGCAATCAGCATTGCCACTCCCAATGGTTTCAGACTACTGTGCGGGTAGTCCAATGGTGGTTTTAGGCAGTGTCCTTCTGTGCCCATAACTTCGGCAAAAATGGGTGGCAGCCTATTCTTCCTGCATTTCCCTGTGCATTTTCTGGGAAGCTCTGGCCATCATGATGTTTTCATGTCAGTACTGCACAGTTTTGAGGTAGGGCTCGGATGCATGGGTAAATACATCCCACATACTCCCCTTAGGAGTCGACCCCTGAGTGACCACTTCACAGGTTACACTGATTATTTCTAATAACAATGCATATAATATACGCACTTTGGAAATCACACAATATTGAGGTCTGAAGAATTTCGAAGTGCATTCACAACGCCACTTGTGTATTCAGTAGTAGGGATGCACAACCGTACCAAGGATCACACATGTGCCAGTTCTGCACTGTTCGCTCAATTTCCTTACCTGTTTTGTTACCCAGAGATAATTCATCTAGCTCAGAACATGTTGGCATCAAAGTGGTGCCACTACTCTATCAGAGTCAATGTACAGTCAATTTCATATAACAGAATCCTCGGCAGGCCACACTGGGTGCACCTATGACCTACTTTATAGTTTGGAAATTATTATGAATCGGATTTACCCTGGCATAGTCTGTGCCATGTAATTATTTGTCCACTAATTACCTGGGGTTAGCATATAGCAATGTCTGCCTGGCATATGTCTCCTTTGCATTTGTATGCAGGGCTTTTTATAACACAGAATTGCATGTTGCTGAACTTAATCTTTTATGTGGGTTATTGTTACACCTCGCCCTCGGCCGCGCCACGTTTCCCGGGTTCTGCCTCGTTGCTCTCGTATGAGCAAGAACAATTGGGGAATTCCGGTTAAAACCAAAATAAGGGACAGGAAAGTGATCGCCCTTCATAAAGGGTTACGGCGCCGGCATGCGCCCTTCTTATCGCGCTGGCAGCTGCCATGGCAGATTTCTACACGAACTACAGCATCCAGAAAACCTGCTACGTTGTAGTTCTCGGCGTTGAGAGGGGAGCCTCATTTTCAAACGATACGCCTCTTGTTGTTATTTATTCCACAGCGGCATACAGAACGCTGCTTCTGTTTAAAGTTACAACCGGCATACTTTCCGAAGTGCTCTCCCTGTATCTTGAATTGTGAAGTCCTTGTTTTTCCCGTGTACCGACCCTGCCTGCACACGGACTCCTTCTTCTGAATCCCCGATTTAACTGTTTTCTGCCCACCCGTGTACCAGATCCTTTGCCTGCTTTCCGGAACTCTTGGACACTGATTCTGCTGTGTTTCGTGACCGCCTGTGTACCAGACCCCTGCCTGCTTCCTGGACTCTGAGATAGTAACTACTCCGGTAAGAAAGACTCTAATTGGAATCCCATATCCTGTGGAATTCGACTTCATTCCTAAGTGCATCTTTTGAACGCTTTGCTGTGGTGCACCATCCCGAAACCAGTGCGACCCTCGTTCCGTTCGGGGATAGCTACCCTACTAACCTCCCTATTTTTTTATTTTATACTTTCGTTGTTTCCCAGGACTCTTTACGTCAATCCTATTTCCATCAGGGGTAAAGTATAGTTTTTCTTGGTTTTTCCATACTGCAGAATTATACATTAGCCATATACTAAGACCTCTCTACTTTATAGGTTACTCCGGTTCCTTTGGCTTAAGGGGAGATTAAACCAGGTACTACTAAAGGGGAATAGTCTTGGGAATAAACCAGTTTCATTATTGGCAGACTATTAATTTGTTATCCTTTCCTTTACAGCCTGGGTTTGAGACGGTCTGTTCTCCCCGCTTTTTTGATCGATCGGTCCCCTTGTCTGTACAGTTCAGCAGGTGGTCATATCGGTTTAAAGAGCTCATTCCCTCACAGAGAGGAGGCTTGGGTAGGAGGCTCCAACCCTAGCTCCTTCAAGCAACTCCCCAGCAATAGAGGTCCGGCCTGTTTACGTACTCTCCATTCCGGTGAGTAACAGAAACAGAAGCCATGGAAGAAGTCGATCCTTTAACCACCTTGGTTCGCTTGGTATCTGAACTTCGTTCTGATATGACAGCCGCACATAGTGCTCTCCATCAAAGGATCGACAATTTGCAGAGTTTCCCAAGCCCCCACACCCTCTGGGTGGATACGTCTGCTGCTACGGCATCAGGTTCAACCGGTCCCATACCTTCTGCCTTTTGGCTTTACGACTACACCAGTGCTTATGGCTACTCAATTCCCACTGGCCCCCCCAGAACGATTCTCTGGGGATCCTAAACATTATCGCACGTTTATCAACCAGTGCAAATTACATTTTCTCTGTCGGCCCACTGCTTTCCCTAATTCTACAACGAAGGCAGCCTTTGTTCTCTCTCATCTTGGGAGTACCGCAGCCGCTTGGGCTAATCCGTTACTGGAATCTAATAGTTACGTCCTTTATGACTGTGATGCTCTCATCACAGCCATGAACAGAGTATTTGACACCCGCTATAAATCCCAGGCTACTGACCTGGAGTTCCTCAATCTGCGTCAAGGCACATCCTCTTTGTTTACATACCTTACTAAATTCAATCAGTTGGCAGCTGAAACTGATTGGCCGGAGGAGAAAAAATCAGCCGTGTTTTACAAAGGGTTGTCAGATGAGTTAAAGGACGTTTTGGCCACAGTACCAGTGGTTCCAACCACTTTTGGTGAACTATTAGACCTGGTATTACAAATAGATGCTAGAAGAACCGAAAGAAGGGGTGAACGCAAGTCACCAGCCCCTGTTACTCTGCAGGTGGAACAGTCTTCTCCTTCATCTTTGCTTCCAGAACCTATGCAGATTGGGGCAGTAAGAGGTCCTTTGACTTCTGCACAACGGGACTATCGCAGAACGCATAATTTATGCATGTATTGTGGATCTGCTGAACACCTCTTGAAGGATTGCCCTAAGAGACCTGTGAAAAAGCCGGGAAACGCCAGAACCCGGCGATAGACAGGGTCCCTACGCCGGGGGTGCTTTCCTTTGACTCTCATGGTGCTGTTGCTGTTCCTGTTAGCCTTCCTGTGGTATTTACCACTGAAGATAGTACCTTTTCTTCATTGGCGATCATTGATTCCGGGGCCACCGGGAATTATATGGATTACGATTACGCCGCAAGTAAGAACGTTTCGGTTGTCTCTAAAGCCCAACCCGAGGCTGTTCACGCTGTGGACGGTACATCCTTGGTCTCTGGCCTAGTCACACAAAATACCTCCTTAATTCATATGCAAACCAGGGAAGGACATGCTGAGTCGATCTCCTTCGATCTCATTAAAGCCCCTCAATTCCAGGTCATCTTGGGCATCCCTTGGTTGCAACATCATAATCCAGCCATCGACTGGACAAGAAAAACGGTGCAGTTTCCTTCCACTGAGTGTAACGAAAAGTGTTTCCTAGACACTAGTGTGTCCTCTGAGTCTTCTTGTCAAGCCTTGGTAGCATCTATGTCCATGATTGGAGCCATCACTAAATCTCCCGAAACCGAAATCCCTCCTGAATACAAGTCTTTCTGTGATGTGTTTGACAAGGGAGGGGCAGACCAATTGCCACCTCATAGGCCTTACGACTGCCCAATCGATTTACTGCCAGGTGCTAAGGTCCCGGCGGGTAGGGTCTATTCCCTTACGGTTCCAGAAGATAAAGTATTAAAGGAGTATATTGACAAGGCATTGGCCACTGGGTTCATTAGAGCTTCCAGGTCCCCTGCGGCTTCTCCGCTCTTTTTTGTTCCAAAAAAGGAGGGCGACCTCCGCCTCTGTATTGATTATCGGGCATTAAACGCGGTGACGGTAAAGAATCAATATCCCCTCCCGCTCATTTCAGTGCTCTTAGACCAGCTCGGTTCTTCTGTAGTCTTTACCAAGCTGGATCTTAGTGGTGCATATAATCTCGTTCGAATGCGAAAAGGGGACGAGTGGAAGACCGCATTCAAAACACGCTACGGACTGTATGAATATCTGGTGATGCCGTTTGGTCTCTGTAATGCCCCGGCCACCTTCCAGGCATTCATGAATGATATTTTCCATGACTGTTTGGATCAGTTTGTTGTAGTATATTTGGATGATACCCTCATATATTCACCCTCCAGTGAGGAGCACACGAGGCACGTGCAAATTGTCTTGCAACGGTTGAGGGAAAACCACCTATTTGTCAAAGCTGAAAAATGTGTCTTCAACTCTACTGAGGTGGAGTTTCTTGGTTACGACCTGACTACTAGGGGTATAAGAATGAGTCGCTCTAAAGTCAGGGCTGTCTTGGATTGGCCTGTTCCTACGTCGATTAAAGCCTTGCAATCCTTTTTGGGGTTCTCGAACTTCTATAGGCGCTTCATCCGTTCTTTTTCTTCTATATCAGCGCCGTTGACGGCTTTGACCAGCTCTAAGAAATCCTATCAATGGAACCAGGAGGCACAAAGAGCCTTTGAAACCCTTAAGGCAGCCTTCACTTCCGCCCCAGTGTTACAGCACCCTAATCCGTTACTCCCATTTTTGGTGGAGACCGACGCCTCTGGCTCGGCTATTGGGGCGGTTCTATCTCAAAAGTGTCCAGATTCAGGGGAAGCCCATCCGATTGCATTCTTCTCAAGAAAAGTGACACCCTATGAGTGCAACTATCCAATCACAGAAAGGGAACTCCTAGCCATAAAAGACGCCTTTTCCGAATGGCGGCACCATCTTTTGGGGGCTCGACATCAGGTCACAGTTTTTTCGGATCATCGGAGCCTTTTGGCGTTTAAATCAATGAAATGTCTTACTGCACGACAGGCTCGCTGGCATCTTTTCTTTTCCCAGTTTTATTTCACCATCACATATCGACCGGCCCGATTGAATACTTGTGCATATGCTTTGTCACGCATTGCCTTCCATTCTGCCAACAAAACCTCTGACAAACCGCTCTTGATACCTGGTAACGTTGTTTGTGCCTGCACTCCTCAACCTAGCCTGCGGACTTTGATTTCGGATTGGGTCTCCGCGCATAAAGAAGAATGTGAGACTCTCAATCTTGATGTGGTTCAAGGCCTACCCTACATCCAAGGACGCTTGTTTGTGCCTCCCGGACAGGCACGATTACGTGCTCTAGCCTGGTCTCATGATTCCCTATGTGCGGCTCATCCGGGTCAGCAAAAGACGCTGGAGGGATTACGCCGTTGGTCCTGGTGGCCTACCATGTCAAGGGATGTGATTGACTATCTGGCATCCTGTTCTGTATGTTCCCAATGCAAGGTCTCCCGTTCTAAACCTGTGGGTTTGTTACGCCCTCTCCCTGTGCCTCACAAACCATGGTACATGGTTTCTATGGACTTTATTGTGGATCTACCTCCTGTGAAAGGTCTTGACACTATCTGGGTAGTAATTGATTATTTCACCAAGATGGCGTTGTTCATTCCCTGTACAGGTCTGCCTTCTGCCCCTGTGTTGGCTTCCCTTTTTCTCCAGAACGTTTTTCGGTTCTTTGGATTGCCTGCCATCCTGGTTTCGGATCGTGGCTCTCAATTTACATCACGTTTCTGGAGGGCTTTGACTGCTTCATTGGGTATTGACGATCGGTTCAGTTCTGCTTATCATCCTCAGACGGACGGGCAAACCGAAAGGGTAAATGCCACCCTTGAACAATTTCTCCGGTGTCTCTGCCTTCGTTTCCAAGCATCCTGGTTGACGATGCTTCCCTCTGCTGAATTCGCTTACAATAATTCCATGCATACCGCCTCAGGGGTCTCCCCGTTTTTTGCCCTATATGGTTGCCATCCACGTTCTTTACCGTTTGATCCTACGCTTCCCATTGATAACCCGGCGGCTCGGGACTGTGTAAGGGAATTGTTGACGACCCGTAGTACGCTTCCCTCTCATCTGCTTCTATCTCAGGCCAGGGCAAAGAAAAATGCTGATCGTCACAGAAAACCGGCACCTACTTACAAGGTGGGCATGAAAGTTTGGTTGTCCACCCGTAATTTGCGGATTCCAGGCAAACGCTTGTTGTTACCTAAATTCGTGGGTCCTTTTCCCATTATTGAGATCATTAATCCGGTGGCTGTACGCCTTTCTTTACCTTCCTCGTGGAATCAACATCCGGTATTTCTCCTGAAGCCTTGTCCACCCTCTGTTCGGCTGCCCGATCGCCCTCCTCCGATTCAGGTGGATGGGGATGATGAATACGAAGTGGCGGACATCCTGGATTTTCGTCTCCGTAGAGGGCGCCCCTTTTATTTGGTGGATTGGAAGGGTTACCGTCCCGAAGACAGGTCCTGGGAGCCCTTGTGCAATATACATTCTCCGGCTCTCTTGCGCCGTTTCCATGCACAGAGGGGGTCTGCGCCGCCTTTGGGGGTGGATGCTGTTACACCTCGCCCTCGGCCGCGCCACGTTTCCCGGGTTCTGCCTCGTTGCTCTCGTATGAGCAAGAACAATTGGGGAATTCCGGTTAAAACCAAAATAAGGGACAGGAAAGTGATCGCCCTTCATAAAGGGTTACGGCGCCGGCATGCGCCCTTCTTATCGCGCTGGCAGCTGCCATGGCAGATTTCTACACGAACTACAGCATCCAGAAAACCTGCTACGTTGTAGTTCTCGGCGTTGAGAGGGGAGCCTCATTTTCAAACGATACGCCTCTTGTTGTTATTTATTCCACAGCGGCATACAGAACGCTGCTTCTGTTTAAAGTTACAACCGGCATACTTTCCGAAGTGCTCTCCCTGTATCTTGAATTGTGAAGTCCTTGTTTTTCCTGTGTACCGACCCTGCCTGCACACGGACTCCTTCTTCTGAATCCCCGATTTAACTGTTTTCTGACCACCCGTGTACCAGATCCTTTGCCTGCTTTCCGGAACTCTTGGACACTGATTCTGCTGTGTTTCGTGACCGCCTGTGTACCAGACCCCTGCCTGCTTCCTGGACTCTGAGATAGTAACTACTCCGGTAAGAAAGACTCTAATTGGAATCCCATATCCTGTGGAATTCGACTTCATTCCTAAGTGCATCTTTTGAACGCTTTGCTGTGGTGCACCATCCCGAAACCAGTGCGACCCTCGTTCCGTTCGGGGATAGCTACCCTACTAACCTCCCTATTTTTTTATTTTATACTTTCGTTGTTTCCCAGGACTCTTTACGTCAATCCTATTTCCATCAGGGGTAAAGTATAGTTTTTCTTGTTTTTTCCATACTGCAGAATTATACATTAGCCATATACTAAGACCTCTCTACTTTATAGGTTACTCCGGTTCCTTTGGCTTAAGGGGAGATTAAACCAGGTACTACTAAAGGGGAATAGTCTTGGGAATAAACCAGTTTCATTATTGGCAGACTATTAATTTGTTATCCTTTCCTTTACAGCCTGGGTTTGAGACGGTCTGTTCTCCCCGCTTTTTTGATCGATCGGTCCCCTTGTCTGTACAGTTCAGCAGGTGGTCATATCGGTTTAAAGAGCTCATTCCCTCACAGAGAGGAGGCTTGGGTAGGAGGCTCCAACCCTAGCTCCTTCAAGCAACTCCCCAGCAATAGAGGTCCGGCCTGTTTACGTACTCTCCATTCCGGTGAGTAACAGTTATGGTGCAAAATGCGCTACACAAAATCTGACATTGCTGTAGACACAACGTGTTTTTTCATGGCATCGCAGTTTATTGTGTGTCTCGCTTTCCTAGCACAGATTTTTAGAGATATGGGGGGGTATACGTGGGAGGGGGCATTGCCGGTGTGCCTTAAAATATTAGGCAGCATGTCTCGAATATACAGCAAATTGTCATATGTGCTTCTTTAGGAACACTGATCATCGACATTACAGTGACAGACAATACGAGTTATCATCTCATGATGTCTTAAGAAGGGCCAACCCAATAATGTTTACCCTGTGAGAGGATTTAAATGGCACTTTAGCCTGTTTTATGAATTTGTATGTTGCAAAATGTTGAATATGACTTTTTCGTCTATGTTTCTGTTTGGTTCTCTATTTCCCAGGATAGGTAAATACCTTTACAGACCATGGGCCTCATTACAAATCAGGCGGTCCGGAAATAACGGTGGCGGAAAACCGGCTGCCACCGTTGTTTCCGGACTGCCTGATCCTGACTCCTGCAGGCGGGTTAAACACTGCCTGCCTGCAGGCGGACGAGGAAACACCGGCAGCATTACGAGATACTGCCAGTGTTTCCATGATCCCCATTCCCATCGAGTCCCATAGGGCTTGATGGGAATGGGGATTAACACCATTCCGCCTCCGTGATTTCCGGAAAACCGGGGTTGTGATGCCCCGGTAATTCCGGGAATCACGGAGGCGGAATGGTAATACGAGTCCGGCGGTAACCAGGCGGTTTTACTGCCTCGGTTACTGCCGGACTCGTAATGAGGCCCCATATATTTTCACATATGTCTTGTATTGATCCTTTCAATATACACAATAATGGTTGCCTTGCCTACTGTATTTGAATAAAAAGCCTCCTCGTGGATTCCCACTGCACCTGGCTCCCCCAATCGTTTCACTATACAAACATGCCACACATCCTCCATCTGAGTAGAGATGCCGCAGAGAACACTTTGTTCTTCATTTGTCTTCTCAACCCTTTGCAGTTCATCTGTAATAAGACAATGTTCCCTGCTCATCTCTGCCCAATGCCTGCACAACGTCTTACGTGCCTATTCGTCCCACGTGCCTTCTTGTTTGACCTTTGTGAACTCTACAGCATAGTTCTGAGCTTTTTAAAATAAACCCTAAAGCCCGTGTGTGACTGATACTGCACCTCAAATAAATTCATCTGCTGCAACAGAAGCACCAGTTTTCAATGGTTAGTATTAAAAAGTACGATTTAGCACAAACGAGCTCCATTTTGTAGTTCGTGAATGTCGAGCTGCAAGAATTAAGGTGTTTCATTTTACCTCAATTTCTTGGAAATCTCTATACTGATAAATTCAAAGCAGCAGACATAAGCAAGCGTCCAGTAGATTGAGCGACAGTCCCTAAAACGTAATTCGAACTGTAAGAAATCATTGCAGGACTGGTGAAAATATGAATTCAGCATTTTAATTCTCATAAAAAAGAGCCGTTTTTCGATGACCCTCCCAATCTAACCTTGTCGCGAACTTGTGTGGCTGGTGCTGACATCCTATCATTAATGTTCTTTCTGACCCTTGAACCCATTTCTAAATTACGCGAGAACTACTGCACACGTTCAGAATTGGTTTGGCGCCAGAACACTTGGATTTTATGATAATGTGTAGGTGACATTGACTTTGGTAATGACATATGAATGGACGATTTTATGACACCCAGATGATAAACGCTTGTGATTAGCTCTTCTGTATGCTACATAAAAATCCCAAAACAGAAATTAAGAAAATCTCATTTAATGTACAATAATTCAACTTTGCTAAAACATCCCCATGTGCTTTCAGTGCAACATACTAATGACTCACTATGTGGATGAAAAAGTATTCTGCGTAGATGCCCTTATGGATGTAAATAGCCTCTCATACCATGCTTCGTGATTTATCCGGGTTGTAAAGGGAACATAAGACTATGATGAAGCTTGATATCAAAATTAACCCCATGCATGAGTGAACCAAGAGGAACTCTAAACTGTAACTCATTTTATTGCTCTGCACATCAACAGACTCTGGCTTTTGTATCTGTTTGATAGCCAAACTAGCTGCACAGAAAAAAAAACTAAGGGCCGTAATTATGAAATTATAAAAATAGGGTACTTGCACACACAACTGCATGCAAATTCCCACCATCGATTCATGGAACCGAATGCGCAGTACTTTTCTTGGACTTGCATGGAGTTTGCGCTGGCTCAGCACATCTGTTTGAGCCGTCAAAGGCCTTGCATGAGAGTTGAAGCAGAGCCTGGGCGTGGCATGTGCAGAGGGCTGGGAAGGCGGCTGAACACCAAAAATGGGGAAGAACTTGCGAAAAAATGGGCGTTCTGATGGGCAACCTACAGGCAGTCCCTCGCATGCCCAGAATTGCATGGCACAAGACGTATTCATGGATTCGATCACACGTCTTGGCTGGGAAATGGCCACGCAACTCCTTCATACGTTCCATCACGCGAAGGCATGCATAAGTACACTTGCGCGTAGGATTTGCAGGGGCAGCTTGGGCTGCATGTCGGATTTCAGGATGCATGTACTCAATCAGGGTTCCGATGTAATTTATGGGTGCGCGTAAGCTGTGTAGCGGGGTGGAGGAATTTTTTTTGAGGGTTTGCTCGCAGATTCCCCAAGTTATTGCTGAGTTCCGATTTTTTATACGCATGTTGTCGGGGTGCCAGATACAGTTACGAGGATCCCGCAGAGGGTCCCAGAGTCGCAGTGCTGCTTACAGTGGACCCCATGTACTGTTTGAAGGGTACGTGTATCAGTGGTCGAAGTGAGCGGGATCGGTTGGGAGCAGTTCTCCTCTACTTTTTTTAATAACGTTTTAAAACTCCTGTACTTTTATTTTAAAAAGAAACCTTTCCGGAATGGTTTCGTTTTAAAATAAAAGTGTAAGAAGAAGTTGAAACTAGCACTTTCAGTTCGCTGGACTCCCTTAAATAGCAGGTGCATGTGTGGGTGCAGGCCAGCAGGGAACATAGTTCCACTACTTATTTTCATACACTTTGACCACTGACGTGTAATCGTGCCTGTGGGAGCGTGCAAAGGTAGCTTTTCTGTCTGTTCAAGCTTTGCGTCTGGGCGTATCAGGGTATTCCCGGGTGGCTTGGGAATATGGTTACTTTGCACTGTACATTCCATGAATACGCGGGGTGCAGATTTTTCTTTGTGTGCAGACTCACGCAGTGTGCTGCTCAGCGCGTGGCCCTTGCAGGATTTATGTGCACAATTCCATGAATCGGGCCCTAAATGTCTGTATCTGGGTTGAAATGCTATTTTAGGAATATTTTGCTGCATAAGCGTTGGCCTGGAGTCATCGTACTCCTAAGAATCTCCAAAACATGCACAACTCAATGCACCAGCGCCATTGCTTATTTCACTGGAGGAGGCACATTCAAAAACAAAACACCAAAAACGCCCCATAAGATGCGCAAATGCTCAAGGATGCTCCTGTGCCTTTGAGCATCTCAATGGAAATGGCAAATCCAAGCAAACAAAATGCCAACAGATTTGCTTTCCGCAAGGGAGCAAATGTTTGTACACAAACAATCTGCAAATAAATGTGTACATGATAGTACCTCAATGCAATGGGTAAGTATGTGTCGCATCTGATAAGTCGCAACGAAAACACGAGCAATGATGAGTGTCTGACGATGCACCCAAAAAGAAGAACATCTGTCAAAATGCACCTAAAAAAGGCACAAATAACCTTGATTACTGACAAGGCGTCCAAAATCTAGGCATCATGTAAGACGTTGCAAAGTCAATCTCAAATGCCAATAAAAATTGGAACAAACCAGGAGGAGTCCATACACATAGTTAGGTCGACTTGGGAAATGCTGTTCTGTATCCAGGACCATTCACACCTACAAGAGGCCATCAAAAGTGAACATTGGCCAATGGAGAGAAGAAAGAGCACCATGCCCCAAACTTCAGTGAAGAAGAGGTTTTATTTTTATTTCATTTTTTATTTATTTATTTGTATTGTGCCGTAGCCCACAGGCATCAGGGCACACAACATGAACACAAAGAGTAAGGCGTACAGGCTACGAGATAACACTTAACATATATGTTCTAGTCAGGATATGGGCTAGGATTGGTCAAAGAGGTTGAGGTAAAAGTCAACGTCATGGAAGACCATGAAGAATACCTCTTCTGCAAGGATAAGTAAAGGGCCTGCCTTGCATTGAGAAATGCTCTCTGGACAGAGTTCACTCCAACTGCCAATGCCCTGGGTGTACTGTGAAAACCATTAAGGAGATTAAGAAGCTCTCGGTGCTATGAAGCACTGGACAAAAACAAAGCTGGCAGACATGCATTCACATAACATTGTTCCAGTGGAGGACTATCTGCAGGGCTCCTTCTGATCCCAGTAGAGGAGAGACTAGCTAGCATGATTGATCCTATTGCTGTGGAACGGATCAGTGTAATTGACACTGCTGCAACAACTACAGGTGAGCCATAGAGAGAGAAGACATGCCTTTGTGTGTGCGTGTACATGCCATGTGAGTTGTCTTTGGACAGATGTACCCACCATTATGTAGTACGTATCACACCTTCATATGCAAAAACCTGCAGCTAGCAAAATGATGTGTCTAACTGCATCCGCTCTGTGAGAGAAATGTGCTTTGAAAAATGCTTGGATCATCGTGGAAGTTTGCACTTTGCGCGCATGTGAATACTGTGCGCATGTGAACACCAAGAGGCGGAAAGATGGGAAAAACATCTGTAGAGGCATACTTTATGCATTAGCACATGTCGGCTGTACAAAATGACAAGTATAGGTTGCTCACATGCCACATATGTGACCTTTTAATTTCCAATGTGCCAATCCACAGGATTCCATGGAAGATGATCCTGTCATGCCACAACTCGAAGGTGATGAGGAGAAAGAAGCAAAAGCATCGACAGGACAGGGCACTACCACAACAGGAGGTATTCATGTCTTCACCTTTTCTGCAGATCCGACAAGGGTTGAGGAACACAGGCCTATCGGGGTCCCTGGAGTGGTGGCAACAGCAGCATCTATGATCACAGTAGACAATGTGCAAGCCGATCGTCCTACAAACCCACACCATGACAGGGCTATACACCAACAGGCCACGTGCCACACCCTATACCACCTGGGAGGATGAAATGAGATAGCATCCACTTTCCATACGAACATGGCTGACTTCCTTGCATTCCGTCAAGGGTAAGGGATTGCAGGGATCGAGCAGCCTGGTACTGCAGCAGACGAAGCACTAGTTGGAACACCTCAGGCAGCTGTGCACCAGCCAGATGAGGACTGCGGCAGGCAGCTCAGTATTCAGGTGAGGCAGCATGCAGAAAACATTGCTGCCGGTAAAAACTTGGCACCTGCCTGGGAGGGATCTGTATATCTGTATCAGCAATGACAACCTCCTCCACCAGTAGATCTAATCCCACTGCCTCAACCAATGACGCCCATAGCCAACAACTACAGCCCACTCCTGAGCCAGCATCTGCATCTGAACTACACCCGCCAAGGCACCTCACTCAGGCATAGCGTATGCAGATCACATAACTGGGAATTCTGTTGTCAGGTGCCTGTCCTGTAATTTCTTTTAACATGTGTGTGGGGACATTGTCACTTGGGTGTCATTTGTGATATGTGTATTTCTGTATATAGAATGTCTGATGCTAATTCTGCAATACATGTTTTGAAACTCAGCTCTGTGATGTGTCCCCATACTGAATCATATATTTCGTGGAACTGTAATTCTTTGATGTTATGTTATTAGCATGTGATACTTCCTTGATAGCTGTTGGCTATAGAAAGAGCGATCTTTGCATCGCTTTTACATTGTATTAGGTGAAACCAGAACACCTCACCTTATGCAGAGTGCTGGGGAGATACAATGTATCCCCTTTCACAATAAAACTGTAACAATTCTATTACAGGGACAAGCTTACCTTAAATGGCTGGTGGCAGTGATACCTTTCACTAATTCAGTGCACCTTTACTGCGGGCTGTGTTCACAGCTGCAGTAAAGGCACCCAACGGTGCTCATTTTACCAAAATGGCCCCTTTCTTGTTATTTCACCTTTTTATTGTTTCTTGTCCTTCCTCCTTCCTTCCCCTGAAATGCAGGGTGGGAATTTCCTTTGTGCGATTTTATCTTCGGCGGGATTCCCCTGGACTCTCCGCCCAGGCTCCAGTCGAGGGAGGAGTCCAAAACTCCTCAGCCCTTTGTCTTCCTCCTTGCCTGAATGGGGACAAATCCCAGGTGGGGGCTGGCTGTCATGATTGGACAGCAAGACCACCCCTTGTAAAATGCAGGGAAAGAATGCAGAGTTTGTGCTGTAATTTCTGTTAAATACTTCGAACCTCGAAGCTGAAGACAAGTCATACACTGGAACAAAAACAAAAGAGCATGATGTGTAACCTGAGCCTGCTGTAGTACTTCCTTTCAATCAAACTGGTGACTCCGAAAACAATGACCTCAACCCAGAGCCTAGTGAGACTGACTGTACTCAAGAAGACCGGCATTTTGAGCCATGCCGCGCCATGCTGTGACCTTGCAGGGCTGCAATACCCCAATACCCTGGGACCTCAAGCCATTGTGCGGTGCATGCCCTTCCGAATTCTGAATCTCGCTGAAACTTCATTGGCATCCTGCTAGATCACCAGAGATACAAATCCAGTCCAAACAGTCTCCTCTCCAGAGTGCTGGACCTTTGTAACAATGATAAACCGACCAGTGATATTCTGTCTTCTTCTGTGATCCTGAAAAAAGTGCCAAATCTGCAGAGCTGCATCCAGCCATGAAGCAAACCTTTCCTAGAGCCTTCCCTGTTGATTCCTGCTGCAAAGTCCCTTCCAAGGTCCTGTTGTCAGTCACCACAACAAGGAATCTACCGACAGAGGCGTAGCCAGGATTGTCTAACAAGTGGGGCTTGAATCTAATGAAGTTGGCCTTACTGCATTGACATTATCACCTCTAAATGCCCGCACAGCGCTGCCGAGTGGTCATTTGCAGATTTTGGGTGGGCCTTGCCCACTCAGGCCCTACCCGGCCTGCGCCTCTGTCTACCGAACAGGTTTTTGGCCTCAGATCCTGAAGTCTTCCTGCTGCAAAATCTTTTTCTGTGTTGCGTTACTGTACTGGCTTGGGTATTTACTTACCTTAAGTTTCTTGTGATTCTTGCATAATTTTGGGGTGTTTTCTGTGATTCGGAGGCCTCCCGTCCAGTTCACCCAGGCTCACTGCTGGAATCCTTTGACAGTGTCTTCTGTGAAGTCCCTCGACCCTCAACTAACTCTCAAGTAAAATAATCACCTGTTTGAACAGCCTTCCTTAGGAACTCTGACTTTTGATACTTAAGAATCTATCCTGACACTGCCTGTTGGACATTAGACCCTAGTGACCCCCCTTCTGCCACTGAGAACACCCATGCTCCATGAATAAGGGAAATACTTTTAAAGGAGGGGGCCTTTTTGCCTAGAAAAGAGAATAAGTGTTTAAAAGTTACTTACTTGCAAAAAAGTTGGCTGGTAACTGTAACTCTAAGAGTGAACAGTTACAAAAGTTCTTACCTTGAATGTGTGGTGCACTATTCTGAAAAGTATATATGTAACATCTGTCAGAAAGTAGATGTAAGGGTATAGTACTCACCTGTGATTTGGTTGTGACTCTTCCCAAAAGTAATATTGTTGGTTTCACTTCACTATCACTGTAAGATCATATGTCTGAGTGTTGCTGTCTTGCTTCCCCTGACCTGTCTAGAATACGTCTGCATTAGGTTTAGAATAACCTTGAGTCGTTTATAAAGAGTAATACTGTGTTTTGCTTTCCCTGTGCTGTTTTAGACAGAAACAAAAACAGTCTTAGGTTTATACCTGCCTCAAGTTGCTGATAGCTCCTTGAAAAAGTATATGGGTTTTACTTACATTGAGTTAGCAGTGTGCCATCCAAAAAAAAGTTACAAGAGTTACTGCTTATCTCGTTCTGTGTTTCACTGATCTCAAAATCACATGTAATTGAATATTACGTCCTTAGGCTTTACTCAACTAGTATAACTGTGTTATCACAAAAGTAGTGATAAGTTTTTTACTGTGCCTAGAATAAGTGTTCCACTATTCACAAACGTGTATTGGTTTTCACTCCCCAAGAATATGTGTGACCTATACTGAATGTGTATGAAATGGATTGACTTCCCTAGAACTACTTAGGTGTCCCAAATAAGGTTATATACTTTGGTCTGTGTACCTTCAAGCAAAGTTGTATGTTTTTATAATTTTGGTTATATATAATGTGATAGTACTTATTTCCCCCAAGATTTATCTGGGCCTACTTGTATTTAAATAAACATTTTTTTTTGTACAATACATAGGGCCTCATTATGAATGTGGCAGAAAGGCAACAACAGCGCCGGTAGTGCCACCAGCGCCGTTGTTACCTCTCCTCCACATTACG
This sequence comes from Ambystoma mexicanum, assembly GCF_040938575.1. Taxonomy (NCBI): domain Eukaryota; kingdom Metazoa; phylum Chordata; class Amphibia; order Caudata; family Ambystomatidae; genus Ambystoma; species Ambystoma mexicanum. Next base: position 705,449,000 of record NC_090930.1, on the reverse strand, counting down.
AGTTCTGCTTGCCGGTGCCGGACTGCATGCGTGGTCTGACCAGGCATGCAGACCGGCATCCGTGAGCAGAACTTGTGAATGCAACAGCACCGTTGTTAACGGTGCGGGTGTAACCATGCTCCCTACCAGCATTCTGCCCTATGGGGCAGAATGGGGATCGGGAGGGCGGCCATACCAGCACCCGCGAATGGGCAATTACCGGCCCATTCATCTCATAATGGGCCGATAATGGCCCATTCGCGGGTGTCGGGGCCGGTAGCGAGTTTGGCGGTAGCCGTGCCCTTATTAAGGGCACGGCTACCGCAAAACTCATAACAAGGCCCATAGTGTTTCTGTGTTTCGTTGGATCATTTGTATTACAATTTCATTGGTACTGATTGTACAGCCCTCTCTTCCTCCTAAAATAAGCCTGGCAGCTCTGTCTATGCTGCCAACCGAACTCAGGTGGTACAGCCTTATATTAAGAGTGCAGTCTCGTACTGCCTCAGTGAAATGATTTTACTATGCCCTTACTTGGACTTCAGAATAACTGCCCTAACAGCGCGGGGGCGGACAAATCAGGACGGACACCAGAAAGGTAGGAAGGGTCTTCTTGGCTCTGGGCATGGGACAACATCATGATTGTGTGCAGGTGCCCGTCACTGGAAGCAGAGTGAAGGGGGTCTTGGGCGGGGTATAAAAGGAGGGAGCGCGAGGTGCTCTCCCTCTCTTTTGCTTAGCCCCCGCCTGAGAACATCCAACTGGAGAGACAACACCACTAGGAAGGCTTTAGGCCACGTTTTTTATATTTCATATAGCACTGAAATTTGGCAACACCATAAATGCATAACAACATTAACGGTTACGTAATCGATCCCATCATCGACACGTCATCATCTACATCATCATAGCGTCATCAACTACCTGAGTGAGTGTGGGGGGCTGGCACTGTTCCACCCCCCCAATACTCTAGGAATGGTCCTGAGGAAACCATATGACCTCCTAAACTGACCAGACCCCAGACCCAATCACCCCCTTTTGCACAGACTGATGAGGGACGCAGAATGAGCCCCTGGCGTGTCACCTCACAGTTCCGCATCGAAAATTGGACACTACCATGAATCAGCAATCAGTCTCCCCTCCAGTTACGCAAATGTGTGAGCTCATTACTCAGTTTGATCGTATTGATCTGTTTTGTGTCTCCCAATGATTTTCACGGAAACGCAGTGTCCTCTTCAATTGGATTAGGTGCATTTCATGTTATGGGTTTGGGCTCTGAGTATCTGGACCATGCACTGAGATTATTTGCCAAAGCAATGCAGTATGCCGAATCTTTGACATCGGGGCTCCTGTAGGACTGTTATTTGGGCCCTCACACTGGTGAGAGGTACGCCCATGTGTGCTTGATTACACAGTGAACTGAGCGGAACAGGACCCCATTTGTGGGTATAAAGTGTCATTTAGGACCTAAGTGCGGGAGGGGTGGTCCTCGGCCCTCTAGCGATTTCTGGGACTCCAAGCGTGAAAAATGGGTGTTGTGGGCGGGCAGAACCCATGGTTCCGTATAGGGTGTCTCAATGTTGGGAGGAGGGTAGCGCTATGTCAAGGTGACAGGTTCTAGGACTATCAGTGGCACAAACTGTAAGTGTCTTTAATGCAGGGGTTGTTCATGGGCATATCCACTTGTCACCACGTGGCCTAGTTATTTCACTTCTTTATATCGCTGTTTTAGATTTTGCCTTTGGTTCTAGTGAATGGTTTCTCATGATAGGTTACTGTAAATACCCTCTCAGAATATGTTCAAACCATGTTTAATTATAGTATAGAATGGCTAGATATAATGAAGAATAGAGAGAGATTGTGTTTATGCATTGCTTATGGTTGTTTAAGAGGAGCAGGTCATAACCTGCTCTGCCCCTTCACATGCACACTAAGTGGAAAGGGACAGCGATTTGTTGATGGCCTAAGTTATTTGGTCTCCAGGTCGCCTAGTTAATTTGTCTCTAGGTTGTACATAGCTGGTGCACCCGGCGGTCGGAGACGATCAGTACATTAGACTAGTCTGAGGAAATATAATTAACATTGCAAAATTCTATTTAGAGTTTGGTGTGTGCTTATTCGGTGAGGCGTTCTGATCTGTTGTGGATGAGTGAGTCTGATTATGTAGATTTTGTGTTTTTCTTGAGTGTCAGGACCTTTGGTTTATAATGGCCGTTGCCTAATTGTTGCGCACTTTCAGGGTAATTCATAGAAATTCGCACAAAAGTGGCGCACGTGACTGGCGCACAGCGTGCCCGTGCGAATGTCTGCGCCAGCCGCGTGCGCTAAAATCGATTTCCGCGCACAGCGTATTCATGGATTTTCGCATCCAAAACCAGCCGTGGCGCAGCGTGGCGCAGCGACCCTGCAGCAGCGCCAGTTACGCCCCCAAGAACGCCCTCGCGCAAGGAAAAGCCTTCAAAATCCCCAAATAATCGCAAAGGCTGCGCTAACCCTGGACCAGTTCACAGGGCTGGCAAACAGCAAACGCCAAGCGGGGAACGTGTATTTCAGTGGTTCGAGGGAAGTTCCACACGCGATTGTCCTGTGTACGTGTGCATCAGGGGTGCGCGGGAAGTATCACACGCAAAATCAGCAGGGTACGTGTATTACAGGGGTGCGCGGGAAGTATCACACGCGATTCCAGCAGGGTAAGTGTATTACAGGGGTGCACGGGAAGTATCACACGCAAAAGCAGCAGGGTACGTGTATTTCAGGGGTGCACGGGAAGAATCACACGCGATTCCATCAGGGTACGTGTATTACAGGGGTGCGCGGGAAGTATCACACGCAAAAGCAGCAGGGTACGTGTATTTCAGGGGTGCGCAGGAAGTATCACACGCAAAATCAGCAGGGTACGTGTATTTCAGGGGAGCGCAGGAAGTATCACACGCGATTCCATCAGGGTACGTGTATTACAGGGGTGCGCGGGAAGTATCACACGCAAAAGCAGCAGGGTACATGTATTTCAGGGGTGCGCGGGAAGTATCACACGCAAAATCAGCAGGTACGTGTATTTCAGGGGTGCGCGGGAAGTATCACACGCGATTCCAGCAGGGTACGTGTATTACAGGGGTGCACGGGAAGTATCACACGCGATTCCAGCAGGGTACGTGTATTACAGGGGTGCGCGGGGAGCACCACACGTGAATTGCATGTGTGGGTCCTCCCAGGTGTTCCCTCTACACCCTCCACGGCCCCTGCAGGTGGCCCACACCACAGGGGCCTACCCTGCACATGTCCTGCAGGCACCCCATCCACCATGGCCATGCCCCCCAGCCAACCCACATGTCACCTTGCACTACTGCCCACCAACGCATGTCCCCCTGCACCCCCAGCCACCAGGGGCAGCCTCCACCAGGCCCCCACCCATGTCTACCACCACCCCCACCCCCCAGCAGTGCAGGGGCAGCCTCCACCAGGCCCCCACCTATGTCTCCCTGCACCCTCACCCCCCAGCAGTGCAGGGGCAGCCTCCACCAGGCCCCCGCTCATGTCTCCCACCACCCCCAGCCACCAGGGGCAGCCCCCACCAGGCCTCCACCCATGTCTACCACCACCCCCAGCCCCCAGCGGTGCATGGGGCAGCCTCCACCAGGCCCCCACTCATGTCTCCCACCACCCCCACCCCCAGCCACCAGGGGCAGCCTCCACCAGGCCCCCACTCATGTCCCCTATCACCCCCACCCCCAGCCACCAGGGGCAGCCCCCACCAGGCCCCCACCCATGCCTACCACCACCCCCACCCCCCAGCAGTGCAGGGGCAGCCTCCACCAGGCCCCCACACATGTCCCCTATCACCCCCACCCCCCAGCCACCAGGGGCAGCCTCCACCAGGCCCCCACTCATGTCTCCCTGCACCCCCACCCCACAGCAGTGCAGGGGCAGCCTCCACCAGGCCCCCACTCATGTCTCCCTGCACCCCCACCCCCCAGCAGTGCAGGGGCAGCCTCCACCAGGCCCCCACCCATGTCTCGCACCACCCCCACCCCCCAGCCACCAGGGGCAGCCTCCACCAGGCCCCCACACATGTCCCGTATCACCCCCACCCCCCAGCCACCAGGGGCAGCCCCCACCATGCCCCACCCCTGTCTACCACCACCCCCACCCCCCAGCCACCAGGGGCACCCTCCACCAGGCCCCCACTCATGTCTCCCACCACCCCCACCCCCGGCCACCAGGGGCAGCCTCCACCAGGCTCTCACTCATATCCCCTATCACCCCCACCCCCCAGCCACCAGGGGCAGCCCCCACCAGGCCCCCACCCATGTCTATCACCACCCCCACCCCCCAGCAGTGCAGGGGCAGCCTCCACCAGGCTCCCACTCATGTCCCCCTGCACCTCCACCCCCCAGCAGTGCAGGAGCAGCCCCCACCAGGCCCCCACCCATGTCCAACTCATGTCTCCCACCACCCCCACCCCCCAGCCACCAGGGGCAGCCTCCACCAGGCCCCCACTCATGTCCCCTATCACCCCCACCCCCAGCCACCAGGGGCAGCCCCGACCAGGCCCTCACCCATGTCCAACTCATGTCTCCCACCACCCCCACCCCGCAGGCCCACCAGGCCCCCACTCATGTCCCCTATCACCCCCACCCCCCAGCCACCAGGGGCAGCCCCCCCAGGCCCCACCCATGTCTACCACAACCCCCACCCCCCAGCCACCAGGGGCAGCCTCCACCAGGCCCCCACTCATGTCTCCCACCACCCCACCCCCCTGCCACCAGGGGCAGCCTCCACCAGGCCCCCACTCATGTCCCCTATCACCCCCACCCCCCAGCCACCAATGGCAGCCCCCACCAGGCCCCCACCCATGTCTACCACCACCCCACCCCCCAGCAGTGCAGGGGCAGCCTCCACCAGGCCCCCACCCATGTCTACCACCACCCCCACCCCCCAGCAGTGCAGGGGCAGCCTCCACCAGGCCCCCACTCATGTCCCCTATCCCCCCCACCCCCCCAGCCACTAGGGGCAGCCTCCACCAGGCCCCCACTCATGTCCCCTATCACCCCCAGCCCCCAGCCACCAGGGGCAGCCCCCACCAGGCCCCCACCCATGTCTACCACCACCCCCACCCCCCAGCCACCAGAGGCAGCCTCCACCAGGCCCCCACTCATGTCTCCCACCACCCCCCACCCCCCAGCCACCAGGGGCAGCCTCCACCAGGCCCCCACTCATGTCCCCTATCACCCCCACCCCCCAGCTACCAGGGGCAGCCCCCACCAGGCCCCCACCCATGTCCAACTCATGTCTCCCACCACCCCCACCCCCCAGCCACCAGGGGCAGCCTCCACCAGGCCCCCACTCATGTCCCCTATCACCCCCACCCCCAGCCACCAGGGGCAGCCCCCACCAGGCCCCCACCCATGTCCAACTCATGTCTCCCACCACCCCCACCCCCCAGCCACCAGGGGCAGCCTCCACCAGGCCCCCACTCATGTCCCCTATCACCCCCACCCCCAGCCACCAGGGGCAGCCCCCACCAGGCCCCCACCCATGTCTACCTCCACCCCCACCCCCAGCAGTGCAGGGGCAGCCTCCACCAGGCCCCCACTCATGTCCAACTCATGTCTCCCACCACCCCCACACCCCAGCCACCAGGGGCAGCCTCCACCAGGCCCCCACTCATGTCCCCTATCACCCCCACCCCCCAGCCACCAGGGGCAGCCCCCACCAGGCCCCCACCCATGTCTACCACCACCCCCACCCCCCAGCCACCAGGGGCAGCCTCCACCAGGCCCCCACTCATGTCTCCCACCACCCCCTACCCCCCAGCCACCAGGGGCAGCCTCCACCAGGCCCCCACTCATGTCCCCTATCACCCCCACCCCCCAGCCACCAGGGGCAGCCCCCACCAGGCCCCCACCCATGTCCAACTCATGTCTCCCACCACCCACACCCCCCAGCCACCAGGGGCAGCCTCCACCAGGCCCCCACTCATGTCCCCTATCACCCCCACCCCCAGCCACCAGGGGCAGCCCCCACCAGGCCCCCACCCATGTCCAACTCATGTCTCCCACCACCCCCACCCCCCAGCCACCAAGGGCAGCCTCCACCAGGCCCCCACTCATGCCCTCTATCACCCCCACCCCCAGCCACCAGGGGCAGCCCCCACCAGGCCCCCACCCATGTCTACCACCACCCCCACCCCCCAGCAGTGCAGGGGCAGCCTACACCAGGCCCCCACTCATGTCCCCTATCACCCCCACCCCCCAGCCACCAGGGGCAGCCTCCACCAGGCCCCCACTCATGTCTCCCTGCACCCCCACCCCCCAGCAGTGCAGGGGCAGCCTCCACCAGCCCCCACTCATGTCTCCCTGCACCCCACCCCCAGCAGTGCAGGGGCAGCCTCCACCAGGCCCCCACCCATGTCCAACTCATGTCTCCCACCACCCCCACCCCCCAGCCACCAGGGGCAGCCTCCACCAGGCCCCCACTCATGTCCCCTATCACCCCCACCCCCAGCCACCAGGGGCAGCCCCCACCAGGCCCCCACCCATGTCTACCTCCACCCCCACCCCCAGCAGTGCAGGGGCAGCCTCCACCAGGCCCCCACTCATGTCCAACTCATGTCTCCCACCACCCCCACACCCCAGCCACCAGGGGCAGCCTCCACCAGGCCCCCACTCATGTCCCCTATCACCCCCACCCCCCAGCCACCAGGGGCAGCCCCCACCAGGCCCCCACCCATGTCTACCACCACCCCCACCCCCCAGCCACCAGGGGCAGCCTCCACCAGGCCCCCACTCATGTCTCCCACCACCCCCTACCCCCCAGCCACCAGGGGCAGCCTCCACCAGGCCCCCACTCATGTCCCCTATCACCCCCACCCCCCAGCCACCAGGGGCAGCCCCCACCAGGCCCCCACCCATGTCCAACTCATGTCTCCCACCACCCACACCCCCCAGCCACCAGGGGCAGCCTCCACCAGGCCCCCACTCATGTCCCCTATCACCCCCACCCCCAGCCACCAGGGGCAGCCCCCACCAGGCCCCCACCCATGTCCAACTCATGTCTCCCACCACCCCCACCCCCCAGCCACCAAGGGCAGCCTCCACCAGGCCCCCACTCATGCCCTCTATCACCCCCACCCCCAGCCACCAGGGGCAGCCCCCACCAGGCCCCCACCCATGTCTACCACCACCCCCACCCCCCAGCAGTGCAGGGGCAGCCTACACCAGGCCCCCACTCATGTCCCCTATCACCCCCACCCCCCAGCCACCAGGGGCAGCCTCCACCAGGCCCCCACTCATGTCTCCCTGCACCCCCACCCCCCAGCAGTGCAGGGGCAGCCTCCACCAGCCCCCACTCATGTCTCCCTGCACCCCACCCCCAGCAGTGCAGGGGCAGCCTCCACCAGGCCCCCACCCATGTCTCCCACCACCCCCACACCCCAGCCACCAGGGGCAGCCTCCACCAGGCCCCCACTCATGTCCCCTATCACCCCTACCCCCCAGCCACCAGGGGCAGCCCCCACCAGGCCCCCATCCATGTCTACCACCACCCCCACCCCCCAGCCACCAGGGGCAGCCAACACCAGGCCCCCATTCATGTCTCCCACCACCCCCACCCCCCGGCCACCAGGGGCAGCCTCCACCAGGCCCCCACTCATGTCCCCTTTCACCCCCACCCCCCAGCCACCAGGGGCAGCCCCCACCAGGCCCCCACCCATGTCTACCACCACCCCCACCGCCCGGCAGTGCAGAGGCAGCCTCCACGAGGCCCCCACTCATGTCCCCTATCACCCCCACCCTCAGCAGTGCAGGGGCAGCCCCCACCAGGCCCCCACTCATGTCTCCCACCACCCCCACCCCCCAGCCACCAGGGGCAGCCTCCACCAGGCCCCCACTCATGTCCCCCATTACCCCCACCCCCCAGCAGTGCAGAGGCAGCCTCCACCAGGCCCCCACCCATGTCTACCACCACCCCCACCCCCCAGCAGTGCAGGGGCAGCCTCCACCAGGCCCCCACTCATGTCTCCCTCCACCCCCACCCCCCAGCCACCAGGGGCAGCCTCCACCAGGCCCCCACTCATGTCCCCTATTACCCCCACCCCCCAGCAGTGCAGGGGCAGGCCCCACCAGGCCCCCACTCATGTCTCCCACCACCCCCACCCCCCGCAGTGCAGGGGCAGCCTCCACCAGGCCCCCACTCATTTCCCCTATCACCCCCACACCCCAGCCACCAGGGGCAGCCTCCACCAGGCCCCCACTCATGTCCCCTATCACCCCCACCACCCAGCTACCAGGGGCAGCCCCCACCAGGCCCCCACCCATGTCTACCACCACCCCCACCCCCCAGCCACCAGGGGCAGCCTCCACCAGGCCCCCACTCATGTCCCCTATCACCCCCAAGCCCCAGCCACCAGGGGCAGCCCCCACCAGGCCCCCACCCATGTCTACCACCACCCCCAGCCCCTAGCAGTGCAGGGGCAGCTTCCACCAGGCCCCCACTCATGTCCCCTATCACCCCCACCCCCCAGCAGTGCAGGGGCAGCCCCCACCAGGCCCCCACTCATGTCTCCCTGCACCTCCACCCCCCAGCAGTGCAGGGGCAGCCTCCACCAGGCCCCCACCCATGTCTCCCACCACCCCCATCCCCCAGCCACCAGGGGCAACCTCCACCAGGCCCCCACTCATGTCCCCTATCACCCCCACCCCCAGCAGGCAACCGACTCCATCTGCCAGTCATCTGCCAGTCACACAGGGAGGACATGTTGGCGTCCGACAGGGACAGGCGGGCGGCACTGGTGACTCTGCAGGAAGCCATCTCCATAGAGTCCCAGGCCACAGGGAAGCCCTGAGGCTGGAACTCCTTCACCTCAGGACGACTCTTGTTGACCTTGAGGCTTCAACAAACCGAAGGACAGAACAGCAGCTGGAGCGTCTCACCCGTACGCTCTCAGCTGAGATGCAGGCAACTAGGGCGGAGGTCCGGGCATCCCATGAGTTGTTGCATGGGGACCTCCGCACACTTATCCTCCAGAACGAGACCTACCACACCCGCATGCTTGCAGCCATGGAGGAACAGACTAGGGCTTTGCATGGGCTGCCTCCCATAGTGCCACCACCTCCTGATGCAGCTGCAGAGGGTGAGGATAGCGACAGCAGTGATACTCCCACAATAGGGTAGCCGTGTAGGCCATGAGCCCATGGAGGTGTTTTTTTTTCGCAAGATCCACACAGGTGGGTTTTGGTGTGCACCCTGTCCTCGGACCTCCTGGGTTGCCTCCCCCACTCCCCCGGGCCCATTAATGGCCATTTTAGGTGTTTTTCTTTTTTTTTTTGGGACAGGGGGCCTCATTACACGTTGTGCGGTAATGGAATGCCGGTACCGGTAAAGATTTACTGGTACCGTTAATTCCCTAAGCCAATCACGACACGGACCCACCGCTATCTGCGCACCCATTAATTACGGTGCCACTAATAGTGGCAAGGCCGCGAGCGCGCGACCCCCATGCCGGAATTAGCGCCATGGCGCTAATACCAGGCCATCACAAGCCATGCGGACATGGTATTAGCGGCATGTAAAACACCCAAAAACCCCTTACCGGCATGGCGCTAATAACGGCATCGAAAAGCACCCGTTAAGAGACCTGAGCAGTGTACCCATCAACTACAGGTGGACACAATCAGCACAGGTGCATGCAATGGAGACAGGCAGCACAAAAGAGCACATCACACCCCTACCCACACCCCTTCCCACACCAAGATGGTCCCAATAGCAGCAGCATGACATGACAGCCTTGACTACATGATAGCAGTGCAACACCAACAACAACAGCCAGCACCAGAGGTGAGCCGTAACAGGTACCCATTCCTCACACCATACAGGCGATGACAGCCATCCACTGAGGAGGTGGCTCCTAACCCCTGTACGGAACCCACAGAACCATCAGGAAGAGGAGAAAAATATTGTACATCCTTCCAATGACAGTGCTCCGCTGCCTAAGCGGCCTGGGTGTGGCACACCTGCATGGCCGTGTCAAATTGGCAAAGACAACCATGGCATGTGTAGAACATCACAAAATGTGCATATGATGGAATGTGCCTATGCCACTTGAAATTGACATGCAACCACCAGAAGAGTATGATGTGGCTGGGGATGAGTGCGGTTGGAATGCCCTGGCAGGACATGAAACAGGCAGTGCCAAGGAGGCACACGATGTGCATCAGCATCTGATTCTGTAATCTCATCATGCGCCAAAGTGAAATAGCATGGACGTAGATGGGAATTGTTGCCCTGGTGCATGTTTCGAGGCCCACAAAGGACCCTGTCCACAATGAATGACACATACACAATAATGGAGACCACGCTTGGGTTTCAAACTCAGAATAGTGTATATTGAACATAATGTGATACTAAAGTGCATTACCCCAACTCCCAAAATACACCCTTACCCCCCTCCCCCCTCAACACACCCAAATACACCCTTACCCCCCTCCCCCCTCAACACTCCCATGTGATTCTCATGACGTGAATGTGTCCATTGCCACATGTGGCACCCGAATCCTGGTTGCCCTATTTGCCAGTGCCTGCATCGTCATCTGGTGGTTGTGGCCATTTCACTGTAGATTCGGCTGGTGCATGCCTACATGCCCTCCCTTGTCTGCTGTGCAAGTGTGACAATGTCCTCCCTCAGGCGGGCTGTCTCTGACACATGTTGCCCTACTAGGCCACTCATCTCGGTCTGCCTCTGGAAGATGGCCGAGAGGTCATGTCGCATGGTGGGTGCTGGTGGGATGGCTGATGCACCTGGACCCATTGCACTTGCATCAGGAGAGGATATCTGGGGGCTCCATATCCCTTCAGGGGTGGGTGAATCACCATGACTACCCGGACCTGAGGAGTACCTCGGGCTTGCCACCAAGGGGCTTGTTGGTCTGGGGCTCTGGCTATCAGCATCAATGGCAGGTGTGTCCTCCTCATCTCGAGGTGGGGCCGTGGCTGCTGCTTCACCCGTTGAGCTGGTGGCAGCAGAGTGCATTCCCTCGATGCTGCCCTCACCTGCTGGGAGACACACTTCCGTGGGTGCCACGACGGGAGCAGCCATGGCCTGTGGATGCGTGCAACTGGTGTTCCGGCTGCCTTTGGCCCTGTGGTCATGGTCACTCGTCCTGGCTACCCTTGTGGATGTGGCGGTGTCTCCTGTGGCATCCCTCCTGGCTTTTTTGCTGGATGTGGGAGCAGGTGTGGAAGTGCGTGCCTCCTCAGTGTCAGTGTGTGATCCTGTAAGGGTGAGAAATGTTGACAACCATCAGTAATATGTCGACCTGCCTTGAGCAAAATGAATACGTCATGCCGTTCTATGCATTCCGGGCTCTTTAGTGTGGATGCAGGTAATGGGGATGTTGGGTGGGTCATGCATGAAGGGGTCTGTGTTGTACGGGTATGTGGTGATGCATGCATGTCTGTTTGTGGCTGGAGCCACGGCATTCATATGGACACATGATTGGGGAGAACATCACACTTCACTGAGCATTGTTTGATGCATACACTCACCTCCATCGGACGAAACGGTCACGCCATGCTCCATTTGTCCGACTCCCTCGATGCATTCCACCCCGATGGTTGATGCACATGTCTCCTCCCACTCAGTGAGCTTGATTGGCGATTCACTGCCTCCTCCTGTGCCCGTAGCCAGGTTGCGGTTCACGGATAGAATGTTCCGCACACGGAGCCGGAGGCCATCCCACCTCTTTCGGCAGTTTTTGACTGTGCGGGTTGTGGTGCCTACCGCACTGACCTTGTGGGCTACCTCTTCCCAGATGTCCTTCTTCTTCACAATGGTCTCCCGACGCATGTCGTTATTGAAGACGACATGAGCATTTTCTGCTAGTGTCTGCGTTAGCATAAGGAGCTCCTCCTTGCGAAATTTCTCCTTGCGTTGCCGCTCAGACGATTTTTTAACGGCCTTGGGCATCTTAACGGTGTCCTTGGTGTATTTTCCAACGTGGTTCCTGGTAAGGTGTTCTGGATAAGGAGGATGGCAATGGATTGTGTTTTTAAAGATGGCCGCCGTGCTCTTTCCCGTTCCGGTGCGATGACGCTATTTCCGGTTCCGCAAAATTACGGTAACCGCTATTAGCGGTGACCGCTAATGGTGGTCACCGCTATTTGCGGAGACCACTATTTGCATGTGGCGGCAGGTCGGAAGTGCTAACAGCGCTTTCGACGATGCCATTAAGGGACTTTTTGGGGACTTTTGCGGCATGGCGGTAGGCTCATTACTGGCATGGCGGTAGGCTCGTGCCCGCAATCTCGTAATGACACGCAATTTGCGGCCTCTTGCGAGGGCGGACACGCTAATTACGCCATGCCGGCAATTAGCGATCTTTAGCGCCTACCGTGTAATGAGGCCCAGTGTGTTGCCTTGTGTGGCTCCCGTGGGCATACGCTGCATTGTGGCTGGGCACATGCAGGCTTGTCATGGATTTGGTTCAGATGCTTAGGTTTTTGTCACACACACCGCTCCTGCTTCACGTTTCCATGGGCTTGCAAAGGGTGTGCCCAAGTGACATTGACGTACATGGTGACATTGGACTCCCATGAGCTGTGTGGGCAGTCTGTAGTCAATACTGTGTATACATTCATAGTGAATATTGTTGTTGTATTGTACACTGCATGGTGTATTGATATGTGCCTCTGCATCCATCTCATCCTCCATATTTGCAAGTCCATTCCTCATGTCTTCACAATGCGGTCCACCTTGGAACTGGAGTCCATGTTGTAAGCAGTGCACCTACACTCTTGCGTGGCGCTAACACTGTATACTTGGAAGTGTTCGGAGGGCTGTCATCATCAGGTGGTGAGGCTAGCTAATTTTTAAGTCTGTAATGTCATGTTTAAGGTAGGTTGGAGGTTGTGTAGGTGATTGGTATTCTTGGTAAGTATTTGGTAATGTGGGTTGTAGGTCCTGCATTACTGTGAGCATTTCATGTGTGGACATGTTTCCATTAGGGACACTGTAGCTGCTGACACTTGGGGCATGTTGTGGGGATTAATTTATTTCCTCTCACATTGCATGACATGCCATGGTGTGTTGTGTGGCCGTGCCGGGGAGGGTGTGGGTGACATGGCACTGTTTTCATGTAGTATTTTGCAAGTGGGTATTCATTTCTGCAGCATGGAAGTGTCTTTTCATGACACTGCATTGGTGGTGTTTGTGTAGGTAGGGATGCACACATTGTGACACTTCCATATGAACAATCTCAGGCTGCTATGGTTCTGACAGTTGACAGTCCCTTAGTTCGTCTTAATTGTCAGGTCGAGTCATCATTGCTTATCAGATGGTATGTGCCAGGCCTGTGTGCACTCCACTGGGGTGTGATTTCTATGTGAAGTAATTAGCCACCAGCTGCGTAGGGCTGCCTCACCCTGTGCCCTCTCCCCTCCCATGCGCAGCGGCCGTGCATGTGGTTGGGGATGTGGGGGCACCACCATTTCCACAGCCAGGCCCCGGCGTGTTGCAACATTGTGCAGGACACATGCTGCCACTATGATCCTGCACACTACTGGGGGCGCATATAACAGCTGCCCGCCAGAACGGTCAAGGGAGCGAAAGCGTGACTTGAGCACTCCGAATGGGCGCTCCACTATGCCCCGGTTGCAATATGGGCTGTGTTGTATCTTACCTCTGGAGGCGTGATGGGGTTCCGAATTGGCGTCATCATGTGGGTGCTCAGAGGGTAGGCACTGTCCCCTGGTGAGGAGGTGATGGGTATCATTAGTGGGGTAGTGACATAACTCTGCATCTGACATGCATGCATTTGCAGTGGCATTCATACTCACCAAGCAGCCATGTATCGCCATGCCGCCCAGCTTCTAGGTCCCGGCTTAGGGTAGACATTCGGTAAATGAAGCTGGCGTGGGTGGACCCTGGATAGTTGGCATATACTGAGGTGATGATTCCCTTAGCATTATATACTACCTGCACGTTGATGGAATGCCACTGCTTGCGGTTCCTATAGATGTGCTCAGATGCCCTGGGGGGATGTAGTGCCACATGGGTGCAGTCAATGGCACCCAGCACTTTTGGGAATTGTGCCACACCGTAGAAATCGAGGGTGGCAGCCTGCCTTTCTGCAGGTGTCCTGGGCAGGTATATGTGCCTACAGACTGATGGGCGTGCAGTGATGATGTTCAAGACCTGGTGTAGGCAGCGTGACTGCATGGCCTGGAACACCCCACCCACTATGGCACTTGTCCGCTGAAATGATCCTGTGGCCAAGAAGTGCAGTACATTGAGGACCTTCTGCAGGGGGCTGAGTGCTTGGGAGCACAGGATGGGTGATGTGAGGTCATCCACCCACTCACTGACCAGGTCCAGTATTATGTGTGGGGGAAACCTGTACCTCCCATATACCTGGTCATCAGGCATCCCAAAAAGGCTGGTTCTGGGAGTGAACATTCGGGCCCTCACTATCCTCCTCCTCCTCCTTTGGTAACCCACTGCCACTGCTGCTAGGAATGGTATATTCATCCTGGCGTATGAGCTTGTTTGTTGTTTGCGTGCACTTTTATGCTGCGCGGGTTGACGTACGCCTGCTTCATGCTGGCGTACGTGTCTCAGGATTGGACCATTTATTTTTCGGCATGTCGTAGGCGAACGTGTGAATCTTCCCGCCCACCCCAGGAATACACGTAGCACGCTCTCCCAGGCCCAGTCACGGGTAAATATTCCCGCCCACCCCTGGAATACATGTACCCCACTCTCACAGGCCCAGTCGCGTGTGGAAGTTCACGCGCACCCCGTAGTACACGTACCCAGGCCAATCGCGTGTGGAAGTTCACGCGCACCCTGAAGTACACGTACCCAGGCCAATCGCGTGTGGACGTTCACGCGCACCCCGAAGTACACGTAGCCAGGCCAATCGCGTGTGGAACTTCCCACGCACCCCGTAGTACACGTACCCAGGCCAATCGCGTGTGGAAGTTCACGCGCACCCCAAAGTACACGTACCCAGGCCAATCGCGTGTGGAACTTCCCCCGCACCCCGTAGTACATGTACCTAGGCAAATCGCACTTCTGGGGGGTGGGGGTGCAGGGAGACATGAGTGGGGGCCTGGTGGAGGCTGCCCCTGGTGGCTGGCGGGTGGGGGTGATGGGAGACATGAGTGGGGGCCTGGTGGAGGCTGCCCCTGCACTGCTGGGGGGTGAGGGGATGGGAGACATGAGTGGGGACCTGGTGGAGGCTGCCCCTGGTGGCTGGGGGGTGGGGTGGTGGGAGACATGAGTGGGGGCCTGGTGGAGGCTGCCCCTGCACTGCTGGGGGTGGGGGTGCAGGGAGACATGGGTGGGGGCCTGGTGGGGGCTGCCCCTGGTGGCTGGGGGGTGGGGGTGATGGGGGACATGAGTGGGGGCCTGGTGGAGGCTGGACCTGCACTTCTGGGGGGTGGGGGGATGGGAGACATGAGTGGGGGCCTGGTGGAGGCTGCCCCTGGTGGCTGGGGGGTGGTGGTGGTGGGAGACATGAGTGGGGGCCTGGTGGAGGCTGCCCCTGGTGGCTGGGGGTGGGGGTGATGGGAAACATGAGTGGGGGCCTGGTGGAGGCTGCCCCTGCACTGCTGGGGGGTGGGGGTGATGGGAGACATGAGTAGGGACCTGGTGGAGGCTGCCCCTGGTGCCTGGGGGGTGGGGTTGGTGGGAGACATGAGTGGGGGCCTGGTGGAGGCTGCCCCTGCACTGCTGGGGGTTTGGGGTGCAGGGAGACATGGGTGGGGGCCTGGTGGAGGCTGCCCCTGGTGGCTGGGGGGTGGGGGTGATGGGAGACATGAGTGGGGGCCTGGTGGAGGCTGCCCCTGCACTGCTGGGGGTGGGGGTGATGGAGACATGAGTTGGACATGAGTGGGGGCCTGGTGGAGGCTGCCCCTGCACTGCTGGGGGGTGGGGGTGATGGGAGACATGAGTGGGGGCCTGGTGGAGGCTGCCCCTGGTGGCTGGCTGGGTGGGGTCGATGGGAGACATGAGTGGGGGCCTGGTGGAGGCTGCCCCTGCACTGCTGGGGGGTGGGGGTCCAGGGAGACATGAGTGGGGGCCTGGTGGAGGCTGCCCCAGCGCTGCTGGGGGGTGAGGGTGGTGGTAGACATGGGTGGGGGCCTGGTGGAGGCTGCCCCTGCACTGCTGGGGGGGTGGGGGTGCAGGGAGACATGAGTGGGGGCCTGGTGGAGGCTACCCCTGGTGGCTGGGGGGTGGGGGTGGTGGGAGACATGAGTTGGACATGAGTGGGGGCCTGGTGGAGGCTGCCCCTGCACTGCTGGGGGGTGGGGGTGATGGGAGACATGAGTGGGGACCTGGTGGAGGCTGCCCCCGGTGGCTAGGTGGTGGGGGTGGTGGGAGACATGAGTGGGGGCCTGGTGGAGGCTGCCCATGCACTGCTGGGAGGTGGGGGTGCAGGGAGACATGGGTGGGGACCTGGTGGAGGCTGCCCCTGGTGGCTGGGGGGTGGGGGTGATGGGAGACATGAGTGGGGGCCTGGTGGAGGCTGCCCCTGCACTGCTGGGGGTGATGGGAGACATGAGTTGGAAATGAGTGGGAGCCTGGTGGAGGCTGCCCCTGCACTGCTGGGGGGTGGGGGTGATGGGAGACATGAGTGGGGGCCTGGTGGAGGCTGCCCCTGGTGGCTGGGGGGTGGGGGTGATGGGAGACATGAGTGGGGGCCTGGTGGAGGCTGCCCCTGCACTGCTGGGGGTGGGGGTGATGGAGACATGAGTTGGACATGAGTGGGGGCCTGGTGGAGGCTGCCCCTGCACTGCTGGGGGGTGGGGGTGATGGGAGACATGAGTGGGGGCCTGGTGGAGGCTGCCCCTGGTGGCTGGCGGGGTGGGGTCGATGGGAGACATGAGTGGGGGCCTGGTGGAGGCTGCCCCTGCACTGCTGGGGGGTGGGGGTGCAGGGAGACATGAGTGGGGGCCTGGTGGAGGCTGCCCCAGCGCTGCTGGGGGGTGAGGGTGGTGGTAGACATGGGTGGGGGCCTGGTGGAGGCTGCCCCTGCACTGCTGGGGGGGGTGGGGGTGATGGGAGACATGAGTAGGGGTCTGGTGGAGGCTGCCCCTGCACTGCTGGGGGTGGGGGTGATGGAGACATGAGTTGGACATGAGTGGGGGCCTGGTGGAGGCTGCCCCTGGTGGCTGGCGGGGTGGGGTCGATGGGAGACATGAGTGGGGGCCTGGTGGAGGCTGCCCCTGCACTGCTGGGGGGTGGGGGTGCAGGGAGACATGAGTGGGGGCCTGGTGGCGGCTGCCCCAGCGCTGCTGGGGGGTGAGGGTGGTGGTAGACATGGGTGGGGGCCTGGTGGAGGCTGCCCCTGCACTGCTGGGGGGTGGGGGTGCAGGGAGACATGAGTGGGGGCCTGGTGGAGGCTGCTCCTGGTGGCTGGGGGGTGGGGGTGGTGGGAGACATGAGTTGGACATGAGTGGGGGCCTGGTGGAGGCTGCCCCTGCACTGCTGGGGGGTGGGGGTGATGGGAGACATGAGTGGGGACCTGGTGGAGGCTGCCCCTGGTGGCTGGAGGGTGGGGGTGGTGGGAGACATGAGTGGGGGCCGGGTGGAGGCTGCCCATGCACTGCTGGGGGGTGGGGGTGCAGGGAGACATGGGTGGGGGCCTGGTGGAGGCTGCCCCTGGTGGCTGGGGGGTGGGGGTGATGGGAGACATGAGTGGGGGCCTGGTGGAGGCTGCCCCTGCACTGCTGGGGGTGGGGGTGATGGGAGACATGAGTTGGAAATGAGTGGGAGCCTGGTGGAGGCTGCCCCTGCACTGCTGGGGGGTGGGGGTGATGGGGGACATGAGTGGGGGCCTGGTGGAGGCTGCCCCTGGTGGCTGGGGGGTGGGGGTGGTGGGAGACATGAGTGGGGGCCTGGTGGAGGCTGCCCCTGCACTGCTGGGGGGTGTGGGTGCAGGGAGATTTGAGTGGGGGCCTGGTGGAGGCTGCCCCTGTGCTGCTGGGGGGTGGGGGTGGTGGTAGACATGGGTGGGGGCCTGGTGGATGCTGCCCCTGCACTGCTGGGGGGTGGGGGTGCAGGGAGACATGAGTGGGGGCCTGGTGGAGGCTGCCCCTGGTGGCTGGGGGGTGGGGGTGGTGGGAGACATGAGTTGGACATGAGTGGGGGTCTGGTGGAGGCTGCCCCTGCACTGCTGGGGGGTGGGGTGCAGGGAGACATGAGTGGGGGCCTGGTGGAAGCTGCCCCTGGTGGCTGGGGGGTGGGGGTGGTGGGAGACATGAGTGGGGGCCTGGTGGAGGCTGCCCCTGCACTGCTGGGGGGTGGGGGTGCAGGGAGACATGGGTGGGGGCCTGGTGGAGGCTGCCCCTGGTGGCTGGGGGGTGGGGGTGATGGGAGACATGAGTGGGGGCCTGGTGGAGGCTGCCCCTGCATTGCTGGGGTTGGGGGTGATGGAGACATGAGTTGGACATGAGTGGGGGCCTGGTGGAGGCTGCCCCTGCACTGCTGGGGGGTGGGGGTGATGAGAGACATGAGTGGGGGCCTGGTGGAGGCTGCCCCTGGTGGCTGGGGGGTGGGGTCGGTGGGAGACATGAGTGGGGGCCTGGTGGAGGCTGCCCCTGCACTGCTGGGGGGTGGGGGTGCAGGGAGACATGAGTGGGGGCCTGGTGGAGGCTGCCCCTGCGCTGCTGGGGGGTGGGGGTGGTGGTAGACATGGGTGGGGGCCTGGTGGAGGCTGCCCCTGCACTGCTGGGGGGTGGGGGTGCAGGGAGACATGGGTGGGGGCCTGGTGGAGGCTGCCCCTGGTGGCTGGGGGGTGGGGGTGATGGGAGACATGAGTGGGGGCCTGGTGGAGGCTGCCCCTGCACTGCTGGGGTTGGGGGTGATGGAGACATGAATTGGACATGAGTGGGGGCCTGGTGGAGGCTGCCCCTGCACTGCTGGGGGGTGGGGGTGATGGGAGACATGAGTGGGGGCCTGGTGGAGGCTGCCCCTGGTGGCTGGGGGGTGGGGTCGGTGGGAGACATGAGCGGGGGCCTGGTGGAGGCTGCCCCTGCACTGCTGGGGGTGGGGGTGATGGAGACATGAGTTGGACATGAGTGGGGGCCTGGTGGAGGCTGCCCCTGCACTGCTGGGGGGTGGGGGTGATGGGAGACATGAGTGGGGGCCTGGTGGAGGCTGCCCCTGGTGGCTGGCGGGGCGGGGTCGATGGGAGACATGAGTGGGGGCCTGGTGGAGGCTGCCCCTGCACTGCTGGGGGGTGGGGGTGCAGGGAGACATGAGTGGGGGCCTGGTGGAGGCTGCCCCAGCGCTGCTGGGGGGTGAGGGTGGTGGTAGACATGGGTGGGGGCCTGGTGGAGGCTGCCCCTGCACTGCTGGGGGGGGGTGGGGGTGATGGGAGACATGAGTGGGGGTCTGGTGGAGGCTGCCCCTGGTGGCTGGGGGGTGGGGGTGGTGGGAGACATGAGTGGGGGCCTGGTGGAGGCTGCCCCTGCACTGCTGGGGGGTGTGGGTGCAGGGAGATTTGAGTGGGGGCCTGGTGGAGGCTGCCCCTGTGCTGCTGGGGGGTGGGGGTGGTGGTAGACATGGGTGGGGGCCTGGTGGATGCTGCCCCTGCACTGCTGGGGGGTGGGGGTGCAGGGAGACATGAGTGGGGGCCTGGTGGAGGCTGCCCCTGGTGGCTGGGGGGTGGGGGTGGTGGGAGACATGAGTTGGACATGAGTGGGGGTCTGGTGGAGGCTGCCCCTGCACTGCTGGGGAGTGGGGTGCAGGGAGACATGAGTGGGGGCCTGGTGGAAGCTGCCCCTGGTGGCTGGGGGGTGGGGGTGGTGGGAGACATGAGTGGGGGCCTGGTGGAGGCTGCCCCTGCACTGCTGGGGGGTGGGGGTGCAGGGAGACATGGGTGGGGGCCTGGTGGAGGCTGCCCCTGGTGGCTGGGGGGTGGGGGTGATGGGAGACATGAGTGGGGGCCTGGTGGAGGCTGCCCCTGCATTGCTGGGGTTGGGGGTGATGGAGACATGAGTTGGACATGAGTGGGGGCCTGGTGGAGGCTGCCCCTGCACTGCTGGGGGGTGGGGGTGATGAGAGACATGAGTGGGGGCCTGGTGGAGGCTGCCCCTGGTGGCTGGGGGGTGGGGTCGGTGGGAGACATGAGTGGGGGCCTGGTGGAGGCTGCCCCTGCACTGCTGGGGGGTGGGGGTGCAGGGAGACATGAGTGGGGGCCTGGTGGAGGCTGCCCCTGCGCTGCTGGGGGGTGGGGGTGGTGGTAGACATGGGTGGGGGCCTGGTGGAGGCTGCCCCTGCACTGCTGGGGGGTGGGGGTGCAGGGAGACATGGGTGGGGGCCTGGTGGAGGCTGCCCCTGGTGGCTGGGGGGTGGGGGTGATGGGAGACATGAGTGGGGGCCTGGTGGAGGCTGCCCCTGCACTGCTGGGGTTGGGGGTGATGGAGACATGAATTGGACATGAGTGGGGGCCTGGTGGAGGCTGCCCCTGCACTGCTGGGGGGTGGGGGTGATGGGAGACATGAGTGGGGGCCTGGTGGAGGCTGCCCCTGGTGGCTGGGGGGTGGGGTCGGTGGGAGACATGAGCGGGGGCCTGGTGGAGGCTGCCCCTGCACTGCTGGGGGTGGGGGTGATGGAGACATGAGTTGGACATGAGTGGGGGCCTGGTGGAGGCTGCCCCTGCACTGCTGGGGGGTGGGGGTGATGGGAGACATGAGTGGGGGCCTGGTGGAGGCTGCCCCTGGTGACTGGCGGGGCGGGGTCGATGGGAGACATGAGTGGGGGCCTGGTGGAGGCTGCCCCTGCACTGCTGGGGGGTGGGGGTGCAGGGAGACATGAGTGGGGGCCTGGTGGAGGCTGCCCCAGCGCTGCTGGGGGGTGAGGGTGGTGGTAGACATGGGTGGGGGCCTGGTGGAGGCTGCCCCTGCACTGCTGGGGGGGGGTGGGGGTGATGGGAGACATGAGTGGGGGTCTGGTGGAGGCTGCCCCTGCACTGCTGGGGGTGGGGGTGATGGAGACATGAGTTGGACATGAGTGGGGGCCTGGTGGAGGCTGCCCCTGGTGGCTGGCGGGGTGGGGTCGATGGGAGACATGAGTGGGGGCCTGGTGGAGGCTGCCCCTGCACTGCTGGGGGGTGGGGGTGCAAGGAGACATGAGTGGGGGCCTGGTGGCGGCTGCCCCAGCGCTGCTGGGGGGGTGGGGGTGCAGGGAGACATGAGTGGGGGCCTGGTGGAGGCTGCTCCTGGTGGCTGGGGGGTGGGGGTGGTGGGAGACATGAGTTGGACATGAGTGGGGGCCTGGTGGAGGCTGCCCCTGCACTGCTGGGGGGTGGGGGTGATGGGAGACATGAGTGGGGACCTGGTGGAGGCTGCCCCTGGTGGCTGGGGGGTGGGGGTGGTGGGAGACATGAGTGGGGGCCTGGTGGAGGCTGCCCATGCACTGCTGGGGGGTGGGGGTGCAGGGAGACATGGGTGGGAGCCTGGTGGAGGCTGCCCCTGGTGGCTGGGGGGTGGGGGTGATGGGAGACATGAGTGGGGGCCTGGTGGAGGCTGCCCCTGCACTGCTGGGGGTGGGGGTGATGGGAGACATGAGTTGGAAATGAGTGGGAGCCTGGTGGAGGCTGCCCCTGCACTGCTGGGGGGTGGGGGTGATGGGGCACATGAGTGGGGGCCTGGTGGAGGCTGCCCCTGGTGGCTGGGGGGTGGGGGTGGTGGGAGACATGAGTGGGGGCCTGGTGGAGGCTGCCCCTGCACTGCTGGGGGGTGTGGGTGCAGGGAGATTTGAGTGGGGGCCTGGTGGAGGCTGCCCCTGTGCTGCTGGGGGGTGGGGGTGGTGGTAGACATGGGTGGGGGCCTGGTGGATGCTGCCCCTGCACTGCTGGGGGGTGGGGGTGCAGGGAGACATGAGTGGGGGCCTGGTGGAGGCTGCCCCTGGTGGCTGGGGGGTGGGGGTGGTGGGAGACATGAGTTGGACATGAGTGGGGGTCTGGTGGAGGCTGCCCCTGCACTGCTGGGGGGTGGGGTGCAGGGAGACATGAGTGGGGGCCTGGTGGAAGCTGCCCCTGGTGGCTGGGGGGTGGGGGTGGTGGGAGACATGAGTGGGGTCTGGTGGAGGCTGCCCCTGCACTGCTGGGGGGTGGGGGTGCAGGGAGACATGGGTGGGGGCCTGGTGGAGGCTGCCCCTGGTGGCTGGGGGGTGGGGGTGATGGGAGACATGAGTGGGGGCCTGGTGGAGGCTGCCCCTGCATTGCTGGGGTTGGGGGTGATGGAGACATGAGTTGGACATGAGTGGGGGCCTGGTGGAGGCTGCCCCTGCACTGCTGGGGGGTGGGGGTGATGGGAGACATGAGTGGGGGCCTGGTGGAGGCTGCCCCTGGTGGCTGGGGGGTGGGGTCGGTGGGAGACATGAGTGGGGGCCTGGTGGAGGCTGCCCCTGCACTGCTGGGGGGTGGGGGTGCAGGGAGACATGAGTGGGGGCCTGGTGGAGGCTGCCCCTGCGCTGCTGGGGGGTGGGGGTGGTGGTAGACATGGGTGGGGGCCTGGTGGAGGCTGCCCCTGCACTGCTGGGGGGTGGGGGTGCAGGGAGACATGGGTGGGGGCCTGGTGGAGGCTGCCCCTGGTGGCTGGGGGGTGGGGGTGATGGGAGACATGAGTGGGGGCCTGGTGGAGGCTGCCCCTGCACTGCTGGGGTTGGGGGTGATGGAGACATGAGTTGGACATGAGTGGGGGCCTGGTGGAGGCTGCCCCTGCACTGCTGGGGGGTGGGGGTGATGGGAGACATGAGTGGGGGCCTGGTGGAGGCTGCCCCTGGTGGCTGGGGGGTGGGGTCGGTGGGAGACATGAGTGGGGGCCTGGTGGAGGCTGCCCCTGCACTGCTGGGGGGTGGGGGTGATGGGAGACATGAGTGGGGGCCTGGTGGAGGCTGCCCCTGCGCTGCTGGGGGGTGGGGGTGGTGGTAGACATGGGTGGGGGCCTGGTGGAGGCTGCCCCTGCACTGCTGGGGGGTGGGGGTGCAGGGAGACATGAGTGGGGGCCTGGTGGAGGCTGCCCCTGGTGGCTGGGGGGTGGGGGTGGTGGGAGACATGAGTTGGAAATGAGTGGGGGCCTGGTGGAGGCTGCCCCTGCACTGCTGGGGGGTGGGTGTGATGGTAGACATGAGTGGGGACCTGGTGGAGGCTGCCCCTGGTGGCTGGGGGGTGGGGGTGGTGGGAGACATGAGTGGGGGCCTGGTGGAGGTTGCCCCTGCACTGCTGGGGGGTGGGGGTGCAGGGAGACATGGGTGGGGGCCTGGTGGAGGCTGCCCCTGGCGGCTGGGGGGTGGGGGTGATGGGAGACATGAGTGGGGGGCCTGGTGGAGGCTGCCCCTGCACTACTGGGGGTGGGGGTGATGGGAGACATGAGTTGGACAAGAGTGGGGGCCTGGTGGAGGCTGCCCCTGCACTGCTGGGGGTGGGGGTGATTGGAGACATGAGTGGGGGCCTGGTGGAGGCTACCCCTGGTGGCTGGGGGGTGGGGGTGATGGGAGACATGAGTGGGGGCCTGGTGGAGGCTGCCCCTGCACTGCTGGGGGGTGGGGGTGCAGGGAGACATGAGTGAGGGCCTGGTGGAGGCTGCCCCTGCGCTGCTGGGGGGTGGGGTGGTGGTAGACATGGGTGGGGGCCTGGTGGAGGCTGCCCCTGCACTGCTGAGGGGTGGGGGTGCAGGGAGACATGAGTGGGGGCCTGGTGGAGGCTGTCCCTGCACTGCTGGGGGGTGGGGGTGATGGGAGACATGTGTTGGTGATCAGTAGTGCAAGGTGACATGTGGGTTGGCTGGTGGGCATGGCCATGGTGGATGGGTTGCCTGTGGGACATGAGCAGTGGTGCAGGGTAGTACCCTGTGGTGTGGGCTGCCCGCAGGGGCCGTGGAGGGTGTAGAGGGAACACCTGGGAGGACCCACATGGCCAAATCTTGTGTAGCATTCCCCGGCACCACCGAAATACACGTACCCTGCAGAAATCGCGTGTGAATCTTCCGCGCACCTCGGAATACACATACCAAGGCCAATCGCGTGTGGAACTTCCCGCGCACCCCGAAGTACACGTACCCAGGCCAATCGTGTGTGGAAGTTCCCGCGCACCCCCACCTACCCAGGCCAATCGCGTGTGGAACTTCCCGCGCACCCCATAGTACACGTACCCAGGCTAATCGCATGTGGAACTTCCCACGCAACCCGAAGTACACGTACCCAGGCCAATCGCATGTGGAGCTTCCCGCGCACCCCCACCTACCCAGGCCAATCACGTGTGGAACTTCCCGCGCACCCCGTAGTACACGTACCCAGGCTAATCGCGTGTGGAACTTCCCGCGCACCCCGAAGTACACGTACCCAGGCTAATCGCGTGTGGAACTTCCTGCGCACCCAGGAACACGCGCACATGCTATTTTTCACACAGCGGGTGTCCGTGTTTGTCGGTGCCCCTTTGCACCTCATTTGTCCTAGAGAGCCACTGTATGGCCCATTCATCATGGCTGTATATGGGTGGTTTTTGTTAGCGCACATTTTGGTGCACTTTTTTTCCGTCGCAGGGGCGCTACCACCTGCTTTCTTGTGGCGTACTTGTTTGGCCCTGTGCGCGTCTTTGACCGTGCGCTGGTTTGCCCTATTTGATTCCATGAATACGGGTTGTAGGCGAGCGTGTGGGCGTTCCGCGCATTTGCCTCCTGTACTTCCCCCTTGACGCCCATATTTTCACGCGTTGTTCCCCATTCCGAGTGTTACGCCCCGTGTTCCGCCTACTTTTTTGATGTGCGCCGCGCTATGTGCGATTTCGCAGTGGCCGTGGCGCACGCTGTTGGATGACCTGTGCGCCGGCGTGCACGGCGCACATTTTTAGCGTACATCCAATGTTTTTCCCGCGCATGGACTTCCATGAATCGCTGTCCGCTGGTTTCCCTGCGATTTTCATACTTGCTCTGCGATTTTCGCACTTTTCCTGCGATTCACACGTTTTGGCACCTCTGTGCGGGAATTTTCGGCACACATTATTTCCATGAATCGGGCCCCTTGTCTCTGCGCTAGGACATGTGTGTTTCTGGCGCAGAGGTTTTGCTGTCTACTAAACACAGCCTTTCACATCGGCAGACAAGCCTGGAATTGGGGTGCGGTTCTGTTATGGAGTTCGAGTAGGGGCCCCTCGGGTTTATGGGCACAGTGGACGATACAGCGCGTGGGAATAGGGGGATTTGACAAAGAGAGGTATCTCAGCGAGATGTAGTTGAATGCATTATCGCACGAAAGCATAACTAATTTGAAGTTTTTCCCATTTGTTTGATTTAAATGGAGCCCGTTGGTTTAAGAAAGGGGCTCCTGTGTTCTGGTCCTTCTGAACAGGATTCTCTGCATTTAACAGCGGGTTGTGGGGCCTCACAGGCTACTGAACAACAGGGTACAGTGTGTGGCTGGAGGAGCGAAAACATGTATTGGGTATTTGCCAATACGGGTAGGGCGCAATTCCCGGGCAGAAGGCAGGCTGGCCCTTGTGGATGGGGGTGTGGGGCGTTTATGGGGCAGAGAAGAAAAGGATAAGGTTGCCTTCGGCTGGATTGTATTCTGGTATTGGGCGGTTGCATTAGAGGAATTTAATTAGGGTATTTGTCACCCTCCATTCTTTTTCTTTTGTTTAATATTTTTTAGGAATCATTTAATAATAATAACAGTGAAACAAATGATTAGATCAATCTTTTTGATAGGTGGAACATGTGTAGGTGAGATTACCAAAAACAAGGTAAGCAACCATGTAACCTAAATATAGTGATAAATGAGAAGGATGATCCAATCAGCATGTAATAATTATGAATGGACAAAACATGTGGAAGACAAACAAAAATGAAACAGGGACAGAAGGAGAAGGGAAGGGGAGAGATAGTCAAAGCATACAGAGTTGGGTATAGGTAATAGGAGTATAAATGTCATCACATATTTGGACCATTAAAACAAAACATATTCACGAACCATGCATTGACATATGATGAAAGGAGAGATATTCAGCAAAGAGGGACCATTTAACATCATGTTTGCATTATTTGATATTAGGACATGCAGCTGTACAGTGCTCTAGTCTATGTATATGACATATAGTGTTCCACCAGCCCTTTAGTGATACATTTTGGAATCTTTCCAGTTGGCTGTAATGAGTTTAATGGCAGCAGCAATGAAACGATTGTAGAGATTAAAGGCAGGATGCGTTCTTCTACTGTTCTCGAGGGCAATACTCCCTAAGAGTAGGTTCGATAATGTAAGGGGGAGATTGACCTAAGAAATGATGTTTAGAAGAGACCATACCTCTCACAAGAATGATTGAACAAAGGAGTATTGCAAAAACATATGATGGTAGGATCCATTGGTGTCACCACAAGACCAGCAGCTGCCATCAGAGCCAAGTTTAGTTTTCAACAGACGCATTGGGATCATAATGGCCCTATGGAGAATGAAAAATAAGTTTTGCGACATATTGGCTGCAGTGGAGATGGTTTTGACCCTAGACCAGAGTGATTCCCAGGTATTGTCTTCAAACCTCCTCCCACAACCTGTTCCCATTGAACTTGGATAGAACATCTGTCAGTCGGAGAGTTCTTGGCACCCAATACATTGTAAAACTGGGCCACTTTAATGTTGGGAGGAGAGGTCATAAATATAATTCTAGTGCGTTTAGGCATGAGTTCATTCTGGGTGAAATGATCAAAGCTGTTAGGGCAAGAATTAACTCATTGGTTGTAGAAACAAAAGTCTGATGCAGGTAAGAGACATTTTTCGTGGGAGATCTTGGAAAGATACCCAACCTGTGGCGTGGTAAATTTGATGAATATATCTAATACCCTTGATGATCCAGGACTTCCTGTAAAGTGTTTGTTTTTGTGTGTGATATGTTTGTTATTCCATAAAAAAAGGCAAACATTTGAGAGACTGTGAGTGAGTAGGATGGAATAGGAAGGTTCTGAGGGCGGACACAGCAACCTTGATACTGTTAACGAGCTTAGAAGATAGAGATCCAAAATTATATACCAGATCTTGAGTTTGAATAGGTGTCATTAATTATGTTTCAAGAAGAAACCAGAAGGGGAGGTTGTCTGCTTCAGAGGAGGTGAGCCAAATGCATGATTGTTTAATAAGGAAAGTGTTGTGATAGGATTTGAAGTCAGGAAATTTGCTACTACCATGCTCAAAGGGGCCTCTAAGCTTACTGATGGCAACTCTTGTTGATTGCAGAAAAGAAGGATATGGGGAGTGGAATGGGGAGCATTTGTAAGTGGTACAGAATAATGGGATACAGCATCATATTGATAGTTGCAAGATGCCCCCGCCAAGAAAGATATAAGGGGGACCAGAGAGAGGTGAGTTATTTTAGTTTAAGAAGGAGAGATGAAGAATTCAGTTTAATGGTGAGCTTAGTGTAAGAGGTATAAAGGAGGCTAAGGGACTTAAGTGAATTATCACATCATTTGAAGCCAAACAAATCAATTTCATGCTTGAGGCAAAATGGGTTAAGAGGCAAGATCTCTGATTTATCCTTATTTAATTTGTATCTGAAGGCTAAAGAAAAATAATTTAGGACCGACAGTAAACCTGGAAAATAATCTTTTGTTTTTTTTATAAAAGAATAAGAGTGTCATTGGTGTATGCCGCTATTTTGAATTCCAGTTGACCACAAGTTACTCATGGGATCTGAGGGTCATTTCTTATACGTTGTAATAAAGACTTGAGAGATAGGATAGCCCTGTCTTGTGCCCCGTTTGTGGGGGAAGTACAGTGAAGATTGCACATTAATAAAGATAGAAGATCTGGGATTTGAGTAAAGAAATTTGACCAGCGAAATGAAACCTTCCCCCACCCAGTAGGTGGAAGTCCTTCTTGTCATCGTGCGCAATGGCAGCATAGCCTTGTTTATCTGATTTGTTTTCGCAATAAGATGAATGGCATCCAGTCTTGCATTTGTGGAAATGTTTCTCCCTTTTACATAGCCTACCTGGTCAGCTTTAATTAATTTGGGGAGGAAAGATTTGATTCTATTAGCAAGAATCCTTACGAATATCTTGCACTCAACATTTATTAGGGAAATAGGCCTATCGTTTTACAGAGATACAAGTTTTTTAGGGCTTTAGGAAAGATAACTAGGGTAGCTTCAGTGAAAGACCGAGAGGAAGACTCTTTGTTAGAAAAGTAGGTGAAGAGTGATTTGAGTTTGGGGATAGGATGTTGGAAAAGTGATGGAAGAACCCAGGATATAGGCCATCAGGACCAGGTGCTTTGCCATTTTTGAGATCATTGATAGCTTGATTGATTTCTTGGGTGGATATTTAGCAATCAAGGCTGCTGAGATCTACTTGGGGATAGGAGTCTCTTTTAATATTTTGAAGGAAAGATAACAGATTGTCAGGAGTGGTAGTATTGTCAGAGGAGTACAGATCAGAGTAAAAGGTATTGAGAACTGCTAAAATCTCATCAGATTTAGTAACAGTAGTGCCCATATTGTTTTTGATGTGTGAGATGGAAGTTTTCTCTTTGTCTGATTTGAGGTAAGAGGCAAGAGCTTTCCCAGGTTTATTAGAGGTTTGATATATCTTGGATTTGAATCTTACTATGATATTTGCATGCGTATTTAAAGGACGTTTGCACCGAGAGGGGGATTGGTATTATGCTTTCTCTCTATTAGTGAGTTCAAGAAATAAATGGTCTAATTCCATCTTGTATTGTTTCTTTTTTCTACTAACAAACTGAATAACATGGCCTCTCATTGCTGCTTTAAAAGCGTCCCAGTTATTAGCCGTAGAGGTATCTTCATCCTTGTTATCAACAAAAAATTGCTGCTGAAACCTGGTAAATGACTTAATTAATTGATCATCTCATAACAGTATGTTGTTAAAGTGGCATCTGCTGGAGTGTTTGTAGATGTTAAGAAAGTCAAAGGTGATAACAATAGGGGCGTAATCAGATATAACAATATTGGCAATAAGAGAGTCTAGGATAGTGTCTAACAGTGATTTGGTAGCAAAGATGTAGTCCAACCATGTGAAATAGTCATGGGGCAGTGAGTGAAACATGTAGTTACAGTCTGTGGTTTGTGAAAGTCTCCATGTGTTGACCAAACCAGTCTCTAAGATGCAACCAATGAACGAGTCATGGGATTTGGAACTACGGAAGACACATTTGGATCTACTATCCATGAATGGCTCAAGAACATTGAAGTCACCATACACAACAAGGTTAGAAAGGTTTGTTTTTAAGATGTTTTCCTTAAGCAAGTCCCAAAAATTAGGATCTGGTCCCATAGGACCATATATATTCATGATAGAAATTATATTGGTCTCAATCTGCAACTTAACCCACACCCACCGTCCATCGTTATCAGTCATTTGATCAATAATCTTGTGGGGAAAGTTCTAATTGATGAGTATGGCGACACCATTTTTCTTTAAAGGGGCAGGGCTCACAATTACATCTTGAACCCAAAGACACTTCAATTTCATTGATTCTATCAAGTACAGGTGGGTTTCCTGAATGCAGGCTACAGAGGTGCCAAATCCTTTACGGTGTGAGAGGTCATTGAACTTCTTAATGGGGTTATTGATCCCTTTATATTCCAGGAATGCATTTAAATCCGTTCATTGACTGCTACAGAAATATAAGGGAAAATATGAACCATACATGTAAACATAGCAATTGAACAGAATCGTTAACCAATATAAAATGCTGCATGGGAGGCAACTGGAAATATAAGGAGGAAAGACAAGGACACTGGGGAGACAAACAAACCTGGCATTTGTGTAACATACTAGAGGCAAAAGGAAAGAGGAGAAAAATGAAAGAGTAAAATAGCCAACAGGTAAGAGATATATAGAAGTCAGGAAGATACAGAAAAACTTAACCTAGCGAAGTTGAGAGCGAGGTGACACCTGAGCGGACTTCGAAGATAGTCCAGCTGGATGAAGAGAGCCTGCATTGCAACAACCACATCCGCAAACATTATGAAGAAGAAATGAATATGAAGTCAATGCCCACAGCATAAACAGTAGCAGGACAACAGTGAGATAAAATGACTGAATGGGAACTCAAATGCCAGAAGTTGTAGGATGTCTTAAACCACTAATCCAAGCCCTGCGACATCACTGTGCATTGCTGGCAGCAGAAACATCATAATGGCTGCCAGAAAGCATGCTGCTCGCCAGAAATCACCAGAAAGTGAACAATAGGCCACCATCTACTTTTGCCTACGTCAGTGGTAACACAGGAGACCACTGCTAAAACCCATCATTTGGCTGCTCACCGAGCAAAATCATTGCAAAAGAAACAGAGCTGGTTTCAAAAATCCGTTTTTGTTTGGTGTCAAATTTGCAAGAATCATGGCTCACAAACCACCCAAAAAGATCCAACCTCTTTGTTGGGTGGTCAACATCATTCTACTGCAAGAATCTACATAAATATTAGGTCCACAGAAGAATATATATATCTGAACAAAGTATACTTTTGAGGATTATTTGCTGGAAGAAACCTGTCAAAAATGGGTGTAATACCGTTAATCACCTCTACCAGAAGCCGGTGTTTTAAAACCATTTTGTGTAAAGTTGTACTTTGAGCCCAAACTATTCCAAAGAAAGACTTGCTATCAGAAGCCTAAGAGGAGGATACAATTCAAAACTATATTCTGAATAGGCTTGAAGTAAGAAATGGTTTGATGTATTTGTGAAAAATGTGAGTTATATTTTAAGAAAAGACAATTTGTAGACATTGGGTTTCAGAGTTAAAGGTTTCCCACACTGTGTTCAAATGAATTCCACACCTTCTCCCTGGACAAAGGAGACTTCCCCCTGCCCTTGGCTAAGAGATTGACAGGCTGGTGTCAAAAGGAACTGGGAGTGGCACCCTGGCCTGTTGCTCTGAGTAAAGACAATGGAGTCCTTGGGCTGAATAGAAAATGTTAATTCGGGTGTGACTGACAACAAACTGCTAGCAGGAAGGAGAGATATGTGACCTCTGAGTCAGCCTAGACCTTGGAGGCGGAGACAAACCATTGTGTGGATTCAGAAAACACAGCAAATATATGTTTTAGAAAAATGTTTATAACAAATAGCACTGAACTGACAAAATGGGAAACTTTGAGATTGTTAAAATGAAAATTTCACTCACAGTTTAAAACTAAGCTGGACTCCATGCGATGTTCTGAGACCAAACCCCGGAATTATTCATATTGTTGCCACTCTGTTTATGCTATGAACATAAAAAATTACAGAAATGTGCCCAGATGGGGTGTAAATGCATGTCTAAAAATTGGTGCAGAACTAATATTGAGAAACCCACCAAAAGCGCGAAAAAGTGGTCATTTCTGAACCAAAGCTCTTAGGAAGAAGATAGTTGAACAGAAATGTACCTTGGGCAATATGTCATGTGAATTATGTAATATTAACAAGTTGTGTATATTGTAAATATGTGTTTTATGAAAAATAAGATATACCGTACAGAGACAAAGGGGAGTGTTTTCCGCCAAGCTATAAAGATGACACGCTGATCCTTTCTCCAATCAGGGGACAGGGAATCCTCTAACCTATAATATCCTTAGAGGGTTGGGCATTGTAGAATAAGCCTCCCCACCCACTTTGGAAATACATAATTAGAGACTGCTGAGGACAGATAGGACACACACTTTTCCACTACTCAACTGATTTCTTGGCGTAGCACCCTGCAAGAAGATCCAGACAGAGCTCCAGACATAGATCCAGAACCCAACTCTAGAACCCAACTCTAGAACTCTGAAGCAGACAGGCCTAACCCAAAAACAGAACCTTTCGCAGCAGGTCTGCAGAATCTAGCAACCTGATTCTAACCCTTAAACTTCCAAGGGGCTCTCAAAATCCAACAGCCTGGCTGAGCTGTTTTGCTGTTCTAGCTAAGAACCCTGTGCTAGAACCAAGATCCAGACCCGCAGAGCAGAGCTGTAACCCAGAACCCATCAGATCCAGTCCAAGAGGCCGCGCAGACCACAGTGCTGTGCTGAGACCAGAGTGCCTGAGACATGTCCGGTGGTGAGAGAGAATCCCAGCCAATCCCTTGACCAGATCTTTGACAAGGCCCACTCAATTCCCAAGCCATAGGAGTGAGTATCCAGTCTAGAACTGTACATAACCAATCTCTTGGTTTAAAGTAAGATTATTCCATCCATTTCAACCTGTCCAGAACTGCATTATGGAACCTCTTTTCTCTATCCTATATTCTCCTCTCCTCCACATAATCCTTGAAAATTGTAGTAATAATCATATTGGCGCTAATATATATTTTCTGGAGAAAGGCAATCGTCTTGTTCAGACAGAAACCATCCGGAGGCCCCTCTGGATAGGTGGCTGGGCTGTCGTGTAGTTTACCGCTCCATAGACTCTTTAGTGTTAAGAAATCTTGGTTTCTAATCTTTAAAGCGCATCTGTCATTTTGAAATCTGGACTTTATTTATTTATTTTATTTATTCTGTAACTTTTGAACCACACGTCCTAGAAAATGTAACTGTCACTTTGAATCTAAGATTCTCGGCTTTCTTAAGAACCCATTCCATATAGTTTTGCTGTAATCGCGTTTCCCGCACGTGGAAAAATTGCAGTGAATTGCAATTTAGCTCCATTTCACCACATGTCAAAATAGCTGTTTCTTGTTTTCAACTGCTGAATTTGTTTTTAATCTGATAATCATTCATGAATCATTGCTAGTGTTGACCTGAACCAATCCAAAGTAACTATCACTTATCCTGAATCTCCTTTAGTGAATTAAAATCATTTTAGCATATTTTCCCTTACATTGCAATCACATTAAAAAACCTTTTTTGCCTGTTTTAAATCATACGTGTTTTCTCTAAGCCTGCTGGAGGAACTGGGATTGAACTGCATTATTGATTGTATTTCTGAAACCTGTGTGCCCTCATCTCCATCTCTTCATATTGCACAGTGGGGGGTGTGAGTAATAACAGGGGAAAAAGTGATCATATTATCTTTTGATTGAAATCATATCAAGTTTATTTCTGTGTTGCATTCTTTCCCATCATTGCATTTCCTTGAATCATATAAAGTATTCTCTGCTACCTTATCCTTCCTATTCCTTCTCCTAACTGATTAAAGAGATTGTTGACAGTGTAATATTACCCATTGCTGCTCACTGTTCATATTCATAAGTTTGATATTCAGATATTGTTTTGTTCATAAAAGTGTGATATATATATTGTTCCATTCTTCAAATAAACCTTTTAATTTGCAAAACAAACCTACTTCTTGGCTCAGTGAGGTTGGGAAGATCCAACGAGAGGGGCGTTATATAATGGTTCATTATCCAGATTTAAAGAACTTTGACATAAAAATATATAAATAAGGGCTTCCATTGGGCATCCCATAATAAGCATTGACTTAGATGGTGTGCTGGATTGAAGTCACTCACAGATTGGGGGCTTGTGGCAGGATTTCTGGATTAGATCTTACACTTGTGCAGCTAAATACAGTGTGCTAACTAATAGGATACATAAATCCTGTTGGGCTACCATGCTGTGTTACGTTGTAAACACACCCCTCAAAATGGAACACTCTCAGGAAACGGTCTGTTTTGCAAAATAAAATAATAAACTTCTGTACGTCAGGAAGGAAATCAATTTCCAGAATGGCAACATTGGTAGACATCAAGATAGCTAGAGAGCACCTCTTACATAAGCTATTTGTGAGAGGTGAGTGGACTGAGCAGGACCAGAATGTGTGGTTGCAGGCGGTCACACAACAGGTCACTGCAACTGGGTTAGATTTCTGGAGAGATCAGGGTCCCTTACATGTGGCCCTGAGTGAACTCTATATGGCTCCTAAGGCCAAGGATGAGCACAACAAGATTGCCAGGGTAGCAGAATATTTATATTTATCTACGGGGGCCATACAGGACAAATGTGCAGAAGGCCAAGGTCTGGCAAGTAGGCAACTGTTGGCATTAGAGAAGGCCCAATCTGATCTGGACTCTTCTGAGAAGAGGCTGCAGAGGAGCCAGGAGTCAGAGAACAAAAGTAGGCAGTATCTAATTAAAATAAAAGAGGACATGGGTATCCTGCAACAGGAAAAGGCAGACCAGGATACCAGAATGCTGGCCTTGCAGAAGGAGTACCTAAAAGGTTTTGACTCCCTACTGCAGAGCCAGAAAAATCTGGAGCAACAACTGGATTTCAATAGGTTATGCGCAGAGCAGGTAGTCACTCTGAAAAGCCAACTAGATAGAGAAAAGGCAGAGAGCAACAAATTATTTCTGAAAGACCTGGACACCCAGGCAGAATTTGAGGGAGAGCGCCAGAAAGCTGGTGCCCTTCAAAGGCAGAGGGATGACCTGGCGGCACAGAGGCAGGCTCTTGCTCAGGAAGGGGATACCTTAGGCCAGGAAGTCTGCCACTTAAAAGGGAAGCTGGAAGAAAATCAAATGGCCCTCCAGGGACTGGGTGACCTCCAGAAAGAGCATCAAAACTTGTTGGAGCACACCAGGAGTGTGGAAGATGCTCTGGCAAGAAAGGAGCAGGCCAGTAGGGACGGGATTCCGGAGGTAACCCTCCTGCAGCAAAGACTGGCCCAGTACTCCAAGACAAACCAGGAGGCACAGCAAGAAAATGAGGCTCTCTGTCAGCACAATGATAAGCTCCAGCGACAGGTAGCCATGCAAGAGAGACTGATAGAGTCTAGTAAGGCCTTGATTGAGGAACTGAAAGCTCAGGCTCTTGCATGGCAACAGGGAGCAGGGGCTGATAGAGATGAGGTTTGCTGGGAAAGGGAAACACCTGAGCATAACCTCAGGAGCCCTAGTACCAGAGGCCTTCATCTCTCTCAGTCCCTGGACAGGGCCACAGGGATGGGAGATTACTATCCAGTCAGAAGTATGGGGCTCATACGCCAGTACCTCCCAGAAATGGATGGGCGGGCATCCTGGTATGGGCACCCAAGTACAGTGCAATTAAGTGGGGAACTTAAGGAGAGTAGGCCCACTAAGGGCATCCTGAACACCTCTGCCCAGTTAGGTCAGTGGGGGGGTACCCATCAAATCCTGGGAGCAAGGAGGAATCAGAAGATTCCTCTGAGCGTCCCAGGACACAGGAGACTAGGTGCCCACATTCTGCCAGCCATTCCCAGGCTCTCAGAATCCGGGAAAACCTGGAAGATCAGACGGGCACCTCTGGGAGCAGTGCCTCTGAGTCAGAGGATGAATGGACCAGGGTTACCCAAACCAAAAAGGCCAATAAGGCCAAAAGGGCCTTGCTTAAGGACCCCTTAAAACAGATTAAGGCAATAAGGAGTGTCATCACGCCTTATCACAAGAACGCCAAGTATTCTGTGTGGGAACACTTAGAGCTCTTTGAGCAAATGATGGAGACTTTCCATTTGAAAGACAGCAGTAGCTGCATTCAGTACGTAAAATGGGCAGTCTCCCCAGAATACTCCAGTGTCTTTGCCGGGCTGGAGGACCAAAATCATTCAAGATAGTCCACATAAAGGGCGGCCATCTTAAAGCACTTTTCTGTTCATAGAAATCCCCAAGAGGCACGCAAGGCAGCCTACAATTTACAATGTGGGGAGGATCAGGCCCCACAAGAATTTGTGCAGGAGTTGAAGCGTGCCTTTGCGCAGACTACCAGAAGGGTGCGCACGGACAGTAAAGAATTTGTTAATACGTTTTTCCATGCGCTGCCAAAATACATCATGACCCAGCTAGTGAGAGATTTTCACGAGGAAAAGTCACTAGACTGGGTCATTGAACAGGCCACCCCGAATCTTTGAGGTTCAGAAGCCCATAGAAAATAAAAGTAATGCTCAGAAAAACCCCAAACCGACCAACTCCCCTGCCGCTGCCAAGGTGTCATAGGTAAAGGTTGCCCCCATTTTAGATTTGGAGATGGGGGGCCTAGAAACCTGCCTGCACAGAATAACTCCAAGCCCAGAAGGCCCTTGGGCCAGTCACTGACAGGGAGTCAAGGAGGTAGTCCCACAAATGGGGTCCCTCACTCCCCTGACTATGTAAGTCCCCGCTACAAGGGAAACCGAACCATCCTGGGTTATGTGTGAACTCCTCGAGCCCAAGGGGTGGGGACCAACCAAGCACCTAATCCAGGAAACTTCCCTCCTAACTTCCCCCAGGAGGGCAGAAATTCCCCAAATCCTGGGCAGAACTTTTTCCCCAGGTACCCACAGAACTTCCAACCCCAAAATCATCCATCCTTCTTTCCCCACTTTCCTGAGCCCAGACAACCTAATCTAGGAGAGGGGAGGCCAAGGGTGGAGGGGGTCCCACATTTTCCCAACCCGGGGTACTACCAGAGAAGGGATAGCTACCCTTCCCGGGATCAACCCAGGAGAGAAAACAGAACCCCGTATCAGCCTGAGCGGGTTTCACAGTTAGAGCGCCAGGTCCAAAACATGGCATAGGATCTGGGTTGCCTGCTGAGGGCTCGGAAGTACCCTCAGATGATCATGCCATCACAGAATGCCCCAAACTCTGGATCTGGTGCTCCAGAACAATGACGGGGCAGCACCCATATAACTCACTGGTTCCCAGGGAGGAGGCACAAGGGGAAGGGACGTGTAAAGCCTTGGAGGAAGCTTCCTTCCCCACTTGTAAACAGCCCCTGGAAACCCAGGAACCGGAAACAAAATCTCCTACCCCTGAAAGTCTGCCACCCAAGGAGCAGAGGGGGGGTAGGAGAAACAAAGGACCCAAACAGACCCATTTTGTGGAGGAGGTACATACCTTCCAATTTGAAGGAGAGGGGTCCTCAGAGGATCCTGGGAAAAGAATCTTCTCCTTCAGAGATGGGGAAACTCCTCCCAAAGAAAAATGGGTCCCAAGGGATTCACATCCCGACTGGGTAGATGTGAGGACTGAGCTAGCGCCGCCCATCATCCCATCCCAGAACCAACAACATCAAAATCCCCTGGTTCAAACCCATCCTGGTGACTGCCTCCAAAAAGGGGGGGGGGGGGCGGCCCAGAACCGGAACCAGGGGAACTCAAAACTTCTCCTATCTCCAGTTGCCAATTTTTTTCTTTCAAATTCCCAAGCCCCCCCACAGAATTCTGCCCAAATCTCTTCTCTCTCCATGTTCAAAACTAAAAGAATAACCCCCGAGTTGTCCAAAAATGTGCATTATCTGTGCCCCCTTGCAGAGAAGGAGGGAAGATACTATGCCCCGGTTCAAGTACAGGGGCAGGCTACAATTTTGGCACTGGTGGACACTGGATCCCAAGCTACCCTTCTGTCCAAAAGGCCTTTGATGAACTGAATTCAGGAAGGGGGGAGAATTACCAAATTCCTCTCACTTCTCTGCCTGGACAACTTCAGAACTTTGACGGGAAGTTAATTCTCGTCGAGGGGAATGCAGATTTGGACATTAAAATTGGGCGACACAAGGTGAAACACCCGGTCATCGTAGTGACTCTAGAGGGCACCCCTTGTTTACTAGGGAATGACCTCCTGCAAAGGTTGTCACCACTAATAGATTGCTTAAACAAGGTCCTCTGGAGCCAGACTAGCCGACCAATAAAATTGAAACAGAGTGTCAACCATGTTAGTTTAAACGGCACATGCCATATGGTTGAACAAAAATCTGACCAAGTAGAATTTCATTTCCAGAACAACCAAATTCCAGACGTGACAGTCATAGCTGTAGGACAACAGACTGGTGATGGGGAGTCCTCTTTATTTCTGAAAATCAACCTTCCTTCCAGTTTAAGGTGGTATTCCACACTGGAAGGAAACACTCTGAAATCCTTTACCAATCCACAATCAGACATTCCCTCTCCTATAGTCCAGAAAGATGTGAATTAGCTCAGAGCCTGTCTGATATTCAGCAAATTGGAGAGCAGTTGTTCATACCTGTTCAGTTAAATGAAGGGAAGGACTTGGTTCTCGCCCGAGTGTGTGTGAACAACGGTAAGAGCTTCATCAGCGAAGCCATGTTCCGCCAACTCCCAAAAGATCCAGCCATTCCCACATTTAGACAAATGGGAAAGGGATCTGGAAACACCCAATTCCAAACATCTCCTGCCAAGCAGGTGTATGCTCAAAATCTACATAGGCAACAAGAGTATAGTTCATAATTGTTGGGTCGTGCGAGACGTCACTGCCGCCTTTTACTTAGGCAGTGGCATTCTCAATCGCTTTGCCATTAGTTTGGACCTAATAAACTTCAAAGCTTGGTCCCAATTAGCGGATAATCCCATGGGCTTTGATGATCCAGAGAAAGCATTTAAGTCAGACCAATTGCTACCTTATGCAGTTGAAATTCAGATTGGAGAGGAAGTCATCATCCCAGAAAGGACCTGACAATTCTCCCTGGAAATGAAAGTTAAAAGAGGACAGAAATTGAAAAACCCTCATGCCTATATTCATCTGAATGCTTCTCTCCAACAGCAAGGGTTGGGGGTAAACTCAACACCACTAGTCAATAGAGAACATGACACCATTCCAATAGAGGTGGATAACAGCGACTTAAAGAGTATCACTCTGGCTGCAGGCACCATTATTGGAATGGCGGTTGATGACTGAGATTTTTCCATTGATTTAGGAAATGAACGGTTAGGACCAATCCCCAAGGACTATTTTGATAGTGACAGTGATGACAACCCGACACCAGACAGGATCTTTTTCCGGCATGGGGAGAACTTCCTGGTGTACACTTCCTGCCCCTATGGCAAGGAAGATGTGACTTGTGACTTCAGAAGGGATGAGGTGATTTTCCAGGTCCATGAGTGTTGCCTTTTCCACCTG
Organism: Ambystoma mexicanum; assembly: GCF_040938575.1. Taxonomy (NCBI): domain Eukaryota; kingdom Metazoa; phylum Chordata; class Amphibia; order Caudata; family Ambystomatidae; genus Ambystoma; species Ambystoma mexicanum. The sequence goes on along the minus strand of NC_090930.1, from coordinate 705,410,257 downwards.
AAGCCACCAGTCCAAATCAGCACTCTGACCAGGGACTTCTCCACCCAGCTGGAGGAGGCAGCTGAGACAGCAAAACCAGAAGTCTTTCCAGGCTTCAGGCATATGGTTGAAGAGAGAGTCAACCTAGCTGATGCCTGTGAGACTCTGGAGCAGAAGCAAAAGTTGAAACAAGTTTTGATATGACTGTGGTCGCACCGACATCCACACAACAACAATTCCCACGGACCCTGGTATGACTCCAGTGTTTGTGAAGCAATATCAATTGCCTCTCACATCAATGGAGTCCCTTACTGAAATATTAAGAAGCTTGAGTCCTGAGGGATAATCCGTCCAGTCCACAGCACCTTCAATAATCCGCTGCTGGGGATATTGAAGCCAAACGGCCAGTGGAGACTCTGCGCTAACCTGAGGGAGCTCAACAAATGGGTCCATACTTCCCGATGGCCTCTTCCCTACATTGACCAAGGGCTGGCCCAGATCCAGGGGTCACAGGTATTCACTGCAATAGACCTGACCAATGGATACTGGATTGTACCTGTCAGTTGGGAGGACCAATACAAGCTGGCTTTTACCTTTGGGGGCCATCAGTACACATGGACCCTGACTCCCTTCGGATACCTCAACTCCGGCAATGAGTTCAACATTTTTCAACATAAAGCCATGCCCGACATGGGTGAGGGGTAAGCTGGCTTATGTAGATGATGTCCTCATCAAAAGCTCAACTGTGGAGGAACACATAGCGGAGATCGGTTATGTTCTAACACAGTTGAGGGCCGCTGGAGCAAAACTTTCCTTTCAGATAGCACAGTGGTGTAGAACCCGTGTTAATTACTCCTCAGGGCCTTTGTCCCCAGGAAAAGAAAGTGGAACCACTCCAGAAACTGAAGGACCCCAAAACTCTGCAGGAACTAAGGAGCCTCCTTGGACTGACTAATTACAGCAGAAAGTTCATTGAGGGCTACGCAGAGATCACCAGACCTCTGATGGATCTTTTGAGGGTCCAGAACAATCCGAGGCAATAAGACAACTCAAAAGAAGCCTCTCACAAGCGCCTTGCCTAGCTTACCCTGTCAGAAAAAAGGAGTTCTTCTTGGAGACAGGGTTTTCTAATACATGCTTGATTGCAGTATTATACCAAAAGCATGACAATGTCAATAAAGTAATCTCCTATGCGACTAAAACTTTATCCTCTGTGGAGGAAAAATTCAACGATTGTGAGAAGGCACTCCTGGCAACGGTGTGGGCATTGAAGAATTACTGCCCGTTCATCCAGTGGGAACACATCATAGTGGAGACTCCACACCAGCCTCTGCAATACCTCTAAAGTGACAGAATCCGGGCCGGAAATGTGAGTAATTCCCAAATTACTTCCTGGATTCTGTCAATGCAAGGCTTTCCTGTGGAGGTCAGATATGGCCAAAACAAGAAGAGTCCCCTCGCGCAAGGTCTGGCTGACTTGCATGATTGTGCCAGAGAAGACTGTCTCGAGGACGAGAGTCTAAAAATCAAGGACAACATGGAGGCATACCTCAATTCCCCACACAAAGTCTTTAAAGAAGACAATTGTGAGGGAATGCACACTGTCTATGTGGATGGATGCTCTTACCATGTTGACAACAACAGGGAAAAATAACTTGTGGCTGGCATAGGGAATGCATGGGTGAATGCGTCCCCAGAACTTCTGTTGGTCCCCGAAGTAGTCAAATGGCAGAGTTGATGGCTGTACATCAAGCCATCCTCACTGCTGTCCAACATCAACTCCATGAACTGGTCATAATCACAGATTCGGATTATGTACGAAACGGGTTCGTGGAACACCTGGTTAACTGGAAAACCAGAGGCCTGTTATGTACTAATAACAAACCCTTGAAACATGGGAAGTTAATTCAAAATATTGATGATCTGGTCACCTCGAATAGGATGACCATCTACTGGAAAAAGATCAAGGCTCATTCCAAAGTAGAGGGACCAGACAAAACTGGAAATGACCTAGCTAATCGGCTGGCCAAAACAGGGGCCATCCAAGGGGATCTAATAGAGATCGAGTCCCTGTTGAGGGAAATCCAGGTCACTGCTATCACTAGGTCCCAGGCAAATGCTCACAATGATCTTTCAACTTCACAATGGAGTAAGGAGACCCCAGATGCTGATTTGATTACAGCTCAAAAAGGGGTTCCAATAATTGGTAAGTTTTATCAACACATTGAGGACCCTGAGAACTTTCCGCTGACGGATACCGATTACATTGGGAAAGAGGACCTCAGAGTGTTGATGAAATGTCAAAAAATTGTTCTGAATCCAAGACGGTTTGCTGGTAAGGAAATCCCTAGCCGGCCATGATCAGTGGGTGGTTCCTACCTCATTCTTAAGCCTGATGTTAAGTGACGCCCATGATGCGGCCACAGCCGGTCATAGGGGGTTTCATAGAACACTTGAAATCTTAAGAGAGGTTGCATACTAGCCACACATGGGGCAGGACCTCGACCAATAATTGAAGGGGTGTCTTGTGTGTGCACAATTTCAGCCAACATCCCTAACACACAGTGCGCCTCTCCTTCTCCAAAAGAGGGGGATGACACTGCCATGGTCAGATTTGCAAGTAGATTTCATTGGGCCTGTGATTCGCTCCTCTAGGGGGAACAAGTACATGTTGACCGTGACATGCTTGTTTACTAAATGGGTGGAATATCTCCTGGCCCCAAACTGCAAGGCAGAAACAGCAGCTGCCTTGATGATCAACCACATCTTTTCACGTTTTGGTCTACCCCAAAAGATCGAGTCAGACAGAGGTAGCCATTTCACCAGCGAAGTAATGACAAAGATGTGGGAGATACTTGGGGTTTAAAGGAAGCTACAAATTGCTTACCGGATAGCCTCTAGTGGTGCAGTAGAACGATACAACAAAACCATTGTGAGCATATAAAAAAAAATTGTGGCAGATTCTGGGCCAAGTTGGGATATTCGATTACCTCTTGTCCTTGTGGCCATCAGATCCTTCATCTGCAACTAAAATGTCACCGTTTGAGCTGATGACTGGACGCAGAATGGTGCTTCCTCAGCATCTGCTCTACAGGACCCAAGAGCAGACATTGATCAATGCCTCCACGACTCATGAGTATGTTGAAAATTTAAGAAAACACCTTCAACATATTTTTGCCTATGCTCAGCGGAATCTAGAAAGATCAGCCGACAGCATGACCCACTATGACTTAAAGACTACCAGAGAAGAACGCAATGTAGGAGACCGGGTTTATCTATAAAATTTCCAAAGGAACCAGGCCAAACAGCAGAAATGTCTGCCTACCTGGAAGGGACCTTTTTAAATTGTAGACAAGATCTCACCAGTCGCCTACAAGATCTGCATCCCCAGAGACAGTTTGGCAGAGGGGAAGACAAGTGGGCCCATATTAATCAGCTAAAGTGCTGCCATCCTAGGCACACTCTGCAGCAACTGGAGGAGTCTCTTCCAGATCCATAAAATTCCAGCCCTAAAATATTCCACAGATAGTCTATAAAATACAATAATGCAAGTGTCTCCTGATTTTTCAAAATGCATATATCCGCCCCACTTCATTAATAGTGGTGGGGAAATGTCTACACATATGTTTTTTGCGTTGTCATCCTAGGAGAGAGAGAGAAAGAGAGAGAGATAAACCATGGAGACTGGACAAGGAGGACGACCCGGGGACCAGGAGCAAAGATCCGAGGGGCCCGGAGTATCGCTCAATACTCCCATCAGGACTGGCGAGGAGAACCAAGTGATCCATCCCTGATGGAGGAAAAGATGCTAAACTTTGCCATTTGTGGAATCCGGAGAGATGAGGCTGACATCCCAGTCTTGTGCATTTCCATGGAAGATCAACGGGCATCGTAAAGGGGGCTTGTGGGATGTCTTAACACACTAATCCAAGCCCTGCAACATCACTGTGCATTTCTGACAATCAATCAATGGCTGCCGGAAAGCATGCTGCTCGCCAGAAATCACCAGGAAGTGCGCAGTGAAAACCTGAAAAATAGGCCACCATCTACTTTTGCCTCTGTCACTGGTAACACAGGAGACCACTGCCAAAACCCATCATTTGGCTGCTCACCGAGCAAAATCATTGCAAAAGAAACAGAGCTGGTTTCAAAAATCCGTTTTTATTTGGTGTCAAATTTGCAAGAATCATGGCTCACAAACCACCCAAAAAGATCCAACCTCCTTGTTGGGTGGTCAACATCATTCTCCTGCAAGAATCTACATAAATATAAGGTCCACAGAAGTATATATATATATATCTGAACAAAGTGTACTTTTGAGGATTGCTTGCTGGAAGAAACCTGTCAAAAAAGGGTGTAATACCGTTAATCACCTCTACCAGAAGCCGACATTTTAAAACCATTTTGTGTAAAGTTGTACATTGAGCACAAACTATGCCAAAGAAAGACTTGCTATCAGAAGCCTAAGAGGTCGATACAATTCAAAACTATATTCTGAATTGGCTTAAAGTAAGAAATGGTTTGATGTATTTGTGAAAAATGTGAGTTATATTTTAAGAAAAGACAATTTGTAGACATTGGGTTTCAGAGTTAAATGTTTCCCACGCTGTTTTCAAACAAATTCCACACCTTCTCCCTGGACAAAGGAGACTTCCCCCTGCCCTTGGCTAAGAGATTGACAGGCTGGTGTCAAAAGAAACTGGGAGTGGCACCCTGGCCTGTTGCTCTGAGTAAAGACAATGGAGTCCTTGAGCTGAATAGAAAATGCTAATTTGGGTGTGACTGACAACAAACTGCTAGCAGGAAGGAGAGATATGTTACCGCTGAGTCAGCCCAAACCTTGGAGGCGGAGACAAACCGTTGTATGGATTCAGAAAGCACAGCAAATATATGTTTTAGAAAAATGCTTATAACAAATTGCACTGAACTGACAAAAATGGGAAACTTTGAGATTGTTAAAATGAAAAATTCACTCACAGTTTAAAACTAATCTGGACTCAGTGCGATGTTCTGCGACCAAACCCCAGAATTATTCATATTGTTGCCACTGTGTTTATGCTATGAACATAACAAATTACAGAAATGTGCCCAGATGGGGTCTGAATGCATGTCTACAAATTGGTGCAGAACTAATATTGAGAAACCCACCAAAAGCGCAAAAAAGTGGTCATTTCTGAACCAAAGCTCTTAGGAAGATGACAGTTGAACAGAAATGTACCGTAGGGAATCTGTCATGTGATTTATGTAATATTAACAAGTTGTGTATATTGTAAATAAGTGTTTTATGAAAAATAAGATATACTGTACAGAGACAAAGGGGAGTGTTTTCCCCCAAGCCATAAAGATGACACGTTGATCCTTTCTCCAATCAGGGGACAGGGAATCCTCTAACCTATAAGATCCTTAGAGGGTTGGGCATTTTATTTCTGAAAAATCTACCTTCACAAAAACCTCTGTAACTTTTGAACTGCACGTCCTAGAACTGAAATTTAACTGACATTCCAATTCCTTATAGTTTTGCTATAATCGTGTTTGCGGAACGTGGAAAAACTGCAGTGAATTGCAATTTAGCTCCATTTCACCACATGTCAAAGTAGCTGGTTCTTTTTTTCAACTGCTGAATTTGTTTTCAATCTGATAATCATTCATGAATCATTGCTAGTGTTGACCTGAACTCATCCAAAGTTACTATCACTTATCATGAATCTCCTTTAGTGAATTAAAATCATTTTCGCATATTTTCCATTACATTGCAATCACATTCAAAAGCCTTTTTTGCCTGTTTTAAATCATACCTGTTTTCTCTAAGCTTGCTGGGGGAACCGGGATTGAACTGCATTATTGATTGTATTTCTGAAACCTGTGTTCCATCATCTCCATCTCTTCATATTGCATAGTGGAGGGAGTGAGTAATAACAGGGGGAAAAGTTATCATATTATCTTTTGATTGAAATCATATCACGTTTATTTCTGTGTTGCATTTGCCATCATTGCATTTCCTTGAATCATATAAAGTATTCTCTGCTACCTTATCCTTCCTATTCCTACTCCTAACTGATTAAAGAGATTGTTGATATTGTAATATTACCCATTGCTGCTCACTGTTCATATTCATAAGTTTGATATTCAGATATTATTTTGTTCATAAAAGTGTGATTTATATATTGTTCCATTCTTCAAATAAACCTTTTAATTTGCAAAACAAACCTACTTCTTGGCTCAGTGAGGTCGCGGAGATCCAAAGAGAGGGGCGTTATATAAGGGTTCATCATCCAGATTTAAAGAACTTTGGCATAAAATTATATAAATATGGGCTTCCATTGGGCATACCATAATAAGCATTGACTTAGCTGGAGTGCTGGATTGAAGTCACTTACAAGGTGGAGGGCATAGGTGGAGTAGAAGTATCCATACTGTCAGCCTCAAGGCATCTTATGAAGGACTTGAGGTTTGCATGTTCTTCAAAAACAGATGTTCTCCCATTATGTGTAATTTTTAAAGAGCAGGGATGGAAGAGACCATATCTGATGTTAAGCTGCTTCAGGGCAGGGCAGTATGAGAGGAATTTGTTATGCCGCTGAACAGCTTTCTGAGCGACATCCTGAGAAATGTTAATTTTGTTACCTTGCCAGATGATAGACTTATTTTCCTTAGCTTTTGGAGATGATAAGCTTCAGCTGTGTGTATTCCAGTAACAAATAAATGAGAGTTTGTGGTATGGGATGAGCCTGAGCAGATTTGAAGGTCCTAATTCTGTGGACTCGTTGAATGTTGAGGACAATGTCTGTTGGAATGTGGAGAATGGGCGAAAGCATTTTCTGCAGGAACAGGATGTCATTCCCTTCATTTACTTCAGGTAGTATTGTGATATGGAGGTTATTCCTTCGTCCTTGGTTTTCGAGTACTTCATTGTGTTTTTGGTGTTGGTTGATGGTACATTAAAGTGATGTAACTCTAGGAGAGAGATCTTCCACCATCCCCACTCTCTTTTACACCTCCTCAATTCTATTTTCAAACGCGCATCACCTGTCATCAAGTTGTTGTAGTTTTAAATTGGTAGTTTCTATAAAAGGCTTTAGAGACATTATTTCCTGTAGTAGTAATTCCATGCTGGGGTCGGAAGGAATGGAATGAGACGGGGAGTCACTTTTGGGCCTTTTTAATGTGGCTGGGGATGATGCTGACTGCAAGTTTTTGTTGGTCTGTGCTATCTTATGTGCGCATTTTCCCGTAGCCATGATATATCTCTGTGTGGTCAGTTGTGATGTTCAGAGATATGAGGGTTTTGGTCAGGGAACGTATCGATAGTAGTGTTGAAATCAATAGTTAAAAGTAACATTTTAGTCAGATTTGTAACACAATGAAGCAGGAGGAATGGTGAACAGCAGCGCCAAAAATACTAAAAATAAAAATTCTCACCGAAGCATGGTGCCGTTTTAGAGAAGCAAATGTAATCTTGTTTTTCTGTCTATGGGCCTCATTACACGGTAGGCGGTGAGCCATGGCGCTATTAGCGCCATGGCTCATGCCGGTAAAATACCGGCACCGCCTTGGCGGAAAGGGGATTTACCGCCCCATTCCAAGGTTGGAGGGGCAGTAAATCCCCTTTCCGCCATTGCCCTTCCCCATTCCCATTTCTGCCCCATAGGGCTCTATGGGACTGGGGAAGGCGCTAATTACGGCACCGCAATTTTGCGGTGCCGTAATTAGCTCCGAGGTCCCTTAGCGGGTTGGTTTTTAACGCCTGCAAAAAGCAGGCGTTAAAGCACCAACCCGCTAAGGGACCTCGTAGTAAGGCGGTAAGGGTTAACGGTCACCGTTGCCATTAACGGTGACCGTTAACCCTTACCGCCGTCCGTGTAATGAGGCCCTATATCTTTACTTTTCACTGTATTTTGTGCAAAATATCATTAGACCAGCAGGTGGCGCATTCAAGAGGCCTGACTGGAAGGCAGAATTGTTTCCTGGAGTGGTTGCCGGGATTCTCCTCAGCTGCATCGGCTCCTGTCAGCCAAAATGCAAAACAACAGAGAGTGATATCTATCAAGGCCTTAGAGGGAGTACAATGTCCTACTGCAAAGTAGAACATTTAAAAGTTGATATAGTGCCATGGGCATTTAGGAAGATAAGTCGCGGGTGGGAGGTGCAAAATCAGGCAGCCATCTGCCTCAGCATCAAGCCACGCCCCACCACCCTTCATTCTTGATAAGCAGCAATGGCAGTATGCTGGGGAACTTCGGGGGGAGGGTCCTCTGTTTGGGGGCCATGGTGGTGGTCAGGCATTTGGGTGAAAACCCTAAGGGGTGTGCTGGTGTGCCTTCCAGGGTGGCCCTGGGGGCTGTTGAATCATGCTAAAAAGACAGACTTTTCGCTTGGGGGCTCTGAGGGGTGGGTACGATGGAGGCTTTCCGCCGGGCTGCAGTCCTGGTGTCTGGAACCAGTGGAGTGTTGTGTCTAGGATCCCCCCCTCCACCCAGCTATGGTTTCTTAGTGGAGGTGGTGGGATAAGGGGCCTCTTCCTTCAGTTGAGCACTTGCTAGTATTAAGTGACTGGTTTCAGTGGTAGCTGTTTGAGGGTGTGTGTAATAGAGGTTTACCCCCGGGGGTGTCATTGCCAAAAGGGGCAGGTGTGACTTATCAAGAGAGAAGTTTTCAGTTATGGGTCTTGGTGGCTTGTGTGTTAGCTTGTTGGATGCTTGCTTCATGGCTGCATTCCTGGTGTCCAAAGCCATGTGTGGGTGAGGTGACTGCACAAGCGGGGTTGGGGGGCTTTGGGCAGGTGGGCTCTATGGGAGCTAGGGGATTGAGATCAAGGCATGTTGGACGCCAGTGGGTGCCCCGTGTATCATATATCAGGGCATGACACAGTGGGGATGGGCAATGAGGATGCCACTGGTTGGCTTGGGATTGTCTGCGACACCCTGTGGGTTGTCATGGATGGGGGATCTGAGTCATGCTATTACTCCCAGGGGGTTGACCTAGTAAAGGGGGAAGGTGCCCATAATGTTTTAGTTTTCATCATAGGGGTATCTGGCACCTCAAGGGTTAGCCTGGGATTTAATGTGTTCTCCATGGGTATGCAAGTGGGCTTCTGGGCGACCCATTGGTTCTCATGGTCTGGGTATTGGGGCCATTACAATTGACATGTATCGGGCAGAACATTCCCCTCCAGGGGCTGGGGGTGGTCGATGGGACACAACCCGTGGTGTTTCCAGGCCATGGTGGTCTTGCTTCCTGTGTCTGGTGGGGGGGTCGATCATGTGGAATGAGAGAGCTGCACCCTCCTGGGACCCCGGGCCAGTACTCTACAGTGGTGGGCTGGGAAGCCTCTCCTTGATAGGGCCATGGGCTGGCCGGGGGAGGGAAGGCAGGGGAGGCTCCCACCGAGTAGGGGGCCCTACGGGGAGGATAGTTGAGGGCTGAGGAGTTGGTTACCTCAGTTTCACCTGTCTTTTGAGGGTGTCTGGGGATGGTTCCTTGCTGGTAAGGTCAATGCTGAGACCAGAGATTTATGAGGTCAGGGGGCATGCCCAGGGTGTGGCAATGGGGGTGCCCTAATTGGGCAGACAGTATGGCCTTGGGGGGCCTTTGCACCATGCTAAGTGAAGAATGGTTCAGTTGAGTAGTATTTTAATGGGCCATTGTTGGGGTGTTGGCTCTTGGCAGTGGGCAGGCCATGGTGGAACAACAGTGCGGTTGCCAATTAGGCGGTGGCCCCGTTCAGGTGTCAGACAAAGGATTGGAGGATATGCCCCTGGCTTGGTCGTCCAGGTAGTGGCAGTCAGGTCTGGGCACTGTGGGTGCGTGACAGATGGACCATGCGATATGTGTTAACATTTCATCTCTCTTTTCTCTTTAGAGAACGCCAAGTGATGGTTGAAGCAACCACAACTTTACAGGGGTGGGGAGTGGGTGACAGAGGACCATTGGTGATTTTCTTTCTGCATTTGTACGATGGGGTACTGAGGGTGAGCAAGTGAGCGGGGGATAGAGGTTATTGTGTCTAGACATAGCGGGTCTCGTCGGATAAGGGTAAAGATTGTTACGGTATGAGGTAGGGGGTGCTCCTGACCACTACCTCATCGGCCCCTGTGGCGGTAGGCTGGGACACATTACACTGAATGAGTTATGGGCTCAACCTTTTGGCTCACTGGATGGGAGATTGATTGCTGATTTATGGTAGGGTCCAAGGTTTGTGGCAGAACGTTGAGGTGGCAGGCCAGGGCTCATCGGCCCTCAATGGGCATGCAAAAGGGGGGCTCAGGTCTGGGGGTGAGGTCTGATCAGTTTAAGCGGTTCCTTCAGAACCATTCCCAGAGTATGGGGGAATGGCACAGACCTAGTAAAGGGGACAGGTGCCCATAATGTTTTAGTTTTCATCATAGGGGTATCTGGCACCTCATGGGTTAGCCTGGGATTTAATGTGTTCTCCATGGGTATGCAAGTGGGCTTCTGGGCGACCCATTGGTTCTCATGGTCTGGGTATTGGGGCCATTACAATCGACATGTATCGGGTAGGACATTCCCCTCCAGGGGCTGGGGGTGGTCGATGGGACACAACCCGTGGTGTTTCCAGGCCATGGTGGTCTTGCTTCCTGTGTCTGGTGGGGGGGGGTCGATCATGTGGAATGAGAGAGTTGCACCCTCCTGGGACCCCGGGCCAGTACTCTACAGTGGTGGGCTGGGAAGCCTCTCCTTGATATGGTCACGGGCTGGCCGGGGGAGGGAAGGCAGGGGAGGCTCCCACCAAGTAGGGGGCACTGCGGGGAGGATAGTTGAGGGCTGAGGAGTTGGTTACCTCAGTTTCACCTGTCTTTTGAGGGTGTCTGGGGATGGTTCCTTGCTGGTAAGGTCAATGCTGAGACCAGAGATTTATGAGGTCAGGGGGCATGCCCAGGGTGTGGCAATGGGGGTGCGCTAATTGGGCAGACAGTATGGCCTTGGGGGGCCTTTGCACCATGCTAGGTGAAGAATGGTTCAGTTGAGTAGTATTTTAATGGGCCATTGTTGGGGTGTTGGCTCTTGGCAGTGGGCAGGTCATGGTGGAACAACAGTGCGGTTGCCAATTAGGCGGTGGCCCCGTTCAGGTGTCAGACAAAGGATTGGAGGATATGCCCCTGGCTTGGTTCTCCAGGTACTGGCAGTCAGGTCTGGGCACTGTGGGTGCGTGACAGATGGACCATGCGATATGTGTTAACATTTCCTCTCTCTTTTCTCTTTAGAGAACGCCAAGTGATGGTTGAAGCAACCAAAACTTTACAGGGGTGGGGAGTGGGTGACAGAGGACCATTGGTGATTTTCTTTCTGCATTTGTACGATGGGGTACTGAGGGTGAGCAAGTGAGCGGGGGATAGAGGTTATTGTGTCTAGACATAGCGGGTCTCATCGGATAAGGGTAAAGATTGTTACGGTATGAGATAGGGGGTGCTCCTGACCACTACCTCATCGGCCCCTGTGGCGGTAGGCTGGGACACATTACACTGAATGAGTTATGGGCTCAACCTTTTGGGTCACTGGATGGGAGTTTGATTGCTGATTTATGGTAGGGTCCAAGGTTCGTGGCAGAACGTTGAGGTGGCAGGCCAGGGGCACATCGGCCCTCAATGGGCATGCAAAAGGGGGGCTCAGGTCTGGGGGTCAGGTCTGATCAGTTTAGGGGGTTCCTTCAGGACCATTCCCAGAGTATGGGGGAATGGCACAGACCTAGTAAAGGGGGCAGGTGCCCATAATGTTTTAGTTTTCATCATAGGGGTATATGGCAGCTCATGGGTTAGCCTGGGATTTAATGTGTTCTCCATGGGTATGCAAGTGGGCTTCTGGGCGACCCATTGGTTCTCATGGTCTGGGTATTGGGACCATTACAATCGACATGTATCGGGCAGGACATTCCCCTCCAGGGGCTGGGGGTGGTCGATGGGACACAACCCGTGGTGTTTCCAGGCCATGGTGGTCTTGCTTCCTGTGTCTGGTGGGGGGGGTCGATCATGTGGAATGAGAGAGTTGCACCCTCCTGGGACCCCGGGCCAGTACTCTACAGTGGCAGCCTGGGAAGCCTCTCCTTGATAGGGTCACGGGCTGGCCGGGGGAGGGAAGGCAGGGGAGGCTCCCACCGAGTAGGGGGCACTGCGGGGAGGATAGTTGAGGGCAGAGGAGTTGGTTACCTCAGTTTCACCTGTCTTTTGAGGGTGTCTGGGGTTGGTTACTTGCTGGTAAGGTCAATGCTGAGACCAGAGATTTATGAGGTCAGGGGGCATGCCCAGGGTGTGGCACCCCCATGCTCATCTAGGTAGTTGATGATGCAATGATGATGCAGGTGATGACGTGTCAATGATGGGACCTATAAAGTAACAGTTAATGATGATATGCATTCATGGTGTTGTCACATTTAAATGCTGTATGACATATAATACATGCAGATTAATTCCTTCCAAAGATGATCTGTGTCTGGTGTCTCTCACTGGCCCTGCCGCCTGCGTCGCCCACAAAAACGTTAAACATAGTCCTCTCTGCACAGCATTGCCAATGCTTCTGTGCTCAGAAGCACTGTGACAAAAAAGACTTCAAAACCCATTGATAACAAGGCTGTGTCACCAGGGAATGAAGTGATGTTCTTTGTCAAACACTTTGCTCTGAGTCAGCGTACAAAGTCAATGTGTACATGCCATGGAAACAAAAAACATAACCTACAATAGATTGTCCTATATAGTGCTTATTATCATTTTTCATTGCACTGGGGTTAATATACATTATTAATCAAAAAGAAAAAGTGATTTGGTCCTTTCTGAGCTGAAACATGTCATCTTAAGTGTGACACAACTGTTGGCAGCGAGTTGCTTAGATGTGCGTGAGTAACACTATTTTCCATTGATGACTGTAGTATCACAGGCCCTTTTAGTTATACAAATATATATCTTGAATTGCTGTTAAATCTCTTTTGAGGCTCCACTTGACTTAAGATGAAAAGGGTAGGATGGTAATCAGATGCAAGGAGGAAGCCCTAAAAAATCAATTGACCACCACTTTACCACCTCTGAGGCCTTTGATGTGTCTAGCCCTCTGACCTGTTTAACTAGCACCCCATGAATAGAAAGGCCGAAAGGCTGAAAGTGTGGCACAGTACAAGAAAACAGCTGATGCTGACAGAAGATTCTAGAAGGCTGGACTGGCCCAGTGTCAAAAGTTGGGGCCGCCAAGAATCTGGTTATCTATTCGAGAAGATACAATGAATGTGAGAAGTGAGGCAGGCTCCTGTTGAAGTGTAATGGAAAAACAATAGAAGTGCCAGGTTTTATTCGCAGAAGGAGCTCAAAACACGGTCTCCTGTCACATGGTCAAATGAAAATAGACTTAGTGTGAGCTACACATAGACCAAAAGATAAGGCCATGCTCACACTCCCTTTTATTCTCAGGCACAGGGATTGAATGGCAGACAGTAGGAGTGATGATGGATGTTGGGGTAATTGGGTGGGGAGGCATGGTCAAGTCTAACCCTCCAGCACCTTGGGTACCAGCTTGCGTGCTGCTAGCGAGTGGAATATTCCAGATGGGTACAAGCATGCCAACCAATTGTAGAGGGCCACGTAGCAAAGAGCCCGTTAGTTTGAAAGCTAATGAAATGTTGTGTATTTGTATGACACGGAAGATGACTGCACTAGGGGTGGGAATATGATATGATATGATATTTTATTTGTATAGCTGTCCACCTGACCTTAAAGAGCCAATCACTGTCCAGTCCCCCATAGAAAGTAGGCTTAGATGTTCCCCTTAAGACTATCACAACCTTCAGTAGGTTTTCTTATTTTGCCACATAATATGACATCATAGATGATATTGTTTTGCTATATATCTGTGTTTTTTCATGTAAATTGTTGAGAGACTCGAGGGAACGTCAGTTGATGTCCGTCGTACTCCCTGTTTTAGAGAATTGTTAATAAAACAGCTTAAACTTTTTCCAACTTCTTGAGTCGGTCTGATTATTGATGTACGAGTAATATCTGCATCTCCATCCATCTCATATAGCGCTACCTCATCTAAAAGAGCCTTCGGGTTCACCATTATCCTAAAGTATCATCATTATGTGTGTCTACGCACTCATACTTCATGACACCCCTGCATAAGTCAGTGCCCCACTTGGGCCACCCCAGTCAAAAGAGTTTGGTCACTCCACTGCATACTGTGCATCTTGCCCAGGCTGGCTGGTGTGTTAAGCAAAAATGCGCTGGCATCAGACCACATCTTTCCCCTGACACCGGCAATAGAGTAGCAGCAGCCTGCCCTTTACTTTCAATAGGAATACGTTACATTTGTGTGATTTGTGAGGTCTAGCTGGCCTCTGGGTTTCTGATCTTAGCTGACACAGTGCTAAACATAATGTCAAATTGCAGCACTCTATGCCTGCACTAGAAAGAGAGCATACAGCATGAGCACGTTTACTATCTACCGAGAAGGTAGATGCAAGGAATGTCTTAGTCAAGACATACATTCATTGTTTCACTGATTCAGCTAATTTTTCTAATAAAATGAAGTTGTACAAACTTGAAAAAAGTGCATAAGAATACCATTGACTAAAAGCGTTTGATTAAATGCATTGAGTGAACACATTGAAAGTGCCTGTGCTCAATTCAAAACCATGAATAACTCAAAGCTTACTTACAAAACAACATGAGAAAGTGACAATTCAAACTCATAAAGGGATTTCACAAGTAAAAGCATTTCATATCAATATAATTCATGACTCCGAAACAATGAATATCTTTTCACAATTAGAAACAATGCCTTTCAGTGTAATTCATTACTCACAAAACATTCATATGTTTTAAAGATTGAACTCACTGTACTCTACTAAATGTCTCACTTCTCACAGACCAAATTAGCATGAATGCGCCCTATTGGGTGTCAACCAAAACAAGTTGTAGTTTGCAGTCAGAAAGACAATTGCTACATTATTTAAATTAAAATGACTATACTATGCACTAAGGCTTCAGGGCCTAGAAGTAACTCCAAGTTTCGAAGATTAACCTGCACATTGATAGAGATTGGCAGTCTCGCATTCGTCAGGGCGAAAATGTTTTCTAAGAGATACATTGAATACCAATGAAACTTTCTATCTTTTACTGGAATTATTAAATATTGAATTATTTATTAGAGAACATACCTGGAAGTACTCTGGAGATAAACATTTCGTATGATTACGTAATTTCTGACCAGGCTGACCTCTAAATAAAACAAAGAAGTAGCATATAAGCATACATTTGTTTCCAAAACCTCGCCTAAACAATTGTCATGGCCGTTCAAGGGATAGAAATAGACAAATGGACAAACTTACTTTAGAAACGATTAGAGGACTCCTCAATCTTAGATGTTTAGCTTTATAATGTTCAGCAATTCGGAGTTGCACGTCTGTATATTAAAGAGAAGCAGCCTCAACCTTCTTATAAAATGTATACAGACATGTGAATGGCCAAAGCTTTTGTGCACGGGAGTATATTGTATTTCATAACTCTAATTACAGTTGCACGCCAGGACTTGTGCTCTTTCAGTTTTACTTGTGTGCTACCAAAATGATTAACAGCTAAACTCAGAATCCTCAAAAACCTTTTTGAGGCCTGCTGCGAACGGTTATGTTTATATGAATTATGGCAACCCCACTCTATGAATAAAATGGACGCTTCATCAATGTATTGCTTGGAGACAAGTAGACAACTTCTAAAGACAGTAATTCGGCGACGGACATTGCGGCTGTCTATGAAACCTAAGTAACTTGCAAATGTATTAATGTGTACACTGGTACAATTAAGGTTTTTTGCTAACTTATATAAAATAGAGTGAAACCACCACCAATTAGTATATCATTGAACATGATTCTTCTGCCTCACTGAGGACATTTTTTTTTGCAGTTTGCAATGTGTAACCCCAATATTGTTCTGTTTTGGCTGGTTTTAAATGGAAGTTAACCCCTCCTTGTTCTTTTAGTACCTTTTCAATAACAAACCACTCAATGTCATATTGACTACAGCCTTCTTCATTCTTCCTGCTTCCTTTCAACACTCGGAGCCTCTATGCACGAATTTCGACTGAATTCCTTCCTGCCAGCATGCTACACCTGGATGCTGCACAATTACAGATGTAAACCCTTGATTTTCGGTGTTTTTTGTGACAGATGTGGCAATTTCGGCAGAATTCACGCAAAATTGTGTTTTTCACTGCTGAGATGAGCATTACCTCCATGTCCACTCTTCCTCGTCACAGTACTTACCTCTTTAGGCCCCTGCCTCCGACACAGGACCTTCTTTTATTTTTACTATCCCCTATAACTCCTCCCCTCCAACGATGTCATCCAGTTTTAATTATCCTGCCTCCAGCAGGTTGAACTTTTTTCCTGGTATGGGTCACCAGGAAGCAATGATTGCTGCCCCCCTGGTGTGGCAGGGCCTTCGGCTCCAGCAGGTGTGGCAGTGCTCCCAGGCTCACTGTGGGGCTGGGGCTTGGTTGATCAGGATTGCCTTATCCGGTCTTGTTGCAGGGCTGCAGACTGGTGTGGGGCTTCACGGCCCGGGTCCAGCAAGCCCGGGATGAGGTAAGGAGCTGGGGGCATGTGGGATCCCAATGCTCAATGGGGTAGAGCATGGGCCCAACAGGCACAGCATGGTAAATGTTATTTTCCTGTTTGTCTGCAGGTGTGGCAGAGTGTTCTCTGGCAGCTTCCGGATTTTCTTTTTTTTTTATTAGTTTCAGCCCGACTTTGCTCCAGTGGAGGTTACCGAGGAGACTGATTGTTTGGGGTTTCCTATTGGTTGTAGCTTCTAGCCTCTTTTTTAAATGGTGGCTAGCAGCATTCTGTTGGTTGTCTATGTTCCCACTGTACAGAGGACAGCAGTGGTGAAACTGGTATCCTTTGGTCTCTGTTTTTCCCGAATACTCACCATGGGTAAACATTCTGCAAAATGCAAGCATCTTGTCCTGTCCCCTTCTTCATCTTCCTCCTCATCTGAGTTGTGCAGGAGAAGAAATAAGAAGGCAAAACGTGTTTCCCTGACCAGAAATGAGTTAAAGAAGCTGCTTAAACATCATGGAGGGGGTCACAGACATGCGCATGAACACATGGAAAAAATGGCCGACCGCTTCCCACACCTTCTTCCACTCGGCCCCTCTGGCGTGTGCTCTTTGTGATTGGCCCCTGCTACTTACTTGTAGCCAACCACGATCCGGCAGGCTCTGAGCCGGCCCACCCACTAAGGCACGTCACAAAGGCACTGTGCCTGTCTTCAAGCCTGTCTACGCCTTTGCGCCGAGGGCCACGACCCCTGCCTCTCCGAGGTGCACGTTCCACAACTAGAATACATGACACACCCACCCTGCAGCACTGCCCATCGACGCCGGCATCTTGAACACGCTTCGCAGCCTCCATCAATCCAGCATTCCATATCACAGCAAGTCTACCCCCTTTGCCTCTGAGCCACCGAATCTATACGCAGTCTACTGACTATGAGCTCCCAAACACTCATTACTGCTTCACGCCACACTATGCTTATGAGGAACACTTCTATGTAGCTTCACTACCTTCTGGACTCCAGAGCACTGTCTCATTGCACCCACACCTTCGCAATGTACTCATTTAATTGGCCCATACTTATCGCGGCTATGCACGTAGCCCACTCCATGCATTAGCCAACTAACCAATATTCTAACTATGCTAGTAATACTACTCTAGCCCTCTCATGCATTATATTAGCATACGATTCCGGCCAACTTTTGTCTTAATTAGTAAAGCTGAATTAGCCCACTCCCCAACTGTGCTTCAAAGCTGAACTCGCCCACTTTTGCATCTACTAGCTTAGGTGATTCCATATAAGTTTTGCATCTTTACTCATGCACATATCAGCAAAGCCGCACCTGTCTGTACCTAATTAGCAAAGCTGATTTTCCCTCCCACTATGCTTCAAAGTCGAATCCGCCCATCTTTTGCGTCTGTGATCCAAACTGAATCTGCATAGCCTTTGCACTGATCTGCCTACTTTTGTATGTATCAAGCAAAGTCCAATCTGCATAGCCTTGCATTGAATGAGCCAATTTCTGTACCTATCAAGCAAAGTCGAATCTGCATAGCCTTGCATTGAATTAGCCAATTTCTGTACCTATCAAGCAAAGTCGAATCTGCATAGCCTTGCATTGAATTAGCCAATTTCTGTACCTATCAAGCAAAGTCGAATCTGCATAGCCTTGCATTGAATTAGCCAATTTCTGTACCTATCAAGCAAAGTCGAATCTACATAGCCTTGCATTGAATTAGCCCATTTCTGTACCTATCAAGTAAAGTCGAATCTTTTTGAACTAGCCTACCCCCTGCATTATATCAGCAAAACCTAGTTGCAGCTGGCTATAACTGCTTATAGCACCCACGTGCTTGCACCTAGCCCCCAACCTACCCATATTCACAACTATGCTTCCCTGGCTCCTCCTCATTATGTTCCCTTTTTGTGTGATGAACAACAACACACCTTGCAGCTCCAACAGCTACATATCATTGAGTAATGGACTAGCCAAACTGGGCTGCCCTAGACACTTCCCTATTCCCTGTCCCACTCCATTCCTGACCACCTTACCACCCTTCCCCCCTACTACCCACAATCATCTTGCGACTAAAGCTAGCCCTATTCCAGATAACACACTGCTCAAAACTCTTAGACCTCCTAAGCATGACTCCACTACCACTAATACCAACCAGCCCATACCTCCAGACCACCAGCTACTTACCAACCCAGACCTTCCCACCCGCAACAATAGACTAGGCTCATGACTCCAATCCATACCCAGCTAATCGCCCACCACACCTACTAACAAGGAAACCAATAAGAAAAGTACCAACACCACGAATGCTGCACCCTTAAAAGGCACACTACTCAATGTCCGATCCCTTATCGCTCACCCCACTGAAATTGCCGACATCATCCTCTCAGCTGATCTCGACCTCCTTGCTATCACAGAAACATGGTTACACGAGGCAGCCGGACGTTATCTAACCCTTGCCATTCCTAACAACTACTCCATCCACAGAGTAGATAAAGATAATGCTCACGGAGGAGGTGTAGCATTCATTTTCAAATCCTCACTTGACCTCAGATCCATCACCTCCCATCCACTTGATTCATGCGAACACCTCTCTATCAAAATACAAACCACCCCTAAGAGCTCAATCAACATGCAACTTATTTACAGACCCCCAGGTCCCACAGGCACATTCGAGGAAGACATCACTTCATTAATAGCCGAGAATTCCAAGCCTTCCTCTCAAAACATCATTCTAGGAGATTTTAACCTCGTGTACAACGGCCCTAACGATATGCACGCATCATCCCTCACCATCGCCCTAGCAGAACGTAACTATACTCAAATCGTCACACTACCTACACATCAAAAAGGTAGAACCATCGACTGGGTCACAGCATACAATTGCAACATCACTTGCAAAAACACCCCAACCTCTCGCATGGACAGACCATCTCCTTATACTGTTCGACATCAGCATTAACAATCCCAATCTCAAACAATCCCTGCTCGCACCTGCCTGTCCAACCAGAAATAAGCGAAACATCACAGCAGATACCCTCATACCACTAGTTCTCCCCCTCCTTAACTCGCTCCCAACCACCTCTGACCTCAGCCTCCTAGTCAACACATACAATGACGCCATGTCAAACGCCATCGACGCTGTGGCCCCACTCAAGTCACGTAAAGGCAAACCTAGAGCGCATCTGAACTCATGGTTCACACCTGAACACAAAATACTTAGAAAACAGAAAGCCAAGTTGGAAACCCTATGGAAAATGACCTCATCAGTCGAAAACAAAACAAATGTGATGACCATCTCCTCCCATTGCAAAAAAGAGATAATACGCACTAAGAAGGAAGCCTACGATGTGAGAATTGATAAGGCAGGATCCTCTACGAAAGAACTCTTAACCATCTTGAAGGAATTAGAAAACCCCAACCCAACTATAGACACTTGTGCAAAAGACAAACCCTGGTGCATTGGTATCCGAAATGCCCTTGCCAACAAAATCTCTGGCCTCCAAACTAAAATTGAGGCTAAACGACTACAACTATCCAATAGTAATCCCTCCACCCCCAGGACATCGAACCCCACCAATACCGCTGCTGGATTCACATTCAAACAGGTCACCACACTGGAAGTACAAAAGATCATAGCATCCCTCAGACCCTCAAACTGCAAGTTGGATAGCTTTCCTGCCCAAATCATCAAAGATGCTGCAAGAGACCTCTCTCCCTTCATCTCCAAACTCATAAACCTTTCCTTCTCCACCAACTCTATACCTGACAACCTGAAACAATCATGGGTTCTCCCCCTTCTCAAAAAACAATCTTTAGTCCCAGCCATTCCCACAAACTACAGGCCAATCACCACGGTTCCCTTCCTGCTAAAAATCCTCGATAGAGTTGCATACTTACAAATTCAGGAATACTTAGAATCTAATCAACTACTAGGGCTATGTCAATCTGGCTTTCAACCGCAACATGGAACTGAAACGGCCCTGGTTGACCTCAACAGTCAGATTGATGACATCAAAGACAAAGGAAAAGCTGCCATACTACTCCTTCTTGACCTCTCTGCAGCTTTCGACCTGGTCGATCATAAAATACTATGCAACCACCTCTCATCCGCCGCCCATTTCTCACCTTCAGCTGTCAGCTAGATACAATCTTTCTTAGCCAATAGAACGATGAGAGTCTTCTCACTGGCAGCTGCAGAAGATCCTATCCCCATCACCTGTGGCGTCCCGCAAGGATCTTGTGTCTCCCCCACCCTATATTTTTACAAAACCCCTCTTTGACAAATTGGACCATCTGGGTGTCACCTAAACTAATTATGCAGATGACCCCCAGATACTCCTCACCATCTTGGGCAACTACCAGGCTGACGTCACCAGGATCAACGAAATCTTCTCCATCATTCAGGCATGGATGGCCACACATGGCCTCTGCCTGAATGATGAGAAGAAAGAACTTCTCCTGGTCGGCTCTCCTAATAATCTACAGAAACTCAGCCCTGCTTATTCCAACATCACCATTGATGGCAACACCATCCCCGTGGCCAAACACGTCAAAACCTTAGGCTTCTATCTTGACGCCAGTACCAACCTGTCAAAACAAGTCAACATGACTGCCTCTTCTACCGCCTACACCGGGAAATTAATGAGAGCTTGCAGACCTTTTCTATCCAAGACCTTTTCTATCTCCCGAGAGCGCTTATAAAATCTAAGCTTGACTACTGTAATAGCATTTACTTAGGGCCTAACCAAGCCATAGTTAATAAACTCCAAGTTCTCCAAAACAACGCGCTGCGTGCAGCATTACACATCCCAAGTAGAGAGCACATCTCCCCCTTCAGAATCCCCTGCAAATGGCTCTCCATTCAACAAAAAATCGACCTAAAAACACTTTGCCTCACTTACAAAGCCCTAAACCACCTTGTCCCCCGTACCTTACCAACAAATTCTCCTTGAAACCCAACACTAGAATCACAAGATCTGCCAAACCCTCTTCCTCATGGTGCCCAGATTCTCCTCTAAAAGAGCTGGTGGCTCAAGCTTCTCGGTCCTCGCCCCTCAACTTTGGAACTCCCTACTGCTGGACATCAAATCTGCCCCCTCATTCCATATGTTCAGGAAGCTAGTCATCGGTCGGCTACTGGACAAACAATCTAATCCTCAGCCAGACTAAAACCATGCATACTGTATATACTGTACATACCTTTCGTTTGCTTCTATTGCTTACCTTAATGACACTGTCTGTATATATTGTACTGTATAACTGTAAATACTACCTATACTGTGCCTTCTGTAACTTGTCTAAGCGCCCTTTTACTCCAGGGTCTGGTGCGCTATATAAATAAAATAAACAAACAAACAATTGCTGGCGTCTGTCTTCCTCATCATCCTCTTCTTCTGGCTCTGAGGACTCAGCTTCTTCCTGTTCCTCATCGGCTGATGCAGAAGGAAAATATCTGAACAGGGAAGGAGTAGAGGAGGTGCTTGCTCAAGTTTCTGACTGCATGAGGTTCTCTGAGCCCCTGATACCGGTGGAGGGTATTGACCCTTCAATTCGCCAGTATAAGCAGACCTCTAGGAGGGGGTTACCATTGGTATCTGATATCCAGGATAAAATTCTTCATGAATGGCGAGACCCAGAGAAGATTGGGATGCCCCGCTTTATGACCAAACTTTACCAATTGAAATGGGGTGAAACTTTACTGTCTGATCGGGTTGAGGTTGACGATATCCTCGCCAGCCTGGTGGGTCGCTCCTCTATGTCGGTCAAGGAGGCAGTTGTCTGGGATGCAGTGGACCGCATGGTTAATTCCAGCCTTAAGTAGGTTCATGCGAGGGCACATCTGCTCCTTAGGGCGAATGTCTAGACATTGGAAGACAGAAGGTTTGCAGAAGGTGGCTGCCCTGAAACTTCCTTAAAAAGGATCTAAAGCTTTTGGGGATTCACTTGAGGATAAAGTGCATAAAGTGCTTAGGGCTGACAAACATGCTGACAAATTGCGGCGCAAGCCTGCTTCAACGGCCCGGAAGTCGTCCTTTGGTGCTTTGACTGGCAAGGTTTTCCCTGGCTCCTCATTTCATTCTTTTCAGAGATCAAGGGGAGGGCGGGGTCCTCCAAGCTCCTCACGTCCTGGTCTGGTATAGAAGTCCTGGCGGTTTGGACATGCTGGTAGGTGGCCCGCTCTGGCTGATTTTTCCAGTAAGGGACCAGCGATGTTCAGATTCCTGGGTTCTGGACACAGTTCAGAGGGGTTATCAAGTGTTTTTCCTGTCTCTTCATGTCCAGGGTTGAACAGTATGGACTGTGGTTGCAAGCTTTTGGACCAAGACGTTGGCTATGGAAACAGCTCTCTCTGACTTGTTGTTGAAGGCAACCTTCATGCCCGTTCCTCTCCCTGTTCGGGACCAGGGATTCTACTTGTGGGTGTTCCTGGTCCCCAAACTGTCTGGAAAGTTCCGAGTAACTCTGCACATCAAGGCCCTGAAACTGTTTTGTCCAGTAGGAACACTTCAAAATGGAGACTTTGCAGAACATTCTTCCAATGTTGCACAGGGGGTATTGGATGGCTTCTCTAGATCTCTGGGATGCATATTAGCATGTGGCACTCTGGCCCTACCAGATTAAGTTCTTCCGGGTTGCAGTGGGGTTACGACATTTTCAATTCAGAGTGCTCCCGTTCAGGTTACGATCAGCCCCGAGAGTGTTCACCAAGATGGTGGCTCCCCTGGTGGCGCATTTGCATCTGAGGGGCATTCAGATTTTTCCCTACCTAGACGATTCATTGATTAAGGCATCCTGCAGACGGACAGTCCTGGCTCATCTCCAATTAGTCTGCCAGGCTTTACAGGACTAGGGATTCCTGGTGAACTGGCAGAAGTCTCAGCTAGAGCCTTCTCAGGATCTAGTTATCATCAGGGCACAAATTTGCGCCAGGATGGGAGGGTGTTCTTGTCCCATGAGAGGGTCCATCGATTGCTGGCTGTTTTGGGCAGGGTTCTCAGGTCTTCATTTATGACCTCTGGTGTCTTATCTTCTCTCCCACTGGCTCCTGACATCTCAAGCTTATGAGGCTTTGATATCGGTATCCCCTGTGCTGACGGGCTCCCAGCTGCGGCAGTTGTGGATTCCAAATCTTTGCACAGGGGTGTCCCTGGTCCTTCCTCCGGCGACCACTCTTACTACCGATGCAAGTGGAAGAGGTTGGGGCAACTTTGGGGGTCCTTTCAGCTCAAGGGTTGTGGGATCCGTCGGTCATTCAACTGGAGGGAGTTGTGTGCTAATCTCCGGGCTCTGGTGTACTTCAAGGGGTTTCTGGAAAGCCGGTCGGTGTTGGTCCAGACGGACAATACAATGGCCTTAGTATATGTCAACCGCCAAGGGGGTTCCGGCCACTCCTTGAATGCTCTGGCTGCTAGGATCGGTTCACATATCAGGGGGGTGGATAATGTTCAAGCGGATCTTCTCAGCTGCTGATTTCCCTCCTCTGCGGAACTGGTTCTATCGGGCCAGGTCTTTGCAAAGATCTGTGTCAGATTCGGGACCCCGGTTCTAGATCTGTTTGCATCTCCAGCATCAGCAAAGTTTCCCCTCTTCTGCTCTCTGTTTCAGGCTTGGGGGGTGGATGCCCTCTCGGTACATTGGCCTCGGGGTCTCCTTTATGCTTTTCCACCTCTCCTCCTTCTGCCTCTGTGGTTCAGCGCATTAGAGTGTCCAGGGTGACTCTGTTGTTGGTGGCCCCATTCTGGCCCCGCCAGAGTTGGTTCCCCACTCTGTTGGAGCTTCGGTCCCGGGAACCTTGGATGGTTCTGAAGTGGCCAGGTCCCCTTCAGGGGAATCTGAGGTTGGGAGTCTGACAGATTCAATGGGCAGTGTGGCTATTACACTGGCTAGGTTAATGTCCCATTGGTCCTGTGGTAGAGTGTATCATGAATGCTCTTAGACCCTCTAAACTGAAGGCATATGGCAGGCATTGGGGCCATTTCTGGGACTGGTGTGGGCGATCGGGGATCTATCCCTGCGTTCTGGCCTACCCGCTACCCTCCAATTCCGGAGGGGTTTGACAAAGGCCTGGCATTTTCCACCCTTCGCTCTCAATGGGCCTCCATAAAATTCCTCTTGGGGGACTCTGATGGTCACTTGGATGGGGCAGTGTTGGTGGGGAAGTTGCTCTGGCGGTTTTCTTCTTCCCGTCCTTGTACTTATAAAAGGCCTCCCCCATTGGGATATCCATCTTGTCTTACATTTTCTCTAAGGCCCCCCTTTGAGCCCATTTCCGAAATTAGAAATGTACATGAAATTCAACAAGGAGGTATATATACAAAATTGGTACAGTATGTTGCCTACACACTGCTATACTCGTGCTGTGTTGTATTGCCTGTATACAGTGCTGCAAAGTATTACATCATATTTGCCAACTGGATAGTGTATTTACACAGTAGCAACCAACATTTGCACTGCACAGTGCTTATAGCTTCAAGAAACCTAAAAATAGGGTCTGCTAGCATTTCTAATAAATCACCTCAGAACTCTGGATTGTTTGGACCAAAAACAGGCTAAATCCAGCGATTACTTGTCACCACTGAACATGCAATGTTATTGAAATATGCACTTAATATTTGCAATACATGTGTTGTCTGTTGATACTACTCACCAAACTGGTGACAAGGATTATTTTCTACTTTTCTATGTGTAAATTTGCATTTTCTACATTGACTTACCAATGTGCATACAAGTGACCTAATTAATAAAGGACACATCAATTGTTTTTCCAGTATTTGGATTTGAACCTTCCTCCTATCATGCATACTCTTGTAAGATGTATTAACACTAATATGGAGGAGTGTTAGAATTGTTACTACAACAAATCACTGTAGTACAAATGTTTGAGGACAGGACCACCCCCCTGTACAAAATATTAGTCTAGCCTTTCCATCCTGCCTGACCATAGGCTATCCCTTTTGTTAGAAAGGTCCTGTGTCAGAGGCAGCGGCCTCGTGAGGTAAGTACTGTGACGAGGAAGAGTAGGACTAGGAGTAATGAAGATTACAGGTAAGAAATCGGAGCATTCTCCTGCTTGATTTCTACCCGATTCCTGGGTTTTCTGACTTTCTCTGCTTTTGGGCATTGGTGCCTATTTGTGCTTTCGACCTTCAAGATGGCCGCACCATTTTCATCAACTACAGCTGCCTTGGGCTGGCCTTGGTCTCCCCCTCCCATTGGTTGCACTGGTCTAGATAGAGCATTCCTAGCAACCGGGAGGCGGGAGCCGGCCCAGTACCAAGGGTCACAGGGAGGCCCTGCATTCATTCCTCCTGCTTCCTTTCAATACTCGGAGCCTCTCTGCATGAGCTCCAGCTGCATTCCTCCCTGCCAGCATGCTACACCTGGATGCTGCACAATTACTGGAGTAAGCCCTTGATCTTCGATGTGTTTTGCGCCGGATGTGGCGATTTCGGCAAAATTCATGCAACATTGTGTTTTTCACTGCTGGCAGGCAGGGGATTGCGAGATGAGCATTGTCTGGCTTTATTTCTACCAAATTCTTGGGTTTTCTGACTTTCTCGGCTTTTGGACATTGGTGTCTGTTTGTGCTTTCGACCTTCAAGATAGCTGCACCATTTTCATCAACTACAGCTGCCTTGGGCTGGCCTCAGTCTCCCCCTCCCATTGGTTGCACTGGTCTAGATAGACAAATCCCTGCAACCGGGAGGCAGGGGCCAGCCCAGTCTACCAAGGCCCACAAGGAGGCCCTGCATTCTTTCCTCCTGCTTCCTTTGAACACTCGGAGCCTCTCTGAACGAGCTCTGGCTGAATTCCTCCCTGCCAGCATGCTACACACCTGATGCTGCAAAATTACTGGGAAAAGCCCTTGATTTTCAGTGTGTTTTGCACCGGATGCAGCGTTTTCGGAAAATTCATGCAAAATTGTGTTCTTCTCTGCTGGCAGGCTGGGGATTGTGAGATAAGCATTCCTCTGCTTTATTTCTACCATATTCCAGGGTTTTCCTACTTTCTTTGATTTGGGGCATTACTGCCTCCTTGTGCTTTCAACCTACATGATGGGCACACCATTTTCGTTAACTACAGCTGCCTTGGGCTGGCCTCGGCCTCCCCCTCCCATTGGTTGCACTGGTCTAGATAGACCAATCCCAGCAACCGGGAGCCGGAGCCTGCCCAGTCTAACAAGGCCCTCAAGGAGGCCCTGTCTGCTCCCTGTCCACTTCAGGTATGCCCCCCACACCCCTCTGGTCCCTGTGATGTTATTGTGTTCCTCCACCCCCCTGAGGTCCCCTGTGATATTGTGTTCCCCCCACCCCCTCTGGTCCCCTCTGATGTCATTGAGCTCCGCCCACCCCTCTCTGGTCCCCGTGATGCTGCTTGTGCCCCCCACCCCCTCTGGTCCCCCGTGATGTCATTTTGTTCCCGCCTGCCCCCTGTGGTTCCCTGTGATGTGTGTGTATGCCCCCCACCCCCCTCTTGCCCTCAGTGATGCGTGTGTATGCCCACTACCCCCTCTTGCCCCTGTGGTGTGTGTTTGTGCCCCACCCCCTCTTGCCCCTATTATGTGTGTGAGCCTCCTCTTGCCCCCTGTGATGTGTGTGTGTGCACCCAACCCCCTCTTTCCCCCTGTAATTTGTGTGTATGCCCCCAGCCCCCTCTTTCCCTCTGTGATGTGTATGTGCCCTTCACACACCCTCCACCCCTCCGTGTTTGTGCCCCCCTCCCTCCCTTGCCCCCTGTGATGCTTGTGTTTGCCCCCCAGCCCCTCTTGTTCCTGTGATGCATGTGTGTGACCCCCACACCCTCTTGCCCCCCATGATGTGTGGGTATGCCCCCACCCCCCTCTACTCCCATAATACAGTGATGTGTGTGTGTGCCCCCACGCCCCTTTTCCCCGCTGCGATGAGTGTGTGTGCCCCTTCTCCTGTTGCCCCCTGTGATGCGTGTATATGCCACCCACCCCCCTGATGCCCCCAGTGATGCCTGTGTGCCCCCCACCACCCTCTTGCCCCTGAGATGCATGTGTATGCCCCACCCCCCTCTTGCCCCTGTGATGTGTGTGTGTGCCCCCACCAACTCTTGCCCCCATGATGTGTGGGTCCCCCACCCCCCTCTTGCCCCCTGTGATGTCTGTGTATGCACCCCACCCCCACTTGCCCCCTGTGATGTTTGTGTGTGCCCTCCACCCCCTCTCTTCAACCCCGTGATGTTGTTGTGTTCCCCCACCCGCTCTTGCCGCCCTTGATGTCATTGGGCCTCATTCCGAGGTTGGAGGTAGTCATGGCGATATTAGTGCCATGACTACCTCCAATACCGGTACTGAGTCCGCCCTTGTTCAATGGGGACTTACCAGTCTATTCCGACCATTGAGGGACAGTTAATTCCCATTGAAAAAGCCATTCCCAATTCCCATTTGAGCCCCATAGGGCTCAATGGGAAGGCGCTAATAACGGTACCGCAAATTGCAGCCCATTAACCCATTCCGCCTGACTTATAATGAGGCCCATTGTGTATAGGCACTATATAAATTAACCAATGTATCATATCATATCATAAAAGTTTAACTACTGGTGTGCATCTCATGCAGGCATAAATCGAATTTACTTTCAAGGTGAAGAAAGAAAGCACAGTAGAGGCCTTCATTCTCCTTCTTGACCCTTCTCTGCTGTAAAGGCAAATACAATTTTAAATGAAGTCATAACGCATTACACCTTCCCTTAAACTTTAATTTCCCAAACTGCCATTGTACAATGACTCATGATGAAATATGTTCTGAATGTATTTTCAAGGCTCCCAGCTAACGTGTTCATGGGGGAAAGAACGGAGGGAAGAGTAAAATCAATCTCATTGGAGGATTAAGCCCCCAGAATGTACATAGATATTTTTCATGCTGTGGGCTGTTTTTAGACTTGCATAAAATGGTGGAATCTCGCCATACCATAAACGCCTACCATTGAAGATCCACATAAGCTAAGGTTTAGACAGCAAGGCTTTTTAGGATAATGTGATCTTAAAAAGCAATGAAGATCCAGGAAGGGTTGTTTTATGAACATCTCTTCATGATTTTAAACAACGTTTAAGGATACTTAATGTTCAGTTTGTATTTTGATTTCCTCCAAAAAGTATTTCTCTTTTTATAGTTATCCATTGAGTTCGAAAAACCTAAAATGATCTCCCCATTTCAGTGCGAAATATATTCAATCAAGAATTGCATTTTCCACGCTCTGTCTTTCTTTATAAAACAATCCCTCCTAAAGCTTCGTTTTGTTTGAACCATGTTGACCCAATGTTTCAGGTAATGGATGGGTTCCTCGTCTTTTTGGACAGAGTACAATTCCCATGCATGTTTTGATTGATAGAGAAGACCACGCTGAAACTCTAAGGACATAGAGAGAGAGACACACACACACGCCTGCATGCACGCACGCCCGCACGCACGCACTCTCTCTCTTCACATCTCACAGGTTCCTACATTGTACACTCTTCAGTGGAAGAGCAAATCTTTTATGCATGCCTTAAACAGCATAGATGTGCCTCAGGTTTCACATCTCAAACTTCTACCTTACATCGCATCTCCCACTTGTGTCATAGTACTCACAGATTCGTACATTAGAAAGGAGCAATGCCCCATCCCCAAGTTACACTTCTCATGGTATTTCAGATTAACTGAAGTGATGCCCATCAGGTTAAGAAACGTAGATTCATTAATTAAACAGAAGAACGTATTATTTCCTTCAGAGACTCCTACAACAGGAATTGTTCGGGTTACACACCTGCCTTAGATTTCTGAGCTAAGCATTATGCCATCCACTAAACAGACACCCACCTGCAACAGTATTCCTCAAAGAGGTGTCCCAGAATAATGAAACACAGATTCATACATTAGGAATAGCTCCCATATGCCCTATTATAGAGCAGGTCCAGTGAAGAGCAATCTGTTCTAAGATGTGAATTTGACTGTGTAGCAATACTCATTCTTTCTCGTTTTCTAGCTTTATAGTGGTGTGAACCTGAAAACAGTTTCATAATGAAACCCTGACTCTGCCCTATGTAATAAAAGGAATATAACCCCTTGCAGAAAGATCCTATGTGAAGGTCAGTCGACATTTTCGGATTTTACAGAACATGCACAGGCAGGATTGGTCTACATTTCTATGATAAAGGGCACACACTTTGAGAATCCGCCCAAAAGTAGTATTTGTATTTGTTTTATATGACTCTTTGATGTAAACTGTGCTAGAGGTTATTTACTGTGTTGCTCTTCCATTTTGTTTAGGGAATAATCTTTTCTAACAAGTTACTTTTTAAGGGAATGTCTGCCACAAATTTTGCCCATTGCCCAATGTCCTAAGGAAAACTGCAAAACAAGATGGCTGGTGTCAGAAATAAGAAAAGGAAGGAAGTTCCTATAATCAATGGATGCAAACAGGAAGCAGAGAAAGACATTGGAGGCGGGGTGAGTAGTTGTTCCAGGTCTGGGGAGTGGGAACAAAAATCAGAGATGAAGCAGTGACATGTTCAAGGCAGGTTCTGGGCAGCAAACAAACATGACAGCTCAAGGGAATGGTGCAGTAGGGAGGGATGGAACTCAGGATTATCCTTGCAGATAGAGCCTACATTTCATGTATCTTGCTTGGCAACACCACTTCCCTGACTACTAATCAAATTTATTTGAGGGAATAGGTTTTAGTTTGAAGAGGGGTAGAACATTAAACTAGCATAAAGTTGAGGTAGAAGTGCAAAATTAAAATTGGATTTAATTGAAGGAAATTGAAATCAGATTTAGTTGAGGAATAGTATTGAAATATGATATTACATCTTTTTCTAACTACTAAAAGAATACTCCTAAGGGATGAGAAAATTCAATGAACACCAGTGATCAGCTTTCATGACATACAGATAGATGTGAAATTTTGCCACAAAAATAGGAAGGAGCAACAAAACCTAGCATTGTTTAGGGGCAGAAAGGAGATTATATCCAGAAGCTAAAACTGAGTTTCCCACAATTCGGTTATGAAGCAACATAGTAGTAGTGAATAGAACACATCTCCTTCAATTCTTTGGAGGAGGGCGAGATTACATTCAGTGGCTGTCACTCACTGTAGTATCTTTGAGTAGTTAATGAGGGAAAGTTTTGGGTACACAGATGACGTAAAATACATCTTTGTAATCAGGGGAGTACTTTCCAGTGCTATTGGATATGTCAATCTTTTGATATGGGCAATTAAAAATAGCATCTGCAGAGAAAAAGTCTAAGAATGTTTTGGGGTCAATAAGAAGTTGCATTCAGTGACTGTAATTCATTGTACTATGTCTTTGTGAGAATTGAGAGAAAATATTAGTTTTCGAGAGAATGTTTTGGAATTCTTTCTATGCAGTTAGGGATTATATTAATTTGCTGTCAATCACTGCAAAATCATTGTGTTCTCAATGAGGAAAAAGTAATGTGGTTTCAGGGAAAACATCTTAGAATTCTTTGGAGGAAATACAAGATAATATTCACTGGCTTTAACTAGTGTGTAGAGGAGGAGACACGTACCTCTACTGGAAGTTCCACCCCTATTCTGCCTATATGTAGCAACCGAAAATGGTGACATGTGCAATACCAGTGAGAATGCCTATACAGCAAAAAGTGCTTGAAACAATGTATTCATTGAGAAAACATGATATGTATCCGCATCTGAATAAAATTCCGGGAAGAAGTGTGAAAATTAATGAAAGAGAGGACTGGTGAAGGCACGTGAAGCATAGGTGAAACACCAAGAAGAGATGCAATGAAGTAAGAATAAAGACCTTATAGAAGTTGATGACGAGGTAGTGAAGTAAGCAACATTTTGGGAGCAAAATGAAGATTTTATGGGTGGAGAAGCACCAAAGAAAATGCAAAGCCTTATTACAATTGTACAGACGCAGACGCAGTAACGCAAGTAGACAAGGTAATCATAAGGCTGGCTACGTAGTAAGTAGATTGCAGGCAATGCACCAATATATATATATATATATATATATATATATATATATATATATATATATATATATATATATATATATATATATATATATATATATATATATATATATATATATATATATATATATATATATATATATATATATATAGGAATGTATAGAATCTGGATGTTACACAGCGCACTTTACAAACTTGGAACCAGTGAATGAAAGGGCTGGGAGTGTGGTGAAGCAGAATGAGGATAGCTGACGGCAAAGGAACATTTGAGAAAGGCTTGCCTGGCCCAGTGTCAAGAGTCAGAGCCGCCGAGGGCCTTGCCATGTGCTCAAGAAGATACAATAATGTGAGAAGCAAGCTCAGGTCCTGTTTAAGCTGTAATGAAAACCACTGAGGGTGCCAATATTTCTTCATTTAATAGTATAAATGCAACAGAGAGCTCAAAAATGTGGTCTCCAGTCGCATGGACAGATGAAAATAGATTTTGGGGCGAGCTACACCAAGACCAGAAGATAAGGCCATGCCACACTCCCTTTTATTCTCAGGCATAGTGAGCCTCTGCAAGGCCGAGTTCAAATTAGATAATTGAATGGCAGACCGCAGGAGTGATGATGGATGTTGAGCTAATTGGGTGCGAAGGCATGACCGGCCCACCACCCACCCCCAGCACCAAGGGTACCAGCTTGTGTGCTCCTAGCTAGTGGAATCTTCCAGAAGGGTACAAGCGTGCCAACCAATTATAAAGGGCCAAGTATTAAAGATCACTATAGTTTGAGAAGCCAGTTGTATTTTGTGTATTAGACTGACATGGAAAATGACTTGCACTTGGGACAGGCTTAGTCGTCCACCTGATTTTAGAGACAAAAATCACATCCCTGTATCCCATAGAAAATATATGTAGATTTTCCCCATTGACCAACCACAACTCCTAGTAGGTTTTCGTATTTGTCACATAGTATGATGTCACGTATGATGAATATTTAGCATAAAAGCAATGTTTATTAAGAAATGCATTGAGATCATTCTGTGCGGTGTCAGTTGATGTCCGTTGTACTGTTTTAAAGACTTATTATTAAAACAGCTATGACTTTTGCTAGCTTCCTGAGTCGTTCTGATCATTGGTGTATGAGTAAGATCTGTATACCCATCCATCTTGGATACGGTTACCTCGTCTTAAAGGACCCGTTCCTCGGGTTCAATTGCACCATCTTTTCTGTGATGAACAAGAGAAAATAGTGGTTGCTGAGAATGTGTCTTGGAATTCCTTCGAGACAGGCAGGATGTGAATATATTATTTGGTTTGACTCTGTGTGCTATCTTTTTGTGATGAAATAGCGGAACTACTGGCTGTGTAGAAAAAGACAATTCTTTGGAGGCAGGAGAAGATTACATTTTGTGACTGTAATTCAACTGGTGAAAAAAAGCTCATTAACCTAATGAGGAACCCAAACCCACTCTAAGAAGCTCTGCCTTCAATTGATTCAAACATATCAAAAATACATTGTAAGAGATTGTACATTTTCATCAAAATAAGTTGTATGTTGGAATTGCTGCATCCAAAGTAGATTCTCTTGAAAATAATTACCTTGAATGTTTTTACATTTCTTAAATAATGACAAATAATTAATCCAAACATGTAATGAATACAATAATGTGACAGTTTACATTGTGACACAAAATTAACAGTTCAACAATCTTCTTTTCCTCTCTTCCCCAACGTGTTTCAATATCCACCCTATCCTTCTTCAGGGGTCAGTAATACTGCCTGCCTAAAAAATAATGAAAATAACAGTAATTAATGCTGCTCCTCTTCACCATATTCTCCAGTCACACACATTAATTATTGTGCCCACCACATTCTAATCATTGACCTCTAGGTCAAATCACTAGAACTTTGGGAGTCCAATGCCCCTTCAAGTACCTAGAAGACGATACGTTATGAGTAATGACACTACTCTAAAATCCCATAGCAATGTAAAAGCTTTGATATTGTGAACCATTGTTATGCATAGTAAAATGCTTACTCCATCAGTTGTGAAGGACCATACATATCCTCATCAATTAGGAGTATAGTCAATCAATGTTCCAATCCACTTCACAGTGGTTCCTGGGCCATTTAGTTCCCTTGAATATATTACATGTATGAGGTAAAACATTCTTAAAAATGGTAATTCCTCTTCCATACTGTGTTTTAAACAAATTTCTCCTGAGCAACGAGGCAGTGACTGGAAACCCAGTCTGATGCCCCGCGCTCTGTTTTATTGTTCAAAGATGGTGTCCAGTTACGTGTTGTTGCATTTCAATTAGTAACATATGTGTCATCTTCTTGTGTCTGCTGTGATGATGTCACAGACTGGTGAATTTAGGCTAGTAATGTATGAGCCTGGGGAACACAACCTGCTGTGTGATGATGACCAACTAGAAGGTATAAAGGGGATGCCCCTGTCTCTTATATCATCTCTAGCCTTGTGGGGAACAACACTTGCTCTGTGATGATGGCCCCAAACAGGTATAAAGGGGACACCCCTAACATTTTGTACCACCCCTAAACTGTACCACTGACAAATGACTCCCAATAATGCTGTGAAAACCATGCTTCTACATTTGACAGTAGATATGACTCCATGTTAAAGCCTGCTACTCATGGACCCACTGGGGTAGAAGCCTTTGATCAACATTCTGATCCTACAGTAAGACAAACATTTTTCCAGTGGAGAGTTTGGAACAATTGCTCTCAGTGCATGGTTCTGGTCACCCACTTAGCCATTAGTGGGAAACTGTGGTCATAATGTACAAGCCTCAAGTTGTGCAGTACAAGGAAGGCATCAGGACACTCCGAAATCCAGGCCATTTGAAATCAAAAGGAGAACGGAAAGTCTGCGTAGCTTAGGATGAATCTGTGGACACGCTCACACCAAATTCACATCTACATATCATCACTGAATGATATGGCCCTGCCAGAGCCCTAAAGAGGCATAATTATGTGGGAAATTTCAACGGTCTAGGGTGGATGTTATGAGTATGGCAATGTTGTTCTGGAGGACAGTAAAAGAGAAAAGAGCATAGCAGAGAAGGAACAAAGTGGAGAATAGAGAGTGGGAAGGAGAGGAGAGCTGAGGGAGAAAAGGAGAGCATGCCAGAACAATAATAAATAGGAGAGAGAGGGGGTTCCAATGTGATGTGACAGCAGTAGAATTTGTTAGAACAATAAGGAGAAGAGGAGGGAGTGAGAGAGAGTGGAATAAATGATCAATGAAGGTGAAAACAAGCAGAGGATGGTAACAAAAGAAGAAATGGGGAACACATTTAGGAGAGTGGAGAAGGGTGTAAAAAAGAGGGGGGAGGAACTGAGGAAAGGTCAGACTAGAGGAAGAAAAGAGAAACTATGGAACAGAGAAATGAAGAAAGGGTAGCTTGAGGTGGAATAGAAAGATGACAGGAGAGGGAGAGAGACAAGATAGGTGGAAGCTAGAGAATGGTGTAGAAGATTGAAGGAGGCAAAAAGAGAACACAGGATGAGAGATCAAAGTGAGCAAGAAAGAGAACAGAGGGAAGGAGGAGACGGAAGGTGGAAAAGAGGGAAGGAGAGAAAATAGAGGAAAGAAAGAGAAACTCCAGAACTACACTCCACAGAACGTTTTTCTACAGATGGAGGGGATTAAGTTCACAGCCGATGACTTAAAAAACCAAAGGGCCGTGCAATAAATCACATCAGTCGGAGGGAGTCTGATAACCCCAGGAGTACTGGCATCTGTGTGTTGGGTCTGGCAAACAACTCAGGAAGATGCAGGGTACCTAGTTGGAATACCTGATAGCACCATTCAAGAGGACCACCCAGGGACATGGACAATCAAGAGCCCTCTTTACATTCATTTCTTTTTTAAGTCAGTTTAACTACATAAAGAAACAATTTCCGCTATGGTTTTAATCCTCTCCTCCCACCACCCACAGGGCATGGAAGGCACTGTCTGCCCTGCTCATGACAGGACAGGAACTAGAGCTGATTCCTTGCATGCATGGGGCGTGGTAGACAGGCCTGCCTGCAGATGAGTTCCTTGCTGGAGTAGCAATGTATTTGGACAAGTAAGAAAGTGTTTTTGTGTAAATGTGTGAGTGCATGATGTATGGGTGGCTGGAAGTATGAGTGAATGGTGGATGGGTGCAGTATAAATGAGCATGTGAATAGTGTGCTTGTATTCAATACGTAGATTACCTACCTGTAATCTTCATTATTCCTAGTACTAATCTTCTTGTCCCAGTACTTGCCTATGAAGCACCTGCCCTCATACATACGTGCTAGGACAAGGAAGAGGGATGTGGAGGTAATTCTGGGCCAAGGGACTGAGTGTGAGGTTGGAGGAGGAGGGTTGGAGGGATAGGGGATGTACCTGGAGGGTGGGACAGTTGGGGATGTGCTATCATGAATTGAATTGAATTGAATTGTTTATTTATATAGAGCCCATACACAATGTGTTTCGAAGCACTTCAAGGAGGGAGGGAAACATGGGAGAAAAACACGTACATTCATACAAGTCCTTGAAACAGTAATGAATGTAAAAGATTAACTATCAAATCATAACAGATAGTACAAATGCATAAAACAATGAGGGAGTAGAGAGGGGGGGAAGGAGGGAGACAAAACTAGCAGTGACATTACTATGCCTGCTGACAATTGTTGCAGTGCAAGAGTGACAAGAGGAGGGGGAAGGAGGGTGAGGAGGAGGGAAGGGATGAGGAGAGGAAACAAAACAAGTGACTATCAATTGAAGGTTGGTGACTGTCAAGATAGTGCTAGGGCGGGAGGGGGAGGAGAGAACAGAAGGGAAAGGGGGACAGACGAGCTGTTATAAGTTGTCAAGGGACCTGTGATAAGAGTAAGTGCTAAGGGAAATAGGAGGTAAAGGGGAGGGATTGGGGGGGAGACGGCTGCAAGTCGGTCAGCTACGAATTACTATGCCTGATGGCAATTGGGGTAGTGCCAGGAAATGACAGATGGCGGTAAAGGGGGTAGGAGGGGAGGGAGAAGGTAGTGGAGAGGGGGAGAGAAGGAGGTGGGGGAGCGAAGGGTGAAAGGGAAGGATGCAGAGGGGAAGGAGAGGGGAGAGAGCAGAAAGGGAAGAAAGAACAAAAGGAAGAGGGAGACATAGGGACACTGGCGGTAGGCAGGGGAGACAAGGGGACACTGGCGGGGGGACAGGGGAGACATGGGGACACTGGCGGGGGCAGGGGAGACATGGAGACACTGGCAGGGGGCAGGGGAGACATGGGGACACTGGCGGGGGCAGGGGAGACATGGGGACACTGGCAGGGGGCAGGGGAGACTTAGACATGGGGAACAAGAAGATAGGGCGGCTGTGGTGGACCGTTGTGGACAGGGGTAGATAAAGCCTTTGTTGTGGGCCTTGGGTGTTAGGGCCAGCTCCTGCCTACCCGTCACTGCGATTGGCCTTTACAGGTCAAAGCAGCGAATGGGAGAAGGGAGGAGGAGCTGTCCAAGGCAGGAAACCTTGGTACAATTTGGAGCAGCCATCTTGGAGAGGCCAAACATGGGTGATGCCGTAGCACAAACATTACGTAAAAAGCGAAAATCCACAAAAGGCAGGTCAAACATAGAAGTGGGAATCAGTTCCTGCGGTCATTGGGCTGCAGGCACCATTGTAGTCACTTTTCATTGGGAAAATGAGGCAGTCCGCACATAGAGTACAATAAACACAATGTTAGGTTTGGGCTTACCCAAACACGCAACGCTGCATTCTGCCGATGATGTTGTGCTGGCAGGGAGAGGGCAGCAGGGCCAGCAGGCTGCGGCCAGGGCAAGTGCAGAAATGAGGGAAAGCAGTGCTCCAGGTCCTCTTTGTGGGCCTTCGGTGTTAGGGCCGGCTCCCACCTCCTGGTCACTGTGGTTGGCCTTTACAGGTCAAAGCAGTGAATGGGAGAATGGAGGGGGAGATGGCCAAGGCAGGAAACCTCAGTACAAGTTGGAGCGGCCATCATGGAGAGGCTAAACAAAGATGATGCCATAGCACAAAGATTAGGTAAAGAGCAAAAATCCCCAAAAGGCAGGGCAAACATAGAAGTGGGAATCAGTTCCTGTAGTCCTCGGGCTGCAGGCACTATTGTAGTAATTTTTCATTGGGAAAATGAGGCAGTCGCGCATCGAGCACAGTAAACACAATGTTAGGTTTGGGCTTACCCAAACATGCAATGCTGCATTCTAATGATGTTGTGCTGGCAGGGAGAGGGCGGCAGGAGCAGGGACGGCAGGGTCTAGCCAGGGCACGTGCAGAAATGTGGCAAGGCAGTGGTTCAGGCACTCTTTGTGGACCTTGGGTGTTAGGGCCGGCTCCCACCTCCCGGTCACTGTGGTTGGCCTTTATAGGTCAAAGCAGTGAATGGGAGAAGGGAGGGATATCTGGCCAAGGCAGGAAACCTCAGTACAAGTTGGAGCGGCCATCTAGGAGAGGCCAAACAAAGATGATGCCATAGCACAAAGATTAGGTAAAGAGTGAAAATCCACAAAAGGCAGGGCAAACATAGAAGTGGGAATCAGTTCCTGCGGTCCTCAGGCTGCAGGCACCATTGTAGTCATTTTTCATTGGGAAAATGAGGCAGTCCGTGCATCGAGCACAATAAACACAATGTTAGGTTTGGGCTTCCCCAAACACGCAACGCTGCATTCCAATGATATTGTGCTGGCAGGGAGAGGGCAGCAGGAGCAGGGATGGCAGGCTCCGGCCAGGGCAAGTGCAGAAATGAGGGAAAGCAGTGTTCCAGGTCCTCTATCATGTATGTAATGGACATCCATGATAAAGCAGGCAAGATATGTGTTATTAATGTCTAGACTCACATTTTTATACAGCAAGTTTAGTCATTTCTTAATGTGACGTGACATTTTTACGCAGGGCATCTATGACAAAGTAAGCATGATACACAGGGCATCTATGATAAAGTAAGCATGATAAGTGTTTATCACCTTTCTAGATTGACATTTGGATACAGCCAGTCTAGCCATTTCTTACTGCCTCGTGGCATAATTGGGCATCTATAATGAAGTAATCATCATATGTGTTATTGGCACATTTTCCTGCAGCTAGATTAGCCATTTCTTGCTGTGGGTTGCCATTTCTTACTGGGTAACTCTGATAAAGCAATCATGATAAGTATAATTACCTGGATAGACTGGCATCTCTCGGTGCCGACAGTCCTTTGTGTGTCATGGTATATATTTCTGGTCAGCTATGATACTGTAAGCATGATAAGTATTATTATGTGGTTAGATTGGAATTTTGCTGCTGCCAGTCTTGGTTTTGTCTTACTGTGGCAGGTAATTTTTTACTGTGCTTCATCAAGGCTACATCAAAAAGGCTAAGTGTTGTTACTTGTCTGGCCTACATTGTGCCGCCAGTTTTGACATATTTTCTTATAGTGGAACTGAATTTTTAACAGCAAATAGGTAAGATAGCACAGCCGGTTCAGCGCTCGCTGCTGTGATATGCGTGTAATCTGCAGTTCGCAGGTTAAAATCCTGGCAAGACCAACTCAGCCTTTCATTCTTCTGAGGTTAATAAATGAGTACCAACTTTGGTTGGGATGATAAAGGTATGTAAATATTAGCTGTGTACAGCATTTTGGCAAAAGAGCTATATACATAACAAATAATTATCATTGAAGCAGTAATGCTCCTGTGCATTGAAAGTGACTTGCATCTATTGGATTTTTGGATACTGCATTATCACAGCATCTTGCAATGTAGGGCATCTACTTTTCATATAATGACAAAACCCAACATGCATCTATAATTGGTATGATAAGATAAAAAGGAAGTAACTAGCTATACAATGCTGCAGAGGCATATCTATGACAGTTCTGTGGCCTATTTTTTTTGTGTGTTTGCATTTTATTAAATACCGTAATACATTTTTAATCATATACTTCACAACTCTTAGTTCATTACAAATGGCAATAAATTACTTCAGGCACAATATACTGAATCAAAAAATTACAGACATGAATTCATTCAACACAATACAATATAATATATTCTATATACCTATCAGGGCCTCCCTTTCTATACCCCAAGGTTACATATTCCACTTATCTGACAAATTCATTATGGTGAACTAATCGAGAAAAACGTTTTCCTCCAATTTTTTGTGTATCACTATTCAAGTATTCACTAAAGCATTATTATTTGAGATAGAGTATCCATACAAGAGCCTATTTAATGTGACTTTACTGTTTAAATCCTCTAATCTCCTTATGAACTTTCCCAACCACATTTTCCTCGGCCCTTGTGTTGCGCTACAGCCAATCAGCCAAGGTTTAGCGTTTCCACTTCCCCCAGCTTTTTACAGAGCTGACAATTTCTTTCTCGACAAGGGATCCTTCTTCTGGGACCCCACCTTTGTTGGGAGCCCAGTAAGTTAAGACGAAAGTGCATATAAATGTAACAATATTTCAGACCTGATATTCTCATCACAGAGAACTGCATCTCCTTATATGTCCTCAGGTGTTTGCTTAGTTCTCTTTGTAGTTTATACAATGATATTCTCTGTGTATCTTTCCCCATTTTACAACTTTCATTTTGTTGTACATCTTCACTGGGCTATCCATCAATAGAAGCATGTCTGAGTCCATTTCAGCAAGAATCGGATCACAGCACTCCCCCCCACAATGTCTCAATGCTTTGTCATAATTATTGCTTAAAGAAGATATACTCAAATTATACTTAAATTTCCAAAAGGCGACCCCGATGGCGGGACCAATATTGCCTCGTCCTATTTTGTACTCTAATCATATTATGTCAAAACCCCATCCATGGCATATGAAGGCAGTACCCTTGTTAAAATGTGTTTTCTATCTAAAATATTCTTGTCTTCTTCAGTAGGTATTTGGTATTTTACAATGTTTATGTTCATGCACTTTATTTACTCCTGCAAGCCACTTTCGATATTGTCACCAGGGTTAAAGAGAAGCTGATGCCATCTGGGTCAAAGGTCAATTGACATCACTTCAGGTCTGTGATCTGATGTCTGCTACAGATGGCATTTTGTTGAATTGGCATCCCGGCCATGGGCTCCAAAGATTTCCACCACATGGAAGAAAGATCCAACAAATGCCAAGAAAGACCCTTACAAAGCAAAGAGAGACGTTTGGCACACTATTAATCCAGGTGACTGTGAGTGTGCAATTCCTCTTGGGGGACTCTGATGGTCACTTGGATGGGGCAGTGTTGGTGGGGAAGTTGCTCCGGTGGTTTTCTTCTTCCCGTCATTGTACTTATAAAAGGCCTCCCCCGTTGGGATATCCCTCTTGTCTTACGTTTTCTCTAAGGCCCCCCTTTGAGCCCATTTCCGAGATTAGAAATGTACATGAAATTCAACAAGGAGGTACATATACAAAATCAGGACAGTATGTTGCCTACACACTGCTATACTCGTGCTGTGTTGTATTGCCTGTATACAGTGCTGCAAAGTATTACATCATATTTGCCAACTGGATAGTGTATTTACACAGTAGCAACCAACATTTGCACTGCACAGTGCTTATAGCTTCAAGAAACCTAAAAATAGTGTCTGCTAGAATTTCTAAAAAATCACCTCAGAACTCTGGATTGTATGGACCAAAAACAGGCTAAATCCAGCGATTACTTGTCACCACTGAACATGCAATGTTATTGAAATATGCACTTAACATTTGCAATACATGTGTTGTCTGTTGATACTACTCACCAAACTGGTGACAAGGATTATTTTCTACTTTTCTATGTGTAAATTTGCATTTTCTACATTGACTTACCAATGTGCATACAAGTGGCCTAATTAATAAAGGACACATCAATTGTTTTTCCAGTATTTGGATTTGAACCTTCCTCCTATGATGCATACTCTTGTAAGATGTATTAACACTAATATGGAGGAGTGTTAGAATTGTTACTACAACAAATCACTGTAGTACAAATGTTTGAGGACAGGACCACCCCCCTGTACAAAATATTAGTCTAGCCTTTCCATCCTGCCTGACCATGGGCTATCCCTTTTGTTACAAAGGTCCTGTGTCAGAGGCAGCCGCCTCGTGAGGTAAGTACTGTGACGAGGAAGAGTAGGACTAGGAGTAATGAAGAATACAGGTAAGAAATCAGAGCATTCTCCTGCTTGATTTCTACCCGATTCCTGGGTTTTCTGACTTTCTCTGCTTTTGGGCATTGGTGCCTATTTGTGCTTTCGACCTTCAAGAAGGCCGCACCATTTTCATCAACTACAGCTGCCTTGGGCTAGCCTTGGTCTCCCCATCCCATTGGTTGCACTGGTCTAGATAGAGCATTCCCAGCAACCGGGAGGCGGGAGCCGGCCCAGTACCAAGGGTCACAGGGAGGCCCTGCATTCATTCCTCCTGCTTCCTTTCAATACTCGGCGCCTCTCTGCATGAGCTCCAGCTGCATTCCTCCCTGCCAGCATGCTACACCTGGATGCTGCACAATTACTGGAGTAAGCCCTTTATCTTCGATGTGTTTTGCGCCGGATGTGGCGATTTCGGCATAATTCATGCAACATTGTGTTTTTCACTGCTGGCAGGCAGGGGATTGCGAGATGAGCATTCTCTGGCTTTATTTCTACCAAATTCTTGGGTTTTCTGACTTTCTCGGCTTTTGGACATTGGTGCCTGTTTGTGCTTTCGACCTTCAAGATGGCTGCACCATTTTCATCAACTACAGCTGCCTTGGGCTGGCCTCAGTCTCCCCCTCCCATTGTTTGCACTGGTCTAGATAGACCAATCCCTGCAACCGGGAGGCAGGGGCCAGCCCAGTCTACCAAGGCCCACAAGGAGGCCCTGCATTCTTTCCTCCTGCTTCCTTTCAACACTCGGAGCCTCTCTGTACGAGCTCCGGCTGAATTCCTCCCTGCCAGCATGCTACACACCTGATGCTGCAAAATTACTGGAAAAAGCCCTTGATTTTCAGTGTGTTTTGCACCGGATGCAGCGTTTTCGGAAAATTCATGCAAAATTGTGTTCTTCTCTGCTGGCAGGCTGGGGATTGTGAGATGAGCATTCCTCTGCTTTATTTCTACCATATTCCAGGGTTTTCCTACTTTCTTTGATTTGGGTCATTACTGCCTCCTTGTGCTTTCAACCTACATGATGGGCACACCATTTTCGTTAACTACAGGTGCCTTGGGCTGGCCTCGGCCTCCCCCTCCCATTGGTTGCACTGGTCTAGATAGACCAATCCCAGCAACTGGGAGCCGGAGCCTGCCCAGTCTAACAAGGCCCTCAAGGAGGCCCTGTCTGCTCCCTGTCCGCTTCAGGTATGCCCCCCACACCCCTCTGGTCCCTGTGATGTTATTGTGTTCCTCCACCCCCCTGAGGTCCCCTGTGATATTGTGTTCCCCCCACCCCCTCTGTTCCCCTCTGATGTCATTGAGCTCCGCCCACCCCTCTCTGGTCCCCGTGATGCTGCTTGTGCCCCCCACCCCCTCTGGTCCCCTGTGATGTCATTTTGTTCCCGCCTACCCCCTGTGGTTCCCTGTGATGTGTGTGTATGCCCCCCACCCCACTCTTGCCCTCAGTGATGCGTGTGTATGCCCACTACCCCCTCTTGCCCCTGTGGTGTGTGTGTGTGCCCCACCCCTTCTTGCCCCTATTATGTGTGTGAGCCCCCTCTTGCCCCCTGTGATGTGTGTGTGTGCCCCCAACCCCCTCTTTCCCCCTGTAATTTGTGTGTATGCCCCCAGCCCCCTCTCCCTCTGTGATGTGTATGTGCCCTTCACACACCCTCCACCCCTCCTGATGCGTGTTTGTGCCCCCCTCCCTCCCTTGCCCCCTTTGATGCTTGTGTTTGCCCCCCAGCCCCTCTTGTTCCTGTGATGCATGTGTGTGACCCCCACATCCTCTTGCCCCCCATGATGTGTGGGTATGCCCCCACCCCCCTCTACTCCCATAATACAGTGATGTGTGTGTGTGCCCCCACGCTCCTTTTCCCCGCTGCGATGAGTGTGTGTGCCCCTTCTCATGTTGCCCCCTGTGATGCGTGTGTATGCCACCCACCCCCCTGTTGCCCCCAGCGATGCCTGTGTGCCCCCCACCACCCTCTTGCCCCTGAGATGCATGTGTATGCCCCACCCCCCTCTTGCCCCTGTGATGTGTGCATCCCCCACCCCCCTCTTGCCCCCTGTGATGTCTGTGTATGCACCCCACCCCCACTTGCCCCCTGTGATGTTTGTGTGTGCCCTCCACCCCCTCTCTTCAACCCCGTGATTTTGTTGTGTTCACCCACCCGCTCTTGCCGCCCTTGATGTCATTGGGCCTCATTCCGAGGTTGGAGGTAGTCATGGCGATATTAGTGCCATGACTACCTCCAATACCGGTACTGAGTCTGCCCTCGTTCAATGGGGACGTACCAGTCTATTCCGACCATTGAGGGACAGTTAATTCCCATTGAAAAAGCCATTCCCCATTCCCATTTGAGCCCCCATAGGGCTCAATGGGAAGGCACTAATAACGGTACAGCAAATTGCAGCCCGTTAACCCATTCCGCCTGACTTATAATGAGGCCCATTGTGTATAGGCACTATATAAATTAACCAATGTATCATATCATATCATAAAAGTTTAACTACTGGTGTGCATCTCATGCAGGCATAAATCGAATTTACTTTCAAGGTGAAGAAAGAAAGCACAGTAGAGACCTTCATTCTCCTTCTTGACCCTTCTCTGCTGTAAAGGCAAATACAATTTTAAATGAAGTCATAACGCATTACACCTTCCCTTAAACTTTAATTTCCCAAACTGCCATTGTACAATGACTCATGGTGAAATATGTTCTGAATGTATTTTCAAGGCTCCCAGCTAACGTGTTCATGGGGGAAAGAACGGAGGGAAGAGTAAAATCAATCTCATTGGAGGATTAAGCCCCCAGAATGTACATAGATATTTTTCATGCTGTGCGCTGTTTTTAGACTTGCATAAAATGGTGGAATCTCGCCATACCATAAACGCCTACCATTGAAGATCCACATAAGCTAAGGTTTAGACAGCAAGGCTTTTTAGGATAATGTGATCTTAAAAAAGCAATAAAGATCCAGGAAGGGTTGTTTTATGAACATCTCTTCATGATTTTAAACAACGTTTAAGGATACTTAATGTTCCGTTTGTATTTTGATTTCCTCCAAAAA
Organism: Ambystoma mexicanum; assembly: GCF_040938575.1. Lineage (NCBI taxonomy): Eukaryota > Metazoa > Chordata > Amphibia > Caudata > Ambystomatidae > Ambystoma > Ambystoma mexicanum. The sequence continues at coordinate 705,365,572 of NC_090930.1, read as the reverse complement.
GTATTTCTCTTTTTATAGTTATCCATTGAGTTCGAAAAACCTAAAATGATCTCCCTCATTTCAGTGCGAAATATATTCAATCAAGAATTGCATTTTCCACGCTCTGTCTTTCTTTATAAAACTCCCTCCTAAAGCTTCGTTTTGTTTGAACCATGTTGACCCAATGTTTCAGGTAATGGATGGGTTCCTCGTCTGTTTGGACAGAGTACAATTCCCATGCATGTTTTGATTGATAGAGAAGACCACGCTGAAACTCTAAGGACATAGAGAGAGAGAGACACACACACACACACACACACGCCTGCATGCACGCACGCCCGCACGCACGCACTCTCTCTCTTCACATCTCACAGGTTCCTACATTGTACACTCTTCAGTGGAAGAGCAAATCTTTTATGCATGCCTTAAACGGCATAGATGTGCCTCAGGTTTCACATCTCAAACTTCTACCTTACATCGCATCTCCCACTTGTGTCATAGTACTCACAGATTCGTACATTAGAAAGGAGCAATACCCCATCCCCAAGTTACACTTCTCATGGTATTTCAGATTAACTGAAGTGATGCCCATCAGGTTAAGAAACGTAGATTCATTAATTAAACAGAAGAACGTATTATTTCCTTCAGAGACTCCTACAACAGGAATTGTTCAGGTTACACACCTGCCTTAGATTTCTGAGCTAAGCATTATGCCATCCACTAAACAGACACCCACCTGCAACAGTATTCCTCGGAGAGGTGTCCCAGAATACTGAAACACAGATTCATACATTAGGAATAGCTCCCATATGCCCTATTATAGAGCAGGTCCAGTGAAGAGTAATCCGTTCTAAGATGTGAATTTGACTGTGTAGCAATACTCATTCTTTCTCGTTTTCTAGCTTTATAGTGGTGTGAACCTGAAAACAGTTTCATAATGAAACCCTGACTCTGCCCTATGTAATAAAAGGAATATAACCCCTTGCAGAAAGATCCCATGTGAAGGTCAGTCGACATTTTCGGATTTTACAGAACATGCACAGGCAGGATTGGTCTACATTTCTATGATAAAGGGCACACACTTTGAGAATCCGCCCAAAAGTAGTATTTGTATTTGTTTTATATGACTCTTTGATGTAAACTGTGCTAGAGGTTATTTACTGTGTTACTCTTCCATTTTGTTTAGGGAATAATCTTTTCTAACAAGTTACTTTTTAAGGGTATGTCTGCCACAAATTTTGCCCATTGCCCAATGTCCTAAGGAAAACTGCAAAACAAGATGGCTGGTGTCAGAAATAAGAAAAGGAAGGAAGTTCCTATAATCAATGGATGCAAACAGGAAGCAGAGAAAGACATTGGAGGCGGGGTGAGTAGTTGTTCCAGGTCTGGGGAGTGGGAACAAAAATCAGAGATGAAGCAGTGATATGTTCAAGGCAGGTTCTAGGCAGCAAACAAACATGACAGCTCAAGGGAATGGTGCAGTAGGGAGGGATGGAACTCAGGATTATCCTTGCAGATAGAGCCTACATTTCATGTATCTTGCTTGGCAACACCACTTCCCTGACTACTAATCAAATTTATTTGAGGGAATAGGTTTTAGTTTGAAGAGGGGTAGAACATTAAACTAGCATAAAGTTGAGGTAGAAGTGCAAAATTAAAATTGGATTTAATTGAAGGAAATTGAAATCAGATTTAGTTGAGGAATAGTACTGAAATATGATATTACATCTTTTTCTAACTACTAAAAGAATACTCCTAAGGGATGAGAAAATTCAATGAACACCAGTGATCAGCTTTCATGACATACAGATAGATGTGAAATTTTGCCACAAAAATAGGAAGGAGCAACAAAACCTAGCATTGTTTAGGGGCAGAAAGGAGATTATATCCAGAAGCTAAAACTGAGTTTCCCACAATTCGGTTATGGAGCAACATAGTAGTAGTGAATAGAACACATCTCCTTCAATTCTTTGGAGGAGGGGGAGATTACATTCAGTGGCTGTCACTCACTGTAGTATCTTTGAGTAGTTAATGAGGGAAAGTTTTGGGTGCACAGATGACGTAAAATACATCTTTGTAATCAGGGGAGTACTTTCCAGTGCTATTGGCTATGTCAATCTTTTGATATGGGCAATTAAAAATAGCATCTGCAGAGAAAAAGTCTAAGAATGTTTTGGGGTCAATAAGAAGTTGCATTCAGTGACTGTAATTCATTGTACTATGTCTTTGTGAGAATTGAGAGAATATATTAGTTGTCGAGAGAATGTTTTGGAATTCTTTCTATGCAGTTGGGGATTATATTAATTTGCTGTCAATCACTGCACAATCATTGTGTTCTCAATGAGGAAAAAGTAATGTGGTTTCAGGGAAAACATCTTAGAATTCTTTGGAGGAAATACAAGATAATATTCACTGGCTTTAACTAGTGTGTAGAGGAGGAGACACGTACCTCTACTAGAAGTTCCACCCCTATTCTGCCTATATGTAGCAACCGAAAATGGTGACATGTGCAATACCAGTGAGAATGCCTATACAGCAAAAAGTGCTTGAAACAATGTATTCATTGAGAAAACACTATACGTATCCGCATCTGAATAAAATTCCGGGAAGAAGTGTGAAAATTAATGAAAGAGAGGACTGGTGAAGGCACGTGAAGCATAGGTGAAACACCAAGAAGAGATGCAATGAAGTAAGAATAAAGACCTTATAGAAGTTGATGACGAGGTAGTGAAGTAAGCAACATTTTGGGAGCAAAATGAAGATTATATGTGTGGAGAAGCACCAAAGAAAATGCAAAGCCTTATTACAATTGTACAGACGCAGACGCAGTAACGCAAGTAGACAAGGTAATCATAAGGCTGGCTACGTAGTAAGTAGATTGCAGGCAATGCACCAATATATATATATATATATATATATATATATATATATATATATATATATATATATATATATATATATATATATATATATATATAGGAATGTATAGCATCTGGATGTTACACAGCGCACTTTACAAACTTGAACCCAGTGAATGAAAGGGCTGGGAGTGTGGTGAAGCAGAATGAGGATAGCTGACGGCAAAGGAACATTTGAGAAAGGCTTGCCTGGCCCAGTGTCAAGAGTCAGAGCCGCCGAGGGCCTTGCCATGTGCTCAAGAAGATACAATAATGTGAGAAGCAAGCTCAGGTCCTGTTTAAGCTGTAATGAAATCCACTGAGGGTGCCAAGATTTCTTCATTTAATAGTATAAATGCAACAAAGAGCTCAAAAATATGGTCTCCAGTCGCATGGACAGATGAAAATAGATTTTGGGGCGAGCTACACCAAGACCAGAAGATAAGGCCATGCCACACTCCCTTTTATTTTCAGGCATAGTGAGCCTCTGCAAGGCCGAGTTCAAATTAGATAATTGAATGGCAGACCGCAGGAGTGATGATGGATGTTGAGCTAATTGGGTGCGAAGGCATGACCGGATCACCACCCACCCCCAGCACCAAGGGTACCAGCTTGTGTGCTCCTAGCTAGTGGAATCTTCCAGAAGGGTACAAGCGTGCCAACCAATTATAAAGGGCCAAGTATTAAAGATCACTATAGTTTGAGAAGCCAGTTGTATTTTGTGTATTAGACTGACATGGAAAATGACTTGCACTTGGGACGGGCTTAGTCGTCCACCTGATTTTAGAGACAAAAATCACATCCCTGTATCCCATAGAAAATATATGTACATTTTCCCCATTGACCAAACACAACTCCTAGTAGGTTTTCTTATTTGTCACATAGTATGATGTCACGTATGATGAATATTTAGCATAAAAGCAATGTTTATTAAGAAATGCATTGAGATAATTCTGTGCGGTGTCAGTTGATGTCCGTTGTACTGTTTTAAAGACTTATTATTAAAACAGCTATGACTTTTGCTAGCTTCCTGAGTCGTTCTGATCATTGGTGTATGAGTAAGATCTGTATACCCATCTATCTTGGATAAGGTTACCTCGTCTTAAAGGACCCGTTCCTTGGGTTCAATTGCACCATATTTTCTGTGATGAACAAGAGAAAATAGTGGTTGCTGAGAATGTGTCTTGGAATTCCTTCGAGACAGGCAGGATGTGAATATATTATTTGGTTTGACTCTGTGTGCTATCTTTTTGTGATGAAATAGCGGAACTACTGGCTGTGTAGAAAAAGACAATTCTTTGGAGGCAGGAGAAGATTACATTTTGTGACTGTAATTCAACTGGTGAAAAAAAGCTCATTAACCTAATGAGGAACCCAAACCCACTCTAAGAAGCTCTGCCTTCAATTGATTCAAACATATCAAAAATACATTGTAAGAGATTGTACATTTTCATCAAAATAAGTTGTATGTTGGAATTGCTGCATCCAAAGTAGATTCTCTTGAAAATAATTACCTTGAATGTTTTTACATTTCTTAAATAATGACAAATAATTCATCCAAACATGTAATGAATACAATAATGTGACAGTTTACATTGTGACACAAAATTAACAGTTCAACAATCTTCTTTTCCTCTCTTCCCCAACGTGTTTCAATATCCACCCTATCCTTCTTCAGGGGTCAGTAATACTGCCTGCCTAAAAAATAATGAACATAACAGTAATTAATGCTGCTCCTCTTCACCATATTCTCCAGTCACACACATTAATTATTGTGCCCACCACATTCTAATCATTGACCTCTAGGTCAAATCACTAGAACTTTGGGAGTCCAATGCCCCTTCAAGTACCTAGAAGACGATACGTTATGAGTAATGACACTACTCTAAAATCCCATAGCAATGTAAAAGCTTTGATATTGTGAACCATTGTTATGCATAGTAAAATGCTTACTCCATCAGTTGTGAAGGACCATACATATCCTCATCAATTAGGAGTATAGTCAATCAATGTTCCAATCCACTTCACAGTGGTTCCTGGGCCATTTAGTTCCCTTGAATATATTACATGTATGAGGTAAAACATTCTTAAAAATGGTAATTCCTCTTCCGTACTGTGTTTTAAACACATTTCTCCTGAGCAACGAGGCAGTGACTGGGAGCCCAAAACTCTGTTTTATTGTTCAAAGATGGTGTCCAGTTACGTGTTGTTGCATTCCAATTAGTAACATATGTGTCATCTTCTTGTGTCTGCTGTGATGATGTCACAGACTGGTGAATTTAGGCTGGTAATGTATGAGCCTGGGGAACACAACCTGCTGTGTGATGATGACCGACTAGAAGGTATAAAGGGGATGCCCCAGTCTCTTATATCATCTCTAGACATGTGGGGAACAACACTTGCTCTGTGATGATGGCCCCAAACAGGTATAAAGGGGACACCCCTAACATTTTATACCACCCCTAAACTGTTGTAAGTACCACTGACAAATGACTCCCAATAATGCTGTGAAAACCATGCTTCTACATTTGATAGCAGATATGACTCCATGTTAAAGCCTGCTACTCATGGACCCACTGGGGTAGAAGCCTTTGATCAACATTCTGATCCTGCAGTAAGACAAACATTTTTCCAGTGGAGAGTTTGGAACAATTGCTCTCAGTGCATGCTTCTGGTCACCCACTTAGCCATTAGTGGGAAACTGTGGTCATAATGTACGAGCCACAAGTTGTGCAGTACAGGGAAGGCATCAGGACACTCCGAAATCCATAGTAAATGGTTGCATGAGTCTTGGTTTACAATCATACTAATTTCAAAACGGCAGCCAGGCCATTTGAAATCAAAAGGAGAACGGAAAGTCTGCGTAGCTTAGGATGAATCTGTGGACACGCTCACACCAAATTCACATCTACATATCATCACTGAATGATATGGCCCTGCCAGAGCCCTAAAGAGGCATAATTATGTGGGAAAGTTCAACGGTCTAGGGTGGATGTTATGAGTATGGCAATGTTGTTCTGGAGGACAGTAAAAGAGAAAAGAGCATAGCAGAGAAGGAACAAAGTGGAGAATAGAGAGTGGGAAGGAGAGGAGAGCTGAGGGAGAAAAGGAGAGCATGCCAGAACAATAATAAATAGGAGAGAGAGGGGGTTCCAATGTGATGTGACAGCAGTAGAATTTGTTAGAACAATAAGGAGAAGAGGAGGGAGTGAGAGAGAGTGGAATAAATGATCAATGAAGGTGAAAACAAGCAGAGGATGGTAACAGACTAGAGGAAGAAAAGAGAAACTATGGAACAGAGAAATGAAGAAAGGGTAGCTTGAGGTGGAATAGAAAGATGACAGGAGAGGAAGAGAGACAAGATAGGTGGAAGCTAGAGAATGGTGTAGAAGATTGAAGGAGGCAAAAAGAGAACACAGGATGAGAGATCAAAGTGAGCAAGAAAGAGAACAGAGGGAAGGAGGAGACGGAAGGTGGAAAAGAGAGAAGGAGAGAAAATAGAGGAAAGAAAGAGAAACTCCAGAACTACACTCCACAGAACGTTTTTCTACAGATGGAGGGGATTAAGTTCACAGCCGATGACTTAAAAAACCAAAGGGCTGTGCAATAAATCACATCAGTCGGAGGGAGTCTGATAACCCCAGGAGTACTGGCATCTGTGTGTTGGGTCTGGCAAACAACTCAGGAAGATGCAGGGTACCTAGTTGGAATACCTGATAGCACCATTCAAAAGGACCACCCATGGACATGGACATCAATTGGGGGTTGCCACGGGGTTGAAATTGCGAACCCTGGCAACTGCTGTGCAATGCCTGTCTCTGTGTTTGTGACCCCTGGAGTCTGCAGAGGCAGAGAGAAACTGAAAGTAAAGAGGGCTCTCAGACAAGAGCCCTCTTTACATTCATTTCTTTTTTAAGTCAGTTTAACTACATAAAGAAACAATTTCCGCTATGGTTTTAATCCTCTCCTCCCACCACCCACAGGGCATGGAAGGCACTGTCTGCCCTGTTCATGACAGGACAGGAACTAGAGCTGATTCCTTGCATGCATGGGGCATGGTAGACAGGCCTGCCTGCAGATGAGTTCCTTGTTGGAGTAGCAATGTATTTGGACAAGTAAGAAAGTGTTTTTGTGTAAATGTGTGAGTGCATGATGTATGGGTGGCTGGAAGTATGAGTGAATGGTGGATGGGTGCAGTATAAATGAGCATGTGAATAGTGTGCTTGTATTCAATACGTAGATTACCTACCTGTAATCTTCATTATTCCTAGTACTAATCTTCTTGTCCCAGTACCTGCCTATGAAGCACCTGGCCTCATACATACGTGCTAGGACAAGGAAGAGGGATGTGGAGGTAATTCTGGGCCAAGGGACTGAGTTTGAGGTTGGAGGAGGAGGGTTGGAGGGATAGGGGATGTACCTGGAGGGTGGGACAGTTGGGGATGTGCTATCATGAATTGAATTGAATTGTTTATTTATATAGAGCCTATACACAATGTGTTCCGAAGCACTTCAAGGAGGGAGGGAAACATGGGAGAAAAACACGTACATTCATACAAGTCCTTGAAACAGTAATGAATGTAAAAGATTAACTATCAAATCATAACAGATAGTACAAGTGCATAAAACAATGAGGGAGTAGAGAGGGGGGAAGGAGGGAGACAAAACTAGCAGTTACATTACTATGCCTGACGACAATTCTTGCAGTGCAAGAGTGACAAGAGGAGGGGGAAGGAGGGTGAGGAGGAGGGAAGGGATGAGGAGAGGAAACAAAACAAATGACTATCAATTGAAGGTTGGTGACTGTCATGATAGTGCTAGGGCGGGAGGGGGAGGAGAGAACAGAAGGGAAAGGGAGACAGACAAGCTGTTATAAGTTGTCAAGGGACCTGTGATAAGAGTAAGTGCTAAGGGAAATAGGAGGTAAAGGGGAGGGATTGGGGGGAGACGGCTGCAAGTCGGGCAGCTACGAATTACTATGCCTGAAGGCAATTGGGGTAGTGCCAGGAAATGACAGATGGCGGTAAAGGGGGTGGGAGGGGAGGGAGAAGGTAGTGGAGAGGGGGAGAGAAGGAGGTGGGGGAGCAAAGGGTGAAAGGGAAGGATGCAGAGGGGAAGGAGAGCGGAGAGAGCAGAAAGGGAAGAAAGAACAAAAGGAAGAGGGAGACAAGGGGACACTGGCGGTAGGCAGGGGAGACAAGGGGACACTGGTTGGGGGACAGGGGAGACATGGGGACACTGGCGGGGTGCAGGGGAGACATGGGGACACTGGCAGGGGGCAGGGGATACAAGGGGCCACTGGCGGGGGCAGGGGAGACATGGGGACACTGTCATGGGGCAGGGGAGACATGGGGACACTGGTAGGGGGCAGGGGAGACTTAGACATGGGGAACAAGAAGATGGGGTGGCTGTGGTGGACCGTTGTGGACAGGGGTAGATAGAGCCTTTGTTGTGGGCCTTGGGTGTTAGGGCCAGCTCCTGCCTACCCGTCACTGCGATTGGCCTTTACAGGTCAAAGCAGCGAATGGGAGAAGGGAGGAGGAGCTGTCCAAGGCAGGAAACCTTGGTACAATTTGGAGCAGCCATCTTGGAGAGGCCAAACATGGGTGATGCCGTAGCACAAAGATTACGTAAAAAGCAAAAATCCACAAAAGGCAGGTCAAACATAGAAATGGGAATCAGTTCCTGCTGTCATTGGGCTGCAGGCACCATTGTAGTCACTTTTCATTAGGAAAATGAGGCAGTCCGCACATAGAGTACAATAAACACAATGTTAGGTTTGGGCTTACCCAAACACACAACGCTGCATTCTGCCGATGATGTTGTGCTGGCAGGGAGAGGGCAGCAGGGACAGCAGGCTGCGGCCAGGGCAAGTGTAGAAATGAGGGAAAGCCGTGCTCCAGGTCCTCTTTGTGGGCCTTCGGTGTTAGGGCCGGATCCCTCCTCCCAGTCACTGTGGTTGGCCTTTACAGGTCAAAGCAGTGAATGGGAGAATGGAGGGTGAGATGGCCAAGGCAGGAAACCTCAGTACAAGTTGGAGCGGCCATCATGGAGAGGCTAAACAAAGATGATGCCATAGCACAAAGATTAGGTAAAGAGCAAAAATCCCCAAAAGGCAGGGCAAACATAGAAGTGGGAATCAGTTCCTGTAGTCCTCGGGCTGCAGGCACTATTGTAGTAATTTTTCATTGGGAAAATGAGGCAGTCGCGCATCGAGCACAGTAAACACAATGTTAGGTTTGGGCTTACCCAAACAAGCAACGCTGCATTCCAATGATGTTGTGCTGGCAGGGAGAGGGCGGCAGGAGCAGGGACGGCAGGGTCCAGCCAAGGCACGTGCAGAAATGTGGCAAGGCAGTGCTTCAGGCACTCTTTGTGGACCTTGGGTGTTAGGGCCGGCTCCCACCTCCCGGTCACTGTGGTTGGCCTTTATAGGTCAAAGCAGTGAATGGGAGAAGGGAGGGATATCTGGCCAAGGCAGGAAACCTCAGTACAAGTTGGAGCTGCCATCTAGGAGAGGCCAAACAAAGATGATGCCATAGCACAAAGATTAGGTAAAGAGTGAAAATCCACAAAAGGCAGGGCAAACATAGAAGTGGGAATCAGTTCCTGCGGTCCTCAGGCTGCAGGCACCATTGTAGTCATTTTTCATTGGGAAAATGAGGCAGTCCGCGCATCGAGCACAATAAACACAATGTTAGGTTTGGGCTTCCCCAAACACGCAACGCTGCATTCCAATGATATTGTGCTGGCAGGGAGAGGGCAGCAGGAGCAGGGATGGCAGGCTCCGGCCAGGGCAAGTGCAGAAATGAGGGAAAGCAGTGCTCCAGGTCCTCTATCATGTATGTAATGGTCATCCATGATAAAGCAGGCATGATATGCGTTATTAATGTCTAGACTCACATTTTTATACAGCAAGTTTAGTCATTTCTTAATGTGACGTGACATTTTTACACAGGGCATCTATGACAAAGTAAGCATGATACACAGGGCATCTATGATAAAGTAAGCATGATAAGTGTTTATCACCTTTCTAGACTGACATTTGGATACAGCCAGTCTAGCCATTTCTTACTGCCTCGTGGCATAATTGGGCATCTATAATGAAGTAATCATCATATGTGTTATTGGCACATTTTCCTGCAGCTAGATTAGCCATTTCTTGCTGTGGGTTGCCTTTTCTTACTGGGTATCTCTGATAAAGCAATCATGATAAGTATAATTACCTGGATAGACTGGCATCTCTCGGTGCCGACAGTCCTTTGTGTGTCATGGTATATATTTCTGGTCAGCTATGATACTGTAAGCATGATAAGTATTATTATGTGGTTAGATTGGAATTTTGCTGCTGCCAGTCTTGGTTATGTCTTACTGTGGCAGGTAATTTTTTACTGTGCTTCATCAAGGCTACATCAAAAAGGCTAAGTGTTGTTACTTGTCTGGCCTACATTGTGCGGCCAGTTTTGACATATTTTCTTATAGTGGAACTGAATTTTTAACAGCAAATAGGTAAGATAGCACAGCCGGTTCAGCACTCACTGCTGTGATCTGCGTGTGATCTGCAGTTCGCAGGTTAAAATCCTGGCAAGACCAACTCAGCCTTTCATTCTTCTGAGGTTAATAAATGAGTACCAACTTTGGTTGGGATGATAAAGGTATGTAAATATTAGCTGTGTACAGCATTTTGGCAAAAGAGCTATAAACATAACAAATAATTATCATTGAAGCAGTAATGCTCCTGTGCACTGAAAGTGACTTGCATCTATTGGATTTTTGGATACTGCATTATCGCAGCATCTTGCAATGTAGGGCATCTACTTTTCATATAATGACAAAACCCAACATGCATCTATAATTGGTATGATAAGATAAAAAGGAAGTAACTAGCTATACAATGCTACAGAGGCATATCTATGACAGTTCTGTGGCCTATTTTTTTTGTGTGTTTGCATTTTATTAAATACCGTAATACATTTTTAATCATATACTTCACAACTCTTAGTTCATTACAAATGGCAATAAATTACTTCAGGCACAATATACTGAATCAAAAAATTACAGATATGAATGCATTCAACACAATACAATATAATATATTCTATATACCTATTAGGGCCTCCCTTTCTATCCCCCAAGGTTACATTTTCCACTTATCTGACAAATTACCTCCTTCCCTAATTTATTATGGTGAACTAATCGAGAAAAACGTTTTCCTCCAATTTTTTGTGTATCACTATTCAAGTATTCACTAAAGCATTATTATTTGAGATAGAGTATCCATACAAGAGCCTATTTAATGTGACTTTACTGTTTAAATCCTCTAATCTCCTTATGAACTTTCCGAACCACATTTTCCTCGGCCCTTGTGTTGCGCTACAGCCAATCAGCCAAGTTTTAGCGTTTCCACTTCCCCCAGCTTTTTACAGAGCTGACAATTTCTTTCTCGACAAGGGATCCCTCTTCTGGGACCCCACCTTTGTTGGGAGCCCAGTAAGTTAAGACGAAAGTGCATACAAATGTAACAATATTTCAGCCCTGATATTCTCATCACAGAGAACTGCATCTCTTTATATGTCCTCAGGTATTTGCTTAGTTCTCTTTGTAGTTTATACAATGATATTCTCTGTATATCTTTCCCCATTTTACAACTTTCATTTTGTTGTACATCTTCACTGGGCTATCATTCAATAGAAGCATGTCTGAGTCCATTTCAGCAAGAATCGGATCACAGCACTCCCCCCCACAATGTCTCAATGCTTTGTCATAATTATTGCTTAAAGAAGATATACTCAAATTATACTTAAATTTCCAAAAGGCGAACCCGATGGCGGGACCAATATTGCCTCGTCCTATTTTGTACTCTAATCATATTATGTCAAAACCCCATCCATGGCATATGAAGGCAGTCCCCTTGTTAAAATGTGTTTTTTATCTAAAATATTCTTGTCTTCTTCAGTAGGTATTTGGTATTTTACAATGTTTATGTTCATGCACTTTTTTTACTCCTGCAAGCCACTTTCGATATGTTCACCAGGGTAAAAGAGAAGCTGATGCCATCTGTGTCAAAGGTCAATTGACATCACTTCAGGTCTGTGATCTGATGTCTGCTACTGATGGCATTTTGGTGAATTGGCATCCCGGCCCATGGACTCAAAAGATTTCCACCACATGGAAGAAAGATCCAACGAATGCCAAGAAAGACCCTTACAAAGCAAAGAGAGAAGTTTGGCACACTATTAATCCAGGTGACTGTGAGTGTGCTGCCAGCAAGATGGATCTGCATTTTGAGGAGAGAGAGAGCTTAAAACCATGGTCCTGAAGAGAGTCATCTGGTATGTGAATGTCTAAACCCATCATGTAGGCTCAGTCACCACTAACTCCTGATGCACTGTGACAAAATAGCAGGTCAATTGAGCAAATAAACATGGTTATGCATCATCTGCTGATCATGCATGAAGTAGCAAATAATCCCTGGTGGAGGTTGAGGTATATGGCTAGAGGATTTTTTACTTCAGCCACAGAACTTGCTCTGTGCATCAAGGGTGGCACACATTATCATGGTAAATTGGAGGCATCAATTGCATTTTCAGTAGCTGCACCATCAGCCATACAACTCTGTGCAAGATAAAGTAATACATGTTCAGGTATTGCTGCTGGAGGAGGAGGTTCTGGCCACTGTCTCTGGGACAGAAGATGGAGATTAGTTGCAGGTTGTATCTTATGATCAACTGGGAGAAACAACACAGCTTGCAGAGGTGCAGGATTTGGGAAGTTTATGGTCTCCTTACCCACATCCACTCACAACTATTGATGAGTCTGAGAATAACAATGATGACAAGGATAAATGTAACCAGAGTCCTCACTGCAAAACAGGATTTCTGAAGCCAGTCATGCCAGGAATGAGATGGAGGAGGACAACAAAACAGTTAAGGAGACAGAAGGGAAAGGCAAAGCAGCTCTTCTGCCTTTTCTACACAGAGTGCAAAACATGAGCATGTAGCAGCCACACCACAAACTCCACCATCATCACCACCTCAAACTGTATGTTGAATCAGCCAAGTAGGGCATATTTTTCTTTTCTTTGCCTACCGCAAATTCCTACACAAACTACAGCATCATCGTGTTCTGTGCCCATCCATCTGCAAGAACATGGTGTGCCTATGAAAGACTGGGACTATGTTGGACACATTTCTGCGTGATATGAGAGCATGCACAGGACTGGGATGATCCCAGTGTTAAGTAAGAATTGATGTACTAACCCTGTGGGAGACTACACAACCCTCGTCCTCTTGGTATTAGGTAACCCACCTTTTAGTATAGGCCTGTACTACATAAGGTGGTAGTGTGACTGAGCAACCAGGCTTATCCCAAGAGGGGTACATGTGAGCTGTATAGCTGTAGCAAAGAAATCCACCAATACAAGTAGCCAAGTAACACTTATACTCAAGGTTTTTGTTATAAATAATTATGTATTTATTTATTTATTTATTTGACAGTAGTTTTTAAATAAGCATTCTATAAAAGGGCAATTTGTGTAACAATTCAATATACTTTAAAATACTTTTCGAAAATCAACACAAATCTATTGGGTACTCTTTAGAGCTGCTTCTTACACACCTCCTACACCCTGAGGTGACACCCCTAACTAGGACAGTAATGGCATTTATATATCACTAATATGCTTTGTAGATTCTGAGGTTTGTAGCAAGGAAATGTTAAGGGAAGGAAAAGGGTTAAACAGGTTCTCAGAGCATGTGAGCACTTAAATCTTCCAATGAAGACTAGATAAAAACCTTTCCAAGCAATATTAGTTATAAACCAATTTATCACCTATGTAGGATAGTAATTATCAAAGTCAAATGGACTAGAAGAGTTTGCAGGGAGCCAGGACAGTCAAAGTCAATTGGAGCAGTCTATGAAGCTGAGACACTTCTTAGATAGTAAAGTCTTGCACAAAGTTAAGAAAGTTTGTTGAAAGAAAATCACTGTAGGGTCACAAGCTGTTACATAGGTGAAGGGTAGAGCTGAAATCAACTCTAGCAAAGTAGCTGCTGCAAGTCTCAACTGAGAAAAGCAAAGCTAAAGACACTGAGGTAAGTACCCCAAGTCAGAAAAGGACCTTTGGTTAGAAGAAGTGTGGTACAGCTGGCTTCTCTCTGGTTGCAGTGATGCAGATCCTGTGTTCCTGGGCCTCACTCATGTGGACAAGAGGGAAGATGTCTGGGGACTCCTGCGGCAGCATTTCAAAGGTCGTTGGTAGCTACGGGCTCTTTTCGGATCAGCAGCACTTTGCGGTTTCAGTGCTCGGTAAACAGGACTACAGCGGATCTTGGATACCAGTTGGGTTTCCTTCACTCCTTGAGTCCTGCACTCTAGTGAGGGGACTTCAGCTATGGTCGTCCTGTTTCTGGTGGGTCATGGGGAGACTTCTGGAGCTTCTGGCCAGATCACATACTTGCACTCGACTACGGATTTCTCGACTACTGGCCCTCAGATTCTGCAGCAGCAAAGAAGTACAGCCAGTGGAGGAAGATGGTCCAGTAGAGTTTGTCTCTGAGAAAGTTGATCCAAGTAACCCAAGGGAAGAAGTCATCCATTCCGGAGCTTCTCTTGTCGATTTGAAAAAGAAGTTCCAGCACAGCAGCAGGGCTTCACCAGGCAGTTCAACGGTCTAGTAAAATGCAGCAAGGTTCGTTCATGGTTTCTTTATCAGGTTGCTCTTCCCAGTGGTCGACTCTGTCTTCAGTCCCAAAACCCTCACTTTTTAGGCAGGTTTCTCCCATTATAGCACAGCTTAGCTGTTACTCAAACAGCAGGGTGGCTGTCCTTTTTGCCCTACAGCATACTTTGCTGAGTGATAATGCTATGTGAAGCTGCACTTGCGCCAGTTCTTGTAATCTGGCCCCTCCTTCTCAAACTCTACATCGAAATGCTAGTCCTAATTCTGCTTCATCTTACAGTTCTTTGTTCATGACTAACTCTAGACAAAAAGAAAAAAGATACATTACTGATTAAGGAAAGCAAATGCGTTCACACGAGATTCATACAGACAAATGGAAAACGTCACACAAATAGGTATGTGCCTAAAACACCGGATGGACTGGCTGTTCTACACACACGTGTGTAGGTACATAGGGTACATAAACAAGCATGAATAGAAAAGGAAGAAGTTTATTTTGTATTTGTCTTGGTAAAAGTCCAGTTAAGCAAATCAAATGGACTTTAATCATGTTTGCATGACAAAAAAGGCGAAAGTAGTAAGGGAAAGGACAGCAAAACCATGTTTCGGTATTTCTATAACTTTTTATGAGACAAAAATGGAAAACAGACAAAGGAAAAGAAGAGGCAGATTCATGGAATTAATGTTAGCTGAAAATTCCCGCACAAGCGTGCAAAAGCGTTCGAATCGCAGCGCAAGTGCGAAAATTGCAGCGAAACCCACACACAGCGATTCATGGAAGTCCGTGCGCATGTAAATCCATGGATGTGTGCTAAAATCCTGCGTGGTTTATGCTGGCGCACACGTCTTCAAACAGCGTGCGCTACGCGCACAGCAAAAGCACACATAGCGAAGGGCACACAACAAAAGTAGGCGTAACACGCGGAATGGGGAACACCGCGTGAAAATGTGGGCGTCACAGGGGAAGTACAGGAGGCTAATGCACAGAACGCCCACATGCGTGCCTACAATATGTATTCATGGAATCAAACGGGGCTAACGAGTGCGGCAAAAAGACGTGCTAATCCGGAAACACATACGCCAGCAGGAAGCAGGCGTATGTGGACCCGCGCAGCATAAAAGTGCGCGCAAGCAACAAACAAGCTCAGACGCCAAGATGAATATACCGTTCCTCGCAGCAGTGGTCGTGGGATACCGCAGGAGGAGGAGGAGGATATTCAGGCCCAGAATTTGTACACCCAGAACCAGCCTTTTTGGGATGCCTGATGACCAGGTGTATGGGAGGTACAGGTTTCTACCTCACATAATACTCGACCTGGCGAGTGAGTGGGAGGATGACCTCACATCACCCAACCTGTGCTCCCAAGCACTGAGCCCCTTGGAAAAGGTGCTCAATGTACTGCACTTCTTGGCCACTGGTTCATTTCAGCGGACTACTGCCCTAGTGGGGGGGTCTCACAGGCCACACAGTCACGCTGCCTGCACCAGGTGTTGGCCTTCATGACTGCACGCCCATCAGTCTGCAGGCATATATACCTGCCCAGAACACCTGCAGAAAGTTTGGCTGTTGTCCAGGATTTTTACGGGGTGGCACACTTCCCCAAAGTGCTAGGTGCCATTGACTGCACCCATGTGGCTCTACGTCCTCCCAGGGCAACATAGCACATCTACAGAAACCGCAAGCACTGGCATTCCATCAACGTGCAGGTAGTATGTGATGCCAAGGGAATCATCACCTCAATATATGCCAACTATCCAGGGTCCACCCATGACAGTTTCATTTGCAGAATGTCAACCCTAAACCGGGACCTAGAAGCTGGGCGGCATGGCGATACATGGCTGGTTGGTGAGTTTAAATGCCCCTGCACATGCATGCATGTCAGATACTGAGTAATGTCACAAGCCCACTAATGATACCCATCATCACCTCCCCAGGGGACAGTGCCTACCCACTGAGCACCCACATGATGATGTCAATTCGGAACCCCACCACATCACCCGAGGTAAGATACAACACAGCCCATATTGCAACCCGGGGCATAGTTGAGCGCACATTCGGAGTGCTCATGTCACGCTTTCGCTCCGTTGACCGCTCTGGTGGGCAGCTGCTGTACACTCCCCCAGTAGTGTGCAGGATCATAGTGGTAGCATGTGTCCTGCACAACGCTGCAACACGCCGGGGCCTGCCCGTAGACATGGTGGTGCCCCCACATCCCCAACCACAAGCACGGCCGCTGCACATGGGAGGGGAAAGGGCACGTGGTGAGGCAGCCCGTACACAGCTGGTGGCTAATTACTTCACCTAAAATCACACCCCTTTGGAGTGCACACAGCCCTGGCACATACCAGCTGACAATCAATGATGATGACATAAGGGACAGTCAACTGTCACAACCCTACCAGCCTGAGATTGGTCACCTGGAATTGTTACATTTTGTGCATCCCTACCTGCCGAAAGACAACCAATGCTGTGTCACAAAAAAAACACACATTTATGCTGCATGAATGACTACCCTGCCATGTCCCCCAACCACTCCCAAGCTCCGCCATCCAACACACCATGGCATGTCATGCAATGTGAAAGCAAACAAAGCAATGCACAAGACCTGACACAAGTGTCACAAAGTGTACCGTCCCAAATGGAAACTGCCCACAGAAAATATACTCCCAGTAATCAATAACAAACAGCACACATGAACAAATACTTACCACCAACACAATACAGCAACACACCATGAAACTTTGCAAAAACATGACAGTACTAAGTCAAAGTAGTGGTAGTCTTACAACCTGAATAAGCCAGCACATCGACCCCTTCCAACTGTAGAGTGTTGCTGCCACGCAAATGTGTCAGTGTACTGCATACAACATGAACTCCATCTGCAAAGGAGACAGCCTTGTGAAGAAATGAGGAAGGAACCTGCAAATTAGGAGGAAGACATGAATGCACAAGCAGATATCAATACAACATGCAGTGTACAATACAGCAATACCCACTAGGGATGTACACACAGTATTGAATACAGACTGCCCACACAGCTCATGGGAGCCCAATGTCACTGTGTAAGTCACTGTCACTTGGTCACACCCTTTGCAAGCCCATGGAAATGGGAAGCAGGAGGGGTGTGTGTGTCATGAACCCAAGCATCTAACCCAAACTCAGGACAAGCCTGCATGTGCCCAGCCGGAATACAGTGGATGCCCACGGGAGCCACACAAGGCAACACACTGTAAAAAAACAAAAATAAAAATAAAAAATGGCCATGTGGGGTTAGGGGGGCACCCAGGAGGTTCGAGGACAGGGTACACACCAACACCCACCTGCGTGGATGTTTTGGAAAAAAAATACCTCCATGGGCTCATGGCCTGCACGGCTATGCCATTGTGGGAGAACTGCTGTTGCTCTCTTCACCCTCTGCTGCTGCATCAGGAGGTGGTGGCACTATGGGAGGCAGCCCACGCAAAAACCTGGTATGGTCCTCCATGGCAGCAAGCATGCGGGTCTGGAAGGTCTGATTCTGGAGGATTAAAGTGCAGAGATCCCCATGCAGCACGTCATGGGCTGCCTGCACTTCTGCACGCATGGCCTCGCGGGATGCCCGGATCTCCTCACATGTTGCCTGCAGTTCAGCTGAGAGCAAACGTGTGAGCTGACTCAGCTGTTCTTCTGCCCTAACATTTCGGGAAGCCTCAGGTTCAAGCAGACTCTGCCTGAGGTAATGGAGTTACACCCTCAGGGCTTCCCTGTGGCCCTGTGACTCTATTGATATGGATTCCCGCAGAGTCTCCAGTGCCGCCCGTCGGTCCCTGTTGGACGCCAACATGTCTTCCCTTTGTGATTGGCAAATGGAATCTGTTGCCTGCTGTTGTTGCTCCATCTGCCTTTCAGGGGGGATAATGGAAGTGGCCACCCTCTCCATTGCCTGAGCCATCATTTCTACTGATGCTGCCTGTTGGGTTGCCATACCGTACATGGAGTTTTCCCATACAGTATTGCCTGGTGGCGCACGGCCACCGCGTCGGCGGGCACCACACCTGTTTGGGGCAAGGCAATCTGCACCTTGCTGTGCTGGCACTTCCTGAGGTTGCAGGACTGCATTCCCCCTCTGATCTGCTGGCCCAGGAACAGGATCAGATGCTGTGGAATGTGACCCTGCATCCGTAACCGCCAAAGGCGGACCTACCAACACTGACATCCCCATGGAGGGTTCTACCCCTGGTCCAGGTGGGTTGGACAGAACAGAATCCCTGCCAGAAACACTGACCTGTGACAGCACATACGTCTCATCATCCGACTCAGCACCTGAATAGAGGTCTGAGGAGCTGCACCCAGAGGCACCCCTCGACAGTATGGTCTGCAGTACCAAAGTGTTTTCACCCACCACCACACCACGTCCCCCACTGGTGCCTGGTCGTGGCTGAGAATCCTCCTTGGTCTGCACCATCTCCTGAACCTCACCAGCATCAAGTGTGTTGTCACCTGCAAAAACATGAAACACAAGAAATGGAAACAGGCATGAGCACCATAGCACACACATAGGCCTGACAAGACAGAGATCCTGTACATGGTTAACACATGTCCCACATGACTATAACCCTGGCATGCATGCATTGCCAATGATTCTGAACGGGAGTCAAAAAGGCAGACAATGAGGACACCAAGATGGAAAAGCAACACATTTGCAGCATGTCGTGTAGCACTGGCATCACACATCAGCCTGTGAGTGGCATGTCCAATACACATACATGACACATGCCAGCACACAGATGTCATGTACCACAGCCATGGTAAATTAGACAACTACAGCGATATGCCAGTGAATGAGTACTGTCACACATCCATGTCACATGGACATGATGAGAAGATTAATGCAGAATAGTGTTGCAAAATATGCATGTGCCGCACACTGCAACACATCCAGTGTACAATTAGACAGTGATTGTAGGCAGATGTACACATCAATGGTTGGTCACTTCAACATGACAGGAAACAACTATCATGTTCCACATGCAAACAGGCCCTAAAAATAAATTTCAGCAGGCCAATACTCCCTCGCCCTGAATGGGTTAAACATTCACATAACCAGGCAACTAAAGTGGCACAATGTGGGGTGTAAACAATGACAGAAGCATGTCACATATGTGGCATTAGGGATGAAAAAAGCATATGAAAAATGGGATAATCTAAACAATCAGCCTGAATGAACACAGAAAAAATCAGAATAATGTTGTTGTAAGATGATAGTTCAAGTGCAACAGCAGTAATGTACTGTGGGCCTAATTGGCTACTGTGGGCAGAAGGGATACTGTCATACCCAAATCAAAGGCACATGAATGTATTGGAGGAAGCACATGGGTGACCCATAACACTCAGGAGTACACACCCTCACCCGACACTCAATCAGAACCCGTCACCCAAACATCATACACATGGATTACACACACATGCATGGGCACTCACCGGACAATGCCTTGTAATCAGGTAGCTCTCCCACACCTTGGATTTGTTCCTCTGTGACGAAGGTCCCAGCAACAGACTCATGTTCAGTGAGTTTGTTGTCCTCTGGTGGAGACCCACCGCCATTCACCAGAGTAGCAGCATGATTTGAGGCCAGCTTGTTCTTTGCTCTGCATTTCAGGTTATTCCACTGCTTGTAGCAATCATCAGCTGTACGCCTCACAAATCCAAGAGCACTTATGCGATCCATGATGGTCTGCCAGTGTGGCCTACGTTGACCAGGTGTGGTCTTGCACCCTGCAGTCACCACCATTTCGCGGCTATGTGCCGACACATAGGTCACAAGTGAATCAAGTTCGGGGTCATTAAAGCTAGGCTTCCTTCACGTGCCGGACTGTGTAGCCGTGGCTGGGGTCTCAGCCTGTAGTGCCAGAGCACCCTTCTTACTCTTTTTCAAAGGTGGATCAGAGCCTGAGTGGCTTGCGCCACTCTGGTCAGTAGGGGCAGAAGCGCAGGTGGACTGGGTACTGGGAGTGTGCGAAGGCACAATGACCATAGGTCTTGGTGCAGGCATTGGCTGAAGTGTGATGTTGGCACGCAACCCCTCGTAGACCACGTGCGTGGAAAAATTAACCCGCACTATGCTGTGGCACCCAGAAACACAAAAATAAGCGTACGCGTGTTACACACAGCCTACAATGACCTCTGAAGGGGTACTCGACACACGGGGCAAGCACAGTTGGTAAATGTGTGCGCGTATCACCGTCTGCCTGGAAAAAGAACATGAAAAAAACGCACGTTTTCAGACGATTTGTACTCTGTCTGAAGAGACAGCACAAAAGAAGAAGTGAATGCTGTTTGAGGAAACAGGCCCAAAAAAAAAAAATGAACGCTGTCAGAGGCAACAGGGAGTACGAACTTGAAACGCTGTGAAGTAATCGCGTGTGAACCAACAAGAAGTATAGAATTCACCCACTCGCTCTCCACGAAAAGCACGTACAAGGAAATGGGGTCCTCCACGTACCTTTTAAAGCAGCCCACACGTACAGCGTCACTTACGCGTGTACGCGCTAAGGCCCTTTCCTCCAATTACACAAGCTGACACTCAGACGTGCAGTTTTTGAACGTGTATGATGACCACACAACAACACACGGAAGACCACACTCCTGAACAGAAGGCCAAATTACTGCCCCCCAGAGCGCCGAGCACGCTCCCACCTGCCATCTGCTGCTGCCTGCCTGCTGCCCACATGCCCTGGTATTTGGTGCCTGCACATCAGCCAGGGTTCCAGTTGCTGTGTCCAGCCCTGCTGGAACAGAAGACTCCCGACTGGGATACCATCGGGCCACAGCCCAGCCCCAGGACCCAGTTGCCCACCCACGCCTGCCTCGGGGGTCGCCATGTCGGGGCAAACACCATCTGAGACCACTGGAGACCCCCAGCCAGAGAGGCAGAGGGCCACCAGCTTCAGTGTGAAGGAAGTTGGTGTCCTGGCAGAGCATGTCCTGGGGCAGTATGCTGCCCTCTTCGGAACATCACGCTCCAACAAGGAAGGACGGGAGAGGATCTGGGATGACGTAGTGGTTGCCATCAACGCAGAGGGGGTGGCAGCCCGCGACATCAAGCACCACAAGAAGCGCTGGGAGGACTTCAGGTCCAGGACCCTCCACAAGGCCCGGCGCCTCGTGGAGGGGGGCCAGGTCAGCATGAGTGACATCAAGATGAGGGTCCTGGAGCACTTATGCCCAGCGCTCCACACCCAGATCCTTCGGAGGAAGACCCGTCTGGAGTTGAGCGGTAAGTGGCCAAGCATTGTTGTGTGAGACAGGGCATGTTGCAGTGTGCTGGTAGTCTGATACTTGCCTGTATGTGTGACATGGGCCATGTAAGGATGTGTGTGTGCAGGGACATTATGTTCATGCATGTGAGACCAGTAATGTCCGAACCACATGGTTGGTGCATGAGTTCCAATGCTACATGGGGAGCTGTATGGCAAATGCACACATGAAAGCATGCCAGTGTCTGTTCTTGCACATGGTGGGGGTGTGAGGGATGGGTGCTGCTGTCATGTACATGAATGGCGCACATGTGTGTGTGTCGAGAAGTGTGTCTGTGACTTTGATACGCCATGGATTCATGACACATGTCCGTGATGATGTGTACATTCACTCATGCAGTGCGGTCACCGTTGTATGCACTGTGTCTATCCAATGTCTCTGTGGTGTACAAGGCATGATGCATGACCCTCCGGTGATGTGTGTGCATGGGATCAGTGTGAGCCATGATGCATGTGAGTTTGAAGGCAACATTTGGATTAATAGAGGCTCTTGTACATGGATGCTGATGTTGATTGCAGGCGCCATGCCTGTTTATGCATGTGTGTAGCGTGCATTCACCCCTGTGTTGTGGAGGGACAGGATGGAACTGACGTTAGACACTGCCACTCATGTGTTATTGCTTCCTGTCTAGGCGAATATTGTACTGTACCCTGATGCTTGTGTTCTATGTCTCCCTCTACGCAGCGTCAAGTGGAGAAGAGGGCGGAGACGGCACTGTGGAGCCAAGCGGCGGGGATGCCTCCACTGGGCGGCGACGCAAGGCCCAGCCACCCTCCCAGGACTTGCGATCATCCGGGAGCGAGGGGGCTGGTGCCGCGTCTGCCACCACAGCTGTGGCAGAAGGACCGGGTGAGCCCCCACAGGGGCTTCCAATGGCGGAAGACGGTACAGAGACATCCAAGTTGGTGGTCTCCACAGAGGAGGAGGAGCCCGCTACTGAGCCGCACATGGGGCCTGGTGGGGGTAGTACCACTGGTGCAAGTGGTGCAGTCCAGGGCCAGGCTCAGGAGGTAGCACAGGTCACCGCGGAGGGGCCTGTGCATGTCCCTGTCCTTGACCCTGTGACTGCACCACGATGCACCAGCAGGGATGCCCCGTCCCAGGCCCGTCCGCAGGTAAGGCAGAGTGCCATGTCATCTGCCTCTCCACTACCTGCGGATGAGGGGTCCAATGAACGTATGGGCTCCGTCCTGATTGGTGTTGCGTTGCGCACTCATGACATTCGTGATAACGTGCACTCTTCCTGGGTGGAAAACGCACGTCATCACGAACAGCAGCATCGCGACGTGGCACTGTTGGGAGAGGCCCTGGTTGGTGGGTACCTACATGCGACACGCACTCTGGCGGACCTCTCCGCCTCTGTGGAGACTATGCGCCAGTTGTTCTCCCTGCCGTCTTCCGGCCCAGATTCCACCAGGGCCCCCTGTGGACCTGGCCTGACCAAGACAGCCAGCTTGGTGGAGATCCCATCCCTGCCGCAGTCGGGAGTCGGCGGTCCAGCAGGGGTGGACACCACAACTAGAGACTAGCTGATGGAAGATGTGCAGGCATCATCGGACAGGGCACATTGACAGCAGCAGCAGGAGCAGGCTCTAGGTGGGAGCAATGATGGCTCTGGGCCATCGACATCAGGGGGGCAGGCATCGGCCAGAGGGCAGGAGAACCCTGGAATGGATGTGTCTTTCGTGTGGCTCCGGTTGGGCCAGCGTATAGGTGCAGAGCGGCGGCGAGCGGAAGAGGCGAGGCTCACCATGGTCAGGCCGGAGTTCTCCATGAGTCGGGCGTTGAGACGGGCAGAGTGCCTCCAGGCGACTCGCAGGGAGTTGGAACAGGCCATGAGTGTCTCCCTGCGAGACCTCGGGGCCAGGACAGAGGCCCGCCTCCAGCAAATAGACATGGAGTTTGATGATGCCCTAGCTGAAAACATCAGTAAGTGAGCTGCAGGACTTGCCCGTCGCCATTGTAAATAGTTTATAGTGTTAGGTTTCCTTTTTTTTGGGGGGGGCTTTCGGACTATGCCCCAAATTTTTGTCAATAGTTTTTTTGTTAGGTAGGTTATTAGATAGGTTTCATTTGTTTCGTTGGGCTCATGGATCCTTGGAAATTTGATTGTACATAGTTGGACATTGGATAGATTTTGATTTTGTACATGGATTAATGGATTTTTCTTTTGGACAATGGATTGTACATAGTTGGACAATGGATTATTTTCAACTTTTTCTTTTGATTTCACTGTGGATCAATGGATTTGTTTTAACGTTTCCTTTGGATTTGTGTTGGTGGAGGGAGAGTTTGGACTATTTTTCTTTTGGATTTCTTTGTATTGGTTATACTTTTCATTTAGTCTTCTTTTGCACATGCTTTTCATTTCATGTTTGCTATTTTGTTATGCTTTCATTTTATTGATTTATTTTTATACATAATACATTTTCATATTTTAGTTCCATGTGTGGGATTTGCTCATTGGGTTAATGCTCGTGCATTAACCCAACATGCTTTGGGTTAATGCACGTTGGCAATCAATGCCAACGAGTGTGTGTGTGTGACGGACATGTGTTGATGTACATAGTTGACTTTTGGTTTGTGTCTTGAGATGGGCATGTCAGTGTGGGTTTGATTGGGAAATCATTGCATCTCAGTAATGGGGTGATGTGCTGTGATATTTTGGTGTAGAAGTGGGCCATGATTGTGCATCTTTATTTCATGTGGGGGGGCATGAGTTGGGGCCTGCTGGCAGGTGCCCCTCACTGCTGGGGGGGTGTGGGTGCTGGGGGACATGAGTGGGGGCCTGCTGGCAGGTGCCCCTCACTGCTGGGAGGTGGGGGTGCTGGGGGACATGAGTGGGAGCCTGCTGGCAGGTGCCCCTCACTGCTGGGGTGTGGGGGTGCTGGGAGACATGAGTGGGGGCCTGCTGGCAGGTGCCCCTCACTGCTGGGGGGTGGGGTTGTTGGGGGACATGAGTGGGACATGAGTGGGGGCCTGCTGGCAGTTACCCCTCACTGCTGGGGGGTGGGGGTGCTGGAGGACATGAGTGGGGGCCTGCTGGCAGGTGCCCCTCACTGCTGGGGCATGGGGGTGCTGGGGGACATGAGTGGGGGCCTGCTGGCAGGTGCCCCTCACTGCTCTGGGGTGGGGGTGCTGGGGGACATGAGTGCGACGTGACACGTGGCCTGGCTGTGGGGCATGGCCATGGTGGCCGGGCTGCCTGCGGGACATGTCCAGGGGTGCAGGGTAGTCCCCTGTGGTGTGGGCTGCCTGCATGGGCTGTGGAGGGGGTAGAGGGGACACC
This sequence comes from Ambystoma mexicanum, assembly GCF_040938575.1. Lineage (NCBI taxonomy): Eukaryota > Metazoa > Chordata > Amphibia > Caudata > Ambystomatidae > Ambystoma > Ambystoma mexicanum. The sequence goes on along the minus strand of NC_090930.1, from coordinate 705,340,430 downwards.
TGGGAGGACCCACACTGCCAATTCACATGTAGGACTCCCTGCGCACCACACTGGATACACGTAACCTGCTCTGATAGCAAATTCACGTGTGAAAGTTCCCGCACACCCCAGCAACAGACATACCCCGCTCGCACAGGGACGATCGCGTGTGAAAGTACCCGCGCACCCCAGTAACACATGTACCCCGCTCGCACAGGGCCAATTGTGTGTGAAAGTTCCCGCGCACCCCAGTAATACAAGTACCCCGCTCGCACAGGCCTAATCGCGTGTGAAAGTACCCACGCACCATAACACACGTACCCCGATTTTCACAGGGCCAATCGCGTGGGAAACTTCCCGTGCTGGGGTGTACATGTATTCGGAGGGGTGCGCGGGGAGTTTTACTGGCGTTTTTGTGGTTCGGGGCCTGTGCGCCATGTACGGGATTTGTGCGCTGTGCATGGTGCATGGGGAGGGGTTGGGGGCGCCACTCTGCGCCACGGCTGGTTTTGGAGGCTAAAATCCATGTATACGCTGTGCGCGGAAATGGTTTTTAGCGCATGCGGCTTGCGCAGAAAGTCGCACGCGCTGACTGTGCGCCAGCAGTGTGCGCCACTTGTGCGCTGAATTCTATGAATTACCCTGTAAATACAGAGACAGACAGAAAAAGAAGGATCAAGGATCAGCATCCACAGAAGCGCTCGAGTCCAGCGGTAGCCGAGCCAGAAAAAACGGCAGGTTACCGCTGGACCCGTATTACCATTCCGCCTCTGTGATTCCCGGAATTACCAGGGCATTACGACCCCGGTGACTCGGGAATTCCAGAGGCGGAATTGTGTAAGTCCCCATTCCCATGGAGCCTCATAGGATTCCATGGGGATGGGACAATGGAAACACTGGTTCCGTCTATGACAGAGCCGGTGTTTCCATGTCCACATGCAGGCGGGTGGTGTTAAACCTGCCAGGTCAGACCTGGCGGAAGTGACACCTATCGCCTACAAGACTCTTAATCAGCCGGTCCGGAAAGAACGGTGGCGGCGGTTTTACCACCACCGTTCTTTCCGGAACGGCAGGGTTGTAATGAGGCCCAATGTGTGATCCTGCTCTGCATACTCCTGCTTTCATAGACTGGCAAAACCCACCAAAGGAAAGTGAAAGTGAGCTGGGACTATTACAGCCCAACGATCCTTCCCTAGAGATTCAGCACTCTGATTGTCTCACACTGAGGCATAAGCTGTGAACTGACCCTGCGTGCGAGCCCAGGTGCTGCTTTGGGTTCATGTTGCCCCATATCCAAACTAGCGAGAAAGAGACATTCTAACTGTTGTTTTCAATGGTAACTAAATGCCCATTGCATACTCCATCTGGCCTCATAATGCTTTACTCACAATTACACATTCCACCTGGTAATCTGTTTACTTAGCCTGACAGGCATTTGATAAAAGGGAAAACCATATTAGATGTACCCAACAATATGGAGCACGGAAGTTCTGCAGATAACTGCTACAACCAGCTCTTCATTTTGAATCCAGTATGTTCGGCACGATCACCTGTGATTGGTTTCTCTCTAGCCACTTGTTTATCAACAGCTCAATGTGTACGGACATAAAAGCATTTTCCATTTTGCTTCCAGTCCATTATAAATATTGATACCAGTGTATCACGTCTGAAGATGCAGATATGCATGAATTCCATTGACCAGACACGACTATCTCAGTCACTGATGTTGCATAACAAGCCCATATAAATACCTGCTTATCATGCCAGGTGTGTAATCTCCATCTGCATGAATCTTTGAACTTCGGATAGAGAGTGATCAATTTATTTAACAGCCATATACACTCACCCTTAGAATATAACCCTCTTCATTCATATTTTTCTTTCGGAATTATGGAGCCTCTTGTATTCTTTGAATAAACCAGGCGCAAATATATAATTATCCGTCTGTGCCCTCTTTCTAAGGGTCCCTATGATTGATTCTCGGGAGTAAATAATTTCCAATAAATTAAAAAGTATAAAGGACCATGCAGAATTCTGGTATCTCAAATGTCATGAACTTTAGAGTCTGGGGAGCCTACAAATAACACTTGAGGATTATATGAAAGGGTTATCACTGGTGTTCACAGGTTTAGAAAGCTGCACATTGGAATTAGGATGCAAGTGTTCTTTCAAGTTATTGATGTTCTGGTACATTTCTTGGAAAAAAACATGGGCCTCATTCCAAGTCGGGTGGTAATCGAGCCGGAAAAATCATCAGGTTTCTGCCGGACTTGGAATGAATTACTGGCTCTGGGTTTGCCGGAATTACCGGGGCATTACAGCCCTGGTGGTCTGGTAATTTCTGAGCTGGCATTCCATTACTCCCCATTCCCGTGGAGTCACGGGAATGGGGGCTGTGGAAACACCGACACCATGCGGTAATGGTGCCAGTGTTTCCACGTCCGTCTGCGACCGGTGGCGTTACGCCTGCCAGGACAGCCGCAGAACTCGTAGTTAGCCGTTCCAGAAACGGTGCCGGTACGGTTTTACAGGCACCGTTAAAACCAGACCGGCTAACTTGTAATATCTTTATCTTGTTAACAGCTCATCATAAATATACCCCACTCCTTCAGAAACATGCAATTTAACAAATGTTAACTTGGACTACAGCTGTCTATTGCTAACTAAACATAAGAGAGAAAAGGATGCAGAACTTAAAGTCTTAAACAGGACCTTTGTTTCAATAGAACCCTTTTATCATGGAAGCTCACCCCAAGTTTCTGCCTTGCGGGCTAGGAGCAACAGGTGAGACACCATCTCATTTCAAAATTCCCTTGATAATAGCAAATCACATTGGTTTTAAAAAGCTGAGGAGAATGTAGAATTTTGAAGGAAAAGAGGAAGTAGTGTGATACATACTTATGGGGCAGTCTACATTGCAATACTTAGAATAGCAACAGTAGTGCTGAAAACAGCAGCAGTATACTCAGAGAGCTTTAATGCTCAAAGGGGCACTTAAAGGCCTGTGTTAGCATTGTATTGCAAATTATCTACATAGCAAGAGACCTTTAGTAGTGTTGTCACAAACGATGTGAGAAGTGTTTCTGTGTTAGCATAACATGTATTCATTTATGGTTACCATTTTATATAGAAAAGCACTAAACAGCTTGATAGCTTGATCATATATCATACATATATGCATGCAAACACCTAGTTGTGTAGATTTGAGCAGGCCCGTACATAAACCCCATATGCATAAATATAGCACTTAGCTATAATGAATAGGCCGTGAAATCAAATCCACTTCATTTTCTATGTTAGTGGAATAGACAGGATGTTGTTTAAGAGCTAATACAAAACAACTCTGATGTTAGCTTCAAGCTGTAGAGATAAATCGGCAAGAAGCTGTGGCTTGATAATATGGCAAGAAGCTAAGTGGAAGTACCAATGATATTGTTTACCTTCATCGTATATCATACAACTGAATAGGGAATATACTTCTAAATTATATTCAGAAGCACAGGATTTGTAGGCCAAGGGACAGCATTTATGGTAAAGGGGATGTTCCAGCGAGAGACACTATAAATAAACTGCAGGCGGAAAAGACAGGGTTGCAGCTGGACCTTATGCTGATGCCATGTCAGAGGTTGAAGATGGTGGTCTCTCTGAGCTACATGTTATAGATTGAGTTGCAATGGGTTTTGTCTTGATAGTATACTGTGCAAAATAAATTCTGGTCCTTAGCTGTGATTTTGTGCTTTATATTGAATATTGTCAAATGTTGATGCATGTGCTTGCTTTATTGCTTTAAGTCTTTGGTTTAATTCGAAATAGAATAGGTTTGAGTGATTTTATACAATATTGGCCCGGTGCATTGAGCATTATGATTTGACCTTAAAAGTGTTTTGCCTTTTCCTTACAGAAAGGATAAAGAATGGACAGGGCTTTTTGTATTGGGAATGTGAATTAAGGTCCAAGACGAGAGCATTGATGTTAATTTGGATCCAGAAAAGAGCCTGACAGGTGCTTCAACCACTGATATATTTTTTGACATTCTGGTCTACTGCTCTGGACATGGTGGAAATAGACTAGCAGATTTGAATCCCCTTTGTGGACGCATTTTCAGAATAAAGTGGGAGTGTTGTAGGAGTGTTTATTGTGCCATGTGCGGCCGTCTGTACGTACTCCTATAATCTATATACAACCTCTACAACCTTGGAGGAGGTGGCTACAGTCAAAAGAGAACCCTGGATGTGGGAGCATCACAGGAGTGTTGTAGGAGTGTTCTTAGTGTGTTGTGCGATAGTCTGTTCATGCTCCTACAGGCGTTCTACCATCTCTAAAACCTCGGAGGAGGCGGCTACAGTCAAAAGAGAACCCCAAATGTGGGAGTGTTGTTGGAGCGTTGTAGGAGCATTCTTTGTGCGGTGTGTCGTGTTCTGTTCGTGCTCCTACAGTCTTTCTACCAACTCTACAACCTTGGAGGAGGTGGCTACAGTCAAAAGAGAACCCCAGACATGGGAGCGTCCAGGGTGTATTTATTTATTTATTTATTTATTTATTTATTTGAATTTTAAAGCGCACAACCACCCTGGGGCATTGTGGCGCTTTTACAGGATACTTGCTTAGGTGAACAACAGTTTACATAGTGTAATGGCCATGGTAGAATGGTGAGGTACATTAGTAATGGCAACCGTACTTAAACATTCATTAGGCATACAGAGGATAATTGAAAAGTTGAGTTTTCAATGCCTTGCAGAACACTCTGAGGGATGTCTCTCTCCTGAGAGCGGGTGGTAGTGCATTCCAGTTCTCCGGTGCTAGGACAGCAAAAATCAAGCCTCCTGCTTTGGATCTTTTAAAGGTTGGGACTGCGAGCTGGTTGCAGTGCTGGGCCCGCTTGGGTCTGTTAGATGAAGCACAGTGAATGGTTTCTGATAGGTAGGGGGTGCTGTGTTTGACAGGCAAGAGTGTGTGATGGAGAGGGTTTTAAAGAGAATACACTCTTTAACTGGGAGACAATGGGCATCCCTCCTGGCCTGGGAGATGTGCTCCCTCCTGGGGACACTGAGGGCCGCTCTGAGGGCGTTGTTATGTGTTGTTTGGAGTTTCTTCAAGTTTTTGGATGACGTGCCTAGGAACAGGATGTTGCAGTAGTCCAATCTTGAGCCCACGTGGCTCTGGCTATGGACAGGCAATTTTTTGAGGAGAGGTAGGGTTTGACAGCGTTTATGATCTTTGTTGTTAGTGCTGCGGATGAGGCAATGGCTCTCACTTGCCGTGACATTGAGAGAGTGTAATCTATGTATACTCCTAGAGTTTTGGCTACCGCAGAGGTGGTGATAGTTGTATTGTCTATGTTGAATGATGTGTATTGACTAACAAGTTTGTTGAGGACTTGTTTGGGACCAACCTGTAGTATTTCTGTCTTGTTGCCATTGAGACATAGACCATTAGCGGCCATCCAGGCCTGGATGAGAGCATAGGTCTTGTTGAGTGTAGGCGCATCTTGTTCGTATGAGCCGGTAAGTGGGAGTAGGACTTGCACATTATCGGCATAGTTCGTATATACTATGCCGTGATCGTCAAAGTCATTGAAAAGTTGGAGTATAAAAATGTTGCAGAGGGTGGGTGAGGTACAGAATCCCTGAGGCACTCCACAATAGATGGGGGTGGGAGCAGTGCATGCCTGGTCAAAGAATACTCTCATGAGTCTACCTTCCAGGAAGGAGGTGACCCAGGACATAGCTTGCTGGGAAAAATGGGCTGCATCCTTGAGGTGTCTACAGAGAGTCTTGTGATCTACAACAGCGAAGGCTGCAGACAGATCTAAGAGCAGGATCAATGCTGGTTTCCCTTTATCCATGGTTTGCTCTATCTGCATTTTTAGATCGAGTAGGGCAGTCTCGGTGCCGTGGCATGGCCGGAAACCCAATTGCCTCTTACCTAGGATGTTGTTGTCTTCCAGGAAGTGTTGAATCTGGAGGTATGCCGCCTTGTCTAATATCTTAAGCAAGAAAGAGACAATGGTGATAGGTCTGCAGTGTTTGGTAGGTCTGGATCAAGGGAGGTTTGTTTAGAAGTGGGCAAACCTAGGATTCTTTGAGGGAGGGGGGTGATGCCTGAGGAGAGCGACACATTGATAAAGGCTGTGAGAAGCAGGGCTAGAGGTTCTGCGCAGTCTTTGATGAGTGCCAAGAGGAAGATGTCCCCCTTGCAAGAGGAGGGTTTGATGTGCTTTATGATGGCTAAAACTTCAGTTTCGGTTAATTGTCTGAAGGAGAAGGATTTTAGGTCTTTGTTATCCTGGTGATGGGCTGATGCTGGGGGTGTGTTATCTTTGGGCAGGGCATTGAGGTTGGCTTTTATTTTTTCCTGGAGTTTTTTTTTTGTAGCATGGCCGTGTGTGTTGTTGCACCATGTATCATCTCTCACAGTTTCCTGAGTGTTGGTTGGTGGGGAGGCAAGATCCTTGTAGATAGCGAACAGTTCCTTAGAATCAGATTTCGCATTAGAGATTCTAGAGTTTTAGGATGAGGATTAGGCTTGGGTTATTTCTTTTTTGTAGCGGGAGGTGAGTGTTTTGTAGGCCTCAAGCTTGGTGTGTGAAGGGCTATTTAGTGCCACTTGCTTCAGGGATCTTAGGTCTAGTAATTCTTGTGTGAACCATTAGTTAGAGTGTTTCCTAGTTTTTGCTTTTTTCATCGTTAGTGGTGCAATGGCCTCTATGGCTCTTTTGATGGTAGTGTTGATTGTGTTTCCTTGTGCTACAGGGTTAGTGGAAAAGGGGGGCCTTAGGGCTCATGCTGCCTCTATAAGCGGGAGGATCCTTTCTTTAGTGAGGAGCCTGGATGATCTGGCCAGAGCTGGGGGTACACGTTTGAATGGCTTGGACATGGTTTGGGTGGGGATGTGGAAGTGTATGAGGTGGTGGTCAGTCCAAGGGAAAGGGGTGATGGAACTGATGTCCACAGCGCAGTTGTGGTCTGCTATCCAGGCCAATATGCAACCTTTGTTGTAGGTTGGAGTGTTGTAGGAGTGTTCTTTGTGTTCCTTGTGGAGCCTGAGGTGCCTTGCTCTGGTCAGGATTTGACACACAAAGCGAAGACTCGGACATTACGGATACCAGGTAACACCCTATCAGGCTTGTACCCTCCGCCCTGCTCCATTTTGCAGCATGCTTCACTAGAAGTTAATATCACAAGTGTGGTTGTCGTCAAATATACACGCACACCGTAATAACATCTACATTTAATTGGGATGTGTAATTGTGTTGTGGGATACCACTTGAAATCACTTGATTATCCATTTGACAAGGTTTTGGGTTCTGTGCTTCAAGGAGGCTGATGCCCAACTGTTATCATTTGAGAAGCAGCAGTGTCACTCATAGCTGGAGGGACATTTTAAATGCACCCGAAATTGATAACATGCCACGTGAAAACGCAAAGGAAATGATGTCTCAATCCTTTGTTTATCCGCTTCAGGTAGAAAGACAATCTGGTAGGGAGAAAATAACAGCCCTAACTTCAAGCCGCTGTCCACTGAAATACCTTATGGGAACTACAGGAAGGAATGACCTGGACTATATGCTCTCTACATCATCTATGAAGCATATTATAACTAGGTGGATGACAAATAAAAGGAGAACTTTGAGTGATAGCATATTGAGCAAACAAAGACTTTCTGATCAATTTCTTTTGAAAATGGATGTTAGGGTAGTGAATATGCGAGAAGTGTCTCCCCCCACTGAACACCGATAAGAGCACAAGTGAGCTGGTGGAGCAAGGGGCTCTACTTTCCACCACTACGTGCCCACAATTGTCTAGGCCCTCCAGCGAAGACTGGCCCAAGTTACCAGTCGCCTCCAACACAAACAACTCACTTCCCAATCAAACTCTGTCAGCCCTGGGTTTTGTTCTAAACTCCCTTGGCAGCATGTTTGAACTACTAAGGACCAAAGGTCAAAAACACACTCAGGAACTATTCTTGAATTAACCAGGGAGGTGGGGGCATGTGAGTCGTCAATGGTGGATCTAAGCTGTTTAATAAACTCATCTGTGTCTAAGGAACTGGGACTTTTAAAGGAAGCAAGCAGTAATCAATCTATGTCTTGCAAGGAAATGAAGTCCCACTTGGAAGACCTTGGACAGAAATTTAATGAAATGAAAGCTGAGTAAAAATGTATGAGGGGTGATGACAAGATGGTGGACCACCAACCTATGACAGATGCTTTAGAAAATGTCCCCCTTGATGACACTCCCCTGTCGCAGTAAACTCTGGATGAATTCATGAGGCTTGCTCAGTCTCGGGAGGTCATCCTGGAAACACTGAAAAATTGGTCCAAAGAAACTGGGCCTCCGGAAGAAAAAGAGCCCAATCAAGAGACCAATATGACCCCACACCTAGCGACTCCACTCAGGATTGAGGCTGCAAGGTCTATACCCACATTCAATATGGAATCTTATTGCATGGAATGAACAAAGAAAAAAATAAAAAGGAAGAATCGGATGGATGCCCAAAAAATAAAAGTAATTTCCAAGGAAGTGCTCCAGCCTCAGCCCCAGAAACCTAAGAACAAAAAACATACAAAGCAAAGAAATGCTGGGAAAAGACACATTTTCAATGCCCTAAATAAAGTGATCAGTAGGGATTCACCAGATGCTTCAAATTCTCTGTTTGCTCATCAAATGTATACAAACAAATATTAGGATGGTACCGGCATAGTTTTAGGAAGTGAAATTTCACAATTGCTAAAAAATCTGGACAGAACCACAATCACCAAAATCAGTGTGGGCCTATAAACGGAAAACCTAAATGAAGTAAAGAAGGTACCTCTACACCTGGCCCCAATCTTTCTTCAAGAAATTGGAAATCTAGGCCAGGGGCTGAGACTCACTGATACTATCAGTTCGAGCACTACAGCTGTGATCTCAACGATCGAAATTAACTTGCAAGCGCAAAGTGATGGTGGTACTACAAAGATTGTGAATGACGATCCATCGAATCATGGGCCGAATTGCCTACCACATTTGAATGAGGCTCATACAGAGGTGAAATATCAACCGGGCCGGAAAGGAAACAAGTCCCTTTGCTTTGCCCAGAATATGGCTGAAGAGACTGGATCCAAACCAGGATCAAGCTAGCCTCATTCGTGGAACTATTTTGGATTTAACAAGATAAATTCCTGACCTATTTCTTTTATCATCCCACAACATTGACTGTATAACCTTCCCGAATGAATGATCAGAATAATAATGTAGTGGAGGTGGTTATGATATCCCAATTGGGTGCAAGGGCGATTCTTGATTCAGGGAAGGAATTTAAAGATTTGGGGTTAGAAGTGTCCCTGACTCTGCCTTTAATTTCACAAAATCTAAGGTCTGGGTCTTCCCTAATTAAATCGAAAGGAAGAGGTGGTTCTCAAGACAGAGAAAGTAACGTGGTTAGCCAAGAAGTCCTCAAGGGTGAGAGTGTGAATGTTTAACTAAGGATCAGAGTGGTGACAAGAACAGGATCTGGGCGTTGCTGTCAAGTATCCTGACAGAGGTATTCCAGAAGTTGAGTTTCTTTAGCTGAGGGGAGTCTGAGACTTCTCTGCTGCAAAACGTAGGGCTCTAGTTCTTTTAGAAATGCAGAAATGAGAAAATATATCTTTCATGGCCACGAATTAATAATCCTACGGGAAACATGGCTGAGGGAGTCCTTTAAATTGGATGATTTTACTACTTTTAATCAGTCAGCCACCAATGTGAACGCGGGAAGGTCCTCGGGGGGCTGATGGCTGCTGTTTGCAACATCTGGCCAAGTAGAATCAAACAACTTCCCTCTAAAAGACTGGGCATTCTGCCTATTTGGACCTGCTTCGTAATTCACTGGTCTTGCTCAACGTATATTGGAGCCCTGCGCATTCCATCTTTGAAAGCTTTCTGGGCGATTTAGCAGACATACTGCTTAACGTGGGGATCGCCTTCCTAGAAGATAATGGGCCTCATTACAAGTTAGCCAGTCCGGACTTAACGGTGCTTGTAAACCCGT